>NC_079509.1:19265142-21665142 GCF_030052815.1 Hevea brasiliensis | reverse complement strand
TGTTTCTCAGCTATTTTACCTCATATGCCAAGATCTTTATGGGCTCTTCGTCATATGTCAGGTCTGGATTCACTTCAATCTCCTCTACTGGCAAAATGTGAGAGGGGTCTGATCTGTACCTCATCAACATGGAGACATGGAAGACATTGTGAATCTTTTCCAACTTCGGAGGCAATGCAAGTCTATATGCCAATGGACCCACTCTTTCCAGAACCTCATACGGCCCAATGAAGCGAGGACTTAGTTTCTCCTTTCTACCAAACCTCATGATCCTCTTCCATGGGGAAACTTTCAGGAACACCTTGTCACCCACACTATACCGAATATCTCTTCTCTTTAGGTTAATGTAGGACTTCTATCTATCCGTTGCAACTTTGAGTCTGTCTCTAATGAGCTTAACCTTTTCTTCTATCTCCTGCACTAATTCTGGACCAATCAACTTCCTCTCGCCCATTTCATCCCAACACAAGGGAGTTCTACACTTTCTGCCATAAAATGCTTCATATGGAGGCATTCTGATGCTTGACTGATAACTGTTATTGTAGGCAAATTCAATTAAAGGCAAGTGTGTGTCCCAACTCCCTTCAAACTCAATCACACAAGCCCAAAGCATAACCTCCAAAATCTGAATGATCTTTTAGACGGGCCATCTGTCTATGGATGGAATGTTGTACTGAAATTCAATCTAGTCCCTAGGGCTTTTTGGAGACTACCTCAGAATTTAGAAGTGAACCTAGGATCTCTATCAGACACAATAGACACTGGCACTCCATGCAACTTCACCACTTCGTCAATGTACAGTTTGGCCAATCTTTCTAGGCTGTAATCCATTCTCACTGGCCAAAAAGTGTGCAGACTTGGTCAATCTATCAACAATAACCCAAATTGCATCATGATTCTTTTGTGTACGTGGAAGTCCTGTCACAAAATCCATAGTGATTCTTTCCCATTTCCACTCGAGAATTGGCAATGGCTGTAGCAACCCTGCAGGCACTTGGTGTTCTGCCTTTACTTGCTGACAAGTTAGGCATTTGGCAATATATTTTGTAATGTCTTTCTTCATTCCTCTCCACCAATAATGCTCTTTCACACTTCTGTACATTTTGGTTCCACCAGGGTGCATTGCAAAAGGTGAATCATGTGCTTCCTTTAAAATGGTCTGCCTCAGTTCAACATTTTCAAGAATGCACATTCTGCCCTTATATAACAACAAGCCCTCATCATTTACTAATAATTCTGGTTTCTTGCCATCCCGAGCCTCTTCCATTAACTTCACATACTTATCATCCTTACGTAAACGCTTTAATTTGTTCTCACAAAGACTGGTTTCACTTGCCAAGTAGCTACCATCTACCCATCTTCATTAATCTCTAAATTAGCATGTAATGCCCTTAACTCATGCACCATGGACAATGGAGAAACCCTCAAACTAGCCATAGTCTTGCGACTTAAAGCATCAGCTACAACATTAGCTTTTCTAGGCTGATAGTCTATCAAACAATCGTAATCTTTTTTCAGCTCTAACTATCTCCTTTGCCTCAAATTTAACTCCTTTTGTGTGCCCAAGTACTTCAAACTTTTATGATCTGTGTATATATAACATCTCTCCCCATACAAGTAATGTCTCCAGATCTTCAATGCAAAGACAATGGTCACACTCCAAGTCATGCGTAGGATAATTCCTCTCATATGGTTTAAGCTAGCGTGAAGCATAGGTAATGACATTTCTATCTTGCATCAACACACAGTCTAATCCATTATGAGAAGCATCACTATATATGGTGTACTCTTTACCCAAAGTGGGCAAGGTTAAGACTGGAGCTTCAGTTAAACGCCTCTTTAACTCATCAAAACTTTCCTGGCACCAATCAGTCCACTGAAATTTTACATCCTTCCTAAGTAGCTTGGTCAGTGAAGATGCTAGCATGGAGAATCCCTTCACAAACCTTCGGTAATACCCTGCTAAACCAAGGAAACTCTAAACTTCTGTGACATTTCTAGGTGGCTTTCAATTAAGAATGGCTTCTACTTTGCTAGGATCCACCTGGATACCCTCTGCAGATACAATATGCCCAAAAAATGTAATCTCCTTTAGCCAAAACTCACATTTCTACAGTTTGGCATACAACTGCTTCTCCCTCAAAGTATGTAATACTATTTTCAAGTGCTTATCGTGTTCCTCTACATTCTTTGAGTACACCAAAATATCATCAATGAACACCACAACAAACTGGTCCAAATATGGCCTGAAGATAGTGTTCATCAGGCCCATAAAAGCAGCTGGAGCATTAGTCAACCCGAATGGCATTACTAAGAACTCATAGTGGCTATACCGAGTCCTAAAGGCAGTTTTAGGAATACTTTGCTCCTGCACCCTAAACTGATAGTAGCCCGATCTCAAGTCAATTTTAGATAATACAGTTACATCCTTCAACTAATCAAACAAATCATCGATCTGTGGCAGAGGATATCTATTCTTTATGGTCACCTTATTCAACTGTCTGTAGTCTATGCATAGGCGGAGAGTACCATCCTTCTTCTTCACAAATAATACTGGTGCTCCCCAAGGTGACACGTTAGGGCGGATGCAACATTTATCTAACAATTCCTGCAATTGCACCTTCAACTCTTTCAACTCAGCAGGTGCCATCCTATAAGGAGTGATGGAGATTGGCTCCACACTAGGCATAGTCTCAATTTCAAACTACAGTTCAATCTAGTCCCTAGGGCTTTTTGGAGACTACCTCAGAATTTAGAAGTGAACCTAGGATCTCTATCAGACACAATAGACACTGGCACTCCATGCAACTTCACCACTTCGTCAATGTACAGTTTGGCCAATCTTTCCAGGCTGTAATCCATTCTCACTGGCCAAAAAGTGTGCAGACTTGGTCAATCTATCAACAATAACCCAAATTGCATCATGATTCTTTTGTGTACGTGGAAGTCCTGTCACAAAATCCATAGTGATTCTTTCCCATTTCCACTCGGGAATTGGCAATGGCTGTAGCAACCCTGCAGGCACTTGGTGTTCTGCCTTTACTTGCTGACAAGTTAGGCATTTGGCAATATATTTTGTAATGTCTTTCTTCATTCCTCTCCACCAATAATGCTCTTTCACACTTCTGTACATTTTGGTTCCACCAGGGTGCATTGCAAAAGGTGAATCATGTGCTTCCTTTAAAATGGTCTGCCTCAGTTCAACATTTTCAAGAATGCACATTCTGCCCTTATATAACAACAAGCCCTCATCATTTACTAATAATTCTGGTTTCTTGCCATCCCGAGCCTCTTCCATTAACTTCACATACTTATCATCCTTCTGTGCAACGGCTTTAATTTGTTCTGCCAGCACTGGTTTCACTTGCCAAGTAGCTACCATCTACCCATCTTCATTAATCTCTAAATTAGCATGTAACGCCCTTAACTCATGCACCATGGACAATGGAGAAACCCTCAAACTAGCCATAGTCTTGCGACTTAAAGCATCAGCTACAACATTAGCTTTTCTAGGCTGATAGTCTATCAAACAATCATAATCTTTTTTCAGCTCTAACTATCTCCTTTGCCTCAAATTTAACTCCTTTTGTGTGCCCAAGTACTTCAAACTTTTATTATCTGTGTATATATAACATCTCTCCCCATATAAGTAATGTCTCCAGATCTTCAATGCAAAGACAATGGCTGCCAGCTCCAAGTCATGCGTAGGATAATTCCTCTCATATGGTTTAAGCTAGCGTGAAGCATAGGTAATGACATTTCTATCTTGCATCAACACACAGTCTAATCCGTTATGAGAAGCATCACTATATATGGTGTACTCTTTACCCAAAGTGGGCAAGGTTAAGACTGGAGCTTCAGTTAAATGCCTCTTTAACTCATCAAAACTTTGCTGGCACCAATCAGTCCACTGAAATTTTACATCCTTCCTAAGTAGCTTGGTCAGTGAAGATGCTAGCATGGAGAATCCCTTCACAAACCTTCGGTAATACCCTGCTAAACCAAGGAAACTCTAAACTTCTGTGACATTTCTAAGTGGCTTTCAATTAAGAATGGCTTCTACTTTGCTAGGATCCACCTAGATACCCTCTGCAGATATAATATGCCCAAAAAATGTAATCTCCTTTAGCCAAAACTCACATTTTGACAGTTTGGCATACAACTGCTTCTCCCTCAAAGTCTGTAATACTATTCTCAAGTGCTTATCGTGTTCCTCTACATTCTTTAAGTACACCAAAATATCATCAATGAACACCACAACAAACTGGTCCAAATATGGCCTGAAGATAGTGTTCATCAGGCCCATAAAAGCAGCTGGAGCATTAGTCAACCCGAATGGCATTACTAAGAACTCATAGTGGTTATACCAAGTCCTAAAGGCAGTTTTAGGAATACTTTGCTCCTGCACCCTCAGCTGATAGTAGCCCGATCTCAAGTCAATTTTAGATAATACAGTTACATCCTTCAACTAATCAAACAAATCATCGATCTGTGGCAGAGGATATCTATTCTTTATGGTCACCTTATTCAACTGTCTGTAGTTTATGCATAGGCGGAGAGTACCATCCTTCTTCTTCACAAATAATACTGGTGCTCCCCAAGGTGACACGTTAGGGCAGATGCAACATTTATCTAACAATTCCTGCAATTGCACCTTCAACTCTTTCAACTCAGCAGGTGCCATCCTATAAGGAGTGATGGAGATTGGCTCCACACTAGGCATAGTCTCAATTTCAAACTGCACCTCTCTTTCTAGAGGCAATCTCAGCAATTCTTTCGGAAAGACATCCGAAAAATCACATACTGTAGGAATATCTTTAAGATCTGGACTCCCCACCTGGGTGTCTATCACATGAGCTAGATAAGTTTCACATCCCTTTCTAATCATCTTTCTAGCAAGTGCAGTTGAAATGATGTTGGATGGCAATAACTGTCTCTCCCTGTGTATTGTAACAACCAAAAAAAAAAAAGGGAAAGGGGGATGGGACTTGGCATGTGACAGTGCATTTCCACTGTCACAGCCAGTTAAAAAAAAAATTTCAAAACAAAATCGGGGGGTGGCCCCCCCCCCCCCCCCCCCCAAATTTCTCTCCTCTCCTCTCCTCCCCTCTCTTTTTCTTCTTCTTTCCTTCTCCAGTGACCAGTCGGCGACCTCCCAAGTGGCAGCAGCAGCCCGGAATCTGGCCAATAGTGGAGAGAGAGAGAGAGAGAGAGAGAAAAAAAAAGGGTTTCAAACTTTGAATGCTCGTATCCAGTGATCTTGACGTCCGATTGGAGTGATTCTAGTGGCTATGGACTCCTAAGAGCGAGCCCTTTCAGATGAGACTAGCCTCGCTGGATTTGGTGGCCGTTTCCGGCGCCGGCGAGGAGAGAGAAAATCAATTTTTCTTTGACTTTTTGATGAGATTTCCGACGATCCGACTGTTGGATTGACGATCTGAGACCACCTATGGACTGAGGGAGAGGAGAGGAACATGATGGTATGATCAGATCTAGTAAATGTCGCCGGCGACTAGCGGCAGATCACCGTGCGCTGTGGTTCCGGCGGTGGCTCCGATTGGCTTTGGAGATGATTCAGCTTCCAGAGGCTTCCTCATAAATTTTTGGAATTTTTGAGACACAGATAAACTTCGAGTAAGATTATTTTCATTATTTCTCTGTCTGTGGAGCATAAATATAGTGTTTCTTAAACAGGAAAAAATTGGAGAAAAATTCTAAGAAAAATATATGATGAAAGTAAAATTATTTGGAGATATTCTATGGTGTTTGTTGAATTTTTGAGTGATTGTAGAATATTTTTTAAAAAAATATAGATGGATTTTTGTTAGATTTTTAGCATATGGGTTTATAAGATTATTTGAAATTTATAATATTTAAATTTTATATGATTGGTTGAAGCTTGAGGATGGAGGTTTAAATATGTGAATATTAAATTGAGATGAATTTAAAATATGTTAGCTGTTGGAAACTTATGAAATTGAGTAATATTTTAAGTAAAATATTTATGGGTGATTAGAAAATTATAATTCCTTTTGCAATAGCCTTATAATATTATTAAGGACCGCGGGGCAAAATTTTAGAATTTTTAGAGCTCATTTGGGTAATTTTTGCAAAAAGGGCTAGTTATAGGGACTAAAACGTAATTTTTCAAGTTTATGACTATTGTCTTATTAGGATGGCCTAGGAGGGGCCATGTGATATTGATGAGATGTGATTGTGGAAATTGAGAATTTAGAAGTGTTATTTGAATCTTTTTGTAGGTTGGATAGATCCCAGATATAGGGGAAACTCTGCCGGATTTCCGGCATAAATTAGGTTGTCTATTGCCTCTTTAGGGTTTTATTCTAACTTAGTACTAATAAATTTATAATTTAATTATTAGGTGATCGAGGTCAACTATTTTCCTGCATTCAGCAGCCACAATAGTCATCAGTGTACTGTGAGTAAAATATTAATTTTAATTGTAATTTCGATATTATTATATATTCAAGCATGCCCATGCATCACTTATATATATATATATATATATATATATATATATATATATATATATATATATATGTCTATGTAGTTAAACTCTAGGCACGTTTTATATTGCATTCACAACTGTTAAAGTGGCATGGATGTTGTTGTGGTAATTTGGAGCAGTGTGCGTGCATTGGCGTGCATGTGATGTGGTGTTGGCTATGGATAGGACGGGTAGACACGGCTTGAGATCTTCACTGGGACCCGGTCCTTCAGGGTAGACACAGCTTGAGTTCTTCGCTAGGACCCCGATTTGGTTTATTAAGCGAAAGTCCGGCTTGAGTTCTTCACTGGCACAGGTTGGATTAAAGAGAACTGTATAGGGGATCAGCTCCCATATATATTTATGATTTGACAGTACTGGGTGTGTGAGTGCTCCAAATTACCTTTTGGCTGTTATGATGTGAAAATATTACCGATGTTGCATTTCACTCTACAGGGTGCATTAGCTTTAGATAGTTATAGAGATTATGGTTAAAATTGATATTTTACTCTCTGAGTCGAACGCTCACTCCTATTCACCTATTTTTTCAAGCTACAGGAGGAGTTATTTTACAGAGCAACCTATTTTCTTCCTTGCAGGTTTAACATCGATTATTTAATTATTTTACTATTTTTTTCTAAATTTGAAATCTAGAACTCCGCATGTGTTAGTAATAGTGTGGACCTTGTTAGAAATCGTGTTAATTTAAATTTTTGAGATTAATAAATGAAGATTTGTATAGTATTTAAACAGTTTATAAATGAGGTAATAGGGTTGAGCTGGGCTCCCCTAATTTTAGTTTCTGATAATTTCTAGGCTAAGTTGGCCCGAAAGAAAATTATAACAGTTTAATTTAAATTATTTTTATATGTATATTGAGCCTAAATTGTGGGCTTAGTTATGGGTTGAGGAATAGTTAGGCTTACTACGGGCCTCGGGGGCTTTAGGCTGGCCCAAGTCCTAGTGCCGGTCCGGCCCATAGGTTGGGTTGTGACAAAGTTGGTATCAGAGCTTAGGCTCTAGATTCATGGGAAAGAATATACTTGGGAGTGTAAAAGGAGTCTTGTTAGGATGTTACATGCGGAGTATAGGATTCTGTTTTGTCTTTTCTGTAATTCTTTGTTTCTAGATTCTGTGTTATACCTCAGGAAATATAAAAGTGCCTCAATTAGTGTCTTGATTTTCATGGAGTATATAGAAATGTGAAATAGAGTTAGCAGACATGTTGCGGTCTGTCATGAGGATACGTATTCCAAGAAATACTATGTTTCTGTCTGTATGGGTTTAAATGGTGTGCCCATTTCGTGCAAGGCACGAGTACAAAAAGGTGAGTCTTGAAAGTACAGTTGCCCTAGATAAGGATGAGGATACCACTGCTGGCAGTCATCAGTGGATGACCCAGTCAGAATAAGTTTGTGATAATAGAATATTCAAGATAGATAAGAAATTGGGAGACCTAGTCGGTCAGGACATATCGTAGTAACTATACAATGTTCTTGATATT
This sequence comes from Hevea brasiliensis, assembly GCF_030052815.1. NCBI lineage: Eukaryota > Viridiplantae > Streptophyta > Magnoliopsida > Malpighiales > Euphorbiaceae > Hevea > Hevea brasiliensis. Next base: position 21,657,130 of record NC_079509.1, on the reverse strand, counting down.
TGCTCTGTAAGCTGCAGATTACAGTACCGATATGAGATTATTGTGTAGAGCTGCGTGCATCCTCGTGGTGCTCCATAATGAGAGTGTTTGTGGATGGCTTCTGTTTTGGTACAGTTATGCCAAAACAGAGTTCTATATCTATAGAGGAGTTGGGAACTCCTAGTTAGGGGTCTAGAGTTAGAATATTAAAAGGTCACAGTTGGGTGATAACTAGAGTCAGTGACTCAGTTACCCTAGCAGGAGCTAGAGTTACATCAAGAGTTGCCATCAGACCAGAGGTTTCGGATTAGTTGCAAAGTAAATGTGACACCTATAGAGTGAGATCATCTAGTCTTCAGTATGGAATTTTGGATCGTTTTTGTAGTACGACAGACATTTTACTTAGAGTTTAGTGAGAATAGTATACCTTGTGTGTATCAGTAAGGTATAAAGTACAACCCTACTACTTAGAGAAGGTCGAAACTATGAATTGATGATTTATAGAGCTATGATATGATAAAAGAGTCATAAACTTGAAATGGTTTTGGCAAGGTGGTAAATGTAGTACCTTTGTTGTAGCAAGTTAAAGTATAGTCCTATCTTTTTAGAAGGGATCGAAGGTTATTACTGATAATAATGACTTATGGAATAGTGTCTCAGATGGGACTATAAAGTGTGGTAGAGAGTAGTTGGCTCAGGTATCTTGGAGAGGATACAAGTTCCATTATAGGAATCATATATAATCAGATCATGATGGATGTAAATCCTTTGAATTGGATGACAGGTTTGGGTGCCCAGAATCTTAAGTTTTGGCGAATTGAGTAAATATAGAAAAAAATAATAATAATAAAATAATAATAATAATAATGATAATAATAATAACAAATAAATAAAATTGCTGCAGAATCAGTTTTCGAGGTAGTAAGGGTATTATGTAAGCTAAAGGATAAGAATAGAGATCATACAATAAAAGTATGACTGCAATTTCTTGAGTTCCTTTCTAACTTTATATTGTTCAAAACAATAGTATAATCTAATTATAACAGTATTAAGAGTAATAAATTAGCGAAGATAAATCATAAAAGGTCAATGGATAGAGAAAGTACAGAATGAAAGTTTGGACAATTGATTGTAGATGCAATATAATCTAAATGCTAGTGGAAGTACTAGCTAGAGTGGTCTAAGGACCAAATCTGAGTAGCACAGATATGTGATAATGTGGTTGAGACTCTGAAAGATATAGTTAGCAAGTATAGCTGACATGTTAGGAAGAAGAATGGAACCAGGGATAGAATAGTCAAGTTCTATTTTGGGTAAGACAAAAGAAATAAATGAAAGGACAACCAGAAGGGCGCATAATAAAAGGAACAAAGTTAAGATATAGGGTAGGCTAAGTGTTATTCTTGGCAAGGTAAATGACAAGGACGGAGAACCCAAAATGGGACCACATTAGTGAGAATAGTGATAGAGATATGGAATCTAGTAATGTGATACACATAGTATGATGTAGTTGAGATAGAGCCAGGGCTAAAATATAGAGCTTGGAGTTACATGAACGGATCATACTTTATCTATTCCCTATTCCTAAAGTGAAGTGGATAGCAATGGGGCAAGATTCTTTTAACTTGTTAACAGTATCAAGAATATGAAGCGAGGAATACAATAATAATGAGCAAAAGCTAGAAGTGTGCGATGGTATTGCGGACTATCTAATTTGGCAAAGAAAAAGAAGTTAGTAAGTAGTAAGTTGAATAAAAGTCAATCTAAGGGATCAAATAGGTATGATGAGTGGAACGAATTATAGATAATGACACATAGGTTTTAGGTTAGATTTTTGAGATAGTGAGAAGTTAGTTAGAGGTTCGTTATGAATGTCAGGCAAACATTGTTAGTGTGATCAACAGAATCACTTTGCAGTGAAGCAATAACGACAGAACAACAGTAGGGGTAGAATGAAAAGTGACAAGTATGGGTGGTAATAAATCACTAGAAAGTTCAAGGATTAAATTAATGACCATAGATAAGGGCGGAATTAGTGTTGAAAGAATCTATTAGTAAGAGAAATCTTTCAGGATTCAATAAAAGTTAAGGGCACAATATAAATGATGATAGATATGAATTATAGGTCGAGTATAAGTAAAGTTAATAAATTATAGAATATTATGTCAGGAAGGACAATGGTACGATAAAGGGTTCATGCAGATGATACCTTATAGGTAGAGCACAATTGTGCTAGAAGATGATGAAATTTAGAGAGAAAGACCAAGAAACATAGGTGAAACGTTATAATATAACGATCGGGCGTAGTTGAATATAAGAGGATATTTTTCTTTCTTTTCAAGTTTAGCTTGTGTTTTTGGTTATGGAGAGTTATATAAGGAACAGAGACTGAATCAAGAAGACCTAGTTATTTGAGAGTTTGGTAGGCACCAATTCATACACAATTTCCTGATATGAGAATGACAGTAAGTGCATACCTAGTGTTAAAGGACGATCAGAGTAATGACAGGAGTTAAATTGAGTTAGCTACTAAGGCTTGCAACTATTTTAAACTATGAGCTGGGGGGAATACTAAATATAGATGAGTTTCAATAGATGAAATTATTCCTAATGGAAAAAGTTGAAGCTGAAGTTTGGAAAGCTAGAGGCAGTATATGTGATTATATTAAGGAGAATGAACACATGAAGTATTTTGTTTAGAATTAAGGCATGGCACACATTTCCCACAGCCGTGTTAGTTCATATGGAACTTATAGTTTCAGGGGCTCCTATCCATACAGGATGAGCAATTTTTTACTAAGGCTGGTAGGGAATGATAATGTTTTGATAGGTAAGTTGGGAAAAGGAGATACAAAAAAGAAATTTCTATGGTTAATTACATGCGTTACATAAGGTGAAGAATGTGCTGATAGGAGTAAATCGTAAGGTTAGAATTCCCGAAGTAATGGAAGTAGTAATCAAGATAAGACTAAGAAATAAAAAGAAAGTTAAAGTTGATGTTGGGATAGATATCCTTGAAGGAAAAGGTGTAAGGGTGAGATAGGACTGAGATTAATGAATAGGTACAGCAGGTTGAAAAGATATCAACAATACCAGAAATAGGAAAAAGGAAGTGGATAAGATCTAAAGGACAGGAAGAAAGCTCGGTAGAGCTAGTTATAATGATGAGGATAAGAAGGAATAGGTATACTAGGAACACACTAAGAGATGTTTAAAACAAGTTATTATGAGATGATAGATTAAAGGAGTAGTAGAGCCTCGATCTAAGTGCCAATGTGTCAGAAGTAAGCCACATACTAAGAAACTTCAGGAAAAAGTCTAGATATTCTCATTCCAGAGGAGGAGTGAGAGTTGATAAAGTCGCTTGGATCGAGTTGTCAAGGAATATAAATACTTTTGTTACCTAGAAGGAGAGACTCAATTCACTTTCCAATGTTGATAAATGATACACTTGGCCCTTGGAGGGGACTCTACCTGACTAGTTACATAAGATAGACAGAGGTTGGTCTAAGTACCTTAGTAATGACAAAAAAGAGATTAAAAATTTGAAGTATCATGGGAGTGAGATGATTTGTAGGTATTGACCATTGAGGTCATAAGAAGAGTGAAGATCTCGAACAAGATGCCTAGATTAGGTGCTACAGGAAACCTACTTATAGGATACCATGGAATAAGGAACATAAGTTATGTCATTGGGGAAACAGAGATTATTGAAACAAAGGAATGAGGACTGAAGTCATCAAGAGACACGTTAGGGCATAATAAAAGTGAGGTAAGCGCCAAAGTTGATTGAAGTTATGAGACATCAAGTCAAGAGCAGTGAGGTATAGCGAATACTTGAAATGTCAGAAAAATGGTCAATGAATAGTTACAAGATAAAAGCCCTCTAGAAAGAGATGATGACAAATAGGACACTATAGTAGAATCAGAGAGCAGTAGAATGTCATATATAATATACGAGGAGTTTGAAAAGTAAATGTTTTACCAATCTCTGCATAGCTGGAGGAGTAATGATTGCACTTGTTCTAATAATCTTTCTTTCCTTATTTCTTGTTTATTCGAAAATTCGAGGACAAATTTTTCTTAAGGGGGGAAGAATGTAACAACCAAAAAAAAAAAAGGGGAAAGGGGGATGGGACTTGGCATGTGACAGTGGATTTCCACTGTCACAGCTAGTTAAAAAAATTAAAAAAAAAAATTTCAAAACAAAATCAGGCGGTGCCCCCCCCCCCCCCCAAAAAAAAAAAAAAAATTCTCTCCTCTCCTCTCCTCCCCTCTCTTTTTCTTCTTCTTTCCTTCTCCAGTGACCGGCTGGCGACCTCCAAAGTAGCTCCCCACCCGTCTAATGACCTCCCAAGCGGCGGCGGCAGCAGCTCGGAATCCGGCCAACAGTGGAGAGAGAGAGAGAGAGAGAGAGAAAAAAAAAAAAAAAGGGTCCCAAACTTTGAATGCTCGTATCTGGCGATCTCGACGTCCGATTGGAGTGATTCTAGCGGCTATGGACTCCTAAGAGCGAGCCCTTTCAGATGAGACCAGCCTCGCCGGATTTGGTGGCCGTTTCCGGCGCTGGCAAGGAGAGAGAAAATCGGCTTTTCTTTGACTTTCCGATGAGATTTCCGACGATCCGACCGTTGGATTGACGATCTGAGACCACCTATGGACTGAGAAAGAAGAGAGGAACATGATGGTATGATCAGATCCGGTAAACTCGCCGGCGACCGGCGGCTGGCCACCGTGCGCGGTGGTTCCGGTTGGCTTTGGAGATGATTCAACTTTCAGAGGCTTCCTCATAAATTTTTGAAATTTTTGAGACATAGATAAATTTCGGATAAGATTATTTTCATTATTTCTCTGTCTGTGGAGCATAAATACAGTGTTTCTTAAACAGGAAAAAATTGGAGAAAAATTCTAAGAAAAATATATGATGAAAGTAAAATTATTTGGAGATATTCTATGGTGTTTGTTGAATTTTTGAGTGATTGTAGAATATTTTAAAAAAAAATAGATGAATTTTAGTTAGATTTTTAGCATATGGGTATATAAGATTATTTGAAATTTATGATATTTAAATTTTATATGATTGGTTGAAACTTGAGAATGGAGGTTTAAATATGTGAATATTGAATTGGGATGAATTAAGAATATGTTAGCTGTTGGAAACTTATGAAATTGAGTAATATTTTGAGTAAAATATTCATGGGTGATTAAAAAATTATAATTCCTTTTGCAATAGCCTTATAATATTATTAAGGACCGCGGGGCAAAATTTTAGAATTTTTAGAGCTCATTTGAGTAGTTTTTGCAAAAAGGGCTAGTTATAGGGACTAAAACATAAATTTTCAAATTTATGACTATTGTCTGATTAGGAGGGCCTAGGAGGGGCCATGTGATGTTGATGAGATGTGATTGTGGAAATTGAGAATTTAGAAGTGTTATTTGAATCTTTTTGCAGGTTGGGTAGGTCCCAGATATAGGGAAAACTCTGCCGGATTTTCGGCATAAATTAGGCTGTCTATTGCCTCTTTAGGGTTTTATTCTAACTTAGTACTAATAAATTTATAATTTAATTATTAGGTGATCGAGGTCAGCTATTTTCCTATATTCAGCAGCCACAATAGTCATCGGTGTACTGTGAGTAAAATATTAATTTTAATTGTAATTTCAATGTTATTATATGTTCAAGCATGCCCATGCATCACTTATATATATATATATATATATATATATATATATATATATATATATATATATATATATATATATATATATATATGTCTATGTAGTTAAACTCTAGGCACGTTTTATATTGCATTCACAACTGTTAAAGTGCCATAGATGTTATTGTGGTAATTTGAAGCAGTGTGCGTGCGTTGGCGTGCGTGTGTGTGGTGTTGGCTATGGATAGGACGGGTAGACACGGCTTGAGATCTTCGCTGGGACTCGGTCCTTCGGGGTAGACACGGCTTGAGTTCTTGGCTGGGACCTCGATTTGGTTTATTAAGCGAAAATCCGGCTTGAGTTCTTCGCTGGCACAGGTTGGATTAAAGAGAGCTGTATAGGGGATCAGCTCCCATATATATTTATGATTTGATATTACTGGGTGTGTGAGTGCTCCAAATTACCTTTTTGCTATTATGATGTGAAAATATTGCCGATGTTGTATTTCACTCTACAGGGTGCATTAGCTTTAGATAGTTATAGAGATTATGGTTAAAATTGATATTTTATTCTCTGAGTCGAACGCTCACTCCTGTTCACCTATTTTTCCAGGCTATAGGAGGAGTTATTTTACAGAGCAACTTGTTTTCTTCCTTGCAGGTTTAACGTCGATTATTTAATTGTTTTACCATTTTTTTCTAAATTTGAAATCTAGAACTCCACATGTGTTAGTAATAGTGTGGATCTTGTTAGAAATCGTGTTAATTTAAATTTTTGAGATTAATAAATGAAGATTTGTATGGTATTTAAACAGTTTGTAAATGAGATAATATGGTTGAGCTGGGCTTCTCTAATTTTAATTTCTGATAATTTCTAGGCTAAATTGGCCCGAAATAAAATTATAATAGTTTAATTTAAATTATTTTTATATGTATATTGAGCCTAAATTGTGGGCTTGGTTATGGGTTGAGGAATAGTTAGGCTTACTACGGGCCTCGGGGGCTTTAGGCTGGCCCAGGTCCTAGTGCCGGTCTGGCCCATAGGTTGGGTCGTGACATGTATCACTACGTTTGCATACTCGGGAAGACCAAAAGTGACTGTCTTCTGTCTACAGTCGATCATGGCGCGATGCCTGGCTAACCAATCCATGCCCAAGATGATATCATAATCTCGAAAGGGTATTTTAATTAAGTCTGATAGGAATTTATGTCCTTGGATCACCAAAGGACAATCCTTATACAATTTGTTCACCCTAACCTCTTGTCCTAAAGGACTAGTCACTAGCACATCATAATCCATTTCCAAGCAAGGAATCGTAATAGAACATGCAATACTGGCACTAGCATAAGAATGTGTAGAACCAGGGTCAAACAACACATATACATCTCTACCAATGATGGAGAAAGTACCAGCCACAACATCTGATGTCTCAGCTTCCTCCCTTTGGCGTATGGTGTACACCCTGGCTGATGCACCACTCTGCTCTGGTTAGCTCGCTATGCCCTGGCTGCCAGAAGTGTTACCTCTACCCCTGCCTCTACCTCTACTACCCGTTTGTTGTCCTCTGGAAGCAAAACCTGGAACAGATCCCTCAGTGGTGGTAGGCAGCCTAGACCTGCGAGTACTAGTGCAATCTCTAGCAAAATGCCCACTTCCATCACAGTTGTAACAGGCTCCTATAGCCTTATAACATACTCCTCCATGATTCCTGCCACAGGTTTCACAGGTATGAGCAGGGAAGGAACCCCTAGATGTCTGCTGTCCGGATCTAGGTGGCCTCTACCCTGAGAATCTTCCCCTACTAGATCCTCTGTTACTTGGTCCCCCAAAGCTCTTTCTCTTACCCGAATCCTTACTCGAACTCTGACCTGTAGGCTTACTGCTCTTTTCTTTTTTAGTGGTTACCTTCTCAGATGCCCCTTCCAGTTCTATCCTTTCCAATTCAAGGGCCTGTGATATCAATCCAGAGAAGTTGTCATGTCGAAACCGAACCACTTGCAATCTCAAACTAGGCCTCAAACCGGCCTCAAATCGTTTGCATCTGTCTCTACTGGTAGTGAGTAGGCTTCCAGCATAGTGGCTGAGGTGGGAAAAGTCTCTCTTATACTCGACTACAGTCTTGTTCCCTTGCTTTAAACTAAGAAACTCCTATAGCTTCATATCTACATATGTGTCAGGAACATACTTCTGTCTAAATTCTCTGAGAAAGTTATCCCATGTCAACACAGAGGGCTCAACCAAACTATGAGGAATGGTCTTCCACCCCTCATATGCATCTCCATGTAGTAAAGAGACCGAGAATTCGAACTTCAAATCATCAGTGCAGTGCAGTTTCTTGAATACTCTCTCCATCCGTTCTAACCATTGCTCAGCTTCCAATGGGTCCACTGTACCCTTGAACTCTGTTGCCCTATACTTCATTAACTTATTATATTGTCTGGCTGGGGATGGTGGTTGCACTGGAGGTGCCTGCACAGGAGCTTGGACTGGTATATTGCCAGCCATTTACTGAAATAGTGTAGCCATCTGCTGAGCGAACTGAGCAAGAAACTGCATGGGTGGGACAGGTGCAGCTGACCCACTGGCATTATGAGGAGCTGGGGCCTCCCCCTGTACCTCAGCTGCTACTAATTGCTCTACTTTGTGATCCCCCTCTTCCATACTGAATTACAAAGAATTCTACTTTCTGGACAACCAACATAGGAGATTTTCCTCAATTAATCCATATTTATGATGTAATGTACTATATGTATCAATTAATGATAGTTGAGCAGTTGTACTTATCAAAAATTTTCAAACATGCAATTTCAAAACTTGTATAAAAACCAAAGCTCTGATACCACTAAAACATATCACACCTTATCCCTAGTAAGGCATGATATGTTCCTGTAGCATACCTAATGAATTACCGAACTCCACCTACCGATAACCCATTAGTTATGCTGCAAAGGATTTTAAAACAAATTATAGCTTTTTATCTTATTAATTCTTTTGCGGAAAACTGCATGAGAATAGTTAAAATTCCATGTAAACATTCGTTGGAAATAATGATAGACTAAATATTGCAAAAGTTACATTTTCATAAGTCTCAAAGTAAATTACAAAATAGTTACAAACTCAAATTGTGATAGCAATGAAATGCTTTTAAATACAAACTGCTCAATGTCCGTACATCCATACATATAGGTACAAAATACATCAAAAGGAAATTACAAGGGTATACCTACGATATATACCCATAATCAAAACCAAAATGTTGCTTCCAAGTCTCTCACTCAGCAGCCTTCTCCTTTCCCTTTCCTACGACAGCATAAAGAAGCTATCGCTGAGTATATCACTCAGTGGTGCACAACTAAAATTTTAAAACTTAAGGTAAAACACAATTTGTCAAAGCATAATAAATCACATCCTTCTCAAGTATGAAAACATCACAATAGTTCTAAGTTCATAAGAGCTATTTGTTGGAATAACATTTCAAATGAGAAATCACACTTCATAAATCACAATTGACAATGCATTAGTGTTGCCAACATCAACACATAGTTCAGGCCATAACACAAAATTTCACGATCAGTGTCATGTTGTACACCATGACAAAGCAATCTCAACCTCACTAACCGTTATTAATGAGGGAAAGGCTAGCTAGCTAATGAGTACTCATATAGTCTTACCCCACTAACCATTATTAATGGGAGACATAATCAATATTAATTATCAACCCCAAGTAGCCATTACTACTGGAGAGTTTCGAAAGGAACTGTCATGCTAACTGTGGTTTCAAAACAGTTTCCAAAAATTTTCAACTCAACAATCTCATTTATAAACCAATAAACACATTTAAATTCATCATAATATTCATATAAAGGTGGCAACACCCAAATTTCTTAAATGCAAGAGAAAAACCATATTTCTATCAAAGTAAACTTGTTCAAAGCAAAATCATTCAAATAAACACATTTTAAATAATTTACAAGTTTAAAAATGAAGAAAAGGTTAGTTGTGCACAAACCTTCAATAATTCTCCTTCCTTGTTACCTACTTCTCCTTGTCCGTTTCAACTTCTTTTTCTACTGAAAATACACAAATAGAATACCTCAATACTTATCTCAATTGCTGCCAAGAACTCATTACATGAATGTCTAATGCATTCCAAATTAGCTTTGTAAATTTTAGAGAGTTTTGGTTTTGGACAACTTGGTGCCCTAATCTTTGAACCCAATTTTTACCTAGTTTCGATCATAATTTAGTGAGGTATTCTTCATGAAAATTGTTCATCTAGGTCTTAACTTTATTTTCCTTTTTGAATCGCCTAATTCGGAGCTGTGTAGCTCAAGTTATGCCTAAAACATGATTACTATTTACGTCACTATTCATGCTGCAAATTTAGTTCTGGCAGATTTATCGATCTAACTTCGTTCAGCAATTTGATCAAGTTAAGTCCATAATTTGGTCTAATGTTCTTCATATGAAATGTTCTACTATATCTTAGGTTTCCATCGGTTCAAGAATCGCCTAAATTGGAGTTTTTTAGAGAGAGTTATAGCCTTGCAAAATTTATTGTTTATTTGGTCAATTTTAGGTGCCCAGATTCTGGCAGATTCGGTGACCCAAATTCGTTCTGCAATTTGATTGAGTTAAGTTCATAATTTGGCCTAACATTCTTCATACGAAATGTTCTACTATATCTTAGGTTTACATCTGTTCAAGAATCACCTAAATTAGTGTTTTCTAGAGAGAGTTATGGCTGTTTAAACTTTACTGTTCACGTGCATAATTCTGCAGGTTCTAGAATTTTATCTCCCATTTCAAGGCTCATTTCGGGTAGCTTAAGGTCATTTTCGGGGCAGGGTATCTTCACGAAAATTCTAGCCCTATGTCTTGAGTTTTGTTTCCAATTAGTTTCACACCAATTGGAGTTGTGTAGCTTAAGTTATGGGCTTCCAAACACACTAAATTCAGTGTGCAAAATTCTGCCCTAGTTCAATTTTTCATTTTTTTCAATTACTTCCACTAACCAACCTCAATTCACATTTAATTTACCCAAAATGACTATAATTTAACATTGACACATCAATGGTACTTCCTAGCAAAAACTCCACAATTACAAACTCCAAAGTTTGTAATTTTCCCTAATCCTACCATTTCATTACTTCCATTCATCAACCCAATGTCAATTCAAACTAAATAAACCTCAAATGATCATAATTTAATACTACACACACCAACTTCACTCTCTAGCACCAAAACCCAATTTCCCCATGAACCCTAATCTTCCATAATTTAATTTATGTAATCCCATGAAATCTTACTACTCCCAATCATGCATACTACTTCACTTTAACTTAGATTTATCATCAATTTAACTAAAATACATCAAACCCTAATTTTTCTCCCATTTGGCCAAAACCCTAGTTTAGGTTCCATACATGTTTTCTTTCATTTTCTTATGAAATTTCATCATAAATTAACTTCATTCCAAACTTATACAACTAATCTAACATGAAAAGAAACTTACCTCTTGTTGATTTCTTTCCAACTTCACTTTTCTTCCAATTCTTATTCCTCTTCTAATCTCTTGTTTCCCCTTGCTTTTAATCTTTAAATCAAAGATTAATTTGATGTTCTCTACCAAATAGATGTAAAACCCATAGAGGAAAAACAAGAAATTGAGTTTTGAGAATGGGTGTCAATAGAGAAAGAAGGAAGAAGAAGAAAGAAAGAAAGAGAGAAGGAGAGAGAGTGGGTAGTAACTAAATGGGGGAGAGAAGAGGGTTTTTCCCTTTATGTATTTATCCCCATTTTTTTTATTTATTAAATTCATTTAATTGAGTTGTCCATAGTCCATTGATACTAAAATTTTAATTGGGTCAAAATGGAATTAAAATTCTATATTTTTATTTCTTTTATTTTCTTTTCACTTTATACTTGAATTCTTTTCCTAAAAAAAATTATTTCATAATTCAATATATTATTTTCATTTAATTTAATTTACATTTTGGTGAAAAGTCAACTCTTAAGGTAAATTGACTAAAATACCCCTTATAGGGTCATAATCCCTCTTTTTCAATATACCCGGTGAATCCTTATATTTTTAGGTTACTTGAATTTTTATTGTCTATCTCAATTTATTTTCTATTTATTTTTTGTCCTCAAGGTGTCTTTGAATAGTACAGTCACATGCCAATAATGGTACTATTCACAACTTGGAGGTTCGTGGTGTTACAGAGTTTGGGTGAGTACTCATATATACTAGCTAGTCTTTGTTCCTCCCTTTTAGCCTCGGTTATTGGGAGAGTTTGCCTTGTCATGGTGTACGACACGGCATCGATCGTAAAATTTTGTATCATGGGTCCAACTGTGTGAATTGTTAGCAACGCCCTTTAAATTATGCATAATTTGATAAATTATGGTCGAAATAAATAATTTATCAGTGATTCAAAAATATTGTATCGTTTCATGATTTAAAAGAAATGTAGATAAATAGTTACTATTTGATCAAAATGTTATTCAAATGAATAATTTGCATGATTGAAAATATTGATTTTTGTATATCATGAATTTTGAAGAATTTAGAAATTTTAAATTTTTATTTGTTATAACTTGTCAAAGCATAACTTGTATTAAGTTTTAAATTATTTGTTTGTGCACCACTAAGTTCACCACTCAGCGATAGCTTTGTATGCCGTCGCAGGTGAAAGAAAATTTTAAGCAATTGAAAGAAAATTTTAAGCAGCTGAATGAGATTACTTGAAGACAGTGGGACTATCTTCAAGTATATCATAAATATACCCTTGTACATTAGATTTTGATGTAATTATGTAATTATATATATGTAATTTTATTCAAGCAGTTGCATCAACTCTTTTGTAATATTATTTTTGGAATGTAATAGAATACAAATTATTATAATATTATCTTGAGATTTTATATACTTATAAAGTTTTGTACTACTAAATTCGTAATACTCTCATAAATATAATTATTAATTTTGTTACTTTAATGATATGTTTCAATGTTTGATTTAATTCAAACTGTGTATTGAGTTGCTTGTGCTGATTTGTGAAATAAAATCGAATAATGAAGTTGTGATTTAAATGTATATTGAAAGTGTTTTTCACAGGTTTTTGAAGAATTGGTTTTTTCCAATTATAGATGGCACTCTACCGAAATTTTTGTAGAAATTGTGAAGATTTTAAATATCTAAAAATTTGATTTATGATTTAACCTCAAATAAAGGTTTTTAATATCTGTTAAAAATTACCCACCACTTTCAAAATGAACGGAAATTATTTTAAAATCCCTTGTAGTATATTTAATGGGTCACCGGTAAGTGAAATTCGGTAATTCATTAGGTATACTATGAGATCATGTTATGTCTTACGGAGAGATAAGGTGTGACATTAGTAATAATAATAACAATAATAATAAAAAGGTCATTAATGGCTATTAGGTTAAAGAAAATTGAACATAATTTATAATCTCATAATTAATCATAAATATTTTCTTTTATACTAATTATTATTTAATTTCTTTTTTAATTATCATTGTTATTTACAATGCTACCTTAACATTTATGATTTGAATTATTATTTTTTTAATTTAATTTTTAAAAATTAAGATATTTTGTAATTAAATATAATATTTAAAAATTACTTATATTATTTATTTTATAGATACTAATTATTATTTAATTTTTTTATTTCTCTTTTAATTATTATTGATTATAATACTACCTTAACATTTATTATTTAAACTATTATTTTCTTTAAAATTAATTTTTAAAAAATTAAGACATTTTATAATTAAATATATTATTTAAAAATTATTTATATTATTTTTTTATAAATTCATTTATATAAAAATATTATTTGCCACATGTTACCCTCAATAATAATAATAATAATAATAATAATAATAATAATAATAATAATAATAATAATAATAATAATAATATGTCATTGATGGCTATTAGTTTAAAGAAAATTGACCATTAATTTATGATATCATAATCAATTATTATATAATTTAATCAGCCATAAATTATTTCATATCTTTAATAAATATTTTTATTACATTGTTATATTTTCTATTATTTTTATAAAAAAATTTAAGAGATAAAAAGTGTAATTTACATAAAAAGTTATAAAAATAAAATATAAATATTTGACTTATTTATAATTAGTATGTATTATTTTTTGTGTTAATAATTTAATATTCTTTTTATTTCACTTTCCTGAAATTAATTAATGTTTGTTATTATTATCATTATGGTCAATTTATTACGATTTAATTGAAGCGACCAAGTAAATAATAAGCATTTTACCATTATAAAATTAAATTTGAATGTTTATTACTGTTTTTTAAATAAATAATATTTAATTATAATTTAATTTTTATTTAAATAATTTTCATTTATTTGTCTATATATAGTATGTCATATAAAACATTTAATACACATCAAGCATTCTTTGCTTACAAAGTATTTTTATTTCACCTAAATGCTTTTAAATCTTTTTTTGATTTACATTATTTTTTTTTTCAAAAGTTAGTTATTATTCTCAAAATTTATTTATTTAAATATATTTAATTAATATTTATTTAATTATTTTAAATATTTTATTTCATTACAATTATATATTAAATACAATGATAACTAATATTTTGATTATCTATATTTTATTATAATTAATTTTTAACTGAATTATTTTCAAATTTTAATTAAATATCTATATTTTTATACAAAAATTATTTCTCAACTATATTTTTTAATATATAAGTAGAATTTTAAAGATAAATTATAAATATGATTGCATAAAAAATTTAACTATAAATAAAAATAATTAAAAATAATTAAAGTTACAGTATTAAAATTATGAAATTTATTTTTTGAAAAATAATTTACATTTTTAATATTTATTATATTAATAGAAAATAAAGGTATTTTAAAATTTTAATTTTTATGAAATGTATTTATTTTACATTATAAATTTATGTAAAGTGATAACCATGTTTATCAAATAATTATTTTATAAAAAATATATTAAATTAATAAAAAAAAATTTACACTTAGATATAATATTTTAAAAAAATAATATAATAGAATGTTATTTTTAATTAATAATAATGTTATATATTTTTATTATTATTAAAATTAAATAATTTAATTTATTATTAGTAATTTAATTTTTTATTATATTAATAACAAAAAATATAATATTCATATATTTTTAAAATAATATTTTTTATTAATTTAATGTATTTTTTATAATTTATAAAAAAATATTAATTTATATAAATTATAAAATAAAATATAAAAATTTTATAAAATTTAAATTATTTTTTGAATAAAGTATTTTTATTACATTTTAAATAAAATTATCATGAAAACTGATATTAATATATTTATAAAAAGAATTAAATAAATATTTTAAATTAATTTAATAATAATAAGTTATTTTATTTAAAATATAATTAAAAATTAAATTAAAAAATAAAAATTATAAAGGGCGTTATGCTAATTTTATATGCAAAGTAATAATTAAAAAAGTGGACGCAATAAGTGGAGGGTCATCTTATCGTGTCCAGCAAACTAATTATGAGCAAAATGGTGGGATCCTCGCGACGTGCGTAATGCTTCAGTTTCGATTCGGTATCGATTTTCATTTTTACATAAATTCTAAATCAAGACTAAAACAGTAAATCCTTGCGTAGAAGCTGCGCTCGGGAAATTTTCGTAGCAGTTTGCAGCGGTGGACTCGACAAAGTTGGGCCTGCTTGCTGTACGGCCTTTCCCTACTTATAAATCCTTTTTTTTTTTTATTTCCAACATTGCTCAGGGAGAATTCCACTCTTGGGGGTGCTGCGCTAATTGGATTGGATGCTTCCTTCCATTTAGGCATGGAAGCGGTCCAATTTCATCTTATAAGTTGAAAATTTGAAATTGGGTTGAAGAGTTTCCTTTAATTTCATTTCAGTTTAATTCAATTCAATTTGGTTTGATTAAATGTAATAGTTAAAATTTTTTTATTTTTTAAAAGTGATCCAAAATCTGTTGATTTTAATCTAAAATTAAATCAAATCAATCAAAATTAATTCAGTCTAATTTAAAATGATTTTCACCAAATCCAGATCTGATCAATTCTAATATGATTTTAATGAAGTCAATTCTAAACTTCTAATCCAATTTCAAATCAAACCAAACCAGCCATACATACATTACCCTATTCTAAATCAAACACTCTCTTCCATAGATATTGATATTGATTTCTTGAATAAAATCTTAGATATGATACTTCAGAATTCAAAAAAAAAATTTCTTGAACATTGGCAGCATCAGAATACCAAAATCAAAGGAGTCATTCTCTAAAACTTTTGTTTGTTACCATATTGTGAATGAAAAAGATAAGGCCTTGTATGGTTGTAATGTCAGGTTGATAAATAATTGGGTCAAATTCTTTAATCAAATTAACTAACAACAAAAACAACAAACATTAGGAGCCCCAATCTGTCTTGCATTATGGTCTGCAAATGGAGACATTAATATTCCATCAAGGGTATTTTTTTTTATTTTTAATATAGAAAGTGGAAGAATAAGAATTCAAATTTAACATCTGAATTCAATTTTAATATCAATAAAATGAATAATATGTCTTTAGTTATTTGCAGAATACACTACTTTCTTGGCAAAGGAATTATTAAAGAAGATGATGAGTTCAAGCAAAGCTTCCATGCATCCAAATTTGTCAAAAGTACTGATAATAGAAGTTTTGAGATGAAGTGGAAAGTTAATATGCCTACTGGAATATGCCTAAATATGATAATTAACCAAACTTCTTTGATAAATTCGGTTGTTAGTTAATTTATTGATATTAATTTTGGTAAGGGTGTTGATATTGGCATTCTCATTTTAACTTTTTGCACTCCTAATTTTAAAGGTAAATAAACAATATTTAATCAAAATTTTAGTTAATTAACTTTCCAAATTAAACCATTATTTTAAAATTTATCATAATTAGACCCCAAATCTTAATTATAATATTTCAATTCAAAAATTTTACTATTTTTTTAGAAAATAAATGACGCATAATTACTATTGATTAATTTTAAATTTTGAAAAGCAAATAAAAAAAAATTATGTAATTCTACAATTTGTTACCACTTCTCGCACATCAATCAAAAATGTATTTATCTGCATTTACAAGTTGATCAAATTAGTTTATAAATTATAAGAATAAATTTATTTATTTATGATTTTTTTTAGGCTTATAAACTAAAAAAAATAAATTTGAGGAGATCAATTTTTTATTTTGGTGCTTATAAACTCTATATTTATAAATTAATTTGACCAAATATTTTATCATATTATCCTCATTTAATTTTTAAAATTTTACCACAAATCTCATTTAATAACTTTTTTAATCATTTTAATAATAAATGTATTTATAAGCTATTTTTTTTATCAAATATATCAACTAATTATCAACCACTTATAAGTATTTTATAAAACATATAACTGTTTAAAATTTTATAAACTGATTTTCATAAGTTAAATTAAATACTCTTTAATATATATATATATATATATATATATATATATATATATATATATTAAAAAGGTCCAGATCAAACTATTCTTCACCTTATTTTCTGATTCATTATTTTTTTTTTCATACAAAACGTTATTTTTATTTTATTTATAAACATTAACAAAATTTTTGGATCGAGAAGATTTTTGGAATTAGGCTAGGGTTTAATTACTCTAACTTTAACATTAATATTCAGTGATTTATAGAATTTCATATGAAAAATTAGGGTTAATTTTATAATTTCTTAAAAAAAAAGAATGTCCACGAAAGCTAAAATATATAAGAGTGCGAATATTGTAACATATTTTTAATATTTGGAAGAAAGAAATTATACTCGGGAGATTAGTTTTAACCCTAACAATAATTTATTATTTATTTATTTTATATATATATATATATATATATTATTTTATTTAGTTATCTATTTTATTTTGACCTTTTTTTAATAATTTTATCAATGGCAACGTCAAGTTAGGTGACAATTTTGACACATAAACTAATGATTGGGTACACTTTCAATTTTTTAATTATTACTCAATAAAAGCGATTATAATAGTATGTTCAAAGAGTGGATTAAATTAATTAACAATCATTTCAGACAAAGAAGGTTAATTATAAGTTTTCAAGAGAAATACTTAAATAAAATTACAATATTAAGATTATATTACGGATTAAATTTTATATATATTAATGTTGTCTGATTTTCTTAGGTCACTGATTGAATACAGGTAAATTACAGATTGCTTCAACACTCAGATTACAGTGTTTTTAAGCATACTTTGATGGCAATGTAACCGTAGTAAATGAATAGAAAAAACAGGTATTGAAAGTCTATTTATATAACAATAGAGGTCGTAAAAGTGCGATTCTTGAGATTTTGATAATCAGTTCTAAGCTGTATACTTATGTACGCTATGAAAACATATCTTATTAGCATGAATCCCAATAGTAATCCCACTTGTTGCTCTTTAATGGCTTTTGCTCTGTCCACATTTTATCGAATTCGTTCTTACTTGTTTGAGCTTTATTCAGATAAGTCCATCCTACCGCTCCTTCCAATCTCCTTACATTGAAAATTAACACATTCTGATTGACCAGGATTTCTGTCTTCGGAATCTCTATTGGATACAATCACTATTGGGTCAAATTAAGTCATAGGGATTTGCCATTAGAAATCGATTCAGATTTTAGGATATACTACATCTATACCATTTCTAATTAGAAACATTCATCTTATAATCAAAATTAAAGAATTTATAAAATTATATTTATATTCTTTAAATTATAAATTATATTTTAAAAGTCCATAAAATTAATTTAAAAAGTCTAACTAAATCGAATTAAATCAATAAAAAAAAAACTGAAATAATTATAATCGATTCTTAAACCTAAACAAAATGATAAAAGCACAGATGGGGCGTAACTCAAATTGTTTGAAAGGACATAAACGAATGAGTTTGGACTTGTATTTGAGCATAGATTTAGATAGGGGTGTGCAAACAGTCGGTTCGATTTCGAACAGAACCGAATCGATAAAACTGAAAATCGAAAATAAAAAATTTTAAAAATCGAACCAAACCGATTAATAATAGAAAATTGAACCGAATCAAACCGATAAATATCAGTTCGGTTCGATTTTAAACCGATCAAACCGAAATTTATAAATTAAGCATTTGATTTCCAACTGTGTTCGGTTCGATTTTAAACCAATCAAACTTAAATCTTAGGGTTCGGTCCGGTTCGATTTTCTTTGATTTCCTTGATATATATATATATATATATATATATATATATATATATATATATATATATATAATTTTGGTTCGGTTCAATTTTTTTTATTTTTTATGAAAATAACCGAAACGAATCAATACACTGAAATTATCAAAAATTATAAATCGAACCGAATCGATTAAATTTTAAAACCAAACCGATTGAACCAAATTGACTCAGTTCGGTTCAATTTTTCGGTTTAAACCGAAAATTGCTCCCCTAGATTTAAAACCGATCGGATAGCATTATTTTAAATTCATTATATATATATATATATATATATATATATATATATATATATATATATATATATATATATATATTGTTTTTATGCTTTAAATATTTGCATGTTTTACCTTTTTGGTCAAAAGGAAGAGCAATAGGGATAGAGAGCTATAAAGTGAAGCCATTTTCCTTCGGTCAAGGGATTAGATATGGATAGTGGGTAACAGCTTGAAGGGATCTTTCATTTCTAAACAAGCAAGAAAGCTGTTAGGTTTGATCTAAACTAATTCACCAAACACAAACTTCTCTCTTATCTAACCTTGAATTATTGTGGATTAGGTCTTGTTTTTGTTTTCCTTTATAAGGTAGTGAAAGCCCCACCTCATCCTCATGATCAAATCAAAGATGAGTAGAAAGGATGCTTCATAGCTCATACTAATTAGTTAGAGAACTGAAAATGGACCCAACTATGAAAAGAAATTTTATAAGCTTTGTTTATACTCAAGCCTAGAGATGATCTAATGGTCATCTGCAGTATGGGTATTGATAGCTTTGTTGTAACTCTATTTCTACTGAACAATCGGATAGGGTTTGAGCTTGTGAGTTGTGACTCATCTAGCTTTTGGTAGAGCTTAAAATCAAGATTCTGATGGATTTCTAGCTAAAAATGCAATGTATTTATTATTATTATTATTGTTATTATTATTATTATTTGATACTTTAAGATGGAAGTTTTTAGAATTTAAATTTTTAATTTTTTTTTATATTCAATCACCAAACTAAGAAAATGTAGCATATTATATGTTTAGGCCTATTAAATAAATAAATTCAAACCTTTACATTGATTGCTGATTACATTCAAAATTTTTAATTTTAGATAATTTAATTATAATTTTTAAAATTAAAAAATTTTTATTCAAAATTTCAAAATCAGTTTAGGAATTTTAATTTTTTACACCTAAATTACCATGTAACATATCA
This sequence comes from Hevea brasiliensis, assembly GCF_030052815.1. Taxonomy (NCBI): domain Eukaryota; kingdom Viridiplantae; phylum Streptophyta; class Magnoliopsida; order Malpighiales; family Euphorbiaceae; genus Hevea; species Hevea brasiliensis. The sequence continues at coordinate 21,636,929 of NC_079509.1, read as the reverse complement.
TGTCACATTTTTTTTTATTTGATTCAAATAAAAAAAATATCAGATGGCATGCCACATGGTAATATAGGTGTAACAGATTAAAATTTCAAAATTGATTTTTGAATTTTGAATAAAAATTTTTCAATTTTGAAAATTATGATTAAATTATTCAAAATTAAATAGTTTAAATATAATCAATAACCAAAATAAAAGTTTTGATTTATTTGATCAAAAGAACTTATGGTTATCATGTAGTCCTCTATATAAAAAATATTTAAACACGATGCATTTTTTACATAATTTTAATATATAATTAATTTTTATAACACGTGCATTATACGTGTAAAACAATTTTATATAATTTATAATGAATATGTAATTTTTATAATTTATAAATAAATTATGATAATTTAATATCATATATTAATTAATTTAACTCTTTGATATAGCTTTAATATTTATAAATGTTTTGGGTAATTATGTAATATGTAAAACTTATTAAGACTAAAATGAATGAGTATTTAAATGTGACATTATATTCACGTTTTATAATTTCTTTGTTAAATTACAATTCAAATTACTTTTAAATATACGTCTAAATGATTTTTACAAACAATTTTTTATTATTTAAATAAATTTTATAACGTAAATAGTAATATACTGTTAACCATTATATAATATTCATAATTAATTAAAATTACACTTTTAACTTTAAGAATCATACCATAATTAACAGCTAAATCTCTCCATAAAATTAATAATAACTTATTTAATTTATATTTTTTTAAAATATTAAATATTAAAATAATTCTTATGTAACTTATTGATATATTTATTGTTATATGATAAAATAATTGTTAAATAAAAAATGTGATATAGTGTTACTTTACATGCACAATTATAATCTCTTTCATTTTTTACATTTTTCAATTTCATATGAATAATAATTAAAAAACACATTGTTAAATTGTCTCTAATAATATAAATTATTAACGGATTAGTCACAGTTTTCACCATAAATTTATCGCTAAAGCCTTTTAAAAATGATAATTGTCCATCACTAATTATAACTAATCAAAAGATTGACTATAAAGTTAGACTTTAATCGATTGCTAAACACTTCATTAGCAAAGATATTAGCAACCAATGCCTCAAGAGCTTGTTAGTGACCTTCAAGCGCTGAAATCCTCCTTTTCCATTCATATCAAAACTTAAAAGTTTTAAGATTCAAACTCCTTCGATGACTTTCTCTCAATATATATAATAAAATAAAATAATTTAGATATTCATGCCACATATTTCCTCACATAAAATAATTAAATAATTTTTTATCACATATATATTAACAATAAAAATATACAATACCACGTGTTTGTTGACATAGGAATTTCACATGCATCTCATCACATATCTCGTTATTCATCCATTGAAGTCTAAATATAAAAGTATATCAAATTTGATTAAAATTACATATATATTTTTTTATAAAATCGAATTAATCAGACTTAGATTGATTCGGAATCGGGTTTAAACCTCAAATTCGGAGTCGGGCAAGTGGGTTTATAGTTCACACGTGAACACAAGACAAGGGTAAGGCTGGCACAGAGCCTTCTCCAAGATTGGGTTAGTTGGCAACTTTCTTCTACTAGTTGCTTTCTTGAAGGAAGGCAAATCCGTGGCCCACCCGAGAACAAGCCTCGCAATATTCTAACTTGCAAGCTTCCAAATACCAATGAGGAAAACTTCAAATTGATTTTTTTTTTCACGTTCAACCTGCAAAAATTTATTTCTTTTTCACCTTTTCTTGGTATATTATATAAATCTAACTATTGTAAATTGCAAATGTGTACTCCAAATCTTTATCCCTTTTTCTTATATATATATGTAATATTCTGTGGGCCTGTGCCCTGCAGTAGCACCCCACCCCTGCACTTTCATGGCTACCTTGAGCATTTATAGGGAAAAACTCAGATCTTGAACTTACTAGTTGAGTCCAAAGATGGGTTTTCAGATTTGGCTAAGAGGCTTCTGTTCTCTTGTGTTCATCTTTAGCTGCAGCTTCGTTTCTTTGAGTTCACAAGCTGTAGCTGGTGATGGTAGTGTAGAAGGGACTGCTTTTATAGATGGGAAAACTTCCATTGGAAAGATTGATAAAGATTTCATTTGTGCTACTTTGGATTGGTGGCCTCCTGAGAAATGTGACTATGGGACATGCAGCTGGGACCATGCTTCTCTCATTAATCTGGTTTGTGTTTTGTTTCACCTGCATTTGAAGCTGTTTCTGAACATTAGATTAATTTAGGCAGTTGCTCATATGTGTACTGCCTTGTGAAATTTATTTCGTTTTCCTCTATTGCAGGATATTAACAACAATATCTTATTAAATGCCATAAAGGGTAAGAATACCTTAAATCTAAGATTTTTTTTTATTAAGGTATTTCTTCTAGCACGCATTGTTTCTGATCCTTATTGGATTGGAGCTAAAGTTAATTTCTGTGGACAATGGTTCAGCTTTTTCACCATTGAAGATCAGATTGGGAGGCACTTTGCAAGACAAGGTCATATATGACACTGAAGATAATAAGGAACCATGTAAGCAATTTGTTAAAAATACCACTGAGATGTTTGGTTTCACTCAAGGATGCTTACCCATGCATAGATGGGATGAATTAAATGCCTTTTTCAAGAAAACAGGGTAATTAGACATCAATCTCTTCTGTGTTGTTGTTTCACTTCTCTTTTACATTTCTAGAAGTTGAGCATGCTTCTTCACTCTGCCTTGGCTCAGGGCTAAAATTATATTTGGATTAAATGCTCTCGCCGGGCGGTCCATACAATCTGATGGTTCTGTAGCAGGAGCTTGGAACTATACCAATGCTGAATCTTTTATAAGTTACACTGTGAAACAGAACTACTCTATTCATGGTTGGGAGCTTGGTAAGAACACTTCATTTGCTGTCATGATTTAGGCTTATTATTGATTTATCAAGAATACTTAAAAATTTTCTCTTCTGACCAGGAAATGAATTGAGTGGGAGTGGAGTTGGAACAAGAGTAGCAGCGAATCAATATGCTGCTGACACCATCTCACTTTATAAGATAGTGCAAAATATTTACGGTGGAGTTAAACCTAAGCCGCTAATTATAGCACCTGGAGGATTCTTCGATGCACATTGGTTTAAAGAATTCATCGACAAAACAGGAAATTCTATAGATGTGATCACCCATCACATATACAATCTTGGTCCAGGTATCCTTGGTTGAAGAGATTGATCAACTTCTGCTGTTCAACCACTCGAATAATCACTCAATTTGACAGATTTGATTTGCTTCTTCTTCTTCTTTCTTTTTTCTTATTAATTTTTTAATGTAGGAGTCGATGAACATCTTGTTGAAAAGATTCTTGATCCGTCCTATCTTGATGGTGAGGCTAATACTTTCAGTGACCTCCAAAATACCCTCAAGAGTTCTGCAACTTCAGCAATTGCCTGGGTTGGTGAGGCTGGAGGGGCTTACAACAGTGGCCGGAGCCTTGTTTCAAATGCTTTTGTTTATAGTTTCTGGTACATTAGATCAAGTTTACATTTGTAATTTCTGGTTAGTTGGAAAAAGAAATTATTGTGAAAATCTTCAGCTTTCTGTTGCTAACTTAAGTGAACTGATGTTCCACAGGTACTTGGATCAGCTTGGCATGGCATCAGCTTATGATACCAAAACATACTGCAGACAGTCTTTGATTGGGGGAAATTATGGTTTACTCAACACAACTACTTTCGTACCAAATCCAGACTACTACAGGTAATCCAATAATGAAGTTGTTTCATTCAAGGGCTTAAACCAAAAAATCGTATACATGCCTGAAACTCAAAGCCTAAGATGTTGGGTTCATTCTGAAAACAGTCAAAAGATTTGGATAGGAATCAAGAAGTGCAGTTGATCATCTGTTTACAGTGACTAAAATTCCTAAGCATTTCAATAGTAAAAAGATTCAAGTAGTTGTCATATTAAAATTAAGAGCAGTAGATCATTCTTAATAGAACTTGACCGAACTGTATTTCTTCATCACTAGCTGAGATTTTTAAAATTCTCAGAGATGCTGACTGGTCTCTACTTTGTTCTCTTCACCGCAGTGCTCTTCTTTGGCACCGATTGATGGGCAGAAATGTCCTGTCAACAAACTTTTCTGGGATGAAAAAGATACGTGCTTACGCTCACTGCACAAAAGAATCTGTAAGTTAATCACATACTGCAACTATCAACTAGTAGCAAAAGTTTGTGATCTAATCAAATTTATGATCCTGCAGAAGGGAATCACATTACTGCTAATCAACCTAGACAACAGCACAACTGTTGAAGTCAATGTCGCATTTAATAGTACAGGGACATTGCATCATCAAAGAAGGCATCATAGACCCTATAAATCTCAAAGGTCTCATAAAACAAGGACCATTCAGCTGCCTCAAGGTTCTGAAAGCAGCACAAGAAAGGAATACCATCTAACAGCAAAAGATGGAAATTTACACAGCCAAACCATGCTACTTAATGGGAACATTTTAACTGTAAATTCATCTGGGGACATACCTGCCTTGGAGCCTTTAAATGTAAATTTATCAAAACCAATAATGGTTGCACCTTTCTCTGTTGTATTTGCTCATTTGCCATATGTTGTCCCTGCTTGCAGGTAGGTAGAACTAGGTGGAACTGAAACTGGTTCCTTATAATGATTTATCAAATAAGACAGAGAATACATAAAATTGTCACATTCTTTTTCTTGGTAAAGAATACAATACAAATCATTAGTTAAACAAGTCATACATATATTTACAAATATAATTCATTCCTTTGTACTATGGAGACAGTACTGCTTGCTGCTATAATTCATGTTTAATCTAGAAACCCTGTCACAGTGAAGAAATACAGTGTAAAGTTTAAATCAATCTCTCAAAGTAGATTGTGAATTTCCCACATCTGTTTTCAAATTTTGAGAACGCACAATTAAGTTATCCAAATATTAATATTTATTGTAGTCCTCCTTTAAAAGGACATCAATAATATTAGAAAAATGCAGTCCTCATTTAAGTACAGCACTTTGTTTTTCTTCTTTTAAATGTTTTTATTTTTTCCTTCTAGGTTATTTCTCGTAAAGAATTCAAATTTTTTATAGGAGATATTTAGTTTTAGAAAATGAAATAAAAAAATAAAAATAAAAGATATGTTCAGAGAGGGTAGGACACTTTATCTTTTATTTTGGACTAAATATTAGAAACGAACTGTGTCATTGTTGAATTAGAAAAAGTCCATTCCTCTGATATACAATTTCAATAGATTATTCCAAAGAAGTAAAAAAATTAAATAGGAATAAAATCTTAATCTATTAAAAAAGATGAATCTAAATAGCATACAATTTTTAATTCTAATTAATCAACACGAAACAAATATTCTTCCATGCGTATTTTGCTTACAGAACTCTAACAGATGAAGTCCAATTAGTAGTTATACACTCGATGGTAACGAATTCTCAAAACTCCAATATGTTCTTCCTGCTTGAGGATAAATAGAACAGTAATTGATCAAATAAAAGATATATATGAGCAAATATTTCTTTCTTAACACATAAACTGTATGATCTTTCCGGTAAAACAATGATAGAACACAAGGTTGAAGCTTGCTATCACGTTTCATGCATATACCTTGGTGACCAACAATGACCATTTCGTTAAACTATGCAATATTCTATCTATCAAATTACAAGTGGAATCATGTGCAAGGAAATTTTTTTTTTTTTTTGGTAGGGGGGTGGTTGTTGGGGTTGGAATAAATAAACAAAACTAGCCTAGTTAGTAGTTAGCAAAGGAAGGATGTAGTCAATTTCTTCCGAAGAAGGTGAAAGAAATCAAATTAGTAACATCTTGAATGCTGCTTTCTCTTATTAGATTGCTCAGAAAACCAACCAAAACTCAGGATCCAAATCAATCTCGGTTAGAAAAGTTTTGAGGGTTACTGCTTACAAATACCAACCAAACAATCATACCAGTCAAGTAGAAGAAGATTGATGGTGCAAACGATGACATCTACATAATACAGATGCGGGAGAGGACATTAACATTACAAGACAAATTGAATAACATGATTGCCAATAAAATATTCAAACTTTAAGTGGCAGGCATAGAGGCAACTTACACTGCATGACCATGAGTAGGTTGTATCAAGAAGATAACCAGTCAAGGCAAATAACAACAATCCCGGGTATTGCTCCAACAGTTTGCAATACCATGAGTCCAAACAAATTAAAGGAAAAACTTCTCAATTTACTCAGCAATTAGAACAAATGGAAGGGATACAATAAATTATACACTTTTGTGTGAGCATCATCAAAAGGTTTGTCATACATGTCTGGCAATATGATCAGTTGCAGCTGACAGGGAAACACCTGCTTCTATTCCAATCTATGTTAGAAACAGAAAAGGAATCTTACATAAGAAATGTCTGTGTGTGTAGAGTTAGAGAGAGAGTCAAAGTAACAAGTATGAAGCATGAGAATGGATCTGAAGATCTAAGAACATGTTTGGTAGAACATAGTGGGATAGTGAGACAATGAGCTGAAAGTTCTTTCCATTATACTCCATAAAGTCTACCAAACATGCCGTAAAAGTTACGACAAGAGAATGCACGCAAATTAAACTGTAAAAAAGAGAATCTTCATATAATTTCTGGTACCAAAATCCTTGACAAGACAAGTCCAGGCACAAAGGAAGAAGAGCTGTTGCCAATGACTGAGTCAACATCCCAATTTCAAGAACTTTCCTGCACGGGAAAAATAAATGATTAAAAGAAGGTCACCATGACACATAACACATACATACAACCAAACTTAGAAGAGAGGCGAGAGTCTAGTGGTACATGTAATCTCTAGGTACAGTGCTTTCAGTAAAAAGAAAGTAGATTTTTAGGATTTTTTTCTCTCATAAGTTAATAACGAATCAGAACTTTAAATATATATGCTTTAGTAAACTACCATTCATTTTTAAAAGGTAGCCTATTCCTTAGACTTCATTTCCAAGAACAAGGCAAGGTGAAGCTACGGAAAAGACTAGTGAACCATTAGTACTACAGTATGATACCCATCTAAGAGAATGCATTTGCAGAATGAGAGCTAAAAAAGATAACTGATAAATATCACTGCGCAAAGGGACAGTTTTGAACTGCATTCTAGTTAGCTTATTTTGTTTTGATAAGTAGCCCACATTGTGGATAAACATAACTATATGCTTCATGACTGATAATGATTGTGAATTCCTAACAATATGTTTACAATTCACTGACATGATTGTTTCTTCCTATATGATGAAAAACCAGTTGAAAAGAGCCAATGCATCAGAATTATAACGAGTAACCATAGATTGTGTCAAAATCCCGACTAAAGGTTAGGGATTCAAACTTTGACAACTCCCCACCCGTGTAATGTGTCAATTAAAAAATTGTCTTAGAACTAGCATGCAATGCTCAGAAGCACTCTCCAGTCAGTAATCAAAACTACAAGATCATTCAATTAGATCTCTTAAAATGGTTATGCATCAGCATATATGTATATGCAACAATATAAATTATCAGTAATTGTAAACTCAAGTCTGAAAGAGCATCCACATACATGCAATGATCAATTGAATTTGAAAATGTGATTACTTTTCTTTTTGAGGAAATGACATATTTTCAATAAATTTCTGCAACTAATTTAAATACATATAAACATGAAATATTACATGTCATCATGAGCTAACCTCCCACCAAATGTCTTGACTAGCAAATCTCCTGGTAATTGACTCTATGCGTATCCCCAAAAGAAGGATGATTGCTCTTCTCCAGACTCACTATCATTTCCTGATTGAAGCCCAGAATCCTTAGTTGAACTACTCTACTCCAATTCATCCACTAGTCCAGTGACAAACCTCAGGTACCCTGTCGCTTTCCTTGACATTCTTTCTCTTTGACGCTGCACAAATCCCTGAATTTGAAGCCGCGTTTGGAGGGAAATACATGCAAGTTTAGGAGCTTGCTTGCAGCTCTGGATTTTAGCTGCGAATATTGGGCTCTCGCGGACCGTTAGTTCGTGGGACTCGCTACTTTGATGGGTTGGGCTCTGTGGATCGTCTTTGGTGGATGAGCAAAAGTCCCCACACAAACAATTGTAAACCTCTTTTATGAGAAAATTATTAAAATTTAAAATATAAATTATTAATAAAAAATATATTTTTAATATAAATTATTAATTAGATATATAAATTAAACTAATATACTAATCAAATTAGTTTTGCTCTTTCAAAATGAATATTTTTAGCTATTATATTATCATTAATAAAAAAAATATAAAATTTCGGGAGATTATTGTTTTATAAAAAAAAAATGATAATTCAAGAATTAAAATGTAAAATTTAAATATTAAAAAATAAAGTGTAATGTATTTTAAAATATTAGAAAATAAATTATATATAATGAAAATTCTTCCTTAGCCTATGCCTGCGGTGAATGGTTTAATTTTGTCTTAAGCAATGCATTAACTGCTCCAGAAATTTAGGGATTTGCCAAAATTTGTTCTCTTAACCTTAGGCTTAACATGTTTAAAGCCCATGTTCCCTTGCATTGTTTTCTTCTCCTCTCCCTCCTCCTCCTCCTCATCATCATGATACAGATGGCAACGCAATTTAATATTTTATTGATTTATTCATACCATTAATTAATTAATAATAATAATAATAATATTGTTTGTAATTCTCGACTAAATTCTTTATTTTTTTATTATTTTTTATATTTTATTAGTAATTATAAAATAAATTAAAAAAAAAGTTATCAAATGAAGTATTGCTTAGTATATTTCTAGATAACTGCAAACATAGATTACAAGAAAAATCTCAAAACATGGATCACATGGCCAAGTGGGGGCAATAGAGAGTTGTTTGTTTTGAATAAAATAGAAATACGAGTGCAACCAACTTTGCTTTTTTCTGCCTCAAAATAACACATGCTATTTTGGGCTTTACACCATTACGCTATCAAATTTGTTTTCTTTCTATCCTTTTACTACAAATTAAACTTTATGAATTGAAATCATCACGTTACTCTTTTCTAATTAAATATTTTAGTGCAATTCCAAAAATAAAAATAAAAATCTTACTTAAAATGACCATTTCGTGCCAAAATTAACTATCTAGTCTTTTCTATATTTACCGATGAATATATTCCTCTCATTTTTTATCAGTTAAATTTCATTTGTTATTGTCAATCTATGGAGTTTAGCTTGTTTGCTAGCTACAGTAATGATGCAGCAGAAAGGAAAATTAGAAAAATTAAAATAAAATCAGTGCAGAACTGACAGAAATTTGCAGAATTAGAAAGAAGTTTAAATGCTCAGGTTGCTTTGTTAAGTGAAACTTTCCAAATTAGCTTTCCCAATTCCATTATAATTAAGCATCCTCTCCTCCTCAGCAAAATGTCATTAGTGTCCAAGAGCGTGTTGGAAATGTCGTTTGCCGGTGATGAACCACCGCTTGAATACATTGTCAAAGGATGCAATTTTGCTCCTTCGGATTTATCCTCCTGCTCCTTGTCATCTCTATTTCCTGTTATCGATATCAGTCTCTTCTCCTCGTCTTCTGCTCACAGTAACAGCAAGGAGGAAGTAGACATTGCATTGGAAACACTGAGATCAGCTCTCAGCTCAACGGGGTGCTTCCAGGTTTTGACAACACTTTCATTATTTTGATGACATTTGGGTTAATGGGTTATGGATCTTTTGCTTTTCTTAATTTGTTTCAGGCCTTCAATTATAGAAAAAATTTTTGTATTTTAGGCGATAGGACATGGGATGTCAAGTTCATTCCTTGACAATGTGCGTGACGTGGCAATTCAGTTTTTTGAACTTCCAGTTGAAGAGAAGCAGAAATATGCCCGTGCTGTGAATGAGTCTGAAGGGTATGGGAGTGACATGATAGTTTCAGCAAATCAAGTTCTTGACTGGTCTCATCGCCTCAGTCTCAGGGTATTTCCTGAAGAACGAAGAAGGAACAATCTTTGGCCAGAAAACCCTAGTGATTTCAGGTTATTCTTTCTATTTGTTAATTTAAACAATTTTTTAAGATTGAAAATCTTTAAGGGAAGGAGTTCTCTGACCTCCTTCCTTGTAGTTAGGCACTCCTGTTGGGCTATTAGCTAAACAAGTTTGATCATTGATCATGGACTATTAGTTCACAAATCTAACAAATATATTTTATAATTTAAGATTTGAAATTGATAATCACTTGCCAATTATGTTTAAGAAAGTACAATAGCTGCTAAGAGTTTCGGATTTTATGCAAGAATTAGTTGTTCAAAGTAGCCATTTTTAATCTTTTGTAACAAAGAGGAGCAATTTACTATCAATTAGTGAGGATATGAATTACTTCCTTGTAGAGGGACCTTGCTGGAATATGCCCTGAAGACAAATTCTGTGATGGATCTTCTCTATAAGGCCATGGCGAGGTCACTGAATTTGGAAGAGAACAGCTTCTCAGGCCAGTTTGGTGAACGATCCCTAATGCAAGCCAGATTCAACTTCTATCCAAGGTGTTCAAGACCTGATTTGGTTCATGGTGTCAAACCTCACACTGATAGATCAGGCATTACAATTCTCTTGCAAGACAGAGAAGTTGAAGGCCTTCAAATTTTAGCAAATAACAAATGGGCTAGAGTTCCTGTAATTCCTGATGCTCTTGTCGTCAATCTCGGAGATCAAATGCAGGTATACACCTCAGTCTCAGTTTCATTTGAAATTCTCAAGGTAATTTAGCATGCAAAAATTTCTTCTCTCATTGATTATGGATATGATGCTGATATTTCTATCTGTTACTGCTAGTGAAGTTTTAAGGAACGTATAGTGATGATGAGATTTCTTCATACAAGGTAGAAACAAAAGTAAATAATAAACCATTAACCTTGCAACTTGATAAAAGAGAAAATAATACCCTTACTAGTTCTAGCACTTTAAGAAATTTAGTTCCTGCATAGACTACAAGCACTAGTTCGCTTGAGGACACTTGCTGCTATTCCTCTATTCATGTGAAAACAGAATCTTCAATTTGAAATGAAATAATCTGCACTAGCATGACTAGAAGAGATGAAACTAACTATTACTGATTTTTTTTTTAATGGGTTTTGTATGGAATAATGCAGATAATGAGTAATGGAGTATTCAGAAGCCCAATGCACAGGGTAGTGACAAACACAGAAAGGTTGAGGATATCTGTGGCCTTATTCCATGAACCAGAGCCAGAAAAAGAGATTGGACCTGTGGATAGCTTGGTGAATGAGCAAAGACCAAGATTATACAGACATGTGAAAAATTATGGTTTTATCAACTATGAGTGCTACCAGAAAGGGATAGTAGCAATTGACACTGTGAAAATATAATCCTCCACTCTTCTAGCAATCTACTGTTGAATGTATCAAAACTATATGATTATGATCCTAATGTAATAATGTCACAAACTCCTTGGATTCTAAGTTCATTGCAGCTCTGGGAGACTATTTCCCTAGCTATCTTGTCCGTTCTCGATATCAGGCTTTTCTAAAGCCCAAAAGAGTTCAATGGAAGTTTGTCAATGCAGCTCTACTGTAACAGCATTTCCTGATCAAAAGCTAAACAGAACAGTGAGTACTAACTGCTTTATTGTATTTTTATCCACGTCTATGCAATTCCACAGAATATGGAGATAATTAACCTTGGCAATTCGGCATATCGCAAGCAGTGGTGTTTTCTTATCTGTTGATCAGTTTTGTATTGGTCTGTCTGTGCAGACAAGAACCATGGTGGATGCTCTATTCAAACATATAAAAAGAAGAAAAGAATCATCTGTCTGTTTAAGCCAAATTGTTAAACCACTTGAAAAGAAGAATTAACTATGTGATGAAATTCATATGAGGTTTGATAATCAAGGATGAAAAATCTTGTTAATCCGGCCATCGGATGAAAAAAGATGAACAAATAAAAAACATTCCGTTGCCGGGAATCGAACCCGGGTCTCCTGGGTGAAAGCCAGATATCCTAACCGCTGGACGACAACGGATGTTGATGAGCAAAAAATAATAAAATAAATATATATATAAACTACAAAAAATATTCATCGAGCCAAACTATAATAAAATAAAACTAATAATTATATATATTTTTTTAAAAAAATAGTAATCTATTTATGGATATCATGTATAAAACATAATTAATAAATAACTCAATCTATCCAAATCGATTTGAACTGATAAAATATTGGGTTGACTTAAGATTGTTTTTGTTTATATAAAGATTTTTTAATTAATGATGGAATTATGATTTATTTTTAGTTCATATGTACAATATGCTATTTAAACTTAATTTGATTGAAAAATTGAGACTCAAAACTTCTGAACTTGATTGAGTTAATCTATATAATTGCTGAGAAGTGAATGATAAATTGCAATTTTCATGGTTGTATAGAATTATGAAATTTTTTTTTAAAATAAATTATTTATAAAAAATTTAATTAAATTGTTAAATTGTTATATTTAATTGTTACTTTTATTAAAATAATTTTTTAAATTAAAAAATTATTTTTTTTATTTTAAATATAAAAATCAATTAAATTAAACTCATTTCATCGGGATAAAAGAAATATCAACGTAAATAATTTTTGGTCGACTGTTCGTTTAGGAGAGGTTTGAATTCCAGCGCTTTTGTGATTCGTAGATACGTGTTAGTACAATGTTGAACATGTACTGTCATTAGCCAAGGGAAAGACAGCTTAATTTTGATGGTGCAACGTCGGAAAGGTCGAATGCGGGATCAATGGTCACCATTGCTCGAGACATTCTTCCTTATCCTAGCGGGCGGAGGTGCAAACTGCTGCAGGACATTTCAAACTCTCTGGTTGTTGAAGCTTTAGCTTGCAGGAGGTCCTTCTTCTAGCTAGAGACAAAGGCTTCGACAGAATTATTATTGACTATTGATGCTACAGTGAGTCTCTATGTCATTTACTTAAATTAATATTTTCAGGATAGTATTTTCTTAGGGAACAATTTTATTACATGTATTATTATTATTGTTATTCTTATGTTGATTTGAATTGAAATTTTGATTCTACAAAGATTTTGATGTGTATTATTATTATTGTAAGTACAAAATTATTATTATTTTGAAAATATTATTTAATATAGGTTACTATTATTTATTTTAATTGCATTATCTTAGTACTTTGGATTCATTTGAAAATAGTTTTGGGACTCAATTTAAAGAGCCTAAGAAGTCTATGGATTTAAATGTAATTAAAATTTAAAAAAAAAGTCAGATTTTGAAAAAACCATCATGTAGCTCCACCCTCACCCCCCAAACCCCCCCCCCCCCCCTCCCCTTCCCCTCCCCTTTCTCTTCTTCCCCTATTCCCTCTCTTCCCCTTCCCTTTATTCTCCAGCCAAGGGCCAACCACGCTGGCCACCCTTTTTCTCGACCTTGGGCGGTGGCGGCGAACGTCCCAAGAGGCAAGAATGGTGGCGGCTGATTGTGAAACGACATGGGAAAGGAGGAGAACGCATGCAAGTTTCAGGCCATGATTTCAGCCGTCTTCGGCAATTTTCATCCAAGGCAAGGTTACAACTATTTCAGCAAACTGTGGGTTTCATTTCTTAACCAGCCATGCCCTAAATTGATGCTCAAAGAAAAAGATCTAAGGAGAGAGAAACTCATGGGTTTTGCTACTTTTTGGTGAGAATCTGTCCAATCCAACCGTTGGATTGAAAATCTGATACCACAGTTGATCTCAGTGGGATGAAATCTTCGAGATGGGACTAACTCTGCTCCAATCGAATACTATTTGAAAAAGGCGATCATCTGATGGTTTTGATAGCTCAGTGAGATTTTTTAGCTTTTTTGATGTCCATAAATTAAATATAATTTATGATAATTATTAATAATTTATGGGCTTTATTAAGTGCGATCGGTTTGGTAATAGCTCATGAGTATCCGGGATCGAGTTTTGTTTGGGTTTCCGGTGGGCTGTCTTCGAAAGGGGTTATACTTACAGTCAATCTTAAGGTTTTCAGACATTTCAAAAGCGTTCCAGTTGACAAAATTTACAAAGGTAGTCCCTAACTCAAGTTCTGTAATTTTTGCCTTGATTAATCTAGCCGGTTAAATCTATAAAATATTATTGGCTTAGTAAAAAAAGTAAAATGAGTTTAACTAATATAAGGATGATGTAAAGGACCTCCAAGAATATTTTTCATAATTTTTGAAATGCTAAAAATAATTATTTTGGATTGTAGAGGAGTTAGAAACCTGAGCTAGAGTTTGGATTATTGGACTTAGATTAGATTCTTATAGGGCTTGGATGGGCATGTGATGTTGAAGTTGTGGGCTTAAGGTCCTCTATGTGTGTATTATATATGATATATGATAGATATGGATCAGACGGGTAGTCATGGTTTGAGGTAGTCTCACTGGAACTCGGTCCTTATGGATATAGAAAGTCGGGGTGAGGCATGGCTTTGAGTTGATCTTGTTGGCCCTTGCACATGGATTTTAGCAAAAGTCCAGCTTGAGTTGAGCTTGCTGGTAGAATTTGGATTGACAGAGCTGTATAGGAGATTAGCTCCTATATTTATACATTGATGTGATACAATAAATGTGTGAGTAGGTCCAAATTATCCTCTCGTGCGAGTATTGGGTGAATTGTTTATTGTATGTGTTTGATGTTTTAATGGTAAAGTTGCATTAGTTTTGGATAATTATAGAAATTACATCTATAACCAACATCCAAACTCACTAAGTCAAACGCTCACTCCTATTCAATAATTTTTCCAGGTTACAGGAGGAGTAATTTTCTTCAGAGTCTAACCTGCATTTTTTCTCGCAGGGTACAGTATTGTTAAATAGAAAATTTTATTTATTTATTTGTTTGTTTAATTAATTATTTTTTTTTAGAAATCCATTGTGACACTATTTTATAAATATATTGTATTAATTAATGATCTTTTGTGGTTTATGTATGTTGTGTATCAGGATTGAGCTTGACTCCCTTAGTTGTGAATTTCAAATAGATATCGGGTTGAGTTAGTCCAAATAAACTTATAATATTTTATTTTATTTTATTTTGTTTTGTATTTTTGGGCCTTGATTTTGCTATGATCATGGGTCTAGGAGCAGTAAGGCTTACTACAGGCTTCAAGGGCTTTATGCTGGCCTAAGTCTTAGTGCCAGTCTAGCCCATAGAGTTGGGTCATGACAAATTTGATATCAGAGCAGGTTAAAAGATGGCAGATCATTCACTTGAGTAGGGATACTCATATTGTGAGCAGGCTTGAAGTAGTAGCTCTTACCTTAATAAGTCCCACGGCGGCTAGCCACTGCGCAGGGTTCGTTAGGTCGAGAGGCCAATGGGTAAAATCTGTAGTCTGAGGGACCCTTTAATGGGCCGCAAGGAAAAGCACCATATTTTGTATCAGAGCTTAGGCTCTAGATTCATAGGAAAGTGTGTACCTAGGTTGTCACATGCAAAGTATAAGATCCTATTTTGTCTGCTTCTGTAATTTCTTGTTTCAAGATTTTGTGTTATTCTTTGAGTAGGGTAAGAGTGCTTCAGTTTAGTTTATTGATTTTCGTAGAGCAAATGGTGATGTGAACTTAAGCTAGCAGACGTGTTGAGGTCTACCATGGGGATTTATACTCCAAGAAATATTGTGTTATGTTAGAATGGGGCTAATTGATGTGCCTATCTAGTGCAAGGCATGAGTATATAAAGGTGAATTATGGCAATATGTACTAGATGGGGGTAAGGGTACCACTGCTTGCAGTTATCAGTGGATAGTCCAATCAGGGCAAGTTTATGGTATTGGTGGGTTAAAGAGAGATAAGAGATTAGGAAACATGGTTTATTGGGATGTATCACAATAATTTACATAATGCTCTCATTGTCTGTTCTGTAGGCTAAAGATTACAATACTGAAATGGGATTATTATGTAAAGCTGCGTACATCCCCTTGGTGTCCCATGATGAGTTTGCAGACAACTTCTGTTTTGGTACAATAGCGCCATTTCAGAATTTTGTTTCTATAAAAGGAGTTAGGAAACTCCTAGTTGAGGGTTTAAAGCCCTCGTGGTAGAGTACCAGAGGTCACTGTTGGGCATTAACTAAAGTAATTGACTTGGTTATCCTAACTTGAGCACAACATTTATAACATGAGTTACCAAAAGATTAAAGGTTTTAGTATCGCTGTAGTATAATGCTGGTACCTGCTAAGGGGGACCATCTATTTTCCTGTATGGGATTTTGGGTAATTTTGGCATTATGATGTATGTTTTGCCTAAAGTTTAGTGAGAATAGTACCTCATTTGTGTGGCAACAAGGCACAAAAAATGACTTTGCTCCCTAAAGGAGATTGGGTGTAATAAATGATATTCATAGCCTGTGAAATGACATTTTAGGAAGTTTGCAGTATGATAAGAGAGCAGATAACCTTAAATATTATGGCAATGTGGCAAATATAGTACCTCTCTTATAGTCAGTTGTGTTATAGAGCATGGTCTTATTCTTTCAGGAGAGACTGAGGGTTACTACTAGTGATGGTGACCTATGGAATAACGTCCCAAATGGGACTGTAGTATGTGATAGAGTTGTTGGCTTAGGAGTCCTAGAGGGGGTACAAGTTTCGCTATAGGAATTATAAGTGATCATATTATGATGGGTGTAAAGCCTTTGAATTGAATGATGGGTTTAGGTACCCATTATCTTAAGTTTTGGCTAATTGAGTGGAAATGGAAAAATAGAATCCCTGCAGATCCCCTTCTCAAAATAGTAGAAGGTAGTCTATAGTCTAATGGATAGGAACAGAGATCACACAATGAATGCATGGCCACTATTCCCTGAGTTTCTTCTTAGCTTCTTATTGCTCAAGATAAGAGTATACTATAAACAGAATAATGTTAAGGGCAGTAGGTCAGTGGAGACAATTGGTTGCAGATGCAGCATAAGCCAAATGCCAGTAGAAGTACTAGCCAAAGTGGTCAGAAGATAAAGTTCTAGTAGCACAGATAAAGTTTGAGTAGCACAAAGGTGTGATGACCTAGTAGAAACACTAAAAGGTACAGTTATCTAGTATAGCTATCAGATTAAGAGGAAGAATGGAGCTAGAAATAGAGTAGTCAGAGTTCTGTTCTAGGTAAGATAAAGCAAATAGATTAAAGGACAACATGAAGGGTCCAAAATAGGAAGAATGAAGTTAAGATATAAAGGAGGCTAGGTATTGTTTTGAGCAAGGTAAGCAATAAGGATTTAAAACTAGAATGGAACCACAATAGTGAGAACATTTATCAGGTATAGAACCCAAAAGTGCACAACTCAGAGTAGTTCATAGTTGGTGCAGTATTAGGAGCTAGAACATGGAGCTTAGAGTTACAGGATTTGGATTAGGCTTTGTTAGTTTTATGTCCCCAAGGTGGATTAAGGGGGTAATGGGACAAGAACCCTTTATCTTATTAATAGTTTAAAGGAAGTTAGGTGAGGTATGTAACCAAAGTAGATAGTAGCTAGAGAGTATGCAATGGTAACCTAAATTGTCTTATCAGATAGAGAAGTGAAGTTAGTAGATAGTAAGTCGAATAAAAGTCAACCTAATGGGTTCAAATATGTATAATGAGAGAAAAAAATGAGGAATAAATGACACAGAGGTTTGATGTTAGAATTCAGAATGACAAGACAGTAGTCATGGAGTTTATAATTGGGGGCTAGGTAGGCATTGTCAGTGCAACGAATAAGGTAACTCTATAAGGAAACATGTGCGACAGCATGATATTAGGTAACAGGATAATAGTAGAGGACAAGACAGGTATAGATGTTACTCATAAGTTACTAGGAAGTACAAGGATCAAAGGAATGTTTATGGATAAGACTAAAGTTAGTTCTAGGAGAATTTGTGTGCTGGAGGTATCTTCCAAAATATGGTAGGAAATAAGAGGCACAAGACAAATGATGATAATCTAAAAGATGAATAGAGTATAAGCATAGATAGTGTATTACAACATGATATGTCAAATGAGACAACAGCATAATAAAGGATAGGTGCAGCTGATATCTTATAAAAGAGCACAATAATTGCAAAGAGATAATGAAATTTGTAAAGGAGGATCAAGAGACATTTGAGGTTGAAGTTTAGGAAGTTGTAAGTAATAGATATGGCTATGTCAAGTGGAACGAACTTGTAAAATATCTAGTCAAGGATTATGTAACATCCTCACTTTAGCTAGTCCATACAGTCTAGTGTTCCAGTGACCAATGTCGGTTCGGGCAGCTAGAATGTTTGAAATTATAAATAGACTAGAGTGAGGAGTTATAAAGAAACTAAATAATGCTCATAAAAAGCAAGGAAAAATTTTAGAAACCAAATACACTAAGGTTAAATGAGCCGAAACACCAGGGATGAGTAACCTGAAGGGGAAGTGACGGTGAAGGCCATTAGCAACCCTAGACCCGGGGGAAAAATTATAAAATAATTTTTAGGACTCCACAGAAGGGTCATTGAGGTTGTTAATGCATTAGAATGCCAAGGAAATGCTTAGAAAAATTTTTCTATCGGTACACACAATTTTGGCTCGTTGAGCCAAACGAACGACATTTTGGTCATTTCGTCTTCAGAGATGATTTTTGGCCAACTTGTCCAGTTAAATAAATAATTTATATAACATAAAATATGAATAAATATTGTTAAAAATTTAATTGAAATTAAATAGACAAGAAAAGGAGAGAAAATAAAAGAAAATGGAATTATGACATCATAATGATGTCATTAAAATTCTCCCAACCAATCCAATGTTGACACATGGCATAAGTTTATTTAAAAGAGACTAAATGGGCAGAAAATGAAGAAAAAAAAAATCAGAACTCTCTCTACCTTCTTCCTTGCCGTCACCCCTCCCTCCATGGCCAACCATGAGCAAGCTTTTTAAAGCTTGATTTCCCTAGCTTTTACCCAACTAAACCCTATATTCCCAACACAAAAAAATGTTCTTACATCTTGGTGAGTCTTTTGGGAGCAAAAAGAAAAGGAAAAGAAGAACCCTAGCAAGTGGGAAATCTCACTCCATTAGAGGTTTGTGACCTAACCTTGGTTTTCACTTTAAATTCATGTTTAAGGACTATGAATGAGTGCAAATTACAAAGAAAATTTGTTAAATACCATTTGCATGCCATCCCATAATTTCGGCAGCCTTGGTTGGGGTAAGATTGTGATGATTTTTATGGAGCTAACATGCTAGTATGGCTGCCCTTAATATGCATCTCTTAAGTGGAGTGATGAAATGCAATGATAATGCATGGTTTGTGATGTTTGAGTTAGGGTTTGGGATGAAAATGAGACTTTGATTATGTGATGATGAAAGTAGGTTTTAATGGTCAATTAATGACCATTTGGTTCTGTTTAAATAAAAAATGAAGTGGGTTGTGTAGTGGGATTTAAGTTTGGTGTGGCTGCCCTTGGTGACCTGCAGGACTGGGCATGAGTCCAGCAGGTTTGGGCAGCAATAATTGGAATTGTAGAGGTTCAATTGGTGCAAGGCCAATTGGAATGAAACTAGACACATAATAGCACAACTTTGGTGAAGAAACCATGCCCAGAAAACCAAATCAAGTTGACCAAAAGATTGCCCTAATCCGGGTGACTTGCATTCTGCTTGGGCAAAATGACCAAATGAACAGTATTTAGTCATTTGACCATAACTCATTGTAGAAAGGTCCAATTGACCTGAAATTTTACCAGAAACAAGCTGAGATATAGACTAACAACTTTCATGAAGAAACCTAACCAAAATTATGACCATAATATATTCAAAAAGTGACCTGAAGTTACTGCTCCTAATACTGTAGATTTGGTCAGTCCAGAAATTTTGGAAAAATCATAATCCGGCCAGTTGTGATTTTTGGGCCATAAATTGAGCTACAAAACTCTAAATGGAGTGATTCAAAAAAGGAAATGTAACTAGACAAAATAAGGAACAACTTTCATGTTGATCATTTTGCCAAATTCCCACTACAAAAATGACTAATGGAACAGTAAACACAAAGCTTGAAAACTGAAAATTCTATCCAATTAACATTAAGCTTAGAAATGGTATTGGCAACCAATACCAACAATTTTAGAATGCAAAATGTGGTTTGTTGGGAGTATTAAAACCAATGTACCTATTGTCCATGTAAAAGTCAACATTTTGTTGACTAATGAATTCAATAGTAACACTAAAGCTTGAAATTCAAGAATTGTAAAACTTAAAAGTGTAATATGCCCTAGTATACCTAGCAAGATTGGTTTGGATAGGTTGGCATGCCAATAGGGTTTTGTTAGCAGTACTGCATATGGCTTCACGCCATTCTGTGTTTCATGGCCTTCCATGCCATTCTGTGATAAAATAGCCTTTGGCTATGTTGATTGAGATAATATACTTGGGTTTTATCCCCGATAATTATTACAGCTTATTAGCTGTTCTGTTGCACACCGGGAGACACAATGTGACCGATGGTGTGATGGTCCAAGGTACTTAGTACCCAGTGCCAGTTTACCCGTTTATCCAGTCCAGTCAACTAATATGGGTTACTCGGGCAATGATAATAAATTTTATCAAATTTTAATCGAATAATACTGCAATAAATATCAGAAATTAAGTCTACCCAAAAATGTAATCATACATTCTGCATACTTATTTTTATTTTTATTTTATTTTATTTTATATTCTCACCACTAAGCATAATTGCTTAGCGTGTCGCTTTTGCCACGCGCAGGTACTGGAGACCTAGCTGGGGAGCCCAATAGACATCAGACCGGGTGAACTTTCAGACCTGCATCCGGAGTCCAGAGTCACCTCACATCTGCAATGCACTTGGTAGGACATTAGGACTTTGGGTGGTATTTTGTATTTTGTATTAGTTTTGGATTGTAACTATAAACTCTTGAAATTATTTGATATTGTAAATATATGAAATTTCATGTTATTGAAATTTTCTGTGTATTATGTTGAAAAATGAAATGTTGAGAAATATTTATGAATGTGCTTTCAGTGATGATGTGAACAAAAAAGAAAAATTTCTGAAAATAGTATTGAGATTTTGAGATTGAGTTGAGATGTGTGTGTATAATGGAGTCTGGATTTAGAAATTATATTGGAAGTGTTTTTAACAGATTCAGAAGAACTGTTTTTCCAATTTATAGCTGGCACTCTGCCGGATTTTCTATAAAAATTGCGAAAAAATTTAGATTTATAAAAAATTGTATATAAATGAATTAAAAGGGATAAATTGTAATTGAAACATGAATTGGTGCTCTGGCATACTGAGTGGCATTTCTTGCTCGGCTACACTGTAGATGGGTAAGGGGTGTCACATTTAGTGGTATCAGAGCATCGGTTTAGGCGTTTCTGTGTCACACCTTACCCCTCTGTAAGGCATAACATGATCCCGTAGAATACCTAATGAATTACCGAACTTCACCTACCGATAACTCATTAAGTACCCTACAAGGGATTTTAAAACAATTTTCTTATTTTTAACAAATGGTGAGCATTTTCTAATTGATATCAAAACATTTAATTAAAGTTGAAAGTTAGTTGAAATTTTTGGCCTATTTTATTTTTTCGCAAATTTTATAAAAATTTTGGCAGAGTTCCGTTTGTATTTTGAGAAAACAGTTCTTCAAATACCTGTAAAAAGCACTTCCAAACATTTATTTCAACCACTGCTTCAAATTCACAATCAATCTCAACCAATTTCTCAACACATTTATCAACTTCCAAATTTCAAATCCACTATCCAACGATCATCAAAATAATAACAATCAATTTCATTCACATTAAATAAAATAGTTCCATTCATATTTCATTAAAGACAAAATAATTTATATACCTCATCACAAAATTTATATTAAGAGAAATTCAAACTAAAATTTATTACAAACTTTACACAAGCTTTATACAAGCTGCTCAAGACCAATCTTACATGTCCATACATTTATGTGCATTACATACATCAAAAGAAATATTTACAGTCAGGGTATAAATTATACCCGATAGCTTCAAGGTAAGTAGCTCCCCTGTCCTCAGCAGCTCAATCTGCTGCTCCTCTAGTCTCTATATCTGCGACAGCAATAACAGCCATCGCTGAGTACTAGGACTCAGTGGTCACAACATACTAAAATAATCTTTATGCAGAATTTAAATCACATTTATTCAAAAATTGAACTGAACATGAGAGTTAAACACAAAACATGAATTATGAGATTTAATTCCAAATAATTTCATTTCGAAGTATCAAAACACATTTCATAAAACCCACAGTTATATCATGCCATTCGAAACAAATATAATCTCAATAACCAGAGGCTAAGGAGAAGTCACATCACAAGGCTAGCTAGCTCAAATATATGGATATCCATTCAAATTCCTCTTCTACTAGCACACACCTCAACACTTCATCCAGAGAAGGAATCAAAATTCGAAACTGATTACCCCCACTAGTCATGCTAGTGAGGTGTTCAAATATATGGTCATGACACTGTGGTTTCAAAACTTATCTTAACAATTTACCAAACATTGCCATTTCAAATATACACAATAACTTTCAACAAATTTAAATCAAAGCATCATAAATAATGTCACAATTCACTATATCAAATTATTCAAAACCATATGCAGAAAATAATTTGCAGAATTTATACGTTGTGCACAAATCTCAAGTGAGTCGCCTCTTGGCCTTGACTCGATTCTTCGGGTTCTTTCCCGATGTTCTTTTCAACTGAAACACACAATTACACAGTGTTTTAGTACCATAACTTAACATAAATCCAAAATAAATTTAACTTCACTTTTACCTAGCTCTAATGTGCTAAATTTGACGTTCTTTAAATTTTGTGTTTTGGAGTTACTATTCACTACACTATTTAAGTCAAATTGTTGACTTTCTAAGGCTTAATAGGTATGGGAATTCCAACTTCACCCACATACCACATTTTGGTCACTAAATTTGTTGGTTTTGGTTGTTTATTCAAATTCTAAGTCTTTTAGGCAAATTTGATAAATTTTCAGTTTTGGTGTCTAAGGTTGCACTGTTCCATTGGTCATTTTACTGTTCGAATTTGGCAAAACTTTCTTCATAGAAAATGTTCCCTATTATCTTAAGTTTATTCTCCTTTTTGAATAACTCCAATTGGAGTTTTATAGCTCAAGTTATAGCCATTTGAACTATGGCTGCCGGATTGGACTCAACCCAGATTTTCTGGGCAATTTTTTAGTTCTGGCAGTTTTAGGTCACCAACTTGGGGTGGCCAAATGACTTGGGTAATGGCATAATTTGGGTTTGTTTTCTTCATGAAAGTTCTAGGCCTATATCTCATCTATCCACTAGTAAAATTTTAGGTCATTTAGACCTACCTAGCTCATGTTATGGCCAAATGAACAAACACTGTTCATTTGGTCAGTTTGTACAGGGCAGACTGAGATTTTCCGGATTTGGTCAATTTATTCACTAGGTTTTGGTCACTTTTTAAGCATGCTTCCCAAATGAAAATTGTGTCATTTAGTGTCTATTTTCATTCCCAATTGGTCTCATACCAATTGGACTTATAAATTTTCAGTTTTGGTCCCTTAAAGGGACCTTGGTCATGCTGCCAGTAGCATGACCACACTCAATCCGAATTTGATCTCAACTCCAACACTTTCAACACACTTCATTTGGTCACCATTAACCATTTCCCACTTCAAACTAGGTCAATCATATTATTTACCCATTTCTCACATTTTTGTCTCTAAACCCTAAGTGTCCAAACCCTAGTTTACCAATTCTTTGCATTTAGCTAATTCAAAGCCTTTAACCATAATCATGTAACTACTTGAGGTTCATATTCCCATCCTAATCAATCAAACCATGCAAATCATACTCCCATACACATGCTGGCCGAAATTCACTTGTGGTGCCTCAACAAAATTTTTCTTTTTATTTAAAGTTTATTTCCAAGTTCAATAAGTTAGAAATGTAAGAATTAAACTAATATTGTCAAGTTTGCTTACTAACCTTTCTTAGAACTTCAAATCCTCCAAATCTCTATCTTTTGTTCTTCTTTCCTCTTTCAATCTTCTTCTTAGGTTGAGATAACAAGCTCTAATGAGGTTTTTATGGAAGCTATTAAGGTTTAGTGAAGAAATTTAAGCTTGAGTGCAAGCTTTAATGGAGGTCTAACAATGGAGAAGTGAGGGAGAGGGTTTCGGCTAGCTTGAAGAAGATGAGGGAAAATGATTTTTATTTCTTTATTTTGTGTATTTATCCTTTAATTGACTTAGTCAAAATATCAAGTAAATAAAAAATTAATTATGACCTCATGTATGATGTCACCATGATGATGTCATTACCTTTTTAACTTTTCTTTTTCTTTTTTTTTCTATTTATTTTTCTATTAGTTCTTTAATTTAATTCCTGACTCCAAAATTTTCTTTTCTCCATTTTTATTTGACAGTTAGGTCAGGAGTCAGCTCTCGGGGTCAATTGACCAAATTGCCCCTCGCCGGTTCAACCCGGTTTGCAATTAATTCAATATTCCTTCCGACTCTCTGACATAATTATTTGACTGGCTTAACGATTCTTTTTCGTGATTTTCTCTTTTCCACTGTGTTCGTAATGGTCCTAAGGACCGCGGCGTCACATTTTACGGTTCGAAATTTGAGTTTAAATCGACTTCGCAGTCGTTCCCAAGAAGGTCACCCATCACTGTGACTCTCGGCTCGTTTAACTTCTTATGTTCTGTTTTTCGTATTTATACTTAACTAATTGACAATTACTAATTATTTGTGTTTATGGCTTATCTAGTTATCTTAAGTGTGGTTCTAATCCTCTTAATTATCCGGACCAACTCCGATCACAGGAATAGTGAAATATACCAGGCTATACAAATAGGGGTGTTACATTCTGGGCTCAGATAGAGTGCATACCATTGCATTGCATTTGTAAGTGTTGAGGCGACACTGATGCAGATCTGTTTGTTTTCTTATTTTGAATAGGATATGGATCCTGCTTCTCAAAGAGCAGTTGATGAAGAGGTGGAGAGTCGTGCTCCACCAAGGCTGAACTGGGGCAGAGAGGAGAATCGCTCCACCAAAGTGAGGCACCTACCCAACCTCAGTTTGCTCTATTTCAGCAAATGACTGAATTCTACTGACAAATGATGGGGGGCAATTCCACCACCATTACCACAGCCACCACCTCCACCAGCACCACAGAAGTCCCATTTGGAGAAACTACAAAAACATAGGGCTGTAGATTTCTTTGGGAAGAGGGAGGATGATCCCATGACAGCAAAAAACTGGTTGGATAGAATAATTAGAGTGCTGAAATAGCTAAATTGCACCCCCGAGCAGAACTTGGAGGGTGCTGTGTCCCTACTTCAGGATGATGCATATCAGTGGTGGGACACAGTAACCAGTTAGGTGCAACTGGAACGGATCACCTGGGAATTCTTCCTCACAGAGTTCAGGAAGAAATATGTTAGCAAAGTGTATTTAGAAGAGCGAAGAAGAGAATTTATCAGTCTGAGATAGAGACAATTATCAGTGGTAGAATATGAGCGTGAGTTTGTCAGACTGAGCCGGTATGGGAGGGAGATAGTCCCTACAGAGGCAGAGAGGTGCAGAAGGTTTGAAGAAAGACTCAATGACAATATCAAAGTCATGATCACAGCATTGGAGATTACAGATTTTGCTAAGCTAGTTGATGCTGCATCAAAAGTAGAAAGGGTCCGAATCAATGAGCAAACTAGAAGGGAAAGACAGCAGAAGAGGGGTCCAGGTCAGTCCAGTAAATTTTCTGCTCCCAGTAAGAAGAGTAAGGGTCCTCCTGGTCAGAGTTCAGGACCACCATAGGTCGTGGTCGGGCCTCAGGGCCTGCACCACGCTTTACACCTAGGAGAGGCCAGTCCACACCATCAGTGGGCAGCTCTCCAAAGACGGTGTTTAGGGGACCAGCCCCAGCATCTTCTGCCTATCCGTACTGCCAGAAGTGGCATAAGGGAGACTGTTGGCAAGTGACCGGTGCATGCTTACGGTGTGGATCTACAGAACATCAGATCAAGAATTTTCCGAAGAGGACTACTACAGTTGCTCCAACACAAGCTGATAGACCTGCTCCTACACCACAAAGGGGTAGGAAGCCTGGTAAATCTGAAGCAGCTGGTCCATCATTGAGGCTTGCATCCGAGTCAGCTGAGAGGCCAGAGACTAGAGTACCTACCAGGGCCTATGCCATCAGAGCTCAGGAGGAGCAAGATGCCCCGGATGTCATCAGGGGTACGTTTTCCCTCTACAACACTTATGTGCATGCATTGGTGGATCCAGGATCCACTCATTCCTACATTTGCATCAAACTACCCATAGAGAGGGGAGTTCCAGTAGAGGAGAGTGATCAAGACATTCTGATCACAAATCCACTAGGCCACAGTGTGGTAGTGAATAAGGTGTATAAAGGTTGCCCATTGAGGATTCAGGGGTATGAATTCTCGGCAGACCTAATTGAATTGCCCTTCCACGAGTTTGACGTGATTTTGGGAATGGACTGGTTGTCACGTCATCAGGCAATAGTTGATTGCAAATTAAAGAGGATTTCTCTGAAAACTTATGAGGGTAATGAGATTACTGTTGTGGGTGAAAGGACAGATTTCCTGTCCAATGTTATTTCAGCCACAGTTGTAAGAAGATTGATGAGAAAAGGCTGTGAAGCTTACCTAGCACATGTGGTTGATACTAGGCAGGCTAAGCCAAACCTGTGTGATATACCCACAGTAAGAGACTTCCCAGATGTATTTCCTGAAGAGTTGCCTAGTTTACCACCGAAGGAAGTTGAGTTTGCTATTGAGGTAATGCCGTGCACAAAGACCAATTTCTATTGCTCCTTATAGGATGGCACCCACCGAATTGAGGGAGTTGAAAATTCGATTCTGAGGAGTTACTCGATAAAGGGGTTCATACGCTGATGTGTCACCATGGGGAGCTCCAGTCTTGTTTGTGAAGAAGAAGGATGGAACTTTGAGATTGTGTATTGATTACGTGCGGTTGAACAAGGTAATCGTGAAGAATAAATATTCGTTGCCCGAATTGATCTCCGTTTGATCGGTGAAGGAGCCGGTGTATTTTCAAAAATTGATCTCGCATCGGTATCATCGATTGAGGGTAAAGGATGCAGATGTGTCAAAAGCGCATTGAGAACCGGTATGGGCATTATGAATTTCTAGTGATGCCATTTGGGTTAACAAATGCACCAGCAGCATTTATGGACCTTATGAACTGTATCTTCCATCCATACTTAGATCGGTTTGTAGTGGTCTTTATTGATGATATTCTGGTGTATTCCAAGACCAGGGAAGAACATGATGAACATTTGAGGATTATTCTGCAAACCCAGCGAGAAAAGAAGCTGTATGCTAAGCTGTCCAAGTGTGACTTCTGGATGAGTGAAATCTCCTTCCTTGGACACATAGTATCAGTAGAGGGGATTAGAGTGGATCCCAAAAAGATAGAAGCAGTGATGGAATGGAAGCCTCCCAGAAATACAACTGAGATCAAAAGTTTCTTGGGGCTAGCTGGGTATTACAGAAGATTTGTGAAGGGGTTTTCTCTTATAGCTGCTCCAATGACCAAGTTGTTGCACAAGAATGTGAAATTTGGCTTGAACGACAAGTGCCAAGCCAGTTTTGAGAGGTTGAAGGCTATGTTGACAGAAGCACCAGTGTTAACACAGCCAGTGTCGGGAAAAGACTTTGTGGTCTACAGTGATGCCTCGCATAATGGGCTAGGGTGTGTATTGATGCAAGAGGGGAAAGTGGTCGCCTATGCTTCCAGGAAGTTAAGGCCACATGAACAGAACTACCCTACTCATGACCTGGAATTAGCAGCAATTATCTTCGCACTAAAGATATGGAGGCATTATTTATATGGTGAAAAATGCTACATCTATACAGACCATAAGAGTCTAAAATATTTGCCAACCTAGAAGGAGCTCAATCTTAGACAGAGGCGATGGATTGAGTTCCTAAAGGACTATGATTGTGTGATAGATTATCATCCTGGGAAGGCAAATGTAGTTGTTGATGCCTTGACTAGAAAGTCCATCACAGCTTTAAGATCACTAAATGCCTGTCTGTCCTTAGCTCAAGATGGAGCTATTTTGGCTGAGTTACAAGTGAGGCCAAACCTGCTACAGTAGATACAAGATGGGCAGAGGGCAGATGAAAAATTAATAGCCATTGTGGGTAAAATTCCAGAGGGAAAGGAAACTGATTATGAGGTAAAAGCAAATGGGTGTCTGTATTACAGAGGAAGAGTGTGTGTACCAGATGATGGAGAACTGAAGACTAGTATTCTGAAAGAAGCACACACTAGTGTTTATGCTATGCACCTGGGAAGCACAAAAATGTATAATGATTTGAAGCCTCATTATTGGTGGCCTGGTATGAAGAGGGATATAGTTGACTATGTGACTAAGTGTTTGACATGTCAGCAAGTTAAAGCAGAACATCAAGTTCCATCAGGATTGCTACAGCCTATAAGCATACCTGAATGGAAATGGGACCGGGTCACTATGAATTTTGTTAGTGGTCTACCTCTCACCCAAAAGAAGCATGGTGCAGTGTGGGTGATAGTGGATAGATTGATGAAGCCAGCACATTTTCTGCCAGTTGGGACTGACTACTCACTAGAGAAGCTAGCAGAATTGTATATCGGTGAGATAGTTAGACTGCATGGAATCCCACTTTCCATCATATCTGACCGAGACCCAAGGTTTACATCGAGATTCTGGAAAAAGTTGCAAGAAGCCTTGGGCACACAACTCCGTTTTAGCACGGCTTTTCATCCCCAAACGGATGGACAGTCAGAACGAGTAATCCAGGTAAACTTAAGAACTAATTGAATTTTCATAGTTAATAAATTGAAATGATAGTAACAATGTAAATTTTGTGATAGATCCTGGAGGATATGCTAAGGAGTTGTGTCATTGAATTTGAGGGGAGTTGGGATAGATATCTCCTACTGGCAGAATTTGCATATAATAATAGCTACCAAGCTAGCATTCAAATGGCTCCGTATGAAGCACTGTATGGGAGGAAATGTAGAACCCCAGTGTGTTGGACTGAATTGGGCGAAGATAAGCTGGTAGGACCAGACCTGGTGAAACAGATTGAGGAGAAAGTGCAGATAATCAAAGCTAACCTGAAGGTTGCCTCAGATAGACAGAAATCTTATACCGACTTGAAGAGAAAAGAGATAGAGTATGCAGTTGGCGATAAAGTGTTTCTCAAAATCTCACCGTGGAAGAAAGTACTGCGGTTTAGAAGAAAGGGTAAGTTAAGCCCTAGGTTCATTGGCCCATATGAAGTCATTGAACGTGTGGAACCAGTGGCCTATCGACTAGCTTTACCACCAGAACTGGATAAAATTCATAATGTATTTCATGTTTCTATGCTGAGAAGATATCGCTCGGACCCTTCACATGTCATTTCCATGGAAGAAATTGAAATCCAACCGGACTTGACATATATAAAAGAACCTATACAGATCCTAGCTCGGGAAGTGAAGGAACTGAGAAATAAACAAATTCCACTGGTGAAAGTGCTCTGGAGGCACCACAACACTGAAGAGGCAACTTGGGAAAGTGAAGAGACGATGAGGTAACAGTTTCCTCAACTGTTTGCATCAGGTAAATTTTGAGGACTAAATTTTTTATTAGAGGGGAAGAGTTGTAACATCCTCACTTTAGCTAGTCCGTACAGTCTACTGTTCCGGTGACCAATGTCGGTCTGGGCAGCTAGAATGTTTGAAATTATAAATAGACTAGAGTGTGAAGTTATAAAGAAACTAAATAATGCTCATAAAAAACAAGGAAAAATTTTAGAAACCAAATACACTAAGGTTAAACGAGCCGAAACACCAGGGATGAGTAACCCGATGGGGAAGTGACGGTGAAGGCCGTTAGCAACCCTAGACCCGGGGGAAAAATTATAAAATAATTTTTGGGACTCCAGATAAAGGTCATTGAGGTTCTTGTGGCATTAGAATTCCAAGAAAATGCTTAGAAAAATTTGTTTATCGGTACACACAATTTTGGCTCGTTGAGCCAAACAGAGGGCATTTTGGTCATTTCATCTTCAGAGATAATTTTTGGCCAACTTGTCCAGTTAAATAAATAATTTATATAACATAAAATATGAATAAATATTGTTAAAAATTTAATTGAAATTAAATAGACAAGAAAAGGAGAGAAAATGAAAGAAAATGGAATTATGACATCATAATGATGTCATTAAAATTCTCCCAACCAATCCAATGTTGACACATGGCATAAGTTTATTTAAAAGAGACTAAATGGGCAGAAAATGAAGAAAAAAAAATTAGAACTCTCTCTACCTTCTTCCTTGCCGTCACCCCTCCCTCCATAGCCAACCATGAGCAAGCTTTTTAAAGCTTGATTTCCCTAGCTTTTACCTAACTAAACCCTATATTCCCAACACAAAAAAGCATTCTTACATCTTGGTGAGTCTTTTGGGAGCAAAAAGAAAAGGAAAAGAAGAACCCTAGCAAGTGGGAAATCTCACTCCATTAGAGGTTTGTGACCTAACCTTGGTTTTCACTTTAAATTCATGTTTAAGGACTATGAATGAATGCAAATTACAAAGAAAATTTGTTAAATACCATTTGCATGCCATCCCATAATTTCGACAGCCTTGGTTGGGGTAAGATTGTGATGATTTTTATGGAGCTAACATGCTAGTATGGCTGCCCTTAATATGCATCTCTTAAGTGGAGTGATGAAATGCAATGATAATGCATGGTTTGTGATGTTTGAGTTAGGGTTTGGGATGAAAATGAGACTTTGATCATGTGATGATGAAAGTAGGTTTTAATGGTCAATTAGTGACCATTTGGTTCTGTTTAAATAAAAAATGAAGTGGGTTGTGTAGTGGGATTTAAGTTTGGTGTGGCTGCCCTTGGTGACCTGCAGGACTGGGCATGAGTCCAGCAGGTTTGGGCAGCAATAACTGGAATTGTAGAGGTTCAATTGGTGCAAGGCCAATTGGAATGAAACTAAACACATAATAGCACAACTTTGGTGAAGAAATCATGCCCAGAAAACCAAATCAAGTTGACCAAAAGATTGCCCTAATCCGGGTGACTTGCATTCTGCCTGGGCAAAATGACCAAATGAACAGTATTTAGTCATTTGACCATAACTCATTGTAGAAAGGTCCAATTAACCTGAAATTTTACCAGAAATAAGCTGAGATATAGACCAACAACTTTCATGAAGAAACCTAACCCAAATTATGACCATAATATATTCAAAAAGTGACCTGAAATTACTGCTCCTAATACTGTAGATTTGGTCAGTCCAGAAATTCTGGAAAAATCATAATCCGGCCAGTTGTGGTTTTTAGGCCATAAATTGTGTTACAAAACTCCAAATGGAGTGATTCAAAAAAGGAAATATAACTAGACAAAATAAGGAACAACTTTCATGTTGATCATTTTGCCAAATTCCCACTGTAAAAATGACTAATGGAACAGTAAACACAAAGCTTGAAAACTGAAAATTCTGTCCAATTAACATTAAGCTTAGAAATGGTATTGGCAACCAATACCAACAATTTTAGAATGCAAAATGTGGTATGTTGGGAGTATTAAAACCAATGTACCTATTGTCCATGTAAAAGTCAACATTTTGTTGACTAATGAATTGAATAGTAACACCAAAGCTTGAAATTCAAGAATTGTGAAACTTAAAAGTGTAATATGCCCTAGTATACCTAACAAGATTGGTTTGGATAGGTTGGCATGCCAATAGGGTTCTGTTAGCAGTACTGCATATGGCTTCACGCCATTCTGTGTTTCATGGCCTTCCATGCCATTCTGTGATAAAATAGCCTTTGGCTATGCTGATTGAGATAATATACTTGGGTTTTATCCCCGATAATTATTACAGCTTATTAGCTGTTCTGTTGCACACCGGGAGACACAATGTGACCGATGGTGTGATGGTCCGAGGTACTTAGTACCCAGTGCCAGTTTACCTGTTTACCCAGTCCAGTCAACTAATATGGGTTACTTGGGCAATGATAATAAATTTTACCAAATTTTAATCGAATAATACTGCAATAAATATCAGAAATTAAGTCTACCCAAAAATGTAATCATACATTCGGCATACTTATTTTTATTTTATTTTATATTGTCACCACTAAGCAGAATTGCTTAGTGCGTCGCTTTTGCCACGCGCAGGTACTAGAGACCTAGCTGGGGAGCCCAGCAGACATCAGACCGGGTGAACTTTCAGACCTGCATCCGGAGTCCAGAGTCACCTCACATCTGCAGTGCACTTGGTAAGACATTAGGACTTTGGGTGGTATTTTGTATTTTGTATTTTGTATTAGTTTTGGATTGTAACTATAAACTCTTGAAATTATTTGATATTGTAAATATATGAAATTTCATGTTATTGAAATTTTCTGTATATTATGTTGAAAAATGAAATATTGAGAAATATTTATGAATGTTCTTCCAGTGATGATGTGAACAGAAAAGAAAAATTTCTGAAAATAGTATTGAGATTTTGAGATTGAGTTGAGATGTGTGTGTATAATGGAGTCTGGATTTGGAAATTATATTGGAAGTGTTTTTAACAGATTCAGAAGAACTGTTTTTCCAATTTATAGCCGGTACTCTGTTGGATTTTCTATAAAAATTGCGAAAAAATTTAGATTTATAAAAAATTGTATATAAATGAATTAAAAGGGATAAATTGTAATTGAAACATGAATTGGTGCTCCGGCATACTGAGTGACATATCTTGCTCAGCTACACTGTAGACGGGTAAGGGGTATCATAGATTATGGCAGAACACGCATTTACCACTACCCTGTTAGTTTAAGTGGAACTGATAGATTCAAGGACATCTATCTAACCATGATGAGCAATTTTCAATAGCGCGTAGTAGGGAACGATAATGTGTTGATGGTCATGTTGGGGAAGGCAATACAGAAAGAATCATCCATGGTGATTTACCTATGTTCCATAATATGAAAGTAGGCTAGTATTATAATGTGATGCTATATGAAGGATGTGCTGGTAGGTGCCAATCACAGAATTAGAATTTTAAAAGATGGAACTAATAATCAAGCAAAGACTAAGAATTGAGAAAAGAAGGTTAAGGCTGATAATGAAAGGATGGATGTCTTTGAAAAGAGATGTATAAGGGTGAAAAAGGACAAGGTTGAGATAGACAAGATGGACAGTTATTGATATTATAAGCTTAAGACTCGAGGCAGAGGCTAAAAGGATAGTACAACAGGTGGGGAAGATATCAATAGTAGCAGGAACATAAAAAAAAAAAAAAGAGCAAAGAAGACTTAAAGGAAAATGGAAAGGCTTAGGAAGAGGACGGAGACAAAAATGAATGGTATAAAAGGGACACAATACAAGTTGTTTGGGGCAAATTATGGTGTTATGGCAAAGAAAGGAAGTCACATTAGTAGGCAATAGAAATCGAAGAGACAGAGATATGAGGAATGGAGTCATAAGAACACACGTCATGCACATAAAAGAGAGGTAGGCATCAAGTTGTTTAGGGTTATGAGATATCACGTTCGAAAACAATGAAAGTATAAAAGGTGTCAGAGAATATAGGTGATATACTGGGTGTGTGAGTAGCTCTAAATTATCTTCTCCTGTAATTGTTGGGTGAATTATTTATTATATATATTGGATGTACATTTCATGGTAGAGTTGTATTATTTTTTAGATAGTTGTAGAAATTGCATCTGTAATCAATATCTAAACTCAATAAGTCGAATGCTCACTCCTGTTCAATAATGTAACACCCCAATTTTTGAAGAAATATTAAATATGGTTATTATTTGAATGGAAATATAATTCATGAAGTTTTGGGGAGAAAAATTTAATTTAATTTTGGACCTAAAAGCAAAGTTTTAGATGTTTTAGGGTGAAAAAAATGATTTTTGGAGAATTTAAGGACCAAAATGAAATTTGTTTAAAAAGAGGGACAACTGGCAGCTCTTTCTCTAGAATTACATATATAAAAAAAAAAAGAAAAGAAATGGAGAGTAGAAAAATCAGGAAAGAGAAAAGGAAAGGAAAAAGAGAGAAAGAGAGAAGGACAAGAAGAAGATGAAGAAGGGAAGGAGGGAGATGGTGACTAAATTTTTAGATTTCTCCAGCAAAGATGGACGCGGCAAGGGGAAAAGAGGGATAGTGGTCTGAAAACCAAGAAATTAGAGAGAGAAAGGGAGGAAAATAATGAATAGGAGCAGAAACAGGAGTTGAGTAGGGGCAATAATTTTGTCTTCTATCCAGGTGAGTTTGGTGCATCTTTCACCATTGATTGTTGGATATGTTTGAGATCTATATGTGTAGAAGTTATGGTTAAAATTTGGAATTTATTTGACGGTTGCAATATTTTATATAAATTTGAATGTACAAAGTACTAAATTGGGTATTAAGGATTGGGTTAAGTTGAAT
This sequence comes from Hevea brasiliensis, assembly GCF_030052815.1. NCBI lineage: Eukaryota > Viridiplantae > Streptophyta > Magnoliopsida > Malpighiales > Euphorbiaceae > Hevea > Hevea brasiliensis. Next base: position 21,602,356 of record NC_079509.1, on the reverse strand, counting down.
AAGTTATTTTGTTGAAACTAAAATTATTTTGAGATGGGATATAAAGTGGTTGAATTATTAAGTGATTGTAGAATATTTTTGAGAAAGAATTATACATGTTAGTTGGATTTTTGGTGTTATCGATATATTGTAGAATATTTTGATTGAAATTTGAGTACGAAGTGTTGAAAATAATATTTATATGGAGTTATGAGTTGATAATTTTGATATGTTGATATAATTTTTAAATTGTGGATTTAAGTTTGTGACAGGAAGTTTAGTTTAATTTTAAGAGGAAATACTATTGAATTTTTATTAGATATTTAATGTGGAAAGTGAAGCTTGTGGTTGATTCCGATTATTAAATTGTTATGGTTTCGGAGGAGCTTTTGGATTATGATTTATATGGATGGAAAAGTGACATATGTGAGTTGGTATCTTGTAACACATATGAGTGGTATTTACAATATATAGCATGAATTTACTTCTCAATTAATTCTTGATCTTTGAAAGCTATGATTTGTTTTTGATATCATTATTATATTATGATATTTTGATTCCTCACTATGAGTCATCTTAGTTTTAAAATGCAATTGTTCATTCTTTAGTCCAATTTATTTCATGCATTTTAGTAAGTCTAGAGAGAGAGAGTTAGAGGTTATGAGAAAGAGAGAAAAAAAGCAAAAGTCGATGAGATTAGTATCATGTTATGGAGAGATAACATCAAAATTTAACATATATGGTTTAATATTTTGAAATTGTCAAAAATATTATGAGATTGTGGATTAATTTGATCATTGATTGATTATTTAACTACTTTGGGTAGCAATAAATTTTTATTCAGCATAATTATGTTATTGAAGATTGTGAGTTTGATGGTCTATAGTTTTGATAACTATGATATGCCTTAGTATTACTATGAGATGTTGAATTGTATTTAGCATATTTGGTCCCACTATAGGGATGCCAATAGTTTAATTATTGCAGTAGGAATGGATTGCCCATAGAGGTGGAGCTACCACTGTGAGGTTAACACAATATGAATATGATTTTGATATCTATTTTGATACTTTGGCATATCTTTGGATGTTAAGAGCCAATTATTAATATTTTTATATATGTAGGAATGATTGGAGACTATGAAGAATTTAGTTTGAGATTGATATGGAGATTTTAGGATTTGCATGGCATGCATGTTGAAATCGATTATCTACTTTATTTAGCTTGTTCTAAAAAAATTTTATTATTGAACTTATTCATTTAGCTTCTTGTTCTCTAGTTTCGTCTATTAGATGATAGATATTGTAAATGCTAACTCACTGAGGTTTTCCCCAGAAGCTCATCCCTCCCAACTCACCAGTTTTGCAGGTGATGTAAGATGGATGTGAAGTATTAATTTAATGATTTTAGATGCTCCGATTGGCTAGACTCCACAGTCCTAAGAAACAATGGAAGAATGATTTTCAATAGGGATAAGGATGTTACATTTAGATTGTTCTTGTGGGCCTGAGGCCCTATGTGTTGTTGTTATTGCATTTTTGTGCAGGGGGGTTAGGTCCAATTATAAGAGAGACTCTGCTCAAATTTCGACAAGTGTAACATCTCGAATTTTTAAATAATTATTTTGTGTATAAATTTTAATATTTTAATGTATTAAATATTGTAGTTTTTAATTTGAATTTGCTATGTTTTTAAAACTTGATTTTTATTTTTTAAGATAATTAATTTTAATATTTTTAAAAATTAATTTAAAGATCACGTGGTAAGTTTCAAAATATTTTTGAACTTCATGAATTTTTCTGAGTTTTTTGTTTTTTTTTTGGGAATTTCGAGCCTCGTTTTGGGAATTTTTGGGCCTCGTTTTGGGTTTCAAGGCAGAATAAAAATTGAATTTCGGGTGTCCTGAATAAAACCGGCTGAATCAAACTGGATAGGTCAAATCACACCCGCTTCTTTTCTTTCACTATCCTCTCCTTCGCGCAACTGCCCTTGCCCCTTTCTCTCTTCATTTTCTCTCTCCTCCCCCTTCACCACCGCCAACCACCACCACCCTCTTTCCTCCCTCCTCTGCGCCCCACCAGCACCCCTTCCTTGCTGTCGCTGGCACTGCCTCTTTTTTAGGCCAAAATGCCCCCTTCTTCCACATGCATTTTTCCACTTTCTCTCACCGTTTCTGGTGATTCTGATCACCAATTGGATTGGGTATTGTCTCCACTTTGTTTTACTTCTCGAGAGCTTTCCATAGACTCCAATGTTACTAATTTTCATAGAGCATTTTGTGCGAATGAGGTTTAGAAAGTTTTAGCCCTTTTCAACTCTGGGCTAAATTTCTCTCAAACCGTGAACCCCACTGAAATTCCAAGATCACCAGTGCGTCTTACTCGTCGAGAGTTTTGCAACAACACTAATTTAGAATTTTTTGAACACTAAAAATTTAATGGGTCCCATGAACTTATTAGTGATTTTTTGGGTATTTAATGACTCTTTTTAATTGAACAAAAATTATATTTTAACTTCTGGTGTTGTGGGCTTCGCGTAGGTATTTTCGTTTTGAAGAAATTCCACCGGCGATCGAGACTGCAATTTCAAAGTAGACACGCGGGTTGTCGAACTCACTTTGAAAGTGGGTCAATATTATAGTACTTCTCACCATTTTCAGATGCCTCAAATGCGTTCCAAGTGTCAGAATTAGTGTAGGTAAACCCAAACTCCAAATGTCCCTTTTTACCTAAGGTTAAGTTTAGGATGAAAATTCATAAAATATTCATGGGTAGCTAAAAAATTATAATTTCTATTGTATTAGTATAATAGCATTGTTAAGGACAGTGATGCATAATTATGGAATTTTTGGGGTTAGTTTGGGTAGTTTTTACAAAATATTAGTTTTAAACTTAATAGCAGAATAGTGTAAATATGTGAGATTTAGCTATTTTGATAGGCCCAGGAGGGGCATTATATTGTTATTGTGTTGTGTGCCTGAGGCCTTTGGATTAGGAAGTGTTATTTGAGCTGTTTTGCAGCTTGGGTAGGTCCTAGGTACAGAGAAAACTCTACCGGATTTCTGACATAAAATTTAGGGTGCCTTTTAACTATTTAGTTCTTTGTTTGTTTCATTATTGATAAATTCATGAATATAATTATTTAGGTGATCCGAGTCAACCTTCCTCATTTTCTCAGCCATCTTAGTGACTTTTGGATGATCTGTGAGTTGATATTTATTTTAATTGTAATTTCAATATTATCAATTTATATTCAAGGTATGCTCATGTATTCACTTATAAATATGTATATAATTAGATAAATGCTAGGCATATTCCTGTGTTGCATATGTTAATGAACTTGTTTATGGATGTCGTCTTAAGGTAAATTAGAGCTATGTGTGTGTGTTGGCATGAGTATGGTGTGGTTATAGATATGGTAGGACAGGTAGTCACTACTGGAGCTTGACTCGCTGGGACTTGATCCTTATATATGGATAAGTCAGGGTGACCACGACTTTGAGTTGATCTCATTGGCCCCTGCACTTGGATTATTAAGCAAAAGACCATCTTGAGTTGACCTTGCTGGCGAGTATTGAATTAAGAGAGCTATATAGAGGATCAGCTCCCATATATGTATTGATGTGACACAGGGGTGTATGCGTGCTCCAAATTATCTTTTGTGCAATATTATTTGAATTGTTTGAAATTATATGAATATGCTACATGTCGCAAGGGATTTTGCGGTCGCCTGAACGAACCCTCACCGAAGTGGGAAAGAGTGAGGAGTCGCCACCTTAGTTTTGAGGGAAACTAAAGAAAACCATTTGGAAAATAAATTGAAATGAAACCACTTCAAGACAGAGATTCTAAGTTCGGGGTCCGTAAACGGGTGGGGAAGGTGTTAGGCACCCCACCTCGTCCCTTAATAAGGGTAAGTAGATTTAATTTTGCATTAGTTAGGAGGGCTTGAATGGGCATGTTGATCCTTTTGACTAAAGGAGCATTTGATTTTTCACTAAATTTGGATCACCCAGATACATAAGTAAATGAGACAACCTTAGTGAGTTACTGTTGCATGTTAATCTTATTTAAAAGAACTATTTTATTAAAATTTAATTTAAGAATTGTATAAGAACTCTTCTCCGAACTCTTTAATATTTATTAAAATTTTGAGTTGAGATCGGATAAGAACTCTCCTCCGATCTCTATTAAATCATTAAAAATTTTGAGTTGAGACCGGATAAGAACTCTCCTCCGATCTCTATTTAATGCTTATTAAAATTTTGAGTTGAGACCGGATAAGAACTCTCTTCCGATCTCTATTTAATATTTATTAAAATTTTGATTTGAGACCGGATAAGAACTCTCCTCCGATCTCTATTAAGTATTTATTTAAAATTTTGATTTGAGACCGGATAAGAACTCTCCTCCGATCTCTATTTAATTAAAGTTTTGAGTTGAGAATCGGATAAGAACTCTCTTCCGATCTCTTTTAAGTTAACAGGAACCTGAATGGGATCTTTCCGATCTCCCAAATTTTAATTTCAGCTACATGTCATAAGGTCCTAAAGCTAAGGATTCTGGCATTCTAAGGTGCTGGGGATAAGGCTTCTTTTAACTAATTGATATTTTGTGACTAAATAAGAGAAGCTGGACTAAATTTTGCTGACCACCCCTAAGGTCACTTTACCAGTACCTATTAATGTCCGATCTATTCTGTTTCGTTTACTTTGGTTTTATCCCACTTTATGGCATCTTGCCGAATTGCCGTTTACGTCAGCCTAATATTGTGGCTATTTTCCTGACGTGTTATTCAAGCTCTCTCTCTTAAAAAAGACCCTTAAGTTGCAGTTACCTACGTTTTACCCAACCGCTTACACGCTACTAGGAGCTAGAAAACTTGCATTCAGAAATGACGAAGATTAATAAAATGATGGACTGATCACTAAAGAGATAACTCGAGAGTAACATTCTTTGGGGTTCTTTTGCACAAAATGAACTTGGAGAAAATCGCATATGTAAGAAGAACAAAGAAAGTGCGAAAAGTAAACGTAAACACTTAATAAAAACAGCAGTATGAGCTCTTACCTGTAAGGAGCCAAATTTATTGAAACAACTACGGGGTGACAAGTAGTGATAAGACAGCGGACTGATTAGCCTGAGGGCTGATGTTCGTCATGAACTGAAGGGTGCTTAGCCAAAATGCAATCAGATTAAGATAAAAACCGAGTGGAATGAAGTTGAGCTTGGACAATGGGAATGAAAACAGAGATGATAAAGGGCTGAAAGTGAGAGTGTGACCAGATAATGAACAAACTGAAAATGTAGAGTTCCAGTATTCAGAATCCTTTTCAAGAAAAAAAACTTCAGAAAACTAGTTTCAAAAGTCTTTCTAATCAACACTTCTAAGTAGCAGAATAACAAACTGAATGAAGTTTCAGAGTTCTTCCGCTATAATAACTACCTCTCTTTTTTTGCCCGTCCGTTGAACAGTTTTTCATGCAGGTATTTATAGGGACCGGGTGCTTCCCCCTGAAGGGTCAGGATCTAATTTGAGGGAGATGGAGGGTCAGGATTTCAAAGGACATGATCGGATGCTTGAGAATTAAAGCGAATCAAAATGAACGGCCGAGATCATTCTCAGGATACCTGTCCTTTTCTTCTTCTGATCTGACGGTCCAAAACTTTGTTGACCTGGGTGATCCGAGGGCTGGGAATAAAAGGCGCCGGTCTTGTCGTCTTCCTCTTTGATCCGAAGGCTCTGGACTCGTCCTTGCAAGTGAGACCGACGGTGGAGATTGGGATGTACAGGACTGTCATGACATACTCTGGCATTTGTCAGCAGTGTGGGCGATTCTCAAGCGTGCGGTGGAGATTTCGTCTGCGATGCTTTGACTACCTTGGCTCTGATTCTGACGACGGTTTATTGGGATTTGTCTTATTCTTTTTGTCTTCCGATCCCTCCCCTTTTTCGATCTTCTTGACATGTTCCTATTCCGATCTCTCATGCTGATCTCCTATCTTCCGATCTCTATTCTTCAGATCCCTTAATCAGCCCTGGTCCGGTCGAAGCATTAATTCCTCTCGATTCCCGGCGTCGCCGTTTCTGCTTAGCAATAAATGCCCGATTTTCCCCTATATATACCCCTGACAGAAGGAACCCCCCTCATTCGATTTTCCTTTCTTGCTTTTTCTTTCTTGTTTTAACTGTTCCAGCAGTAATTTCGGCTATGACTGTGGCTTTTGATCCTTTTCCGATGGACTTCTTTACCCACCGACTGAAAATTTACGATCCCGGTGATCGAATAATCATGAAAACCTTAACTGATGATGGTGAGAGAACTGAATCGATTGACCGATCTGGGTTGCGGACTTCGATCGTGTCGATCTCGAGTCACTCAACTGGAATAATCAGCGAACCGATTTCGGCTGAGCAGATTGCTAATGTTCGGCCGATCCCTGGCGATCGCTCTTCCGAGCTTATTCGGCTCCTCACCACATTGGGTATTCCGATAGCGGTTTCCCTCCACATTGGGTGTTCCGACAGCGGGTTAAGCTCCGGTCGGCGACACCCTGTGGGTCAGTCACAATGTTGGCTATTGACATAGGCCTCTTTAGATAGGATGTTCCGCTGATCTTTAGAGGTCGGCTTTTTGATGTAATCAGATGTAATCCGATCTTGAGATCGCCCAAATGATGTAATCTAACTTTTGGAAATGTATTCCGATCTCTTAAGATCGCCCAAATGATGTAATCCGATCTTTTGGAAATAAAAATTTTATTTTGTCAATTATTATCTTATTAATTATTTTCCGAGCTCTAATATGATTATCCGATCTGATTCTTTACCTGAATGACACTTATCCGATCTGTAATTCGAAACACCTGGATCTACCGCTCTATAATTAACCGATCTCTTTATGGAATCTTGGGAATATTCGTGAGACGTGTCAGAATAGCTGGCGAGTCCCGCTAACCGATGCGCTGCTTGGAACCTCGTGAGCATTAAATGCTCGGACGAGTATAAATAGGGGTGGAGGGTTAGCCATTTGCTCCTGTATGTCATTTTCAATCTCTTGCTCACAACCTCAAAGTTCTCTCGTTTACTCAAGTTCTTCCAACGCCGATCAGACTCCGGTAAGGGCTTTGATCTTCTTTTTAGTTTAAGTTCTTTATTTCTTTTGAAAATGAGCGGTGCCGAGGGTCAGAGAGCGGCGAGCCCTCCTTCCATTCAGTTCTCATGGTCGTCTGACAAAGAAGAGGTGGTTGGGCCAAGCGCGCAACCAGAACCTCCTAGGGTCTCCGTTCCAGCTCGGGGGCGGATCGCACCATCAAGGCATGCACCTTCTTCAGGGAGGGAGAATCTTCCCATGGACGAGCTGCCATCGATCTTGCAAGAATCCGATCTGCAATCGTTTGGCCAAGAGTACAATATTCGTCCTGATTCGTATGAACTTATCCGGTGTCACAGCTATCACCGAGCCGATTACTTCTTTGAAGAGAATGACCTGGTTATGGTATATGAGGAACAGTTAAAGGCCGGTCTGCGGTTCCCTCTGGACGATTTCTTCAAGGAGGTCTTAAAATTTCACCGAGTATGCATTGCTCAAGTCCACCCCAACTCGTGGTGGTTCTTAGTAGCCTTCCGAGGCCTGTGCCGAGCTAAGGGGATCAGACCTACGGCTAAGGTGTTCGCCGAACTGCACAGGCTAACTCGCCGAAAGGACGATGAGCACTGGTTCTTTCAGGCGAAGCCTCATTGTGGGCTCTTTACTTATCTGCCCTCCAGCCTTAAAAATTGGAAGAACCGCTTCTTCATTCTGAGGAGCAAAAATCCGACCTGCTTTGAGGACTTCCCCCGTAGCTAGTGGCACCAAGGGCCCTTGATTCCGAAGCGTATTCCCTTGAACCAGGAGGAAAGCCTCATAGTGATGGAACTGAAGAATCAGGCTGCCACTCAAAAGTTCTCCTGTTTAAATGCGGTGACTGCCGAGCTGCACCATTGGACCATACAGCTGATCACCGGCCAAGATCGCGAACTTCCGCTCTCTGACCTCGGCATTGGTATTTTCTACATCTCAGATCTCAGGACCTTAGCGATCTCACTGACATTTTCTTTGTGCAGGTATGGCGGGTGGGGAGGGTTCCAAGAAGCGGAAGAAAGACAGAGAGATTTCCCGGAAAGTAAAAGAGATGAAGTGTTCGGCACTACTTCAAACACCCGGCCATGAACCTGGAGAGATATGAGGGGAACCGCCCCGACCTTCGGGACCGCCGATCACAGAAGCTGTCCGATCTCCTCCTCAAAGGGAAGAGCCGGCTCCGCCTCCTCCAGTTGCTCCAAGCACAGAAGGGGGTCATTCTCGACCTTCTTCGAAGCCCTCTTCTCGTGGCGCTCAAGTGCTGATCGCTTCTCTGGAGAACAATCGGACTATTCGGGAGAACCCTGATTTTGCCAAAGTCTTGGGGTCTTCTATCTGCCTTCAGGAGGATCGGGACAGACTGTCTCCGGACAACCTTGACGATATCCTGACTCGATCCATGAGCCTGAATGTGGAGTGTCTGGTGAACCAGCACATAGTTCGGGAAAAAGGCTCATCGCCTGGGTAAGGAGATCGAAAAGAAGAATCAGGAAGTGGCTTCTCTCCGATCCCAACTCCTATCCACTCAGGATTACATATCTCAAGTTGAGGGGCGGGCGAAGTTCTATGAAGACAAGCTGGCTGAACAGTCTCATGTTCTGGCTGAAAGGGATCGTGCTCTCGGGGAAGTCCAGGCGCTTCGGGCCAACGAAGCTTCTCAGGTCGCTCAACTTATCGAGGAGCTTAAGGCGAAAGACGAAGAAATGGTGACAGGAATAGCAGGTGCTTATGTGAATGCTCACCAGGACCTCTTAGCCGAACTCCAGAAGCATTACCCAGAGGAGGACTTCTCTTGGATGGCCGACCTGGCTCCCGGGGGCGAGGGTGAGGATAGTGAGGAGGAGGGAGAGGGTGAGCGAAATGTAGATCAGGCTGGGGGTGATCCCCCAGCCGAATAACTTGTACAAATTCTGAAATGAAATGAAATGAAATGACTCTTTTGTTCAATGAATGGTTGTGATCGGAAAATTTCTAAACACTTGATTGTCTGAGTATATTGAAATAACTGAAAGCGATTATTATCCTAAGTGTGAGAGATCGGAAAACACGACATGCATGAGATTGGTAAGGAACCAACGCTAAACGGAACTTAATTGAAAATTTGAACATCTAAGATCGGGATCTTCATTAAACCGGATTGGAACCTTAGCTTGATTATTCCTAAACTTTTAAAAGGGAGGTCGACCATGAATACTGGCAGCAAGGCTCTAGTGTTAATTCAATCTCGTCTGACAAGAGAGATAGGGAATATAGTTAACTGGTCAGGATATTTGACAATTGGCTTGAGAGATCGGTGAATGATTGAGAGACCGGTAAGGCTTAGCATTGACTCAATTCTCTGTGAAGAGAGATCGGAACTGTGGTTAAATGGCAAGGAGAGACTTAGTGCTAGGGATCGGTTTCGAAGTTTATAGATTCTGGGGATCGGCCAAAATATGGTGTCGACAGCTGCCCCTCTTTACATAATTTCTATTAAAGGAAAAATTTTCGATGTAGGAATTATGTAAAGATTCAGACTCATATTTTGGACGATCAGGTGTTCGAAGTTAGGGAGCTAAAGCACACTTAAGTTGATGACCTAGGAATTCACAACAAAAGTTGAACTGAAAACAACTTGGATCAAAGAACCAGAAACATAGGGAATGATAGCAAGAAAGTAAAATTGCAGGAAATTAAAGTTGGCAGGAAATTTAAAATTGCTGGAAATTAAAATCAATTTAGATCAAGGAACCAGAGGTTGATAACAGGAAATGTAAATTGCTGGAAATTAAAAATCAACTTAGATCAAGGAACCAGAGGTTGATAACAGGAAATTTAAATTGCGGGAAATTAAAATCAACTTAGATCAAGGAACCAGAGGTTGATAACAGGAAATTTAAATTGCGGGAAATTAAAATCAACTTAGATCAAGGAACCAGAGGTTGATAACAGGAAATTTAAATTGCGGGAAATTAAAATCAACTTAGATCAAGGAACCAGAGGTTGATAACAGGAAATGTAAATTGCGGGAAATTAAAATCAACTTAGATCAAGGAACCAGAGGTTGATAACAGGAAATTTAAATTGCGGGAAATTAAAATCAACTTAGATCAAGGAACCAGAGTTTGATAACAGGAAATTTAAATTGCGGTAAATTAAAATCAACTTAGATCAAGGAACCAGAGGTTGATAACAGGAAATTTAAATTGCGGGAAATTAAAATCAACTTAGATCAAGGAACCAGAGGTTGATAACAGGAAATTTAAATTGCGGGAAATTAAAATCAACTTAGATCAAGGAACCAGAGGTTGATAACAGGAAATTTAAATTGCTGGAAATTAAAATCAACTTAGATCAAGGAACCAGAGGTTGATAGCAGGAAATTTAAATTGCAGGAAATTAAAATCAACTTAGATCAAGGAACCAGAGGTTGATAACAGGAAATTTAAAATCAACTTACAAAGCAAGCCTAATCCGGACACAAGAAGTTCTTCCCCAATGAAGTGTACTTAACAAAATCCTGAAGGCCAATGACGAATGGAGGACGAGTTGCAAGACTTGACCTATGGCCTCGTTTCATCAAATGCCTCATTTCTGTTTTTCAGACTTTCTCCCGAAAAGCACCCTCGCGGGTTTTTACTTCCCCTTCGTTTGTATGGCTAGAAGTGCCATTCCGGGTTTTCACCTCTAGTTTTTTTTTTTTTGTGTCATTCCGTGCAAATCTCATAGTAAAGTACGTGAGGTTATCAATTGTCAAATCTTAATCTTATGGCAAAATTTTAACTGATTTAAATAGCGCATTAAATAACGAGATTGCGGAAAGATAAATATAAGGGAAAGATAGAAACATGGGGAATGAAGTGTGATTTTATTACGGTTTAATAAAGACAAAGAAGAAGTTTCAAAGAAGAAGGGTACAAGGATAGCTCTCACATATTCCCTGTGACTGATTTTTGAAATCCCTTAACTGCCATTATTTCAAGTTCTCTGAAGCCTCATATCGTGACAGTTTCCTCTTCATCCTGGTTTCATGCCCCCCATTCCTTATTTCTCCCTTTTTGTTCTCGGGATGCCCTTTCGGGTTTTCACCCCTAGGTTTGTTTGTCTTTTTTTTTTTTTTTTTTTTTTAGGAGAACTTACTTTTTCAGGATGCCCTTTCGGGTTTTCATCCTTCACTCGTTTTACAGAAAGCGCCCCTTTGGGGTTTTCGCCTTCTTTCACACATTTTGCTAGGAGCGCCCTTTTGGGTTTTCACTCCTACTCTTTTTTTTTTTTTTTTTTTTTAGGCATAGTATTTCTTGACGGTGTCAGCATTCACAGGTCTCGGAAACTCTCCACCGTCCATGTGGGTCAAGATCAAGGCTCCTCCAGAAAATGCCTTTTTAACCACATAGGGTCCCTCGTAGGTTGGCGACCATTTGCCCCGGGGATCATTTTGATTTGGCAGTACTTTCTTCAGAACTAAGTCCCCGGGTTGGAATTCGCGTGGGCGAACGCTTTTGTCAAATGCCTTAGCCATTCTCCTCTGGTATAACTGCCCATGACATGCCGCTGTTAATCTTTTCTCATCCAACAAGTTTAACTGATCCAACCTCGATCGGATCCATTCTGACTCATCAATCCCTGATTCCTTCAGGATCCTTAGGGAAGGAATTTCAACTTCTACGGGTAATACTGCTTCCATCCCGTAAACCAGTGAGTACGGAGTTGCCCCGGTTGAGGTTCTCACAGAAGTCAGGTATGCGTGAAGAGCGTAGGGAAGCATATCATGCCAATCCCTATATGTGACTGTCATTTTTCGGATTATCCTCTTGAGGTTTTTGTTTGCAGCTTCCACCGCTCCATTCATCTGGGGATGGTATGGGGAAGAATTGAGATGTCTGATTTTGTATTGATCACATAATTTCTGGATCTTCGGACCATTCAGATTCTTAGCGTTATCGGTGACGATTTCATTAGGGAGGCCATGTCGGCAGATAATATTGCTTCTGAGAAATCTGAGAAACGTATTCTGTGTGATGTGCGCATAGGATGTCGCCTCGACCCACTTGGAGAAATAGTCGATGGCCACAAGGATGAATCTGTGCCCATTGGATGCCTTGGGATTGATGGGACCAATCACATCGATGCCCCACATTGCGAAAGGCCATGGTGAGACGAGATTGAACAACTTGTGAGGTGGCACATTTATCGGATCAGCATAGATTTGACACTTATGGCATTTTCGAAAATACTCGATGCAATCTTTTTCCATTGTGATCCAAAAATACCCCCGTCGCATGATTTGCTTAGCCATCATGTGCCCATTGGCATGGGTTGCACAATTTCCCTCATGAGTCTCAAAAAGGATTTTCTTCGCCTCTTTTGCATCCACACATCTCAACAGTTCACCGTTGGACCCTCTCTTGTATAGGGTTTCACCACTGGGGAAGTATCCCAATGCTAATCTCCGAAGCATCCTCTTTTCATTTCGGTTTGCCCTTGGGGGGAATTCTCTGGTTCTGCAGTAGATCAGGATGTCATGATACCAAGGTTTACCGTCAGGTTCTTCCTCAATCATGAAGCAATAAGCTGGCTCATTTCTTGCTTTAATCTTCAATGTCTGAATCATCTGACCCTCTTCGATTTGAGCCATAACAGCTAGGGTGGCTAAGGCATCAGCAAATTGATTCTTGTCTCGAATAAGGTGAGTGAAAGAGATCTCTTCGAATTTCTTAATCAGTTCCAGTAAGTACTTCTGATACGGGATTAGCTTGGGATCCTTGGTTTGCCATTCCCCTTTGACTTGATAAATAATCAGGGCTGAGTCTCCATATACTTCCAACTTCCTGATTTTCATTTCGATGGCAGCCTGTAGTCCCATCACACAAGCTTCGTATTCCGCGACGTTGTTGGTGCAGTCAAATCTCAACTTGACAGCTATCGGAAAGTGCTTTCCATCTGGGGATATCAATACAGCTCCAATTCCATTACCGGACAAATTGTGACTCATTAAATACATTTCCCATACATCGGCTGGTCCCTCTTCTTCGCAGTCCACTTCATCAATGTGCTCATCAGGGAACTCAAAATCCAGAGCTTCATAATCCTGGATAGGATTTTCTGCTAGGAGATCAGCGATCACGCTACCTTTCACCGCCTTCCGGGTCATGTAGACTATGTCGTATTGGGAGAGTATAACCTGCCACTTGGCTATCCTACCTGGTATGAATGGGCTTTCAAACACATATTTGATAGGATCCATCCTGGAGATGAGCCATGTCTTGTGATTCAACATGTAGTGCTTGAGGCGATTTGCTGTCCAGGCTAACGTGCAGCAAGTCTTTTCTAAGAAAGAGTACCTTGACTCACAATCATTGAACTTCTTGCTCAGGTAATAAATAGCCCTCTCCTTTCGCCCAGTATCATCATGTTGTCCCAAAACACACCCCATGGAGTTTTGCTGGACTGCCATATACAGGATCAGAGGTCTTCCTGCCACTGGCGGAACCAACACCGGTGGGTTTGACAAGTACTGTTTGATTTTCTCAAAAGCCTCTTAACAAACTGAATCCCATTGGGTGGTGTTGTTCTTCCGGAGTAGTCTGAAAATAGGCTCGGCCTTGGCAGTGAGATTAGAAATAAATCTCGATATGTAGTTCAATTTTCCCAAGAAACTGCGCACCTCCCTTTCTGTTTTTGGGGATAGCATTTCTTGAATAGCTCGAACCTTGTCTGGATCTACTTCTATTCCCTTCTCACTTACTATGAATCCCAACAATTTCCCAGATCTAGCTCCGAATATGCATTTGGCAGGGTTCAGTTTCAGCTGATATCTTCTGAGTCTCTCGAATACCCTCCTCATCACCTGTACGTGGCTTTCTTTTCCTCTGGATTTAATGATCATATCATCCACATACACTTCCACCTCTTTATGCATCATATCGTGGAATAATGTGACCATTGCACGCTGGTAGGTAGCACCAGCATTCTTCAACCCAAAAGGCATGACCCGATAGCAAAACACTCCCCATTGATTGATGAATGCAGTCTTATCCTTGTCTTCCTCGTCCATCGGGATCTGATTGTACCCTGATGCCCCATCAATACAAGAACACCTGCCCAATCCCGCAGCATTGTCAACTAACACATCAATGTGAGGGAGAGGGAAATCGTCTTTCAAGCTTGCTTTATTAAGATCCCTGTAGTCAACGCATACTCTGACTCTCCCGTCCTTCTTCATTACCGGGATGACGTTAGCTACCCATTGAGGATATTTGACCACTTCCAGGAACCCAGCGTCATACTGTTTCTTGACTTCATCCTGAACTTTGAGCAGTGTGTCGGGATTCATTCTTCTTAACTTCTGCTTTACAGGGATTGTCCCTGGAATTAGGGGAATTTTGTGCGTCACTATCTGAGGGTCCAAACCCACCATATCATCATAGCTCCAGGAAAATACGTCGAGGAATTCTTTAAGCAGACTGATCATATCTCCCAATTCTTCACTCTCCACTACCTTAAGTTCCCTTTTTACTTCTTCTGTGCCTAAATTTATGGTGTGCGTTTCGTCTCCACAAGGCACTAGGGAGGGTTCATCCTTTTCATTGCTTTCCTTTGTAAGGTCTTCCTCAGAATCACTTGAAGTAATGGCAGTTATGGGGATTTCAAAATTAACCAGAGGAATTTCTGAGTCTATTGGATTATTAGGTGTTAATTGATGAATGGTCCTGAATGAATGAAAATAGAACATATTATAAGGATGGAATTCAGAAAGAAAGGAAAAGAGAATTGGATTTAAAATGCGCTATTAATTCATTAATATTTATGCCATAAGAAAAAGGTCCATTTACAATATTACACTTGCCACCATAGACAAAATGATCAAGTGTAGATAACCAAAGGTACTTTACTCGAAATTGAGTACAGGGATGTCCTCTGCTGTCCAGTTCTTGCCCCTCAGTCACTGGTGAGACCAGAGCTTCGTAGAAGGAATCTAGGTGAATGACATCGATGGATGGGTCATCAGGTGATTCTTCCACATCTGCCGGATTGTCAATGACCGGTTTAGTGAATACATCCGTAATTCTCGGGACTAATTTCATTCTCCAGATTTTCTGGTCGAATCTCTGATCTCGAAGTCTGTTTCTCATCTAGAATCGCCCATCCACGAGAGCATCTTCCTCATAACCCAATCCGCAACGGCCTATCTTCTGGATAGCCGGTATCAGCTCCACGATCCCTTGCAAGGCAGTGCCTAAGCCTTTTCCCCCTTGATACCCATTTCTTGACATTACTTTGGCCACCATAGCCATAGCCCCTTCCTTCCCGGTATCTTGTAATTCGAGGGCCTGGAAAGAGCTTTCCAACGACTCCTCAGCCGCTTCCACATAAGGAAGTGATTGCGGCTTGGTGACCAATATGGCTTCTTCACCCCTTACAGTGACGATTTTGCCGTCCTTAATGTATTTTATTTTCTGGTGCAAAGTTGAAGGAACCGCATTCGCAGAATGGATCCACGGCCTCCCCAACAACATAGTGTAGGCCGGCTCAATGTTCATCACCTGAAACGTGACGTTGAAAGTACATGCACCGACTTGGATTGGCAAGTCAATGTCTCCCAGCACTTCTCTCCTGGTACCATCAAAGGCTCTTACCACCATAGCGCTCTGACGTATATACGATTGGTCGACCGGCAGCCTGGCTAAGGTAGCGCTAGGCAGTACATTGAGGGCTGATCCATTATCGATGAGGACCTTGGCCACTATACAACCCTTACATTTCACAGTTACATACAGAGCTTTATTGTGCCTTAAGCCTGCAGGGTCTATCTCCTCTTCAGAAAAGGCTACAAAGCTGGATGCCTGGATTTGTTCTACTATCTTCTCAAACTGCCCCGGTGTGATGTCGGGGTTTACAAAGGCCTGATCTAGGATTCTCTGCAAGGCTTGTCGGTGGACTTCTGAGCTCAGGATCAGTGATAACAGTGAAATTCGGGCAGGTGTCTTTCTCAACTGCTCCACTACATCATACTCACTCTATTTCATTATTTGGAGCAGCAGTTCTTCCTCTTCTTTATGTTCAGCAGGGTCTACTTCCCCTGCTTTCTCAACCTCCTCTTCTGTATTTCTTGACGACTCTCCCATTTTTACTTTCCCTTTCCTCTTTTCCCTTTCTTCGTTCCCGTAACACCTCCCACTTCGAGTTATAAACTCGACTTCTTGCTCAGGTGGAGAGGGTTTTGTGGCGATAACGGGCTGAGGACTGGTTTGGGGAGTAATGTTGCTGGTAGGTCCAGCATAAGTCATTCTGAAATGCTCGTGAGGAGCAAAACATGGTTTTGGTGGTGCCGGAGGTGAGGCAAGATTAGGAGCGGATGTACGCTTGACGCCTCGAGTGAAAACTTGGAAATTATAGTTCCAAGGGACAGTGTGAGTATTGGTGACAGGGAGCTGGGGCGAAGTTCGGATAACCGTTACTGGCGGTGAGGCTACTGGAGGTGAGAAGGTGATCCTAGGTTCGGAGGTAGAAGCAGTTTGGCTGAATCTAGTGGTGTTCACTCCCCCTTCCGTCTTTGACTTTGTCTGGCATCTCAGAACTTTGAGGGATAACAAGTTCTGGACCTCTTGTTTGAATCCCTCACAATCTCGCAGCTCATGGTCAGCTGCCCCTCCATGGTAAGGACATCCCGTATCTTTTCCCGACCCTGATATCCGGGGGCAAAGGTGGCCTTCTCTTACTGCCATGGCAAAAATCCCCTCAAAGTGAGGGATGAGCTCGTCTACCTCCAGTGCCAACCTCTCTCCATCTGGCTCTATCATATTTACTCCATTACCCGCATTATGGTTGGTCAATGGATTTGAGGTAACATTGGGGAGGGAACCATTTCCCTCGATCTTCAACCACCCGTTTTTGATTAAAGCGTGCACTCTCCCCCTGAGTGCCCCGCAGTTATCAGTTGAATGCCCTTGTGCTCCTCCATGGTACTCACAACGGGTAGTGGCATCATACCACCTGGGATATGGCGGCTGGATTGGGTCTAAGGGGACTGGTACAATTTGGTTTATACCGACAAGGTATCGGTATATTTCACTGAGAGGGAGGGGAAGAGGTGGATCAGGGTTCCTTGGAGGTCTTGGGTTGTTTAGTGGTGGTCTTGGTTGAACAGGAGGAGGAGGTGGTCTTGGTTGGTAATTTGTAGGTGAAGGGTATTGTGGGCGTGGGTGTGGATAATTTGGGAAAGGGGGTGGAATGTTGGCGACTGTTTGGCCATGAGGGGGAGGATATGGCCGATAATTGTTTTGAGGGAATGGGGAATAATTGTTTTGACGGGTGACGGAATGCACATCACCCTCCTTCTTCTTGCCAAAGCTGGCAGCCTTTTTCGTAGGGTTCTCAGCCAACTCCTGCAACCGTCCCATTCTTAGATTGGCCTCTATTCTTTTACCGGCCTGTATGATGTCAGAGAAGCTGTTGGAAGTATTCCCAATCATCAAATTGAAATAGGGGGCTTTCAAAGTCTCAATGAACAGAGAGCACAGCTCATTGTCAGTCACCGGAGGATGGACTTCCGCCGCCTTTTCTCTCCACCTCTGGGCATACTCCTTGAAGCTTTCCCTGTCTCTCTGCACCAAGTTTTGAAGATCCCTCCTTGTAGGGGCCACATCACAGTTAAATTTGTACTACTTCAAAAAGGCATCGGCTAAATCCTTCCAGGAGCGCAGTCTGCTCCTGTCTAACTGAACGCACCACCTCAGGGCTGCTCCAGAGAGGCTCTCGTGAAAGAAGTGGATTAATAGTCTGTCATCATCTGTCATAGAGGACATCTTAGCAATATAGGTGGCCAAATGAATTCGAGGGTCCGAATTCCCAGTATACTTGTCAAAATCGGGGACCTTGAATTTGGGCGGCACCACCACATCCGGTACTAATCTTAGTGATGCCACGTCAACTGAACCATACATATTCAGGCCCTCTATGGCTCTCAATCTCTCTTCCAGAGCGGACAGCTTCTCATTTTCTCTCATTTTACTTTCTCCTCCTGTTGTGTGAGGTACTCCCCCAACTGGGAAATGAGGGGCAGAATGAATTGGAGGGTTCGGGACCGAAAGGGATGGTTCGGCATTCGGGATGGCTGGATAATAAGAGAAAGGAGGTTCATTATTTAGAGGAACCGGATTGACAGTGACCGTCGGATCCGGGATTGATGGCTGGAAAGTGAAAGAGGTTGAAGCGTAGTGAGAATCAACCGTTGTAGGAGGTGGGGGAGGTAATGGTAGGTTAAGGTCCAAGTCGGCTTATTTTGGGACATCTCCTCATCGCCTTCATAAGTTCTCAAACACGGTCTTTTAGTTCAGACACTTGCCCCTGTAGGTTCTGTACTTGTTCCTGGTCTTCCATTAGTTTTCTTGTTCGAGATCTTGTTAAGTACACTCGCTGGGGTTGAATCGCGTGCTTGGTCAGACTTGCCTTGTTCGAAGCAATGTTGTTTTTTTGTAAGGAAAAAAAAAGAAATTTTTAGTGAATTTTGATCAAAATTAAATAGGGTCCTGATGTGGATGAAAGATACGGTGGCATTTGAGAGCCAGAAATGAAATCTGTTGAAGGATAACTGCATCACTTTTATCATGGCATCGTTCAATAGTCTGACTGTTGTCGCAATGGGATTTTGCGGTCGCCCGGACGATCACTCACCAAAGTGGGAAAGAGTGAGGAGTCGCCACCTTAGTTTTGAGGGGAACTAAAGAAAACCATTTGAGAAGATAAATAAAGAATGAAACCACTTCAAGACAGAGATTCTAGGTTCGGGGTCCGTAAACGGGTGGGGAAGGTGTTAGGCACCCCACCTCGTCCCTTAATAAGGGTAAGTAGATTTAATTTTGCGTCCTTTATAAATTAGTTAGAAGGGCTCGGATGGGAATGTTAGTCCTTTTGGTAAAAGGAATGTTTGATTTTTCACTGATTAGAATCACCCAGATACATAAGTAAATGAGACAACCTTAGTGAATTACTTTTGTATGTTAATTTTACTTGAAAAGGAATGTTTTATTTAAAATTTAATTTAGAAGATCGGATAAGAACTCTCTTCCGAACCCCTTTTAGATATTCATTAAAATTTTGGTTGGGGATCGGATAAGAACTCTCTTCCGATCCCTAATAAATATTTATTAGAGATTTTAATTTGAGATCGGATAAGAACTCTCCTCCGACCTCTTTTAAGTATTTATTAAAATTTTAAGCTGAGACCGGATAAGAACTCTCCTCCAATCTCTATTAAGCATTTATTAAAATTTTAAGCTGAGACCGGATAAGAACTCTCCTCCGATCTCTATTAAGTATTTATTAAAATTTTAAGCTGAGACCGGATAAGAACTCTCCTCCGATCTCTTTCGGATTAGCATGAGCCTGGAAGGGGCTTTGCCGATCTCCCAAATTTCAATTTCAGCTACATGTCACAAGAACCTAAAACTAAGGTTTCTGGCATTCAAAAATGCCGAGATAAGGTTTCTTGATACCCTATGACTAAATGGGTAATACTAAACTTGATTTACCAACCTTCCATGTAGTCATTTCACGATACCTATTAATGTCCGATCTGTTTGCCTAGTTTATTTTGGTTTTATTCCTCTTCATGGAATCTTGCCGAATTCCTGCTCACGCCACCTAATAGTTTGGCTATTTTCCGACGTGTTATTTAAGCTTTCTTTTAAAAGAGGCCCTTAAGTTGCAGATACCTATATTTTGCCCGACCACTTACACGCTACTAGGAGCTAAAAGCTCAGATTCGTAAATGACGAAAATTGACGAAATGATGGACCGATCACTAAAGAGATAATTCGAGAGTAACGTTCTTTGAGATTTTTGCTTAGAATAAACTTAGAGAAAACCGCAGACGTAAAGAGAACAAAGAAAGTGCGAAAAGTAAACGCAAATACTTAATAAAACAAGAATATGAACTCTTACCGTGAGGAGCCAAATATATTGAAATAATCGTGAGGTGGTAAATAGTGATGAAGATGGCGGATTGATCACCGAGAGTTGATGTCTGAGGAGCCAAATGTATTGAAATAACTATGAGGTGGTAAATAGTGATGAAGATGGCGGATTGATCACCGAGAGTTGATGTCCGCTGTGAAACCGAGAGATGCTTTAGCTAAAAGGTAACTGTAAGAACAGGTGTGGAAGGAAGTTGAGCTTGAACAGAGGAAAAGAAAGCAGAGATGACGAGTATGACCAGATAATGAACAAACTGAAATGTAGAGTTCCAAAGATTCAAAATCTTTTCCAAGAAAACACTCCTGAAAACTAGTTTCAAAAGTCTTTTTAATCACTACAAAACAGCAGAGTAACAAACTGAATGAAGTTTCAAAGTTCCTCCACGATAATAGCAGCCTCTAGTCTATATTTTTGTCCGTTCTTGAACAGTTTTTCATGCCGGTATTTATAGGAATCGGGTGCTCTTCGTGAAGGGTCAGGATTTATTTGAGGGAGATGGAGGGTCGAGATCTCGAAGGACATGATCGGAGGTTCAGGAATTAAAGAGAATCAAAATGAATGGTTGAGATCACTCTTCATAATATTTGTCATTTTCTTCTTTTCATCTGACGGTCCCAAATTTCCTTGTCCGGAACGATCCGAGGGCTAAGAGTGAAAGACGCTGGTATTGTCGTCTTCTCTCTTGATCTAAGGGTTCCGGGTTTGTCCTTACAAGTGGGATCAACGGTGGAGATTGGGATGTACAGATCACATGACATACCTCGCACTGCAAAGATTATGCGATTCTTAGGCGTAGGTGGAGATCTCGTCGCCACGCTTTAACTACCTACCTCGATTCTCACGACGGTTATTGGGATTTGTCTTATTCTTTTTGTCTTCCGATCCTCCCCTAGCTCCTATTCCGATCTCTCATGCCGATCTCCTATCTCCGATCTCTATTATCCCTTAATCATGCCGATTCGGTCCAAGCATTAATTACATCTCGATTCTCAAGCGCCCGCTGCTTTCCGCTCGCATTAAATGCCCATTTCCCTATATATACCGTCGACGGAGACATTTTCTTCATCCGACTTTCCTCTCTTCTTTTCTTACTTTCTCGTTTCTAGCCCGGTGGAAGTTCGCTATAATCGTGGCTTTGATCTTTTCCGATGAACTTCTTTACTTACCGATCAAAATTCACGATCCTGTGATCGAATGACCTTTTACCGATGATGGTGAGAGGACCGATTTGACCGACCAGTATTGGACTTTGGTTGTACCGATCTCGAGTCGCTCAACCGAAGTTCATTCGCTTCTCATCGCATTGGGTGTTCCGGCAGCGTTTTCCTCCACATTGGGTGTTCCGGCTGGTCGGTTTCGAGTGGTAACATCGGTGACGATGTCTCATCTTCATGGGAGTCATAGTCACCCCATCCGAGCCGCACATCTATCCGATGCCAACAAATGGCCTCCGGTCAAACACATCTTTTGATTCACCACAAGACTAGGCTTTGACATAGGCCTTTAGATAGGATGTTCCACCTGGTCTCTAGAGATCGCCCAAATGATGTAATCTCAAATGTAATCGATCTCTAGAGATTGCCCAAATGATGTAGTTAGACCTTTATTGTAGTCCGATCCCTAGATATCGACCAAATGATGTATTTTATTTTCAATGCAATCCGATCTCTAGAGATCACAGAAATGATGTGATCCAATGTGAGTGTAATCCGATCCCTAGAGATCGCCCAAATGATGTAATAAGATCTATTTAAAATAAAGACTTTATCTTGTCTGCTATCATCTTATTATTTTTGCATTGATTATTTTTACGATCTCTAATGTGGTTATCCGATCTTGTTCTTTAACTGAATGACACTTAACTTATCCTTTATTCAAAATACTTAACTTATTATGCCGATCTCCAATTAACCGATCTCTAAACATTCTGATATTTGAGAGAAGTGTCGAATTGCCGAGTCCCACCAATCGATGCGCCGCTTAGAACCTCGCGAGCATTAAATGCTCTGACTAGTATAAATAGGGGTGGGAGGGTTAGCCGCTTGTTCTCTCATTCCATTTTCAATCCTCGCTCACAACTTCGATGTTCTCTCATTTTCTCCAGTCTCTCCGACGCCGATCAGACTCCTGTAAGGACTTTGATCTTCTTTCTTGTTTAAGTTCTTTGTTTCTTTTAAAAATGAGCGGTGCCGAAGGTCAGAGAGCGGCGAGCCCTCCTTCCATTCAGTTCTCATGGTCATCGTCGACGAAGAAGAGGCAATGCTGCCCAGTGCAACCTAAACCCCTAGGGTCTCGCTCGGGTCGGGTCATACCATCAAGGCTTGCACCACCTTCAAGGAGAGAGACCTTCCTATAGACGAGCTTCCGTCGGTTCTTCGAGAACTGACCGCAATCGCTTGTTCAAGAATACAATATTTGTCCCGATTCATATGAGCCGATCAAGTGCCATGGCGATCTTCGTGTCGATCACTCTTTTGAAGAGAATGACATGGTCATGGTGTACGAGGAATGCTTAAAGGCCTGGCCCGAGGTTCCTCTAGCCGATTTCTATAAGGAGGTCCTAAAACTTCACCGAGCATCCATTGTTCAAATCCACCCCAACTCGTGGCGGATCTTGGTAGCTTTCCGAGGTCTATGCCGAGCTAAGGGAATCAGACCTCACGGCTAAGGTGTTCGCCGAGCCGCATGCACTAACTCGCCAAAGGATGACGAACACCGGTTCTTTCAGCGAAGCCTCGCTATGGACTCTTTTCCGACCGCCTCATCCCTTAAGAATTGGAAGAACCTGCTTCTTCATTCCGAGGAGTAAAGATCCGAGCCGCTTTGAGGACTTTCCTCGTAGCCGGTGGTACCAGGGCCCCGCTCAAGCACATTACCCCGAGTCAAGAGGAAAGCTTGATAGTGATGGAGCTGAAAAGTCGCCGCCACTCTAAAATATTCTCGCCCAAATGCGGTGATCGCCGAATCGCACCATTGACCATGCAATCGATCACCGGCCGAGATCGCGAACTTCCGCTCTCGACCTCGGCATTGGTATTTTCTATATCTCGCCTCAGGACCTTAGCGATCTCACTAACCTCTTTCTCGTGCGGTATGGCGGATGGTGAGGGTTCTAGGAAGCGGAAGAAGGAAAGAGAGATCTCCGGAAGGTAAAGGAGATGAAGCGCTCGAACGTCTTCAAACACCGGCCACGAACCTGGGAGATACAAAGAGACCCGCCTCAACCTTCGGTCCGCCGACCATTGAGGTCGCCGATCTCTCCTAGATCTAAGAGCACCCCGCCTCTCTCGCTTATTCCAAGCACGGAAAGGGAGCCTTCTCAATCTTCCGAGGACCTCTTCTCGTGGCGCCGACATCGATCGATCGCTTGAAGAATAACCTGATCGTTAGGGAGAACTCCGATTTTGCCAAAGTCCCGGATCTACCATCTTCTTTCAAGAGGATCGGACAAAGTTATCCTGAATGGTCTCGATGATATCTTGACTCAACCATGAGCCTAAACGTGGAGTGTCCGTGAACCGCACTCATGATTCGGGAAAAGATTCAGTTCGGGTAAGGAGGTTGGGAAGAAAATCAGGAATTGACTTCCTCCGATCCCAACTCTCATCCGCCGGATTATATATCTCAAGTCGAGGGACGGGCGAAGTA
Organism: Hevea brasiliensis; assembly: GCF_030052815.1. Taxonomy (NCBI): domain Eukaryota; kingdom Viridiplantae; phylum Streptophyta; class Magnoliopsida; order Malpighiales; family Euphorbiaceae; genus Hevea; species Hevea brasiliensis. The sequence continues at coordinate 21,578,652 of NC_079509.1, read as the reverse complement.
CCATGAAGACCACCTGGCCGAAAGGTCTCGTGACTTGGCTGAAAGTGAACGGGCTCTCGAGAAGTCCAGCACTTCAGCCAACGGCCGCCAGTGTCGCTCAACTTGTAGAGGAGCTTAACGCGAAGGATAAGGAGCTTTCTGAGAAAGAAAAAGAGCTCAAGGAAAAGGATGAAGAGATGGTGTCTGAATAGCCTGAGCCTATGTGAATGCTCATAAGGATCTCTTGGCCGAACTTCAAAAGCGCTATCCCAAGAGGACTTCTCTTGGATGGACGACACTGCTCCTGGGGCGATGGTGAAGATAGTGAGGAGGAGGGCGAGGAAGAGAGAGAGAGTGAGCAGACAATCAGTCAGGGGTGATCCTCACCAATAACTTTGTACAAATTATGAAATGAAATGGAATATCTCTTTTGTTCAATGAATGGATGTGATTGGAAAATCTTCGAATTGCCTAAGTATTTGATTGTATGAGCATAGCGAAACATGAACTAAATGCCATTATTAATCTAAGTATAAAAGATCGGAAAGCACAATAAGCATGAGATCGGTGGGGGAGAAATGCTGAACGGGACTTGATTAAAATTATAAATTTAACTTGAACACTTAAGATCGGAACCCTCTTTAAACCGAACCCAAACTTTAGCTCTTAATCTTCCGAAAAGGAGGTCGGCAATAAAACTGGTAGGAAAAGATCTAGTGCCAGTTCATTTTATTTATCAACAGAGATCAGAATATACTTGACAGTCCTAAATTCGACAACGGGTTTGAGAGGTCAGTAAATGATTTGAGAGATCGGCGAGGCCTTAATGAATATGAGGACTCAAAGATTAATTCAATTCTTTGTGAGGAGAGATCGGAAATGTGACCGCCTATCAAAGAGGGATCTAAACGTGATTAGTCGCTCAAAGAAGAATTTTTATTGATTCTAGGATCGCCAAAATATGGTGTCGACAATGCCCCTCTTTACATAATTTCTATTAAAGGAAAAATTTCCGTATAGGAATTATGTAAAGATTCGACTCATATTTTGGACGATTAGGTGTTCAAATTAGGAACTAAAGCACACCTAAGTTAATGACCTAGAAAATTAAAATCAACTTGGATCTAGAAACTAGAGGTTGATAACAGAATGTAAATTGCATGAAATTAAAATCAACTTAGATCAAGGAACCAGAGGTTGATAATGAAATGTAAATTGCATGAAATTAAAATCAACTTAGATCAAGGAACCAGAGGTTGATAATGTAAATGTAAATTGCATGAAATTAAAATCAACTTAGATCAAGGAACCAGAGGTTGATAATGTAAATGTAAATTGTATGAAATTAAAATCAACTTAGATCAAGGAACCAGAGTTTGATAACTGAAATGTAAATTGTATGAAATTAAATTCAACTTAGATCAAGGAACCAGAGGTTGATGGTGTAATTGCAGGAAATTAAGATCAACTTAGATCAAGGAACCAGAGGTTGATAATGTAAATGTAAATTGTATGAAATTGAAAATCAACTTAGATCAAGGAACCAGAGGTTGATGGTGGAATTGCAGGAAATTAAAATCAACTTAGATCAAGGAACCAGAGGTTGATAACAGAAATGTAAATTGTATGAAATTAAAATCAACTTAGATCAAGGAACCAGAGGTTGATGGTGGAATTGCAGGAAATTAAAATCAACTTACAAAACAAGTCTGACTTTGGCACATGAAGTTATTCCTGACAAAGTGTACTTAACAAGATAATGAAGGCGGACGATTAATGGAGGAGGAGTTGTAAGGCCTGACCTATGAACTCGTTCTTTCGGATGTCCCTTTTCCGTTCCCGACTTTCTCATTATTCTTCTGAAAGCGCCCTTGTGGGTTTTCACTTTCTTTAGAAGCGCCCGCCCATTTAGTTTTTTTTTTTTTTTTTTTTTTTTTTAGCGGCTATTCCTCGCAAATCTCATAGTAAAGTACGCGAGGTTATCAATTTTAAATTCAAATCATATGGCGTAAATTTAACTAATCAATAGCGCATTAGTCAAAGAGAAAGGATAGTATTAAAAGTGAGTAAGCAGAAAACAAAAGGTATGAATGGAGTATAACTTTATCATGGCTTTAGGAAAATAGACTTTCAAAGGAAAAGGAAAGGTACAAGGATAGATCTCATATATTCTTTTAGTTGGTTTTGAAGTCTTTAACCGCCATATTCCAAGTTCTCTCAAGTCTCTTGCCGTGACGGTTGCCTCTCTATCCGCGGTTTCATGCCCCCTTCCTTATTCCTCCGCTTTGGTTCTTGGGACGCCTTTTGGTTTTCACCCCAAGAAGGTTTTTTTTTTTTTTTTTTTTTTTTTTTTTTAGGACGCCTTTCGGTTTTCATCCCTTCTCCTTTTATGCATAGTATCTCTTGACAAAGGTCAAGATTCACTGTGTCTCGAATTCTTCACCGCCCATGTGGGTCAAGATCAAGGCTCCTCCAAGAAACGCCTTTTAACCACATAGGGTCCTCGAGGTTGGTGACCATTTGCCCCTGGATCGCTTTTGGTTTGGTAGTACTTTCTTTAGAACTAAGTCCCCGGGTAGGAATTCCTGGGCGACGCTTTTATCAAATGCTCGCCATTCTCCTCCGATATAATTGCCCGTGACATGTCGTTAACCTTTTCTCATCCAAAGAAGTTTAATCGATCCAACCTTGATCGGATCCATTCTCGACTCACCAATCCTCGATTCCTTCGTAATCCTTAGGAAGGAATTTCAACCTCAATGTAATACCGCTCCATCCCGTAGACTAGTGAGTATGGAGTTGCCCTGGCTTGAGGTTCTTATGGAAGTCCGGTATGCATGAAGAGCGTAGGGGAGCATGTCATGCCAATCCCTATATGTGACCGTCATTTTCCTGGATTATCCTCTTTAGATTTTTGTTCGCGCTTCCACCGCTCCATTCATCCGGGGACGGTATGGGGAGGAATTGAGATGTCGGATTCTGTATTGATCACACGCCTTCCGAATCTTCTGACTGCCTGTGTTCTTGGCGTTATCGCGACAATTTCATTCGAGACCATGCCGCATATGATATTGTTTCAAGAATTTGAGAAACGTGTTCTCGCGTGATGTGAGCATAGGATGTCGCCGACCCATTTGGAGAAATAGTCGATGGCTACAAGGATGAATCTGCGCCCATTGGATGCCTTGGGATTGATGGGACCAATCACATCTATGCCCCACATTGCAAAAGGCCACGGTGAGACGAGATTGAACAGCCTTGTGAGGTGGCACATTTATCTGATCCACGTAAACTGACACTTGTGGCACTTCCGAAATACTCGACGCAATCCTTTTCCATTGTGGTCCAAAAATACCCACGCCGCATGATTTGCTTGGCCATCATGTGTCCATTGGCGTGAGTTGCACAATTTCCCTCATGAGTTTCAAAAAGGATTCTCTTTGCCTCTTTTGCATCCACACATCTCAATAATTCACCGTTGGAGCTTCTTTTGTATAGGGTTTCCCCACTGGGAAAGTACCCCAATGCTAACCTCCGAATCATCTTCTTTTCATTTTTCCTTGCCCCTGAAGGGAATTCTCCTGCTCTACAAGAGATCGTGATGTCGTGATACCAAGGCTTTCCATCGAGCTCTTCTTCAATCATGAAGCAATAGGCTGGCTCATCCCTTACTTTAATCTTCAACGCCTCAAACGTCGCTCTTCTTCGATTTGAGCCATAATAGCTAGAGTAGCTAAGGCGCAAGAAATTGATTCTTGTCTCTACTCGGATGAGTGAAAGAGATTTCTTCAATTCCCGATCATCTCCAAGAAGTATTTCGTAGGGGATTAGCTTGGAATCCTTGGTTTGCCATTCTCCCTTGACTGATAAATTATCGAGCCGAGTCTCCATACACCTCCAACTTTCTGATTTTCATCTCTATAGCAAAGATGTAGACCCATTACACAAGCTTCATATTCTCATGACATTGTTGGTACAACAAATCCCAACTTAGCAGCCTATTGGGAAGTGCTTTCCTTCCGGGATACTAGTACACCTCCAATTCCATTCCTGATAAATTGATCGCTCCACAAAATACATTTCCCACACATCGATCGACCCTCTTCTTCGCAGCTTTACTTCATTAATATGTTCATCGTGGAACTCAAAATCCAGAGCTTCATAATCCGGATAGGGTTTTCCGCTAGAGGTCAAGAATTACGCTACCTTTCACCGCTTCCGGTCATGTAGACTATATCATACCGGGAGAGTATAACTCCGCCACTTGGCTATCCTTCCCGCACGAATGGGCTTTCAATACGATTCGATAGGATCCATCCGAGATAAGCCATGTCTTGTGATTCAACATGTAGTGCTTGAGGCGATTTGTCGTCTGTGCTAACGCGCAAAGAAATCTTTTCTAAGAAAGAGTACCTTGACTCACAATCATTGAACTTCTTGCTCGTGTAGTAAATGGCCCTCTCTTTTCGGCCAGATCATCATGTCGTCCCCAAAACACATCCCATAGAGCTCGTTGGACCGCCATGTACAGATCGAGGCCCGCTCGCCACAAAGTGACCAATATCGTGGGTTTGACAAATACCGCTTGATTGTCTCGAAGCCTTTTGACAATCCGAATCCCATTGGGTAGGATTGTTCTTCCGAGTAGTTCAAAATAGGCTCACTTTGGCAAAGTGAGATTAGAAATAAATCTTGAAATGTAGTTCAACTTTCCTAGAAAATCGCGCACCTCCCTTTCTCGCTTTTGGGACGGCATTTCTTGAATAGCTCGAACTTTGTCCGATCCACTTCTATCCCTTTCTCGCTACTATGAATCCCAACAGCTTTCCCGATCTAGCTCAAGATGCATTTAGCAGGTGGTTCATCTTCAACTTGTATTTCGAGCCTTTCGAGCACCCTCCTCATCACCCGAACGTGGCTCTCTTCTCCTCGGATTTAATGATCATATCATCCACATATACCTCCACTTCTTTATGCATCATATCGTGGAATAATGTGACCATTGCGCTACCGTAAGTAGCCCCGCATTCTTCAACCCGGGGCATGACCCGATAGCAAAATACCCCCATTGGGTGATGAAAGCGCTTTATCCTTGTCCTCCTTGTCCATTGGAATCGATTGTACTCGATGCCCCATCAATACACGAACACCTACCCAATCCCGCAAAGATTGTCAACTAACACATCAATGTGAGGGAGAGGGAAATCATCTTTCAAACTTGCTTTATTAAGGTCCCCGTAGTCAACACACACCCGACTCTCCCGTCTTTCTTCACATCGACGACATTAGCCACCCATTGGGGATATTTGACTACTTCCAAGAATCCGGCCATATCGCTTTCGACTTCATCCCAACCTTGAGCAAAGGTGTCGGGATTCATTCTCCTCGCCGCTTCACCGGATCGCTCGGAATTAAGGGAATCTTGTGCGCCACTATCCGGGGTCCAAACCAACCATATCATCATAGCTCCATGAAAATACGCCGAGAAATTCCTTGCTGCACCGATCATATCTCCCACCTCACTCTCCACTACCTTAAGTTCCCTTTACTTCTTCCGAGCCTAAGTTTATTGTGTGCGCTTTCATCTTCACAAGGCACGAGGGAGGGTTCATCTTTTCATTGCTTTCTTCCGTAAGGTCTTCCTCTAATTACTTGAAGTAATGGCGCTTATGGGGATTTCAAAATTAACCAGAGGAATTTCGAGTCTATTGGATTATTAGGTGTTAATTGATGAATGGTCCCGAATGAATAAAGAATAGAACATGTTATAAGGATGGAATTAAAAAGGAAAGAGAGTATTGGATTTAAAATGCGCTATCAATTCATTAATATTAATGCCATAAGAAAAGGTCCATTTACAAGATTACACTTGTCACCATGGACAAAATGATCAAGTGTAGATAACCAGAGGTACTTTACTCAAATTGAGTATAGGATATCCTCCGTTGTCCAGCTTGTCAAGCTCCCGCTCCTCACCATGGGTGAAACTAGGGCCTCATACAAGGAATCCAGCTTGGATGACATCTATGGATGGATCATCCGTGATTCTTCCGCATTTGCCGGATGTTGATGACCGGTTTGGTGAAGATCTCCGTAATTCTCGGACTATTTTCATTTTTCCCGCCTCCGGTCGAACCTCCGATCCCAAGCATCCTCCTCATCCGTAATCGCCCATCCACGAGGGCATCCTCCTCATACCCCAAACCACAACGGCCTATCTTCCGAATAGCCAGATAGGCTCGACGATTCCTTGCAAGGCAAAGGCCCAAGCCTTTCCCTCTTGATACCCGCTTTCTTGACATTACTTTGGCCACCATAGCCATAGCCCTTCCTTCCCAAGATCTTGCAATTCAAGGGCCCGGAAAGAACTCTCCAATGATTCTCGGCCGCTTCCACATAAGGAAGTGATTGCGCTTGGTGACCAAGATGGCCTCTTCGCCTCTTACCGTGATGATTTTGCCGCCTTAATGTATTTGATCTTCCGTGTAAGGTTGAAGGAACAAATGTCGCAGAGTGGATCCACGGCCTCCTAATAACATAGTGTAAGTTTACCAATGTTCATCACTTGAAACGTGACGCTGAAAGTACATGCCCCGACTTGATTGGCAAGTCAATGTCTCCAAGACTTCTCTCCCGGTACCGCCAAAGGCTCTTACCACCATTGCACTGACGTATATGCGATTGGTCAACCAGAGTCTCGCTAAGGTCGCGCTAGGCAATACATTGAGGGCCGATCCGTTATCGATGAGAACCTTGGCCACTATACAACCCTTTACACTTCACGCTTACATGTAGAGCTTTATTGTGCCCTAAGCCCGCAGTGGTCTACCTCCTCTTCGTAAAAGGCTACAGAGCCGATGCCCGGATTTGTCCTACTATTTTCTCAAACCGCCTTGAGTAATGTCCTGGGTTCACAAAGGCCCGATCCAGATTCTTTGTAGGGCTTGCTGGTGGACTTCCGAGCTCGTGATCGCTGATAACAGTGAAATTCAAGTGGGTTTTTCTCAATTGCTCCACCACGCCATACTCGCTCGCTTCATTATTTGGAGCAGCAGCTTCTTCATCTTCCTTGCGCTCAATAGGCTCGCTTCCTCTCGCTTTCTCAACCTCCTCTTCCGTGTTTCTTGATGACTCTCCCATTTTTACTTTCCTTTTTTCTTCTCTCTTTCTTCGCTCTCAGAACACCTCCCACTTCGAGTTATAAACTCGACTTCTTGCTCAGTGGAGAAGGTTTTGTTGCAATAACGGGCCGAGAACCGGTTTGGGAGTAATGTTGCTAGCAGTGTCCAAAGATAAGTCATCCCGAAATGCTCGTGAGGAGCGAAACATGGTTTTGGTGGTGTTGGAGGTGAGGCAAGGCTAGGGGCGGATGCGCCGCTTGACGCCTCCTCGAGTAAAAACTTGGAAATTATAGTTCCAAGGGATCGTGAGTATTGGTGACAGTGAAGTCAGCGTAGTTCTGATAATCATATCGCGTGAGGCTACTGGGGTGAGAAAGTGATTTTGGGCTTGGAGGTAGAAGCGCTTCGAAGTCTAGCGGTGTTCACTTCCCTTCCGCTTTGTCCGCATCTCGTAACTTTAAGAGATAACAAATTTCTGACTTCTTGCCCGAACCCTCACAATCTTGCAGCTATGGTCACCGCCTCCATGGTAAGGACACCCTGCACTCTCTTCAAATCCTCGCTACCGAGGGCAAAGGTGACCTTCTCATCGATATGGCAAAAATTTCTTTGAAATAAGGGACCAACTTGTCCACTTCCTGTTGATCCTTCTCCTCGGACTAATCATATTCACACCACTACCCGCATTATGGTTAGGTAGTGGGTTTGAGGTGACATTGGGAGGGAACCATTTCCTCGATCTTCAACCACCTGCTCCGGATTAGAGCGTGCACTCTCCTCCGAGTGCCCCGCAGCTTGTCGCTGAATGCCCTTGTGCTCCTCCATGATACTCACAACGGCAAGGGCATCATACCACCCGGGATATGGCTACCGGATTGGGTCTAAAGGGACTGCACGATTTGGTTTATACCGACAAGGTATCGGTATATTTCACCGAGAGGGAGGGGAAGGTGGATCAGTGATTCCTTGGAGGTCTTGGGTTATTTTGTGGTGGTCGTGGTTGAGCCGAGGAGGAGGTGGTCTTGGTTGGAAATTTGCAGTGGGGCATATTGTGGCGTGGTTGTGAATAATTAGGGAAAGGGGGTGGGATGTTTATGATAGTTGGGCCATGAGAGGGAGGATATGGCCGTAGTTATTTTGGGGGAATTGGGGAAAATTATTCTGCCGAGTGATGGAATGCACATCACTCTCCTTTTCTTGCCAAAATTGGCGCCTTTTTCACAGGTTCTCACCAACTCTCGTAGTCTTCCTATTCTCGGGATTAGCTTCAATTCTCTCACCGCTTGGATGATATCCGAGAAGTCGTTGGAGGTATTTCCGATCATCAAAGTTGAAGTAGGGAGCCTTCAATGTTTCAATGAATAGGAGCAGAGTTCATTATCGGTCCACCGGAGGATATACTTCGCGCCTTCTCCTCCATCATTGGGCATACCGCTTGAAACCTTCCCGCTCTTTCTGCACTGTGCTCGAGGTCCTCCTCGTGGGTGCCGCATCACAATTGAATTTGTACCGCTTTAGAAAGGTATCGGCTAAGTCCTTCCAGGAGTGCACTTGCTCTCGCCCAATTGTATGCACCATCTCGTAGCCGCCCGAGAGGCTCTCGTGAAAGAAGTGAATGAGAAGTCTATCGCCTTCTGTATAAGGCGCACATTTTGGCAATGTAGGTTGCCGTGTGGATGCGGGATCCGAGTTTCCGCTGTATTTGTCTAAATCAGAACCTTGAATTTGGGTGGTACCACCACATCCGCACCAATCTCGGTGATTTACACATCGATCGAGCCATACATGTTCAACCCTTCTATTGCTCTCAATCTTTCTTCTAGGCGTATAGTTTCTCGCTTTTCTCGCCTCTATGTTCTCCTTCCATCGCATGATACGCTCCTCCAACCGGAGCCGAGGGGTGGAGTAAACTGGAGGGATCGGATTGAATGGTGAGGCTCGGCATTTGAGACGGCCGGGTAATAGGAAAAAGGTGGGTCATTATTTATGGTCACCGGATTGACAGTGATTGTCGGGTCCGGAATGGGAGACTGAAAGGTAAAAGAGGTTGAAGCTTGCTGAGGATCATTTGTTGTAGGAGGCGGAGGAGGTAATGGTGGGCTAGGTTCTCAAGGTGTTTGTTCCGAGACATTTCCTCATTAGTCTCATAATTTCGTAAAGTCGATCTTTCAACTCTGAGACCTGTCCCTCGTAGGTTCTCAGACTTGCTCCTGATTTTCCATTATCTTCCTCGTTCGAGATCTTGTTAAGTACACTCGCTTGGGTTGGCTCGTGTGCTTGGTCAGACTTGCGTTGTTAGAAGCAATATTGATTTCCTGTGAGGATAAAAAAATTTAAATGAATTTGAGTTTTGCAAAGAAACTAAAAGTCCTGGTCTGGACGAAGGATACAGTGGCATTTGAGAGCCAGGTTGGAATCTGCAAAAGGATAATCGCCTCAGCTTTATCATGGCATCGTTCGATAGTCTGACCGTGAATGACGGGATTGAATGCGCATTTATGATACCTGTCCATATAGCGCATTTCAATTTTTCACATAACCCTAGCGAGGGAGTTCCTACGGGAGTCATATTATTCATTCACAAATCTGCTTAGACAATGGTCCAAAAATCATTTCATTAACTGAATAATTTGTACAGCATATTTTTTACATCGGCCTAGGTTCTGGGAGGTTCTTTATAATGAGATGACATTTTCTGAGATACTCATATAACCTTTCCTCTTGTTTGGCAGGATCGAACACTTTCAGAGCATACTCGGATTCAGGTAATAGTTCCTTTTTTCCCTGTGCTATCATTTTCTCCAACTGGTCCACATTTTCTTTCAGTCCTTGATAGAGGGCAGCTTGTTTCTCTTTCTCTTTACTTTATTTATCACACTCTTTCAAGATGTCGTTGATGAGGAGTGCCTGTTCTTTTAATTCAAGCTTCTTCTTCTTGTTTTCCTGTTTATACTCTTCAACGAGTACCTCTTGGTACTTCATCCTTTCCTGAAGCTTACTATTCTGCCCTTTCATCTCTTTGACCTCAGCTTGGAGAGAGTTTCTTTCTTTTTCCCACTGTACCTCTTGCTCTTCGAACCCTATCCTTTCGGCCCTTGCCTCTTCCTTGAGCTTTCTTACCCTTCTCTTAAGTTTCTACTGTTGGTCCTCCAATTGTTTCATTCGTTCTTGCAGCTGTGAGTTCTCAGATTTGCCTTTGTAGCGAGTCAACCAGCGATTATCGCCTTCCTCTAATAGGGCATCTTGGCGAGGGTTGTCGCCCTTGAATTCTATGGTAGAGCGCTCTGGTCCCTATCGCCTCCATTTAAGGTAATCGCCCGAGGCACTTGGGCCTTTGGGTGATCTCTCCATTAGAGTGATGTTTTCCGTGACTTGCGAGCCATTTTCAACCCTTCTTCTTCCTTGAGCTCATGGTAGAAGTGACCTTGGTGGTATTCTTTAATGTTGATCATGGATCGTGTTGAGCCAAACCGCCTCATTACCAAGGCCGAGTGTAACTTGTATACCCTGTTATTCCAATCGTGACACCGATCAATACCTCCCGTACTCAATCAAGACGGGTTGGCTTGACGCCCACGCCTTCCTCCAACAAAGAATCATGGCTATTGAAACTCAAAATCTGCTCCCGCCATCAAGTTTTCATTCTTCGAGCCGATCACTAACCGGATCATCTTCTCAATGGGAGGCTGGTCAAGGTACCAAGTCAATCCTTTTGTCTCCACAGACACATGTGACCGATAGTCCAGAGGTATAATAACCGAGAGCAACACTTAATGGACCCTTTCCCGCTGTCCGCAGTAGTTAGGTTAACAAGGTTTCGCAAGAATTGCCAGACGGATTGATCCCCGCTTTCTATCGCCCAAAATACCTCCACCAGACCGCAAGTGATGATCCCCAATGGCCCCGGAACAGGATCGCACCATAGATTCCCAAGGCGAGTGCCACTAAGCTTGATCCCACCGCTTTCTTGGAGGTGATGATCTAACCGCTTCAAGGTACGCCCAATGCCATCCATGCGTGTTCCTTTGACTGCTCGACTTTACTTCTTCCGGGAGAACCCAACATATGTGCCAACCGCTTCTGTGTCCGCCATGCTCGAGGTGTAAGTAGATCCTGCTCGCAATGAGTATGGGATCCCCAAAGAATGCCCGATATTCCTCCATAGTGGGGCCGATCAATGTCATTGAAAGAGAACACTGCACTTTAGGATTCCAAACCGTCAACATGGCTTTTAATGCGTGATTTGGACCTTGACTTGCATTAAGGTTGCAATCCTTCCGCATTTCTCTTCAAACTGCACCTTGACTGATCGGAAGCAACCTCCATCTATTAGACAGACTCGAGGTTGTTCATTTTGACCTCTATTTTGTCCAGATCCAGTGAAGGTATTGAGCTAATGTGTGCCTCTAAACATCATTTTGCGAGGGTACCACCAATGAGCTGATTTGGACCAAAGTTTAGCATGTCGAGCCTCTCCGCCGATCGACTCAAGGATGCCATGATAAAAATGATGCCTATCCTTATACGCACTCTTGGTTTGGTAACGTCATGGAAAATTTGTTAGTAAGACAAATTAGGTAATTTTGAATCATACTGCTGACAGGTGACACGCATACATTTATCAAAGTAGGAAAATGTGTAGGCGCTTTAGTAGGATTCAAGATTACCCTCAAAAGAAATGAACAAAAGGAAATTAAAGGTAATAGGGTAAGAGTAAGTATGCCCCTTTGTCCTATAGTAGGGAGACTCCTAACACCGGTAAGCGCTACCTATCCGGATAGTTCTATCTTATGAGGCGCTTTACTACGGCTTTCTATCGTGACGGCTTAGCTCAGATCTAATTTTCTAATAGCCACAGTTCCCAAATTGCCCTCATCAGAACAAGAGAGCCCCATTCTACCCCCATGATATTGTCGGAAAATTCCACTGGTATCACGGTAAATAGAACGAGTTTCAATTTGAGGTAAGCCTTCACGGATACTAACGGGTAAAACCCACTGCACCGCTTACATGACCCTCCTACTTTCCTAAAAGGGTAAGAAAGCCCTGTTAGGACCATAGTGTGTGAGGACATTGTGTAAGTGTTCAGTGTGTGAAGGGACACTTTTACCTCTTCCCAATTCAGGGGGATTTTATTTTCCCATTTTTCCTTTTTCTTCCTTTTTGAAATGAAGAGCACTATGAGAGATAGAACAGGCAAAACAAAATAGTTAGCAGCAATAATAATTAACATATAAGACATCGCCGAGTGAGCCCCTCTAAATGTAATTTGATCGGACAAAAATTAAGCCTACTTTTGGACCTCTAGACTGGGGTTGGGTCAATATAGTCCCCAATGAGTCGCTAAGTCGTCGCGAATGGGATTTTATGGTCGCCTGACGATCACTCACCAAGTGGGAAAGAGTGAGGAGTCGCCACCTTAGTTTTGAGGGGAACTAAAGAAAACCATTTGAGAAGATAAATAAAGAATGAAACCACTTCAAGACAGAGATTCTAGGTTCGGGGTCCGTAAACGGGTGGGGAAGGTGTTAGGCACCCCACCTCGTCCCTTAATAAGGGTAAGTAGATTTAATTTTGCGTCCTTTATAAATTAGTTAGAAGGGCTCGGATGGGAATGTTAGTCCTTTTGGTAAAAGGAATGTTTGATTTTTCACTGATTAGAATCACCCAGATACATAAGTAAATGAGACAACCTTAGTGAATTACTTTTGTATGTTAATTTTACTTGAAAAGGAATGTTTTAATTAAAATTTAATTTAGAAGATCTGATAAGAACTCTATTCCGATCCCCTTTTAGATATTGATTAATATTTTGTTTGGGTATCGTATAAGAACTCTCTTCCGATCCCTAATAAATATTTATTAGAGATTTTAATTTGAGATCTGATAAGAACTCTCCTCCGACCTCTTTTAAGTATTTATTAAAATTTTAAGTCGAGACCTGATAAGAACTCTCCTCCAATCTCTATTAAGCATTTATTAAAATTTTTAAGTCGAGACCTGATAAGAACTCTCCTCCGATCTCTATTAAGTATTTATTAAAATTTAAAGTCGAGACCTGATAAGAACTCTCCTCCGATCTCTTTCGGATTAGCATGAGCTCGAAGGGGCTTTGCCGATCTCCGAATTTCAATTTCAGCTACATGTCACAAGAACCTAAAACTAAGGTTTCGGCATTCAAAAATGCCGAGATAAGGTTTCTTGATACCCTATGACTAAATGGGTAATACTAAACTTGATTTACCGACCTTCCATGTAGTCATTTCACGATACCTATTAATGTCCGATCTTTCGTCTAGTTTATTTTGGTTTTATTCCTCTTCATGGAATCTTGCCGAATTCCTGCTCACGCCACCTAATAGTTTGGCTATTTTCCGACGTGTTATTCAAGCTTTCTTTTAAAAGAGGCCCTTAAGTTGCAGATACCTATATTTTGCTCCGACCACTTACACGCTACTAGGAGCTAAAAGCTCAGATTCGTAAATGACGAAAATTGACGAAATGATGGACCGATCACTAAAGAGATAATTCGAGAGTAACGTTCTTTGAGATTTTTTGCTTAGAATAAACTTAGAGAAAACCGCGTACGTAAAGAGAACAAAGAAAGTGCGAAAAGTAAACGCAAATACTTAATAAAACAGTAATATGAACTCTTACCTGTGAGGAGCCAAATATATTGAAATAACTGTGAGGTGGTAAATAGTGATGAAGATGGCGGATTGATCAGCCTGAGAGTTGATGTCTGTGAGGAGCCAAATGTATTGAAATAACTATGAGGTGGTAAATAGTGATGAAGATGGCGGATTGATCAGCCTGAGAGTTGATGTCTGTCGTGAAACCGAGAGATGCTTTAGCTAAAAGGTAACCAGGTAAGAACCAGGTGGAAGGAAGTTGAGCTTGAACAGAGGAAAAGAAAGCAGAGATGACGAGAGTATGACCAGATAATGAACAAACCGAAATGTAGAGTTCCAAAGATTCAAAATCTTTTCCAAGAAAACACTCCTGAAAACTAGTTTCAAAAGTCTTTTTAATCACTACAAAACAGCAGAGTAACAAACTGAATGAAGTTTCAGAGTTCCTCCACGATAATAGCAGCCTCTAGTCTATATTTTTGTCCGTTCTTGAACAGTTTTTCATGCCGGTATTTATAGGAATCGGGTGCTCTTCGTGAAGGGTCAGGATTTATTTGAGGGAGATGGAGGGTCGAGATCTCGAAGGACATGATCGGAGGTTCAGGAATTAAAGAGAATCAAAATGAATGGTTGAGATCACTCTTCATAATATTTGTCCTTTTCTTCTTTTCATCTGACGGTCCCAAATTTCCTTGTCCGGAACGATCCGAGGGCTAAGAGTGAAAGACGCCGTATTGTCGCTTTCTCTTGATCTAAGGGTTCCGGTTTGTCCTTACAAGTGGGATCAACGGTGGAGATTGGGATGTACAGGATCACATGACATACCCGCACTCACAAGATTAAGTGGCGATTCTTAGGCGGCGGTGGAGATCTCGTCGCCACGCTTTAACTACCTCGGCCCGATTCTCGACGACGGTTATTGGGATTTGTCTTATTCTTTTTGTCTTCCGATCCCTCCCCTAGCTCCTATTCCGATCTCTCATGCTGATCTCCTATCTCCCGATCTCTATTATCCCTTAATCACCGATTCGGTCCAAGCATTAATTACATCTCGATTCTCAAGCGCCCGCTGCTTTTCCGCCAAAGCATTAAATGCCCATTTCTATATATATACCTCGACTGAGACATTTTCTTCATCCGACTTTCCTCTCTTCTTTTCTTACTTTCCTCGTTTCTAGCCGCCCGTGGAAGTTCGCTATAATCGTGGCTTTGATCTTTTCCGATGAACTTCTTTACTTACCGATCAAAATTCACGATCCTTGATCGAATGACCTTACCGATGATGGTGAGAGGACCGGATTTGACCGACCAGTATGCGGACTTTGGTTGTACCGATCTCGAGTCGCTCAACCGAAGTTCATTCGCTTCTCATCGCATTGGGTGTTCCGGCAGCGTCTTTCCTCCACATTGGGTGTTCCGGCAATGGTCGGTTTCGAGTGGTAACATCGGTGACGATGTCTCTCATCTTCATGGGAGTCATAGTCACCCCATCCGAGCCGCACATCTATCCGATGCCAACAAATGGCCTCTCCGGTCAAACACATCTTTTGATTCACCACAAGACTAGGCTTTGACATAGGCCTTTTAGATAGGATGTTCCACCTGGCCTCTAGAGATCGCCCAAATGATGTAACTCGAAATGTAATCAGATCTCTAGAGATTGCCCAAATGATGTAGTTAGACCTTTATTGTAGTCCGATCCCTAGAGATCGCCCAAATGATGTATTTTATTTTCAATGCAATCCGATCTCTAGAGATCACGTAAATGATGTGATCCAATGTTAGTGTAATCCGATCCCTAGAGATCGCCCAAATGATGTAATCCGATCTTTTGAAAATAAAGACTTTATCTTGTCTGCTATCATCTTATTATTTTTGCATTGATTATTTTTCCGATCTCTAATGTGGTTATCCGATCCGTTCTTTACCCGAATGACACTTAATCGATCCTTTATTCAAAATACTTAACTTATTATGCCGATCTCCAATTAACCGATCTCCGAACATTCGATATTTGAGAGAAGTGTCGAACAATTGCCGAGTCCCACCAATCGATGCGCCGCTTAGAACCTCGCGAGCATTAAATGCTCTGACTAGTATAAATAGGGGTGGGAGGGTTAGCCGCTTGTTCTCTCATTCCATTTTCAATCCTCGCTCACAACTTCAAGTTCTCTCATTTTCTCCGCTTCTCCGACGCCGATCGACTCCTGGTAAGGACTTTGATCTTCTTTCTTGTTTAAGTTCTTTGTTTCTTTTAAAATGAGCGTGCCAAGGTCGAGAGCGGCGAGCCCTCCTTCCATTCAGTTCTCATGGTCATCGTCCCGACGAAGAAGAGGCATGGCCCAGCTGCGGCAACCTAAACCCCTAGGTCTCTCGCCTGTGCCTGGGTCGGGTCATACCATCAAGGCTTGCACCACCTTCAAGGAGAGAGACCCTTCCTATAGACGAAGCTTCCGCTCGGTTCTTCGAGAATCCGACCGCAATCGCTTGTTCAAGAATACAATATTTGTCCCGATTCATATGAGTCGATCAAGTGCCATGGCGATCTTCGTGTCGATCACTCTTTTGAAGAGAATGACATGGTCATGGTGTACGAGGAACGCTTAAAGGCCGGCCGAGGTTCCTCTAGCCGATTTCTATAAGGAGGTCCTAAAACTTCACCGAGCATCCATTGTTCAAATCCACCCCAACTCGTGGCGGATCTTGGTAGCTTTCCGAGGTCTATGCCGAGCTAAGGGAATCGACTACGGCTAAGGTGTTCGCCGAGCCGCATGCACTAACTCACAAAGGATGACTTAACATCGGTTCTTTCAGCGAAGCCTCGCTATGACTCTTTCCGACCGCCTCATCCCTTAAGAATTGGAAGAACCGGTTCTTCATTCCGAGGAGTAAAGATCCGAGCCGCTGAGGACTTTCTCGTAGCCGGTGGTACCAGGCCCTCGCTCAAGCACATTACCCCGAGTCAAGAGGAAAGCTTGATAGTGATGGAGCCGAAAAGTCGCCGCCACTCTAAAATATTCTCGCCCAAATGCGGTGATCGCCGAATCGCACCATTGACCATGCAATCGATCACCGGCCGAGATCGCGAACTTCCGCTCTCGACTCTGCATTGGTATTTTCTATATCTCGCTTCAGACCTTAGCGATCTCACTAACCTCTTTTCTCGTGCGGTATGGCGGGTGGTGAGGGTTCTAGGAAGCGGAAGAAGGAAAGAGAGATCTCCTGAAGGTAAAGGAGATGAAGCGTCGAACGTTTTCAAACACCCGGCCACGAACCTCGGGAGATACAAAGAGACCCGCCTCAACCTTCGGTCCGCCGACCATTGAGGTCGCGATCTCCTCCTAGATCTAAGAGCACCCGCCTCTCTCGCTTATTCCAAGCACTAAAGGGAGCCTTCTCAATCTTCTCGGAGGACCTCTTCTCGTGGCGCCGACATCGATCGATCGCTTGAAGAATAACCTGATCGTTAGGGAGAACTCCGATTTTGCCAAAGTCCCGGGATCTACCATCTTCTTTCAAGAGGATCGGACAGTTATCCTGCATCGGTCTCGATGATATCTTGACTCAACCATGAGCCTAAACGTGGAGTGTCCGTGAACTGCACCATGATTCGGAAAAGATTCGGTCTGGGTAAGGAGGTTGGGAAGAAAATCAGAATTGACTTCCTCCGATCCCAACTCTCATCCGCCGGATTATATATCTCAAGTCGAGGGACGGCGAAGTACCATGAAGACCACCTGGCCGAAAGGTCTCGTGACTTGGCTGAAAGTGAACGGCTCTCGAGAAGTCCGTGCACTTCAGCCAACGGCCGCTGTGTCGCTCAACTTGTAGAGGAGCTTAACGCGAAGGATAAGGAGCTTTCTGAGAAAGAAAAAGAGCTCAAGGAAAAGGATGAAGAGATGGTGTCGGGAATAATGAGCCTATGTGAATGCTCATAAGGATCTCTTGGCCGAACTTCAAAAGCGCTATCCTCAAGAGGACTTCTCTTAGATGGACGACTGCTCCTGGGGCGATGGTGAAGATAGTGAGGAGGAGGGCGAGGAAGAGAGAGAGAGTGAGCAGACAAATCAGCCGGGGTGATCCCCACCAATAACTTGTACAAATTATGAAATGAAATGGAATATCTCTTTTGTTCAATGAATGGATGTGATTGGAAAATCTTCGAATTGCCTAAGTATTTGATTGTATGAGCATAGCGAAACATGAACTAAATGCCATTATTAATCTAAGTATAAAAGATCGGAAAGCACAATAAGCATGAGATCGGTGGGGGAGAAATGCTGAACGGGACTTGATTAAAATTGTAAATTTAACTTGAACACTTAAGATCGGAACCCTCGTTAAACCGAACCCAAACTTTAGCTCTTAATCTTCCGAAAAGGAGGTCGGCAATAAAACTGGTAGGAAAAGATCTAGTGCCAGTTCATTTTATTTATCAACAGAGATCAGAATATACTTGACAGTGTCCTAAATTCGACAACGGGTTTGAGAGGTCGGTAAATGATTTGAGAGATCGGCGAGGCCTTAATGAATATGAGGACTCAGCATTAATTCAATTCTTTGTGAGGAGAGATCGGAAATGTGACCGCCTATCAAAGAGGGATCGGAAACGTGATTAGCTGTTCAAAGAAGAATTTTTATTGATTCTAGGGATCGGCCAAAATATGGTGTCGACAACTGTGAATGACCGGATTGAATGCGTATTTATGATACCTGTCCACATAGCGCATTCAATTTTTCATATAACCCTAGCGAGGGAGTTCCTACGGGAGTCATATTATTCATTCACAAATTTGCTAAACAATGATCCAAAAATCATTTCATTAACTGAGTAATTTGTACACCGTATTCTTTACATTGGCCTAGGCTCAGGGAGGTTCTTTATAATGAGATGACATTTTCTGAGATACTCATATAACCTTTCTTCTTGTTTGGCAGGGTTGAATGCTTTCAGAGCATACTCAGATTCAGGTAAGAGTTCTTGCTTTCCCTGTGCTATTATTCTCTCCAGCTGGTCAACATTCTTTTTCAGCTCTTGATAGAGAGTAGCTTGTTTTTCTTTCTCTTTCCTTTCCTTAGCATATTCCTTCAAGATATCGTTGATGAGTAGTGTCTATTCTTTTAATTCGAGCTTTTTTTTTTTGTTCTCCTGTTTATACTCTTCAACGAGTATCTCTTGGTATTTCGTTTTTTCCTGAAGCTTACTGTTCTGTGCTTCTACTTCTTTCATTACAGCGTGGAGAGAGTTTTTTTCCTTTTCCCACCGTATCTCTTGCTCTTCAAAACCCATCTTTTCGGCCCTTGCCTCTTCCCTGAGCCTTCTTACTTTCCTTTTGAGAATCTGCTGTTTGTCCTCCAACTGTTTTATTTGTTCTTGCAGTTGCGAGTTCTCGGTATTTGCCTTTTGTAGCGAGTCAACCAGGCGATCATCAGCTTCTTCTAATAGGACGTCTCGGCGCGGATTGCTGTCTTTGGATTCTGTAGTTGAGTATTCTTGGTCCCTGTCAGCTCTCCATTTAAGATAATCGCCCGAGGCGCTTGGGCCTTTAGGCGATCTCTCCACCAGAGTGATGTTCTTCCAAGACTTGCGAGCCATTTTCAACCCTTCCTCTTCCTTGAGCTCATGGTAGAAATGACCTTGGTGATATTCTTTAATGTCGATTCTGGACTGTGTTGAGCCAAACTGCCTCATTACCAAGGCCGGAGTGTAACTTGTGTATTCGGTTACTCCGATCAGGGATACCGACTGATTTCCTCCCGTGCTGATCAAAACGGATTGTCCTGACGCCCACAGCTTCCTCCAACAATAATCATGGCTATTGAAACCCAAAACTGCTCTCGCCATCGCTTGCTCATTCTTCGGACTGATTATTAACCGGGTCATCTTCTCGATGGGAGGCTGGTCAAGGTACCAAGTCAATCCCTTTGTCTCCACAGGGCATATGTGACTGATAATCCAGAGGTATAACAATTGAGAACAACACTTGATGGACCCTTTACCCTGTTGTCTGCAGTAGGTAAGGGTTAATAAGGAATCCACAAGAATTGCCGGTATCGGATTGACCTCCTGCCTTTCTACCGCCCAGAATACTTCCACCGTGCTGCAGGTTATGATTCCTAATGGTCCCGGGAACAAAATCAAGCCATAGATTCCCAATGCGAGTGCTACTGAAGCTTGATCCCACTGTTTCTCTTGGAGGAATTAATCTAACCGCTTCTCGAGGTAGGTCCAATAACATCCATGCGTGTTTGCTTTGACCGTTTCTTTTGACTTTGCCTTCTTCGAAGGAATACCCAACAAATGTGTTAATCGTTTCCAGGTCTGCTTATGCTCAAGGTGTAGGTAGATCCGATTCTATGTTGAGTAAGGAATCTCTAGTAATGCCTGATATTCTTCCATAGTGGGAACTGTATCAATGTCATTGAAAGAGAATACCTCGTACTTAGGATTCCAAACTGACAGCATGGCCTTTAATGCCGGGATTTGGACCTTGACTCGCATTAGGGTTACAATTTTCCCGTATTTCTTTTCAAATCGTGCCTTGACCTGATTGGGAAATGACCTCCATCCATTAGACAGACCCTCGAGGCTGTTCATTCTGACTTCAATTTTATTCAGATCCCATGAGGGTAGTGAGCTAGTATGTGCCTTGAAAACATTATCTTGCGAGGGTACTGGAGTATGAGTTGATTTGGACCGAAGTTTAGCATTCTGAACTTCTTCTGCCGACTGACTCGAGGATGCCATGATAAAAATGATGCCTTATCCTTTTTACAGACTCTTGGTTTGATGATGCCTGCGGAAAAACTCGTTAGTAAGATAAATTTGGGTAATTTTGAATCATCTCATATAGGGTGACACATACACATTTATCAAAGTAGGAAAATGTGTAGGTGTTTCAGTAGAATTCAAGATTACCCTCACAAAAACGAACAAAAGGAAATTAAAGCAGAACAGGGTAAGAGTAAGTATGCCCCTTTTTGTCCTAATATAGGGAGACTCCTGATACCGGATGAGTGCTACCTAATTGGATAGTTCTATCTTATAAGGTAGCTTACTACGGCTTTCAGCTATTGTGATAGTTTTAGCTCAAGGTCTAATTTTCTAAAAGCCACAGGTTCCCAAATTGCCCCTACTGTAACAGTAGAACCCCATTCTATAACTATGATATTATCGGGAAAATTCCACGAGTATCACAGTGGATAGAATGAGTTTCAATCTGAGCAGAAGCCTTCACGGATACTAACGGGGTAAAACCCATGGGTACCGCTACATGACCCCCTCCTACTTTCCTAAAAGGGTAAGAAAGCCCGGGTATAGGACCGAAGTGTGTGAGGACATCGTGTGAGTGTTCAGTGTGTGAAGGGACACCTTTACCTCTTCCCAATTCAGGGGGATTTTATTCTTTCCATTTTTCCTTTTTCCTTTTTTTTTGAAACGAAGAGCACTGTAGGAGGATAAAACAAGCAAAACAAGCAAAACAAGAGGAACAGTTAGTAGGAATAAACAAAAATTAACATGTAAACTATCGCCGGGTGAGCCCACCTAACTATAATTTGATTGAAAAATTAAATCTACTTTTTTAGACCTCTAGACCGGGGTTAAATTCGGATACATTTCCCCAGTGGAGTCGCCAAGCTGTCGCAAGGGATTTTGCGGTCACCTGAGCGAACCCTCACCGAAGTGGGAAAGAGTGAGGAGTCGCCACCTTAGTTTTGAGGGAAACTAAAGAAAACCATTTGGAAAATAAATTGAAATGAAACCACTTCAAGACAGAGATTCTAGGTTCGGGGTCCGTAAACGGGTGGGGAAGGTGTTAGGTACCCCACCTCGTCCCTTAATAAGGGTAAGTAGATTTAATTTTGCATTAGTTAGGAGGGCTTGAATGGGCATGTTGATCCTTTTGACTAAAGGAGCATTTGATTTTTCACTAAATTTGGATCACCCAGATACATAAGTAAATGAGACAACCTTAGTGAGTTACTGTTGCATGTTAATCTTATTTAAAAGAACTATTTTATTAAAATTTAATTTAAGAATTGTATAAGAACTCTTCTCCGAACTCTTTAATATTTATTAAAATTTTGAGTTGAGATCGGATAAGAACTCTCCTCCGATCTCTATTAAATCATTAAAAATTTTGAGTTGAGACCGGATAAGAACTCTCCTCCGATCTCTATTTAATGCTTATTAAAATTTTGAGTTGAGACCGGATAAGAACTCTCCTCCGATCTCTATTTAATATTTATTAAAATTTTGATTTGAGACCAGATAAGAACTCTCCTCCGATCTCTATTAAGTATTTATTTAAAATTTTGATTTGAGACCGGATAAGAACTCTCCTCCAATCTCTATTTAATTAAAGTTTTGAGTTGAGAATCGGATAAGAACTCTCTTCCGATCTCTTTTAAGTTAACAGGAACTTGAATGGGATCTTTTCGATCTCCCGAATTTTAATTTCAGCTACATGTCATAAGGTCCTAAAGCTAAGGATTCTGGCGTTCTAAGGTGCTGGGGATAAGGCTTCTTTTAACTAATTGATATTTTGTGACTAAATAAGAGAAGCTGGACTAAATTTTGCTGACCACCCCTAAGGTCACTTTACCAGTACCTATTAATGTTCGATCTATTCTGTTTTGTTTACTTTGGTTTTATCCCACTTTATGGCATCTTGCCGAATTGCCGTTTACGTCAGCCTAATATTGTGGCTATTTTCCTGACGTGTTATTCAAGCTCTCTCTCTTAAAAAAGACCCTTAAGTTGCAGTTACTTACGTTTTACCCAACCACTTACACGCTACTAGGAGCTAGAAAACTTGCATTCAGAAATGACGAAGATTAATAAAATGATGGACTGATCACTAAAGAGACAACTCGAGAGTAACATTCTTTGGGGTTCTTTTGCACAAAATGAACTTGGAGAAAATCGCATATGTAAGAAGAACAAAGAAAGTGCGAAAAGTAAACGTAAATACTTAATAAAACAGTAGTATGAGCTCTTACCTGTAAGGAGCCAAATTTATTGAAACAACTACGGGGTGACAAGTAGTGATAAGACAGCGGACTGATTAGCCTGAGGGCTGATGTTCGTCGTGAACTGAAGGGTGCTTAGCCAAAATGCAATCAAATTAAGATAAAAATTGAGTGGAATGAAGTTGAGCTTGGACAATGGGAATGAAAACAGAGATGATAAAGGGCTGAAAGTGAGAGTGTGACCAGATAATGAACAAACTGAAAATGTAGAGTTCCAGTATTCAGAATCCTTTTCAAGAAAAAAAAAAACTTCAGAAAACTAGTTTCAAAAGTCTTTCTAATCAACACTTCTAAGTAGCAGAATAACAAACTGAATGAAGTTTCAGAGTTCTTCCGCTATAATAACTACCTCTCTTTTCTTGCCCGTCCGTTGAACAGTTTTTCATGCAAGTATTTATAGGGACCGGGTGCTTCCCCCTGAAGGGTCAGGATCTATTTTGAGGGAGATGGAGGGTCAGGATTTCAAAGGACATGATCGGATGCTTGAGAATTAAAGCGAATCAAAATGAACGGCCGAGATCATTCTCAGGATACCTGTCCTTTTCTTCTTCTGATCTGACGGTCCAAAACTTTGTTGACCTGGGTGATCCGAGGGCTGGGAATAAAAGGCGCCGGTCTTGTCGTCTTCCTCTTTGATCCGAAGGCTCTGGACTCGTCCTTGCAAGTGAGACCGACGGTGGAGATTGGGATGTACAGGACTGTCATGACATACTCTTGCATTTGTCAGCAGTGTGGGCGATTCTCAAGCGTGCGGTGGAGATTTCATCTGTGATGCTTTAACTACCTTGGCTCTGATTCTGACGACGGTTTATTGGGATTTGTCTTATTCTTTTTGTCTTCCGATCCCTCCCCCTTTTCGATCTTCTTGACATGTTCCTATTCCGATCTCTCATGCTGATCTCCCATCTTCCGATCTCTATTCTTCAGATCCCTTAATCAGCCCTGGTCCGGTCGAAGCATTAATTCCTCTCGATTCCCGAAGTGTCCGCTTCGTTTTCTGCTTAGCAATAAATGCCCGATTTTCCCCTATATATACCCCTGACAGAAGGAACCCCCCTCATTCGATTTTCCTTTCTTGCTTTTTCTTTCTTGTTTTAACTGTTCCGGCAGTAATTCCGGCTACGACTGTGGCTTTTGATCCTTTTCCGATGGACTTCTTTACCCACCGACTGAAAATTTACGATCCCGGTGATCGAATAATCGTGAAAACCTTAACTGATGATGGTGAGAGAACTGAATCGATTGACCGATCTGGGTTGCGGACTTCGATCGTGCCGATCTCGAGTCGCTCAACTGGAATAATCAGCGAACCGATTTCGGCTGAGCAGATTGCTAATGTTCGGCCGATCCCTGGCGATCGCTCTTCCGAGCTTATTCGGCTCCTCACCACATTGGGTGTTCCGACAGCGGTTTCCCTCCACATTGGGTGTCCGACAGCGGGTTAAGCTCCGGTCGGCGACACCCTGTGGATCAGTCACAATGTTGGCTTTTGACATATGCCTCTTTAGATAGGATGTTCCGCTGATCTTTAGAGGTCGGCTTTTTGATGTAATCCGATCTTGAGATCGCCCAAATGATGTAATCTGAATTTTGGAAATGTATTCCGATCTCTTGAGATTGCCCAAATGATGTAATCCGATCTTTTGGAAATAAAGATTTTATTTTGTCAATTATTATCTTATTAATTATTTTCCGAGCTCTAATATGATTATCCGATCTGATTCTTTACCTGAATGACACTTATCCGATCTGTAATTCGAAACACCTGGATCTACCGCTCTATAATTAACCGATCTCTTTATGGAATCTTGGGAATATTCGTGAGACGTGTCAGAACAGCTGGCGAGTCCCGCTAACCGATGCGCTGCCTGGAACCTCGTGAGCATTAAATGCTCGGACGAGTATAAATAGGGGTGGGGGGTTAGCCATTTGCTCCTGTATGTCATTTTCAATCTCTCGCTCACAACCTCAAAGTTCTCTCATTTACTCAAGTTCTTCCGACGCCGATCAGACTCCGGTAAGGGCTTTGATCTTCTTTTTAGTTTAAGTTCTTTATTTCCTTTGAAAATGAGCGGTGCCGAGGGTCAGAGAGCGGCGAGCCCTCCTTCCATTCAGTTCTCGTGGTCGTCTGACGAAGAAGAGGTGGTTGGGCCAAGCGCGCAACCAGAACCTCCTAGGGTCTCCGTTCCAGCTCGGGGGCGGATCGCACCATCAAGGCATGCACCTTCTTCAGGGAGGGAGAATCTTCCTAAGGACGAGCTGCCATCGATCTTGCAAGAATCCGATCTGCAATCGTTTGGCCAGGAGTACAATATTCGTCCTGATTCGTATGAACTTATCCGGTGTCACAGCTATCACCGAGCCGATTACTTCTTTGAAGAGAATGACCTGGTTATGGTATATGAGGAACAGTTAAAGGCTGGTCTGCGGTTCCCTCTGGACGATTTCTTCAAGGAGGTCTTAAAATTTCACCGAGTATGCATTGCTCAAGTCCACCCCAACTCTTGGCGGATCTTAGTAGCCTTCCGAGGCCTGTGCCGAGCTAAGGGGATCAGACCTACGGCTAAGGTGTTCGCCGAACTGCACAGGCTAACTCGCCGAAAGGATGACGAGCACTAGTTCTTTTAGGTGAAGCCTCATTGTGGGCTCTTTGCCGATCTACCCTCCAGCCTTAAAAATTGGAAGAACCGCTTCTTCATTCTGAGGAGCAAAAATCCGACCTGCTTTGAGGACTTCCCCCGTAGCTGGTGGCACCAAGGGCCCTTGATTCCGAAGCGTATTACCTTGAACCAGGAGGAAAGCCTCATAGTGATGGAACTGAAGAATCAGGCTGCCACTCAAAAGTTCTCCTGTTTAAATGCGGTGACTGCCGAGCTGCACCATTGGACCATACAGCTGATCACCGGCCAAGATCGCGAACTTTCGCTCTCTGACCTCGTCATTGGTATTTTCTACATCTCAGATCTCAGGACCTTAGCGATCTCACTGACCTTTTCTTTGTGTAGGTATGGCGGGTGGTGAGGGTTCCAAGAAGCGGAAGAAGGACAGAGAGATTTCCCGAAAAGTAAAAGAGATGAAGCGTTCGGCACCACTTCAAACACCCGGCCATGAACCTGGAGAGATACGAGGGGAACCGCCCCGACCTTCGGGACTGCCGATCACAGAAGCTGTCCGATCTCCTCCTCAAAGGGAAGAGCCGGCTCCGCCTTCTCCAGTTGCTCCAAGCACAGAAGGGGGTCATTCTCGACCTTCTTCGAAGCCCTCTTCTCGTGGCGCTCAAGTGCTGATCGCTTCTCTGGAGAACAATCGATCGTCGAGAACCCTAATTTTGCCAAAGTCTTGGGGTCTTCATGCCCGCCGGGAGGATCGGACAGATCGTCTCGGACAACCTTGACGATATCCTGACTCGATCCATGAGCCTGAATGTGGAGTGTCTGGTGAACCAGCACATAGTTCGGGAAAAGGCTCATCGCCTGGGTAAGGAGATCGAGAAGAAGAATCAGGAAGTGGCTTCTCTCCGATCCCAACTCCTATCCACTCAGGATTACATATCTCAAGTTGAGGGGCGGGCGAAGTTCTATGAAGACAAGCTGGCCGAACAGTCTCATGTTCTGGCTGAAAGGGATCGTGCTCTCGGGGAAGTCCAGGCGCTTCGGGCCAACGAAGCTTCTCAGGTCGCTCAACTTATCGAGGAGCTTAAGGCGAAAGACGAAGAAATGGTGACAGGAATAGCAGGTGCTTATGTGAATGCTCACCAGGACCTCTTAGCCGAACTCCAGAAGCGTTACCCAGAAGAGGACTTCTTTTGGATGGTCGACCTGGCTCCCGGGGGCGAGGGTGAGGATAGTGAGGAGGAGGGAGAGGGTGAGCGAAATGTAGATCAGGCTGGGGGTGATCCCCCAGCCGAATAACTTGTACAAATTCTGAAATGAAATGAAATGAAATGACTCTTTTGTTCAATGAATGGTTGTGATCGAAAAATTTCTAAACACTTGATTGTCTAAGTATATTGAAATAACTGAAAGCGATTATTATCCTAAGTGTGAGAGATCGGAAAACACGACATGCATGAGATTGGTGAGGAACCAACGCTAAACGGAACTTAATTGAAAATTTGAACATCTAAGATCGGGATCTTCATTAAACCGAATTGGAACCTTAGCTTGATTATTCCTAAACTTTTAAAAGGGAGGTCGACCATGAATACTGGCAGCAAGGCTCTAGTGTTAATTCAATCTCGTCTGACAAGAGAGATCGGGAATATAGTTAACTGGTCAGGATATTTGACAATTGGCTTGAGAGATCGGTGAATGATTGAGAGACCGGTAAGGCTTAGCATTGACTCAATTCTCTGTGAAGAGAGATTGGAACTGTGGTTAAATGGCAAGGAGAGACTTAGTGCTAGGGATCGGTTTCGAAGTTTATAGATTCTGGGGATCGGCCAAAATATGGTGTCGACACTACATTTCATATACATGAATGCATTAGATTTAGGTAGTTATAGAAATTATATTTAAAATCAATATCTTACTCTCTAAGTTGAACACTCACCCCTGTTCAATTATTTTTCCTTAGGGGAAAGGTGGATTTATTGAAATTAACCTACTTTCTTTTCCTGCAGGTTTAACCAGCAAAATTTAAATCCATTCTTTTGTTTAATTCTATATTTCCTTATGTACCAGTAGTTGTATTATTTTTATATGGGGTTGTAATAACTTAATTTTCTGGAGTTGTAAACTTATTTATGTGGGATTGTATGGATGCATGTGGTATCTTGTAACACTCTTACATTTATAGTCCTGTGCATTTCACTGTTCCGGTGACCAGTGTCGATCCGGACTATTAAGAGGATTAGGACCATGTTTAAGTCATCTAGAAAAGCTATGAATGAAAATAAATAGCCATTATATGATGATTAAATATAAACTTAGAAAACAAAGCATAAAAGGTTAAATGACCTAGGGGTCACAGCGATGAGTAGGGGGGAATTTATATCATCATTTAGGTGTAATTTTTTCACACAATTTACCCTTGTTCATAGTTATTATTATAGATATTAACATATATTTAGTCAATTTTATAATTTTCACACTTCTTATTTTAATTTTTGGAATTTATTTGTTTTATAGGTTAAATTTAGAGAAATCTGGTTTATTTTGATCAGATAGCCATTTGGAGGAGATTAAAGTCAAATTGCAAAAAATTTTTGAAGTTGAGTAAAAAATGGCCGAGAGCGACACAACCTGCAGCACAACCGATTTAGCTTATGTCGCAGGTTGTGTCGAATCGTCAGATATTCAGGCAGATTGTTGCACAACTTGCAGCACAACTGAATTAGCTTATGTCGCAGGTTGTGTCGATGATCAGATATTCAGGCCGAGAGCTACACAACCCGCGACACAACCCGCGACACAACCGATTCAGCTTATGTCGTTTTTACTGGAAATGGCTGACGTGGCATTTTCATTACTCTGATTTTATACCTCATTTTCTCTGGAACCTTCCACCTTTTTACCCATTCTAGGGCAGACCCTTAACCCATATAATGTCTCCTTTATCATTTTCTTTCCACAAAGAGGAAGGGAGGCAATTTTGGCAAGAAAGAAAGAGAGAAAGAGGGAAGGACGGGAAGCATTTTCTAGCAGCAGCAGAGGAGGGTGTTCTGCACTCTCCAGCAGCAGATTCTTCTGCATTTTTCTGGGTTTTTCTATTCCTTAACTTAGATTTCCATTATTTCTTCATTTATACATTTGGGTTTATCTTGAAACTATGATTAGTGAGTAGTTGTTGGAGATTCTAGAGATGGGTTTGTAAATATTGCTTTGTATTGTGGTTTTGAACTGATTTAGTCATTTAAATGAGGGTTGTTATATTTTGATTTATTGCTTGTGAGCTTGTTGCCTTACTTGATGAATGGGCCCTCATTAAGTTAAGCTTTAATCCTTAATAGATGGACTAAAAAGTGAATATTTGGGATAGATAATCTTGCAATAAACTTGGTTTTCTTGGTGTTAGAGATAAGCTAAGAGAATTAAGGGGACTTTCCAAAATCAATTAGAGCATTAATTGGGTTTTTGTTAGGTTTGAAATACCATGAAAACAGGGTTTGATTTAATGAAAACCAACTTTGAGATGCTTGAAAAAGGTTTCAAAAATTTAAGAATTGATTTCCCTCAAAATTGCAATTCTCATGTGTTTGGCTAAATTAGGGATAAACCACATGCAAACAATATTGAAAATCCAATCTCTAGAATCACTTTAATTTTTATTGAATTTAAATTTAATTCCTCTCAATTTCATAAATAGAAATTTCAAATTAAATTTTGGTAATCTAGTTTAATTAAATTTAGTTAATTGTTTGATTTAGCTTAAATTCCTCAAATACCAATTTTAATTCCAAATTTCATTTTACATCTTTAAATTTTGTCATTCTAATTAGCTTATAATTTTATTTCCAATTTAAGCACAATTCCCTGTGGGATCGATATCATTTTTAAAACTATACTACTGTGACCCGTGCACTTGCGAATTACACTACATCAAGTTTTTGGCGCCGTTGCCGGGGAATTATTTGTTTTAAGTTGGATTTTAATTGTTTTAAGCTGATTAGAATTTTTATTTTCTTTTATTTTCACTGTTGTTCCTTGTGTTTTTCAGGTACTTTTCTTGTTTATGAGACGATCGAAAAGCACAAGCGACACCGAATTGTTATTCAATCCTAAAATTGAAAAATTCTGCCGAGCCAACAAAAACGAATATAAGAGAAGAAAGGAAGCAGAAAAAGAAGAACAACAGAGATTTGAGCAAGAGGAGACAATTGAAAATATGGAGAATCAAAATTGAGCTATTGGTGGAAACAATGGAGGAAATGAGCAAAATAGGCAAAATGAAGTTGTTAATCAAAATGATCCTCAAAGAAGATCCATGTTAGATTATGCTTTTCCTAGATGTGCAGATGTGAGAGATAACAGACCTATTATTGGAGCTAATCAATTTGAGTTAAAAACTGGTCTTATTCAAATTGTTCAGAATTCACAATTTGGAGGTAGTCCACTTGAAAATCCTCATTCTCATTTGAAGAAATTTTTGATGATATGTGATACACAAAGGCAACCTGGAGTTTCAGATGAAGTTATTCGGCTCACCTTATTTCCATTCTCTCTTCGAGATTCAGCATTGGAGTGGTATGACTCACTTCCACAAGCTATTATAGCTACTTGGGAGCAGCTATCTCAAGCTTTTCTATCTCAGTTTTTCCCACCTGGGAAGACTACTCATTTGAGGAATTTGATGGTAGCTTTTAAGCCAAGGGATGATGAAACTTTGTATGAATCTTGGATGAGATTTAAGGAGCTTGAAAGGCAATGTCCTCATCATGAAATACCCAAATGGATGATTGTTCAGAATTTCTACACCAGAGTTACTCCAGCCATAAGAAACACAATTGATTCACAAGCAGGAGGAGATTTCATGAGAATGACAAGCGAAGAATGCTATGATCTATTAGAGAAGATTGCTCATAATACCCATTTATGGGGAAATCCTAGAGCACTTGAGCCAAAGAAGGCTGGGATTTATGAACTTGACTCAGTTAACTACATGAATGCAAGATTTGACCAGTTAACTCAGCTTCTTAGTGATTTTTGCACAAAGGCAACAACCTCAACTCCTACAACTATGCAACAAGTTGCTTACACAGATGGAACCCAAAGTTGTGGAGTTGATTACTCTTCTTATGGTGATGATTATTTGCAAGAACAAGCTGCTTATGCAGGAGGTTATCAACAAAAACCTATGGGAAATGCTTACTCTAATGTGAACAACTCAACATGGAGACCACAAGCAACTTTTGCTCAACAAGGTCAAAGCTCAAACTATGCTCATAACCAGCAGTATATGCAGCAGAATAGGCCTCAATTTCAGTCTCAATTTCAACCCACAAGGCAGCCACAACCTGGATATCAAGCAAGAGCACAACAGTCCCTTCCACCTCATGAACCGAAGCCAACCTTGGAAAGCATGATGGAAAAATTTTTTACTGAACAAAGCAAGATGAATAGCAAATTGGAGGAAGAAATGCAACACATGAGACAAACCATGGATCAATTACAAGTCCACAACCGCATGTTGGAAACTCAATTGGCTCAACAAGCAAGCTCATCGGGAAGCAAATCCTATGGGAAACTACCTAGCCAACCACAAAACCCTCATGAACAATGTAAGGTTGTGACCTTGAGAAGTGGTAAGAAAGTTGGTCAAGAGAGTGAAAACAAGAGAGAAGAAAAAGAGAGCACAAAAGAAGAAAATTCAGTTGAGAGCAAGAAAAATGAAAAAGAAGAAGAAAGCAAAAGTGAGCAAGATGAGGGAGAGAAACCATACATCCCACCTGAGCCTTACAAGCCCACCCTTCCCTACCCTCAAAGATTCATCAAGCATAAGCTAGACAAACAATTTGGCAAATTCCTTGAAGTGCTAAAGAAGTTGTACATCAATGTGCCATTCACTGAGGCACTATCCCAAATGCCAAGTTATGCCAAGTTTTTGAAGGAGATTCTTTCCAACAAGAGAAGGCTAGAAGATTATGACACCATCTACTTAGGAGAGCAATGCAGTGCTATAATTCAGAAGAAGTTACCTCCCAAACTCAAAGATCCGGGTGTGTTTTCCATTCCTTGTCATATTGGTGATAATTGTGTGGCAAATGCCTTATGTGACCTTGGAGCTAGTGTCAGCCTAATGCCGCTTTCAATATATGAGAAGTTGAATATGGGAGAGTTGAAGCCCACAAACATGTATCTTTCATTGGCTGACCGTTCAATTAAGTATCCGGAAGGCATTCTTGAAAATGTGCCTATCAAGGTTGGGAAATTCTACATTCTGGTGGACTTTGTCATTTTAGATATGGAAGAAGACACCAAAGTTCCTATCTTATTGGGAAGACCCTTTTTGGCAACAGCTGGTGCATTAATTGATGTAAAAGGTGAGCAATTGACACTTAGAGTGGGAGATGATCAAATGATATTCAACATCAATCCAGCCATGAAAAGGAAACATGAAGAAGTTGAGTCTTGTTTGCGAGTAGACATTATTGATGAGATTGTTCAAGAGCATTTTAGAAAAAGCTATCCACAAGACCCACTTGAAAATTGCTTAGTCCATGTTGGGAGCATTGATGATGACAATCACAACATAGCTACTTTTGCACAACACTTGGAGAGCTCTCCACCACATCCTGAAACCACAATTTTTCAGCTTGAAGAAGTGCAAAATTTGGAGATCAAACCACCATCATTAAAGGTAGAGGATGCCCCAAAGGTAGATCTTAAACCTCTTCCTTCCAACCTCAGGTATGCTTTTCTTGGACCCAATGGAACATATCCTGTTATAATTAATGCATCTTTGACTGATATTGAGAATGAAAATTTATTGAGAGTTTTGAGAGAATATAGAAGAGTTTTGGGTTATGCAATTGATGATATAAAGGGAATTAGTCCAACAGTTTGTATGCATAGGATTTTCCTTGAGCCAAATAGTAAACCTTCCATTGAACATCAAAGAAGATTGAATCCTACAATGAAGGATGTTGTGAAAAAGGAAATCCTAAAATTACTAGCTGCTGGAATTATTTACCCCATTTCTGACAGTGAGTGGGTGAGTCCTGTGCATGTTGTACCAAAAAAAAGGTGGGGTGACAGTTGTTAAAAATGAGAATAATGAATTGATACCCACTAGAACTGTTACAGGTTGGAGAATGTGCATAGACTATAGGAAGTTGAACAATGCCACAAGAAAAGACCATTTTCCCCTTCCTTTTATGGATCAAATGTTAGAGAGATTAGCCAAGCATTCATTCTTTTGTTACTTAGATGGATATTCTAGTTTCTTTCAAATTCCAATACATCCTGATGACTAAGAAAAAACTACCTTTACCTGTCCCTATGGCACTTTTGCCTATCGAAGAATGCCATTCGGATTGTGTAATGCGCCTGGCACATTTCAAAGGTGCATGATGGCCATTTTTTCTGATTTTATTGAAGAAATTATGGAGGTCTTCATGGATGACTTTTCAGTATATGGCACTAATTTTGATTCATGCTTGACTAATTTGTCTAAAATCTTGCAGAGATGTGCTGATAATGATCTAGTGTTGAATTGGGAGAAATGCCACTTTATGGTCTAAGAGGGGATCGTTTTAGGCCATTTGATCTCAAATAGGGGAATTGAAGTGGATAGAGCCAAAATAGAAATTATTGAAAAAATGCCCCCTCCAACCACTGTCAAAGGAGTGCGGAGTTTTCTTGGACATGCTGGGTTTTACCGGCGATTTATTCAGGATTTTTCTAAACTTGCTAAACCCTTAACAAATCTTTTGAATCATGATGTTAAATTTGATTTTAATCAAGATTGTATGGTTGCTTTTTGCAAGTTAAAAACGGCATTAACAACAGCTCCTATCATGCAACCCCTGGATTGGACTTTGCCATTCGAAATCATGTGTGATGCAAGTGAGTTTGCTGTTGGAGCTGTCCTTGGCCAGCGGAAAGATAGGAAACCTTATGCCATTTACTATGCAAGCCGAACCCTAGATGAAGCTCAAGTTAATTATGCCACAACTGAAAAGGAGTTCCTTGCGGTAGTATTTGCACTCAATAAATTTCGTTCTTCTTTGGTCAACTCAAAGGTAATAGTTTTCACTGATCATGCAGTAATAAGGTATTTAATGAGCAAGAAAGAAGCTAAATCTAGGCTGATTAGATGGATTTTGTTACTTCAAGAATTTGATTTGGAAATAAGAGATAAAAAAGGTGTTGAGAATGTGGTGGCTGATCACCTTTCTAGGATAAAAACTGAAAATAAAGATGATGAAATTGTGCCAATTGATGAGTTTTTCATGAATGAGCAGTTGTATGTGTTGAAATCTTCACTTCCATGGTTTGCTGACATTGTGAATTTCTTGTCTTGTGGTGTCTTGCCACCTGATTTATCTTGGCAGCAAAAGAAAAGATTTTTGCATAATGTTAAATTTTATTCTTGGGAAGAACCTCTTTTGTTTAGGAGATGTAATGATGGAATAATTAGGAGATGTATACCAGAGGAAGAAATACATGATGTTATTTACCATTGTCATTCCTCTGAATATGGTGGTCATTTTAGTGTCTCAAAAACTGTTGAAAAAGTCTTGACATCAGGTTTCTATTGGCCTAATATGTTTACACATGTGAGGAACTTTGTAAGTAAGTGTGATAGGTGCCAAAGGGTAGGCAACATTTCCAAGAGAGATGAGATGCCCCAACAATCCATATTAGAAGTTGAATTATTTGATGTGTGGGGAATTGATTTCATGGGACCATTTCCATCTTCTTATGGGAATAAATATATCTTGGTAGGGGTGGACTATGTATCTAAATGGGTAGAAGCTATTGCTACACCTACCAATGATGCAAAAGTTGTGGTAAAATTTCTGAAAAAATTTGTTTTAACCAGATTTGGTGCCCCACGTGCCATAATCAGTGATGGTGGTAGCCATTTTTGCAACCACCAATTTGAAAAATTGATGAGAAAATATGGGGTAAAGCATGGGATTGCCACACCATATCACCCTCAAACAAATGGCCAAGTAGAAATCACAAATAGAGAAATCAAGCAAATCTTGGAGAAAACTGTCAATAAGTCCAGAAAAGATTGGTCCCTTAAATTAGATGACACTCTTTGGGCATATAGAACAGCATTTAAAACCCCCATAGAAACTACACCTTATAGGTTAGTTTTTGGGAAATCATGCCATTTGCCCGTAGAGTTAGAACACAAAGCTTATTGGGCCATTAGAGCGATCAATTTTGATTTACAAGCTGCTGGACACAAAAGACTTTTGCAACTTGATGAATTAGAAGAATTGAGACTTGATGCTTATGAAAATGCTAGGATTTATAAAGAAAGAACTAAAAAATGGCATGATAAGCATATCAAGAAAAAGGACTTTAAAGAAGGAGATTTGGTTCTCTTATTCAATTCAATGTTGAAATTTTTTCCAGGAAAACTAAAATCAAGGTGGTCCGGTCCATTTAGAATTGTGAAAGTTTTCCCTCATGGTGCTGTGGAAATCTTTGGTGAAAAATCAGGTAATTTCAAGGTAAATGGGCAAAGGTTGAGGCACTATTCAGTTGGTGAGCCAATTGAGAAGATAGCAACTTGCTATCTCTCTCATTCTCCATAACATCTTGAGTGAGTATGGTCAAGCTAAAGACCTAAACTTAGCATTTTTTGTGCATAATTCATAATTTTTCATTGATTCTTTATTTCCTTCATATGTATATATTTTTTTAAGTTTTTTTATACTCCTTATTCAGAGTTTAACATTGTTCTAATTTCCTTGTGCAGATGGGATGCAATGCATTGCAAGCAAATGAGCATAAAAAATTTT
The DNA here is from genome assembly GCF_030052815.1 of Hevea brasiliensis. Lineage (NCBI taxonomy): Eukaryota > Viridiplantae > Streptophyta > Magnoliopsida > Malpighiales > Euphorbiaceae > Hevea > Hevea brasiliensis. Next base: position 21,543,466 of record NC_079509.1, on the reverse strand, counting down.
TTTTCATTTTGGTTCTAGCTTTAAATTTTAGCTTTAAATTTTAGTTTTAAATTTGTTCACTTATAATTTTCATCTTTCTTTTGTTGAGTATTTGCTGGTGATTCTTGCTGGATTCATTGCCCTTTTTGTTAATTTTAAGAGAAAATTTTTCAAATTTTGACATCTTGGATTAAAAGGAAAATTATTTGAATGTGGATGTATGAATAGGTGCTTTGAAAAATTATTTTTTATGAGTATTTAATGAACATAACAAGTTGAACAATTAGAATTCATGTTATGAAGGTTTAATCATTTGAAATCTAATTTGTTTCAATTTTTTAGGTGCTATGAAATTTGGTCAAATTTGGGCAGCAGATTACACAACCTGCGACATAACCGGTTTGCTGATGTCACCGCTTGTGTTCGCTGGGCACAATTTTGGGCAGATTGTTACACAACCTGCGACATAACCAGTTTGCTTGTGTCACCGCTTGTGTTCGCTGGGCATAATTTTGGGCAAATTGTAACACAACCTGTGACATAACCAGTTTGCTTGTGTCACCGCTTGTGTTCGCTGGGCACAATTTTGGGCAGATTGTTACACAACCTGTGACATAACCGGTTTGCTTGTGTCACCGCTTGTGTTCGTTGGGCACAATTTTGGGTAGATTGTTACACAACTTCCGACATAATCAGTATCCTTATGTTCTAACTTGTATCGCCTGTTTGTTTTGCAGGATAAAAACTTCCTTCACCAGAATGGGCCAGCAGCTACCCAAAGCCCTAAAAACCATACCCCATAAGCCCAAGCCCGAATCCAAACCTAAAACCCATAACCCATAGCCCAACAGACTAATCCCCATACCCCAAGCCCATAACCCATAAACCCATAACCCTCCTTCTTCCTCTCGGCTTAGCCCCGACACCCCCCCCTCTCTCTCTTCGCCGTAATCTTCATCCTCACCGTCACCTCCACAACCCCCATCTAAACCACCATTTTCCTTCTTTCCTTTTCTACTTCTCTGTATTATCCTTCTTTTCCGATCAAGCCCCTCAATTTCACCATGCCCGACTCCCCACAATCTTTCGAACACTCACCTCCCCACTCCCCACAGCCGCCGTAGCCCCAAACCACCCCACCCATGAATGCCGACTCACCGGCGGCCCATTCTGGTGACGCCCCGATCGCCACATACAAGAAGAAAAAGGCAAAAAGCATTAAGCCACACAAATCAACAGGCGGCGTCAAGAGGAAGCGACCCAAACCGGCCACACAACAACTCCCAATCTCTCCCCCAATTCATGCAGCACCTGCTGTCCGATGTGGCATCCCAAAGTCGGCGGTCAAGCGCCCCGGTACATCTAAAGGTAACTTTGCAATTCCCTCCTCTTTTCCTATTGCTAAACACTGGGCATTACCTACTGCCGACATGAAAAGAAATAAGGCAAGAGTCGAAGCTCGAAAAATGGTTCAAACTCGGTATTTGGATGTGTTTACACTTAAATCCTTGAAGATATATGATGAAATGCAGACTCTGTTAGATGCTTTAGGTTGGGTGCGATTTGCACATAAACAGGAACTGGTTTACCCCATTTTAGTGCAGGAATTTATGGCCTCCCTGTCCACTAGTGAGCATAAAATTGCCTTGGATAATGACTTAACAATCAATTTTAGATGCCTTGGTCAAGATAGGGTGCTGTCTATGGATAATTTTCACCATATATTTGGCTTTCCACCTGATGGTCTGTTCAAAATACCTACTAGCCAAAGGGACTATAATGGGTATGAATTTTGGCAGCAAATTGCACCTTCAGCAGGTACCTTCAAACCGGGGCACAGTAAGGCCTCCAAGATTGAGAATCATGCCTTGAGATTGCTTCAGAGACTAATTGCAAATACAATTTTAGGAAGAGGAACTAGTGTTGGCACAATGTCACAGTATGATTTATTCTTTTTGTGGTGTGCAAAAACTGGTAAAAAAGCTTCCCCTGGTTATTATTTTTGTCGTCATGTGATCCGTCAAACTACTAGGGGTACTGGTAACATTGTATTTGGAGGTTTGGTCACACCCATTGCACATTATTTTGGCTTTAATCCTCAAGTTCACAAGTGTGCTGCTGTTCCAACTGGTTTGCTATTTTTGGATGGACCTCATTTGGCCAACCAAAAATTTTGTATAAAAAATGAGGCTACGGAGCTGTATGAGATTCCTGCACTAACAGCACCACCACCTAGCTCTCCCACTGCAATTAGCTCCTCCTCACATCTGAGAGACCATCTGAGCAGCCTTTTACACCACCTTCACGCCAGGCTCCACCAACTGCCCAATCTGCTTCATCAACAGCTTCTGGACCATCCATAGCAACTCTTCTGACATTCATGGAGAATCTCAGCGATGAGATCTATTCTTTTCGGCAAATGACGGATGTCTCTTTTCAGACATTACGAGATTTAGCTGACATATATTTGGATAGAAGTGCTGAAATGCAAGACGAGTTGAAAGTCATGCGAGCTAAGCTGGAGAAGATCGAAACAAACCAGGCACTGATTTTGAGCATCATCTCTCCACAGTAACCACCAAAAGCACCGCCACCTACACAAGATGGCAAGGGCAAAGGAGTTCTCATACTTGACTGACCAGCTTTGATTCTCCATTTACATTTCATGTCTTTAATTTCGTTGCTTAATTAATTAGTATTTTGAACTTATTTAGTTAATATTTTGCTTGTGTTGTTTTTCCTTTACTTGAACCATTTACTTATTCAGTTTTTTTTAGTTCCTCATAAAATACATTTTTCTTTTATATCTTTAGTACTTTGCTCACTTGCTTTGATATGCTCCTTCGGATTTACACTTGATGGCTATATTTTTGAGCTTAACTTCCCTATTTCAACTTTTTGAGTTTAATTGATTTAATGGATTCCATTGCACTGTTTCTTTTGTAATGAGTGCAGCAACTGTCCAAATTTTATCTAATTAAATTGGCTGCACTTCAATGAGGTAACAATTCTCATCTCAACTTGTGTCATTTTCAACACAAGTTGTGCTATCGCTTATGCAACAGGGTAATAATTCTTTATGCACATATAGCCAAATTATCCCATTCCTTGCACCCTTTTAACATTAAGGACAATGTTCATTCTGAGTATGGGGGAGAGGGTAAATTTTTTGCAAAAATTATTTTTCCTTTTTCACTTGCATATAGTGATACATTCATTACTTCATACTTGTACATATTCACATATATACACTGCATATAGCTTCATATACTTAGTTATGCATACTTAGTTACATATAGGTTGACTATACATTTATACACTCCTGCATTTCATTCATTCATTTAAAATTTTTGAATTTTTAAACTAGTCTTTGAATTCCATAAGCCACTTATTCAAGCAATCCAACTTGCCTTTAGATGGTTAGTGGAATGAAAGTTCCAACTGGGTACAAAGTCTTAAGCATTTTTCTTTCTCTTACTTAATAGCTGAAAATTAATATATTTATCTAGGTATGCAGATTCTGATTAGTTATTTTGAGTTTTTGAGTGTCTAGATAAGTCTTTAAGGAAGAAAATAGTCCTTGTCGTCTCACCATTCCTAGAACAAGCATCTTAGATCTTTCAAAGCGAAATTTTTAACTTGCATTTGATAAGAATATGATTTAGGCATTCCTTCATATTTTAAACCTCACATTTAGCCTTAACCTACCTTAATTTCATTTCAACCCTTGCAAACCCCCTTGAACCTTAATTCCCTAATTTCTTTGGAACCCAAATCATTTACCTAGCCATTAAACCTATACACTACCACCTATTTATGAGAATAATATTTTAGCAATTAAGTGCATAAATATATATATATATATATATATATATATATATATATATATATATATATATATATATATATATATAAAGAGGTCACCAAAATATCCCAAAGGTAATTTTGGGTGTGACATGAAATAGGGACGCATACAAAATAAAAAAAATACATTATAAAAGTAGTCCCTTTATTGTGATAGCACTAGAGATTTATTGTGAATTTCTTTCCTCTTGTTAAAAAAAAAAAATGGATGCACTTTGAGTTTCATGATTAATATTATTCTCATATTTTGTTTACCTTATTCCCTTTCTTTGTTAACCACAATTTTATCCTATTTGACCCCATTACGACCCTTAAAAAGACCTAATAATTCTTTGAAAAATGCTTGTTACATTAGTGGAGTTAGATCTTTTATGCTTGCATATGGGTTTGGCAATATAATCTTCCATACATTACTCACCATCTATTTGAGACACATTGGCTATCTATTTCATTTAGGATTGTTTTGGCACAATTGACTCTTGTAGCTGGTTGGTATTTGTTGCTTGGGTTGATTGGTTAATTCTTAGCTATTTTGTAATTATTGAGAGTGATTGCTTCATTCTTTGTGCCTTGTTGGTGGGAATTTGGAATGTTGGTGGCTAGAGGTAAGTTGGTAGTTTGGATTAGTGATTTTTGTGTTTTCAAAGACTGATTCTATTCCCTTCCAAATGAGTTTTAATGAAATTTTACTTGGGGACAAGCAAGAGTTTGAGTATGGGGGAATTTGATGCATGCATTTTATATCATCATTTAGGTGTAATTTTTGCACACAATTTACCCTTGTTCATAGTTATTATTATAGATATTAATATATATTTAGTCAATTTTATAATTTTCACACTTCTTATTTTAATTTTTGAAATTTATTTGTTTTGTAGGTTAAATTTAGAGAAATCTGGTGTATTTTGATCAGATAGCCATTTGGAGGAGATTAAAGTCTAATTGCAAAAAATTTTTGAAGTTGAGTAAAAAAAGGCCGAGAGCGACACAACCTGCAGCACAACCGATTTAGCTTATGTCGCAGGTTGTGTCAAATCGTCAGATATTCAGGCAGATTGTTGCACAACTTGCAGCACAACCGAATTAGCTTATGTCGCAGGTTGTGTCGATCGTCAGATATTCAGGCCGAAAGCTACACAACCCGCGACACAACCCGCAACACAACCGATTCAGCTTATGTCGTTTTTACTGGAAATGGCTGACGTGGCATTTTCGTTACTCTGATTTTATACCTCATTTTCTCTGGAACCTTCCACCTTTTTACCCATTCTAGGGCAGACCCTTAACCCATATAAAGTCTCCTTTATCATTTTCTTTCCACAAAGAGGAAGGGAGGCAATTTTGGCAAGAAAGAAAGAGAGAAAGAGGGAAGGACGGGAAGCATTTTCCAGCAGCAGCAGAGGAGGGCGTTCTGCACTCTCCAGCAGCAGATTCTTCTGCATTTTTCTAGGTTTTTCTATTCCTTAACTTAGATTTCCATTATTTCTTCATTTATACATTTGGGTTTATCTTGAAACTATGATTAGTGAGTAGTTGTTGGAGATTCTAGAGATGGGTTTGTAAATATTACTTTGTATTGTGGTTTTGAACTGATTTAGTCATTTAAATGAGGGTTGTTATATTTTGATTTATTGCTTGTGAGCTTGTTGCCTTGCTTGATGAATGGGCCCTCATTAAGTTAAGCTTTAATCCTTAATAGATGGACTGAAAAGTGAATATTTGGGATAGATAATCTTGCAATAAACTTGGTTTTCTTGGTGTTAGAGATAGGCTAAGAGAATTAAGGGGACTTTCCAAAATCAATTAGAGCATTAATTGGGTTTTTGTTAGGTTTGAAATACCATGAAAACAGGGTTTGATTTAATAAAAACCAACTTTGAGATGCTTGAAAAAGGTTTCAAAAATTTAAGAATTGATTTCCCTCAAAATTGCAATTCTCATGTGTTTGGCTAAATTAGGGATAAACCACATGCAAACAATATTGAAAATCCAATCTCTAGAATCACTTTAATTTTTATTGAATTTAGATTTAATTCCTCTCAATTTCATAAATAGAAATTTCAAATTAAATTTTGGTATTCTAGTTTAATTAAATTTAGTTAATTGTTTGATTTAGTTTAAATTCCTCAAATACCAATTTTAATTCCAAATTTCATTTTACATCTTTAAATTTTGTCATTCTAATTAGCTTATACTTTTATTTCCAATTTAAGCACAATTCCCTGTGGGATGGATATCATTTTTAAAACTATACTACTGTGACCCGTGCACTTGCGGATTACACTACATTAGTTAAATGACCTGGGGGTCACAGCGATGGGTGACCGTATCGGAAAGTGACTGCGAGATCGGTTGTAACCCTAATTTCATATGGAACATTGTGGCACCGCAGTCCTAAGAATTTTTGCGAAGCTAGTGGAAATGAGAAAACCACAGAAAAAAGTTAAGAATCAGATTAAATAATTAGATCAGGGTTCCAAAAGAAATACGGAATTTTTGGAAAATCGGATCAGACCGACAAGGGGCAAAATGGTCAATTCACCCTTAGAGGTGACTGTTGGCCTAAATGTCCATTAGTATGTTGGAAATTAAATTTATGAAAATTAGATTTAAAGTGAAGAAGTTATGAAAAGAAAAGAAAATGAAAATGAAAAATTCAAAAAGAAAAACATATTATGACATCATACATTACCAAAGCATGATGTAATAAATTTTAAATTTTATAATTTGAAAATTAGGGGATAATCATTTAAAGAGACAATTAAATAAATTAAAAAGACATTTTTTTTCATTCCTTTCTTCTTCTTGCGGTGAGCCCTTCTCTCTCTCATCTCTCTCTTTTCTCTTCCACTTCCTCCATGAAAGCTCATTTTGAGCTTAAAGAGACCCTAAAATTTGCCATATTTTTCATAGTCCCTAGAATAAAAACTTACCATTTGGCCTTGTTTGAGTGATTGGAAGCAAAAGAAAGAAGAAATCTTGAAGTTTGAAAGGTTGAGAAAATTGATCAAGTGAGGTAATTGGTTTAATCAAACATGAGTTTTAGTATTGTATGAAGTATATGCATGATTTAGGTAGTTGAAATTGAGTGAATTGTGTTACTTAAAAAATTAGGGTCTTTGAACCATTGAAAATTAGGGGAAAAAAATTAGGGATTTTAGGAATTGATGCAATTGGATCTAATTGAGGTTTGAAATGGTCAATTGGAATGTGTTTGAATGGTTGGAATGGGATTGAAATGGTGAAGGTGATGCTACCTCAATTGGGTAGTTTGACCTTGGTCAACTCAAGAGGGCATAACTGAAAATTGGCTGCTCTAATTGGTGTGAAGCCAATTGGAGATGAAAATTAAGACCCAAAACTACAATTTTCATGCAGAAACCCAACCCTAAAACTGAACACAAGGTGGTAAAAATTAGGTTAAATATGGATTTAGGCACACTGCCCTGCACAAAACTTACCATATGAACAGTACATGTTCAAATGGCCATAATTGGTCTTGGAAGGTTCAAATGACCTGAATTTTATATCAATGGAAAGCTGAGACATAGCACTACAACTTTCATGAAGAACACAAACCCAAATTCTGATCATAACCCATCCGAAAAGTGAGCCACACTCGGCACACCAAAACTGCCAAAACAGAATTGGTACCCAGAATTCTAGGTTAAAACCAATCCGGCCAGCCACCTTGAAATTAACATAACTTGAGCTACAAAACTCCAAATGGAGTGACTCAAAAAGCGAATTAAAGCTAAGACAATAAGAAACAACTTTTATGAAGGAAAGTTGGCCAAATTCTCACTGTAATAAAACCAATGGAATAGTAGAAAACAGTGAGCAAAAACTGAAAATTTACAATTTTTCTTAGGAAGCTTTGAAATTAGAATGGCAATCAATGCCAACAAATTTGACACTTAAAATGTGGTATGTGAGTGCATTTAGGACTAACATACCTATTAAACATGAAAAAGTAAATATTTTGACTTGAATAGTGTAATAAATAGTAACCCCAAATTACCAAACTCAAAGAATTCCATTTTAAGCAAATTTAAGGGTACAATTAAGTATGTGTAAAATTAATTGTTGGAATAATTATGAGACATGATACTGAAACACTGTAAATTGTGTGTTTCAGTTGAAAAAGAAGTCGAGAAGGAAGTTAAGGAAAAGTGATTCAAGGCCTAGAGGCGACTCATACAAGGTTTGTGCATAATAAACTTTAATTTATTGTTTTCTAATTAAAAACTTATTTAGCTCTGCATTGTGAATTAATTGTATTAATCATGGGTTTCGAGAAATACTGTGTTACCACTTTGTGAATGGAAATTTTGAAGTGGAAATTGATTTGTGTTTTGCATGAAATATTTGAATAACTTGATTTAAATTTGGTTTTGGATTCACACTTAGCATGACAGTATCACTGTATTCCTCCTCCGTTTACGGGGTTGAGATCGATTATATTCTTTCCTTTCTGGCTTGCCAGTTGAGGTTGAGATCAGATGAGTACTCATATAATTAGCTAGCCACCTCCCTCATTGATTTCGATTAGTGGGGTTGAGATTGCTTTGTCATGGTGTATAACACGGCATTGATCGGAAATTTTGTGTCATGACCTAAGTTATGTATGGATTGGCAACACTGTGATTTATAAATTATTTTGACAAAATGGTATTACAAAAGTTGACTTGAACTTTATGAATTATCTTGTGCAATGGTTTAAATTTGTGTTTATGGATGTATGTTTTGATATTCAATATCTTTAAATTTTTATTGTGCACCACTGAGTAATCATTACTCAGCGATAGCTTTTATTTGCTGTCATAGATAAGGGAAAAGATAAGGCAGCAGACTGAGCTACTAAGTTGTCAGGGGAGCTACTTTAAGGATTTTTGTACGGGTATTGCTTTATACCCTTGTAAATTAGTTGATGTAAATATTATTTTGTTCATATGTATCTATATAGTTAATTGAGCAATTGTACATTAAAGTCTGTAATAATATTATTTTTTATTTTTTTTTTTGTAAATAGAGACTTGTTTATGTAAATTAAGTTAAATGAAATGATGATGAGTTTTACTAAACTGTCTTGAGATTGTGTTGAATTATGTTGAAATGAGACTATATTGGAGTTGGGATTGAATTAAACTTATTGGGAGTGTTTTTACAGGTGTTAGAAGAACTGTTTTTCTCAATTATAGACGGCACTCTGCTGAAATTTTTATAAAATTTGTGAAAAATCATAATTACCAAAATATTTATTTATGACATAAACTCCAACTAAAGGTTTTTAAATAATGCTTTAACATTACTTTACAATTTTAAAATGAATTGAATTTGTTTAAAATTCCTTGTAGTGTATTGAATGAGTTATCAGTAGGTGAAGTTCGGTAATTCATTAGGTATATTACAGGATCATGTTATGCCTTATGGAGGGGTAAGGTGTGACATGTTTTAGTGGTATCAGAGCCATATTTTGAAATGAGTTTTGACTATGAATTAGCATATTTCCTTTGATAAGTAGAATTGCTCAAGTGTCTTTATTGATGTATATGAGATATTTACATCATGAATATGAACTAATGGAGATAAACCTCCTTGTGTTTGTTATCAGGGAGAAGATCAATCATTTGAAATCAGAATGCAAGAAGGAGATCATTCCGTCAAGCAATTTTGTTAAGGCTGAAGCACAAGAGGAAGCCCTAGCTCCCCAGAATGTGAGTGGGTTAGCCACTTCAGCTCCTCCAATGCCACAGTTTCCTGCTCAGTTCGCTCAGCAGATGGCTACACTGTATCAGCAGATGGCTGGGAATCTGCCAACACAAGCTCAAACTCAAGCACCCACAGTACAACCACAGCCTCCAGCCAGACAATATGAAAAGCTAATGAAGTTTGGGGAGACAGAGTTTAAAGGGATTGTGGATCCGCTTGAAGTAGAATATTGGTTAGAGAGAATGGAAAGAGTATTCAAGAAGTTACACTGCATAGAAGAACTAAAATTTGAGTACTTCGTTTCTTTGCTCCAAGGGGATACTTATGAATGGTGGAAGACCATCCCCCACATCTGGTAGAGCCCCCAGTTCTCACCTGTTCAGATTTTCCAAGGGAATTCATACAGAAATGGGTCCCTGATGCCTATGTTGACATGAAATTGTAAGAGTTTTTTAGCTTGAAGTAAAGGAATAAATCCATGGCTGAGTATGAGAGAGACTTCTCCAGATTAAGTCACTATGCGGGGAACTTGCTTACTATGGCCAGAGATCGATGTAAATGGTTTGAGGCCGGTATGAAATCCAGTTTGAGGATGCAAGTAGTGGGATTCAGACATGAAAACTTCTCTTAACTAATATCTCAAGCATTAGAACTAGAAAGAATTGAAATGGAAGGGGCACCTAAAAGGGGTTCGGAAGAGAAAAAGAAAACTGGAAAGAGTACTAATCAAGCTCCTGATAGTGGGTCAGGAAAGAGAAAGCAATTTGGAGGATCTAACTCACGCAAGTTTGGTAGAGGTAGATTTTCTAGCTAGAGACCACCCCGCTCTGGTTAGCAGACCTAGCAGACACCCAAAGGTGCACTATCAGTCCGTGTATGTGAGACGTGGTAGAACACATGGTGGAGTATGCTATAGAGCCACAAGCGCATGTTTTAACTGTGGAGGGGCCGGTCATTTTGCTAAGGACTGTACAAGTGCATGCCGTTCTAGACCATCTGCTACATCAGAGGGCTCAGCCCAAGCTTCTACACCGAGAGCTTCATAGTCAGTTAGCTGAGGCAGGGGTAGTACACCTGGAAGTCAGAGCATAGTGAATCAGCCATAACCCAGTGGTGCACCAATCAGAGTATATACGATGTGACACAGAGAGGAGGCTGAGACATCGAATGTTGTAAATGGTATTTTTTCTATCCTTGACCAAGATGCATAAATGTTATTTGATCCTGGCTCCACACATTCGTATGTCAGTGTTAGTGTCATCTATTCTACAGCTATCCCGTGTGTAAAAATGGACTTTGATGTGCTAGTGACTAGTCCATTAGGCTAGGAGGTCAGGGTAAATAGGGTATATAAGGATTGTCCTTTGGTGATCCAAGGACATACTTTTCTGTCTGATTTGATAGAAATGCCCTTCAGAGAGTATGATATTATCTTGGGCATGGATTGGTTAGCCAGACATCACGCCATGATTAACTATAGACTGAAGACGGTCACTTTTAGTCTCCCTTAGTACAGTGATGTGGTAATACATGGGGAGAGGCAACCATTGCCATCAAACCTTATTTCTGCTGCACTTGCAAGAAAAATGATCAGAAAGGGGTGTGATGCTTACTTAGCTCATGTGATAGACACCCAAGTAGAGAGTCCAACAGTGAGAGATATTCCTAAAGTATGCGACTTTCCAGATGTATTTGCTGAAGAATTGCCAGGGTTACCTCTGGAAAGGAAAGTACAGTTTGAAATAGAGGTGCCTGGTGTGGACCCAATCTCCAATACTTCATACAGAATGGCACCTGCTGAACTAAAGGAGTTGAAGGTGCAGTTGCAAGAGTTGCTTGATAAGGGCTTCATTCGCCCTAGTGTGTCACTTTGGGGAGCACCAGTATTGTTTGTTAAAAAGAAAGATGGCACTCTCCATTTGTGTATTGACTACAGGCAGTTGAATAAGGTGACAATAAATAATAGATATTTATTGCCCCGTATAGATGATTTGTTTGACTAGTTGAAGGGTGCAGTTGTGTTCTCCAAAATTGACTTAAGATTGGACTATTATCAGTTGAGGGTGCAATAGTAGAGCATTCCAAAAACTACTTTTAGAACTCGATATGGCCACTATGAGTTTTTGGTTATGCCATTCGGATTAACTAACTCTCCAGCTGCTTTTATGGATCTGATGAACACAATCTTCATACCATACCTTGACCAATTTGTGGTTGTGTTTATTGATGATATTTTAGTGTATTCAAGAAATGCAGAGGAGCATGATAGACATCTGTGGATTGTTTTTTAAAGGAAAAATAGCTATACGCTAAATTGTCAAAGTGTGAATTTTGGTTGGAAGAAATTGCCTTCTTGGGCCACATAGTATCAGCAGAGGGTATTAAGGTAGATCCCAGTAAGATTGAAGCCATCCTTAATTAGAAGCCATCCTTAATTAGAAGCCATCCTTAATTAGAAGCCACCCAAGAATATTACAGAAGTCCGTAGTTTTCTGGGTTTAGCTGGATACTACCATCGGTTTGTGAAGGGATTTTCTGTGTAGGCATCTCCACTGACCAAACTGCTTCAGAAAGATGTGAAATTTCAGTGGACTGATAAATGTCAGCAGAGTTTTGATGAATTAAAGAGATGTTTGACTGAAGCTCCAGTCCTTACTTTACCTACACTGGGTAAAAAATATACAGTTTATAGTGATGCTTCTCACAATGGGTTAGGCTGTGTACTGATGTAAGATCGGAATGTTATTGCTTATGCATCACGCCAGCTGAAACCACATAAAAGAAACTACTCGACACATGACTTGGAGCTTGCAACTATTGTATTCGCTCTGAAGATCTGGAGATATTATCTGTATGGGGAGAAGTGTTATATCTACACAAATCACAAGAGCTTAAAATATTTGGGCACTCAGAAAGAGTTGAATTTGAGACAGAGGAGGTGTCAGACAGAGATCCAAGGTTCACTTCTAGATTCTGGGATAGTTTGCAAAGAGCCCTAGGAACTAGAGTGAACTTTAGTACGGCATTCCATCCATAGATAGACGGCCAGTCTAAGAGAGTGATTTAGATATTGGAGGATATGCTACGGGCTTGTGTGATTGAATTTGAAGGTAGTTGGGATACACACTTGCCTCTGATTGAGTTTGCCTACAACAACAGCTACCAATCAAGCATAGGGATGCCTCCATATGAAGCTATATACGGTAGGAAGTGTAGACCTCCTTTGTGTTAGGATGAAGTGGGTGAGAGGAAACTGATTGGCCCAAAAATTATTCAGTAGATAGAGGAGAAAATCAGACTTATCAGACACAGACTAAAGCCTGCATCAAACCGGCAGAAGTCCTACATCGATTTAAAAAGGCGAGATATTGTGTATGCAGTGGATGATAAGGTATTCCTCAAAGTTTTCCCTTGGAAGAAAATCATGAGATTTGGCAGAAAGGGGAAACTAAGTCCTCGCTTTATTGGACCATATGAGGTTTTGGAAAGAGTGGGTCCTTTGGCATATAGATTGGCACTACCTTCAGAGCTAGAGAAGATACATAATGCCTTCCATGTGTCCATGTTGAGGAGGTATAGATCAGACCCATCTCATGTTCCACTAGTAGAAGAGATTGAAGCAAATCTAGACCTCACATATGAGGAAGAACCCATAGAGATTCTGGCATATGAGGTGAAGCAGCTGAGAAACAAGGTGATACCATTAGTGAAAGTGCTGTGGAACCATCATTCAGGCCAGGAGGCTACTTGAGAGCGCGAGGAGGATATGAGGAAACAACACCCACAGCTGTTCAGAGACTAAGACCAGGTAAAATTTCGGGACGAATTTTATTTTAAGGGGGGAAGAATTGTAACACCCCTACATTCATAGTCCTGTGCATTTCACTGTTCCGGTGACCGGTGTCGGTCTCGACTATTAAGAGGATTAGGACCATGTTTAAGTCATCTAGAAAAGATATGAATGAAAATAAATAGCCATTATATGATGATGAAATGAAAACTTAGAAAACAAAGCATAAAAGGTTAAATGACCCGGGGGTCACAGCGATGGGTGACCGTACCGAAAAGTGATTGCGAGCTCAGTTGTAACCCTAATTTCATATGGAACATTGTGACACCGCAGTCCTAAGAATTTTTGTGAAGCTAGTGGAAATGAGAAAACCACAGAAAATAGTTGAGAATCAGGTCAAATAATTAGATCAGTGTTCAGGAAGAAACACAAAATTTTTGAAAAATCGGATCAGACCAGCAAGGGGCAAAATGGTCAATTCTGTGACACCCCTTACCCGTGTACAGTATACCCGAGTAAGTAATGCCACACGGTGTACTGGCACACTCTAATATTCCTCAATTCATTTATATCATGCTTTTGAAGTTAATTTATGAAATATGATTTATTTTAACCATTTATCAAAAGCAATATTCATTTGAGGTTCTGAAGATTTTAAAGAAAATCCGGCGGAGTACCGGCTAAAAATGGAGAAAACAGTTCTTCGGAACCTATTAAAAACACTTTCAATATTTGTATTTCATCATCTCAAACTCCAATATCCAAAATCTAAACAATATTTCTCATATACAAGCGATAAATACATGCTCAAATTTTTGCATTCATAGTCATAACTTTCATTATTTACATGAACATCAAAATATATTACATGAGTTCAAATACATATGAGAAAGTAAAAATCTGCTACAAAATATCAAAATGACAAAATGACACCTAGTGCCCTACCAATGCACTGCAGGTAGTGAGGTGACACGGACACTGTGCAGATCTATAGGATGAACTCACCCAGTCTGCGGTCTACTGGGCTCACGATCGGGATCTCAGACTACGCTGCGTGGCAAAAGCAACGCGCTAAGCAATAATGCTTAGTGGTGCAATAATATAATAGAAGAAAATAGCAAGAAAATGAATGTGTATAGAATGTGTATGCTTTCTTTGTTTGGTATTGGTATATCCATTATTTCGTTAACGTTGTTCACTTTTATTCATTTGGTTGCCCCAAGCAACCTACACTAGACGACTGGACTGGATAACGGGTAAACTGGCACTGGGTACCTAGTACCTCGGGCCGTCACACCATCGGTCACATATGCATCTCCCGGCAGGCAAATGTAATGCTAACAATGTCAGAATAATATCAGGCACAAGGCCAAGTCTCAATACAAAGTCAGAATGGCTAAAAGCCATGAAATCATAGAATGGCATATTGCCATGTGCAGTACTGCTAACTGAACCCTATTGGCATGCCAAACTATCCAAACCAATCTTGTTAGGTATACTAGAGCATTTGAAACTTTTAAATTCTTCAATTTGTGAATTTCGAATTTTTGGTGTCACTATTCATCATTGGTCAACAAAAATGTTGACTTTTAGAATAAAAATGTGTACATTGACTTTGGCACTCCCAACATACCACATTTGGTGTTTAAAACTTGTTGGCATTAAGTGTTAATACCATTTCAAAGTGTAACTCAACACAAGCAGAATTTTCAGTTTTGGAGAGTCAACTTTACTGTTCCATTGGACACTGTTACTGTAGGAATTTGAAGAAATGTAAAACATGAAAATTGTTCCTTATTTTGTCTAGTTGAATTTCCTTTTTTGAATCACTCCATTTGGAGTTTTGTAGCTCTAGATATGGTCCAAAGACCCAAGCTGGCCGAATGTGCATTCTGCAGAAAATTACCATATCTACAGTGCATAAACAGTAACTAGAGTCACTTGGTTGGATGGGTTCTGGCCATAATCTGGGGTAGGTTCCTTCATGAAAGTTGTTTTTCTATGTCTTAACTTGTTGCTGTAAAAATTTCAGGTCAATTGACCAAATCTACAGTGAGTTATGGCCAAATGAACAGTTACTATTCATTTGGCCAATTCTGCAGAATCAGTTTCAGGGTTCCGGATTGGGGCCAAGTTTTGGTCCTCTTGCTTTGGTCTTTTGGGCATGGTTTCTTCAGCAAAAATGTGCCATTATAAGCCTAGTTTCATGTCCAATTGGCCAAACTTCAATTGGACTAACACAGCCCAAGTTATGGCAGTGCAAAGGGACTGAATTTTCAGTCCCTATGCTGCTGTCCTAGGGCAGTTTATACCTTGACTTTGCCATACCATTTTTCAGTCCAAATTGTATTCAACATACCTCAAATGGTCACTTATTGACCATTAGATTGTTCTTTAATAGTTTAGTAAGTCAAGTCAATTTTTCATGCCTCAAAACCCTAATATCCAATGCAATTTACCCAAAAACCTCAACTAGCACCCTAGTTCAACATCTATATAGGTATATAGCTTAAACATAACCTCCAATTCATGCTAAGTCCATTAAAAACATTCAGAACCATTCCTCTATTAGGGCTGCCGAAATTCAAGTGTTCATACCCATAGGTTTTTTGTTCATTTAAACTACAAATCTTACTAAGTTCAAGTCCAAAATCATGGAAATAAAGAGTTTAATGGGTATAAGTGCACTAACCTTGTTTGGGCAGAATTTCCAAAGCCCTAAACTTCAATTTCCTTCCTCTTGTTGGCTGCCACGAGCTTTAGCAAGGTGCTAGGGCAAATTTTTGTGAAGATAACTTAAGGTTTTAAGGTTGGATGTTGGAAGATTTAAAGCTAAACTTGAGCATCAATGGAGGAAAGGGGTATAGGGATTTCGGCTGGTCTTTTGGGGAAGGATGGCTGCTGGTTTTTCTTTCTTATTTTGGTCTTATTTTATGTCTTTTAATAGTTAGTCAAAGGATTGCTTAAGTGTGATTGGTGGAAGTTTTTAAGTGACCTCACATTATGTCATAAATGGGCATTTTATTGCATTTTCTTTTCTTTCCTCCACTACTCATTTTCAATTTAATTTCTAGCAATATTTCTTCATATTTTATGTCATATTAATTATTTACTCAACTGGACAAGTCGGCCAAAAATCACCTCGGAAGGCGAAATAACCAAAATGCCCTCCATTTGGCTTAACGGGTCAAAATCGTCTGTATCGATTGAAAAATTTTTCTAGGTATTTTCTTGGCATTCTAATGCCATGGGAACCTCAATTACCCTTCTCTGGAGTCCCAAAAATTATTTTATAATTTTTCCCCCGGGTCTAGGGCTCCTCGTTGCGAGAACCGCAACTTCCCTCCGGTTACCCATCGCTTGGGCACCGGCTCGTTTTGCTTGGTTGTATTTTATTTCTAAAATTTTTACTAAGTGTTTCTTATTAATATTTGAGTTAATTATGGTTCCTGTTAGTTTAAATATTTTTCCGGACGTTCTAGCTGTCCGGACCGACACCGGTCACCGGAACAGTAGGATGTACGGAATGGTTACCGGGAGGGTGTTACAAATTCACCCTTAGAGGTGACAATTGGCCTAAATGTCCATTAGTATGTTGGAAATTAAATTTATGAAAATTAGATTTAAAGTGAAGAAGTTATGGAAAGAAAAGAAAAAGAAAATGAAAAATTCAAAAAGAAAAACATATTATGACATCATACATTACCTAAGCATGATGTAATAAATTTTAAATTTTATAATTTGAAAATTAGGGGATAATCATTTAAAGAGACAATTAAATAAATTAAAAAGATATTTTTTTTCATTCCTTTCTTCTTCTTGCGGTGAGCCCTTCTCTCTCTCATCTCTCTCTTTTCTCTTCCACTTCCTCCACGAAAGCTCATTTTGAGCTTAAAAACACCCTAAAATTTGCCATATTTTCCATAGTCCCTAGAATAAAAACTTACCATTTGGCCTTGTTTGAGTGATTGGAAGCAAAAGAAAGAAGAAATCTTGAAGTTTGAAAGGTTGAGAAAATTGATCAAGTGAGGTAAGTCCAACTTCGAGCTTAAATTCTTATTAAATTCATGAATTTAAGTTTAATTGTAATGAAATTGCATGAGAAATAGAGAAATTTTTGTATGAGTGGAAGAATATGGAATTCGGCTAGGTTGGGTGGATGATGAATTGAGTGGTTTGGTTTAATCAAACATGAATTTTAGTATAGTATGAAGTATATGCATGATTTAGGTAGTTGAAATTGAGTAAATTGTGTTACTTAGAAAATTAGGGTTCTTGAACCATTGAAAATTAGGGGGGAAAAATTAGGGATTTTAGGAATTGATGCAGTTGGACCTAATTGAGGTTTGAAATGGTCAATTGGAATGTGTTTGAATGGTTGGAATGGGATTGAAATGGTGAAGGTGATGCTGCCTCAATTGGGCAGTTTGACCTTGGTCAACTCAAGAGGGCATAACTGAAAATTGATTGCTCAAATTGGTGTGAGGCCAATTGGAGATGAAAATTAAGACCCAAATCTACAATTTTTATGCAGAAACCCAACCCTAAAACTGAACACAAGGTGGCAAAAAATTAGGTCAAATCTAGATTTAGGCACACTGCCCTGCACAAAACTGACCATATGAACAGTACATGTTCAAATGGCCATAACTTGGTCTAGGAAGGTCGAAATGACCTGAATTTTATACCGATGGAAAGCTGAGATATAGCACTACAACTTGCATGAAGTACACAAACCCAAATTCTGACCATAACCCATCTGAAAAGTGAACCGCAATCAGAACACCAAAACTACTAGACCAAAATTGGTACCCAAAATTCTGGGTTAAAACCAATCTGGCCATCCACCTTAAAATTAACATAACTTGAGCTAAAAAACTCCAAATGGAGTGATTCAAAAAGTAAATTAAAGCTAAGACAATAAGAAACAACTTTAATGAAGGAAAGTTGGCCAAATTCCCACTGTAATAAGACCAATGGAACAGTAGAAAACAGTGACTCAAAACTGAAAATTTACAATTTTTCTTAGGAAGCTTTGAAATTAGAATGGCAATCAATGCCAACAAATTTGACACTTAAAATGTGGTATGTGAGTGCATTTAGGACTAACATACTTATTAAACATGAAAAAGTCAACATTTTGACTTGAATAGTGTAATAAATAGTAACCCCAAATTACCAAACTCAAAGAATTCCATTTTAAGCAAATTTAAGGGTACAATTAAGTATGCATGAAATTAATTGTTGGAATAATTATGAGACATGATATTGAAATACTATAAATTGTGTGTTTCAATTAAAAAAGAGGCTGAGAAGGAAGTTGAAGAAAAGTGAGTTAAGGCTTAGAGGCGAATCATACAAGGTTTGTGCACAATAAACTTTAATTTATCGTTTTCTAATTGAAAACTTATTTAGCTATGCATTGTGAATTAATTGTATTAATCATGGGTTTCGAGAAAATACTGTGTTGCCACTTTATGAATGGAAATTTTGAAGTGGAAATTGATTTGTGTTTTACATAAAATGTTTGAATAACTTGATTTAAATTGGTTTTGGATTCACACTTAGCATGACAGTATCACTATATTCCTCCTCCATTTACGGGGTTGAGATCGATTATATTCCTCCCTCTCTGGCCTGCCAGTTGAGGTTGAGATCGGATGAGTATTCATGTAGCTAGCTAGCCACCTCCCTCATTGATTTCGATTAGTAGGGTTGAGATTATCGTGGTGTACAACACGGCATTAATCAGAAATTTTATTACTAGAATTCTGCTGCGACACTGGTTTATGAATATATTGTTTTAATTAATGAAAAATTAATGATATGAAATAGTTTGCATATGTTGTGTACTTAGACTCCCTTAGTAGAGGATTTCAAATAGAAATCTGATTTAGTTGGCTCAAATAAATTAATAATATTTTATTTTATTTTATTTGCATTGTTGGGCTTTAATCTTGGTCTTAGTTATGGGTTTGGGGATAGTAAGGCTTACTACGAGCCTTGGTGGCTTAATGCCAGCCTAAGTCCTAGTGTCGGTCCAGCCCGTGGGATCGGATCGTGACAAATAATTTTTTCCAAGTTACAGGAGCAGTAATTTTCTTCAGAGTCTAATCTGCATTTTTCTTCGCAAGATGCAATATTATTAATTAGAAATTTTTATTTATTTATTTGTTTATTTAAATAATTATTTTATTTTTAGAATTCCATTGTGACTCTATTTTATAAATATATTGTATGAATTAATGGTACTATATGGTTTATGCATATTGGATATCAAGGTTAAGCTGAACTCACCTAGTTGTGAATTTCAGATAGATATTGGGTTGAGTTGACCCAAACAAATTTATAATATTTTATTTTATTTTGTTTTGTATTTTTGGGCCTTGATTTTGGTACGATCATCGGTCTAGGAGAAGTAATACTTTTTATGGGCTTCGAATGCTTTATGATGGCCCAAGTCGTAGTACCGTTTCGGCCCATAGAGTTGGGTCATGACAGTAAGCCTATAAAACAAGAAGATCCAATCCCAGTGTCATGTAAGCCTGTAAAACAAGAAGATGTGTGGTTGATGGCTTTCTGGCTAGCCACTCTGATGCTCAAGTTAGAATTTGTAGGTAAAGAATACGTAAATGAAAATCAAAAAGTGAATGAGTAGTAATTTGGCAAAGTTTTCATACTTAATTAATGGCAGTTTCTAATATTTATAGGCTAAAGCAAAGTAGCAGTTGTAGCTATTCGCCATAATCTCGAAAGTTAGGTTGATATCTTGAGATTATCTCTTATAAATTAGGATTTAATCTTGACTTGACGATATTGTTGTTGAGTATATAATTATTAAGCAAATTTGGATAGTCACAATTGATGTCAAAGTTTTTTAAAGCTAAGATTTTATTCATACAATATTTATAATAAATCTATTTTTTTAATTTAAAATACTAAAATAAAATTATTTTTTCAAATTATTAATAACTATAATTTTATTGGACTCCAAAATTATAGTATTATTTTCGTTATGAACATGGCTTCTCTTTGGAAACTTCTTCTTTTTCTACTTCATTTTTTTTTTATATTTTTTTCCTTTTTTTCTTTTTGATATTCTTTTTGGGTGTCACCGATGAATGTTTTTACCGGCAGCAGCTCCCCCTTTCTTTTCTATTATTATTTTTTTTTTCTAATATCTCTCATATCTATTTGAAATAAATTTTAAGTATATATCCTCAGATCTATCATTATTGATAGATTTTAAGTGAATAAATCTTTATATCTATTATTGTTAATAGATTTTAAGTTTTTGTAATATTTTTTCTCCTCTAATAAAGTTATTTTATTTTTTCATATTATTGATTTTTTTTTTTTGAGAAGAGTATTGTATAAAGTGCTAATCTTTCATTCAATAGGAGATCTAAATTTGAAGGTTATCTGAAGGGGATCAAAATAAGACCATGGAGTCAAATAATAAAATGCATAGTCTGCCTATTAGTCAATCTACATGTTCTGTCAATACTATCGAATTTTCTAAGTTCTTTTTATTTTTTTTATATGAGTGATTAATTTTATTTACACAAAAATATGATACGTTATACTTTTTTTATATTAAAATTTAAAAACCCTCACAATAAAAGAAAAAAAAATCTTATTAAAAAAATAAAAAAAATAAAAAAAATAAAAATAAAAACACTATAAAACGGAGAAGAGTGAAAAAAAAACTAATACTTTATTTAAAAAAAAATAAAAGAAAAAAGTTTATTATTGGTGAAAAATGATGAATCCTAAAAATAATAATAAAAAAATATAAAAAGAGGAAGGGAAGGAGGGCAGCTAGAATGGTGGACATCGAAGGAATGTACAGTCCGACATGGTCACATGAATTACTCGGTACTAATTTGGTTTTGGCCAACAAACGACCATGATTTAAATAATTAATGTGTGTTTAAACTTTTCTAAGTTGATCGAAGATATATTATTTATATAAAGGAAGATATATTATTTATATAATAATTTAAGGTTGGAGTTTTCATTTCTTAATTTTCTACTAAAAAAACTTTTTAATTAAAATAACAATACTTAATCAAAAAAAATAAAGAAATATTTCTAATCTTAATCCAGTCTAACTGAAAACAGAAATCATCATCGCCGTAGCCGCCTCCTATAACTGCAACCAACGATTCAATATTGGATTAAAAAAAAAAATTGGGTTCCATTTTATAATACAAGTTGCTGTTTGCTTTATTTGGTTGTTGACTTGGTTTTATTTAGTTCTCTTTATATATATATATATATATAATGACTAAATTGTAAAGATTTTATCGAAGATATATAGCATAAAATAGAATGATCTCTGATGTATCAAAATGTATCAATGAATGTGATATAAGAAATAGGATTATACGTTATTCGATTTGAACTAAATAAATCAATCGAATTAATGAAATTTAATAATTCAGTTTGATTTTTATAGTAATTTGGTTTGGTTTAATTCAGCTTTAATTTTAGAAAAATCAATTTAATCAACTTGATTTAATTTTTAATAAAAAAATTAATAAAATCAAATTAAATCAAAATAAATATAATTTAAAAGATTTTGTGTTACACAAGTTATTTATCGCGCAATGGTTAAGAGGCTTCCTTAAAAGTTTTAGATTCAGGGTTCAATAGTTGGTGCCACTAAATTTTTTTTTTTAACTTAATTCTTTATTAAATGTCAGCCATTTATTTTCAGATGATCTCAACTGTTGATATCATAGCCCTTACCATCAAAGAATAGGATGGGGACCCTTAGCAGAGCAATATGCTTCATCAGATTCTGGGTTCAAGAGACGAGCCAGGCCATTGATCCTCTAGAGTAAATGGACTTGCATTTAGGGGTGTGCAAACGGTCGGTTCGGTTCCGAACCGAACCGAACCGAAAAAACCGAAAACCGAAAATCGAAGATTTTAAAAACCGAACCGAACCGATTGATAAGAGAAAACCGAACCGAATCGAATCGATAAATTTCGGTTCGGTTCGGTTTTAAACCGATCAAACCGAAATTTATAAAATTTCATATTTTTAACATTAAATCTAAATAATAAAAACATAAAAACAAAAAAAATTGGAAATCAAAACTCAAAAATCTTTAGATTCGGTTCGGTTTTCTTTGATTTCGGTTCGGTTCGATTCGGTTCGATTCGATTTTTTTTTATTTTCTATATATCAATAATTTCAGTTCGGTTCGGTTTTTTTGATTTTTTTATGAAAATAACCGAACCGAACCGATTAAACCGAAATTATCAAAATTATAAACCGAACCGAACCGATTAAATTTTAAAACCGAACCGATTGAACCGAATTAATCGGTTCGGTTCGGTTTTTCGGTTAAAACCGAAAACTGCACACCCCTACTTGCATTTCTCGAATTCTGGATTTTGGAGTGAATGAGTCTGCAATATACGTATGGTTTCAAGATTCTGCATTTGTGATACTAATGAATATGTTAGTGAATGGGTCTGCATTTCTTGGATTCAATTTGCTCATTACAGGAGTTTTCTTGCAGGAGTTTAAATCCAGCGTTTGCTCATTTCAACAAGACATTAGTATTTATTCTTGCTTTTATAAAATAAATTAATTAGTTAATTTTTATCAAACTTTTAATAAAGGTCAGTGTATTTGTAAGTTACTGGAGTCAAGTCATTTTCTTCTTTTCAACTGGACCAGCTACATTCGTGTCGATAAGCTTGTAAGTTAGATTATTTATATTTTTTAGCATGCTCATATATTTTATAAATATATTTACATACTTAGTCAAATAAGTTAGTGACATTATTATTATTGCATATATAATTATTATTAATTACTTGTATTTATCACTTTGAGTATAATTTAGAGTTCTGTAGGTGTGTTACATACGATACATAATGAATATAAATTGGACAGATAGTCACTGTTTGAGTTAATCTCTTTATACGATAATATATATATATATATATATATATATATATATATATATATATATATATATATATATGTGGTAAGTTGCCATTTGCTTTGTTTAGTTGTTGACTTGGTTTTATTTAGTTCTCTTTATATACATTAAATTATTTAATGACTAAATTGTAAATATATTATTATCAATATATGACATGAAATAAAAAGATTCCTAATATGTGTGATATAAGAAATAGGATCGTGCACTATTCAATTTTAACCGAATAAATCAATTAAATAGATAAAATTTGATAATTTAGTTTGATTTTTACAGTAATTTAATTTAATTTAATTTAGTTTTAATTTTAAAAAAATCGATTAAATCAGTTCCGTTCAATTTTTAATGAAAAAAATTAATAAAATCAAACTGAATCAAAATAAACATGATTTATTTATTGCACAATGGTTAAGAGGCTCCCTTAAAATTTTTAGATTAAGTGTTCAATACTTGGTGCCACTAAAATTTTTATTTTTTAACTTAACTCTTCATTAAATTTCAGCCATTTATTTTCAGATGATCTCAACTGTGATATCATAGCCCTTTCCATCAAAGAATAAGATGGGGACCCTCAGCAGAGCAATATGCTTCATCAGATTCTGGATTCAAGAGACGAGCCAGGCCATTGATCGTCTAGAATAAATGGGTTTGCATTTCTCGAATTCTGGATTTTGGAGTAAATGAGTCTGCAATATACTTATGGATTCTGGATTCTACATTTGAGATACTAATGAATATGTGAGTGAATGGGTCTGCATTTCTTGGATTCAATTTGCTCATTATATTCAGTTTTTTTTTTTTTTCAATTTGTATTCATCAATATTTTTTTTTTCTTTTTGTTTGTATGGTGATTTTATACACGAGTATTGATTTTGTATGAGTATTGATTATTAAATATGAAATATTGTGTCATTGTAGTATGTTTTGATTGATTCAAGTTTAAATTCAATAAGTGTTTTGTTTAATTGATGTCATAATTTTGTATATGTGTTGATTATCCTTTTTGGTGAATATTAGATTGAAACAAACACGGTATTGATTTTATTTTTGAATGTAAAGAGCTTGAAACTGAATTATCGGAATAAATTGAATCGAATTTTTTAATTTATTTTAATTTATTTTTTATAATTTTAATAATTTAATTTTTAATTTATTCAATATAATTCGATTTTAAATCAAATTAGCCGAATACTCAGCCCCAATGAAAAGTCTCGTTTTTAAGATTCATCTGACTTCGATTGAGTAAAATACTCAAAAAGCGACTCCCAACCAAGGGAAATATCAAACCCTACTCTCATTTGGATAGGGGTCTAAAAAAATACATCAACCACTGATATGACAAAGTTTCAAGAGATTTTTACGAGAAGCCTCCTACTGTGAGTTGTCCAATCACTGAACATATTACACTACCTCATCACCTATATCCCTAGACTTTGACAGGTCTCTACAGAGCTTGTGTAGCAGACGACCTGCCAGGTTCTTGGAATACTTATCCTCAACGAGGAGCCGCTTGTCCCAAGTGCCATGACTCCAAGCAAATATGAATAGAAGAAATTCATACCAAAGTAAGAGACTTTTTGCTTTCACTCATATTACGGATCCTTGATCCACAATGTACGGATAAAGCATTATTCTCTATACTTTCCTCTCTTCTCAAATATTTGGTAATTTTTATAGCTCGTTTTTAAATTTTATTTTATTTTTTATTCTCACTTTTTACTTTTAATTTATTATTAAAAATTTTTAAATTTTATTTTTTTTACAAAAATCCTCATAATATGCTATAGCATGTTTGCATGTTAAAAAATAATAAAATTATCTTATTACTCTATTCTTCTCTTTTTTTTCTTTTTCCCTTTCTTCATTCTCTTTCTTCTTCACAAGCCAAAAAAAATATTTACTGTTTCATTCATTATCTAGACCTATCACAAAAATATCAATACCATTACAATGATATGCTTTTTAGAAAGTAGAAAAATTTACCCTTCACCAAACTATGGTGAAGTTGCATTTGTAAATTTCACACTATAGCTTAAAGTGATTTCTTTAAACTTGAAAACCTGTTATTATAAGATAGAGGAATTTTTTATGAAACAAAATTAAAGTTTAAGAATTTTTTTAGTAACAAATTAAATTTAAAGAACAACCGTGAAACATGGGATAACGTTTACGAATGAGCTATAAAAATTACTCCAAATATTCATGGTCATTGAACTAACTTAATCATCGGAGGGTTTTTGACGAACTACCAGTACCTCGCCATAACCCCTTTATATCTTTAGATTCCATGTGGAAAGTTCCAAGGACCTGCTAATTTTGAACCACAACAATTAGTGCCATCTGTGGAAAATGCAAATATCATTTCTATTTCGCTTATAAGCTAAAATGCTTATCGTTAGAGTAAAAGATCATGTCTCAACCCTCTAAGAATCATAAAAAAGGCATTGGTGACTTTCCCATTGGCTGATCTACTCCCTCAATGGAGGAAAAATCCATGAAGCAAGGAAGGTTAACATTCCACCACTTATTGGAATTGCACTTAAGTTACAAGCTTTTATTACTTAACAAGGAGGCTACTCCAATTTTAATAACCTTGTGAGTCTCGATGGACAATTTTTTCCTCGCATATGCCTTTCTTGTAACGCCCCTCACCCGTCTACAGTATAGCCGAGCAAAGTATGCCACATTCGGTGACGGAGCACCCTATCTTATCTTGTCATGTACATTATTAATTTAATGTCCATTTATTTTTATTATCCCACGTATTATTTTTTTTTTATTACATTTCATTCTTATGAAGACTCAGACAAAGTCTCCTCTGTTTTATTAGTGCATGACGGGTTTCATTATTTACCTGTTAAAATTTTCATATCATAAGTTCAATCCATATCAATTTACCTCTTGTAATATCCATCTCATTAGTTTCCATGTATCAGATCATATAATCAATTCATATCATATGTCATATAATCAATTCATGTAAAACACATTTACTTTTTATTAATAGAATTCATATATAATAATTTACAATTTATATTACAGTCTCAAAATGAATTACATCTTTGACTTATGTACAGAAATCAAAAATACAAAATCTAAATACACATGGTCCTTACCAAAAATATTCTGCTGAGGTGACTCCCACACTAGTGCAAATATACTCAGAATCACTGTCTGGATTCTACTGGTCAATCTCTCTAATACCTATGCGAGGAAACAATTCATCGCGCTAAGCATATTGCTTGGTGGTGCATAATTTAAAATAAAAATAACTGAATAATCAATGATAATTATTTTATGTATAATTTCATATAGAGATTCATATTCTATGGACTCTGAGTCAATTACATGTTTACTGAGCTTTAGAAGCAATTTGTCGGGATCCTTTCTAATAATTTATTTCATTTTCAGTCTTCTTAATTTCATATCAGTGGTCTCTTTATGTAATTATTTAATTTTTAAAGCTTATTACTTATGAGTCGTTTCATAACTTTAGCTGCTCCATAAGAGCATATTAATTTACTGGGATCTCTTCTATAATCAATTGATTTTTACAGCCTATTACTCGTATTTGTGAACTTTTCGGTACTTAATTAAATTTAAGACTCATTACTCATATTTGTGCCCAAATAACCTATGACAGACTATAAAGTTCGGATACACGAGAGTATACAAGTTAGACATTCGTATACCTATCATGTATACATCTGTCATGTCAGGCACAAGGCCAACAGGCAGGCATAAAGCCAGAAATCATATCAGGCATAATGGCCAACGGACAGGCATAAAGCCAGTAGAACGATCATATCAGACATATATTATCTATCAATGATTATTATTATGGGCAGTACTATAATTTGTAGTTCCTAATTGGTATACCAATTGATCCAAGCTATATACATAATTCTTGGTATACTTTGGGCAAATTAGTATTATTAAGCACTTATAGTTTTATTATTTTATGCTATGTACTATTAAGGATTCATAACATATTGTTATGTCACTTCATGTACTATTTATGCTTTATATCATTTTCATGTCATTATAATAGGAACATAGATCCCAAGTATATATTCATATAACTTATGTATTTTTCACTGTTATTAATTTATGTCATGTACTATACATATTTATAGTTTTGTTATTTCATATATGACTAAAACATGGGTTCCAAGTGTATTTTCATATGACTTATTTGTTTAGTAATACATTAGAGTCATTAGGGTTAAAACCCTACCATAAGATAAGTTGTCTTATGAACCTTTTTTAGGTTCAGTTTTAATGTCTTAATTTTATCTATTAATTTGATTACTTTTTGGCCACTGTTTGGCCATGTTTCCTCATGGAAGTTGTTCTTCTATGTCTTGTCTTATTTTTCCTTTTTGAATCATGTCATTTGAATTTCTAGAACTCAAGTTATGGTCAAATAACTATAACTGGTTCATTTCCTAATTCTGGATCCTTTGCTAGGTAGATTTTGGAGTTATAGTTTACCAATTTAATTGGACATGTTGCAGTCACTTTTAGGCTTAGTATTCTTCATATAATTTGTTGCCCTATGTCATATGGTTACTCAGAATTTTGAATTGTAATTTTTCAAGTCTTGTAGAATTACTTATAGCCAAATCACTGACCTGGACTCAAGTACCCTGTGCCAACAGGATCCTAGTTCAAGTCAGTAGCTTTGACTCAACTTTTGGAATTCTTACATTTATAATTTGAGGAAAATGTCTAAAACAAAGTTGTAGCTCTATTTCTCAGGTTTCCACAACAATATAGCTCATCCAAATTGAAGTTTCCTAGTGGGAGATATGACTTGAAGACTGTTCTATAGTCAATGGTCACTTAGGCAATTTCCAAAATTTGCATACTAATTTGATCTAGCTAATTGACCTAATTTCTTTAATTTATGGGTTTTGGTAAAAATACCAACATTGTAGATCTATGTTTTATTGAAATTTTGGCACTAATTTTAGGGCATTTGGATTTCTATGGACCAAGTTATAGCCTCTTTGCCAAAACTAGTCAAGTAAGCCTATTTCTAGCAATTTCTGGGCAATATGGTTCTATGCAGTTTTGTTACCTAACTTGGGCAAGCAATTTGATTGGGTTAATGGCATTTCTAGGCTTTGTGTTCTTCACAAAAGTTGTAGCCCTATATCTAAGCTTTTCAATGGTATAAATTTCAGGTCATTTTGACATGTCTGTAGTGAGTTATGAACAAATGAAGATATCCTATTCATTTGATCATTTTCTGGGTTCACTATTTGGTAATCCTAATTAGGGCAACATTTAAGTCACTTTTTGGACAGAATTTGGGCATGGTTTCTTCATGAAAAATGATACATTTTAGGTCTAGTTTTACCTCTAATTAGCCTCATACCAATTGGAGCCACAAAAATTCGGTTATGGCTTAAAACATTCACTGAATTTCAATAATTCTCAACCTGCAAAGAAATTTACACTTCTAATTTTATTTCCTCCAACTCCCAAACTACAATTCAACATTCATGGCACTTCTAATATCATTAATTCATCTCAACACTATCAAATTTCAGCAATTACATCATGTCTCCAATAATCAGTTCAAAACCCTAATTCAAATGGTCAAAGTCAACAATATTCACATAAAAACAATTTACTATTACATGTAACTTCAATTGTCAACATATAATTCACTTCCACTTATCCATCAACACCATTAATCAATATTTACATACATGAAATTATCAATCTCCTAAGTTCCTCAAGGCTGCCAAATTGAGGCAATTTCACAAAGTCTCCATAATTATCATCAAACCCTAATTCAAGTTGCCAATCACAATATAAACCTGTAATTAATTTGCTTGTAAATGAAACTTCATTCCTCAACATATAATTCATTCATCAACATCACAAATCACCTTTTTCATACATGAATTAATCAAATTCTCAAATTTTTCATGGCTGCCGAAATGAAGAGCTCACAATTACTCATCAACCTCTTCAAATTTCTTATCATATAAACTCATCCTAAGCTTAAAACAAGAATTAAAGAAGAAAGGTGGGAAGATTGAGCACTAACTTCTTTGTTCACTTTCTTGAGCTTGTTAAAACTTCACCTAATCTTCTTTTTCTAGATGCCTATAGTTTTCCCAAGGTGTGAGGATTAACTTTTGTGAAGTGAACTTGTGATTTTAGATTGAAAATGGAGGGCTTTAAGCTTTGCATGAAAACGTCCATGGAGGAAAGATGAAGAACTCATTTCAGCCATGGGAGAGAATGAAGAAGAAGAAATGAAGTTAGTGGATTTAACTTGTCATCTTATGATTTTATACCTCCACTAACAATTTAAATATTAATTATAATGATTAAACTTTCATAATTCTAATTATACCCCCTCATTTCTCTTTAATTACATTACACATGTAATTTCATATTTTAATGGGATTTTCAAAATTTTAATATCTCTTATTTTAATGGACATTAGATCAAAAGTCAACTCTAAGTGCCAAATGACCAAAATGCCCCTCTTCGGGTTATAGTTATAATTTTTCGATAATACTGATTAAATCCCTGATCCAACGGTTCCTTTAATTTTTATTTTTTTATCTGTACCGATTAACTAAATTTTCTTTGACATTTTTAATATCATTTGTACCTCAGTAGACCTTTAATTAAGTCTTGAAAATTATTTCCTAAGGTTCCTCGCGGGTCTGAAGTCATCAACTGTCTATGCAGTGACTTCCCGGCACAGTCACCCATCGCTAGAACCGCAACTCATTTAACCTAGTTACATTTCATTTCTTTTATTTTTTCTTAATTTTTCTTGTATTTTCTTATCATGTATTCCATCATTTTATGCCTCCTCACTATCATTTAAGTGTAGTTCCAGACATCTTAACTGTCTGAACAAACGTTAGTCATCGAAACAGTAGAACGTACGGACTATCTACAGTGAGGGCATTACATTTCTAATGCCTATGATGATGAACACAAGATTCAGATGTGGCTCCAAAAGCCTGATCTCTTAAAGTAAATGACATGATGGAGAAAACACTCTCAACCTCACAACTAGCTCTCCATTGCTTGCAAAGATAGGCTTACATCTCCTAAAAAGAGAATTTGCACAGAGACTGCAAGGACTCTTGGCATAAGGAAAGAAGATTTGATAGATTCTAGATATACAGATAGAAGATTTGAAAAACGAAGGACAATAAGAAAAAGGATATGATGTTCATGAATACTCAGTGGCAGATGTAGCATAATAAAAGAGGGGTCAATTGACCCCTCTTTTTTTAGGATTATCTTTATATGTTTATATATTTATTTATACTGACCCTCATAAATTTGATTAGTGAACCCTCTTTCTTAATGAAACATACTATGATTTTAGCTAATATGTCATCTATTAATTGTTTGGTGTATATATCCGAGTGCAATAAAAATGTACTCTGACCCCGGAAATTTTTTTTAGATTCGCCACTGTGAATGGTTAGGCAACAAAGACTTGTATTTGCATAAACAATGCTTAGGAGACACATCTATAATAATAACAACTAAGTCTTAATCCCACATTAATTAGGAGGAGACAATGTCTGGGTAATTTTTATTAGTTGTCCCTTAAGTTTGAGAGTGTTGCATTTTCATCTATCATCTTTATTTTATTATCATAAAATCTTAAAACTTTCAAAACATTATATTAAAATCCCTCATGTTAGAATCTAGTCAGTTTTCCAGCAAGATGCTTATGTGACAGTGCCACGCTGTCAAAAAATAAAAGAAAAGAAATTATAAGAATTTACCATCATAGGCCATACTTCCTTTCCCTTTTCCTTACTCATCTTCGTCCACCTACATCACCTCGTAGTGACCATTGTTTCTTTTTTTTTTTTCATTATTATTATTATTATTATTATTATTATTATTATTATTATTATTATTATTATTTTTTCACTTGTTACACTACTATGTAAACATCTTACTGGATATCAGATCATGACAAAAGGGATTTTAGTATAACATTTTTGAAATTTAGGGATTTTAGTATAATATTTTCAAATATTTAAGCTTTTATGATAATAAAACAAATGTGAGAGATGAAAGTGAAACACCTCCCAAAATTGAAGAATGACCGGTAAAAATTACGCTACAGTTTCTTGATAGAATGAAAGGTTGCACCCAATGCTGCCTGCCATCAAGAAAGATGTTGCTTTAAAATTAGGCTAAACTTATTAAATTAAAATATTTAGACGTAATTGTAAAAGGTTAAAAAAAAATTAATACAAACAATTTGGCTCTGCCCATCATTAATGCATATATGTATATAGGTGCAAATAGGTTCAATTAATCGGGAATGTTTAGATATATGATTTTCAAATATTGATGTGATACTGATTTCAAATAGAATTGAATAAAAAAATATTTATATAATCAATTTTAACTAATTTAAAATTAAAATTTAATTATTATTATTATTGTTTATTGTTAGTATTATTTTTATGCTTTCTATAAAAATTCAGTGAGACAATAGTCTGAAATAAAAGACAAAAGTTCTGTTAAAAAAAAAAAGTTATAATAATTTTTTTTAATTACGTCAGGGTACAATTTAACTATTTTTGTCGAAAGTTAGGCTAGATTTCATTAATAGATAAAATAATAAAGGCCAATGCATGTAAAGCTGACTTAAGTCCAGCTAGGCTCATTACAAAGAGATCCAAAAAGCAAAAGAAAACCCTACCCATTGCTTAAAACTGGAGCCCCAAAATTCAAAATAACTGACCCATGAGAAACAAGTCGGGTCTCATCTTCTCCTCAAAGCTTTGGAGCCCTAGCCGTCACTATCTTTACAAGCGTAGCAGATAGCTATCATCTTCTTCGCAAGTGTAGCAGACAACTTAATGATGGGATCCACAGAACCCAAATTAGAGAAATCCTCGCACCAACAGATAAAATGCAAATTGACGCTCAGACGACGCTACAGACCAAATCTCTAATATGGACGATGGCATCAACCATCTCGTTTGCCTCAACAGAGACTAATATCAGTCACGTTAGGAGTGGTATGGTATAACTCTTCAGGATTAGCTATCAAGGACAAGAGGCTGACAATTTAACTATATTATGCCATTAAACAAAATTTTAATAGTTTCATTGTCTTGTACGTAATGTTTTAAAATCCTAATAGAAGTAAGAAATAAATTAAAGTTATTTCACCGATTAACTTTAACTTAATAGTACTAAAGTGATTTTCAAAATTACAAAGTCTTTAATTCAAATTTTAATAAGATTTAAAAAATATACGACTTGAGTTTGCTGATGATCAATTTTACTTATGCAAATCAAAATGTCATTTTTACACGTAATCCAACATATATTTTATTGTTTTTATATATAAAAAAAAATTTAAGAAGGAAATAGATAATTAATCAATATTTAAATTCCGAATTTTTTTTTATACTATAGTGGGGATCTCCATTTTTTAGGGGTCATTTTAAGCTGCCATTTCTTTTCTGCTGCATAAATGGTGTGGAAGTGGGAAAAGGAAATTGCCCAAATGCAAATAGACTATTCTAATGAAATCAATATGAAATAGGTCTCAGATTACTAGACTATTCTAATGAAATCATTTTAAACTTTAATAGTAAGTCAACGGCCTATTGTCGGAAAAAATTAAAAAAAAAAAAAAAAAAGAAGAGCAGCCGATATTTTTTATAGGAAAATTATACAAACAATACCTTAATTTATGGTTATTTAAATAAGGTTATCTAAAATTTAGTTTGTAATATAAAATTTTTAATATTTAATTTAAAAAACACAAAACCCTTATAACATTTAACAATTCGTTTTTATATTATTTTTATGAATGTGATACTTATTAAATAAAAAATTATATTTTCTTTTTTAAATTTAATACTTATTAAAAAAAATTAATTATGTTTCTAGCTACCCACAACTCTAACAATTCAAATAACAAAAATTAATACTAATTTTTTAATTTGATGAATATTACATCAACATAAATAATCTATAAACTAGCAAAGTTTTGTCTCTTTCTAGATACTAGTTTTTTTAATTGCACAAATAATTTAGGTTATTTTTGTTTGTCTAGGTTAGATGTAAAGGAATGGTCTATTGACTTGATTTAGCATGCCATGTTCATGCTAAGTTTCTTTCTGATCTAATAATTTGCAATATTTTTTTTTTATCAAACCGTTCATAAACCTCACTAGCTATAAATAGCAAACTATAGTGTCTAAATCATAGCATAAAATCTTGTAATTTGACTTTGGAATACCATGGCTGGAATGTTAGCTCCTTTTTGCTTTCTATAAACTCATCACTTGCATAGGCTTAGTTATAAGCTACCACAACAAACCATCAAAAGGTTTCAGCTGGCAAGGGTAGATGTAGCTGGGGATGGCCACGGTCAGGTTTCGAACCGGAATCGAATCGGAATCGGTTCAGTCAAAATCAGATCGAAACCGATCAAAATCGGAATCGACTTTAAACCAGACCGAAATCGTCATTTTACAGTTTGGCTCAGGTTCATATTTTTTAGAAATCGTGAACCTGCGATTTTGAACCTCATTGAACTGACTGTTCCAAATTGGACTAAACTGACGATTTAAATACAAAAAAATTCAATAAATACCTCACTTCACTTCTAATTCATATATATATATATATATATATATATATATATATATATATATATATATATATATATATATATATATATAACTAATTTTCTACACAATTATTCTCTATACTCTCTTTAATTCTTAATACTCTTTCAATTTCTCTCAAATTTTCTAAATAATTATTTTCTACACTCTTTTTAATTCTCAGTACTTTCACAATTTCTCTACTTTATTATTTTATATGCTCATTGAAATTTTTAATATTATCTCAATTACTCTGTTATTATTTTATATCTTTAATAAAATTTTCAATACCCTCTATTTTAATTTTTTTTTCTTTTATATTTTTTTAATTATCAATTATCATATAATTTTTTAAAAAATGGCAAGTAATACTTAACTCAACTAAGTTTTTATCCCAAAAATTTATTGGAGTTGGCTATATGGATTCTCTTTCTCCACTCTAAACGATTTTGAGTTAAATCCTCGTAAATGTGTAATGCTTCTAGGTCATGTTGTACTATTTTCCTCCAAGTCAGTTTAGGTCTGCCTATTCTTTTCTTTCTATCCTCTAACCTAATGTGCTCTACTTGTTTAACTGGTGTTTTCCTATGTTTACGCTTCACACGACCAAACCACCTCAACCTCCATTCTCTCAACTTATAACTGAAAACTTTGATTCCTCTAAATACTAAAGGGATACATAGGAAAAATTAAGTTTATGCACCTTTTTTTAATTTTTTTTAAATTAATTTTATTTCTAGTTTTTAATAAGTTCAAGTTTTTGCTTATTAAATTTTTTTTAAAAATAAGTTATTTTTATTCTTTTTTTTTATTTTATTTTGATTGAAAGATTTCTAAGAAAAATAAAAATATTTTTACAAATATAACTTAAATTCTAAATCAATAAAATTTTCCTCTAATTTTTTCCTTAAGTCGCTCTTAAACCGCCCCTGAATCGCTTCCAAACTGTCTTTCAAACCGTCTTAAACTGTTTCGAACCGTCCTTTAAACTGTTTTAAACCAGAACCCGCGGTTCAAGAACCGTCTTTCAAATCGTCCCATGACAATTTGGTTCAGGTTCATGATTTCATTAAACCTGAACCTGAGGTTCAGGAACCGTAATCGGCGGTTCCTGAACCTTGGCCACCCCTAGCTTAGCAGCTGCGCCCTCCATGTGGCTGACCAAACATGAACGGGAAATATCTATTAACAGTGACAACCCGCCACCATTGTGTATTCAGAAAGAAATATCCAATCCTCATACGCCATTGGTTCCGATTCCCGTCATTGATATCAGTTTACTGTCATCTGAGGAACGAGAAGATGATGAGCTCGAAAGGCTTAGAGTGGCTCTCACTTCTTGGGGTTGCTTTCGGGTTCTTGTTTCTTTCTTTTTCTTTTTTTTCTTTCTTTTAAGGCTTTACAACAAATGGATACTAATTCTTGATCATTCTTGAAGCCTCTTATTGCTTTTTTTTTTTTTTTAACTCTTGCAAGATGTTTGAATCATTTTGATGGTTAACTCTTAGGCTATAGGCCATGGAATTGAAAGTTCATTTCTTGACAAAGTACGCGAAATCGGAAAGCAATTCTTTGTTCTTCCCCCGGAAGAGAAACAGAAGTTTGGTCGTGCAGCTAACGATCTTGAAGGATATGGAAATGACCCCAATGTTTCCCGCAAAATCATTTTTAATCGGTCCGAACGCATTCTAATTAAGGTAGCCCCTGAAGACCAACGAAGACTTGAACGTTGGCCCAGCAACCCCAGTGATTTCCTGTACGTCATTTCTATTTTTGAATTTATAATATAGCATAATATAAAGCAAGTGTTTCATCTAAAATAAGGTGCCTCTGTCTCTCTATCCATGCAAATTTTCAAAACAGTTCATATTTATGTAGTAGTTTAGGGATCGAATGTTTATCTCTGTCCCGTATTACTTATAAGATATTAAAGCTTGAAACCTTGCAGTTCATGCCCATTTTCATTAAAAAAAAAAGGTTATAAGTCGAGTTCTCGTGTTCAAATCTCAGTTGCGCCAATAAAAAAAAAAATACAAAGAAGATGAATAATTAAGGAAAGATTTGTTCATTATTTTAATTTGCAGAGAAGTATTG
Organism: Hevea brasiliensis; assembly: GCF_030052815.1. Taxonomy (NCBI): domain Eukaryota; kingdom Viridiplantae; phylum Streptophyta; class Magnoliopsida; order Malpighiales; family Euphorbiaceae; genus Hevea; species Hevea brasiliensis. Next base: position 21,507,416 of record NC_079509.1, on the reverse strand, counting down.
GATGAATATTCAGCCATAATGAAAAGCAAATCGCGCCTTCTGCTGAGGGCCATGGCTAGATCGTTGAATCTGGAAGAGGATTGCTTCTTGAATGCATATGGAGATGAAGAGCTGATAGGAGCAAGGTTCAATTATTATCCAGCAAGTTCAAGTTCAGATATAGTTCAGGGTGCTGAACCTCACTCAGATGGATCAGGAATAACAATTCTTTTACAAGACAAACAAGTGGAAGGCCTCCAAGTTCTGAAAGATGGTAAATGGTCTAGGGTTCCCATAATTCCTGATGCACTAGTTGTCAATGTCGGCGATCAGATGCAGGTAAAAAATTATAAAAGAAATGCCAAGTACTGCTCAATGGTTGTCATGTTTTTGCGGCTGAAATTGATAGATTAGGGGTAGAAAGGATGAAAATTGGAATAAGATTCAATTTCACCCTATATTTGTTTGGTGGTTCAATTTAATTTATTTTTAATTTTTTATTTAATTTAATTTATGAGTTTTGATTTATGTTTAAATTAATTTAATTAATAAAAATATATTTTTTTAATATTAAAATATAATATAAAAATAATTTATTTAATATTTTAATTATAAAAATTATATAATATAAAAATAATATTTTAATATCATTTTTAAAATATTTAATTATTTTGTTTAAATAATATTAAAAAATGACTTTTGTTAATATTAAAATATTATTTTTATATTATATAATTAATTAATTTTTTTATATATCAAATAATTTATTTAAATAAATTATTTAATATTTAATTATTTTTTAATATTAAAATATTATTTTTCTATTGTATAATTAATTAAATAAAAATATTATTTTTATTATTCAATATTATTAATTAGAATAATAATAATTTTTAATTTTAATTAATTATATGAAAATATAAAAATATTTTTTATATTTTCAGTTTAATTAATAATATTGAATAATAAAAATAATATTTTTATTTTTATTAATTAATTATACAATATAAAAATAATATTTTAATATTGAAAAAATAATTAAATAATTACATTTTTTTATTAATTTGATTAATTTGAATATAAATTAAAATTTATGAGTTAAATTGGATAAAAATTAAAATGGACTAAATTAAACCTCCCCAACAAATACATTGAGCAATTTAAACCTTATTCCGATGAAAATTAGATCAAATTAAGCCAGCGAAATCTAATCCAAAGACTTAACCTTATTATTTCTGAATTTCTAAAACATGGCTAACAAATGCGTTATATAGTAATATAGAATGATTCATTCTTTTCCCTACATATTTTCTCTTTTTTATTCATTAAAGGATCGTTTAGATTAAAAACTGTTATCAACTATATAGTTGTAGTTACTGTTGTCCACCGGCTAATTTCAGATCAGAATCCACAGTTCAAGTTCTGGGAAGGGAGTGAACCGAGATCTGAATTCAGTCTGATTCAAAGATGGTTCCTGTTCTAACTTTTTATTGTTTTAATTCTGATTTGAAAACAATTTGGTTAACATAGCGTTGTTTAAAGCTACCATCTTTTTTGAAAAAACAAATAATTTGAACTGGGTTAGAACTAGAGATTTGAACTATCAATTTTGGTTTAAGGCTTGGAAAGGGACCATAACTAGCTCCTTATTAGCCAAGTTCGATTCGAGCTCAAGTCCTTAAGCTATTAACTCAAGTTGATTTTGACGTTGACCCAGACGGATCCAATACGGTTCATAGTCTAGACTAGCCCCTAACTAGGTCTATTAATAATTATATACAATTTGGAGTCATTTATTTTTAAAAAAATCTCTAATTGTTATATTTATTAAATAATGTAATTTGTTTGGATGAAGAGTATAATTAAAAAAAAAAAGAAATAAGATAAAGTAAAGTAATGAAAAATAAGGTATTAAAAATTTTCAATTTTACATGGATTGAAAATTTGAGATTTTAGAATTTATTCAGTTATGAAAAATTATTGTAGTTTTTTTTTAATTTTAAAAAAAAAATAAAAAATAAAATTTCCTATTCATATGTTCTAGTTTTTTAAATGAAGAACTCGAAAAATTTAAGTAAACTTTGAAAAATCTGCTTTAAATTGTTTTACTGTTTTCTTAATTTATGACAAAAATTATATTTTCCAACTGTTTTTTAAATGAATAATAATGATTTTTCTATAACTAAAATTATACTATAATTTTTTCATAGTTAAAATTAAATAATTATTTCAAAAAATATTTATTTACGATGATAAAAAATAATTATAGTATAAAAAGAAATAATACATATTTAAAAAATTTTGAATTTAAAATAAGTTTTTAAATATGTTTTATAATATTTTTTAATTATGAAAGATATGAATACGTTTTTAATTTTTTTAAATTAAAAAACTGTTTTTTATTACTATAACAGGTGAATATATTTTTTCACATTTTTTTTTATTTTTCATGAAAAACGAAAAACTAAATTTTTCTTAAAAAATTGGAAATGCAAACATTCTATACCTCCAAGAACTTATTTTCAAATATAGAGGAAAAACAAAAATATGTACCATTTATATTTTTTTTTTCAAAGGAATTTTTTTTTATAAAATTTCAAAATTTTTATCAGTAGAAATTGTCAATTAGGAGACAATTGTTCGCTATTTTTAATTAATTAATAAGAATTAATAGACATCATTTACCATTCAAATTATTTTTCATATATGATTTTTGAGGCTATGAAAGAAAATAATTTAGTGCTAATGAATTTAATGCAGATAATAAGTAATGGAATATTCAAGAGCCCAACGCATAGAGTAATATTGGAATCAAAGAAGGAGAGGATCTGGGTGGCAGTGTTCCACTTGCCCCAATATGAGGTAGAGATCGGACCAGTTCAATGTTTGATTGATGAAAATAGACCACAACAGTACAGGAACCTCAAGAATTATCGCGGACATTACGAGGACAGCCTCTTTCAAGGAAAGGCGCCACTGGAGATCGTCAAATTTAATGCAATATAATATGAATATTAACCTAAAAACATCTTTTAGTAGTATTAAAGTTGTCTTTAATTAGAACTGCAAAATTTCTAATTCCAATCCAATCAAATAAAAATGCATACCGTTTCATTTATCTCTCAATTATATTAATAAAGTTTTATATAATTTTAGACTCATCAATATTGTTAGACTAGTAATTAAAAAATTATACATTTAATTATGACATAATATGAAAAAATTAGGGCATCCAAATCCTGATATCTTCTTATCTCTATTTAGATTTTTTTGTTATACACCCCACACACATATATAAGTACAAAGGAGGGGACGGACTTATGATGAACATATCAAAATACTTTTAATATAATTATAAAATTATAATTAAAAAAATAAATATTTAAATAAATAAATATCAATTTTTTTAGTTTAACTGTACTTTATTCTAGCATTTTTTGAATTGGTAATGTTGATTCTTTCAAATTATATAAGTAATTAGTATAATTAATAATTTTTGAATTAATTTTATATATAGCATTAATTTAGTGTTGGAGCTAAATGTTTTATTTAGTGGGATTATTTATTTAATTAGTAAATTTTAAGTGTATATATATATATATATATATATATATATATATATATATATATATATATATATATGTAACTTTTAATCACAATTAAAATTTGAAATAATAGTAATAAAAAAAATTAATTTCAAAAAATATTTTAATAATTAAGACATTTTATAATTGTTTTAATAATTTAAATATTAAAATCATAATTGCAAATTAAGAATATTTTTCTTCATATCTATGCTACCTAATGGAATTTAAATATAAAATATTTTTATATATACCTCAAATCTTTATATATTATTTAAAATATTAAAAATAAAATTTTATGAATAAATTTTATAGTTTTTCTATTTCTACAACTCTTTCTATATATATTAATTCAAAAATAAAATTGACCCAATTTTATTTTTTTAACTAATTTTAGTGAGTATTTATTGAAAATTATATATATATATATATATATATATATATATATATATATATATATTAAAAGATATTTTATAAAGTTGAGTGGATCAATTGAAACAATCAATAGTATTTAACTCTATCGCTGTTTTGGCCCCTTAAGAAAAATTTTCTGACTCCACCCCTGAAGGAAGTGGTAGGGATCTAAGTAATCTAAGTAATCTAGCCATCTCCTCCATTATAGAGCTTTTGAGTTGATCCGTCTACAACCTCATCTGCTCCTTCATCTGCTTCCTCTACTGCCTCCCATCTTGAATTTGCTATTCCAAGTCTTGTACTCACTATTGTAAAGTAGAATTTTGTGCATTTGATGATGAACACACCATTAAATAGAAGATGAAGCAACACAAGGGTAAATGGACGGTGCTTGGGACATAAGACTACACTCTCTGCTTCTTCTCGCCTCCAACAACATCAATATAAAACTAGTTCTCATCAATGTTCTCTAGTAAAATGACCTTCCTCCTAGCCACAATATTGTACTGGATGTTAAAAAACATGGAGTTAAATTATAATTAGTTGATATCATGCAGTTGCAAACATTTTGTTGTAAACATTTTGTTGTAAATTATAATTAGTAAGGACTGTGAGATCTCCTCCGTCCTAGCCATAATAATTAGCCCTCCTTCCCCTCTTAATTATTTTTTTTCTTTTATTAAATTTTTTTAACAGAATATTTGTTTAATGATTACATTGTTCGTATTCATCCAAAATCCTATTAAGTTTGCCGGCACATGCTATCCAAAATAAAATAATAATAATAATAATTATTATTATTATTATTATTTTATTTTGGATAGCATGTGCCGGCAAACTTAATAGGATTTTGGATGAATACGAACAATGTAATTATTAAATTTAATAATAATAATAATTATTATTATTATTTTATTTTGGATAGCATGTGCCGCCGGCAAACTTAATAGGATTTTGGATGAATATGAACAATGTAATCATTAAACAAATATTCTGTTAAAAAAATTTAATAAAAGAAAAAAATAATTAAGAGGGGAAGGAGGGCGGCTAGATTTTTTTTTAGGTGGCTAGGATAGTTGATATCAAAGTTCCAACCAGTCCCGCATGGCAGGTTTATATATGAATGTTAATTACTGGTTTTTGCCAACAAAACGACCATAATTTAAAATAATGTATTTAATTAAAGTAACAAATAATTAAATTGAAAATAAATTAATGTAATCCAATCAAACTGAATGCACAAATCGGCATAGCGCGGCCGCAAAAATTTTATCCAACGATTGGATATTGGATTAAAATACATATAAATTTGGTTCCAATGATTGAATTTGTAAGTTGATTTTACACAATTTTGGAATTTTTGCTATTGTGTTAGTGCTTGATGTTTGCACACGTAAGGCTAATCCAAAAGTCTTCTAGCTGTTCAAATGTGAACCCATGTGAGTAACAGCTTGTGAACAAAATTGGTAAATACATTTCATGGGTGCTAGTTGGTTACATCAGTGAACCTCACCCAGATGGATCAGGAGTAACAATTCTTCTACAAGACAAACAGGTGGAAGGCCTCCACGTTCGGAAAGATGGTAAGTGGTCTAGGGTTCCCTTAATTCCTGATGCTCTAGTTGTCAATGTCGGCGATCAGATGCAGGTAAAAAAATCTTGAAAGAAATGTCGATTGCAGGTCAAAGATTGTCATGTTTTTGCGGCTGATTGATAGCTTAGGTGCATATAAAGGTTGAAAAATAAATGAGTTATCAATCTAGGACAGCTTCCAAAAAAAAACCCAAATAATAACAATAATAAAACAGGAACAGCGAATTCTAATCCAAACCTAACCTTATTATGTCTGAATTTAACACTGTTTTGGAAAGGGAGGAAACTAAGAGAGGAAAGAAAATATGAGGGGAAAATAACTTTATTTTTTATTGTTTTTGTTTGGATTGAGTAGAAAAATAAGGAAGGAAGGAAAATTTGTAAAAAAAATAAAAATGTTTTGTCATTTTCTATTTTCTTTTCAAAATGGGAAAAAAAAAAGAGGAAAATACTTAAAATTATAAATATAATTTTATATTTTATAGTTTTTATTTTTAAATTTAGGGGTAAAGTTGTAATTTTATTACTCATAAAACAACTTTCCCTCCAATATTTTCCTCTCTCAATCCAAATAAGGGGAAGTAAAATAATTTTTATTTTCGTTCTTTATTTTCCCTTCTTTATTTTTCTTCCCCTCTAAAAAGTTTCCAAACATAGTGTAAACGAAACATGACTAACAAATGAGTTACATAGTTTCCTTTACATTTTTCTCTTTTTATTTATTGAGTGCAGTAATTAATTAATAAGTGATGAGTGCAGTGATAGATCTTAGTGCTCTTAAAGAGAAAATTCAAGTTCAATTATTAAAAATGTCATTATTGAGAGAAGTAACTATGAGCTCAAAAAAAATTAATATTTAGTAGATTATAAAATACATAGAGGGATATTGAGGTATATTTAAAAGAATCATTTAATTCAATAATATGTATAATAATAATTTTTTATCATTAATTATAAATAGATTCATATGAAACTTGTCATTATCAATAGTTATAATAAAAAAACATTACCATATAATTGTTATATTCTAAAATTTTTACAATTATATATAATTTTAAGTCATTCACTTTTAAAAACTTCTCTAAATATTATGTTTATTGAACACTATAAATTGTCTATTAGGAGACGATTTATAAGAATTAATAGACAGCATTTGCCAGTCAAATTATTTTTCATATATGATTTTGGAGGGTATTGAATGAAAATAATATGGTGCAAATTAATTTCATGCAGTTAATAAGTAATAGAATATTCAAGAGCCCAATGCATATGGTGGAATCAAAGAAGGAGAGGATCACGCTGGCGGTGTTCCAGGGGCCCCCATACGATGTACAGATCGGACCAGTTCAATGTTTGATTGATGAAAATAGACCACAACAGTACAGGAGACTCAAAAATTATCGTAAACATTGGTATGACAGCATCTCTCAAGGAAAGGCACCATTGGAGATATTCAAATTAACCTAAAATCCTCAGAGTTTTAATATTTAATTTCATGGCTTCTTTCCAATCCTCTGCTTATTATATTATATGGTGAATAATGTACAGCAGTGCTCCCTCATGTAAATAACGTCTTTTGGGATCTGGTTTTTCTTTGGTTTTGGTCCTTTTCAGATCTTCTGTTGTTTGGTCTTGGTTTTGGTCTTTTGCTCTGCGTTTTCAGGTTTTTCCTGAATTCTAATATTTTAATAAAATTATTTGTTTATATATATATATATATATGAATAATGTATCGCTGGCTGTGCTGTTTCATGTAATATATATTCTCAATTATCTTAATAAAGTTTTAATTACTTGAAGAATAAGCATCTCTCCAAATTGTTAAGATCAGGACAATTGAAAAATCAATTAATCTGTCCATCCTCTCCAGAGCAACAGAATCTGATAAAAGAAAAACTTTTAAAATTTTTGTATCGGCTGTCCTTGTAATTGACAAAAATAAAATAAAAGTCTCCAAGTTCTCAACTTGAAATGTCGTTATTTCAGAGGCATAACCTGTGCTCATATGCATCTAATATTCCCTATACATCATTCTTAACTAGATATACATGTCCTGTAATAAATCTTTCACTTGTGTTTTGGAATTGGAATTGAACCATCATCATGTCTGAAGTAGTGGAAGCACCTGTGAGCTCCAATGAATCTCTGTCAAAGTATGTGCAAGAAATGTCTATAGATGGTGATGAGCCACCTCCAAGGTATATTGTCAAAGAATTTCCCAATCCTTCTCCTCCATCAGCCTCCATTCCTGTCATCGATCTCAGTCTACTATCTTCTGCAGAAGTGCTTGGAAAACTTAAATCAGCTCTCAGCTCTTGGGGTTGCTTCCAGGTCAATCTTTTTCCCCCTTTTCATCCTGCAGTGCCTTCCAAGAAATTGATTTTTCTTTATTAATTTAACAAATCACTGTAGGTTGTAGGACATGGGATTTTGAGTTCATTCCTCGACAAAATACGGGATGTTGCAAAACAGTTCTTTGCACTTCCAACAAATGAGAAAGTCAAGTATGCTCGTGCATCCTACGACATTGAAGGCTATGGAAACGACCCAGTTCTTTCTGATAAGCAAGTTTATGACTGGTGTGATCGCCTCTTCCTTAATCTAATCCCACAGGACTCGAGAAAGCATCACCTTTGGCCTACCAACCCAACTGAATTTAGGTACTTGCTAATTCTAATATTAAATTCGACTGAATAAGCTCTATTCTCGAACTATTTAAGTTTATTTTTGGATTGATCAGACTTTGATTAGCATTCGAATCTTCGATTTCAAAATCCTAGAGATGACTCCATTATCTCCAAGCCAAAACTCGTTAGTACTAGTTATGGTTATGGATCCATCTCTTTCGTTTCACCCAGTTTTGGACTTCAGTTTAGAAAATCTAGGAGCTCTTTATCAGAATATTCTTGACACTGTCACTGATCTATATATGAGATTGCTGAAAATCTTGCAGAGAAGTATTGGATGAGTATTCGGTGAAAATGAAGCTGATGGTGGAGCTTCTCCTTAAGGCCATGGCAAGATCATTAAATTTAGAGGAGGATTGCTTCTTGAAACAATATGGGGATCAAGAAGTCATGGCAGCAAGATTTAATTACTATCCTGTATGTCCAAGGCCAGACTCAGTTCTTGGAGTTAAAGCTCATTCGGATGGATCTGTTATAACCATTCTTTTACAAGACCAAGAAGTGGAAGGTCTTCAAATGTTCAAAGATGATCAATGGTATAGAGTACCAATACTCCCTCATGCTCTTGTCGTCAATGCCGGGGATCAGATGCAGGTAATGGAAATTTTGATATTACAAATCTTTTTTTTAATAAGCGATATTAACAAGCGACTATTCTAGATGAAGACAGCCAATCCTTCATTAGAATCAAATTAAGATTAATAAATAAATTAATGATAAATTCCAAATATAATAAGTTATTTTATAATGGTTCGTGATATTATCTTACTGCAATTAAAAAAAAAACAGCGGTTTTTGTGACCTTAGCCGGCTAAAATTTCCTGTTGGTTCAACACTAAATGACAAAATTCCAACCCACAAATGACATAACAGTATTATTGAATGATTCAATTTCTAAATTGATATTAATAGTTGAAAGAAATAAGCGAATTTTTATTATCTTTAACTTTGAAAATTTTGATGCAGATAATGAGTAATAGGATAGAAAAGGATAAATCTTTTTGCTAATTGATAATTATATTTATAAGTTTTAACATTTAGATACATATATTCTAACTTTTATGATTTAAAAGAATTATAGTCAAAGCGATAAAATGTAAATTTTTTCAAATTGATTTTGAGGTTTGGTTATAATTACTCGTGATTTAAAAAATTAATCATGTGAAGCAGGTTGGTCTATTGACTTAGTTTAGTTAGATATGGTCTTATTAAATTTTTCCTGATATATTTAATAAAAAAAATTTTCATTTTGAAATTTCGCTACAATCGCTTTTAATTTAAAGATTAGAATATATAATTTAAAATCAAATGATTGTTTATAATTATTAGAAGGTTTAATCAGTTCTATTCAATAAAGCATTTGTAATTATCATGAAAATTTGATGCAGGTAATGAGTAATGGAATCTTCAAGAGCCCTCTGCACAGGGTATCAACAAGTTCAGAGAATGATAGGATATCCCTGGCAGTGTTCCACTTGCCAAATGCAGAAGTAGAGATAGAACCGGTAAAAGGTTTGATTGATGAAAAAAGGCCACAACAGTATAGGAAGCTTAAAAATTATGCTGCTATCAACTTCGAATGCTTCCAGAGTGGGAAAATAGCTCTTGAAACTGTTAAAATATAAGTCCCAACTATTATTTCATGTTTTTTTTTTTTAATCAAATTCATCTCATGAGTGAATAATTTAGCATATGCTTTGAGGTATACCGGGGCTAGCTTGTTCTCTGTGCGAATGTAAGAGGCTTTTAATTAATAATTAATGAAGCCCTCTAATGTCACCTATAATTATATTTCAATGTATTAATAATTAGAGTTAATTATAAAAAAAATCTGAAGTTCATCGATTTTTATAATTAAATTCTAAATTTATATAATTGTCAATTAAACTTTCATGTTTGATTGATGCCTCAAATTGACTAGATCATTTATAAACTGTTAGTATGCTTAACAGGAATTTTACATTAGCTGTTATATCATTATTGAAAAAGTCATATTAGATACTCTAAATTAGGTTTAATTATAAAAAAAAACCATAAAGTTTATCAATTTTTACAATTAAATCCTGAAGCTTACATAAGTATTAATTAAACTCTCACGTTTGATTAATGTCTCAAATTGATACGACCGTTAATAAACTGTTAGTATGTGGTACTTGAAAGGTAATTGTAATGACTTTTATTTTAACTATTTTGGTTGGGAGCTATACTTTATAATTTTGTTGATAACTGATATTAATGAGCAATTGATTTAGGGAAATGAGTTCTTTCTTCCAATGGTTTGATTCACCTTGCAATAACCAAGAGAATGAGCTACTTACATATTTATTTTGGTTAAGAAATGCTCTTAAGGAAAAACTTACAAAGTTGGACGAAATTTATAATAAAATCACTTAAAAATAGATGCCGTTTAATGAAAGTGGGATTAAAATAATATATTAATTAATGATATGCAAAGCAAACGTTGAAATGTTTATAAAGACAAAAAAAAAATTTAAAGGAAGAAATAATTTTTTCAAAAAAAGAGTTGACTGTGCAAAGGAAGAAGAATTTAATTTTTGTTTTATTTTACTCTGTTTATAAGGTTATATTATATTGTTATGCATATGCATAGTAACAGTGAACAAGCTTTATGAATGTGACTTGAATGTGTAGGTTTATTAGGGTCATTATATCTGTAGAATAGAATTTTGACTTGTAATTTCTAGTTTGTTGAAGTATACTAATAGTTTATTGACTGTCGAACCAATTTGGAACATCAATAAAACGTGAGAATTTAATTGGTTATTATGCAAATTTTAGAGTTTAATTGTAAAATTTGGTAAATTTCATGATTCTTTTGGCAATTAACAAAAATTTGAAATTTGAAATTTCTAATGTGGCTTTGTCAATGATGATAATGTAGCTAACATAGAATTCCGTTAAATACGTTAATGGTTTTTTGACGATTGAGTTAATTTGAGACATTAATTAAATGATGTAAACTTCAAAATTTAATTGCAAAAATTATCGAACTTTAAGATATTTTTTTACACAATTAACCCTAACAATTATCTTTCAAGTTTTTATTAAGTTGAAGGTTGAAATTTTATAGTTTTTTTTTTAAGTTTTTAATATACCAAAAAAAATCTATAACATAAATTTTTCTCTACTATTTATAGTTGGGTAAATAACACTGGCAGTACCCTAACTTTATGGTGTATAACAATAAGACAACCAAACTTTAAATTATAACAGAAAACCCCCCAACATCAAAGAATGTAACAATAAACACCATGTTGCTTATTCCAACCGGTTATCTGGTATTGTGTTGACATGGCTTGGCAACATGGGAGGTTTATTCTCTCTCCATATGCAACTTGCTCATCCAATGTGGCATCTTCCTTAAGACACTTTGGCTCTCTCTAAAAAACCCCATACTCATTTCTCTCTCTCTCTCTCTCTCTCTCTCTCTAGAAATGCTATTTGGTTTTGTATATCTCTCCCCCTCCATAAGTTCGTCAAAGAAGAAAGATCAAAAAATCTTTTGTCGGTAGATCTCAAAACAACAAGAGATTGAGTTGGCTAGAAGACGAAGGTTGCCATCAAAAAAGAAATGTCAAACAATATTCAAAGCGAAAGAGCTGGAGATGTTGCTTTTCAATGGTAGAAAGATTTCACCAAATGGCATTCCTTTGTGCCAATGCAATGAAGAAGCAAAGCTGACAATTTCTTGGACTAATGAACTCCAGGAAGGAGGTTCTATTATTGTCCAAAGTATGGGCTAAATGGAAATGAAATTACAATTTGCATGGATATTGATTTTTTGTTTTTAATATTTTTCCTTGAAAATGAAAGATGAAATTTGAAATCTTTTGTGGGTTGTGTTATGCTAAAGACAAATTATTGTAATTTTTTTGAATAGACTAACCCAAAATTTCCAAGACAAGCAAATGCAGTGATTGTTGTGATCGTTGGGTTGTTAAATTGAATAAAAAAAGAGGTAGAAAAAAAGAAGAAGGAGAAAAGCTATAAGAGATTTTTCCCTAACCCACGATAATACAAAATAGGAATGGCAGTGCTCCTTTGACCTTCTTTACTCTTCATTGTTGCAAAACCAAAATGGATAGGGATACAGCTTCGATTGAGATTGGGGGCAAAATCCTTCACTTTATATGGGGCAAACATTTTTCAATTTATAGAGCAATATTTACTCAAATGAAATCATATGAAAGCCCAAATGAAATCAAAACCTTAAATTAGTTGAATGAGATTAAAATCTATGGGAGAACATAGTGATATTGACGGATAAAGGGCAGAGCATGGAGGAGAGAGCATGGGTTTGCATGGAGGAGAGATTTCATATTTCTTTAATTCGATTGCCATATTGGAAGAGAGAGCATATAAAAGGGTGAAAATAATGCTTCCACGTTGACATGTCATGTCATCACATAACTAGTAAACTAACTACAAAAGGTTACATGGTGTTTACTGTTACATTCTTTGATGTTAGGGGGGTTTTTTTGTTACAAGTTAAAGTTTAGATACTTTGCTGTTACATACCATAAAGTTAGAGTACCGTAAGTTTAACTTACCCATTTATAGTCGAAGTAAATAAGCCGCTAAACTATTTAATAATGTGTCACAACTTCCTCTCTATAGAATTTTAGAGACCGATTTTTCTCTCAACCCTTGTAAAGTTTTCCTTCTCTCAAGTTTTAGCCAAGTGTGTTTTCAGTGTGTTTTCTCAGCATTGGTTCACTTTTTATTTATGTAAATAATAGTTCTGTTGGAAATATACAAATGTAGAATTTCCACATCAGAAAAAGATGAAATGAGTGAAAAACATATAAGTGGAAATGACTCATAGACTCATTGCCTTAAAGTTTTGAGTTGGATATGGTGTCAAGTCTATGAGTATCTTCTTTCATAAGACCCATCAAGAAGGATTCTCCTTAGGTACTTTGGGTTTCCCAGATTTTTAACAAGTGGTATCAGAGCCTTAGTTTGGCAAGGGACGAGTATGAAAATAGTGGTCAGTGATTCTTGTGATGCTCTAACACGTGGATGAAAGAGTCAAGAGACTTCTGGTAGGCCCAATGGAGCAGGAAGGTACTCTTCTAGAGAAGAGTAGACCGATAGAGTGGGAACTCTCAGTACACGTGATGACTCTAGCATGGCTCTAAGAGGTGCATGCTCGAGTGGGTTTGGTGGAGTAATTAGGGCTCTTGGTGACATCCTAATACTTAAGTTAAGAAAAAAGGCTTCTGTTTAAGAGGGAGTAGGCCCAGTAAGCCCACTATAAAAGAAATTCAAACTTGAGGGGGAGATTGTTGGGAATATACAAGTGTGAAATTTCCACATCAAAAAAAGATTAGATGAATGAAAGACATATAAGTAGAAAGAACCCATAGACTCATTACCTTAAATTTTTTGGTTGGATGTGGTGTCAAGTCTATGAGTGTGTTTTTTCATAAGACCCATCGAGAAGGATTCTCCCTAAGTGTTTTGGGCTCCCTAGATCTTTAACAAGTTCCAAGGCACCACATCTAAAAATAGTTGCCTTCTCCATATGTGTTCTTGTGTTCTTCAAAACCACAATCCCTCTTTTAAGCCATGCTACTCAACATAGGAACAGTGAAGTGAAGTTGATATATTTTGTCTGTGACATAAGAGGAGAGTAAGTGTGAGTGTAGCTCATCATAATGGAAATAAAATCTATACTTTGATACAAGGATCAAGAATGGGCTCATTATTCTATCAAAGGATTTAAAGTGAAATCAACAAGGGCACAAGACATTTCCCTTTTGAGGGACATGCAAAATGGAGCTCCTCTCATAAAAAAAAATGGAGTTCCAGACAAGCAACTTAAATAAAATGATGCAACAAGGCTGTCCTACAAAAAATAAAAATTGAGAGAGAGACCCTTGAACAACATGTGGGAAATTGAACAAAAACTGGTGTATGAACTGAACTTTATGCAAACCAATGGCTAGAATGAAATATTCGTCACATTAACATATACTTGCTTGAACTTCCTCATGTCTTTCAAGAGCATTCAGCTTTTCGTCTCATCATTCCTCTTCGTCAATACACATCATGAACCAAATCCAGAAACAAGTCTCATTAGCACTAATTGGATCCTTCAACAAGTTGGAGAATGTTTCTTGGCTTGAGCGACATATACGATGTTTGAGCACTGATGATAATAGCTTTTTCTCCCTGTTAGATCATCTTTAGCTGGATTCAGCAAGTTTCTGCAAAATGAGAATATATCCGAGGATTAAACCTGAACAATATCACAATAAAATTTAGGATTTGATAACAAATACATTGCACTTAGATGGAACTAATCTACTACATATTCCGAAAACCGTTTATACATTACAATGTGTCAATATGGAAGCAAGAATAAAAAGGAACTACTGGAGTAACATCTCGACAATTAATTAAAGAGAAAAGGCTAGGAAAATATGCGATGCTTCAGAGTTTTTAAAACGGTATTGATAGGGTATGGATTAGGGTAACCAAACCAACAAAAGCATGAAATTCAAAGGTCATTGGGCTGCACTGCAGTGAAGAGCAACTCAGGTTACCGTAGAGGCTGCCTCATTAACTTTGGATAAAAAGAAATCTTCATGGCATGAACAATTCTCTTACAAGAAACTCCAGCCAAATTCTCAGAATTCCAATAATAATCAACACTAGCATCTAAGAAAAAAATACTTGAAATACATTTATGGACTTCTAATAGAAGATCACAAAAATACACTTGCGATAATAAAACAGAAAACACAAGAAGACTAAAGCAGCTGCAATTCAAACTTCAACAATAACCCTAAACACTTTCACCAAAATTCCTTCTTTGTTAGCATATAGCACTAAGTTTGCCAATTGCACATTTCATGCCAAGTGATGCAATAGATGTAGCAAGATGGCAAAAAGAGGTTTAAACTCAAAAAATAAGGAAAGGCTACAACTTACCAATACTGTAAAAAGATGAAACTTAATTGTTTTGAGCATTAAGAGTCTCCAAATAAGATGTTAGTGCATGACCATTTTGAGGTACTTTCAACACTGAAGTTTCCTCCCTCAAGACTTGAGACTTCTCTGCATTTTCAAACAATTGCTTCCGAAGAACACCATGCATACGCCCAAATAGCTGCTTCTTCAAAGATTCAAAAGCCAAATCCAACCTCTCTAGCTGCTCCATTGCATTTACATTGTACATGAACAGACCATAGTACAGATCAAAGCTATCCCCTGCAGTATTTTCCACCAAATTTAACAAAGTTTCATAACCTTTAGTATTAATAGGTGTTGACTCCAAACCAAACTTTTCCAGAACCCTTCCCATGGTGTGTGTAATAAACTGTGACCCAGCTGCATGCCGATCATGCTCTGCACAGGACATCTCCACCATTCTGCACCCTTCACAAGCAAAAATATCAAGAAACCGGTCACACCGTGATATTCTTGTCTCACTGCTTCCTACCCTGACCTTATCAAAAAGAAAGGGAAGGCCATTCCACCCATTTTTACCGCTCTCTGGGCCAAACATGGGATGAGTACAAAGAATATCAAAATCTGGTGGCAAATGTTGGAGAAACACATTCCTAGGAAACTCTTTAACTGAGAGTACATCAACAAAGAGAGTACTTCTCTTCAATCTCTGAACTGGCAATGACTTGAGGACATTTTCTGTTGAAAGAATAGAAGTACAAAGAAGAATTACTTCTGGATGCTCTTCGCAGAGATCATCTGCATCAGAGAAGTAAGAAACCCCCAATTTCCGAGCCACATCGAAGTAGTCAGAACGAGAATAGGCTAAAACTGTGTGGCCCTGCCGAATTAAGGTTTTAGCAAGGAACTGTCCAAAATTTCCAAAACCAACTATAGCAATCTTGAGCTTCGAATGGTCATCAATGTAGTTGGAGATCTGACCCTGGTATTCGTATGGCTGAGCAGCACCTTGAGATCTGGGGTTCCCAGTAAGTTTTGCAAATAAATCATTAATTAGGATCATATAGCATAATTTAACCCCCAACATCACAAAACATGCATTATTCAGCATAACCAGGCAATGGCAGCAAACAAAATAGTAATATGGCACCCACCAGTGTAGTCCACATTTTGTTTCTGCCGAAAGCAGTGATCCAAACAGGATTTACAATTTCCCCCAAGAGAAAGATTTGATAATTCCTTTATCCAGATTAAATTTCAGTATAATCATAGACCCAAGTTCTAATTTTTCAAAGTAAAGGACGTAAAAGAAATCCTCAACTCTTACTTTTCCAAATGTTTAGTCCATTACACGAGTGAATATTAGTTATGACATCTTTCCTCCCAAACATTTCAGGGTCTTCCCAATTCAATAATCTCAACCACCAATCACAACAATAATATAAAATCCTAACTTTACATAATTATTTCCCATATCACCTCAAAACACAATTATAAATGATTCTAAATCCTCATTCGAATTTCTTTCTTTTGTTTTTTCAATTTGAGATGGAAACTACTCCTAAAAGCTGATATGGGAATATAGAACTTAAACAAAAAGATTCAACCCAAGAAAATAGCAAAATGGGAAATAAATATAGAACCATGTCACTCATTAAAATACAAAATCAAATTGCTTCAACACATACCTTTCAGCTTTTGAAGCAGATGCCAATGCCGCACCATTCTGATGCCCATCTGAATAATTCCCTTGCAGAATTTGCCTCCTCTCTCCATTCCCAAACAACTGCTTCCTCACAACGTCATGCAACCTTCCAAAAAGCTGCTTCCTTAAAGCCTCAAAAGCCAAATCCAATCTCTCCAACATCTCAAGCGCATTCTTATTGTACATAAATAACCCATAGTACAAATCAAAACTATCCCCTGCGGTATTATCGACCAAATCCAATAAACTTTCATACCCTTTCGTACTAATGGGCGTAGACTCCAATTTCAACATCTCCAATACCCTCCCTACGGTATGCGTGATGAACTGTGATCCTGCTGCGTACTTATCATGGTCTTGACAACTCATTTCCACCATTCTACAACCTTGTCTAGCAAAAATATCAAGAAAGCTTTTGCACCTATCAACTCTTGATTGATCGTTGCCAATTCTAACATTCTCGTAGACGAAGTGGAGACCATCCCACCCATGATTGGCACTTTCAGGACCAAACATGGGATGGGTGCAAATGATGTCGAAATCACTAGGCAAGACATCGAGCAATAGATTTTTGGCAAATTCTTTAACTGACAAGACATCGACAAATAATGTGTTTCGCTTGAACCTATGTAATGGCAAAGATTTGAGGACATTCTCCGTTGAAATTATCGATGTACATAATAAAATCACATCAGGGTGTTGCTCGCAGAGGTCGTGAGGGTCGAGGAAGAAGGACACGCCCAGGGAACGGGCTTCGAGGGAGTGGTCGGTTCTAGAGTGAGCGAGGACAGTATGACCTTGGAAGACCAGGGTCTTGGCGAGGAATTGGCCGTAGTTGCCGAACCCAACCATGGCGATTTTGAGGAGGTTAGAATTGGAAGGTGGCATTTGGGTGTAGTATCCTGGGTCTGCCCCTGGTGTGGAGGTGATGGCCGGCCTGGTGGCAGTGGTGGAGAGGGATCTGATGCGGAGAGAGAGATATGCAGGCGTGGACGTAAGAAGCAGAGGTTTAGATGATGATGACAGCGGCGGAGAGAGGGTTTTCGGAGGTGGACAATGGAGAGGAAGAAAAGAAAGCATAACGGTTGAGAGAGGAATTGGGTGTAGAGAAAGACAGCCAATTTCTCCTACGACCAAAAAAAGAAAAGAAATTTGGCAAATTTATGAAGGGTTTCTGGGCTTTGAGTATTAATGGAGTTTTTAACCAGAAACATAAAGATTCTTTACAGTGATTCACATGGTTGTTCTTTGACTTCGCCACCTTCGCAGCCATGGCAACGTTACTGTCTGCTGATTAACACACATGTTTTTAATAAAGAAATGAAAGGTGAGGTATTAAAATTTTGCTGCATTCAAGATAAAAAAAAAATTTAAAAATTTTAAAATTTCTAATCCACTGCTATTTTCTCCGCAAGATGAGGTTGGGCAGATTTTTATTTAAATTAAAAAATTAAATTAAATTAAATTAATTTAATTTAATTTAATTTAATTAGTTTAATTTTAAAATTTAATCAATTTAATTTAATTTATAAATTTTAATAATTTTAATTAATTGATTTAATTCGATTATTTTTATAAAAAAAATCAAAATTTTAAGATTTTTTAATATTAATTTTTAAAATTTTTTTATATTTTTATTATTGAGATTTAATGTTAAAAATATAAAATTTTATAAAATTCAGTTTGATCGGTTTAAAATCAAATCGAACTAATTTTTATCTGTTTAATCTTTTTTTAATAATTAATTTAGTTTAATTTTTAAAATTTTTATTTTTTAATTTTTGATTTTTTCAGTTCGATTCAAAATCGAACCGATCGTTTACACACCGGTGTAAAAGGAAATAATAAAAAAAAAGTGAAAGAAAAATATACCATATTTTATGAATTTTTATTTTTTAATTTAAAGGTAAAATTTAATTTTATTATTTATAAAATAATTTTTTTAATATTTTTTTTATTTTATATATATATATATATATATATTTTTTTTTTTTTTTTTTTTTTGAACTTGAAGTAACTTCAAATAATATTCAATAGTCGGAATTAAAAATGACTAGGCTCATTGCTGAGCTGAGAAAGCTTTGTATCTTTTATATTGCTACAGGGCGAGGAGATAAGTCTAACACATACATGAAGATTCCGCCTCGACTGTAGCATATGTGTATGTAGGTTATAAAAAAATAAAAATTTTATTGAAATTATTATAATTTAAATATTTTTATCTTTAATTTAAATATGCATGTGTTCTACTCCAACAAAAAAGAAAAAAAAAAATGCAACACCAATTTAGAGCACCGTTTTGAAGGTGCACCATTTTACATAAGGATAAGGTTGTGATTTTAACTAAAAAATAAAATCAAACTGATTTAGTTGAATTTTTTAATTTGATTAATTGAATTATATGCAAATTTATTATGACGTTATGTCATAATCTATGAGCCTAATAAGCTCAGGAAGCTCAATAAGCCTTCCTTAGATCTATAAGGAAATATATATATATAAATTTGTGATAAGTGGGAATTTATTTAAAAAAATATATAATTTTTTTAATTGTAACATAAAAGAAAATGGTATGAATGATTTTTTTTTTCTCTCCAATGTTGCTCTTTATATTTTGATTATATCCATTTTCTGAATTTTAATAGAATATAGTATGTTGAAATTCTTTTCTTAAGTTATTAATTCTCTAATTATATTTATATAATTAATAAATTATTTAATGGTTATTCTTTTAACGCTATAACAATTAATCAATATGAATAGGTAAGTTATTATTATTATTATTATTATTATACGAAACAATACCAATAATAAATGGTGTTCAGAGAAGATATAATATAAATAAATTATACGGATTATTAGCTTTAATATATGATATAGAAAGAGTGTTTATGAGTATAGAGAAATGAAATGAGCCATAAGATGGCCAAGACAAATTATTATAAGCTTCACTTTCAATTATTGTAACTTTCTTTAAGCAGTTTTTTATTGCAATTGTTTTACAGTCAAATTTATTCTCCATTTTCATTATATATCAAGATTAGATGAGCTTCACCTTCAAATTTTATAAATTTTTTCTGATTAATTTGAAGCATGAAATACCAAAATTAATTAAAATATTTTAAACCACCAATTTTTACTCATTTCATATTAAACTTTTTTTTCTCTTACCTAAATTACTCTACTCTCATTTTACTCTCATTTAAATTTAAATTATTTGTGTGAAGTTTAAATTTTTTTTATCTATCTATTTTAAAATTATTCACCTTTATAATTGAGAAATGAGAAATTTATTTCATACTGTGTAACCCATCAATTATTAATGGACTCATTATGCCTTCATTAAATTTAAAAAAACAAAAAAATTAAGTCATTCAAAAACTCTTAAATACACCACCATCAAATTTTTAAAATTTTCTCAACTTTAAATACGGTAACACCAATCTATAGAAATTTATAAATTCATATCGACACTAACACTCTATTTGGATTACACTAGCCCTAACACTCTATTTAGATTGAGTGTAGCATAGTCTATTAATATGTGGTATTTGTATTGTATGGTATAATTTCTATTGTTTGAAAAGATGACATGATACAAAATGATTTAATAACATTATCTTATTTGATTAGATGATATGATATGGTAAAATAAATATAAAGATTGCTAAAATATTTTTATCGAATATGAGAGGATAAGAAAGGGTTTCTAAATATAAAAGAAGGTATAATTAAAATTTTATAACTTGTCTAAAGATAAAATGAAAATATAAAATCTTTAAATCATCTCAAGCCATTAAATTGATGGTTTAAAAAGCTGTGGTCAAAAACAATATTTTTCTTGCAAATTAAGTATTTGTGGATTTTATAAATGGATGGAAGTACTGCTCATTTCAACCATCGCCTGGCTCTCTCATATTCTCAATCATTACGATCAGTTGCTAGCACCATTCTTAATTAGGAAGACAAACCTTGCATACCCGCTAGGAAGAGGCCGACCTTCCACCACCACGGCACCACCACAACCAATTCCTTTGATGACTGCCTATCCCCTATTCCCCTACATTCCAATCCAGTCGCAGTAAGCATAGAAAAAATAAACTAAAAACAATGCAAGGAATCACAAGGTGAACAAAAGCCGGAAATATTGCAGCAATTTTTCATATCGACATGGTTGGATTCTTGATTTTCAAGAGAAATGAAAGGACAAAAACATGGAGAGAATTTTTAACATTACAAGTGTTTGAGAGAATGGTTAAGAGAGAGAGGAAGCTTGGGTGTCAAGGCTCAACACCACTGCAAATTTTCTTTTTTCAAACAACTAACGTGACTATTAGGTATTAGTTTAAGAGCCAAACAGGGACTTTGGCCAGCAGAAAACCAATACACAACTGCAAGAAAATTGGAAAATGAACTCTTCTTGCTGGAGAAAAGAAGAAATAATGCTCTTTCACTATATTAACCATTATCAACGTTATCATTGTTGTTGTCATCACTCATCACTCATCAGGACCCTTTAGAAAGGGAAAATTTGCTCCACCACTCAATGAAAGAGATTTCAAGATTCAACATCAACCACAGACTATATATATTTTGTGAGCAAAATAACAAGGGTATGAAGAACTATAAGACATTGGAGACTCATCCCCGCTTAAAATATCTTGAAGAGTAACCCTCCGTGTGCAGCAAAGAATGGAGCAAACACGAGTGATTCAACTGCCATAAGCTTGATAAGGATGTTAAGTGAAGGTCCAGACGTGTCCTTTAATGGGTCCCCGATGGTGTCACCTATAACAGCTGCTTTGTGTGCATCTGACCCTTTTGGACCAAGAGCTCTTGCATGCTCAGAAGCACCAGCCTATCATCCAGCAAAAAAAATTCAGTGCTCAGTCCATACACTATAAAAACAAGATCCTAAAATAAAAGCGCACATGAAATATGAAGCATTTATAAAATCGACACAAATTTCTACCTCAATATACTTCTTGGCATTGTCCCAAGCACCACCAGTGTTAGATGCAGAGATGGCAATCTGTAGTATATGCACAACAGAAATAATATTCAGTACATAACATGTTCACTAACATCATAGAGTGCATAAGTTAACATACAGCAACACAGATCCAACTGCTGCAATTACAAGGCTAAATACTCCCAATTTATGTCGATTAATAATGGCATATAGTCAAGTAACTGCCTCAGCATACCTGTACACCAGATACAAGTGATCCAGCTAGGACACCAGAGAGAGTTTCTACGCCGAAAAAGATCCCAACAATGAGGGGGGTGAGCATGACAAGTGCACCAGGTGGGATCATCTCTTTGATGGAAGCATCAGTGGAGATCTTAACACAGGTAGCATAGTCAGGCTTGGTAGTACCCTCCATCAAACCAGGGATGCTGTTGAATTGCCTGCGGACTTCCTCAACCATCTTCAGAGCCGCACTTCCCACACTCTTCATTGTCATGGCAGAAAACCAGTAAGGAAGCATTGCACCCACAATCAAACCAATAAAAACTTTTGGCGTCAATACATCTACTGTTGAAATTGAAGCACGACTAACAAAGGCACCAAAGAGGGCAAGGGACACAAGAGCTGCAGAACCAATGGCAAAACCCTGAAAACAGCAACAAAAAGATCAGTCAGATCTAGAGATGTTCGGATGAAACATTTTGTCCATCAGTATAACAGATTGTTAAAAGATGTTTTAGTTTCAATCAACAATAAAGTTGAAGATGACCATTTCTACGATAAAGAATGCAAATGCATTGCTGTGAGAACCACTTAAACTTTCAACAGATTATGAACTTTCAAAAGCATTCAAACCTCTAAAGAAGCCTAGTCTGATAGTCAAAAGGCATACACAATATTGCAAGAAGGCCAAATCTAAACCTCTGCAATCAAAAACTGAAAATATCCTCATTATAATTTCCAAAACTACTAGAGAAATGGGTTGCCATTTTCTTGGTTATATTGTATTATGATCCATTATAAAGTTCAGCAAAGTGACACTAAGACATCAATACCACAAAAAGCATATAAATGTGCATTTTAACATTAAATGTAAAAATGCAACATATATATTGCAGCAGATACAGATATGAACGAGTTAAAATGGAAGTAGTTTAGGCTCAAGTGAAAAGAATTTTCAGACCTTCCCAATGGCAGCAGTGGTGTTTCCTGCAGCATCAAGGGCATCAGTCCTCTCACGAATTCTGTGGCTCATGCCTGCCATCTCAGCAATACCACCAGCATTATCACTAATGGGACCATATGCATCAATTGCCAATCCAGTGGCAATGGTACTCAGCATTCCAAGGGCAGCTACTGCAATACCATACATAGCAGCAAAGCTGAAACTAACAAAAATGCTGACTGCAATGGCAAAAATAGGGATGATGACAGATTTATATCCCAATGCAAGCCCAAAAATAACATTAGTGGCAGCTCCAGTCCGGCAGGAATCAGCAACATCTTGAACAGGGCTGCAAATTAATGCAAAGTGATAGTTAATTGAGAGTTATTAAGGAAAAAAAAAATGAGCAACGTAAATCATATCAAAGCTAACCTGTATGCATTGCTAGTGTAGTACTCCGTTACAAATCCAATAATAAGCCCAGCCCAGAGACCAACAGCAACACACAAGAAAAGTTGCCTGCACATAGAATTCAAAGGCAATAATATTGAATCAATAATTCCTCTGAGCAAATTTTATTAGACAGTGCAATACAATTAAAAAGGAAACCATAAAAGACCTTACCAGCTCTTGACAACCTTCTGAGTCCCAAAATTGAAGATGGTGAAGGAAGATGGAAGAGCAATCCAACTAACAATGGCAATTCCAACAGTCATAAGAACGGTTGAGATGATGAGTTGCTTTTTCAAAGCTGGCTCAATTTCCCTTACGGCCTTGATCTCAAAGAAATCAGTTGCAAACAAGGTGGTGAGCAAGCAAACAAGGATACCCACAGAACTGATGATAAGAGGATAAAGCATTGGAGTCAACTCATGATTAATTCCAAAAGAGGAAATGGAAGCAACAACTAGGGCAGCACAAGAAGACTCTGCGTATGAACCAAAAAGGTCCGATCCCATACCAGCTATATCCCCAACATTATCACCAACATTGTCAGCAATTACCTGAAAACAAAAAAACAACTCAGAAACAACCCAACCAGGAAAAAATTCTGTGCTTCAGATACAAAATTATTATTAAAAAGGGAAGTTCCTTACAGCTGGATTCCTTGGGTCATCCTCAGGGATGTTCCTTTCTACCTTGCCAACAAGATCAGCACCAACATCGGCAGCTTTGGTGTAGATACCACCCCCAACTCTACCAAAGAGGGCCATGGAAGATCCTCCAAGACCATAACCAGTTATAGCCTCAAAAAGGCCAGCCCAGTCATCACCATAGTACAGCTTAAAGAGGTTTATGGCAATGAATAGCACCAAAAGACCATTCGCAGCAAGAAGAAAACCCATGACAGCACCAGATCTAAAAGCAGTGATAAAAGCCTTACCAACTCCTTTTCTTGCCTCAAGGGTGGTTCTGGCATTTGCATATGTAGCAATCTTCATCCCAAGAAAGCCAGAAACCACAGAAGTGAAAGCACCAAGCAAGAAGGACACTGTGCTGAAGACAGCAGTGGCTAGAGCAGGCTTGCATGTCTTCAATGGGTCATAGGTGCAAGGCTGAGTCTTGGTGCTGAATCCCTCAACAGAGCCGAGGAATAGGAAAATAAGGATTGCAAAAGCAACCATGAAAATGCCAACGTACTGATATTCAGTAAAAAGGAATGACGTTGCCCCTGTGATATCAACAATAAACCAGAATTGCATATAGAATCAATAAATACTGACTAAAGATTATTGACACAACACAAAATGAGAATATGAAACAAAAATTGATTTAAAAAGGGTTTCAACATAGTTGAGTTGAGTATGGAGCAAAAAAACATTATGAACACAATTTATATTCAGTCAATAATCCACCAATATTGAATTGCAAAAACTAAATGACATCCTACTTATAATATACTGTTCCTCTACATTATATTGAAGTGTTATTTTTGGACAAAAGAAATATGGAAACATATTAAAAGGACCCCCAAAAAAAACCCATTATGCATGGTTCAGAAAAAAATGTACTTTATACCACATTGAAGATAATTGACATAACTGAACATCTGATTTTCATGTCCTAATCATAAACAGAAACATTTTTTTTTTTCACATAAAAATGTGGGGCGTTAGTAAAGTCTTCACATTGGAAAGAGCAAACTACACATATCAAAAAGGATTTCAGCTACAAACGACTTTCAGTTAGGCCACAATTTCACATGTCATATGTCTTGCACTGTCGCACATTGCCTGAGAGGCTCCCCCAACTCCGGCCCAGAGCTAATGATAAAGAATTAATTCGCACATTATCATGATACATCGAGAATTGAGACATTTTTGTCTATACACCAAACAAATAATAAAAAGTAAAAAATAACATGAGCATAAATTGATGCAAAAATATGACTAATAAGATTTAAGGGAGCTATTCAGCATTTATTACTTTTCCTTATCGATATTTTAAAGACAACAAAGTTGGGAAAAAATGCTGTGTCGCGGTTTATGGGAACTTCATCAAATCCTATGACAGGAATTAGTTTCCAGATCAAGCAGAATTTCAAAAAAAAAGCAAAAAAAAAGCATCAAATTTCACAGCCAGTTGGTCTTAGAGTTGAATGGTTGGCGGCAGGAAAAGAAAACTTGGAGCATAGACTGCCAGGGAATAACATCATAAGCATTCCAATTATGACAAGACGTCCAAAGTTATTTACTTCACTATTCAGACCCATATGCTTTCACTAAAAACACCATGACAAGAGCAAACAATAAAAGAAATTTGCAGATCTTAATTATACTCCAGATATGTAAACAAAATCACAAGGCATCAAAAGGAATAAAAGTGAATTACAAAATAAAAATAATGAATAATTAGGAGACCCAAATTCCAAAATTAGCCACCTTTCTGGAACTATGATTATAGAAATAAAATATTAGAAGGACAACAAAAGGAGATGTCATGGTTCCACACCAATTCAACAAGAAATTCACTTACAGAACCGGTAACCAGATAAAATCTACGAAACAGACACTCGATCGGAGACGCCATCACTATTCCCATGAAAAATAGGAGAATGTGGCTTTCCTTTCTACCCCACAACCCAAGAAAAGAGCAACCTTTATCAATAATAAGACACTAAACATTAAAACCAAAGCAAAAAACTCCGCATCAAGTAGAGATCTAATCCCAGAAAACCTCAAAGAGGAAACCCGTATGCATGCATACCGACATACAAATACGCATGCATATACACATATCCATGCATAAACACATGAATGAGTGCACATAAACAAAAAATACAGAGATACATAGACATGAAGTATAAATTATACCTTCAGAGATAGCACTTTGAATGTCAGCACATTTAAGGACAACGTTGTGGTCATTGAGACCCTCCTCCTCTTCAATAAGATAGTCATTGTGCCCATTCTTCACTACGCTATTATTCCCCGCCGCCGCATGTCCACCACCTGGGACCAACTTCACTTTAGAAACAAACAACCACTGAATCAATGAGAACACAATTCCGATAATTGCACATACCGGAACCAAAATCTCCGCCCCAAGGTCTGGCAAAATAACCCCGCCCATAATCTCTCAAATTACGCCAGAAAAACAAAAACCCAGAACCAAGAAACTACAGAAAGAGAGAGAGAGTGAAAACAGAGTATGGGTTGTGGAAGAAATTAAGGTGTGCGGGTTGGTAGAGGAAGGAGTGGCGTTTATATAGAAAGAGGCACAGATGGGTAATGTCTCAGTATATTTATGTCGAGCGAAAGAGAAAAGAGATTCAATGCAGCTGTCAAAGCAGGGTTTACAGTTACGCAGCCAGATCTGAAATGGCTCTGTTTTGCCTTTTTGGGTAGAATTTGCTTCAATATTTAGAGTGGAAGTAGCCAAAATTTTTACATCAAGTAATAATTGTAGTTCTCTAATTTTGAAAAAAATAAAAATAAAAATAAAAATAATAATAATTTTATTCTTTAGCCTTAAAAAACTAATAATAATTTTCTTCTATGGAATTGAATTTTCCTATATAAGATTTATTAATGAATTTTAATTTAATAATATTAAAATTAATTTGACAATATTATAACCATTATAAATATTTAAAATTAAGATTTTAAATTAATTATCAATAATTTAATTAATTTCTTTTATTATTATAAAAATAAAGAATAAAAAATGTTTTAAATTTTATAAGTTCAAGTCTTTTTGTTTATTAATTATAAAATTTATTAATTTAACCAATAAAATTATTAAAACGAGAAAATTATTTTTATTATATAATTCATTAATTGTTATTTAATTTATTAGTTTTATTATAAAAAAATTGAATTTGATGAAATTAAAGTTTTTATTATCTCACTTTATATTCATTTAATTTTAATTAGATTTTAAATTTAAAATCACAAAATTTGAAACCATCATTAAGCAAAACTCGTAAAGGGAATGTTCAAATTTAATATTTTTATTATTTCACATCTTTTAGATGAAATATAAGAAAACCAACCAATTGAATTTGGTGGATTAAAAATTGGCTTTGAGTGATGTGTGTGGATGGCCAATATATTAGATTTGGAGGAAGTGTCTGACAAATGGATTAGATGGGATTTAGATTTCCATTTTCTGTTTGGATGTTTATGTGAGATTTTTTTTTTTTATTTAGAAATTTTAATTTTAGGAATTTGGAGTGAAACTGAAATTGGAGTATATATTATATTAACTTTAGCTATTGGATAAAGTGAGACTATCTTTTATAAACCTTAAGTTTTGAATTTTCTTTCACTTTTTTTTTTATTTAAATTCTATTTTTTTAAGATATCATTTAGTGTTTTGATCTTAATTAAATTAGTATCTCATATTTATATTATTTTTTAACATAATATTTATATTAATATTTAAAAATTAAATGAGTAATTTATGAAAAATTAACCTTCTAATTAATTTTTAAAGATTAAGTTAGTATTTTAAAAATGATATTACTATTTTTACATTTAACCGTTAATTCAACAATCATTTTTACTGAAAATTTCTATTTTAAATTACTATATAAATTGTTAACTATAAATAGTCAATAAAATAACTGATTGCTATTAAAACAGTTAACAACTACTAAAGTAATTAATTTTAATGAATAGAGCCTTAATAGAATTTCAATGAATCAAATAATAATCGATGACTTGTGTAGTAAAAGATACTTATTTTTCATTACTATAAAAGTAAATAATTTCAAAATAAGTAAATAAAGAGATGTCCAAATCTCACTGTCCTTAAGTCTTATAAGTAAAAAATAAATAAATAAATAATCTGATTTTTTTTCTTTACCTTTTATATACCTGTAAATGTTTGATGACTTGCGTTTTTTTTTTTTTAAATCTTTTGCTTTAATGGGTATGATGACAAATTCAACTAGTTTAATTAAATTAAAACATTATAATTTCTATTTTTTTAAAGTGTTAAGTTGGGTTTAATTAATCAATTGAAGTTGGAACTCCATACTTTTATCCAATTTTCTATGCAAACCACACATGTGCACATAGTCCGGGGATAAAGTTCCCGAGAGATAATCTCGCTGTACATCGTCCGTATCTATTTTAATAATAAAAATTAAATAAAAAAAATTCAAATTTTATATACATTTTTAAAATTTTAATTTTATTAATTTAATCTTTAAATTTTACATTATCTTTAATTTTAGCAATTAAATTTTATATTCAAAGTGCATAAGTTGAATTAAATTTTTTTTAATTAATACGAATATTTTTAATTGTAAATATAGAGCCCCAATAATAAAATAAAATTTTTATCTTAATTAGTAAGTCATTTTACACTTACCAAATAATTTAATTATTGAAATTAAAATAAATATAAAAAATTATGAATTAAAACGATAAAATTAAAAATTTTTACTAAAATAAAAAATTTGAACAAAAAATTGAATTTTTTAGTTATTAGAACTCGTAGTAATGAGTTGTTTTTATATTTTTTTTAAATAATTAATTTAGTTCATATATATATATATATATATATATATATATATATATATATATATATATATATATATATATATATATATATATATTAAAGTTCAAACTTAAATAAGGCTTCCTAACAGTGTACCACATAATCTAATAAGAGTACTTAAAAAGTTACTATGTGGCATCATCTTTATTTTTTTTTTAATTTTATTATTTATAAAAATTAATTTATCATATTAAATATTAATTTTATGTAAATATTTTTTAAATTTTAACTATTAAAATGTAAAATTATTTTTAATATATTTTTTTAAGAATTTTAAAAGTTTCTTAAATTTATAAATTCAATATTATAAAACTATATTCATCATATTATATCTCTCTAAAATCGATTGCATTTTAAAAAAATTATATATATATTAAAAAATTATTTAGGAAAATTATATATATTTTAAAAATATTTCTTATATTTAAAATATAAGAATTTTAATTATGATATTTCAAATATTGTCAAGTGACATATGTATTTTTTTTATTTTATATATTTTTATATTGATATACGCTAAATTATTTTAAAAAATAATAAAAAATAATTTATTAATTAATTTATTTATTTATTAAATTTGAAATAAAATTAAAATTAATTAAATTTTTTATTATTGAAATTTTAAAATATAATTATAAAAATATAAAATATTATAAAATGTATATTAAATTATATTATTAAAATAATAAATAATAAATAATTTGTACAACAGGCTGATAAAATAACTAGCTAGAGTTAAAACTCAAAAAGTAATAAGATAATTTTTAAAGTCCTTAAATTAAATTCACTACTATTGAATTTACATATAACTTAAT
This sequence comes from Hevea brasiliensis, assembly GCF_030052815.1. Lineage (NCBI taxonomy): Eukaryota > Viridiplantae > Streptophyta > Magnoliopsida > Malpighiales > Euphorbiaceae > Hevea > Hevea brasiliensis. Next base: position 21,477,554 of record NC_079509.1, on the reverse strand, counting down.
TTCAAGCTCAACAATTATAATACACTTTATAGATTGCTTATTATAAGACTCAAATTCTCAATTTAATAAAATCATTGATTAAATTTTGTAAATTGAATTACTATAAGAACATAGCGTAAAAGGTGTTTGGCTAAACTTATAAAAATTAATTTATAAGTATTTAGTTTTTATAACCTATTTTGAGCTTATAAGTGATTAAAATTTTAAATAATTACATATTTGATTAAAAATATTTATAAGTGACTAATAACTTATAAGTGTATTTATTATTAAATAATTAAAAATTATACTAAATTACTTTTTCAAATAATAAATTATATTAACTCAATATTTAATTATAATATTATTAAAATATATTTCAATCATATTACAATATAATTTAATTTTAAAATAAATAAATAAATATTTTATGTACAAATATTTATTAAAATAAAAAAAATAATTTTTAAATTTATTAAATTAATGTAAATAATTTATTTAAATTATTATAGAAAAATAAAACTTTTAACATAAATATGAAAATAAATATAATAAAAATATATAACAGAATTATAAAATTAAATTAGAGTAATAAGATAAAATATTTAATAAAATTAACTTTCAAGCATTCAATTTACAAGCTCTCCTAATCAAATTTTTTCTCTTTTATCTTTGCTTTTCCTTTTTTTTTTTTTTCTCTTTTTGTTAAATATAACTTTTTTTCTAATTGATGGAATATCTGAAAGAATAACAGTTAATGCGGTGTGCAGTGAATGAAAGCTAGCGTCCTAAGCCAAAACGGTGCATATTATGAACATGTTCAGGCAAAAGGAAATTACAAGAAGGGTCGAGAAACAAGCTTGAGCAGGAAGAGAGCAATTTACGGGACAATTAGTTAGAGCTTAGATTAGCTGGCAATATCTTCAAATGTAAATATAAAAAGAATTTTTCTTCTTCTTTTGTATTGAAGTTCAATATCTGAATGGGAGTGACGCTCTCTTCTCTTCAATATTCTCTGTAGATCGAATGATTTTATCAAAAATTTCTTGATTTTGTTCATGGTATCAAAGCCTACGATCATTTCCTTGTGATCTCCTCTGAAACTTAATTCTCTTACAAATTGGTGAATCTTGTTTGGAATCAGCTTAATGGCTATATTAGCTAGGGCTTCCAATGTTCGAAAAAAGAATAATGATCTTGGTTCCGAAACTCAATTTAAGGACAGTGATGAATCTAAAGAAATTGATACTAGTACTTCTGTTAAGAAACATGAGGACCCACACATGAATATTACGCAGCTAATCTAACAAGAGCTTATGAAGTTGCTAAAAGGGAAAATGGTGAATGAAGCTAGCTATGTAGATTTCATAGGATTTGCTGGTAAGGAAGCTTTGCCTCTTAATAATGGTTTGAACAACAAAATTAAGGTGAATTGGATTATTGATAGTGGAGCAACTTCACATGTGTTCTGATAAATTTCTTTTTCACAACCTTACCAATTTGTCCAAACCCAACCCTGTTTACTTGCCAAATGGAACCATTACTCATGTCACATCTATAGGCCATGTTCATCTTCACCCTACTTTTACATTGAAAAATGTTCTTTATATGCCAGGTTTCAAATGTCATTTACTTTTTGTTAGTCAGTTGTTAAAAGAATAAAACACAATGGTAACGTTTTACAATGACCATTGTGAATTACAAGACCTTTGGACTAAGAAGTTAATTGTTGTGGCCATGTTGGAGATGGGACTCTGCAAGTTGTCTTCTCAGTCTTTTTCTATTCCTAATTCATCTGTTGCAAACATTGTATTAGATACTTCTTGTAATGTTGACATAAATAGAAGTTCTGAATTTCCTAAATCTTCTTTGTGGCATTTAAGGTTGGGACATGCTTCTCTTACAAAATTAAAACATATACCAGATATCAATTATGAACTGCAAACTTCAGTCTGCACCATTTGTCCCTTGGCCAAACAACACAAGCTCTTTTTCCTAAGAGTAGTATTTCCAGCCTATCTATCTTTCATATGATACACTTAGATCTGTGGGGGCCTTACAAAACAAAATCTCTTAATGGTGCATCATGCTTTCCAACTATTGTAGATGACTACAGTAGGTCCACCTGGACTTATCTCTTATCTGACAAACACCAAGTTTATCACACAATTCAAACTTTCCTTAAACTGATTCATAATCATTTCAATTCTTCTATCAGGTTTGTCAGAACTGATAATGGTTCTGAGTTTCTTAATTCAGAATGCACCTCATTGTTTCAAAACCAAGAAATCATTCACCAAAAATCCACAACCTACATACCTCTACAAAATGGAACTGTTAAAATTAAACATGAACACTTGTTAAAAATAGCTAGGGCCTTGATGTATCAATCAGGTTTACTAATTCAATTCTTGGGGGACTCCATTCTTCATGCTACCTACCTTTTAAATAGATTACCTAGCTCTGTCCTAAAATGGAAAACACCGTATGAAATCCTTCATAACAAACCCCCTAATTACAAGTCCCTCAAAGTCTTCGTTTGTCTTTGTTTTGCCACAAATGTCGAACCCTATAAATCAGAGTTTGAACCAAGGGCTACCAATTGCATATTTTTAGGACATGCCACTGGATACAAAGCATATAAACCATTTAACATGGAATCCAAACACATTTGCATTTCTAGGGATGTTATCTTTCATGAAACCACCCTTCCCTACCTTACATAATCTTTCTCCACACCTCAAATTCCCCTACCCTTTATATTTGATGACACTCACTCATACTGATATACTAGAATCCACCTCTCCTAACACTTCTGCTGCTTCTATGCAACAATAACAAAATGCCATTCTAAATTCTCCTAATCCTCCTTCTGTGTCTGATATCCAACCACAAGAATCTATTCCTCAAAGAAGAATCTCTAGAATTTCGTGCAAACCAACTTGGTTATCTGACTTTGTTGGTTCTGTAGAGTCTGTAGAGTATTTTCCAGCTCCTAGCAACAGCTTCACTAGTTTAGAAGTCTTATTAGGTGCAAATTCTACCCCTATCTTCGCCTTTTCTGACCTTATTTTTGATCTGAAACACATGGATTTTGTTGCTTCATTATCAATAGTTCATGAACCTAGTTCTTATGCTCAAGATAAGGATGATCCAAACTAGATCAAGGCAATGTAACAAGAGTTAGCAGCACTTGAGGAAAATGAAACATGGGAACTTGTTCCCTGTCCTGCCCATAAGAAGCCCATTGCATCCAAGTGGCTTTATAGAGTCAAATATAAAGCAAGATGGCTCTATAGAAAGGTATAGCACCAGGTTGGTAGTAAAGAGTTTTAATCAATTGGAGGGTGTTGACTGTACAGAAGTTTTCCCCCTGTGGCTAAGTTGGTGACTGTTAGAATGTTCCTAGCCATTGCGACGCCAATGATTGGCCTATCCACCAACTAAATATAAATAATACATACCTACATGGGTTCATTAATGAAGAGTTATACATGCTTCCACCTCCTAGTTATACCAAAGCTAATACAAACCAAGTTTGTAGACTCAAGAAGTCTCTTTATGGGCTGAAACAGGCCGGAAGGTAGTGGAATAAGAAGTTCACTGTGAAACTCACTCAATTTGGTTTCAAGCAGTCTCCTCATAATCATTGCTTATTTATTAAAGATTCTGGAGCTCATTTTCAAGCTTTAGTGGTGTATGTGGATGATGTTTTACATACAGGAGCTCGTGAATCAGATTTGATTGCTACCAAAGGATATCTGGACAAACAATTTACTATAAAAGACCTTGGCTATGCCAAATTCTTTCTTGGCTTGGAAATAGCCAGATCCACTTCGGGCATGTATCTTAACCAGAAGAAATGCATCATGGATATACTATAAGATGCAGGTCTCTCCAATGCTAAACTAGCAAAGGTTCCATTACTAGCAAAGGTTCCACCCATGGTAGTGTCTAGCTACAGTGCCGGTACAGAATCTGCACATTTGTCAAAAAAAAGAGAGCAGGGTGCTACCATTGGCAGCACCTAACTGCTGGGTGCTACCAATGGTAGCGCCTAGCTTAAGTCAGCCGCTATCAAAGGTAGCGTCCAGCCATCACACCGTCTTGTTCTCCCTATGAGTTGCCAGATAGTCTCTAAATATAATAGCATCTAGTGGCATTTTATATACCAACCCAACTCTTCTCATTTCCTGCACTGGTTTTATGTATGGGCACTATTCACCATTTGAAGTACCGGCTCTCTCTCTCTCTCTCTAACATTTTAAGGTATGTATAGTGTATATATTTATGTATTTTTTTTTATGATATGTAATAATAAATTTCATGTTAAAGAAAATAATTGATGTATTAGTAAAATATTTTTAAAATTTTGCAATGAAATTAAATATTATATAATTATATAATAGTGTAGTTAATAATTTGTATTAGTTAAAATTAAAAACATTAGTAATAAAATTTAAATGTTATGTTGTAAAATTTAAATTTGAAAAATTATTAGGTTTAGAATATGATTTTATGTCTAAAGAATGTAATAAAATAATAAAAAAAGGGAAAAATAATTTTATTATTTTGAATATTATTCATAAATTTTCTGGGGGAAAAAAATTAGGTGAAAATAATGTAAAATGTAATTGAAAAGTTGTAAATAATGAAAAAATATTAAAAGTATAAAAACTAAAAAAAATGTTGAGGTAATTTTTTTTTAATGTGTATTATATTTTTTGATAAAAATAATTAGGTAAAATATTGATAATATTTACGTTTTTTTTTAAGAAAAATTTTATAGAGTACTTAAAATAAATATGAGGTAAATTTATATTATTAGAAAAATTTTATTATGCAGTATAAATGTCAATATATTATTAGATTTAGGAAAATAGAATAAAATCTACATATGTATTATTTTTGATGTCTAATAAATTTAGTAGTGTAGTAAAAAAGTTTGTATTAATAAAAATATATAAAAAAAAAACTATTATTAGTGAAATTGATATATTATGTTGCAAAATTGAAATTAGGAAAAGAATTGTTTAAAGTATAATAATTTAAAAGAAATAGATTGAAATGATTTATTTTAATATGTCTTATAATTAAAATATTTAAATTTTTATTATTATGAAAAAAAATAGAATTCTATAACTTATTTGTGAATAAGTTATTTGATTTACAAAAAAAATGATTTTTTTTTTTTGTTTTTTGCCTAGTTAATCGTATATTTATTACAAATAATTACATTAAAAATTTATATTATTGTAATTATTGGTCCTATTGGTTTAATGGGAAAGCTAATTATATTATATTTTGTTTTGCGGTCATACATTACCTGGTCCAATTGTATAAAACAGCATTAAAATTTTTATGTCCAAAATTTATATTATGTTTATGTGTTATTTTACATGTATATTATAAATGGTGAGAAATGTTATTTTTTATATGTGAAGATGTCAAGTCCACGTTTTGGTACTGTGTACTGGGACGACGAAATTATTTTAGGTGATGATAGATATGATTATTATAGGGGTAGATCAGCTGTGTTTAGTATTGGTAGTAGATTAAAATATGCAAATCTCACGATGAGAATAGTACACACATTTTCCCTGATAGAAAGGTGCAAATTTATTGAGCGTATCCTTTTTAGAAAACCAAAACTGAGCAAAGGTGTTTTGAATTGGGCTTGCATGGATTTGAGAAATAATGATGATGTGTCAATAATGTTTAATTTCATTAAGCAAATTGGGGGTTTAGAATCAATAGAATTGTACGTTGACATTTACCGATCCGATGGTAGTGTAAATGTAGTAGACGAAGCGGGCCCATCAAATGCTGGTACATCAAAAAATGCTGAGGTTGTGGATGATGTCAATAACAGTGCAATTGACGTTCAAATTCAAGGTCATGAATTTGCTACAAGTGAATTGGATATCGAACATGAATCAGACGATAATGATTATTGCATCAATGATGAAGATGAGGAAGATTCAGAAAACAAAGATGAATTTTTTTGTTACGATGATGACACAGATAATGATGATTATGGTGCCAATTTGAATTTGGTTAATTACTATAACAGTAGTGTGTCAAACGCAGTTATCCCAATTGTGCCTCCTCCACCTTACTCAGAAATAGATTTTTCCTTATTAACTGTTGACACATTCTCAAAACCAACGTCTTCTTCACTTTGGGATGAGTCGAGGGAGTTTGAAGTTGGTATGTTATTTCCGTCAAGAGAGGCTGTTAAAAATGCTGCTAAAAAATATCACATATTAAGATACCATGACTTTTGTAAGGAGAAGACCAAGAGTCGAACATACGTTATTAGATGCAGTGATAAGAATAGTAATTATAAGTGGAGAATGCGTGCGTCCTGACAGGAAGGTCTAAATGTATGGAAAATTACTCGTTATAATAGACCTCATACGTGTTCAAATCCAACCATCTCAAAGGATCATTACAAATTGAATTCAAAAATTATTTGTCATTTCATAATGCCTTTAGTTGAACAACAACCGAGTGTAAAGATTTCAGCCTTACAAGCTGAATGTAAAGACAAAATCGGTTATGAACCTAGTTATAGGAAAACTTGGAAGGCAAGGCATATGACAATTGTAAAGATTTATGGAGGTTGGGAAGAATCTTATGGTCGGTTGAGATGATTAATGATAGCATTGTGCAAGCAAAACCCTAGATCTCCTGTCCTAATTGAAGATGATGAATTATTTATCGATAATCATTTAGTTTTGGGATACAGGGTTTTTGGCAGGATATTTTGGTCATTTAAACAATTAATTGCGGGATTTAAGCATTGTCGCCCTATTATATGCATTGACTCCACTTTTTTGTACGGGAAGTATAAAGGCTGTTTATTTTATGCAACAGCCCTAGGTGGAAATAACCATATCTTTCCCATTGCATGGGCCATTGTTGATTGTGAAGATGGAAGGAATTGGGACTGGTTTATGAAATGTTGAGTATTTGTCACTGACCGAGAAGATATATGTGTCATATCGGACAGACACAAAGGGATTATAAAGGCAATGCAGGATGATTGGTGGCAACCTCCTACAACTCATCACCGGCTTTGCATTCGGCACATCTTAAGCAATTATAATACGAAGTTCAAGAATTCAGTCATGAAAGACGCATTACGTAAGGCTGGTTAGTACAAAAACTATTATGTACATTTTTAAATTTAAATAGAGTAATAATATAAGGCAATAACTGATAAAAAAAATTTTCATTCTGAATGATTACAGCACATCAAAACCAAAAGAAGAAATTTTATGAAGCAATGAACAAAATTCGAGATATGCATCAAGAAACTTATGATTGGACAGTAAAGATAGATTTGCAAAAGTGGACTTGATCTCACGACGAAGGTAAAAGGTATGGTTCAATGACGACAAACACTGTTGAGTCGGTGAACAAAATGCTTAAAGGATTACGTGCATTACCAATAACTGTAATGGTAGAAAAAATATTTTACCAATGTGTGGAGTATTTTGATGTAGAACGCATGACATTTCGGGAAGAAGAACAAATGGGCTTTAAGTTCACGCAATTGTGTAGCAAAATTTTACAAGAAAATACATAAAAAGCAAATGGACATCATGTCCGTGTCTTCAACACCAATTGTGGTGAATTTAAAGTGAGGACTAGTAGGCAAGATCATAAGCAGGTGGTCAAGCTAAATGATCAAGCTTGCAGTTATGGAAAATTCCAAGAGATGAGAATCCCGTGCTCTCATGTCATTGTAGCATGTCAATCTAAAGCAATAGATTATGAGCAATACGTGTCTGATTATTATAAGTTGGAACGAACATTGAAATGTTATGAGTTAATGTTCCATGCTCTTGGAGATGAAGCTTATTGGCCAGAATCAAATGGCGATCCTCTTGTTCCTGACTCAAAAAGGAAAAGGCTGAAAGGGAGACCAATGTCCAGTAGAAGGAAGAACGAAATGGATTGGATGCTTAAGGGAAAATTAGGGGAGAGGTCAACAATCTACTGTTCCATTTGTCGTGAACCAGGACATAATAGACAAAGTTGCCCTATGAAGAATGTAGATCGCTAATATTGTTGATTATATATTTTTATGAATTGATGTAATTTTCTAAGTCATTAATGAAATTGAATATTTTCAATTGAATAAATTATCGTAATGTACTAATATAAATTTATTTCAATTTTGTCACTAATATAACAGGCAATATGAGTAGAATAAACGTTGGTGGTGAATTATCGAAAAAGAAATGTTTCACGCGATCATGTGTTCATGTAGGTGGTGATGTTGTAGACAAATATACTGATCCCAATGGATGCACATGGTATGGTCATAAAAGACCTTTTGTCAACTTGCCTAGTTATACATGTATTCAAAAAGGCTATGCAAATCATATATTTGTTGGAAAGCATTCAAAGAATAGTGCTGATTTTGATAGAGTTACAATTTCTCCACGACATGAATGGGAGAGATTATGGGAGATACGTTGTGAGATGGAAACATATTGTAGATTTCACGATTTATCAGTCCCGAAAGTGCATTCAGCTGAATTAAAACGGAATACTGATGAAGAAATATGCAAAGTGAAAGCACAATCACAACTTGAGATAGATAAAATGAATAGTTATCTTGAACATTTTCACAATCAGTTTAGTCCATACAAAAATGTAGTTAAAAAACAAAGTCTAACTACATCACAATTAATTATTAATTATGATGAAATTTCTGATTTCAGCGATAGTGACGATAATGATTTTGTAAAATTTCTTCCATATTGTCTTCCGCCATGTTGTTAGTGAATTGATATTATTATAATAAATTCATAACAATGTTATTTTATATTTTCAATTATTACATTTTTTTAATTATTACGTGTTGTCACTTACGTGTATTTGACTTGACGATGTATTGTTAATTTTCTACTTTATTCATTATTATGTTTTCTTAATTTTTAGTATGTTTAATAGTCCTATTATTTATTTTTTTTTATTTTTTTTGTAGATGGTCATTATGAAATTCACTCCAAGCGTTTTAAGAGGGCAATATGCAATAGAAAATATTAGGTTTAGGCTGCAGGACATTAATGAACTTAAATGGAAGCCTATAAGATGCATAACGGAGCATGTTGTTGAAATTAATAATTTCTTACAAAAAATCATTAATACTGGTTATTAGATACAAGAAACAGAAAAAAGTTAATGTCTTAATTGAAATTATTCCCATTTGATATTTCCACTTGCTATCTCAAATTTGGGAACAAGAAGGTGTTGACACCTACAATGAACTAGTTTTAACTTTTTTCTAGAGGAAGTCATCCCAAATACAGAGAGTACCTTAACATGGATGGAAACTCTACCTGTTCCACAGGAGATATATTGTCATAGAGAAAACAAGAAAATATCAAGTATGTTTATAACTATAGTATTACTTAAAATGGATTGTAAATTTATTTATATTGTCATATTTATAATTATGTTTAAATATGTTATTGTAGTCCACGCGCGAAAAGAATTTGGAAATAATTATTTTCAATTATATGAATACATGAGATAACTGAAAAGTCATCGAAGTTTTAAAGTTGCCAAGCACACAATTGAAGGTGAAATACATGGACATTGTAAGAAAATTGTCTAGTAATAATATTCATAAGTATGGACTATATGGACTGTATGGATAATATGGATACATGTTTTTTTTTTTTTAACTATGTACTTGGTTGTTGATGAAAATTTTTATTTTTAAGATTGAGACGATTATGTGAATTAATGTTTAGTTAAATTAATAACTACGTACTTGATGGTTAAGTTAAATTTTGAGACTTATGTTTATTATATCTATAAATACATTATTCTATAAACAGAGTTTACGTTTGTAAAATTAATGACATCACTAAAATTAATTTTAGATATTATAATAAATGCATATTTTTTCTAGCAATGTCATTTATGACACGTATTTTATACATGTACTAAATAAATTACAAAGAAATAAAAATAAAAAAATGGTCACGTGCCACATCCTGGATGCCTCCTCTGTCCTACATGACGCAATGCACTAGCCCACCTCCCATGTCTGCGATGTTTTCCTTGATCTTTATGTTCACCAACATCCTGTGTTGACATCAGGTGAAGTTCTGGTCCAATTTGCTACATGCTTGAAGATGGACCTTCCTTATTCTGCATTGAACCAGATTAATAATGCCCAAAGAGTCCCACCCCTTATGCAAAAGTCCCAAGCCCAGAATCATGAGGTGCAAAATACATCTTTGAAACTTCTGCAGCATTGAATCCATATCATGATGTTGAAGGTACATCTGTGTATGGTCGAGAGAAAGGGGCAAATATTGCATCAAATGGTGTCCTCTCATGTTGAGTTGGAATGAACTCGAATGATGTCCTTTCTTGTTGTATCATATGATGTGAGGACGAAGGCATCCATTGTCCAAAAGGGCCTGGCATGGATGGACCAGGGGTCCAATCCATGTACTGGCTTTGTAAATATTTAATGAATGTTGGAATAGATGTTGACAGACCAACTTTGGGAAATTGGGTGGGAGGTTGTGCTCTAGCATCAAAACTGTCAAAGGGATGGTAAAAGATAGGGTGTGGCACTGCTTCAGTTATTGGCATTGTAGACGGATGAAATCGCTCCCTTTATCTTGCTTGTCCACCCCTACGCTTTCTCTGCTGTTACTGTGATTGCACAATTGATGGATCTTCTAACAACTCCCCAAAAACATGCGCTGGTGGGGTCGGATCTGGATGTGGTGGTCATCTGTTAATAAGACGCTTCTCCTCGTCCAGGGCTCGTAGCATGTTAGGACTAATATTTTACTTTATGTAATATTCTACGCGGACGGATCTTCCAATGTAATAAGCAATTCTTCCAGGCCATCCTTTTGTGAAACACAATGTTGAATATAATAAAATTACACACTTAATTTATTACTTAATAACCAAATACACTGTTAAAGAAACAAATGTAAAAATGATACTTTACCACTGAACCTATAGCAGCTCTTGTTACTAAGATCCATCGTCTAGACACGCGGCGATATCACTCCATGTACTGCGAATGATGGTGGAGTGACCTCGTTGCAGCTTCACCTGGTACAATGAATTGGTGGCGTCTATTCCATCTATTAATATATTGGGCATGAAATGTTGCCCGGTCACCATCACCTTGTCGCAGTGAAGTTTGATGCAGGTCGTCTGTTTGACGAGGGGGCCAAGGAATCGGCTGTTACAATCCAAATTACTATAATACCCTATCAGGTTGGTGCCACTAAACAATGTGAAAGCAGATTAGTGGCACCATCGCCCGCCACACACCCTCCCCTTGCATGCAATATTCAGGCAAACCATTTAATACATCATGGGTGTATGATTCCCATATAAACTGCAAATATAAACCATAGAAATAATTGTTGTTAGATGAAAATCATGAAAATAAGATTAACCCTTATAATTAATTTAATAGAAATATGTTATTATGTATCTTACATCATTATCCATCATTCTATCAATATTATCTCTTCTTTGGATTAATACATGCGTGGTAACCTGTGTCACCTGTCGCATATTACTCCACTTGCAAAGTAACCCATTAATTTATTTCTTAATTTATAAATGTTTGAATTTTGTATTACATATAAAAAAAAATCAATACTAACAAGCATACCTACTACCCAATGGAGCATTGTCATGTGTTGCTGGATCTGGTAATGATGGAGCAACTGTCTTAATTCTCTCCCATGCCCAAATTTGTAAGATGAAAAGGGCACCGGATATCTCTTTAGTTTTAGAATCTGCTCCACAGCAAAGCTCCCTATATAGATATGCAAGGCATGCTGAACCCCAACAATATTGCCTAGCCTGTCTCATATCTGCAAGCAATCAGCTCCTTTAGGAATAGCTTCAAATTGACCTATAAGCCATGACATATATAATCCACATCCCTTAAATACATGTGGAGGTGGCCTTATGCCTAGATATTCTTCACAAACAGGTGGCCAATCCAATCTAAAATTGTCAATTACTGTATGACCATGTAACGTCCCGGCCCACTAGTGATATTGTCCGCTCTGGGCCAAAGCCCTCACGATTTTAAAACGCGTCACTAGGGGTTATGAACTGCCAACTTATAAACCCAGCATCTCTCCCGTGTTTTGTCGATGTGGGATTTGCCTAGGGTGTTACAATCCACCCCCCTTATGGGACTCAGCGTCCTCGCTGAGGTTTGCCCCACCATCATTCAAGGTTGCACGCGGAGCGGCTCTGATACCACAAATGTAACGGCCCGGCCCACTAGTGATATTGTCCGCTCTGGCCGAAGCCCTCACGATTTTAAAACGCGTCACTAGGGGTTACGAACTGCTAACTTATAAACCCAGCATCTCTCCCGTGTTTTGTCGATGTGGGATTTGCCTAGGGTGTTACAGACCATCTATAGGCAATCCAGTAATTATGCTGATATTTTCTAGAGTGATAGTATACTCTTCTATCGGCAATATGAATGTGTGAGTCTCAGGTCTCCACCTTTCAATTAGAGCTGATATTAGATGCCAATCTAATGCAAAAAATCTCATTTGAGATACTCCAATAAAACCACTTTCCGTTAAATGAGGAACAATCAATTGTGGAGGGGCATCCAAGTGAAGAACATCTACATGTCTTCTGCAAGTTATCACCTCTTCCTGCATTGTACCTTCCCAGATAGACTCTAACCGATGAAGTCTCTAGTACATCAAGTCCATTACTCAGACTCAATCACTGTCACCCAACACCACACACAAAAATCAGAGTAACAGAAATAAACACAGGTCACCACCGATGTTGGGGAGAGAAGAAAGGATCACCGGAGACAAAAGTAAGAATGACCCAACATACTTTGCAAGCTTCCATAGAAGCCAACCAAAGCCCATCAGGTAGCAAACATAACAGCACCAATAACATCTCTAGTGACAGCAACATGTAAAGTTTAGACGCACAGAGGGAGAAGGAATAAAGCCATAGCATTTCAGTCTTTCATAGCCATGAGGTGCCAGACTTCAAGCTGCTTAGCTCACTGGGACCAAAGGATAAATCCTCCTTAATTTGCACCCTCACCGCCACCATGCGAATTTGAACTTCATCTCAGCGAAAGAAGATGGCGACTAATACAGATAAAGTAGTTGCTCCCAAATCGCGAGACTCCTGCACCTCCTGGACGTAACAAACATAGATCCAAGAACCAATCTTCAAATAAACATCGATCTGTAAAAAAAGTGAGGAAAACAAACAACTCTCACTCAAATCCAAGCTCCTCCACCAAAAGAACAAAACAGTACAGCCCCACCTGATGTAGGAAGGGACGACCACATCCGGTTAGGGGAAACTAAGGGCGAGCTTCCCTGTCCGGAAAGGCGAGGAAAAGCCGCCCTCACGGTGAAAACTCACGGGACTCTCAAACCAGCGAAGCAAGAGAGAAACAGACTCACTTAATTGATATAATAAACAAATTTGAGATTATTATCCAACAACAGGATTATTTAATCATTATAAAGAAGAGTATGAGTATTATTTATCATAATTTATAATTTTAATAAAAATATAGTAAATTTTGGTTTTTATATAGATGTAGTATCAAGCATGTGTTAGTTTAATAGATTTATTATCGAGGATTTAATAATGGAATAAGATTTTGTGTGTACCTCATCACTATATACTACTGTTCCCAAGTATTTTTTTTTCTCTCATTTTTTATTTTTATTCAATAATTAAAATATTATTTTATTAATTATATTTTTTAATTTTTTTATTTATGATTTCCTCATATTCAGATGGGGAGTAATATTCTGACCTTGCAGGTAATATTTTTCTTGAACTTTAGCAGATGGATCTGCATTTAACTTTGTGGGCAATCATAGACTTCAAGTTATTTTCTCTATAAAATTTGGGAACTCTTTCATTCTTATATATCAAATTAAATCATAATATCCTAGAGAGGAGAGAAATATATAGTAAATGGAATATTTTACAGTAATTTTAATTAATTTTAGTCTATATAATTATTAAAATTATTATAATTATATCAAAATCAGTATTAAAATGTATTTTTTTTTTCACATTTTAGAGATGTTACTCGGCCATTTTAATTTTTTTATGAACTGAACCATTGGCAACAATACTATTGCCACACCATTCTTTCCTTAACTTCTATATATATATATATATATATATATATATATATATATATTTTAATTTGAGTTATTAAATTATAAGAGTAACTTATTTAATATGATATAATATATATCATGTTAATATTACTATTACTTTATTTGTATTTGTATTGTATGTTTATTTTAGTTTTAATTTTTTATTTTAAAATCTTAAATTTGAATTACTATTACTTACATTTTAAATTTGATTGTTTACGATTTTATGGATAAATCTAATATTATTGAAATAAATCTCATTAATTTTTTTATTTAAATTATTAAAAATTTTATTATTAAACTTATTCAATACTTACATTAAAAAGGCATATCATTTAAATGTTTTCATATAAATCAAATAACATCTATATAAATTATCAATTGTACTGTAATAGACGTTTTCGTCTTATTTTTTAATAAATAAATACTTTTAACATCATGAATTTGGAAAATACAATCTTTTAATTCAAAATAAACTAAAATAATTTATATTATTATCATTAAAAAAATACAAATTATAATAACAAAATTAATCTCACATATAAAAAAATATACACAATGCGTTACGCAAACAATTTTATTTCTATATTAAAACTCAACTTTGAGTTACTATTTAAGCAATTTTTATTTGATGTTTTGTCCCTCTTTTCCTTTCTTTCAATTGGGTGAGCCGTCCAATTTCTACCTTAGGGTTTTTTTTTTTTTAATTTATAATTTTTAAGATTATACCTCAATTTAATTGTTTTTAGCTATGAAATGATTAGATTTATCTCAACCACTGCACATTATCTTTTTCAAAATAATTTAAAAGTTTGTTTGTTTATAATAATATGCATTTTACTTAATAAACTAATATCATAAAGTAGACAAATCTATGAAAACGAAAATACACCATAATGAAGATGAGAATTTACTATTTACTTGGAATTTTTCTATAAAAAATTATTCTTAATTATTCATTTTAGCCTATTAATTTATAAAATAATAGTACTATAATTTTTTCTTTTCTGTTGAATATATTTCACGCATGTGAGAGTTGAAAATAACTAAATGATTTTTACAATAAATTATAAATAATAATTTATTATATATATAATTTCATTTCTTGATAATAATATCAAAAATTTGATAATAAAAAATTTATACTCGTAACATCACGCATGCAATTATAGCTTGTATATTATTGGATAAATATCTCACACAGTCACTCAACTTTATGAATGTTTTTATAAAAGTTAATAAATTTTAATTTCTTTCATAAAACTCACTTAATTTTAATTTTATTTCTTAAAAATTACTGTAACAAAAAATTAGAGGCTTTTAGGTTAATCTAATGACTTGTTAACTATTTTATAAATAAAATTACCTAACTACCCCCCTCTTCTTCCTCTCTCTCTCTTCTCTCTCTCTCCCACACATTCTACTATTAGTAGTATACCCTACAGCATATCATTTAGTATATATCTTGCATATGTTTTTATTAATAAAAGGTGTTTTCACTTTTCCGTTTATATAAGATATTTATGTGTAATAGAAAATGTCCATTAATATTTTGTTAGAAATTCTATTCTTAAATTGTTAAGAATATCATATTTTGTTAGAAATTCTATTATTAAGTTGTTAAGAATATCATATTTTGTTAGAAATTCTATTCTTAAGTTGTTAAGAATATGAGTGATAGCATTTCTAGTATAAAGTATCATAAATAGGTTCACAATCGAGAATACTTCATAATAAGGACATGACTTATCCAGAAAGATTGTATTCATGTTTGTTCCCAAGTTATTTATATGAGATATAAATAAGATGGAATGGTGAGTCTCATACCATATGACAAACATGATAAGCACTTGTAAATGATAAGTAGGCTGAACCAGTGACACTTATGACAAGCACATGGAGTTTACTCTTATCAATGTTTTGCCATAAATCATATCAGTGCATATAATCTTTACATCTGATATAGCACAGTTATCTTTTATATAGGTAGTTTGAGTTTAATACTACTTTCATACTTGTACTATGTATGGGTATATGGGCATGTGTTGGCTCCTACTAGTTATATATGGAGGTAGGTGTTGATCAAGATGGAATTTGTTCCTCTAAGTAAATGGAGATAAAATCCTATGTTTATTTAATTATTCTTGATGTTTCAAGTTCCTGGTCAGGACAGATAGATTTAATCAAAAAAGAGTTTCTGATGAGAAAATCTTTTTAATCAAGAACTGAAATTAAAAGAGAACATAATATTCATAGCAAATGGAGTTTGACATAAACCATGACTCCAGCTTGAGTTGGGATTTTTTAATAGAGAGATTCTAGTGCATGGTAACATATGATTATAGGTTTATTTAAGGTAAACCTTATTACTAATTGGGTGACTATGGCATGCTATGCTAGGTGTTAACCATGGTCTATGAGGTGCATAAAATGATTTAGAGAAATCATTTATGGTAAGAAAGAGTTCTGATAATATTAAGAGTTGATATTATGCATTGCCAATTAATGATGAGCCTAGTAAGTCACACAAATACACAAGTTATCACCTAATTAAATATAATTTAATTAATTAATTAAAGAGTTTAATTGATTAATTAAATAGGTTTGGTTTGCAATTAGATTATAAAGTCTCTAGCATGCCTTGAAACCAAATCTAGATTATTGGATGTATAGTATATGTTAAATTTATATTTAAAGTGTTTAAATATGAATTTAATTAATGAGAAATTAATTAATAAAGATTAATTAATTAATTTATATTTGATATAAATTGATTAGAAGAAGAGAAATAATTATTTTGGGTTGAGAACTCAAAATTAAGACACAGGGGCATTTTGGTCATTTCACAGGGTGACATGTAGCACCATGAGATAGTGACACATGACATTACATATAAGCTTGTCAAATGTCTTTTAATCATGTAAGATGATTAAAACTAAGATTAAATATAGGTTTGACACTTGGCACAATGTGATTAGGTCAATTAAACCAAGAACCAATCAGAGGGTGACATGTGGCAAGGGTTTAATGTGTTAACCTAGCTATATAAGTGTTGTTATGAAGAGAAAAAAAAAAAAAAAAACACAACCAGCAGCTCCTCATCCTTGTTACCGCCACCCAAGAGTCTCCCTTCTCTTTCTCTTCATCTCTCATCTATTCCAAGAGATTAGCAAATAATCTCTTGAATTAAAAATACTAGAAATTGTTTCTAGTATCCTGTTTACATCTTTAATCTATTAAAAGGTAGAACTTGATTTTTTAAATAATAGAAAAAGCTTTAGAAGCTGTTCAAGGGCTGCCATAGGTGTTCTTGGTGTGGACAAGCTAGAGGGACAACATCTGGTGTCCTGAAGACGCATCTCAAAGGCACAAATACACTGCAGTGCATCAACAGGTTAGTGTGTTTGTTCTTGATTTAATCTAGGGTTCTAAAATTAATCTGATTAATTTTAAAATATTAAATAGCAAATACAGATCCAAAAACATATTAAAAGAATGTTAATATGTTGTTTATCATTGAAATCAAATAGATAAAAATAAATCTTGCATGATGCATGTGACCCTAGGTAAAAAATTTTGAATTCAATGGTATAAACTTGTGTATTTCACGCTTTCGCTCCTTCATCTACCTCCGTCCATTCTCTCTCTCTCCTTCTCTCTTTCTCCACCTCTCTCTCTCCTAAAAATACAAGACATAAAGATTTAACTTTCTTCCCTAGAAATGCAAGAAAACAAATAAGCAACCATCACCAATTTTATAACCAATAAAGGAAAGGGTTCCTTGCTACTTTTTCCCTAACCATGTCATTTCATCTGTCTTTGTCAAAATTAAACAAAACCCAATTAACAACAAATCAAATACAATGATTATGTTCTTAATTACTCTAAGCTACAATACAAGCAAATAACAAAAGTATCAGCAAAACTAGTACACAACACAAATATATTAGCAGTAGAAGTCTTTTTATTAAAGGAAGAGAAGAAAAATTTACCGAAATGAATTTGTAACCGGTTGCTTAATAATCCATCACAATATGACTAACAAGAACATCAAGAACACATAATACGTGCAATGTGCATACTAGCATGTGTAATGTGCATACTTATATAGATTAAGATGAGTTTATTGTAAAATAATGTGATTTTTTTTTGTTCTCAATCCACACAATAATGTTAAAAAAATTGAATTTTTTTTTTCTTTTAATCATCATTATCATCAAAGGCATAGAGCAATACACTGGAGATCATCAAAAAAGTGAACCCGATTCATCGGTGGAATATTCATATCGAAAGGTAAGGGCTTTTGGCAATATCACCATCGTCAACCACTAAAGAAGACGAATGTAATCGTTGTGATAATTCTCTAGCACCATTTGTGAAGTATGACAATAGGTTTTCTTTCAGGGCAAAAAGCCCCAATCTTTTTGTTGATTTTGTTAAAGACTCTACGGTACTACTCTAACAGCTAATTGTGAGTCCCTGGGCAAAGGGAGGGTTTGACAGCGAGGGCATTTTGTTTTCTTTTTTTTTTTTCATTTGAACTAATAAAATAATTTTATAGCAATTAAAAAATAGTTAAATAAACCAACGAGTGTAGGTACAAGCAATAAAAGATTCTACATCCTTTAAGCAAGGTCGAGTGTTCGATCCTTATGAATGTACAAAATTCCCATTGGGAGCGCTTTACCTCATAATGGGCCTTCCTGGCGCAAGTTAAGATTATGCCTAGTCGAGTGGGTTAGGAGATACATGTGATTTATTACAAAAAAATAGTTAAATAAAACAAATATTTTCTAAATGTTTGTTAAATAATTTTGTTTGTAAAATTATTGACAATTCATCAGATAAACTTGGAAACCTTTAATTTTTTGCCATAATAACTTTTGTGAAGTCAAATTTAAGTTCAATGAATTATATGAAATAAATTAAAGTTTAGTAACTTTTATAAAACACTCGTATAATTGAGTGATAATTACCCCATATTATCTAGATCAAAATGAGGTAAATAGTAACTTTGTATGATTCTATATACTAACAAATTCTTATCGATTTTAGTATCATACCAAAATAAGTCACACAAAAATGGGTTTCAAAATCTTACTTATTAACCTATTTGGCCTCATACCTAATTTGCTTAAACTTGTAGACTCTTTGATGATTAGAAAAACAAAAGAACACTCTAATACAAGTGAATTTACTCTTGTATATCTTATCAAGAGAATTATAATTTTAAGCAAAAAAATGTTGATTGTTGTTTGAAGTATATAAATGAAATGTGAATTATTTCCTTTGCAGCATTACAAAGTAGACTGTAGGTTACAGGGGATATGAAATTGTTGCCTTTATTAATATATGGCAACAATTTTGTAACAGTTAAAATTGCTACAAATTAGCTCAAAAAAAGGCTAAAAATATGATAAAACTGTTGCAATAACTGGCTTACTATAATATGATAACGGTTTAGTAAAACCACTGTCATGTAAGCCAAAAACTGTTGCAATATAATGAATAGACAAACGGTTTATAACAGTTGCCAATAATCAATTCATTTTTTTTAATGCAATGCACCATATTGTAAACCAAGAAACTCTCCATTTGCCAATATAATTTCATGCCTAATAAAAAAAACATTATCTTACGATTTTTTCTCATTGTTCATCTTTTTCTCTATTCCTTTCTAAATTAAAATATGTCTCTTTCTCTTTAAAATTTAGGCGAAATCCAGGAATTGATTGTAGAATTCGTAGTCGTTTCAAAAATCTTGTCTCAAGTGAAAGTATTTTATAAATAAATTGAATCTCTTTACTCTATATGTTTATGAGTCTATTTTGATTTTTTGATATTACGGGTTTTGTCTGAATTTTCACTCATCCAATTCTTCAATTATTGAAGTTTTTTTCTTGGAATTAATTTAATAGTTTAACAGTGGAGTATTTACTTTATAAAAACATAAGCAAAAATGCTAAAATCACCACTATTATACTTTTAATTTTTAAATAATTATTTTTGAATCAATACAAATATATTTTTTTAAATAATTATTCATATATTTTTTTTCATTTACACTATAAACTTTTTAAATTACCACAATTATACTCTAGGTCAAGTTTCTAGGAAATTATTAATGGATATACTAAAGTATACAATAGATAAACTAAAATAAAACTAAACAAATGTCACATTTCTCTCTCTTCCCCTCTTTCTACTATCCTTTTGAAAACTCTCTTCTCTTTCTTCCCCCCTAAAAAATCATGAAGCATTAGAAAGTCTTTTCTCTAATTCTTTTATCCCTCACTTTTTCTTTCTCCAAATCATGAAACTCTAAGAAAACACAAACTATAAGCGAAATAGATAGAAATCTTAGGTAGAAACATGTTTCGCTAATTTCTTTTTCAACATAAGACCAGAAGGAAATAGAATCTAAGGAAATGTTACCTGAGGAGGTTGTGGCTAACAATGGACTCACCTACCATTTTAATTTTTAATTTGAAGGGGTTTTGAATATAAACATGTATTTAATTGAATAAAATTTTAAAAGTTGATTTCTTTTAATTAGCTGAATTAAAAAATAATTAATGAATCAATATTTTAATAATTTGAAATACTATTTTTTATTGATTCAATTAAATTGAAAATTATAAGTTCATATCTTTAAAATTTCTTTTCAAATAATAAAAAATTTTAAAAATATGTAAATTGTGATTCATAAATCAAAATGCTGCATACATCCAATACTTGAGACTTAGGATTGAAAGTGCCCCTAAAAAAAATTTTTATTTTGAGAAGTTTAAATGTGTACATGTACTTAATACACTATAACAACATTTTAAAAACAAAATTTTAAAAAGTTAAATTTTTTTATTAGTCTAATTAAATAAAAATAATTTAATGAGACCATATTCTAATAATTTGAAAAGTTAATTTTTTATTGACTCAATTAAATTAAAAAATTAGCAGTCCATATTTTTAAATCTTCTTTTAAGTAATGAAAATGAATTATAAAAGAATGAAATTATAAGTAAGGTACACATAACATGTAGATCTAAATATTACATTCATTATCGTCCCCTATATCTAAATAACATGTCCATTATTAATTGATATTTTCTTATTGGCCCAATTAAATAAAAAATTTAATTAATAAATATTTTAATAATTTGAAAGATTATGTTTTATTGATCTTGAAAAATTAATAATCTATATTTTTTAAATTTTCTTTTAAGTAATAAAAAAAATTTAAAAAGAGTTGCATTGTGAGTAAGGCACACAAGCTACTTAAGCTTGGAGGACTGAAGTGAATGATGTATAATTGGGATAATTTTGAAATTTTATCGGCCAAATTGAAAAAACAAAATAAAAGTATAGATTAATTTTTTTAGGAAATCTAAAGTTTTTTTTTTTTTTACTTATAAGCATATTCCCAACTCTGACAACTCATATCTTATTTTTTAAAATAATTTCAAAGTATAAAAAATATTGTTAATTGAATATTTAGCTTATAGTGTAAAAAATCATGTATTAAAATTTTGATTATTTTGATTTTTTTTATGTGAAAAGAAAGCTAATTAACTCAATTTTTGTAAAAAGGAGGCTAACAAAATCTATAAAAAACCTAAAATATGAAAAGGAAAATACTTTTGAAAACATAGAATAAAAAATAAATGAATCGATTTATAAGACTAATAAGGGCGTTAATACTGGCCATTAAGATAATTTTTTTTAATAGTGGAGCATTTGACTGCAGATCAAGAGGTCACCTACTCGAATCCGGTTGGCCTCCTTCAAGGAATTATTTTGCAAATCAAATAACTTAATTAGTTTTTCTATACTTTTAAAATTTAGGAAGTATGAAATTCTTCAGTTTGAATTGAAATTTCTATACTTTTAAATTCTTGAGTTTGAATTATTAATTGATATTTTTTTATTGACCCAATTAAATAAAAAATTTAATTAATAAATATTTTAATAATTTGAAAGATTATGTTTTATTGATCCAATTAAATTGAAAAATTAATAACCCTTATTTTTTAAATTTTCTTTTAAGTAATAAAAAAAAATTTAAAAAGAGTTGCATTGTGAGTAAGGCACACAAGCTACTTAAGCTTGGAGGACTGAAGTGAATGATGTATAATTGGGATAATTTTGAAATTTTATCGGGCAAATTGAAAAAACAAAATAAAAGTATAGATTAATTTTTTTAGAAAATTTAAAGTTTTTTTTTTTTTTACTTAAAAGCATATTCCCAACTCTGACAACTCTCATCTTATTTTTTAAATAATTTCAAAGTATTAAAAATATTGTTAATTGAATATTTAGCATATAGTGTAAAAAATTATGTATTAAAATTTTGATTATTTTGATTTTTTTTTTATGTGAAAAGAAAAGCTAATTAACTCATTCTTTGTAAAAGGGAGGCTAACAAAATCTATAAAAAACCTAAAATAGGAAAAGGGAAATACTTTTGAAAACATAGAACAGAAAATAAATGAATCTATTTATAAGACTAATAATGGCGTTAATACTGGCCATTAAGATAATTTTTTTAATAGTGGAGCATTTGACTGCAGATCAAGAGGTCACCTACTCGAATCCGGTTGGCCCCTTCAAGGAATTATTTTGCAAATCAAATAACTTAATTGATTTTTCTATACTTTTAAAATTTTAGGAAGTATGAAATTCTAGAGTTTGAATTTTTTTATTTATCTATTTTAAAATTATTTATCTTTATATTGAAAAGAGATTACTATTAAATAAATATTATAAAATTAATATAAATATTTTATAATAATAATACTTTATATATATTATGAATAATTACTAAAAAATTAGTTAAATTTCAATATGTAAATACTTTTTGAGAATACTTTAGATTTTAAATTAAACTTTTAATAATAGTATTTAATTATTTATAGTAAAGAAATACTTAAAAACTAACATTTTATAGAAATAAATTTATTCATACCAATAATAAATAATTAGAAAAAGAAATTATATATTTTTTATTGAAAGAAAATTTAATAATTCAAATTAATATATTAATATAATAAATTATTAATATTATTAATTATTCAAATTCCAAGCGAAGGAAGTTAAAAATTTTCCAATTTTCTTCAGAAAATTAATTTAATATAACTTATATTAATAAAATAGATAATTTTGTATGGTTGATTGAATTTATTATTTATCCATCTATTGTAAAAAAATTATTATTCAATAAAAATATTGCTCAAATGGCTGCTTGGCACAAATTAAAAGTCTTGATCTTATAATTGTACTTTTCTTTTAACTTGCTAAGGAATTTGCCAAGTTAGATGTATCCAAAATCATTGTTTCACATTCAATGGTTGGAAATGATTGTTTCTCTATATTTTCAACGTTAACTTCATTCACAATCCACTAGCGTTCCTCTGCTCTTGTAAGAACAAGGTCAATTAGCCTTGTGTTTATTGTTTATTTTATTTAATTTTTTTAAATTTGGAATGATTAAATTAAATTTTTAATTAAAAAAATTTTATTCAATCCTTTAAATTTTGTCTTCAAAATTTAATAGATAAATTATAATTTAATTCTTAAGATTTTGACAAAACCTATAATTTAATTCTTGTACTTTTAAAATCAAGTAATTTAATTATGAAATTTAGCAAAACTCATAATTTAATCCATTCAATTAATTTTTTATCCAATTGACCCCTAATAGCAAAAATGAACAAAATGTCTTTAACCCTATATATTTTTTAGCAAATAGAAATGAGAAGCTACAATCTTCTCTGACCCGATCTAGTCATTTTAAAATGTGATCAAGTTAGGGCTCGCCTTCGTCCATCAACTTGTCCCCACATGAACTCATAGTCACCTAAAATGCAAATATTCGAGCTCTAGGGAGAAATATCGTGAGTTGAGTCACGATCCGTAAGCTTAATCTGACTATATTTTTATTTTTCTAGCACAAACATTTTTTATTTTATTTTAAGGAATCAAAATTTTACCCATTAAAATCTAATATATATAAATAAGAATTAATTTTGGAAAGAATAATATATTTATTATATTATTTAAATATAAAGTTTAAATTAAGGGATTAAATTGTAAATTTTATCAAAATTGTAGAGATTAAATTGTAATTTACATAATTCTAATTTGGATGTTGGATAAAATTTTTACAATTTTAAAAGGTTTAGTTTAGTTATTTAAAATTAAAAAATTTGTATAAATTGAATAATTAATACAAATATTTGAATTTATTCTGCCATTAAGCATAAGAGTTTATTAATGTCAAAATATTAAAATTTAGTGACGTTTTAAAAGTTAGAGATACTATTAGTTTTTTTTTTTTATAAAAATTAAAGGCTGAATTTATGTATTTGAACTATCAAATTTATTTATGTCTCATATTTTATAATTAGGATAACTGTAAAAAAATACCTATATTTTTTAAATTTTTATAATTCTACCCCATTTTATAAAAATTACCAATTAAATTTTAAACTTTTTAATTCTTACCAATTCTACCCTATCATTAATAAAACCGTTATCTTACTAATGGAGAACTACGTCGTATGATACAGAGACGCCATGTCATGCTATGATAGGGTACAATTGGTAAGAGTTAAAAAATATAGAGTTTAATTGATAATATTTTTAGTATGGGGTATAATTGTAAAAAATTTATAAGTGTAGGTTTTTTTTGACAATTTGTCCAATCTATTTTAATTTATACAAAATTTCAAATTACTTTTAAAATTGATAAAAATATAATTCAACACTAAAATATGATAAAATAGTAGTGAAAGAAATGAAAATGAATATAGAGATGCCTAAAATGACATAAAAGGAAATAATAATAATAAAAAACTTATAACCTTTAAATATTGATACAAAATTGATTTCAAATATAATTGAATGGCGAAAATTGATTCATATAACCAATTTTATCTATTTTAAAAAATTTAATTGTTATTATTGCTGTACACATTTCAATTAATTATATATAACTTTTATAATAAATATTTAAGAAAAAGTTATTTTTTAGTGTTTAGATTATGTTAAGAATGTAACACTTATGAAAATTAAATTGACAATTAAATTCTATACTTTACAACTTTTACCGATTATACTTCTCATTCGAATGACATGACAGTTAATGCGGCGGCTAACGTGGCATCTTCGTTAGTTAGATAACGAGGAGCAAAAGTTAAAAAATTTAAAATTTAATTAATAATTTTAATAATATAGAATAAAATTATAAGAATTTAAAAAGTATAAATTTTTTTAGTGGTTATCCCTTTATAATTTTATATTTTAATAACTTTACTGAAATCTTAAAAATGATTTTAAAAAAATCTATTTTTTATTGAGTTTGAAATTATTTTTTTTAATTAATTTTCTTGCGTCCCAAAGTAAGAAAAGATAAAAAATATATTTTAAGAAAAGTTTTTGGGGAGCTTAAATTTCATATTATAATAAATATAAGTCAAATTCCAAGTTTTAAGTGTTTGACTAATAAATTTAAATTTTCAGAATTATTTTTCATTAACATTAATTATATTAATAAAGTTTAATTTAATAATATTAAAATTATTTTAAAGTTGTAAGATTTTAAATTTAAATTTTAATTAAAATTAAATAAGATAAATAAAATTATATATTTTAAAATTTAAATTAATAAAATGATCCAGAAATAATGTGATGTCATATAAAAAATTATGGGATATTTATAGACTTTATTAAAAATGAAAAAAAAATCGATGCAAAAAAAATTCCATTGGTTCCATCCATTATTGCAAATCAATATAATTAAAATTAATTACAGAAAATAGACATTAAAAATTAAATTAAAAAAAGGAATGAAAGAATATAGAGAACCGATTTTGATTCCAGTTACAGGAATCATTTTCATGAAAAATTATATCTGAATTAATATTTAAATTTTAAAATTTATTATTAATATATATTATTTTATATAATATATCTTTTAATTATATTTAATTATAATATAAATAATTAAAAATTATAAGATAATTTAATATATTTATAAATATAATTATTAAATTATATGAGGTATCTAATTAAAATATATATAATTGTAAAATATATATATATATATATATATATATATATATATAATTATTAAATTGTATGTTGTCCACTCCCATAGTGGACGCACGAGTGAAAAAAGTCATCTTGTGTGTGCTGTAAATGGCATTGGGCTCCACCAGCAAGGCAGAAAACTACTGCTAAGTGCCAACGCTTTCTTTTATGTGTAACCGTACACGTTCGCGACTCGCAAGCAAAACACCACCTTGTCCCTTTCTCTCAGAGTTTCAACACCGCAAATCTACAGAGCATTACGAAAAACCTTCAACAATAGGGCCAAACTAAAACCCTTCGATTCTAATCAATTCTTGGCCATTAGCTTACACCATCTTTTTTATATTAAACTATCACTTTTCTTTTTGTTATGGGGAAGAGAAAGCGAACTTCTGCTCGCCACAACGCCTCCCATCATCATCCTTCTTCCTCGGGTATGTTTTCTTTCTTTTTCTTGGCTGCCCTTTTCTGTTTGGTATCTGAGGAAATGGTAGAAAGTGGAATGAAAAGAAGGAGAATGTTATTTAAGAGAAAAAAAAGGTTGAGGGTGGCATTTGACGAGGAGGTTAAATTGAAGTGAAGCAATTCGTTCAAGAATCTTGTAGTTGAGGTGGGCGTTTATGTTTTCTGGGTATCTGATAGAATATAAGGGATATGATGAAAGGCCTTTTTTCCCCCTTTCTCTGTTTTCTTGATCTTAAAAGCGAAATGGAGAGTTAGGGTTTGTTTTTGTCTTGGTTGGCAACCGCTGTGTGAGTTTTTTTATTTTTTAATTTCTTTTCTCTGCAAAATGTTTGGAATTTATTCTGCTTTACTTAGTTATCTGTTGATCAAGGCTTAATGCTTAATCTGCCTTTATTTTCCCCTTTCCCTAAATAAGTTTTGATTGGTTGCTTATTGTTTTTTCAAAATGATAACATGAGAATCCTAGCAGATAATGCTTAGTGAGTTTTAAAGAGGTAAAAATGAGTAATTTGGCCAGACCATTAGTTTGAAGACTTGGACTTAAAGTGTCTATTCTGAAATTAAATAATAGAATAGCCAAATGAATTGCTCGAACTAAAAAGGAAAGGAGGAGGAAAAAGAAGCATTAGAAAAACAAGGGGTGATGGCCAAAAAAAAAAAAAAAAGACTACTATGATCTAATAGATTAGCATTGCCATTTATGCTTTAGGTTTGTCTTTTGGCATAAAACACTTTTGTAGAATCAGGTCCTGGCTTTGGAATTCTGTGGATCAACGGCATGCAGTAATGCTTTGGATACCATTTTAAAGTGACTGTATTTCTACTTATAGATACCAACATGTTGTGATAATTGAAAGATTTTCTGAACTATTTCATTAATGAAGCTATTTTTTTCTAGCCTGATGGAGCAACCTTGCAGCTGTCAAATTTGATTATTTAACTTTGAATCATTTAATTCCTTGAGTTATAATTTTATTACGTGGATTCTTTTGGGTTCAGGCTTCGAACT
The DNA here is from genome assembly GCF_030052815.1 of Hevea brasiliensis. Taxonomy (NCBI): domain Eukaryota; kingdom Viridiplantae; phylum Streptophyta; class Magnoliopsida; order Malpighiales; family Euphorbiaceae; genus Hevea; species Hevea brasiliensis. The sequence goes on along the minus strand of NC_079509.1, from coordinate 21,449,816 downwards.
TCTTTATTTCTTTGCCTGGGGATTTGATTGAAGACTGCAGAGCATTCTTTCTATGTGGGCTTCTTCTGCTATTTTATAGTCTACTAGAACTGCACTGTGAAATAATGATGAGAACCTCTTTGTCTGGTTGGCTTCCCTCTTTCCCCTTCCAACCATCTGTTTTAAGTTTTGCAGGGTGCAGTCTTGGGGAATCCCTAGTAAATTTTCTCTTTTTTTTTTTTTTTTTTTTGATCTTTTAAATTCATGGTTGAACTGACCTGCATATGAATTTATTATGCTTTTTAAGGCGTTGCATGCTTAGTTCTGTTTTGAACCTTCAGCACCCTTGCCTCCTTCTTTTGATATTCTAGTAGTTAAGTTTGTCACTTGTGATGCTAGTGCTTTTTGCTGTGTGGTTGAATGTTTGCCTTGCAATTGCTCATGCCCTGGCCTTGAAACAAGTATTATAAGATCTTATGTTGTGTAATTGTGAATTAAAATAGAAAGCTATCATGTTCATTCTTCTTCTACATAGTGATCAGCATGTACATGCTCATTAATTTTGATTTATTTCTGAATGTTGCAGACGACATTCCATGCTCATCTGGAGCAGAATTGTTGGCTACTGAGGTAAGTTTAATCCTTTTTTTTTTCTTGAATTTGAAATAATGCAATTATTGCTTGCATCTTGTTCCTTTTTGCTTGCTTTTTATATTTTCTTAATTTTTGGTCATATTGAATGATCCTTATGCAAACCTCTTGGCTGAAAAATGAGGCAGAAATTTTCAAAATTGAAAATTATGTGTATCAGAACTGTTTGACCATGGACTTTACATTTCCCTCTTGATTTCTCGAATATGATTGTCATTAGTTTTCCTTTTTGCAGAAATCTTCTCATTTACTTGACTCTAGTGAATTAAAGCCTCTTTCAACTGGGAGGGATGCCACAGATAGTACCATGAAGCTGTTGAATGTGCATTCTTCTCTTGCACATCAGCATTACAATGTTGGCCTTTCAATATTCTTGAAACGATCACGTCACTTCTATGGTCATCAATACTCTCGGAGGAATTCAGGGAACCATGCTAATGCATCAACATCTCACGGGAAGATTGCCCCTTTACGTGATGAGAGACTTCCCTTCAAGTTGTCTGGTTCAGAGTTTGGACACCAAACAGGTGACACATATATGTCCTGTGATATCGAATACAATCTTTGGTTAATATAGGTCAGGAAAAAAAATAATTCTGCATTATGTATACAATGTAATGAATTTGGTGCTTAACTAATTTCTACAAGGCTCCATTTAGATAGATTAGGATTTCAAATGATAAGGTATTTGAATTTGACATTATGTTGAAATTTTACTATATTTCATTTGAAACGCAAATACAAATCCACATCCATTTCCAATATGTACGTAAATGGACCCTAAATTTTTTGCTGGAGAAATTAAGTTGTATTGTTTCATTTTTTGTAGAAGTTCTGAGTTCAAATTCTTTGCAGACTATAAGCAACAGAAGTTCTTCAATCTACTTTCATTAGTATCAATCGTGAGTGTAACTTGGGATTCACCATATAGGCGTCTTATGCTGTCTAACACTGACTTCATTTTTTTCCTTTTTCCAACTTTCTTAGATAACAGGGAAAAGGCATTTGGCAGGCCAGACAGAATTAGGCTTAGTTCCCTGGTTATGGATGCATCTGATGCAGTGAAGATTGTATGTGGGATCTGTCAGAAGCTGTTAAGACGGAAACCATATTTTCTTGGAGAGACACTTTCTGGAGAATGCTCTGTTGTGGCTGTTTTAGTCTGTGGTCATGTTTATCATGCAGACTGTTTGGAGCAGCGAACAAGTCTTGAAGATAAATGTGATCCCCCTTGTCCATTGTGCTTGGGCCAAGAGGATAAACCAGAGTAATGACTAGACCAGGAAGAGTGGTATTTACTCATTAGTCAAGGCTTACTCTCCAGGACAAGAGTAATGTACAGATATTTACTTTTATGATATTGATTATTTAGGATAAACCTGAAATACTTAGAAGGAGACTTAGAAGCATAGGTTGGTTGATTTAGTCTAGGGAGACTGACTGGAGGATTATGACTTGCATTGTTTGGCAAGTCTTATTGCCCCAAGAATGTCTGAAAGAAGCGTTCTGCATTTGTCACTTCATTTTGTATTTGGTATAGTGGGAAGTACCATGTTTTTATCTAGCATATCGACATTCCTATTGTAATACTACTAGTAGTTATCCAACTTTATGTTGTGTAAAGATGACAATATTTTTCACGCATATGCATTAGTGTGAAACGTTAACAAATCCAACTAGAGATGTCTTCTTCTTCATGCCTTTTGACGTCCGCTGATTCCCTAGCTCCTGATGCTGAATGGTGGCTGATCAACTTGGATGTTCTTTTATTGTACATGATATATGCTCCTCTGAGTTAAATCATCTTGCAAATAAGAATCAAACATGCCATTTTTGGACATTTTTTATGCATGCTATTTATGGAGGATGAATTTGCATTTCTGTTTTACTCTCTCTCTCTCTCTCTCTCTCTCTCTCTCTCTCTCTCTCTCTATATATATATATATATATATATATATATATATGTTAATATGTGCCATTTCTTTTCAGAATTAGTGAAACAGATAAAAACAAATGAATACAATGATTCATACTTAACACATGGCATAATCGGTTTTTGAGCAGAGCAAATTCATAGCATAATCGTTTCTTGTGCAGAGCAAATTTCAATAACAGAAGGAACTCTTGCTAATCACCATTACTAGAAAATGCAAAGTCAAAAAGCGCTGTATCATTCCAGATACACACACAAATAGAAAACTTCTGTATTGACATCATCAGGGACCGTATAACTTCCGTAAAAGAAATAAAAACTGTACAGTGTTACATATGCACAAAGAAAGTACAGAACAATGAAATTTCCTCCTATTTCTTTTCCTCAAGTAGTGAAAGATCGTGCAGAGGTAGACATAGCCCAATGGTACCTCCATATGTGATGGGAGACCCCCTCCCCCTATATATTTAATAAAAAAAAATAGTGAAAGCTGGTCAGGAATTTAGCTGAGCTCGAACTGCCAGGACAGAAACTACAAGGGTTCCTTGCAGGTAGCCTTATTATGTCCTTCTCCTTTACACCTAGTGCAAGTCATTACTCGTTTAAGTTCACCCTTTCTTCTACTATGTTTTTCCTTCAGTTGGATTGGTGGCCGAGGGGTGGTAGGAGGAAGCAATTCCCTCACCACTGAGGCATCTTCTTCACCCAAAGGATTGAAAATGGCTAAAACAGGATTTATGGACTTAGAATAAGTTGAACGGAAGCTATCAACTGTGAAGTATTTTGAACATCAATCATATACACTCCTTCCAATGCGATTGAAGACAGCAGTGGCATGGCTGCAAGGTAATCCAGTCATTTTCCATTCCAGACAAGTACAGTCCCTTTTGACAATATCCACAACATTGATAGAGTCATCGCGAACCTCAAATAGAGTATCAGATGAAAATAATAGTTTGAAAGGCCGTGCCTTTAGAGTTTCCTCTTGCAGTTTTTTCTCCTTGGATGGAGTAAGCTTTGTAGTCCACCCATTTGAATCCATTTCACGTTTGTGCATCGATTCCATCATTTTGCATCTGAGTACTTCTACCTTCAGTATCATAGGCAGCTCCCGCACTTCTTCAATCCAATTAGTGTATGATTCTGAAATATTTACTGTAACTTGATCATAAGGCTTACCCTTGAATAATGCATTTGTCCAATATTCTGGCTCAATCTGCATAAGCCAATCATATGTTTAATTTGCTCAGTGAGCATTCTGAAACTATCAAGTCGGACTGTATGTGCAGCAGCCAAAAAAATTGCAGGCAAAGCAGCTCTCCCATCTCCAATGAATGGCCCTCTCAAATTTCTCCTTAAGTTATCCAGCAGGAGGTATATAGAGTAACCATGGTAAGCATTCTCGAATATTTCAAGCACAGATTCCATTAGTCCCTTCTCTTTATCAGAAACAAAAGTTATAGATTGTAAAGTAGAAATTGCAAATCTCAACTGCTCCAAAAACCAATGCCAATCATTTTCATTCTCAATATCGACTATAGCAAATGCAACTGGAAAAGCACCATTGTCCCCATCTAATTCTGTAGCTGTCAACAAAATCTCATAGTATTTTTGAATTAAAACTTGTAGAATCAAGAAATAGAAGTAGGCGACAACCATTCTTGAAACCATGTATTGAGGCATGAAATGATACAAAAAGACGTTGAAATTTGCTGTCACCGTCAATGGAAAGATTCACAAAACTACCAGGATTTGCCTCCACCATCTTATGACAAAACCAAGGCAACTGGGTATAAGCCTTTTTATATGAACCCTGAAGTTGCTCCCTTGCTTCTTCAATTCCTCGCCACACTTGTGTATAGTTCAGCTTAATCCCAAAATCTTGAAAAATACGGTTAGCAATGTCTTTAGGTTTGTGCTCTCTCTTAGCATGTCCTTTATAACACTGACCAACCAACTTTTTGCTGGATGAGCAGCCTTCCATGATTCCCCTCCACATGCATGTGCTTTATTCATCTTTTTTATCCTAAAGACTCCAGCAGATGGCACCCAAGATGCATGAATTGACCAAGAGCAACCTTCAGCTACACATACACCACTTGCTCGACTGGTGTCATTCTTTTTTAACCTGTACACAAAACGATGTGCAATGGCATATTTCTGCAGCGCATCACGAAATTCAACTACATTTTTGAATTCTTGGCCTACACCAATAATTCCATCTTTCCAGGAGGCAACCATTTTCTCCAGAGAAACATCATTAGAGTTGATGCCACCAGATGGATAATGTGAAATGTCTTGCCATGGAACATCTGATAGCTTTAGTTGCTGTTCCACCTCAACTTTTTAAGCAGCAGTATCATGATACCGAGAACTCTTCTTCGGTGATTTACTTTTTCTTGTCTCCTCAATGTTGTCAGCAACAGCAACAATGGCAAGGCCACCGGCACCAACTTTCCAGGATGCAGTGCGCCTTCTCTTCTTAACATTATCAGCAGGGGTCGCACTCATATCAAGTATAACAGAGCTGTAAGCAGTTGCATCACCAGCAGGAGCAACAGAAGGTGTACCAGCTGCATCTTGAGATGCCATGGTAGCAAGCACAGTCTCAGCCAGTTTTGTCCCATATGGTCTATGAGTGATAACTAACATGAATCAAGGCAAGTGAAAACAAAATGGAGAAAAAAGTGAAAGTATTGTCAATCACGGGCACACAATAAAAGCCAAAGTGCAGGGTCAAAATTTTCATATATGGACAATTTCAAGCAAGAAGCCCAGTTTGCCATGCTATACATTGCCAATTATGTTTTTCATTCAGGTAAGTAATGCCATTTTATCACAAGTATCCAGTAAGGAATTCCAACGAAGTGGCAATCGCAAGAGTTACCACCTAAGCTACGAGAAACATGACATATCTCAAGGAAAATTTACCTGCTTGCATGCATGGGCAAGTCTTCATGATTAAAACCTTCTCTACCCAAAACGAAAACATCTGCAGTAATTAAGTCCCCATGAAAATCATACATCCTTTTTAGGTCTTTGTCATTCGCTAAAGTAAAGAGAGCTTGCCTATTTCCTAGGAGAAAGTACTTCACAGACACTGATTTATATTCTAAGTTGCAAATTTTGGCCATTTTTAGCTTGATTCCATCAAACATAGTTTCATGATTGATATCTAGAGCATGTGCCTCTCCGCCAGTGTATGATAAACACTCATCATCCCTTGTAACAAATTCACCACCGGACTGGCATATCAGTATTAGCTTTTTTCTTGGCATTGGAAATCACTTCTGCAATTCAGACAAATGATTAAAAGATGTGCTTTAGCAACCAATAGGAAACCTATATCTGATAGTACCTCCAATCTCCAAAGTAACACTTCTATATGCAAACTAATTTCAAAGCAAAGTGTGCCTCGTATTTTTTATGCCTCCCTACACCCTCCATATCATACAGAAGTTAGTAAACTCAATCCTCTGCAACCAAAAGAGAGGAGTTGTACACAGAAGAGAGAAAGAATAAAAGAAATGGAGAAATAAGAGAGAAGAGAGATGATTCTCTCCACGCTGGACAAGCCATGTAAGCATTTCATACATGCTCAACTGAAAAGTAAAAATAGCTCAGCAGCTAGCCTATTCTATGAGATACCCAAAAATCCAAACATCAAAAGATCAAAATTAAACTACAAAATAAAGAATGTAATGATCGTATTAACATAATAACAATAATATATGAGTTAATTAAGTACATGAACGTAACAACAATAATATATAAGTTAATTGAGTACATGAGACTAACTTGTTAAGAGGAGAAATTGGTATTTCAGGGAACGTAGAAATCGCAGGTTCTATGAGGAGAGAAGAGGACGTGCGTGGAGGAAAATCCTAGACTTTCGGGCCTCGTGGTATTTTGCGTAAATGGGGCGAATCATCAATTATGAATGTAAAGACAAAAGAGGACGTATTTGGAAAAGAAATAAAAGAAGTGGGGGTACGATTGGAAAGTAAAGAATATTTAAGGGGCTGTGTTGGACTTTTAGGAATAGACCATATGCTTGCCATAACTCTTTTAAGGAGAGGAAATATATGTATTATCATAATTTTATTAATAACTTAGTAATTATTATATATACATACACTAAATATTAAATTTAATTATTTAAATTGAAATTTAATATTAATTTATTTAATTTATAAGTAAAAATATTTGTTAATTTAGAATTATTTTTATAAAAAATTAGAAATCAATTATGATATATTTAATTAAGATATTTTTACGAAAATTTATGTTATGGTTAATCTAATTTTTTTACATATAATAATTATTAAATCAAATACAAATAAAATAATTAAATGTGTGTTATTAGGCTTTTCTGAACTCTTTTTTTAGAGAAAATAAATTTAATTTGCTTATTATATTTTTAATTTATTTTAATAATTTAAAGGTTTTTTTTTATTGAGATTATATTATGTAGATTAACATAAAAGAGAATTTATTTATAAAATTATAAACCATTACAGGAATAGGGTTTTATAAGAACTTTATGTAAAAAAATTATGAGTATATCATTCAAATAAAAAATTATTGGAAAAAAAATAAAAAATTATAAATTTGTGAATGAATATGAGTTAATTTGAAATTTATTATGAAAATTTTATAATTAAAGTATAATTTCATAATTTTATAATTAAAGTATAATTTCATAATTTTAGATTTTGTATGAATATAATATTGTTTATTATTTATTTTCTTGATAATTATATAAAAAATATAATAAATGTTGAAAAATTAAACCTATAAACGTATTTTTCGCGAAATTAAGAGTTTGTCTAACAAATATTAATATTATTATAAGTAGATAATATATTACAAGTTTTTTTAACCTGCGCAATGTTGTAAATATTTTTCTATTATATTTATTATGTTAATATAATTGATAAAAAATATTTAAATTAAAAATATTCAAATCAACATATTCTTTTTTTTCCGAAGAAATCAACATATTCATTATATTACATATTAGTAATGCGTATATAAATTAGTTTAAGATTAATTAATATTAATAATATATTATTTATTATTTATTTATTACAACACATTAAATAAAATATAATTTAATAAAAAAAATTTTAATTGTAAAATCTAATTATAAAAAAAAATAATTGTAATACAGTTTAAAAAAAGGTAAATAAATTAACACTTTTAAAACAAGCCTAACACCATTCTTATTGTAATATGCTTAGTATGCAAAAACAATATATTTGCACATTGTTTTAAAATATTATTTAAAACTATTAAAAACAAATTAAACATATTATAATTATATTAGAATTTAAAAGTAAAATAAATTTTATTATTTATTACTTAAAAATTAAATATTCATATTTAACGATAATAACTCTAAGTAAATATTTTGAAAAAAGTTAGTATATTATTTTTTAATATTTTAAAAATATAATATTTCGAAGTAGTATATAGGAAAAATTTTTTTTAAAAAAAGTAAGAGATATTGCTAAAATAAAATAATATTCTATTGTTATTTTTTTTTTCTTACATTGAGATGGAAGTTTGATGTTTCATTAACAAAATATTGGCTTATAAAGTAAAATTGATTTTATCATAAAGTGAAGTTATCTTAAAATTGATTTAATAAAAATAATAACAATTAAAGTAAATTTAATAATTACATAACTAAAATAAAATTAAAATGATAATAATAGAAAAATAAATAATAAAAAAATAATTTAAATTCATATACAAACACTTAAGTGGTTTAAAAATTAAAATAATAAAAAAATAATTAAAAAAAATGAAATAACAGGTCAAAAAATTTTAAGATTAAAATAGTGAATTACACTTTATTAAAAAAATGTATCAAAATTATTACAATTAAAATAATAATTAAATAATTTAAAAACAATTGACATTAAATAATTTGGTTTAGTGTTATAATGAAACATATTGAAAATTGGGAGGTTAATAGAAATTAGTTGTTAAATCGATATAAAATCGATATATATATATATATCGATTTTATATCGATTTAACAACTAATTTCTATTAACATATAGTTTAATAGATTTTATAAAAGAACTAATGCAAATGCCTAAACTCAACTTTAATAATGACTAACGGCCTGTTTAGTTTAGGTGTTGAATGCAAATAGCTGTTAACTGATAATTGTTATTGTTAGTTAATTGTTGTAGTTGATTATAACGAATTTATATTAAGTGTTTAGTAAAACTATGTTTATATATTGCTGGTAATATATAAAATGACTAATAAAGGTATATATCATATAATTTATTTTATTTTTGAAATAAATATAAAATTAGAAATTTTTTATATTATATTATTTATTTTATTATTAAAATAAATACATAATTATTAATTTCACATTTTATATCATTTATTATATTATTAAAATAAAAATATAATTATTAATTTATTAAATCATATTATTATTTTATTATTAAAATAAGAAAATAATTAAATTCCTTAAAAAATAATTAAATAGCTTTAAAAATGTAGTTATAAAATAATAAAGTAATTATTTTTATTTATAAAGGAAAAAATCTTATAATTTTAAGTTTTTAAGAAAAAAACTTATTTTTTATAATAAATAAATATTTTATATTTTATGTTATTAATAAAAAAAATATTTTAATAAAATTGCAATACACTAATTAAAGTGTTAAGATTGTAAAATGAAAAAATAAAAGCAAACTCAACTCAACTTAATTCAACTCAACTAAACCTTTATCCAAAAAATTTATTAGAGTCGGCTATATGAATTCTTTTTCTCCACTCTAAATGATTTGGGGTTAATCCTTGGAAATGTGTAATGCTTCATGTTGTACTACTCTCCTCCAAATCAGTTTAGGTCTACCCCTTCTTTTTTTTTTTTCTATCCTCTAACCCAATATGCTCTACTTGTCTAACTAGAGCCTCCGTATGTCTACACTTCATATGATTAAACCACCTCAATCTCTCTTCTCTCAACTTATCCTCAATTGGCACCACTCCTACCTTTTTTTTTAATACTCTCATTACGGATTTTATCTAATCTAGTATGGTCACTGTAAACCCTTATTTTGTGATGAGTATGTGCATTGAGACCGTGAGAAACCCGATGATTAAAAATTATATGATTGTAAGATGTAATTGGAGGCATGGAGCTGAATTATTAATTCCGTGGAATGATCTTGAAAAAATAAAAATAATAATAAAGTTTTGGGAAAATTAATTTAATTAAATTTAAATAAAATTTTATTTTTTTTAAATTTAATATGGGTGGTTCTTAAATAGATCTAATTAAGTTTAATTGGGCTCCATGGGTGTAAGAAAGCCTAGTTAGGAATTTAAAATGGGACCCATTTAATTATTTTCTAAAAATTAAAATAATAAAATATCTCTCTCCTCCTTGGTCCCACTCTCTTCCTCACTCCCTATTAGTGTCACCCCCTTTCCCTCTCTTTCTATTGGTTGGAACACCTCACCTATATTCCAGTCTCATCCAAATTCATCAATCCTAGTCATTTAAGTTATCTGAACTTTATCACACTAGGACTCCAAACCCTACCACACATCTTCCTCACTCCCTATTGGTGCCTTCCATTTTTTTCTGTCTTCCTATTGGTTGAAACACCTCACCCATATCCCAGTCTTATTCAAATTCTGCAATTGTAGTTGTTTAAGTCATCTAAATTTTATCACCCTAAGACTCCAAACCCTATCACATCTCTCTCCCAAAACCCTATAAATACCCTACTAAAGAAGGGAAGAAGGGAGATGGGAGGAAAAAGGAAGAAAAAATTCAGAGCTATAAGAAATTTAGAGATATTCAAGACTCTGAGTTCTTCCTTATTTTCTCTTTTCTTTAAGAAGATTTTCATACAAGATTTATGGAAGGACAGTTTTTATTTTTATTTTTAAAGATCTATGCCACACAATATTTTAATTCTATGCTCTTTGTCTTCAATTTATTTTTTATGTTCATATAGATCATGTAATCATGTTTAATTTGAGGGGATACATAACTCTGCACATATTTAGTTTCTGTCTTTCGTATTTTTATTATTTTTCTTTGTTTTCTGAATCTATAAAAAATTTTTAAAAATTATATTCATATTCTACACGAAATTCCATTAATTTTAGGCTCAAGAATAACTAAAAAAGCTTTAATATTTTGTAAGTTATAGCTGTTTGAAGTTAGGGTTTCTGTAAAATATGATTTGCAGGATATTCGATTTGTGGAGCCCATATCTCCCTTGTTCCTTAATATTTTTGTGTAAATGTAGTGTCTAAAATTAACTTTAGAATTTTGTGAATCTTTTTCAATTGGTTTTGCATTCATATCTATTGTGGTTAATGAGTTATGAATTTTATAAAAAAGTAGTACGATTTTGTCACTTAGAAAAGTTACAATTTATGTAGACCATTCTGCTAGGGTTTTGTTTGATTTATAAATTTTATGATCTTGTATGATATGTAGGCTGTCTTCTGTAATTGTTTTATGATTTTTAGGCATGTATAACTATTTGTAAAAAATCGGATTTCTTGCTACCGTTAATCTGCTAGAATTTGGAAATTGTATATTTATGCATGTTTTTGTATTTTCTTGGGTTTTAATTGATATTTGATCTATTTTTCTGTATTCTTTTAATTCAAAAAGTGTTATGAAGTGTTTGGATCATGTTAGAAGACTTAGACTATTAGGTAGTTGTAACTAATTAGGAATCTTAACCCTTTAGAAGACTAGAGTTAGAATCCAATATAAATTGTTATTAATATTTTCTTTATTTCTTTTATTTTCTTTAGTTTCTTTATTTTTTATTAAAAACAAAATTGATAAGTAGCCCTAAGGTAACTACCAAAGAGGGCATTTGCGTGGAGCTTAAATGGAGCTAAACGGGAGTAAGCCAGGGATATCATTGCCATACTAGAAGAGAAGACCATTTTTTAAGGGTAGCTTGCCTCAATGTCAACTGCATTTACCAACAGGTAAGTAGCTCTAAACTTCTCGAATAACCATTGGCATGAAATTGTAGTAATAATAGAACTTTTATTTGGTAAATTAAAATTAACTTTGTTTTTAATTTAACTGACCTTTGCATGTAATTAATTTAAATAAATACTTTGTAAATTAAAATTAATCTTGTTTATAAATTAAACTAACATTGGCATGTAAATAAATTTAATTTAATACTTGATAATTGTAAAATAAATTTGCATGTTAGAAATCTTTATTAGGTTGTGATTATTTGGGCCTTATGTGATATTAGAATAAATTACACATGCACATAATTAACTTAGTTCAATTATCCTTAGGGTAACTTGGTGAAAATTAATTAATTAGGTTAAATAGAAACGTAGGGTTATTTGAAATTGAATTTATTTGTAAATTAAATTCTCAATAATAAATTAATTTTAGTAATTTAGTAAATATCATTTAAATAATTAGCAACCCCATAGACAGGAATTACTTGTGCATGAAAATTGTGTATAAACAACAACCCTTTTGTGAATTACCTGCGTGTGTAGGATTAGAATTGCATTATTTAGGATAAAGTTTAATAAAGGAATAATAAACAAGACTTCTAGAAACATTAGTAGAGGACTGGCACTCTAATCAACGAGGTTAGACCAGGCGTAAGAGGTGCCTAACACCTTCCCCTTACGTACTCACTATCCCAAACCTAGACATTGGGCTATGGTAATGACGGTTGTGGAAACTCTGCAAGGAGTAAGTTTCCATCATGACCCTCGGAAGAAACACTGAATATGTCCCGGTTATTACCCGGGTGGCGACTCCTGTCTATCTATGCCTTCGTGGCATAAATCCTTAGTACCGTGGTAGTGTTATGGGAAGACGGTACTTACCAGTGGTTTGATTCTATTAGGATTGTATGAAGTGTATGTCTAGGAAATGCTGTCTAAGGAGGTGGTACTTAAGTGAGACCATTGTGACTCCATCATCTTTCCTGGGCATTACCTGGTGCATTTTATATAATTTCAATGGATGATATTTCGCCTCACGCCCCCCTCCCACAGTCACTCATCCACCTTAACATTCTCATCTCCGCAACTTTCATCTTAGACACATACGACTCCTTCATTGCTCAACACTCACTACCATATAACATAACCGGTCGTATAGTTGTATGGTAAAATTTTTCTTTCAACTTATTGGAAATCTTGCAATCACATAAAACTCCCATGGCACGTCTCCACTTTAACCATCCGGCTTTAATCCTATGATTAATATCCTTCTCACATCCCCCATCTACTTGAAGGATTGAGCTGAGATATTTAAAGTGATTACTTTGGGGAAATACTACTCCATCCAAACTAATTCCTTTCCTATTACCAGTTCGGCTTTCATCGAACTTATAATGCATGTATTCTGTCTTTGTTTACTTAACTTAAAACCCTTTGACCTTAGAGTACTTCTCCAAAGCTCTAGTTTTCTATTGACTCTTTTTCGCATCTCATCTACCAGAACTATATCATCCGCAAATATCATGCACCAAGAGATACTCTCTTGTATAGGTTTTGTCAATTCATCTAGAACGAATGTAAAAAGGTAAGGGCTCACAGCTGAATCTTGGTGTAATCCAACTGAGATAGGAAAATCTCTTGTGTCTCCCCCGATTGTGCGCACAATAGTAGTTGCTCCATTATACATATCTTTCAACACTTGCATGTACCTAATAGTTATCCTCTTTTGTTCTAACACTCTCCATAAGACATCTCTTGGAGCACTATCATAAGCCTTCTCCAAATCGATAAAAAACATATGTAGATCTTTCTTCACATCTCTATATTTCTCCATCAAGCTTCTAATGAGAAAGATCACTTTCATAGTTGAATGACTGGGCATGAAGCTAAATTGAGTAGGAGAGATAGAAGTGTCATGACGTAGTCGATGTTCCATAACTCTCTCTAACAACTTCATAGTATGGCTCATGAGTTTAATTTCCCTATAGTTTAAGCAACTCTGTATGTCTCCCTTATTTTTAAAAATAGGTACTAAAATACTCTTTCTCCATTTATCAGGCATTTTCTTTGAGTTTAGAATCTTATTAAATAATTTAGTTAATCATGTCACTCTCATATCTCCTAGACACTTTCACACTTTAATTGGTATTTCATCGGGTCCACAAGCTTTATCCACTTTCATTCTCTTAAGTGCTTCCTTTACTTCTGAAGTTCTAATCCTTATAGTATAATTCACATTCTTTTCTATTGCTCTGTAGTCTATATTTACGCTATTGCCACTTTGACTATTATTAAAGAGATCATCAAAATAATTTTTCTTTTTTTTTTAATGTCCTCATCTTTTACAAATACTTTTCCTTCTTTATCCTTAATGCACCTGACTTGATTGAGATCTTGACATTTCTTTTCTCTCCTCCTTGCTAATCTATAAATATCTTTCTCCCTTTCTTCAAGTTTCTCATATAACTTTTCAAAGGCCTATGCTCTTGCTTGACTAACCGCTTTTTTTGCCTCTTTCTTTACTATCTTGTACTGTTCATAAGCCTCATTATTATCACACTTAGGTAATTTCTTATACCATTCTCTCTTTCTCTTCACTGCCTTTTGTACTTCCTCATTCCACCACCATCTCTCTTTTGAGGGTGGTCCATGTCCTCTAGACTCTCCAAGTATTTTTCTAGCTACTTCTCTAATCTTTGATGCTATCTATATCCACATACCATTGGCCTCCACATTCAGCTTCTATGCTTCGGACAAGAGAAGCTCATTTTTGAACTTTACTTGCTTTACTTTTTTCAACTCCTACCACTTTGTTCAAGCTACAATATTTCTTCTAGCCTTACTTGAATAGTTCCTAAACTTGACATCCAATACCACTAATCGATGTTGACTTGTTAAATCCTCCACCAGAAAAACCTTGCAATCCTTGCATAGAGCTCTATTTGTCTTCCTGGTTAAGAGGAAGTCAATTTAGCTTCTATGTTGTCCACTTTTGAAAGTCACTAAATGAGACTCCCTTTTTATATAGTAGGTATTTGCTAGTACTAGGTCGTACGCCATGGCAAAATCTAAGATGCTTTTCCCTTTCTCATTTCGGCTACCAAAACCAAAACCTCCATGAACATTCTCATAACCTTGCCTATCACTTCCTACGTGTCCATTCAAATCTTCATTGATGAGAACATTCTCTTTATTCGGTGTGCTTTGCATTAAATCATCTATATCTTCCCAAAACCTTTGTTTACTCTCACTATCTAGTCCTATTTGTAAGGCATAAGTACTAATTACATTTATTATTTCTTCTTCTAGTATTAGCTTTACTAGTATAATTCTATCTCCTACTCTTTTCACAGCTATTATGGCATCTTTCAGTGTCCTGTCTATGATCATGCCCACTCTATTCTTGTTCCTCTCCTTTCTGATATAGCACAGTTTGTATTATGAATTATCCACTTCCTTGCTTTTCTCTCCTACCCATTTAGTCTCCATAATGCAAGCAATATTTACCCTTCTCCTTTCCAAGGTATCCACAAGCTCCATTAATTTTCCAGTAAGTAATCTAATATTCCAAGTACCAACCTTGATTCTCCTCCTATCCTGTTTCTTCCTAATGGATCTCATTCTATAATATCTTCTATTGTTCTCTATGCCTATCTTATGTTTTGTTTTACTATCTGTACTACTATCTATTTTATGGACTAACTTTTTTATCCACACTCGTCCATGATGTGGGAACCCTTGCTCATTTACCACCACAGCTGGGCGTTAGTATGGCACGTCGCTTTCGGTGAATACGCTACATCCTTGCATATTTCTCATTACA
Organism: Hevea brasiliensis; assembly: GCF_030052815.1. Lineage (NCBI taxonomy): Eukaryota > Viridiplantae > Streptophyta > Magnoliopsida > Malpighiales > Euphorbiaceae > Hevea > Hevea brasiliensis. Next base: position 21,434,430 of record NC_079509.1, on the reverse strand, counting down.
CCCGACCTCTGATGTAGCACGTCATAAATAGAGGACGCTTCAACGTTTATATTGTAAGAATCCATATCATGAGGTGTAACGAAATTTTAAGCTAGTTATCACTTACCGCCCTCCTCTTTTATTCGATTTGGAACCGACTAAGCACAAACTACTTAGGCGGAGTTAAAAAGATAAAAGCAAACAATATTGATAATTTTGATTTTCAAGTTGCATGGAAAAGGATAATATAATCTAAATAAAAAAATAAAATCAAATCAGCTATCAACTGATTAGAAATAGATCTAACAATAGAGCTAATATAAACTACAGCTAATGGGTATCATACCAGTTGCATATCAGTTATTAGCTTAATTTTTTTAAAGTTATAAATTACGTTAATTTACCTATTTGGATATCTATTAGTTATCAACTGCACCAAAAGATAAACCAAACAACCCCTAAGAACATGACCAGAGGAAAGTAATGGATGGGCTATGGTAAGGGAATGGCGTCCATAAAATACTCCTTTATCACTTGGTCTCGTTTGATTCAAAATGATCTCTCTTTTTCAGAAAGTTTATTTCCTCGAATGTATGCTTCTAAAAAAATTATTTCCTAAAAAATAAAATCTAAATATATTTAATTGATATATTAAATCCTTAAAAAGTAAAAATGAATTAATAGAAAGTGACGGTCAAAATAATATAAATATCCTCACTCTATTTATAAATATTTGAAATATTTTATTCATAAAAATCTGATAATTCAATCAAGCATATTTTATATTATAAAAAAAAATACTTAAAAAAAGGAGTAAAGTATATATAATTACAATACTTTTTTTATAAATTAATATAACAAATATTATTTTAAGTTAATAAAAATAAGTAGAATTAGAAAAATACAAATACTATTTATTGTTAGTGTTTATAAATAATATTAAATTAATAAATCTCTAAACCTGAGATGGAAATTTATAAGTGGAAAGAATGGAGTATCATGGATCACCACACGGTGCAAGCGGAAACTAAGCATGTATCGTATCACAAAGCCCCTGTTGTGGATTAGTCTTAGCACAACACTTGAATTAGTAGACCCAAGCGGAAGTGGCCATTTGAACAAAGCTGGAGATTAAATTATAAAAAAAAAAAAAAAGTTGGTCCAAAAAGCATAGGTCATGATCCGTGTAAATGGAGAGAATGGTACAGGTGTAGAATTTGTCAACTAGAAATAGTGATAAAGTATTTTACCTAAAATTTTGCATGGATAAAATAGAAAGTAGGAGAATTTTAGTTTAGGAACTTGATGCTAAGTAAGTAAAGTTAAGAAATTTACTTCCTGCATGAAAGGAAAGTGGATTCCTCAACTTTCTAGGAGGTTAAAAAAATTATGACAATCAAATAAGTTAAAACTTAAAATTCTCTCACTAAGTTATCCCTAATTATTGGAAACAAGGTTGCAGGTAAATATGTGAGACTGATATAGCAGATAATTTTTAATAATATATCTTTTTTTGAATTCAATAGAGATATAATAAGTAAGTTATAATTGATGAATTATACAATACAAGATAGTTTTTTTATTTTTTTTATCATAATAATAAATAATTTAAAACAAATAAATAAAAAAACTCAAAGGTAAGATTTTCTTAGTTCTTACACCTTTAATTTCTAATATCTCTAACTTCATTCATTCCTTACCTTACTTTTTTTTTTGGAAAAGTTACATTCCTTGTCTTGTTAATCTTTCTCTAATATGAAAGAAATGATATTAACATGGAAATGCAAATTTTTGAAACAATTATTAAATAAAATATTACAAAATAAAAATCGCTTTAGTTTTTACTAAAACGAAGGAACCGATAAGATTCTATGAGAGTTGGTTAACCAACCTAATTATGGTAGAATATTTTTGAGATGCTAATCAACAAGATGTATTCCTATTTGTTAATAATATATTTTGGTTTGTTTAAATATGATGTAAAATATCCGCTTATCAAGTATAATACATTTTCCTTCCAAGTTTTTAAATATTTAGAATTTTTTTTTTGGAAAAATTTAAATTAATTTCACTAATAAAATATTTAAAATTTTCAACTTTTATTGTTATTATCAAATTTCTTTTTACTTTTTAAAATTTAAGTATGATTTTAAATTTTATTCTTTTTTTAGTTTATAGTAAAAAAATTGAGATCAATCAACGGTCAAAATCATGTCATATAATTACATTAACTAATTTAAATCAATTTTGAACACTCTGAAGAAAAAATTTTAAAAATAATAAAATATTGTTAAAAAAAATTACTACAATTAAAAAAATTTAAAAAATTGATTTTACCATTAGGACTTTTAAATTACGAGATATTGTGGAGTGTCATAGATATTACATATTATTGTTAATAAAATTGTATGTGAGTAATATATTTATAAGTAATTTTGAAATTAGATTTATAATAATATTAAAATTTAATTATTATTTATTATTAATTAAAAAATTATAAGAATGTTTTGATCAATTTGTAAATTCACAATTTTATATTTATTAATTAATACAAAAACAACAACTGGAAAGTAAATTAATAAACTAAAATGTTTATAAAAAAATTATATAAGCATATTGAGCATACGAATTATAAAATTGTAAATATATTGCTATAATTATATATTATATATTAATTTTATTCTTTTATATAAATTAAACGTTTATTTATATTTGAGTAATTATATAATAATATAAAATTTACCTAGATGAATAAGGATTTGAAATGAGTGAACAGTTAAATTTGACATTATAATATTTTATTATTCTTTAAATAAAAAGTTTATTTTTAAAATTATTTATTTTTATTTAAATTATTACCTATTCAAATAAAGTTTAAATGATTTTGTGAATAAATTTAAAAATTAAAATATGCTATTGACAAATAAAATCAAAATTTAATTGAAAATAGGCCTAATTAAAAAAAAAACCTAAATACTTTTTAATTTTAGTAATTTTTTCAAAATTGTAAAATTAGTGCTGATTTTATCCTATTTACCTAAAAATGAAACTAAAAATTTTAATAATTTATTTTTAAAATTTAAAATAATTCTTGAACATAAAAATAATTTATTTTTATTTTTAATAAAAATATTTTATAAAAAAAATTAAATTTGACTAAAGCATATTCTTAATTATCAATATCAAAAGTAAAAAAAAAAAAATTTGTAACCATTAAAATAGTTAACAAGAAATGGCTACAAATTTCTAATCATTAAAGTATTTATATTTCATAGAATTAAAAATCTAAATTCTCAATTTTAAAGGTTAATAAAGTTTATACATCATTATTTTTTTTTTTAAGAAAAATGGATTCAAATTTGCAGTTAAGCAATTGTGATGGAATAGAATTAAAATTCATATTTATTGATGTAAAAAGTAAATTTTTTATTTAGTTAAATAATAATTTTTATAATTATATTAATATTTTAATCGGTTAATAAATTTGTTCCCTCATTTATGCTCATATATATTAGGGATATAGTTAGACAAATAGATCATAGATATTATTAATATATATAAATTATAATATAAAATTAAAAATTAAGTAAATAAATAATGTATCAATAAAAAATTAAATTATAAATTTTGTAATTAATTTAATAATTTTATAAATAATAAATAGAACCATATATTAATTTTTTAATTAATATATGTTGTTATTATTATTTATATATTATAATAAAAATAATAAATTTTAATAATTAATTAAAAAATTGATCTTAGAAAAAAAGAGGCCATAAAAATAAAATTAAAAATACTTTGAATTTTAATTGGAAGTTGATTTTTTTTAGAAAACGAACTTCTAATTTTGATTTATAATTTTATTTGTAAAAATCGATCTTTTTCTATTGAAAACATGGAACTTAATGTTTTTTTTAGAAAAATTTAGTTTTAATAATAAGTTTTATAATCATATTAATAATATTTTAATCAGTTTATAAGTTAATTTTTCATTTGTGCTTTTATATATATTACGGATGTAGTGGGTAAATAGATGGACATAGATTATAGATATTATTATTTATTACTTATAAGATCATTAAATTAATTACAAAATTTATAATTTAATTTTTTTTATTGATATAATGTTTCTTTAATTAATTTTAATTTTATGTTATAAGTAATAAATAGAACCATGCATTATTTTATTTATTAATATATGTTATTATTATTTATATTTTTTATGTACTTAAATAAAGTAATAGATTTTAATAAATAATTGAAAAATTGGCCTTGGAAAAATAGAGTGTGACACCCCTCACTCGACTACAATATAGCCAAGCAAGGCATGTCACACTCGGTGTCGGAACACCCTATCTTATCTTACTTTATTCCTTTAATTATTTTCAAGTTATTATCTTTTAATATCAATTATTTTTCTATTGAGAAACTAATGGAGTTTCCCCCTATTTTATTAACGTTTGACGTGTTTCACTATTTACCTGTTTGAAAATTTCAATAATATTATAAAATAAAAATCTCATCATTTCATGCATTATCTATATATTTCAATTCCGTATTCAAATCTATACAATTTGAATCATATCCATTTCCATACATTCTAATTCATGCTCAACTCATATATGAAAATTTTCAATCTTCATTAATTTACATGTTAAACAATTTAATCACATATAAATTAACCGATTTATTAATTTACATCACATATTTATTAATTACATTTTCATAATTTACATTATAATACTATAACTAAGCATTTTTTACAACATACAAATTATGACCTATATGGGCCCTATCTACATGCATTGTTGAGGAGGTGATAACCTTGAATACTTCAGACACTTCTGCAGATTAGAACTCCAAATTCTCTGTTTAATATTCGCTGGGCTTTACCTTCTGTACCCGCTCGAGGAAACAAATCCATCGCGCTAAGCATTGCTGCTTAGTGGTGCAATAATATAACAAGAAAATAATATACAATAAAAAAAAGAAATCGATCAAAATTTGGATACTCTGGAATTTAATATAATTTCATATAATACTTATAGTATTGACTATCATTTGTTCTAAATTATTCCTCTTCAAAAGCGCTTAATTCTTTCATAATAATTAAATATTCTTATTCATTTATTTAATTGCTAATATTTTCAGTTGTTAATATTCTTAACTTATTTCAATAAATTTAACTGCCCAAGTAACCTATGACAGGCTGACTAAACTGAATAACGGATCGTTAGCACTGGACACCGCGGTGCCTCTGGCCGTCATACCATGGGATGCGGAACGTCAACCACGTATGTAGTTAGTATGGCTAAAAAGCCATGATAACACATAATCGGGCATAAAAGCCATGAGTACTGGCGTAAAGCCATGAGTACGGGCATAAAGCCATGAGTGCGGGCATAAAGCTATGAATACAGGCATAAAGCCTTTCACAGTACTGCTAAAATAATATCCTATTGGCATGCCAATCTATTCAATCTGACACACGTGTCTAGGCAATACATGGGCACATAGTGCCATTAAATGTTAATAACTTTCATTACTTCATTATAGGTTCTAATTATAATTTCTAGCATTTTAATCTTTTTCATAATAGAAACATAAATCTCTAAGTTTAATATTTACATAATTTATGCATTCGTCGTAATTTATATATTCATTATATTATCCATAATGATCACAATTCAAAACAATAGTTTTCATGCATCATTGTACTCAAAATACTTTTTTCTTGTCCTTTCTCCCATAATAGGAACTAAAGTCTTATTTTATACATTCATTTATTCATTGCCCTATTTATATAAATTATTATTCATATTCCAAGTAGTCCATGAATATTTCATGGATTTCAAATTTAACTAAATTTTCCTTAAATCCCAGTGTCATTCAAATTCAAAAATTTACATTTATCTATATCTTAACCATTACAATAGCTTTCTAATTTATTATATCCTTTCCTATATCATTGGGGTCACTCATTAACCATTTTACCTACCACATCCTATATTAACAACTACAATGGTTCTTATAGTTTGTTTTTCTACTTCATATAATTTAGTGGTTACTATTCATTTGACCATTTCCATTCAAAGGTTGACTTTTTGATTCATAATAGATTTGTTAAGCCTAAGTTCACCAATATACTACATTTTACATTTTATTTTTGTTGGTATTGATTTCCAATACCATTTCAAAGCTTATTTTATGTTATTCAAAATTTTTAGATTTCATACCTTAAGTTTACTGTTCCATTGGTCTAAGCTACAGTGAGAATTTGGCAAACTTTTCTTCATTAAAATTGTTCCTTTATGTGTCTTATTTAATTTCCTTTTTGAATCACTCCATTTGGAGTTTTCTAGCTCAAGTTATGGCCATTTTACCATAACTGGCCGGATTGACCTATACCTGAATTTACGGGCAATCCACGGTTACGCGATTTGGTATCTTGACTTTGGTGGACAATTCCATTAAGTTCTGGTCAAAATTTGGAGTTATGTTCTTTATGAAAGTTGTTCTAAATTATCTAATATTTCCATTGATATAAAATTTAGGTCATTTGGACATTTTTACACTGAGTTATGACCATTTGAACAACTACTGTTCATTTGGTCAATTTTCAGGACTAGCAAGTTGGTTACCCGGATTTGGTCAATTTTTAGGGTATCCTAAGTTTGTTTTCTGGACAGGTTTCCTTTATCAAAGTTGTGCCATTATGTGTGTAATTTCATGTCCAATTAGCCTTGCACTAATTGAACCTACACAACTCAAGTTATAGCTGCCCAAACTTGCTGGACTCACACCCAGTCCTGCAGGTCACTCAAGGCAGCACATCCAACCTCAAATCCAAAGCTACAATTCACTTCAATTCCTCATTATACTAAGCCAAATAGTCACTAATTGACCATTAAAACTTCCATTCACCATCAATATGGCCAAACCCTAATATAGCTCAAGACCCTAATTTTTAATACCTCAATTCATTCATAAGACCTTATAATTCAACTTCTACCATATACAACTCATCAAGAACATTACTAATCAAATTTAATTCCATTAAAATCATAATTTCCTCAAGGTTCCTCATGGCTGCCGAAATTTATGCCCTCCGTTTGGCTTATTGAGCCAAAATCATCTGTACCGATCTCAAAAATTTTCTAAGTATTTTATTGGCATTCTAATGCCATTGAAACCTCAATGACTCTTCCCTGGAGTCTCAAAAATTATTTCATGAATTTTCTCCTGGGTTTAGGGCTCTTAGTTGCGAGGACTGCAACTTCCCACTCGGTTACCCATCGCTAGGGCACCAGCACATTTAACTTGGTTGTATTTTATTTCTGAAATTTTTCCTAAATTTTTCTTATTAATATTTGAGTTATTTATGACTCCTCACTCTAGTCTAAATATTTTTCCAGACGTTCTAGTTATCTAGACAGACACCGGTCACCAGAACAGTAGAATGTACAGAATTGCTACAGTGAGGGTGTTACACAGAGGCCGTAGAGAATAAAATTACAAATACTTTGAATTTGTAACATTCTAAATTTTTAAATAATTATTTTACATGTAATTTTCATATTTTAATGTATTAATTATTATGGTATTTAATTTGAATTTTTTGGGTTTTTAAAACTAGATTTTTAATTTTCAGAATAATTAATTTTAATAATTTTTAGAAATTAATTTATAGACTACGTGGCAAGTTTGAAAATATTTTTGAAGTCCATAAATTTTTTTTGAGTTTGTTGTAATTTTTTTTTTGAATTTTCAGGTGTAACACCTCAAAATTTTAAATAATTATTTTATGTGCAGTTATATAATTTTTTACTGGTTTGATGGGCCCAAAAGAGGCTATATAATGTTGATGAGATGTAGATATGGAAGATGTGATTTAGAAGTGTTATTTAGATCATTTTGCAGGTTGGGTAAGTCCTAGGGATAGGGGGAACTCCGTCGGATTTTCGATAAAACTTAGAATGTCCATTGATTCTTTAAAGTTTTGCTTTAAGTAAATATTGATAAATTTGTGATATAATTTTTAGGTAAGCCGGGTCAGCCTTCCTTCTCCGCCTAGCCGCCGTAGTGACCTGTGAAGTACTGTGAGTAGATATTGATTTTAATTACAATTTCAATATTATTATATATTCAAGGGTATGCTCATGCATCACATATAAATATATGTATGTAGCTAATTGCTAGGCACTATCTATGTTGCATTTTCTTGTTTGCATAATGGATGTGGATGTCGTCTTAGGGTGGTTTGGAGTAGTGTGTGTGTGTGTATGCGGTGTGATGGATATGGATAGGACGGGCAGATCGGCTTGAGCTAGTCTTGCTTGGGGCCTGATTCATTTTGTGATAAATCGGGGTGAGTACGGCTTTGAGTTGATCTCGCTGACCCCTGCATTTGGACTATAAGAGTAAGTCCGATTCGAGTTGATCTCGCTGGCAAGTGTTGGATTAAGAGGGCTATATAGGAGATCAGCTTCCATATATATATATTGGTTGATGTGACATACAGGTGTGTGAGTGCTTCAAATTACTCTTTGTGCGAATATTGTTTGAATAGGATGAATTTGTTGATCTATGTTGCATTTCATCTATAGGGATGCATTAGTACTAGATAGTTATAGAAATTGTATTTAAAATCAATATCTTACTCTATGAGTTGAACGGTCACTCCTGTTCACCCATTTTTTCCAGGTACAGGAGAGCTTTACATTAAATTGACCTGTTCTCTTCCTCGCAGGTCCTTTTATGCCTATTTTTGTAATTTACATTGTCAGTTGAAATCTAGAACTTTGCATGTGTTAGGAAATATTTAATTTGATTTGGGATTTTAAAGATTATGTATTTTGGAAATTATAAACTTCATATGATGCATGTATGGTTGAATGGGTTGGGCTTATGGTTTGGATGAGGGAGCTGAGCTTCCACTTGATTTTATTTTAATTTATGGATGATTGTTTGGGTGAGCTGAGCTCCCCAAATGCATTTTATTGAGATTACAGATCGGGTAAGTTAATAGCTCTCCGTTGGATGGTCCAAGTTATGACTGGACTCTGTCCAGTTGGTTTCTTGAAATGGGCTCAAATATGGGCTTTTAGTTTGGGCTAAGAAATAGTTTAGGCTTACTACGAGCTTTAGGGGCCTTATGCTGACCCATGTCTTAATGCCAGTCCGGCCCGTGGGATTGGGTCGTGACAATGAGGGTATCAGAGTCAGACCCCCTCTAGTAGATGTGTAGTTCGGGGATGAACTAGGAGGAAGCTGGTGGGCTTGTAACATTCCGTGCAGAAAGAGAAGGTCTCGGCTGGAGCGGTCCTCAGAGAGGGCAAGGCTAGCTGGTGCCCTTGTCCAAATGGGGGGCAGGAATGAACCGAATCATACATTGAAATGGGGAAAACTAATCATTATAGGCATATTTTGGTGGAATGACATGGAGAGTTGGAAGAATTCCAGGGTTAAGCGTGCTCGCTTGGGAGAAATCCTAGGATGAGTGACCTCCTGGGAAGTTCTCCATTCCACCTATGGGACAAAATCATGAGGCTCCAGATGGGGTGGGTCAAAGCGGACAATTCCTCTAGTAGTTGGAGCAGGGGTGTTAATGATGGTATCAAAGCTTAGGCTTTAGATTCACGGGAAAGAGTATAATTGGGAGTGTAAAAGGAGTATTGTTAGAAGGTCACAAGCGGAGTATAGGATCCTATTTCGTCCTCTTCTGTAATTCCTTGCTTCTAGATTCTGTCTTTTTTCTTAGATAGTGTAAGAGTACTCTAGTAGCATTTTGGTTTTCGTGGAGTACATGGTGATATGAATTAGAGCTAGCAGATGTGTTGAGGTCTGCCATGGGAATACATACTCCAAAGAATGCTGTGTTTTTGTTAGTATGGGGCTAATGATGTGCCTATCTAGTGCAAGGCATGAGGACATAAAGGTGACTTTTGGTAGTATAGTTGCCCTAGATGGGAGTGAGGATACCACTGTGGGTAGTAATCACTGGATAGCCCAGTCAACGTAAATTTAAAGTATTAGTGGGTTTAAGAGAGATAAGAGATTGGGAAACCTAGTCTGTTGGGACGTATTGTCACACCTTACCCCTCTGTAAGGTATAACATGATCCCGTAGTATATTTAATGAATTACCGACTTCGTCTACTGATAACCCATTAAATACACTACAAGGGATTTTAAAACCAATTTTTGCCCTTCTTGAAGGTGGCGAGCATTTTTGGTAGGAATTAAAAACTTTTAAGTGAAGTTTAAAAACTAAGTAAAATGTTTGATAAATTCTATTTTCCGCAATTTTTGTAAGAATTTTGGCAGAGTTCTGGCTGTAATTGAGAAAAACAAAAAATTTTAACATGTAGAAAACACTTCCAAATAGTGCACTTCATCAAATCTCAACCGCCAATAACTCAATTCAACACAAATCAACTCAATCTCCACAATTCATAGTATTTTCAAAACAATTAAATAAACCCATTCACATGGAATTTAAAGTATTTAATTTATATTCATAATTTAATTTACAAATATAAAATCTCAAAAATAATATTATCACACATTGATTGTATAACTGCTCAGTCTATATTAATACATATGACACTAAGCTATTTACATCAAAATAATTACAAGGGTATAAATAAATACCCATACAAAAATCTCGGTGTAGTCCTCGACTAATCAGTAGCTCACTCTGCTACTTTTTCCTTTCCTCTATCTACAACAGCAAAAGAAGCTATCGCTGAGTATAATTTAATCAGTGGTGCACAATAAAAATTTAAAATGCTTAATATAAAACATTCATTGACAAATCACAATTCAAATATTTCACAATCTCATTTCACAATTTTCAAAGCTAATTATAACACAACTTTGGTCAAACAATTTAGTAACACAATGTTGCCAATCCATACACAACTTAAGTCATGACACAAAATTTTCGATCAATGCCGTGTTGTACACCACAACAAAGCGATCTACAACCTCACTAATCGAAATCAATGAGGGAGGTGGCTAGCTAGCTAATGAGTACTCATCCGATCTTGACCTCAATTGGGAAGCCAGAGAGGGAGGAAAATAATCAATCTCAACCCCATAAATGGAGGAGGAATAATAAGGTACTGTCATACAAAGTGTGAATCCGAAATCAATTTAAAACAATTTATTCAAATAATTCATGAGAAATCCAATCAATTTCCAAAGTCATATTTGCAGTCACAAAGTGGCAACACAATTCATAATCACACGAAAATTTCATTAGCAAATCAATCTTCAATAAGAAAATGATTAAATAGATTTATTGTGCACAAACCTGATGTGAGTCGCCTCTAGGCCTTGACTCAGTTTGCCCTATCTTTTTCCAGGTCTTTTTCAGCTGAAACACACAAATTACAATGTTTTAGTATCTTATCTCATAACAAATCCAATAATTAAATTTATGTCCACTTAATTCTAGCCCTAATATGCTTAAAATAACGTTATTTGAAGTTTACATTTTGGAGTTACTATTCATGGCACTATTCAAGTCAAAATGTTGACTTTCTTATGCTTAATAGGTATGTGGATTCCAATTACACCCACATACCAGATTTTAGGTGCCTAATTTGTTGGTTTAGGTTGACATTTCAATTTCGAGGTCTCCTAAGATAAAACTCAATTTTTCAGTTTTGGTGCCTTGTATTGCACTATTCCATTAGTCTAGTTATTGTAGAAATTTGGCTAAGTGTTCTTCATCAAAGTTGTTTCTTATTGTCTTATCTTTAATTTCATTTTTGAATCACTCCATTTGGAGTTTTGTAGCCCAAGATATGACCGTTTGAATAGGGCTGAACGGATTGGTGTTACCCAGAATTTTTGGGCACTTTATTAGTTCTGGCAGTTTTGGACAACTAACTTTGGGTGGCAAAATGACTTGGTTATGAGCAGAATTTGGATTGATGTTCTTCATGAAAGTTGTAGTATTATGTCATACCTTTCCAATGCCATAAAAATCAGGTCATTTAGACCTGTCTAGCCCATTGTTCATTTAGTCATTTTTGTACAGTGGCAGTGCATATTATCCGAATTTGACCTAATTGTTCACTATCTAAATGTCATTTTCTGAGCATGGTGTCGAAATAAAAATTGTGTCTTTATGTGTCTAATTTCATTCCCAATTGGCCTCACACCAATTGGGTTGATAAAATTTCAGTTTTGGTCCTTGAAAGGGACCTAGGTCAAACTGTCAGATTGGGACCCCTAACCAATCCGAATTGTATTTTGTTTCCACTCATTCAAACACATCACAAATGGTCCTAATTGACCATTTCTAACCTCAATTAGGGTCAATTGCATCAAATGACCATTTCCTCTAATTTTTCTCCCAATTTCAAGAACTCAAGAATCCTAATTTTGCAATTCATTCAATCAATGAAATTAAAGTGTATAATCTTACACTACATACTTACTTCAACTTCTCTATCACTTTACTTTCATCAAACTCAAACAATTTCAATTCCCCTTAAGGCTGGCTGAAATTCCACTATTGGTCCCCCATGATTGTTTTTTTTGTATTTTCCATAATTTCTAAGTCTAGTTAACTCTAAACATAAGATTTTAACTAAAAATTTCAAGTTTAGATTACTAACCTTTCTCTTTGAAATTCAACCACCCAAATCCTTCACTTTTCTTTCAAAATTTCTTGATCAATCTTCTTTTCTAGTTGCCCAAACAAGGTTTAATCAACAAAATTAGGGAATTTATGAGAGATTTTTAGTGTTAATGAAGCTTTAAATCAAGCTTCAATTGAGGAAACATAAGAGAGATGAGAGAGGAGGAGGTGGACGACAATGGCTTATGGAAGATGACCAATTTTTTTTTCTTTTAATTTTAATGTATTTATATTTAGCTTTTTGACTTAGAAAAAAATTATGGAAATCAAATTATTTTTGACATCATGAGTGATGTCATAAGGATGAGGTCAAAATTCATTTTCCTTTTTTTTCCTTTATTATTCCATAGTTCTTTAATTTAATTCTATATTCTGAAATTTCCATTTCTCCAATTTTATTGGACAGTTAGGTCAGGAGTCACCTCTAGGGGTGAATTGACCAATTTGCCCCTTGCTGGTCTGATCCGGTTTCCAAATAATTCGGTATTTTTTCTGGATCTCTAACCTAATTATTTGACCAACTTATCAATTCTTTTCTGTGGTATTCTCTTTTCTATTAGGTTCGCAATAGTCCTTAGGACCGTGACATCACAATTTCCCATTCAAAATTAGGGTTAGGACTGACCTCGCAGTCACTTCTCGATAAAGTCACCCATCGTTGTGACCCTCGGCTCATTTAACCTTCTATACTTTGTTTTTCTTATTTATACTTAACTATCTAGTAATCGCTATTAATGTTCATTCAGAGCTTTTCTAGGTGTCTTAAACATGGTTATAATCCTCTTAATTGTCTGGACTGACATGGGTCACCAGAATAGTGAAGTATACCAGGCTATGCATATATGGGTGTTACAATTCTCTCCCCCCTTAAAATAAGTTTTGTCTCAAAATTTTACCTGGTATCAGTCTCTGAACAGCTGTGGGTGTTGTCTCCTCATGTCCTCTTCTCGTTCCCAGGTAGCTTCCTGGCCTGAATGATGGTTCACAGCACTTTAACCAATGGTATCTGCTTGTTCCGTAACTGCTTCACCTCATATGCCAGAATTTCAATAGGTTCTTCCTCATATGTGAGGTCTGGATTCACCTTAATCTCTTTTACTGGTAATACATGAGATGGGTCTGATCTATACCTCCTTAACTTGGACACATGGAAGACATTATGTATTTTCTCTAACTCTGGAGGTAGTGCCAATCGGTATGCCAAAGGACCCACTCTTTTCAGAATCTCATAGGGTCCAATGAAACGAGGACTCAGTTTCCCCTTTTTGCCATATCTCATAATTTTCTTCCAAGGGAAAACCTTGAGGAATACCTTATCACTCACTGCATATTCAATATCCCTTCTTTTCAAATCGATGTAGGACTTCTGATGGTCTGATGCAGCTTTGAGTCAATCTTTGATCAGTTTGATTTTCTCCTCTGTCTACTGAACAATTTCTTAGCCAATCAATTTTCTTTCATCCACTTCATCTCAACACAAAGGAGTTCTGCACTTTCTGCCATATAGAGCTTCATATGGAGGCATCCCAATGCTTGATTGGTAGCTGTTGTTGCAAGCAAACTAAAGCAGAGGCAAGTGTGTATCCCAGCTGCCCTCAAACTCATTCACACAAGCCCGTAGCATATCCTCCAATATTTGTATTACCCTCTCAGATTGGCCATTTGTTTGTGGGTGGAATGTCGTGCTGAAGTTCAATCTAGTTCCTAGGGCTCTTTGAAGACTACCCCAGAATCTAGAAGTGAACCTAGGATCTCTGTCTAACACAATCGATACTGGCACTCCATGCAGTCTCACTATCTCATCAATGTATAGTTTAGCCAATCTCTCTAGACTGTAGTCCATCCGAACTGGCAGTAAATGAGCAAACTTGGTCAATCTGTCCACTATAACCCATACTGCATCATGGCTCTTCTGTGTCCTTGGAAGTCCCATCACAAAATCCATAGTTATTATTTCCCATTTCCACTCAGGTACTGGCAATGGATGTAGTAAACCAGCTGGTACTTGATGTTCTGCCTTGATTTGCTGACAAGTTAGGCATTTTGAGACAAAATCAGCTACATCCCTTTTCATACCTATCCACCAGTAATGCTTTTTCAGCCCTCTATACATTTTAGTGCCACCAGGGTGCATAGCAAAAGGAGACTCATGTGCTTCCTTCAAAATGATCTGTCTCAAGTCAACATCATTAGGAATGCACATTCTATCCTGGTGTAGCAATAGGCCATCATCTCTCACTGAAAACTCAGGTTTCTTGCCCTGTTGGACTTCTTCTAGTAGCTTCTGATATTTCTCATCATTCTGAGCTGCCATTCTGATCTGATCAATCAACACTGGCTGTACATGCCATGCAACTACTGTCTGTCCCTCATCATTAACCTCTAAGCTGGCATGCAATGCTCTCAACTCATGTACCATAGACAAAGGAGAAACTCTTAGACTTGCCATAGTCTTATGACTTAAGGCGTTAGCCACTATATTAGCTTTTCCTGGCTGGTAGTCTATCAGACAATTATAGTCTTTTATCAGTTCTAACCATCTCCTCTGTCTCAAATTCAACTCTTTCTGAGTGCTCAGATACTTCAAACTCTTATGATCTGTGTGGATGTAACATTTCTCCCTATACAAATAATGTCGCCAGATCTTCAGGGCAAATACAATGGCAGCAAGCTCCTAGTCATGTGTCGAATAATTCCTCTCATGTGGTTTCAGTTGGCGTGATGCATATGCAATGACATTTCAATCTTGCATCAGTACACAGCCTAACCCATTGTGAGAAGCATTGCTATATACTGTATATTCTTTACCCGGTGTAGGTAAAGTCAGGACTGAAGCTTCAGTCAAACATCTCTGCTAGCATTTATCCTTCCACTGAAATTTCACATTTTTCCAAAGCATCTTGGTTAGTGGAGAAGCCAACATAAAAAATCCCTTCATAAATCGGCAATAGTATCCAGCTAAACCCAGAAAACTGCTAATTTCTGTGACATTTCTGGATGGCTTCCAATTAAGGATAACTTCAATTTTACTGGGATCTACCTTGATGCCTTCTGCCGATACTATGTGCCCCAAGAAGGATATTTCCTTCAGCCAAAATTCATATTTCGATAATTTAGCATATAGTTGTTTCTCCCTTAAAGTCTGTAGTATAATCCGCAGATGTTTATCATGCTCCTCTACACTCCTCGAATAGACCAATATACCATCAATGAATACCACCACAAACTGGTCGAGGTATGGTTTAAAGATAGTGTTCATCAGATCCATAAAAGTAGCCGGAGCATTAGTTAACCCGAATGGCATGAGCAGGAACTCATAATGACCATATCGAGTTCTGAAAGCAGTTTTTGGGATACTCTGCTCTTGCACCTTTAGCTGATAATAGCCAGATCTCAAGTTAATTTTGGGGAACACAGCTGCACCCTTTAGTTGATCAAACAGGTCATCAATGTGGGGCAATGGGTATCGGTTCTTTATTGTCACCTTATTCAGCTGACGGTAATCAATACATAAGTGGATAGTGCCATCTTTCTTCTTAACAAACAACACTGGCGCTCCCCAAGGTGACACACTAGGGCGAATGAAGCCCTTATCAAGCAACTCTTGCAACTGTATTTTTAATTCTTTTAGTTCTGTTGGTGCCATTCTGTATGGCGTTATGGAGATTGGATCCACACCAGGCATAACATTAATCTCAAACTGCACTTCTCTTTCTGGAGGTAATCCTAGCAACTCATCAGGGAACACATATGGAAAGTCACATACAGTAGGATGTCCCTCAATGCTGGACTAGCCACTTGGGTGTCTATCACATGAGCCAAGTTTGCTTCACATCCCTTTCTGATCATTTTTCTAGCCAGTGCAGTCGAAATGCTGTCTCTCCCCATGTATTACCACATCACCATACTGAGGGAGACCAAAAGTTACTGTTTTCAGTCTACAGTCAATCATGGCATGATGCTTGGTTAACCAATCCATGCCCAAGATAATATCATAATCTCTAACTGACATTTCAATCAGATCAGACAGAAAAGTATGTCTTTGGATCACCAAAGGACAATCTCTATACATTCTATTTACCCTGACCTCTTGTCCAAACGGACTTGTTACTAGCACCTCAAAATCCATTTTCACACAAGTAACAGTAGTAAGGCAAGCAATGCTAGCACTAACACATGAGTATGTAGACCCAGGGTCAAATAAAAAAATACACATCTTGATTAAAGATTGAGAAGGTACTAGCAACTATGTCTGAAGTGTAACACCCCTATTTGCATAGCCTGGTATATTTTACTATTCCGGTAACCGGTGTCGGTCCGGATAATTAAGGGGATTAGAATCACACTTAAGACAACTAGATAAGCCTTAAACACAAATAATTAGTAATTGCCAATTAGTTAAGTATAAATAAGAAAAACAAAACATAAGAAATTAAACGAGCCGAGAGTCATAGCGATGGGTGACCTTCTCGGGAAGGACTGCGAAGTCAATTTAAACTCAAATTTCGAACCGTAAAATGTGACGCTGCAGTCCTTAGGACCATTACGAACACAGTGGAAAAGAGAAAATCACGAAAAAGAATTATTAAGCCAGTCAAATAATTAGGTCAGGGATCCGGAAGAAATACTAAATTATTTGTAAACCGGGTCAAACCGGCGAGGGGCAATTTGGTCAATTGACCCCGAGAGCTAACTCCTGACCTAACTGTCAAATAAAATCGAAGAAAAGAAAATTTCAGAATCGGGAATTAAATTAAAGAACTAATAGAAAAATAAATGAAAAAGAAAAAGAAAAAGAAAAAGTTTATTACATCACCCTTATGACATCATCATGATGTCAAAATTCATTTTAATTTAATTACTTCAATTGACTAAGTCAAATAATGGATAAATAAACACAAATGAAAAAAAAAAAAGAGAAAGAAAATCATTTTGGGTCTTCATCTTTATCATTGTCGTCTCTCTCTCACTCTCTCCATTACTCTCACTTTACCTCCATGAAAGCTCATTTTTGAGCTTAAAGAAACCAAACTTTAGCCATAAAAAAATTGCAAACACCTTAATAAACTTGGTCTTTTAGTCTTGAAAAGCAGTTTGAGCAAGAAAGAAAGAAGAAAGGAAGGAGTTGAAGAGGAAAACAATTCTGCAATTCAAGGTTAGTGAGTTCACTTTAAGTTTTTAGTTTGATTTAAGTATTTATAGCATGAAGAACTTGGAAATATGCTTAAAATGAAAAGAAATTAATTGTTGGAGGATTAGAGGAAAATTCAGCCAGCTAGGGTTTTGATGTGTGTGCATGAATTTGATTGAATTCAAAGTGAATGTAAGCTTACATGAGTATAGAAGTAATGCTAGTATGCTTGAAATTAGTTAAATGCATCAAATAGGTGAACTAGGGTTTTAGCATCTAGGGTTTTAGAGACAAAAATGTGGGAATGTGTTAAATGGTGTGTTGGACTTGGTTTGAGGTGAGAAATGGTCATTTGTGACCAATTGGAGTATGTTAGAAGTGTTGGAACCAAATGCAAATTCGAGTTGCCTAGGGTCATGCTGCAGGCAGCAGGACCAAGGTCCCTTTGAGGGACCAAAATTGAAAATTTGCAAGTCCAATTGGTATGAGACCAATTGAGAATGAAAATAGACACAAAATGGAACATTTTTCATTTAGGAATCATGCCTAAAAAGTGACCATAACCTAGTGAACAAATTGACCAAATCCGGATTTCTGCAGTCTGACCTGTACAAAATGACCAAATGAACAGTGTTTATTCATTTGGCTATAACTTGGGCTAGGTAGGTCTAAATGACCTGAAATTTTACCAGTAGACAGCTGAGATATAGACCTAAAACTTTTATGAAGAACATAAACCCAAATTATGCCCTTAACCAAGTCATTTGGCTACCAAAGTTGGTGACCTAAAACTGTCAGAACCAGTTTGGTGCTCAGAAATCTGGGTTAAGTCCAATCCGGCAGCCATGATTCAAATGGCTATAACTTGAGCTACAAAACTCCAAATGGAGTGATTCAAAAAGGAGAATAAAGTTAAGACAATAGGGAACATTTTCTATGAAGAAAGTTTTATCAAATTCTAACAGCAAATTGACCAATGGAACAGTGCAATATAAGACACAAAAACTGAAAATTTAAAAATTTGCCTAAAAGACCTAAGTTTTGAAAAAATGACCAAAACCAACAAATTTAGTGACCAAAATGTGGTATGTGGGTGAAGTTGGAATTCCCATACCTATTAAGCCTTAGAAAGTCAACAAATTGAATTGAATAGTGTAGTGAATAGTAACCCCGAAACACAAATTTTAAAAAACGCCAAGTTTAGCATATATAAGCTAGATAAAAGTGAATTTGAATTTATTTTTGGATTTATGCTAAGTTATGGTACTGAAACACTGTGAAACTGTGTGTTTCAGTTGAAAAAGGCTCGGAAAGTCTGAGAGACTGAGTCAAGGCCTAGAGGCGACTCACGTCAGGTTTGTGCACAATAAACCTTATTTAAGCATTTTATCCTTGAAAAATTAATTTAGTACGCATTATGAGTTTAAGAACTTTTGTGTTGCCACTTTGTGATGAAATTGTAACTTTGGAAATTGATTTGATTTTGTTATGCAATATTTGAATAAAATGTTTGAAATGGATTTCTGATTCACACTTAGCAAGACAGTGACTTATTATTCCTCCTCCATTTATGGGGTTGAGATCGATTATTTTCCTCCCTCTCTGGTTTACCAGTTGAGGTTGTAGATCGGATGAGTACTCATTAGCTAGCTAGCCACCTCCTTCATTGATTTCGATTAGTGGGGTTGTAGATTGCTTTGTTGTGGTGTACAACGCGGCATTGATCGGAAATTTTGTGTCATGGCTTAAGTTGTGTATGAATTGGCAATACTGTGTTTATTAAATTATTTGACCAAAAAATTTTGCTATAATGAGCTTTGATAATTTGTGAAATTTAATTGTGCAACATTTAAATTGTGTTTTGTCAATGAATGATTTATGTATTATATTTCAAATTTTTATCGTGCACCACTGAGTATTTTTATACTCAGTGATAGCTTATTTTGCTGTTGCAGATAAGAGCAAGGAGAAAGCAGCAGAGTGAGCTGCTATTGATATTGAGGACTACACTGATCTTTTTGTACGGGTATTGTTTTATACCCTTGTAGTTATTTTGATGTAAATATTGTAATGTCATATGTGTTAATGTAAAGTTGAGCAGTTGTATAATAAATTGTAATGATATTATTTTGGATTGTCTTTTTATAAATTAAGACCTGTATATGTAAATTAAATTTTGAATACAATGTGAATGAAATATTTTGAGATGATAAACTTTGATTGGATTGTGGAATTGTATTGTATCGACTTGAGATTATTTGGAGGTTGGGAGTTGTGGAAAATTTATTGAAAGTGTTTTTCACAGGTTTTTGAAGAACTGTTTTCTCAAAATACAGATGGCACTCTGCCAAAATTTTTATAAAATTTGCGAAAAAATAAAATGGGCAAAAGTTTTAACTAGTTTTGAAACTTCAATTAAATGATTTTAATTCCTACCAAAAAGCTCACCACTTCCAAAATGTAAGAAAATGGTTTCAAAATCCCTTGTAGTGTAGTTAATGAACTATCGGTAGGTGAAATTCAGTAGTTCATTAGGTATTCTACGGGATCATGTTGTGCCTTACAGAGGAGTAAGGTGTGACATGAAGTCTCAGCCTCTTCTCGCTGTCTCATGGTGTAGACTCTAGCTGGAGCTTGCTCAGGTTGAGTTATTGTGCTCTGACTTCCGCGGGTACTACCCCTACCTCTACCTCTGCCTCTGCCTCTGCTAGCTGGCTGTGAACCCCTCGGTGTAGAGGCTTGGGCTAATCCCTCTGATGTGGCAGATGGCCCAGAACGGCGTGGATTGGTACAATCTTTTGCAAAATGTCCGGTCCCTCCACAATTAAAACATGCACCCGTGGCTTTGAAGCATACCCCACCATGTGTTCTGCCACAAGTCTCACAATGACAGACTGATAATGCCCCTCTGGGTGTCTGCTGGGTCTGCTAACCAGATCGGGGGGTCCTCTGGCCAGAAAATCTGCCTCTGCTAGATTTACGAGAGCTGGATCCCCCAAAATTCTCTCTTCCCAGAACCACTTTCAGGTGCTTGATCAGTGGCCTTTTCAGTATTCTCTTTCTCTTGTGTACCCTTTTTAACTAATCCTTCCTTTTCAATTCTTTCTAAGTCCAAAGCCTATGAGATCAGCTCAGAGAAATTCTGATGTCAGAACCCCACAACTTGCATTCTCAGATTAGGCCTTAACTCGGCCTTAAACTGCTTACACTGATATCTGGGGGTGGAAACTAAGCTTCTAACATAGTGGCTCAACCGAGAGAAGTCTCTCTTATACTCTGCTATGGTCCTATCCCCTTACTTCAAATTCAAGAATTCTTGCAGCTTCATATCTACATAGGTGTCGGGGTGTCACACCCTACCCCTCCGTAAGGCATAACATGATCCCGTAGTATACTTAATGAATTACCAACTTCATCTATTGATAACCCATTAAATACACTACAAGAGATTTTAAACCTTTGCTTACTTCTTTTTACAGTGGTGAGCACTATTTACAGGTGTTAAAATTTTTTTTAACTGAAATGAAACCAGATAACACATTTGAAGTATTAATAATTTTTGTAAAAATTTTGGCAGAGTGCCATCTGTATTTTGAATAAAACAGTTCTTCAAAAACCTGTAAAAAGCACTTTCAATATTTTGTTCAATCCCCAAACTCCAATATCCAATCAACACAACAAGTTTCTCAACATTCGTCAACTCAAATCCACAATAATTTTCCAGTGTTTTCAAAAGCTTAGATAAAAGAAATATATCACAATATTTACAAGCCAAAATAATTTACAAATTTACTTTACAACTTTAATGTACAATTTTAATTTACAATTTTAATTTACAACTGCTCAAAACCAAGAACAATATATATATATAGTGAACATACATTACAATACAAAATGTAAAATATGGTATACTCAATATACCCGATGAACTCTCAATGTAGTACTAGCAGCCTAGTCTGCTGCCCTGTCAGTCTGTTTACCTGCGACAGCAATGAAAAACTATTGCTGAGTAAAATTTACTCAGTGGTGCATAATAACAATTTCAAATGCGGTATGTAAAACTTTTATTGACAATTTACAATCCAAACAATTCACAATTTTTCAAAGCTCATATAACACAAATTTGATCAAACAATTGAATAACACATTGTTGCTAATCAATAATACAATTTGATCAAATAACTGAATAACACAGTGTTGCCAATCAACAACATAATTTGATCAAATAACTGAATAACACAGTGTTGCTAACCAATAACACAATTTAGGTCATGACACAAACTTTTCCGAACATGCCGTGTTGTACACCACGACAAGGCACACTCACCCTAATAATCGAAATCAATGTGGGAGGAAGCTAGCTAGATAATGAGTACTCATCCACACTCACCTCAGACTGGCAAGTCAAAGAGAGAGGAATATAATCACACTCACCCCATAAATGGAGGAGGAACATAGTAATATTGCCATGCCAAGTGTGAATCAAAACAATCCAAATCACAATATTTCATGCAAACCACAAATCACATTTTAACTCAAAATTTCCATTTGCAAAGTAGGCAACACAATAATTTCCAAATAATATTCCTAAAGCTAAAACGATAAAAAATTATTCATAACTCATTTCTCCAAATAAATTTTCTGGTAAAAGCAGTGAATATAAAAAGTATTGTGCACAGACCTTTGATATATGCCTCTTAGCCCTGACTCAGTGTTCCTTATGCTTCTCAATATCCTTTTCAACTGAAACACACAATTTAAAGTGTTTTAGTACTCAATGAATTTATTTCTAACAATAAAATCTAATATTTAAATTTTCTTGGTACTATTCCCTTCAATTCATTTCATTAGTCAACCTATAATGTTGACCCTTGATGCACTCTAAGTGAGTCAATTCTAATGTTACCAATATGTCACATTTTATAGCCCTTTAGTGTTGGTATATGCCACCAATTTCATTTCCAAGTATATTGCATTTTATTGTAATTTACCGGATTTCAGTGTACTATTTTGACCTAGCTGGACGACCTAGTTCCCTTACTTTTCAGGTTTCGGTCCAAACAAAAAAATTGTAGGTCTATGTCTTATTGCACGCGGGGCAAAATTTCAGGTCATTCTGAGTTGTGTAGACTAAGATATGGTCAATTTACCAATGCTGGACATAATGCACTAAAATGGTAAGCTTAGGTCATTTTTAGGTCATTTTCATTTCGGCCAGTTTTGGTACCTGAACTTGTGCAAGCTATTTGGCTTGGTTCTGGCCATTTCTGGGCTTTGGTGTCTTCATAAGAATTATAGATCTATGTCTAAACTATTCATGGTAAAAATTTCAAGTCATTTGGACCTGTTTTGAGTAAGTTATGGTCAAAACACTAACTGCTGCCCACATGGTCAATTTTCAGGCTTTCAAGTCACTAATCCGGATTTGGTCATTTTTCAAGTCACCTTCTAGGCAGAATTTAGGTAAGCTTCCTTCGTGAAAATTGGCAAATTTTGTGCCTAGTTTCACCTCCAATTGGTCTCATACCAATTGGTGTCACACACTTAAGGTTCAAAGCTAAAATATACATTGCCCTATTACACATTGTTCATCCCTTACCAATTACACATCCTATACTTACCAAGTTAACTCTTTCATGCCAATTCTGATTTGGTACCATAACCTTAACACACTTTACAACACATTTTGGTCATTTTGGACAGCTTGTAACCACTCTCAACATACACATTATAACTCAGAATTTTCAAAGTCCAATTATAATAATTTAACCACATGAACATACCTCATTTACATGTCCAAATCCAAACAATTATTCACATACACATGCTGCCACCATAAGCAATATAATTCAACAATATTTCATGAACTTAAACACTTCAATCTTCTTCATGAGGCTGCCACAAGTTTACACATACCCATCAACTTCCATTTTCACTTTTCAAGCTTACAAATCAAACTTTACACATGGAATTCAACTTTAATACAATTAAACATTTAAATCAACATCCAAACAACCATTTACATGCAAGGACAAGCTGTTCATGGTGAGGTTTCATGGCTGCCAAAATGCTCCATCACCAATAATTCATCAAACCTCAAATTTCTTCCATAATTCAACTACCCAAAACCTTAGTTACACTTTTAATGAAACAAGAATTGAAAACACCCACTTACCTCTTTTGGACTTCTTCAAAACCTCACCAAAACTTATATTTCTTGCTTCCTACATGCTGCCCATGAGGTAAGGACAAGTTCTTGTGAAGGCACCTTGTGGTTTTATGTGGAAAAATGGTGAGGATTGAGAGCTTTGATTGAAACCTTCTATGGAGATTTTGAGAGAATATGTTTCGGCCATGGTTGTGCAAAATGAAGAAATGAATGTTGAAGTGGTCATTGTTGTCCACTTATGGGTATTTATATGGTCCACTAATCCTCCACTAAGTCCCACTAATTATGATTAACATTATAATAATTCAAAGTTATCATAATTGCCATAATGCCCTCATAATTCTTTTAATTACATGTTATCCTAAATTTCATTTTTCAATAAATTTTCAAAACATAATACCACATATTTTTCATGGACATTTAAGTCAAAAGTCAACTAGGAGTGTCAATTGACCGCAATGCCCTTGTTCGGGTTGTATTCCCGATTTTTCGGTAACACTAATTTTTATCGGTTTCTCGATTTTTCGTTTTTCTTTGTACTAATTAATTAATTTTTCTTTGACATTTCTAATGTCATTTATACTTCAATAAGTCTTTAATTATATCTCGAAACTAAATTCTGAGGGTTCTCTGCAGTCCTGGGGTCGGCTATTGCTTGTGCCGTAACTTTCTCGTGTGGTCACCCATCGTTGCGGTGCTGGCTCGTTTAACTTAGATTCATTTCATTGCTATTATTTTTCTTTTGTTTTTATTGTATTTTTCTTTCTTGTATTTCATTATTTTATGTCTCCTCACTAACATTTAAATGTAGTTCTAGGCATTCTAGCTGTCCGGACAACACTGGTCACCGGAACAGTAGAACGCACTACCGAACATAGGGGTGTTACACGGGGACCCATTTATGCCTGAACTCTCTCAAGAAGTCTGCCCAAGTGAGGGCTGGTGGCTCAACTAGGCTGTGGGGGATGGTCTTCCACCATGCATATGCATCCCCTTGCAGAAATGAAATTGAATATTCAAATTTTAATTCTTTAACACACTGTAGTTTTCTGAAAACCCGTTCCATCCTCTCTAACCACTGTTCTGCTCCAGTGGATCCATTGTTCCTTTGAATTCTGTAGCCCCAAATTTCATTAGCTTCTCATATTGTCATGCTGGGGGCTGTGATTGTGTTGCAGGGGTTTGTGTTTGTGTTGGTATTAGCAAGTTCCCTGCCATTTGCTAAAATAAGGCAACCATCTGCTGTGCAAACTGAGTAGGAAACTGCGGTGCTTGAGGAGGAGCTGGAGTGGCTGACCCACTCATGTTCTAGAGTGTTGGGGCTTCCCCTTTGGCCTCAGCCTTGACAAATTGCTCAACAGAATGATCTCCCTCTTTCATTCCATTTTCAGAAATTTTCTACTTCCTAATATCAAACACAAGGAGGTTGACCTCCGTTAGTTCACATTTATGATGTAAATATGTCATATGTATCAATTTAAGACACTTGAGCAGTTGTACTTAACAAAGAAATTACTCACATGCATAGTCAAAATTCATTTCAAAACCATGCACTAATACCACTAAAACATGTCACGCCTTATCCCTCTGTGAGGCATAACATGATCCCATAGTATATTTAATGAATTACCGACTTCGTCTACTGATAACCCAATAAATACACTACAAGGGATTTTAAAACCAATTTTTGCCTTTCTTAAAGGTGGCGAGCATTTTTGGTAGGAATTAAAAACTTTTAACTGAAGTTTGAAAACTAAGAAAAATGTTTGACAAATTCTATTTTCACAATTTTTGTAAAAATTTTGGCAGAGTGCCGGCTGTAATTGAGAAAAATAAAAAATTTTGATCTGTAAAAAACACTTCCAAATAGTGCACTTCATCAAATCTCAACCACCAATAACTCAATTCAACACAAATCAACTCAATCTCCACAATTCATAGTATTTTCAAAATAATTAAATAAACCCATTCACATGGAATTTAAAATATTTAATTTATATTCACAATTTAATTTACAGACATAAAATCTCAAAAATAATATTATTACACATTGACTGTATAACTGCTCAGTATATATTAATACATATGACACTAAGCTATTTATATCAAAATAATTACAAGGGTATAAATAAATACCCATACAAAAATCTCGGTGTAGTCCTTGACTAATCAGCAGCTCACTCTGCTGCTTTTTCCTTTCCTCTATCTGCGATAGCAAAAGAAGCTATCGCTGAGTATAATTTACTCAGTGGTGCACAATAAAAATTTAAAATGCTTAATATAAAACATTCATTGACAAATCACAATTCAAATATTTCATAATCTCATTTCACAATTTTCAAAGCTCATTATAACACAATTTTGGTCAAACAATTTAGTAACACAGTGTTGCCAATCCATACACAACTTAAGTTATGATACAAAATTTTCGATCAATGCCGTGTTGTACACCATGACAAAGCAATCTTCAACCTCACTAATCGAAATCAATAAGGGAGGTGGCTAGCTAGCTAATGAGTACTCATCCGATCTTGACCTCAATTGGGAAGTCAGAGAGGGAGGAAAATAATCTATCTCAACCCCATAAATGGAGGAGGAATAATAAGGCACTGTCATGCTAAGTGTGAATCCGAAACCAATTTAAAATAATTTATTCATATAATTCATGAGAAATCCGATCAATTTTCAAAGTCATATTTGCAGTCACAAAGTGGCAACACAATTCATAATCACACAGAAATTTCATAAAACATAGCAAATCAATCTTCAATAAGAAAATGATTAAATAGATTTATTGTGCACAAACCTGATGTGAGTCGCCTCTAGGCCTTGACTCAGTTTGCCCTATCCTTTTCCAAGTCTTTTTCAGCTGAAACACGCAAATTACAGTGTTTCAGTATCTTATCTCATAACAAATCCAATAATTAAATTTATGTCTACTTAATTCTAGCCCTAATATGCTTAAAATAACGTTATTTGAAGTTTGCATCTCGGGGTTACTATTCATGGTACTATTTAAATCAAAATATTGACTTTCTTATACTTAATAGGTATGTGGATTCCAATTACACCCACATACCACATTTTGGGTGCCTAATTTGTTAATTTAGGTTGCCATTTCAATTTCTAGGTCTCCTAAGATAAAACTCAATTTTTTAGTTTTGGTGCCCCGTATTGCATTGTTCCATTAGTCTAGTTACTGTAGGAATTTGGCTAAGTGTTCTTCATCAAAGTTGTTCCTTATTGTCTTATCTTTAATTCCATTTTTGAATCACTCCATTTGGAGTTTTTCAGCCCAAGATATGGCCATTTGAATAGGGCTGGCCGGATTAGTGTTACCCAGAATTTCTGGGCACTTTATTGGTTCTGGCAGTTTTGGACAACTAACTTTGGGTGGCAAAATGACTTGGTTATGGGCAGAATTTGGGTTTATGTTCTTCATGAAAGTTGTAGTGTTATGTCATACCTTTCCAATTCCACAAAAATCAGGTCATTTGGACCTGTCTACCCCAAGTTATGGCCAAATGAACGAGTACTGTTCATTTGGTCATTTTTGTACAGTGGCAGTGCACATTATCCGGATTTGACCTAATTGTTCACTATCTAAATGTCATTTTTTGAGCATGCTCTCTGAATGAAAATTGTGTCTTTATGTGTCTAATTTTATCCTCAATTGGCGTCACACCAATTGGGTTGATAAAATTTCAGTTTTGGTCCCTGAAAGAAACCTAGGTTTAACTGCCAGATTGGGACCCCTAATCAATCTGAATTGTATTTTGTTTCCACTCATTCAAACACATCACAAATGGTCATGATTGACCATTTCTAACCTCAATTAGGGTCAATTGCATCAATTGACCATTTCCTCCAATTTTTCTCCCAATTTCAAGAACTCAAGAACCCTAATTTTGCAATTTATTCAATCAATGAAATTAAAGTGTATAATCTTACACTATATAGTTACTTCAACTTCTCTATCACTTTACTTTCATCAAACTCAAGTAGTTTCAATTCCCCTTAAGGCTGGCTGAAATTTCACTATTGGTCCCCCATGATTGTTTTGTTTGTATTTTCCATAATTTCTAAGTCTAGTTAACTCTAGACATAAGATTTTAACTAAAAATTTCAAGTTTAGATTACTAACCTTTCTCTTTGAAATTCAACCACCCAAATCCTTCACTTTTCTTTCAAAATTTCTTGATCAATCTTTTTTTCTAGTTTCACAAACAAGGTTTAATCAACAAAATTGGGAAATTTATGGGATATTTTTAGCGTTTATGAAGCTTTAAATCAAGCTTCAATGGAGGAAACATGAGAGAGAGGAGGAGGTGGACAGCAATGGCTTATGAAAGATGACCAATTTTTGTTTTTCTTTTAATTTTAATGTATTTATATTTAGCTTTTTGACTTAGTCAAAAATTAGGGAAATCAAATTATTTTTGACATCATGAGTGATGTTATAAGGATGAGGTTAAAATTCATTTTCTTTTTTTTTTTCTTTATTTTTCCATAGTTCTTTAATTTAATTTTATATTCCGAAATTTTCATTTCTCCAATTTTATTGGACAGTTAGGTCAGGAGTCACTTCTAGGGGTGAATTGATCAATTTGCCCCTCACCGGTCTGACCCAGTTTACAAATAATTCGGTATTTCTTCCGAATCCCTGACCTACTTATCAATTCTTTTCTGTGATTTTCTATTTTCCATTAGGTTCGCAATAGTCCTTAAGACCGCGGTATCGCAATTTCCTGTACAAAATTAGGGTTAGGACTGACCTCGCAGTCACTTCCCGGTAAGGTCACCCATCACTGTGACCCTCGGCTCATTTAACCTTTTATATTTTGTGTAACACCCCCGTTTGCATAGCCTGGTATATTTCACTGTTCCGGTGACCGGAGTCGGTCCGGACAATTAAGGGGATTAGAGTCACACTTAAGACAACTAGAGAAGCCATAAATATAAATAATTAGTAATTGCCAATTAGTTAAGTATAAGTAAGAAAAACAGAACATAAGAAGTTAAACGAGCCGAGAGTCACAGCGATGGGTGACCTTCTAGGGAATGACTGCGAAGTCATTTTAAACTCAAATTTCGAACCGTAAAAAGTGACACTGCGGTCCTTAGGACCGTTATAAACACAGTGGAAAAGAGAAAATCATGAAAAAGAACTGTTAAGCCAGTCAAATAATTAGGTCAGGGAGCCGGAAGAAATATGAAATTATTTACAAACCGGGTTGAATCGGCGAAGGGCAATTTGGTCAATTGACCCCGAGAGCTGACTCCTGACCTAACTGTCAAATAAAATCGGAGAAAAGAAAATTTCGGAGTCGGGAATTAAATTAAAGAACTAATAGAAAAATAAATAAAAAAAAAGAAAAAGAAAAAGTGTAGGGAGATGACATCATGCATGATGTCATAAAAGTTATAATTAATAAATTAATTAAATTGATTTTTGGGGTCTTCCATAAGCTAAATAGATAAAAGAAAGGAAAAGAAAAAAAAAAAAATAAAGTTGTCTTCTTTCTTCCCATTCTTGCCGCCTCACTTTCTCCATAATTCCTCGATGAAAATTTCTCCATTAAAGCTTGCATTCAAGCTTTAATTTCTCCACTTAATCTTAATAACTCCCTTAAAAACCTTACTAGAGCTTGTTATCTCAACTTAAGAACAAGAAAGAAAGAAGAAAAGAAGAGAAAAATTGAAGATTGGATATCAAAGTTGAGGTAAGCACATTAATTTAAAAGTTTGTGATTAATTATTGTGTTTTTAGTTTGAATTAGCTTGAAATATGCTTAAAATAAAAAAAAAAATAGTGAGGGACCATTACTGAAATTTCGGCCAGCAGGTGATGGGAGTATGATTTGCATGGTTTGATGGATTTAAACGAGTTTAGAAACTTTATTTAGTTGAATGGTTAGGATTAAAAGCATTAAATGTGGTTAAATACAACAATTTAGTAAGTTAGGGTTTTGGGACTTAGGGTTTATGAACCAAAAATGTAAGAAATGAGTAAATGGTGTCTTGGACCTATTGTGAAGTGAAAAATTGTCATTTGTGACCAAATGAGTTATGTTAGAATGGTTGGAGTGAAAGCTAAATTCGGAGGGAGTGTGGTCATGCTGCTGGCAGCATGACCAAGTCAGCTTTGAAGGACCAAAAATGAAATTTTACAAGTCTAATTGATATGGGACCAATTGGGGATGAAAATAGGCACTAAATGACACAATTTTCATTTAGGAAGCCTACCCAAAAAGTGACTAAAACCTAGTGAACAAAGTGGCCGAAGTTGGAAAATCGCAGGCTGCCTCTGCACAAACTGACCAAATGAACAATGTTTGTTCATTTGGTCATAACTCGAGCTAGGCAGGTCAAAATGATCTAAAATTTTACCCGTAATTAGATAAGATATAGATCTAAAACTTTTATGAAGAACAGCAACCCAAATTATGCCATTAACCCAATCAAAATACTGAGAAAAGCTGGTGACCTGAATCTGCAGAACTGCAGATTGCCATATGAACAGTAAAGTTTCAATGGCTATAACTCTCTTTAGAAAACTCCGATTTAGACGATTCTTGAACCGATGGAAACCTAAGGCATAGTAGAACATTTCATATGAAGAAAGTTTGACCAAATTATGGACTTAACTGGATCAAATTACTGAATGAAGTTGGATTAACAAATCTGCAGAACCAAATTCTGCAGCATGAACAGTAAACGTAATTTGCTTATAACTTGAGCTAAAAAACTCCAATTGGGGTGATTCAAAAGGGAGAATAAACTTAAGATAATAAGAAACATTTTCTGTGAAGAAAGTTTTGCCAAATTCCAACAGTAAACTGGCCAATAAAACAGTACAATTAAGGACACCAAAACTGAAAATTTGGCAATTTTGCCTAAAAGACCTAAGTTTTGAGAAAATGACCAAAACCAACAAGTTTGGTGACCAAAATGTGGTATGTGGGTAAAGTTGGAATTCCCATACCTATTAAGCCTTAGAAAGTCAATAATTTGACTTGAATAGTGTAGTGAATAGTAACCCGAAACACAAAATTTCAAGAACGTCGAATTTAGCACGTTAGAGCTAGGTAAAAGTGAAGTTAAATTTATTATTGGATTTATGCTAAGTTATGGTACTGAAACACTGTGAAATTGTGTGTTTCAGTGGAAAAGAATACCGGGAAAGAACCCGAGGAGTCGAGTCAAGGCCAACAGGCGACTCGTTTGAGGTTTGTGCACAACGTATACTTTTTATAATAATCTTTTGCATACTTTTTGAATAATGTGAAATATTGGATTATGGCATTCTTATGATATTTGACTTAAATTGTTGAAAGTTATTATGCATATTGAAATGACAATGTTTAGCAAATTGTTAAAATAAGTTTTGAAACCACAGTGTCATGACCATATATTTGAACACCTCACTAGCACGACTAGTGGGGGTAATTAGTTTCGAATTTTGATTCCTTCTCTGGAGAAGTGTTGAGGTGTGCCAGTAGAAGAGGATGTGAATGGATATCCATATATTTGAGCTAGCTAGCCTTGTGATGTGATTTCTCTTTAGCCTCTGGCTATTGAGATTCTATTTGTTTCGAATGGCATGATCTAACTGTGGATTTTATGAAATGTGTTTTGATACTTCGAAATGAACTTAGTTTGCATTAAAATTTCATAATTCATATTTTGTGTTTAATGCTCATGTTTAGTCAAATTTTTTAATAAATGTGATTATATTCTGCATAAAGATTATTTTAGTATGTTGTGCACCACTGAGTCCTAGTACTCAGTGATAGCTTTTATTGCTGTCGCAGATTTAGAGACTAGAAGAGCAGTAAACTGAGCTGCTGAAGATTGAGGATCATTCAGCTTGAAGTCTTTGGGTATAATTTATACCCTAATTGTAAATATTTCTTTTGATGTATGTATTGCATATAAATGTATGGACATGTAAATGGGTCTTGAGCAGCTTGTACAAAAATTTGTATGAAGTTTGTAATAAAGTTTAGTTTGTATTTCTTTTGATGTAAATTTTGTAAGAATGTATATAAATTGTTTTGTCTCTAATGAAATATGAGTACAACTATTTTATTTAATTTAAATGAAATGTATTGCTAGTATGCTGAGGATTATTAAATTTTGAACTTGAGAAATTTATTGAAATGATTGTGAAATTGATTGAGTTTGATTGTGAAATTGAAGTAGTGGTTGAGAAAAATTTTTAGAAGTGCTTTTTACAGGTATTTGAAGAACTGATTTCTCAAAATACAGACAGAACTCTATCAAAAAATTTTATAAAATTTGCGGAAAACTAAAATAGACCAAAAATATTAACTAGTTTTAATTTTAACTAAATGTTTTAAATACCTATTAGAAAATGCTCACCACTTGTCAAAAATAAGAAAATTGTTTTAAAATCCCTTGTAGGGTACTTAATGAGTTATCGGTAGGTGAAGTTCGGTAGTTCATTAGGTATTCTACGGGATTATGTTATGCCTTACAGAGGGGTAAGGTGTGACATGTTTTAGTGGTATCAGAGCAAATTTTTGAAGTATGTTTTAACTTGAGAATTTGTGTCTTTTCTTTGTTAGGTACAACTGCTCAATGTCTATTTTTGTTACATACAGTGCATTACATCATAAATATGAACTAACGGAGGGAATCTCCATGTGTTACTTGTTCAGGAGATACCCTAATTTCAGCCTGAAATGGAAGAGGGGGATCGCTCAGTTGAGCAGTCTGTTGAAGCTGAGGCACAAGGGGAAGCCCCAGCTTTACCGAATGTCAGTGAGTTAGCAGCACCAGCCCCACAAATGCCGCAGTTCCTTGCACAGTTCGCACATCAGATGGCTGCGATGTTTCAATAAATGGCTGGGGGTATGCCTGTTCAAGCTCCACCCCAACCACCTGTGGCATAACCACTGCCTCCAGCTAGACAGTATGATAAATTATTAAAGTATGGGGCTGCAGAATTTAAGGGTACAGTGGACCCTTTAGAGGCAGAGCAATGGCTTGAAAGAATGGACAGAGTGTTTAAGAAACTGCACTGCCCAGATGAGCTGAAGTTTGAATATTCTGTGTCGCTACTGCAAGGGGATGCGTATGATTGGTGGAAGACCATCCCCCACAGCTTGGCTGAACCACCAGTGCTGACCTGGGATGACTTCATCAGAGAGTTCAGACAGAAATATATCCCAGATGCATATGTTGATCAGAAACTGCAAGAATTTTTGAGTTTGAAACAAGGAAATCGATCAGTGGCAGAGTATGAGAGGGAGTTCTCTCCCCTGAGTCACTATGCGGGGAGTCTCCTTACTACCAGCAAGGCAAGGTGCAAGAGATTTGAGACGGGTTTGAAGCCCAGCATAAGGATGCAAGTTATGGGATTTCGACACAGCAATTTCTCAGAGCTTATGTCTCAAGCACTTGAACTAGAGAGAATTGAATCAGAAGCAACCCCAGTGAAAGAAAAATCAGAGAAAGCTGAGAAATCAGAAAAAGACAAGGGGGAAAAATCAGTAGAGCTGAGTTCTGGTGGGACCTCTGGAAAGAAAAAGAAATTTAGTGGACCCAACAGGGGTCGAGGTGGAAGATTTGGTAGGGGCAGATTTTCTGGACAGAGACCCCCTAGGTCTGGTTAGCAGTCGAGCAGGGGTTCACATTCTGCCCGCCCCTGTGAGACTTGTGGCAAGATTCATGGGGGCGAGTGCTATTGGCCCACTGGAGCCTGTTTTAACTGCGGAGGCAAGGGTTATTTAGCAAGAGACTGCACTAGTGCTCCGTCTTCCAGATATGGTCCAGCTCCTACTATTGCCGAGGGATCTATTCAGAGTCCTGCTCCCAGAGGTTCACAGTCAGTTGGCAGAGGAAGAGGCAGAGGTAGAGAGGCACCGATCAGCAAAGTACGCTTAGTCGATCAGACAAGGAAGTGCTTCAACCAAAATCTACACAATGAGATAGCGAGAAGAGGCTGAGACTTCTGATGTGGTAACTGGTACATTTTCTATCTCTGATCAAGAAGTATTTGTATTGTTTGATCCGGGTTCAACCCATTCATATGTTAGTGCTAGCATAGTCAGTTCACTTGCTGTTCCATGTGTGCAAATGGGTTTTGAAGTGCTAGTAACTAGTCCGTTAGGACAAGAGGTCTGGGTCAACATAATTTATAGAGACTGTCCTTTGGTGATCCAAGGACATGTTTTCATGTCAGACTTGATTGAAATGCCCTTCAGAGAGTATGATATCATCTTGGGCATGGATTGGTTAGCCAGGCATCACGCCATGATTGACTGTAGACTGAAGACAGTCACTTTTGGTCTCCCTTTGTATGGTGATGTGGTAATACATGGGGAGAGGCATTTACTGCCATCAAACATCATTTCGGTTGCACTAGCCAGAAGAATGATCAGAAAGGGATGTGAAGCATACTTGGCACATGTGATAGACACCCAAGTGGGGAGTCCAGCACTAAGGGACATCCCTACTGTATGTGATTTTCCGGATGTATTTCCTGATGAATTACCAGGATTACCTCCAGAAAGAGAGGTGCAGTTTGAGATTGATTTATGCCTGGTGTGGACCCAATCTCCATAACGCCATATAGAATGGCACCTGCAGAATTGAAAGAGTTGAAAGTGCAGTTGCAAGAATTGCTTGACAAGGGCTTTATCCGTCCTAATGTGTCACCTTGGGGAGCGTTAGTGTTATTTGTAAAGAAAAAAGATGGCACTCTCCGCTTGTGTATTGATTATCGGCAGTTGAATAAGGTGACAATAAAGAATAGATATCCATTGCCCCGCATTGATGACTTGTTTGATCAGTTGAGGGGTGCAGCTGTGTTCTCCAAAATTGACCTGAGATCAGGTTATTATCAGCTGAAAGTACAAGAGCAAAGTATTCCTCATGTCCTCTTCTCATTCTCAGGTAGCTTCCTAGCCTGAATGTTGGTTCCACAACAATTTAACCAACAGTATTTGCTTGTTCCGCAGCTGCTTCACCTCATATGCCAGAATTTTAATAGGTCCTTCCTCATATGTGAAGTATGAATTCACCTTAATCTCTTCTACTAGTAATACATGAGATGGGTCTGATCTATACCTCCTCAACATGGACACATGAAAGACATTATGTATCTTCTCTAACTCTGGAGGAGTGCCAATCGGTATGCCAAAGGACCCACTCTTTTTAAAACCTCATACGGTTGAATGAAACGAGGACTTAGTTTCCCCTTTATGCTAAATCTCATAATTTTCTTCCAAGGGAAAACCTTGAGGAATATTTTATCACCCACTGCATATTCAATATCCCTTTTTTTCAGATCGATGTAGGACTTCTGATGGTCTAATGCAGCCTTGAGTCAATCTTTGATCAATCTAATTTTCTCCTCTGTCTGCTAAATAATTTCTGGGCCAATTAATTTTTTTTTTTCGTACACTTCATCCTAACACAAAGGAGTTCTGCACTTTCTGCCATACAGAGCTTCATATGGAGGCATTCCAATGCTTGATTGGTAGCTGTTGTTGTAAGCAAACTCAAGCAGAGGCAAGTGTGTATCCCAGTTGCCCTCAAACTCAATCACACAAGCCCGTAGCATATCTTCCAATATCTGTATTACCCTCTCAAACTGGCCATCTGTCTGTGGGTGGAATGCCGTGCTGAAGTTCAATCTAGTTCCTAGGGCTCTCTGAAGACTACCCCAGAATCTAGAAGTGAACCTAGGATCTCTGTCTGACACAATCAATACTGACACTCCATGCAGTCTCACTATCTCATCAATGTACAGTTTAGCCAATCTCTCTAGATTGTAGTCCATCCGAACTGGCAGAAAATGACCAGACTTGGTCAATCTGTCCACTATAACCCATACTGCATCATGGCTCTTCTATGTCCTTGGAAGTCCCATCACAAAATCCATAGTTATTCTTTCTCATTTCCACTCAGGTACTGGCAATGGATGTAGTAAACCAACTGGTACTTGATGTTCTGCCTTTACTTGCTGACAAGTTAGGCATTTTGAGACAAAGTCAGCTACATCCCTTTTCATACCCATCCACCAGTAATGCTCTTTCAGTCCTCTGAACATTTTAGTACCACTAGGGTGCATAGCAAAAGGAGACTCATATGATTCCTTCAAAATGATCTGTCTCAAGTCAATATCATTAGGAACGCACATTCTATCCTGGTGTAGCAGTAGGCCATCATCTCTCACTGAAAACTTAGGTTTCTTGCCCTGTTGGACTTCTTTCAGTAGCTTCTGATATTTCTCTTCATTCTGAGCGGCCATTCTGATATGATCAATCAACACTGGCTGTGCATGCCATGCAACTACTATCTGTCCCTCATCATTAACCTCTAAGCTGGCATGCAATGCTCTCAACTCATGTACCATAGACAAAGGAGAAACTCTTAGACTTACCATAGTCTTACGACTTAAGGCGTTAGCCACTACATTAACTTTTCCTGGCTGGTAGTCTATCAGACAATCATAGTCTTTTATCAATTCTAACCATCTCCTCTATCTCAAATTCAACTCTTTTTGAGTGCCCAGATACTTCAAACTCTTATGATCTGTGTAGATGTAATATTTCTCCCCATACAAATAATGTCGCCAGATCTTCAGGGCAAATACAATGGCAGCAAGCTCCAAGTCATGTGTCAGATAATTCCTCTCATGCGGTTTCAGCTAGCGTGATGCATATGCAATGACATTTAAATCTTGCATCAGTACACAGCCTAACCCATTGTGAGAAGCATCGCTATATACTGTATATTCTTTACCCAGTGTAGGTAAAGTCAAGACTAGAGCTTCAGTCAAACATCTCTTCAACTTATTAAAACTCTGCTAGCATTTATCCGTCCACTGAAATTTCACATCTTTACGCAGCAGCTTGGTTGGTGGAAAAGCAAACATAGAAAATGCCTTCACAAATCGATGGTAGTATCCAGCTAAACTCAGAAAAATGCAAATTTCTGTGACATTTCTGGGTGGCTTTTAATTAATGATAGCTTCAATTTTACTGGGATCTACCTTGATGCCTTCTGCCGATACTATGTTCCCCAAGAAGGATATTTCCTTCAGCCAAAATTCACATTTTGACAATTTGGCGTATAGTTGTTTCTCCCTCAAAGTCTGTAGTACAATCCACATATGTCTATTATGCTCCTCTACACTCCTCGAATAGACCAATATACCATCAATGAATACCACCACAAACTGGTTGAGGTATGGTCTGAAGATAGTGTTCATCAGATCCATAAAAGCAGCCGGAGCTTTAGTTAACCCGAATGGCATGACTAGGAACTCATAATAGCCATATCGAGTTCTGAAAGCAGTTTTTGGGATACTCTGCTCTTACACCTTCAGCTGACAATAGCCAGATCTCAAGTCAATTTTGGAGAATACAGTTGCACCCTTTAGTTGATCAAACAGGTCGTCAATGCAGGGCAATGGGTATCGGTTCTTTATTGTCACCTTATTCAGCTGCCAATAATCAATACATAAGCAGAGAGTGCCATCTTTTTTCTTAATAAACAACATTGGCACTCCCCAAGGTGACACACTAGGGCGAATGAAGCCCTTATCAAGCAACTCTTGCAACTGTATTTTCAATTCTTTTAGTTCTGTTGGTGCTATTCTGTATGGTGTTATGAAGATTGGATCTACACCAGGCATAACATCAATCTCAAACTGCACTTCTCTTTTCGGAGGTAATCCTAGCAACTCATCAGGGAACACATTTGGAAAGTCACATACAGTAGGGTTGTCCCTCAAAGCTAGACTACCCACTTGGGTGTCTATCACATGGGCCAAGTATGCTTAAAATCCCTTTCTGATCATTTTTCTAGCCAGTGCAGCCGAAATGATGTTTGACAGCAATAGCTACCTCTCTCCATGTATTACCACATCACCGTACTGAGGGAGACCAAAAGTGACTGTTTTCAGTCTATAGTCAATCATGGCATGATGCCTGGCTAACCAATCCATGCCTAAGATAATATCATAATCTCTGAAGTGCATTTCAATCAGATCAGACAGAAAAGTATGTCTTTGGATCACCAAAGGAAAATCTCTATACATTCTATTTACCCTAACCTCTTGTCCAAACGAACTTGTTACTAGCACCTCAAAATCCATTTTCACACAAGTAACAGCAGTAAGGCAAGCAATGCTGGCACTAACATATGAGTGTGTAGACCTGGGGTCAAACAAAACATACACATCTTGATTAAAGATTGAGAAGGTACCAGCAACTATGTCTGAAGTCTCAGCCTCTTCTCACTATCTCATGGTGTAGACTCTAGCTGGAGCTTGCTCAGGCTGATTTACTGTGCTCTGATTTTAAGGGGTACTATCCCTACCTCTGCCTCTGCCTCTGCTAGCTGGCCGTGAACCCCTCGGTGTAGAGGCTTGGGCCGATCCCTCTAATGTGGCAGATGGCCCAGAATGGCGTGTACTGGTACAATATTTTAAAAAATGTTTGGTCCCTCCACAATTAAAACATGCGCCTGTGGCTTTGAAGCATACCCCACCATGTGTTCTGCCACAAGTCTCACATTGACGGACTGATAATGCCCCTCTGGGTGTCTGCAGGGTCTGCTGACCAGATCGGGGGGGTCTCTGGCCAGAGAATCTGCCTCTGCTAGATTTACAGGAGCTGGATCCCTTAAAATTCTTTCTCTTCCTAGAACCACTTTCAGGTGCTTGATTAATGGCCTTTTCAGTCTTCTCTTTCTCTTGTGTACCCTTCTTAACTGATCCTTCCTTTTCAATTCTTTCTAAGTCCAAAGCCTATGAGATTAGCTCAAAGAAATTCTGATGTCGGAACCCCACAACTTGCATTCTCAGATTATGCCTTAACCCGGCCTCAAACCACTTACACAGATCTCTGGGGGTGGAAACTAAGCTTCCAGCATAATGGCTCAACTGAGAGAAGTCTCTCTCATACTCTGCTATGGTCCTGTCCCCTTGTTTCAAATTCAAGAATTCTTGTAGCTTCATATCTACATAGGTGTCGGGGACCCATTTATGCTTGAAATCTCTTAAGAAGTCTGCCCAAGTGAGGATTGATGGCTCAACCAGGCTGTGGGGGATGTTCTTCCACCATTCATATGCATCCCCTTGCAGAAGTGAAACTGAATATTCAAATTTTAATTCTTTAGCACACTGTAGTTTTCTGAAAACCGTTCCATCCTCTCTAACCACTGTTCTGCTTCCAGTGGATCCACTGTTCCTTTGAATTCTGTAGCACCAAATTTCATTAGCTTCTCATATTGTCTTGTTGGGGGCTGTGGTTGTGTTACAAGGGTTTGTGTTTGTGCTGGTGTTGGCAAGTTCTCAGCCATTTACTGAAATAAGGCAGCCATTTGCTGTGCAAATTGAGCAGGAAACTGCAGTGCTTAAGGAGGAGCTGGAGTGGCTGACCCACTCACGTTCTGGAGTGCTGGGGCTTTCTCTTGGGCCTCAGCCTTGACAAATTGCTCAATAGAATGATCTCCCTCTTCCATTCCATTTTCAGAAATTTTCTCCTTCCTGATATCAAACACAAGGAGGATGACCTCCGTTAGTTCACATTCATGATGTAAATATGCCATATGTATCAATTTAAGACACTTGACCAGTTGTACTTAACAAAGACATTATTCACATGCATAGTCAAAATTCGTTTCAAAACTATGCTCTGATACCACGAAAACATGTCACAACTTACAACTCTGTAAGGCATAAAATGATCCCGTAATATATTTAATGAATTACTGACTTCATCTACTGATAACCTATTAAACACACTACAAGGGATTTTAAAACCAATTTTTGCCCTTCTTAAAGGTGGCGAGCATTTTTGGTAGGAATTAAAAACTTTCAACTGAAGTTTAAAAACTAAGTAAAATGTTTGACAAATTCTATATTCGCAATTTTTGTAAAAATTTTGGCTGAGAAAAACAAAAAATTTTGACCTGTAGAAAACACTTCCAATAGTGCACTTCATCAAATCTCAACCACCAATAACTCAATTCAACACAAATCAACTCAATCTCCACAATTCATAGTATTTTCAAAACAATTAAATAAACCCATTCACATGGAATTTAAAATATTTAATTTACATTCACAATTTAATTTACAGACATAAAATCTCAAAAATAATATTATTACACATTGACTGTACAACTGCTCAGTCTACATTAATACATATGACACTAAGCTATTTACATCAAAATAATTACAAGGGTATAAATAAATACTCGTACAAAAATCTCAGTGTAGTCCTCGACTAATCAACAGCTCACTCTGTTGCTTTTTCCTTTCCTCTATCTGCGACAGCAAAAGAAGCTATCGCTGAGTATAATTTACTCAGTGGTGCATAATAAAAATTTAAAATGCGTAATTTAAAATATTCATTGACAAATCACAATTCAAATATTTCACAATCTCATTTCACAATTTTCAAAGCTCATTATAATACAATTTTGGTCAAAAAATTTAGTAACACAGTGTTGCCAATCCATACACAACTTAAGTCATGACATAAAATTTGTGATCAATGCCATGTTGTACACCACTACAAAGCGATCTACAACCTCACTAATCAAAATCAATGAGGGAGGTGGCTAGCTAGCTAGCTAATGAGTACTCATCCAATTTCGACCTCAACTGGGAAGCTAGAGAGGGAGGAAAATAATCGATCTCAACTCCATAAATGGAGAAGGAATAATAAGGCATTGTCATGCTAAGTGTGAATCTGAAATCAATTTAAAACAATTTATTCAAATAATTTATGAGAAATCCGATCTATTTCCAAAGTCATATTTGCAGTCACAAAGTGGCAACACAATTCATAATCACACGGAAATTTCATAAAACATAGCAAATCAATCTTCAATAAGAAAATGATTTAATAGATTTATTGTGCACAAACCTAATGTGAGTAGCCTCTAGGCCTTGACTCAGTTTGCCCTATCCTTTTCCAGGTCTTTTTCAGCTGAAACATGCAAATTACAGTATTTCGGTAACTTATCTCATAACAAATCCAATAATTAAATTTATGTCTACTTAATTCTAGCCCTAATATGCTTAAAATAACATTATTTGAAGTTTGCATTTCGGGTTACTATTCATGGCACTATTCAAGTCAAAATATTGACTTTCTTATACTTAATAGGTGTGTGGATTCCAATTAAACCCACATACCACATTTTGGGTGCCTAATTTGTTGGTTTAGGTTGCCATTTCAATTTCTAGGTCTCCTAAGATAAAACTCAAAATTTCAGTTTTTATTCCCTGTATTGCACTGTTCCATTGGTCTAGTTATTGTAGGAATTTGGCTAAGTGTTCTACATCAAAGTTGTTCCTTATTGTCTTATCTTTAATTCCCTTTTTGAATAACTCAATTTGGAGTTTTTTAGCCCAAGATATGGCCATTTGAATAGGGCTGACCGAATTGGTGTTACCCAGAATTTCTGGGCACTTTATTAGTTCTGGTAGTTTTGGACAACTAACTTTGGGTGGCAAAATGACTTGGTTATGGGCAGAATTTGGGTTGATGTTCTTCATGAAAGTTGTAGTGTTATGTCATACCTTTCCAATTCCACAAAACTCAGGTCATTTGGACCTGTATAGCCCTTGTTATGGCCAAATGAACAACACTGTTTATTTGGTCATTTTTGTACAGTGGTAGTGCACATTATCCGGATTTAACCTAATTGTTCACTATCTAAAAGTTATTTTCTGGGTATGGTCTCTCAATGAAAATTGTGTCTTTATGTTTCTAATTTTATTTCCAATTGGCCTCACCAATTGGGTTGATAAAATTTCATTTTTTGTCCCTGAGAGGGACCTAGGTCAAATTGCCAGATTGGGATCCCTAGCCAATCCGAATTGTATTTTGTTTCCACTCATTCAAACACATCACAAATGGTCCTAATTGACTATTTCTAACCTCAATTAGGGTCAATTGTATCAATTGACCTTTTTCTCCAATTTTTCTTCCAATTTCAAGAACTCAAGAACCCTAATTTTGTAATTCATTCAATCAATGAAATTAAAGTGTATAATCTTATACTACATATTTCAACTTCTCTATCACTTTACTTTCATCAAACTCAAGCAATTTCAATTCCCCTTAAGGTTGACCAAAATTCCACTATTGGTCCCCCATGATTGTTTTGTTTATATTTTCCATAATTTCTAAGTCTAGTTAACTCTAAACATAAGATTTTAACTAAAAATTTCAAGTTTAGATTACTAGCCTTTCTCTTTGAAATTCAACCACCTAAATCCTTCACTTTTCTTTCAAAATTTCTTGATCAATCTTCTTTTCTAGTTGCCCAAACAAGGTTTAATCAACAAAATTGGGGAATTTATGGGAGATTTTTAGGGTTTATGAAGCTTTAAATCAAGCTTCAATGGAGGAAACAAGAGAGAGATGAGAGAGGAGGAGGTGGACGGCAATGGCTTATGGAAGATGACCAATTTTTGTTTTTCTTTTAATTTTAATGTATTTATATTTAGCTTTTTGACTTAGTAAAAAATTAGGGAAATCAAATTATTTTTGACATTATGAGTGATGTCATAAGGATGAGGTCAAAATTCATTTTCTTTTTTTTTTTTCCCTTTATTTTTTCATAGTTCTTTAATTTAATTCTATATTCCGAAATTTTCATTTCTCCAATTTTATTGGACAGTTAGGTTAGGAGTCACCTCTAAGGGTGAACTGACCAATTTGGCCCTTACCGGTCTGACCCAGTTTGCAAATAATTCGGTATTTCTTCTGGATCCCTGATCTAATTATTTGACCTACTTATCAATTATTTTCTATGGTTTTCTCTTTTCCATTAGGTTTGCAATAGTCCTTAGGACCGCGGTATCACAATTTCTCGTTCAAAATTAGGGTTAGGACTGACCTCGTAGTCACTTTCCAGTAAGGTCACCAATCGCTGTGACCCTCGGCTCATTTAACCTTTTATATTTTGTTTTTCTTATTTATACTTAACTATCTGGTAATCACTATTAATTTTCATTCAGGGCTTTTCTAGGTGTCTTAAACATGGTTCTAATCCTTTTAATTGTCTGGACCGACACGGGTCACCGAAATAGTGAAATATACTAGGCTATGCATATAGGGGTGTTACACATATCATAGTAACTATGCAATGTTCTTGATATTTGTGCTGTAAGCTGTAGATTATAGTACCGACATGGGATTATTGTATAGAGCTGCGTGCTTTTCGGTGGTGCACCGTGATCAGGGTGGTTGCAGACAACCTCTGTTTTGGTATAGTTATACCAGAATAGAGTTCTATTTCTACAAAAGAGTTTGGGACTCCAAGTTCGCAGTTTAAGACCCTAGAGATAGAATATCAAAGGTCACAGTTGGGTGATAACTAGAGTCAGTGACTCAATTATCTTAACTTGAGCGCACAGAGTTATAGCATATATGGCACGAGACTAGAGGTTTTTAGTATGGTTGCAGTGTAATGACGACACCTATTTAGTGGGATCATCTGGTCTCCGATATGGGGCCTTGGACAGTTTTGGCATTACAAGAGACATTTTGCCTAAAGCTTAGTAAGAATAGTATATCCCTTGTGTGTCAGCAAAATGCCAAGTACAACCTTATTACCTAAAGAAAGCTGGAGATTATGAATAAAGTCATAGCCTATGAAATAATAATTTAAAGAGTTACAGTATAATAAGAGAGTAAATGATCTGACATGGTTTTAGCAAAGTGGCAAATGTAGTACCCCTGTTACAGTTAGTTATGATGTAGGGTATGATCTTATGCTCTCAGAAAAGATAGAAGATTACTACTAGCGATGGTGACCTAAAGAATAGTGTACCAGATGGGACTGTAGAGTGTAACACCCCTGTTTGCATAGCCTGGTATATTTTTACTATTCCGGTGATCGGTGTCAGTCCGGACAATTAAGGAGATTAGAATCACATCTAAGACACCTAGATAAGCCCTGAATACAAATAATTAGTAATTGCTAGATAGTTAAGTATAAATAAGAAAAATAGAACACAAGAGGTTAAATGAGCTGGAGTCACAGCGATGGGTGACCTTCCCAGAAAGTGAATGCGTGGTGAGTCTTAACCCTAATTCTGAACTAGAAAATGTGACGCCGCAATCCTTAGGACTATTGCAAACACAGTGGAAGAGAGAAAATCACAGAAAAGAATTGTTAAGCAGGTCAAATAATTAGGTTAGGGATCCGAAAGAAATATGAAATAACTTGCAAACCGGATTGAACCAACGAAGGGTAATTTAGTCAATTCACCCCTAGAGCTGACTCCTGACCTAACTGTCCAATAAAATCGGAGAAAATGAAAATTTCGGGATCGAAAATTAAATTAAAGAACTAATGAAAAAAAATGAAAATAGAAAAGAAAAGTTATTACATCACCATGATGAGCTCATATGTGACATCATAAATAATTTTAATTTTCCTACATAAATTGACCAAGTCAAAAGCATATGAAAGACATAAAATACATTAAAATTAAAATAGAAAAATCACTCCTTCTTCTCCAAATTTTTGGCAGCCACCACTCCCATAACCCACCATTTGCTCAACCTCCATTAACAAGCTTTTAAAGCTTGAATTACTTGATTTTATCCCATAAATTCCAACCCTAAACCCTAAAAAGCTTTCAATATACACTAGACAAGGTGATTGAGCAAGAAAGAAATAAAAAAAGAGGGGAAGAAGTGAAGAATTGGAATTCAAGTGGAGGTATGTAATTTAACTTGAAAATTTTAGCTTATTTGTTGTGTTTATGGCTTAATTAACCAAGAAAGTTACTTAAATGAAAAGAAAACAATTGTTGGGGGAGGAATTGGGATTTCGGCCAGCCTAAGTGAGTTTAGGAATTGAGTGATTTTGATGAAATTAAATGGCTAATTGAGGTAAATTAGTTGTATGGACAATGTATGTACACTTTAATTGTATTGAA
Source organism: Hevea brasiliensis (assembly GCF_030052815.1). NCBI lineage: Eukaryota > Viridiplantae > Streptophyta > Magnoliopsida > Malpighiales > Euphorbiaceae > Hevea > Hevea brasiliensis. The sequence continues at coordinate 21,389,541 of NC_079509.1, read as the reverse complement.
TTACATAAATGAGTAATTAGGGTTCTTGGCATTTGGAAAATTGGGAAAAATTTGTGGAATTGGTCAATTGATGCCATTGACCTTACTTGAGTTGAGAAATGGTCAATTGTGACCATTTGTGGTGTGTGTAAATTGTTAGAACAAAGTTATAATTCGGATTGTTTAGTGATCAGATTTTGGTAGCTTGACCTAGGTCCCTTTCAGGGACCAAAACTGAAAATTTACCAACCAAATTAGTGTAAGACTAGTTGGGAATGAAACTAGACACAAAATGGATCATTTTTCATTTAGGAATCATGCCCAGAAAATGACCATAACTTAGTGAACAATTAGGTCAAACTCGGGTATAGTGCATGGCCACTGTACCAAAATGACCAAATTTATTTGGCCATAACTTGAGCTATACAGGTCCAAATGACCTGATTTTTGTGGCATTGGAAAGGTATGACATAGCACTATAACTTTCATGAAGAACACCAACCCAAATTCTACTCAAAACCCAGTCGTTTTGCCACCCAAATTTAGTGATCCAAAACTGCTAGAACCAAATTAGGTGCCCAGAAATTCTGGGTAGACCAATCCGGACAGCCCTGTTCAAATGGCTATAACTTGGATTACAAAACTACAAATGGAGTAATTCAAAAAGGGAATTAAAGTTAAGACAATAAGGAACAAGTTTTATGAAGAACACTTTGCCAAATTCCAACAGTAACATGACCAATGGAACAGTACAAAACAGGACCTTAAAACTGAAATTTTGAAATTTTACCTAAGAGACCTAAAATTTGAAGAAACAATCAAAACCAACAAATTAGGTAATGAAAATGTGGTATGTGGGTGAAAGTGAAATTCCCATACCTATTATGTACAAGAAAGTCAACAATTTAACTTGAATAGTATCATGAATAGTAACTCCAAAATGCAAAATTTAAAGAACGTTAAATTAAGCATATTAGGGCTAGACATAAGTATTTGTGAAAGTATTTTTGAAATTTTTATACATTATGATACTGAAAAACTGTAAAATTTTGTGTTTCAGTTGAAAGGAATATTGGAAAAGAACCCGAGACGTTGAGTCATGGCCTAGATGCGACTCGCATGACGTTTGTGCACAACATAAAATATTCTTTAAATTTCCTTTGCAAAGTGCATGAAATGAATTGTGATTTATTTATATTGCAAAATGGTGATTGAAATGTATATTATGCTATTGATCTAAATTGTTAAAAATTTAATTTCATGTGTGTTAATTGTCAGTAAATGTTTGGAAAATTATTGAGATAGTTTTGAAACCACAGTGTTATGACCATATATTTGAATGCCTCACTAGCATGACTAGTGGGAGGAATTAGTTTTGAATTTTGATTCCCTCTCTGATTGAAGTGTTGAGGTGTGTGCCAGTAGAGGAAGAAATTGAATGGGTACCCATAGATTGAGCTAGCTAGCCTTGAGATTTCTCATAAGCCTTCGGCTATTGAGATGAACATTGTTCTGATAGCATGATATAACTGTGTGTTTTTATGAAATCCGTTTTGAGACTTCCGAAATGAGATTGTTTGGACTAAAAATTTATAAATTATGTTTTGTATCTATTTTTCATGTTCAGTACCATATTTGAATAAATGTGATTTGAATTATGCATATAATGTTATTTTAGTATGTTGTGCACCACTGAGTCATAGTACTCAGCGATGGCTGTTTATTACTATCGTAGATAGAGAGACTGGTAGAGCAGCAGAGTGAGCTTCTGAGGATCTCGGAGCTACATCATTGAGATTTTGTCGGGTATAATTTTATACCCTGATTGTAATGTTTATTTTGGTGTATGTAATTGTATGTACATGTATAAACTGGTCTTGAGCACTTGTATAGATTTTGTAATAATATTATTTTAGATTTTTTGATGTAATTTTTGGGTTGATGAATGTAAATGAATTTTTCTTTAATGCAATGTGTATGAATTTAATTATTACTAATTTTGGAAATAATTGAATTGACATTTTGAGTTGTGAAATATTGATTTGAATTATGGAGTTGGGAGAAATTGTGTTGAGTTGAATTTGGTGGTTGATTTTGGTTAAAGTGATATATTTGGAAGTGTTTTCTACAGGTAAAATTTTTAGTTTTTCTCAAATACAACCGGCACAGTACCGAAATTTTTCCAAAATTTGTGAAAAAATAAAAATGGACAAAAATTTTAACTAGTCTTAAAACTTCAAGTAAATGTTTTTAATACCTGCTATAAAAGCTCACCACTTTCAAAAAGTAATAAAATTGTGTTAAAATCCCTTATAATGTATTTAATGGGTTAACGGTAGACGGAGACGGTAATTCATTAGGTATACTATGGGATCATGCTGTGCCTTACAGAGGGGTAAGGTGTGACATAGAGTGTGGTAGAGAGTAGTTGGCTCAAGTATCCTGAAGAGGGTATAAGTTTCATTGTAGGAACTATAAATGATCAGATCATGATGGATGCAGAGATTTTGAGTAGCAAGGAAAAAAGGAAATCGTGTAGATTCCCTCCTTGAGCTAGTAGTGGTAGTATACGGTTTAAAGGACAGAAAAATAGATCACATAGTGAATGCATGGCTATTATTCCTTGAGTTCCTCATTAGCTTCTTATTGCTTGAGACAAAAGTATACTATAAGTAAAGGAAAAGATACAAATAGAAGTTAGAATAGGTAAATCATAGATTATGTGTATATATAGAAGAAGTGCAAAAGGCAAAGATAAAATAGTTGGATCAAGTGCAGCAGGAGAGATAGCCTGAATACCAGTAAAAGTACCAGCCAGAGTGGTTAGAGGACCAATTTTGAGTAACATCAAGGTGTTGATGACTTGATAGAGACAGTGAAGGGATATAAGTTCCTAACATGATAGTCAAATCAAGAAAGAGAGTAGCACTAACGAATAAAATAGTCAAGTTTTATTTTGGGTAAGATAAAAGAGATGAATTAAATAGCAAACCAAATAGCCAAAAATAGGATAAGATTAGGAAGACCAAAGTGAGATATAAAGTACATAAAGTGCCATCCTGAGCAAGGTAAATAGGATGAACTAAAAAGCAATATTAAAAAGCCCATAACAAGATTATATGAGTGAGGACAGTTGTCAAGATATATAAACCAAAAGTGTAGGACTTAGAACAGGTCATAGTTTGGGCAGTGTCAGGAACCAAAACATGAAGTTGCATGATATGGATTAAACTTTGTCTATTCCTGTTCCCAAGATGGAGCAGGTAGCAATGGGATAGGAACAATTTAAACTTCTAACAGTATGAGAAAAGTTAGTTGAGGAATGCAACCAGAGTAAACAAAAGCTATAGGATGTGTAATAGTATCTTGAATTGTCCTACTAGGCAAAGGAGTGAATTAATAAGTAGTAAGTTAAATAAAAGTAAACCTAATGGTTCAATTAGGCATGATGAATAAAAAGGATGGTGGAAAATGGCATATAGGCATAGGTTCTGAGTAGAGATGGTGAGATAGCAGTTATGAGGTTTGCAATCAAGGGTTAGGTAAGCATTTTTAGTATGACCAATAGGGTCACTTTATAAGAAAACATGAATGAAAATAAGTAACAGAACAACAGTAGGAGATAGAGCTGAAAGAGATATGTATGAGTGATAGTCACAAGTCACTGAGAAGTATAATGATAAGAGTTATGGCAGTAAGTATGATTGGAATCAATTTTGGAAGAGTTTGTTAGTAAGAGGTATCTTCTAGAATACAGTAAGATATACGGATGCAAAAGAGTGAGGGTAGGCACAAAAGATAAAAATGGAGTATAAGTAAAGATAGTAAATCTTAAGATGATATGTTAGGCAAATCAGTGGTATAATAGAAGGATTGTTGCAGCTGATATCTTATAGAAAGAGATGATGAAATTTTAAGAAGAAGAGCAAGAGATATGGGTTGAACATTATTGTACAGACAACAGTGTGCTAATGATTGCGGAGGAGATTTCTCTTTCTCTTTAAGTTTAGCTTGTGCTTTTGGCTCTATAAGACTACATAAATAAGGGAAGTTGTGTTAAGGTGACCAAGTATTTAAGAAATCATGTTGAGGGAGTGAAATTGAATGCAAATTTACAAGAAAATTTAATAAACATCATATGTATACATTCCCCAAAATTTCGATAGCCTTAGACTTGGTAGGGTTTTGAAGATTTCTTTGAGTGAAAATGATACCATAGCTGCCCTTAACACTAATCTCTTGATTAGGATAATGAAGTATAAGTAAATGCATAATTTGAAATAGATGAGTAAGGGTTTGGACACAAATTTGAGACTTTGTCCATGTATTGGTGAAATAAAGTTGTAATGGTCAATTAGTGACCATTTGGTTATGTGTGATTAAGAAATGAAGTGATTTGCTTCATGGGAATTGAATTTTTACTAGTAGAAAGCTGAGATATAGCCCTACAACTTTCATGAAGAAAATAAACCCAAATTGTGACCATAACGTATCCAAAAACTGACCTGCACTCAGTGTACAAAAACTATATAATTGATTCTGCCCAGAAATTCTGGAAAAATTATAATCCGGCCAGTTATGGTGTTTAGGCCATAACTTGAGCTACAAAACTCCAAATGGAGTGATTCAAAAAAGAAATGCAAATAAACACAATAAGGAACAATTTTGATGAAGAACATTTGGCTAAATTCTCACTGTAGAATGGCCTAATAGAACAGTGAACTCTAGCATTCAAAACTGAAATTTCTGAATTATTCTCCATTGGTTTTAAGTATTGTTTGGCAACTAATGCCAATACTTTTGTAAACCAAAATGTGGTATCTTGGTGAACTTAGGTTCAACAAATCTATTATAAATTAAAAAGTCAACCTTTGAGTGAAATTAGTTAAGTGAATAGTGACCTCTACATTATAAAAAAATAAATAATTGAATCATTAACTGTGTGAAATGCCCTAGTATGCCTAGAATGATTAGTTTGGATAGGTTGGTATGCCAATAGGGTTCAGTTAGCAGTACTGCACATGGCATTATGCCATTCTGTGATTTTATGGCTTTTAGCTATTCTGATATCAGTGTGATACTTGGCCTTGTGCCCAATGTTTATTACAGCTTATTAGCTGTTCTGTTGCACGCCGGGAGACACAATGTGACCGATGGTGTGATGGCCCGAGGTACTTGGTACCCAGTGCCAGTTTACCCATTTATCCAGTCCAATCAACTAGTATAGGTTACTTGGGCAATCTAAATAAATCTTACCAAATTTTAATAAATAATACTACAATAATTGCCAGGAACTTAATCTACAAAAATGTCAGCATACATTCTACACATCCATTTTATTTTAGCTATTTTATTTTATATTGGCACCACTAAGCAGAATTGCTTAGCGCGACGCTTTTTCCACGCGCAGGTACTGGAGACATTGCTGGGGAGTCTAACACACCTCAGATCGGGTGATTAGTCAGATCTGCGCAAAGTCTAGAGTCACCTCATATTTACAGTGCACTTGGTAGGATATTAGGATTTTGGATTGTATTTTGTACTTTGCATTTTGTACTAGTTCTTGATAGTAATTACAAACTCATGAAATCATATGATAATGTAAATATATGAAATTTCATGTTACTGTAATTATCATTATATTTTGTTGAAAAATAAAATGTTGGGGAGTTATTCATGAAATTGATTCGAATTGTGATGTGAACAAAATTTTTGGAAATTGTGTTGAGATTTGGAGATTGAGTTGATATGGATGTATATTGGAGTTTTGGATCTGAGAACCATATTGGAAGTGTTTATTTTAATAGGTTAAGAAGAACTGTTTTCTAATTTACAGCCGGCACTCTGCCTGATTTTCTATAAAAATTTATGAAAAATTCAAATTAATCAAATTTATAAATAAATGATATAATTGGTAAATTTTTGCACTTGGTGAATAATAAATAAATAAATTAAGGAGGGTAAATTGTTATGAAATAAGATATGGTGCTCCGGCATACTGTGTGGCATATCTTGCTCAGCTACACTGTAGACGAGTAAGGGGTGTCACATTTAGTGGTATGAGAGCATCGGTTTAGGCGTTTCTGGGCCTAGATAGAGTGCATACCATTGCATTGCATTTGTAAGGGTTGAGGTGACACTGATGCAGATATGTTTGTTTTCTTATTTTGATTAGGATATGGATCCTGCTTCTCAAAGAACAGTTGATGAAGAGGTGGAGAGTCGTGCTCCACCAAGGGCTGAATCGGGAGGCAGGGGAGAACTTACTCCACCAGCAGCTGAGGCACCTGCCTAACCTCAGTTTGCGTTATTTTTGCAGATGACTGAATTTTACCAGCAAATGATAGGGGCAATTCCATCACCATAGCCACAGCCACAACCTTCGCCACCACCACAAAAGTCCCATCTGGAAAAACTACGAAAACATGGGGCTGTAGATTTCTTTAGGAAGAAGGAGGATGACCCCATGACAGCTGAAAATTGGCTGGATAGAACTGGAAGAGTGTTGAAACAGCTTCATTGTACCCTCGACCAGAACCTGGAGGGTGCTGAAAATTGGCTGGATAGAATTGGAAGAGTGTTGAAACAGCTTCATTGTACCCTCGACCAGAACCTGGAGGGTGCCGTGTCCCTACTTCAAGATGATGCATACCAGTGGTGGGACACAGTATCCAGTGAGGTGCAACCGGATCAGATTACCTGGGATTTCTTCCTCACAGAGTTCAGGAAGAAGTATGTCAGTAAAGTGTATCTAGAAGAGAGAAAAAGAGAATTTATCAGTCTGAGACAGAGGCAGCTATTGGTGGTAGAATATGAGCGTGAATTCATCAGACTGAGCCAGTATGGGAGGGAGATAGTCCCTACAGAGGCTGAGAGGTGCAGAAGGTTTGAAGAAGGGCTAAATGACAATATCAAGGTCATGATAACATCATTGGAGATTACGGATTTTGCCAAATTAGTTGATGCTGCATTGAATGTAGAAAGAGTCAGAATAAATGAGCGAAACAGAAGGGAAAGATAGCAGAAGAGGGGTCCAGGTCAGTCCAGTTCATTCTCTGCTCCTAGTAAGAAGTTTAAGGGTCCTCCTGCTTAGAGTTCAGGTTAGCTTTAAGGTCAGGGTCAGTCCCAGGGGCCTAGACCGCATTTCATACCTAGGAGAGGCCAGTCTACACCATTAGTGGGTAGCTCTCCAGGGACGGTGTTCAAAGGAGTAGCCCCAGCATCTTCTGCCTGTCCATACTGCCAGAAGTGGCATAAGGGGGAGTGTTGGTGAGTGACTGGTGCTTGCTTACGGTGCGAGTTTACAGAACATCAGATTAAAAATTGTCCGATGAGGACTACTACAGTTGCCCCAACACAAGCAGATAGGCCTGCCCCTGCACCTCAAAGAGGTAAGAAGTCCGGTAAATCTGAGGCAGCTGGTCCATCACTAAGGCATGCTTCTAAGTTAGCCGAGAGGCCAGAGGCCAGAGCACCTGCCAGAGCTTATGTCATGAGAGCCCAGGAGGAACAAGATGCCCCATATGTTATCAGGGGTACATTCTTCCTCTACACTTTACTTGTGCATGCATTGGTGGATCCAAGATCTACCCATTCATATATCTGCATCAAGCTACCCGTAGAAAAGGGAGTTTCAGTAGAGGAGAGTGACCAAGACATTCTAGTCACAAATCCGCTAGGCCACAGTATGGTAGTGAATAAGGTGAATAAAGGTTGCCCATTGAGGATTTAGGGGTGTGAATTCTCGGCAGACCTAATTGAATTGCCCTTCCACGAGTTTGACGTGATTTTGGGAATGGATTGGTTATCACGTCATCAGGCAATAGTTGATTGTAAATTGAAGAGGATTTCTCTGAAAACTCCTGAGAGTAATGAGATTTCACTTGTGAGTGAAAGGACAGATTTCCTGTCCAATGTCATCTCAGCCACAGTTGCAAGAAGATTGATGAAAAAAGGCTATGAAGCCTACCTAGCACACGTTGTTGATACTAGGCAGGCTAAGCCAAACCTGTGTGATATACCTATAGTAAGAGACTTTCCAGATGTATTTCCTGAAGAATTATTTGGTTTGCCACCAGAAAGGGAAGTCGAATTTGCTATTGAGCTAATGCCGGGTACAACACCAATTTCTATTGCTCCTTAGAGGATGGCACCTACTGAATTGAAGGAGCTGAAAATTCAGTTGCAAGAGTTACTAGATAAGGGGTTCATACGCCCCAGTGTGTCACCATGGGGAGCTCCGGTACTATTTGTGAAGAAGAAGGATGAAACCTTAAGATTGTGCATTGATTATCAGCAATTGAACAAAGTAACTGTAAAGAATAAATATCTGTTGCCCAGAATTGATGATTTGTTTGATCAGTTGAAGGGAGCCGGTGTATTTTCAAAAATTGATCTCAGATCAGGGTATCATCAGCTGAGGGTAAAGGATGCAGATGTGTCAAAAACTGCATTCAGAACCCGGTATGGGCATTATGAATTCCTAGTGAACCTGGTATCATCAGCGCGTCGCTTTTGCCATGCGCAGGTATTGGAGACATAGCTGGGGAGTCCAACAGACCTCAAACCGGGTGATTAGTCAGATATGTGTAAAGTCCAGAGTCACCTCATATCTACAGTGCACTTGGTAGGATATTAGGATTTTGGATTGTATTTTGTACTTTGCATTTTGTACTAGTTCTTGATTGTAATTACAAACTCATGAAATCATATGATAATGTAAATATATGAAATTTCATGTTACTGTAATTATCAGTATATTTTGTTGAAAAATAAAATGTTGGAGAGTTATTCATGAAATTGATTCGAATTGTGATGTGAACAAAATTTTTGAAAATTGTGTTGAGATTTGGAGATTGAGTTGATATGGATGTATATTAGAGTTCTGGATCTGAGAACCATATTGGAAGTGTTTATTTTAACAGGTTCAGAAGAACTATTTTCTAATTTATAGCTGGCACTCTGTCGGATTTTCTATAAAAATTTATAGAAAATTCATATTAATCAAATTTGTAAATAAATGATATAATTGGTAAATTTTTACACTTGGTGAATAATAAATAAATAAAATAAGGAGGGTTAATTGTTATGAAATAAGATATGGTGCTCCGGCACATTGTGTGGCATACCTTGCTCGGCTACACTGTAGACGAGTAAAGGGTGTCACATTCTGGGTTCTGTGTTCTTCATGAAAGTTGTACTCCTATGTCTAACCTTTCCAATGATATAAAAATCAGGTCATTGGGACCTTTCTAGAGGGAGTTATGGCCAAATGAACATGTATGTACTGTTCATTTGGTCATTTTTTTGAGTTCAGGATTAGATAAGCCAGATTCAAACAGTAATTAGGTCAATTTATGGACAGAATTTGGGTATGGATTCTTCATAAAAAATGGAGTATTTTGGCCCTAGTTTTATCTCCAATTGGCATCATACCAATTGGAGCAACACATTTCAAGTTATAGGTCAAAATCAACACTGGATTCAAAGAGTCCCACAACCTACATAGAAAATACACTCCCAATTCAATTTCCTCCAATCTCCCAAACTATAAATTGGCATACATGACACTTCTAATAAGCAACAATCAATCACAATAATGCCAATTGAAAGCAATTTCACAAAAGCCCTAAAAGTTAGGTAAAACCCTAACTCAAAGTTTCAAGGTCAAGCATACTCATGCAATTTAACTTCCAATGCATTTAAATTCATCAATCAACATCACTAATCAAGTTTAGGTGAATCAAAATCATCAAACTCTTATGGTTCCCAAGGCTGCCGAATTTCAACTCTTTCCTAAACTTATCAATTCCTTTTTATTTCATGCAATTTCCACTCCTCTCAACTTCAATTCAATGTTTAATTAAAGAAGGGAGAAGGATTAGCACTAACCTTTAATGATCCAATTCTTAGACTTGGTAAAACTTTGAAATTTCTTCACTTCTTGGTAGCCAAAGTCTTTCTTATGGTGTGGGGATAATTTTTAGTGAAGGTAGTTTAAGGTTTTATGGTGAGATTTAAGGAGAAATCAAGCTTGGGAAAAGAAAAATGGAAGAGAGAATTTGAAGAAGAAGTTTCAGCCGTGGGAGGTTAAAAGGAGAAGATGACAAGCTTTAGTTAATTTTGTCTCATTTTCTTATCTCTTATAATTATTTGTTAAGCTTTAATTGGTTAGAGTTTTTAATGATGTCATTATGACATCATACTCATGTAATATATGTTATTTTCTTTTTCTTTTCTTTTCTTTCCCCATTTCTATACATAATTTCACAATTTAATTTATTTTATGTGTTTTAATCTCTCTCATTTTAATTGACATTTAGGTTAAAATTCAACTCTGAGGTTGAAATGACCAAAATGCCATTCATTATGCTTATCGGGTTATTTTTTTTGTCTGTACCGATTAACTAAATTTTTTTTGACATTTTTAATGTCATTTATACCTCAGCAAACCTTTAATTAAGTCTCAAAAATTATTTTCTAGGGTTCCTCATGGGTCTGAGGTCTGTAACTATCTTCACAATTACTTTCCGGTACAGTCACCCATTGCAGGAACCTCGGATCATTTAACCTAGTTACATTTCATCTCCTTTATTTTCTCTTAATTTTTCTTATATTTTCTTAACATTTATTCCATCAATTTATGTCTCCTCACTATAGTTTAAGTGTAGTTCCAGACATTCTGACTCTTAGAATAGACGTTAGTCATCGTAACAGTAGAATGTACGGACTACCTAAAGTGAGGGCGTTACAATTCTTCCCCTCTAAATAAAAATTTCGTCCTCGAAATTTACCTAATGTGAAGAGTTGAGGGAACTGTTGCTTCATCGTCTCCTCGCTCTCCCATGTCGCCTCTTCGATGTTCTGGTGTCTCCACAGGACTTTCACTAGTGGAATTCTCTTGTTTCTGAGCTCTTTTACCTCTCGTGCCAATATTTTGATTGGCTCTTCTTCATATGTCAGGTTAGGCTGCACAATTATTTCTTTTGCTAAGATGACATGTGAAAAATCTGATCTGTATCTCTTGAGCATCGACATGTGAAATACGTTGTGAATCTTGTCTAGCTTAGGTGGTAAAGCTAGCCTGTAGGCTACTGGATCCATACGATCAATGACATCATATGGACAAATAAACCTAGGGTTTAACTTACCCTTTTTGCCAAATCTTATCACTTTCTTCCAAGGTGATACCTTGAGAAACACCTTATCACCAACCTCATACTCTATGTCTTTTCTCTTTAGGTCAGCATATGACTTCTATCTATCTGAGGCGACTTTTAAGTTGTCTTTAATGAGCTTCACTTTTTTCTCTGTCTGTCGCACTAGGTCTGGGCCCACTACTTTCTCCTCACCCATCTCCTCCCATATAATGCTTCATATGGAGCCATCTTTATACTGGATTGGTAGCTATTATTATAAGCAAACTCTATCAGAGGAAGATACTTCTCCCAACTTCCTTCAAAATCGATGACACAGCTTTTTAACATATCTTCCAATACCTATCATATAATTGATGTCATTATTAGCAGTCTTCTAACATCTATAACAATTTACTAAATTTTAATGGTTACCTTGTAACACCCTAGGCAAATCCCACATCGGCAAAACACGGGAGAGATGCTGGATTTATAAGTTGGTGGTTCGTAACCCTTAGTGACGTGTTTTAAAACCGTGAGGGCTTCAGCCCAGAGCGGACAATATCACTAGTGGGCCGAGCCATTACATTTGTGGTATCAGAGCCGCTCCGCGTGCAACCTTAAACGATGGTGGGGCAAACCTCAACGAGGATGCTGAGTCCCATAAGGGGGGTGGATTGTAACACCCTAGGCAAATCCCACATCGGCAAAACACGGGAGAGATGCTGGATTTATAAGTTGGTGGTTCGTAACCCTTAGTGACACGTTTTAAAACCGTGAGGGCTTTAGCCCAGAGCGGACAATATCACTAGTGGGCCGGGACATTACATACCTGAATCACCCTTTTGGATTGTCTATCCGTCTGAGGATGAAAAGTCGTACTGAAGCGCAGTTGAGTGCCTAATGACTCTTGTAGCTTTTTCCAAAATCTCGAAGTAAACCTCGGGTCTCGATCATATATGATTAATGTTGGCACTCCATGTAACTGTACTATTTCAGCTATGTAGATTTCTGTTAATCTCTCTAGTGAGTAGTCGGTTATGATAGGTACGAAGTGAGCTAACTTCGTTAATCTGTCTATAATTACCCAGATGGTATTATGCTTCTTCTGTGTCAATGGTAGCCCAACGACAAAATCCATGGTGATGCGGTTCCATTTCCACTCTGGTATAGATATGGGTTGCAATAACCCTGATGGAACTTGATGCTCAGCCTTAACCTGCTGGCATGTCAGACATCTTGTCATAAAATCACCAATCTCTTTCTTCATTCCAGGCCACCAATAGTTTGCCTTCAGGTCATGATACATCTTGGTACTTCCTGGGTGCAAAGCATGGAAGCTACTGTGCGCCTCTTTCAAGATATTCTTCTTCAGTTCTTCATCTCCTGGCACACATATTCTGCCTTTATAATATAGGTACCCATCTCCTTTCAGCTCATAATCAATCTCTTTCCCCTCTTTAATTCCGTCCATAATAGTTACCAACTTTTCATCCCTTATCTATGCTTCCTGTATTTGCTGTAGCAAATTTGGCTTTACATGCAACTCAGCCAAAGAGCCCCATCTTGTACTAGAGAGAACTGAGCATTTAGTGCTCTCAAAACCATCATGCACTTCCTGCTCAGTGCATCAGCCACTACATTTGCCTTCCCAAGATGATAGTTGATCACACAATCATAATCCTTAAGGAATTCAATCAATCTCCTCTGTCTTAAATTGAGTTCCTTCTGGGTTGGCAAGTACTTCAGACTCTTGTGATCCATGTATATATAACATTTTTCACCATACAGGTAATGCCTCCATATCTTCAGTGCAAATATTAAGGCCACCAATTCCAGATCATGTGTTGGGTTGTTCTTTTCATGTGGCCTTAGCTGTTTGGAAACATAGGCAACCACTTTCCCCTCCTACATCAGAACACACCCAAGCCCATTGTGAGAGTCATCACTGTAGATCACATAGTCTTTCCTTGACTTTGGCTATGTCAATAATGGAGCCTCTGTAACCATAGCCTTCAGCTTCTCAAAACTGGCTTGGCATTTATCACTCCAGTCAAATTTGGCATTCTTATACAGTAACTAGGTCAGTGGAGTAGCTATAAGGGACAATCCCTTCACAAATCTTCTGTAGTAACTAGCTAACCCCAAGAAACTCCTGACCTCTGTTACATTTCTAGGAGACTTGCACTCAACTATTACCTTAATCTTCTTTAGATCTACTCTGATTCCATCTGCTGATACCACATGTCCAAGGAAAGATATATCCTCTAACCAGAAATCATACTTGGATAGCTTGGCATATAACTGCTTTTCCAGTAGTGTCTGTAGTACTACTTTCAGGTGTTCAGCATACTCCTCCCGATTCTTAGAATACACCAGAATATCATCTATAAAGACCACAATGAACCGATCCAAGTAGGAATGAAAGATACGGTTCATTAGATCCATGAAAGCCACTGGTGCATTTGTCAGCCCAAATGGCATCACTAGGAACTCATAGTGTCCATACCAGGTCCTGAAAGCAGTTTTAGGAACATATGTCTCCTTTACCCTTAACTGATGGTAGCCTGATCTAAGATCTATCTTGGAGAATACGCCGACTCCCTTCAGTTGATCAAACAGATCATCTATTCATGGTAAAGGATATTTGTTCTTCATAGTCACCTTATTTAGCTGTCGGTAGTCTATACAAAGCCGTAGTGTACCGTCCTTCTTCTTCACAAAAAACACCGGTGCCCTCCAAGGTGACACACTAGGGCATATAAAACCCTTGTCTAGTAACTGAACTTTCAACTCTCTCAGTTCAGTGGGTGCCATCCTATATAGAGCAATGGAAATCGATGCAGTACTCGACATAACCTCTATAGCAAACTCCACCTCTCTCTCTGGTGGCAAACCCGGTAACTCTTCCGGAAATACATCCAGAAAATCACATATAGTGGGGATGTCCTGTAAACTAGGGCTAGTCTTCCTGGTGTCAACCACATGTGCTAAGAAAGCTTTACAGCCTTTGCTTATCATTCTTCTGGCTACTATGGCTGATATGATAGTCAAAAGACAACCCATTCCTTCACTCACAACTGTAATCTCATCCCCATCTACTGTCTGTAATAAATCCTCTTTAGTCGACAGTCTACCATCGCCTGATGATGTGATAACCAATCCATTCCTAATATCACATCAAACTCATGGAATGGTAGTTCAATCAAGTCAGCCAAAAACTCATAACCCTATATTCTTAGAGGACAACCCTTATAGACCTTCTTCACCATGACACTATGGCCTAAAGGGTTAGTAACCAATATGTCCTCCTCTAACTCCTCTATTTGTACCCCTCTACTAATTGGTGGTGTTATGCACACATAAGAGTGCGTGGAACCAGGATCAATTAAAGCACACACAGATAAATCATGAAGTAAGAAGGTATCCCTTATGACATCAGCTAGCTCTGGCTCCTCCCAAGCTCTTATAGCATAAGCACGAGGTGCTACCCTGATCTCCTGCCTCTCAGTAGTCTCTCTAGTTAGCCTCTGTAATGGACCAGTTGTATCAAGCCTCACAGGTCTTCTACCCCTCTGTGCTGCTGGGGTAGACCTCTCTATCTGGGGTGGAGCAGTGGGAGCACTAGCACTCCTCTATGGAAAATCCTTCAGGAGGTGATCGGTAGACCCACATCTAAAGCATCCCCCAGTCAATAGTCTACACTCTCCTCGGTGGCTCCTCCCTTAGTGTGTATAAGCTGGTATTGGGGCTGATCCCCATGTAGCTGTACCCGAAGAACTATCCACTGATGCACCAGACTGTCCTCCTCTCCTCAGGGTAAATTGGGATCTCTGTCTCTTGCCTCGACCCTGGGTCTGTGATACACTTGAATTGTATAAATGTTTTTAAGCACATTTGTATACTATCTCATGGCATTTAGGTAAGTAATCTCATGCATAGCAGTCGATTTCATTAGTTTTTGCAATTCCTATTGTCAAGCTCTTAATTCCATATTTTCTGTCTCATTTCAGGAGTTTGAGTGAAGCCCCAGAGCATAGGAGTGCAAAGGGAAGCTAAGAGAGGTCAAAAGACTAAGAATTGCTATTGATACAAAGTACACGGGTTGTGTAAGCAAAGCCACAGACCCGTGTAACCTTTTGCCAGATGAAAGCCAGAGAGCCAATGGAGGAACAAAAGTACACGGGTCGTGTAATTGGACCCGTGTAATCTGAAGGGACCCGTGTAAATCTCTACGGGGCACAAGCTTAAAGAATTTTCTGAGAACAAAAGTACACGGTTCGTGTAACCAAGCCCTTGTAGCCAACGCAGACCCATGTAAGTCTTTATGCCAATGCAAAACTCTGCCATTTCGCTCTAGTAAGTTACACTGCCCGGGGCCGTCTAGTGACATATGGGCCGTGGACCATGCGGTAGCCAGTTTTCTAACCTGAATTCCAGCTCTTGTTTACATATTCAAATCAGACTCCTAAGGCTTTTTGGACTCAAAAATGATCTAACCCTATAACATCTATTATAAATAGAAGAAGAAAACATCAAGAATAGGGATCAATCCTTTTTTAGCACTTTTTAGGAGTTTGAAAGAGGACTCGCTTCTACACTCTCTCCAGCCATCTTGAGGAGAAGAATATCAGTATCAAGAGGAGTTTTTCAGCCGAAGTTCCATAAGATCAAAGCTGCAACCCCTCTTCGGTTCTTTCATTCCATTTCCTTAAATGGATTTTTATTGTTTTATTTCTTCTAAATGATTTCTTTTTACTATCTTTACCTTTTTATCATGATATTTGCTGAACTCACCATGAGTGAGTAGTTTTCATATTCTGCAATTGGGAGAGTAATGCTTATAATTATTATTATGGATAAATATTAAGTTTTATTTTTTAGATTTGAGATTTGTTCCTTGATTTAATATCTTGTGATCTTAATGCATGCTATGTGTTGGTATCCACTTAGTATTGATTATAGATATTAATTGAAGGACCAAAAGGTGAAGATTAGTATTAGAAAATCAAGATTTTGAACCTAGAAATTCTGACCTAAACATAGGCTGATACCTTTGTGGAATTTCAAAATTGGTCAAAGACCCTAAAGGGTTTTAATTAATTTGATCGCCATGAAAGACAGGTTTAAGTTAATTAAAATACACTCTAGGTGCCTTGAGAGAGGACTTAGGATACCTTAGGATTAATTTCCATCAAGGCAAATGATTCTCAACCTAGTAAATAAACAAGATAACATTCATAGTAAGATTCAAGTGTGAAATCTTAATTTCGGAATTGTTTCAAAATAGATCATTTCATTTTAAGTTATCATTTTAGTGTTTAAAATAAACAACTTTCATTCCCTTATTATTCGAATAGCCTCAATAGTCAAAATCACTGTGTAGTTTGATAGTTACTAATTAAATTCCTCATGGGAATGATACTTTACTCATCACTTTATTACTTATTAGCAATCCGTGCACTTGTGGTGGTTGTAAAACCAGCAAATAAGTTTTTAGCACCGTTGCCAGGGACATTGGCTTTAGTAATATCGAGTGATAGGAAATTTAGCTGATTTAGGCAATTACATTTATTATCTAATTTTATTTGATTTGTTTTATTTCTTTTCTTTCTCTAAGGTGCCTGACCTGGTATATGACTAGAATAAGGCCAGGAAGAAATATTGGACTGTGATCCAGAGATAGACATAACTCTGAGAGCCATCAGGAGGGAAAGAAAACATCAAGAGCACGATCAAGAAGATCCCAAAATTCTAACCATGGCTGATAATAATGACAGGCCAACACTCTTGAGAGACTGCGGAGCTCCATTTGTCTAAGGATTTTAGCCCAGTGTCACCAGACCCACAGTGGAAGCCAACAACTTTGTGTGAAAACTAGCATGGCTTCAAATGATTCAACAAACCTAGTTTGGATGTTCACCAGCAGAAGATCCACACTATCACCTCCAGTGCTTTCTTGCCCTTTGTGACACATTCAAGATAAATGGAGTTTCTGATCAAGCCATAAGACTTAGAGCATTCCCATTCTCCCTTCGAGATAAAGCAAGGAAGTGGTTACTTTCTCAACCAACTGGAACGTTTAAGACTTAGGAAAACCTCTCATAAGCTCTTCTAGCAAGGTATTTCCCACCTACAAAGACTGCAAGACTGAGGCTTGAGCTCAACATCTTCAGACAAAAGGAAGGTGAATCACTCTATGATGCATGGGAGAGATATAAGGACTTGGAGAGAGAATGTCCACACCATGGCATAGAGGATTGGCTACTAGTGCAGAATTTTTATAATGGGTTACTACCCTCTACAAGGAGCATAGTAGATTTGGCTGTACAAGGTGACCTAATGGAGAAAACAGTGACACAAGCACTTGAACTTCAAGAGAGGGTAGCATATCATAATTATGAGTAGTCAAATGAAAGAGGAACTGCAAGGAGAATAGCAGGGGTTCTAGAAGTGGAGGCCCTAAGCATGATAAATGCTCAATTTGATCAGCTCACAAAGAGACTCGACAGAATGCAAGCCAACATAGTTGGTACAAACAGTCAACATGAGGACAGCTATGGAGGAGGATACATGAGTTCAGAATATAATAGCTTCAATAAACCTCCCATAGAACAGATGAACTATGTCAATAACGAGGGAAACTTCAACCAGAGGCAGCCCAACAACTCATATTCAAACACTTACAACCCTAGATGGAGGAACCACCCAAATTTCTCGTGGTCAAACCAATAGAATTAGCCAATAAACAAACAATAGGGGTACAAACCACCAGCACCCCTTGGACTTTAGAATAAAGGCCAAAACTTTACACAGCCATCGCCGCCTCCTTAACCTCAGCAACCTGAACCGAAAATGACCATGGAATCCATGATGGAAGGTTTCCTAGCAGCTTAACAACAGTAGAATGAATTGATTAAACAGCTGACTTCCAGAATGGACTAACTTGCTACCCATAACAAGATGCTAGAGAATCAAATTGCTCAGCAAGCAAGTTCTTCAAGTAAAGCTGTTGGTAAACTGCCTAGTCAACCAGAGATGAACCCAAGGGAGCATTATAAGGCAGTGACATTGAGTAGTGGGAGAACTCTAGTACAACCAGAGGAAGAACCGACAGAGGAAACCTCAGAAAAATCTGAAAGCCAAGTAGAGAAAAAGGAAGAGGAAGAAGCCAAGAAAGATCAGGAAGAGGAAGTAGGGAAGAAAAAAAAAGTTACCAGAGCCATACCAGCCTCCCCTACCTTTTCCTCAGAGATTTAAGAAAGCTAAATTGGACAAGCAGTTTGGGAAATTTTTAAAAGTTTTACAGAAACTTTATATCAACATTCCATTCACCGAAGCACTCTCTCAGATGCCATCCTATGCCAAATTTTTTAAGGAAATTCTATCAAAGAAAAGAAAACTGGAAGACTATGAGACAGTGCTCTAACAGAGGAATGCAGTGCTATATTGCAAAACAAACTGCCTCCAAAGTTGAAGGATCTAGGAAGCTTCTCCATACCCTGCCTCATTGGCAACAAGAAAATAGATAAGGTCCTCTGCGATCTTGGAGCAAGTGTGAGTTTAATGCCTCTATCAATATGCAAAAAGCTAGAGATCGAAGAACTGAATCCCACAACAATTTCACTGTAATTGGCCGATCAATCTGTTAAATATCCTATGGGCATACTTGAGAACATCCCCATCAAAGTGGGCAAATTCTTCATCCCAGTAGACTTTATTGTCCTTGAGATGGAAGAAGATATTCAGATCCCTATCATCTTAGGAAGACCATTCTTGGCAACCGCCGGAGCAATCATAAAAGTAAAAAATGGGCGACTAACCATCAAGGTAAGAGAAGAATAAGTGGAATTCAACTTGTTTGACATGATGAAACACAAATTCGAACCTGATGAATGCTTAAAGGTTGACATAATTGACAAACAAGTTGAAGAGGAATTTCATAAGATACATCCTAAAGACCCTCTTGAAGCATGCATTATGCACAGCCACACAACAAATAATGAAAACACAGAAATAACAGCCTGTGCACAACAGTTAGTAGCTCATCCACCCCTACCCTTAGCTCAAGCTTCTGAGATGGAGAAGTTGAAGGAGGAACAACCCAAGGACAAACTCCAGGAAAACACTAAAAAGGTATAACTGAAACCTCTCCCTTACTCACTAAGGTACACATTTCTAGACTCAAACTCTAAATATCCTGTTATAATCAATGCTAGCTTGTCTAAGATAGAAGAGGAAAAATTGCTAAGAGAACTTAGGACCCATAACAAGGCCATAGGGTATAAAATAGAAGACCTGAAAGGGATTAACCCCTCGATTTGCATGCATAGGATACCTATAGAAGAAAACAGTAAATCCATTATCGAGCATTAAAGAAGACTTAACCCAAACATGAAAGAAGTAGTCAAGAAAGAAATTTTGAAACTATTAGATGCAGGTATCATATACCCAATTTCTGATAGTAAATAGGTTAGTCTAGTACATATAGTTCCTAAGAAGGGTGAGACAACTATTATCCAAAATGCAAACAATGAACTGATCCTTACTAGGGTAGTTACTGGTTGGCGAATGTTCATAGATTATAGGAAATTGAACAGTGCCACCAGAAAAGACCATTTTCCTCTCCCTTTCATTGACCAAATGTTAGAGAGGTTAGCGAAACATTCTTACTTTTGTTATCTAGATGGATACTCAGAATTCTTTCAAATTCCTATTCACCCAGAAGACCAAGAAAAGACCACATTCACTTGCCCTTATGGAACATTTGCATATAGGAGAATGCCTTTTGGTCTTTGTAATGCCCCTGCTACCTTTCAAAGATGCATGATGGCTATTTTTTCTGATTATATTGAAAATATCATGAAAGTTTTTATGGATGATTTTTCTGTCTATGGAATTACTTTCGATAATTGCCTAGCTAATTTATCTAAGGTGTTGCAAAGATGTGAAGAATCAAACCTGATCCTAAATTGGGAAAAATGCCACTTCATGGTAAGGGAAGGTATAGTTCTGGGACATTTGATATCAGAAAGAGGAATTGAGGTTGATAAGGAAAAAATTGAGATCATTGAAAACATTCCACCACCAACATCAGTCAAGGGAGTATGAAGCTTTTTGGGACATGCAGGGTTCTACAGAAGATTCATTAAAGATTTTTCCAAAATAGCTAAGCCACTTACCAACCTGTTAAGTCAAGATGTTCCCTTTGATTTTGATGAAAATTGCCTTTTATCTTTCAATAGGATCAAAGAAGCCCTGATCTCAGCACCAACAATGCAGCCACCAGATTGGGAGCTACCATTCGAGGTGATGTGCGATGCGAGTGACTTTGCAGTTGAAGTAGTGCTCGGGCAAAGAAAAGATAAAAAAACTCCATGCTATTTATTATGCCAGCAAGACACTCGATGACGCACAAATAAATTATGCTACCACAGAGAAGGAATTCCTAGCAGTGGTGTTTGCAATGAACAAATTCAGATCCTACTTAATTGGGTCAAAAGTCATTGTATTCACAGATCATGCTGCCATCCGGTACCTTTTGAACAAGAAAGAAGCGAAACCAAGGCTGATTCAATGGATTTTACTCCTGCAAGAATTTGACCTTGAAATCAAGGACAAAAAGGGATCCGAAAATATAGTGGCTGACCATCTTTTCAGGCTAAAATTGGAGTACATAGGGGACTTCAAGGATTTGCCAATTGATGATTCATTTCTTGATGAGCAATTACTAGCATTATCCCAAGCTCCATGGTATGCTGACTTTGTTAATTTTCTTGTATGCAGGGTATTGCCTCCAAACATGACTTATCAGTAAAAGAAGAAGTTTCTCCATGATGTGCAGTTCTACACATGGGAGGAACCTTTGCTATACAAGAGATGTAATGATGGGATGATAAGAAGATGCATACCCGAAGAGGAAATAGAGAGCATCCTCCAGCACTGCCATTCATCACTATATGGAGGACACTTTGGCACCTTAAAAACAGAGCCAAGATATTGCAAGTAGGGTTTTACTGGCCACATCTGTTTAAGGATGTGAGATCCTTTATGTTAGCTTGTGATAAGTGCCAAAGAACAGGTAACACTTTAAGAAGGAATGAAATGCCACTGCATGGTATACTTAAGGTAGAATTGTTTGATGTATGGGGGATAGACTTCATGGGCCCATTCCCCTCTTCCCATGGAAACAAGTATATTCTGGTTGGAGTTGATTATGTGTCAAAATGGGTAGAAGCAATAGCCGCACCAACCAACGATGTTAGAGTGGTCACAAGGTTCCTTAATAAGAATATCTTCACAAGATTTGGCACACCACAAGCAATAATCAGCGATGGAGGAAGTCACTTCTGCAACCAATAATTCGAGATGCTATTGAAAAAATATAGAGTGACTCATAAGGT
Source organism: Hevea brasiliensis (assembly GCF_030052815.1). Taxonomy (NCBI): domain Eukaryota; kingdom Viridiplantae; phylum Streptophyta; class Magnoliopsida; order Malpighiales; family Euphorbiaceae; genus Hevea; species Hevea brasiliensis. The sequence goes on along the minus strand of NC_079509.1, from coordinate 21,368,024 downwards.
GGCCACACCTTATCATCCTCAGACCAGTGACCAAGTAGAAATCTCAAACAGGGAACTAAAACAGATTCTAGAGAAAACTGTAAACAGATCCATGGAAGGACTAATGCATGAAGTTAGATGATGCACTATGGGCATATCGCACTGCATATAAAACCCCAATTGGCACAACACCCTTTCGACTGGTTTATGGAAAATCATGCCATCTCCCTGTCGAACTTGAACACAAAGCTTACTGGGCAATTCAAATCCTAAACTTTGACCTCAAAGCTGCTGGTGAAAAAAGGCTCCTACAACTGAATGAGTTGGAAGAAATCCGACAGGATGCATATGAAAATGCCAAAATCTTCAAAGATAAAACCAAAAGATGGCATGACAGGCGCATAGCAAGGAAAGAGATAAAAGAAGGAGACCTTGTCCTGTTATTCAACTCTAGATTGAAACTATTTCCAGGGAAGCTGAAATCAAGATGGTCTAGACATTTTAAGGTTACTCAAGTCTTCCCACATGGAGTAGTAGACGTGTGGAGCAAAACCTCAGGAGCATTTAAAGTCAATGGGCAAAGGCTAAAGCCATACTTTCAAGGAGAACCCATAGAAAAGGGAGTCAACTGCACCCTCGACCATCCTCCTGATAGACCATGAAAGATGAAAGCAAAGTCCAGCTAAAGACTATAAACAAGCACTTTTGGGGGACAACCTAAAATTTTTCTGAACTTTTCTTCTTTCCCTTTATCATTTTGATTTTTTATTTCATATTCATTAGTATTTCATTTTGTAGGACCTTCTGGAAAGGCAAGGAGCTGGGAGCAAGAGAGGAGAGGAATCATGAAGTCAAAACCACACAAGAGAAAATTGAACAAAACCAGAAAAGTAGCTCTATTGCTAACCTTTAAATCCATTTTATGCACTGTGGTGAGAAAAATCTATCATAAGGAAGAAAATGGAGAATCAGAAAATTACACGAGTCGTGTATAGGTTTCACACGCCCTGTGTAATTTTCTGGAAGTCCGTAAAACTCTTGAAAATTTTAACTCTGAGAGAGACAGAAAGTTACATGGGTCCCCTTTGTAATTTACATGGGCCGTGTAATGTTGCTAGAAGAATATCTTGAGGAAAGAAAGTTACACGGGTTCCCTTTGTAATTTACACGGGCCTTGTAACATGTTCAGCAAAGCAACTCGAGAGGCAGTAAGTTAAGATTTCCACGGGCAGAAACTTACATGGCCCTACATGTCGGGCAGAGCTCATTTACACGGGCCATGTACTATAACAGAATTTAAAATTTTCGAGCAGAAACTTACACGACCCTACATGTCGAGACCCGTGTAGTGATATATGACCCATGTATCATGTCACAGATGCGACTCCTGGGGCATGTAACATGCGAAACGAAGAGTCCTAATGGCTTTTTAAATACACCCCTCGCCTTAAACCCATTCATAAAGACAAAACCCTTCATTTCCACCCCTCTTAGTCAATAAAAACCCCTCAAATCTCTTCTCCCTTCACCAAACCCTAGTTTTCTCTTCCCCAAAACTGATCAATGGCTCCTACAAAATGATCTGCATGAAGAATGGGGTCTTCTTCAAGGCAAGGAGGAGAATCCTCACCTTTTCCCCCTCAACCGACACCCCAACACCTAAGAATAAGGGCAGCCTCTCCTCAACCAGTCCCTCCTCAATCGCAACCCCAGCCACAAGCCGCTCCACAACTCGAAATCTCCATTCCTTAGGGATTCCATGATGATGCTCACAAGGCCATGTGCACTCGGCTTCACACCTGGAAAATTAGCTCTACAAAATACATGGATTTTGCACTGTTGGAGCAAATTGGGCTGTAGGGCGAGATCAACAGACTCCTCGACAGCATCGAGTGGACAAGGTTTGCCCAACTCCAATTCCCTGCATACCGGGACACCACATTGGAGTTTTGGGCAGTTTCAAGGCTACCTTATGGCCTACTGACAGGGAAGATAGAGGCAAAATTTAATTTCACCTCCTTGGTGTCGACCGGGTAATGAATGTGGATGAGTTTAATGCCATCTTTGGCTTCAACAGCACTGGCCACCAAGAGATCCCTCGGAACCGCATGCTCTACAACAATATCAACTTCTAGAGTTCCATAGCCCCAAACACGGAGCCATATAACTCCAGCAAGTCCAAATCATCGGGTATCATAAGTTCAGCCCTGCGTTACATGCACCGTTTAGCCGCCCACACCATCATGGGCTGTGGTGACAGCCTTGGCATCGTAAAAGCCAGCGAGCTCTTTTTGTTGTGGTGTATGGTCACCGGGCAGTGCTGCAGTACCGGCTTCTTTTTGTGCAACCACCTCCACCGCCTCTGTCATCAGCCCACCGGGCACATCGTGCTTGGTGGCCTCATTACAACCATTGCCCTCCACTTTGGATTCGTCCTAGGACATCACAGGCTACGCTTCATCAGCAGAACATCAAGAATCGATCAAACCATATGCATATCCATGGGGATATGTAAGAAGGTGGGCAACACCTGCTACCTGCTTGATGCCATAGGGAATGCCATCCCTCAGAGCGACGAAGCACAAGAAGGACCTGGCGAGACCTCACAGCCACAGGCGGAAGCCCAAGAGCCACTGTTTCATGAGTTCCCCACTCGAGTGCCTCCATACACACCACCACCCACAGACTCGGTCCTCGCATACCTACAGCGCATGGAGACCACCATTAACAACAGGATTCGAGCAATCGAGGACAGCCTCCAAGAAGCCCACAATAAGATGGACATGCTAATGGAGAGGCTTAATGAAGAGGAGCCAGCGTCGCCATCATCACCATCAGAGACCTTTTAGAGCTAAGACTATAGGATAAGTTTTTTATTGTAAAATCTTGCATACCTTAGTCCTAAACTCCTAAACTGCAATCATAGGTCTCTTTGCATGCTTTTTGTCCAAACCTTTCCATGCTTAATAAATAATATGCTTTCTTATTATTTTTGTATGTTTTCTATAATTTTGTATATTATGTTGACATCGAGGACAATGTCTGATTCGAGTTTGGGAGGGTACAAGTGCATTTCATATCTTGCATATCATTACATTGCTTAATTTTAGCTATATTATTCTTGTGTATCAAAATTCTAGAAAAATATTAAAAAAATTTTGAAAATTTTGAACTTTGAATTATGAAACTTAGAACTATAACTAATTTCTAGTAAGCTAATAATTGGACTCCACGAGATAAAGGAATAAACGTATCTGGATAGGCAAAAGAGATTTTAACATGTTATCTATGAAAAACCTAATCTCTTTAGTGGAACTATGTAACACCCCTAAGTTCAGTAGTGCGTTCTACTGCTCCAGTGACCAGTGTTGTCCGGACAGCTAGGATGCCTAGAACTACACTTCAATATGAGTGGGGAGACATAAAATAATGAAATACAAGGAAAGAAAATACAAGAAAAACAAAGGAAAAATAATAGCAAAGAAATGTAGCCAAGTTAAGCGAGCCGGGAACCCTAGCGATGGGTGACCGCACCGGGAAGTCACGGCGTGGACCGTTGACTAATACAGACTGCGGGGAACCACGGAAAACATTTTAGGACTTAAATAGACCCTTATTGAAGAATAAATATCATTAGGAAGATCAAAGAAAAATTAAATAATTAGTACAAAGAAAAGTGAGAAATTAAAAAATAGACAAAATCCGATGTTACCGAAAAATCGGGAATGCAACCCGAACAGGGGCATTATGGTCAATCGACATCCCGAATTGTCTTTTGACCTAAATGTCCATTAAAAATAAATAATATTACACTTAGAAAATAAAATGAAAAATTAATTTGGTGGCACCTAAAGTAAATAACAAGAATTAAGGGTTAATGTGGAATAAATGAAAGTTAAACTTATAAAATGCTTTTAATTATGTTAGTGGACCACCAAACATTATATTAAGTATTAAAAAACCAGGTTCCTTCCACTATATCTCTGCATTTATCTTCTTCTTCAATTAAAACTTCATTTGGCCGAATGAAAAATTCTCCAAGCTTCATCCATGGCCGCCCATACACAAGCCCTCATGCACCATTGATCAAGCCATATTTCCATGCAAGTGTCTTCATTAAACTTAGTCTACACATCATGGGCAGCATGTAGGAAGCAAGAAAGAGAAGTTTTAGTGAAGATTAAGCAAGTCCCAACAAGAGGTAGGTGTCCATTTTCTTCCCTTGCTTAATTAAAACTTGTGTTGAGGTTGTGGCTACTATTTTGGTTGAAAAATTGAAAGAATTACTTGAATAATTATTGGGTGTAACTTTTGGACAGCCATGGTCACGTTTTTGATGAGGAAATTGTGCATATAATTGTTGAGAAATAATGTTGTTCATGGTGAGTTAGTAACCTAGTGATTTAATGTATGTATATATGGTGAATTATGCACTTTGATGGGAATTAGCATATGGTATGGCAATGTGATGTTGATGAGTGATTTGTGGCAGCTTGTGGACACTTGAGAAAGGGTGTATATTGAAGGAAGTGTGGGCAGCATATTGACCTAGAAGGATTGATGTTAAGTATGTAAATTAAAGTTGTAAAGTGTATGTAATGTTTGTAATGTTTAGGTGTAATTGTAATGGTACTTAGAATTGTGATTGTGAATGATAATTGGTGTGTTGATGGTGATTGGAATCTGCCCAAAATAATGCTAATGTAATGTAGAAAATGTGTTGGTAATGTGCCAAAACAGTTTGGTAGGGTATGGAAGAGAACCTTGTAAAGGTAAGTGTGTGTTTGAAGTTTGGGTGTGAAATGCATATTGAGGGCAGTGTATATTTTGGCCTATAACCTTGAATGTGTAACCTCAATTGGTATGAGACCAATTTGGGGTGAAACTAGGCACAAAATGTGTCAACTTTCATTGAGAAACCATGCCAAAATTCTGCTTGCAAGGTGACCTAAAAATTTGACCAATTCGGATTAGGTGCAATTAGGACCTGAAAAATGACCAATTGGGCAGCAGTGAGTGTTTAGGCCATAACTCACTCAAACCAGGTCCAATTGACCTGAAATTTTGACCAAGAATAGTTAAGACCCATACCTACAAGTCTTATGAAGACACCAAAACCCAGAAATGACCAGAAGCAAGTCAGAAAGCTTGCACAAGTTCGGGTCCAAAAACTGGCCGAACCAGAGTTGACCAAATTGACCAAAAATTGACCTAAATTGATACCATTTGACCAGCAATAGTGTAATGACAATAACTTGGTCTACTTAACTCGGATTGACCTAAAATTTTGCCCCGCGTGCAATAAGACATAGATCTACAAGTTTGTAGTTTTGACCGAAGCCGAGGGAACTAGGCCGTCCGGCTAGGTCAAACCAGTATCCGGAATCCAACAAGTTGCATTAAAATGCACTAAACAAGGAAACGAGTTTGGCAAAGCGTACCAAACCTAAAACCCTATCGAATGTGACATATTAACGACACTAAAACCTAATTTACCTAAAGCATAGCGAGGGTCGGTATATTAGGTGATTAAGTGAATAATTGAGTTCAGTGCATTATTTACCAAACACCATCGATAGAGACAGTTTAAATTAGTACTGAAACACTTCAAATTGTGTTTCTCAGTTACCAAAGACTCAGGAAAAGGGAAGGAAACAGAGTCGGATCGAGGGCGATCATCGAGAGGTTTTTGCACAACAACTGTTTCTTTTGAATTATTTTCAATGGAAATAAATATTGACTATTTGTATATTATTGTTTTAAATTGTGGAAATGTGTTTGGTGGACACTTATTGATTGAAAAACATTGTGAATGGTTTGAAACTGTGAAAAATTGTTTGAATGATATTGATGGATACTTATTGATTGAAAAGCACTGTAAATGGTTTTTGTGGAAATTGAAGTGAATTACAAATTGTGTTGCCATTTTGTGAATGAAATTATAACTTTGGAAATTTATTGGATTCTTACGGATCATTTGAATAAAATGTTTGGAATTGTTTTGACTCACAATTGGCATGACACGGATATTATGTTCCTCCTCCATTAATGGGGTGAGTGTGATTATTCCTCCCTCTTTGACTTATCGATGCAGGGTGAGTATGATTATGTTCCTCCCTCTTTGACTTCGATCGAGGTGAGTATGGATGAGTACTCATTAGATAGCTAGCTTCCTCCCTCATTGATTTCGATTATTGGGGTGAGTATGTCTTGTCGTGGTGTACAACACGGCATATATGGAAAAATTTGTGTCATGACCTAAATTGTGTTATTGATTGGCAACATTATATTATTCAGTTATTTGATCGAATTGTGTTATTGATTTGCAAAAGGTATTATTCAATTATTTGATCAAATTGTGTATGAATTGTATCTGGTATTCTTAAACTATTTGACTAAATTGTGTTATTATGAATTTTGATAATTTGTGAATTGGAGTTTAAATTCCTTATGACATTCATTGTCTTGAATTTAACTATGGTTTTAAGTATCCACTATTGATATGATTTATGAATTGTGATTTAAAATTTGTATTTGGTTAATGTTGTGCACCACTGAGACATTGTCTCAGCGATAGCTTTTTATTGCTGTCGCAGGTAGAGAGAGAGACAGGGCAGCAGACTAGGCTGCTAGTACATCCAATGAGGGATTACAGTATAATGAGTATACCAATATTTTGCATTTTGTCTTGTAATGTATGACCTTTGTATGTACATTTTGTTGTTGGTTTTGAGCAGTTGTAAATCCAAATTGTACATTTGACTTGTAAATTAATTATGAGTTATTTGACTTGTAAAAATTGTATTATATTTCCTTATCTCAGACTTTGAAAAATTTCTATGGAATTGAGTTAAGAAATGTGTTGTATTGAGAAAAATGTTGGAGTTGAGATTTGGAAAATATATTGAAGTGCTTTTTACAGGTTTTTCTCCAGAACTGTTTTATCTCAAATCTGAGATGGGCTCTGCCAAAATTTTCTGAAATTCCAAATAAATCAAATGAGTTAGTTGTTTCACTTCACTCAAAAGGTTTTTAACACTGTAAATAGTGCTCACCATGTAAAAGAAGTAAGAAAAGTTTTAAAATCCCTTGTAGTGTATTTAATGGGTTATCGATGAAGCGGAGTTGGTAATTCATTAGGTATACTACGGGATCATGTTATGCCTTACAGAGGGTAGGGTGTGACATGTTTTAGTGGTATCGAGCAATGGTTTTAAAGTGAATTTGAATGTGAATTTGAAATCTTTTGTCGGTAACTACAATTGCTCAAATGTTTGATACATATAGTACATTACATTATAAATATGAAATAACGGGAGGAAATCTACTTTTATTATTGTACAGGAGTTCAGGGAACTAAATTTTGATGCATTAGTGAATAGTCCTTTAGGATAAGGATTGTGATAACAAGTGAAATTAGTTTTGGAAGAGTTTATCGTGAAAAGTATTCTGACACACCATAAAATTATAAGCTAATTGGCGAGCCTACTTAATGTAAGGCAAGAGGGCGTAAATGTAAGATGCGATAATGGAATTGCTCTAGATGAGGGCAAGGAGGTTACTGTTAGAAATTGCTAATGGATATTGTAATCAGAATAAGATTCGAATATCAGTGAATTCAAAAAGAATAAAAGATAACAAAGTTTGATCTATTGGGATGTATCGTAGTAACTATGCAAAGATCTTGATGTTTATCTTGTAGTCGCAGATTCTGATCGACTTGAGATTATTGTGTAGAGCTACGTACTACCCGATAGTACACCTAGATAAGAATAGTTGCCAACGGCATACATTTTGGTATATTTATGCCATGATAGATTTTAATTGTTAGAAATAAGTTTGAAAATCCTACTTAGGGATCTAAAACTCAAAAGTTAAAATATCGAAAGGTTATAGTTCGGTACAAAAGGAAGTAAGTTATAGAATATTGACAGATAAAAAGATTTATGAAAGTAGAGAATTGAGCAGTTGATTCATGTGTAACAAAGAAATATTACAAATGTGAGGAAGACTATGGACTAGAATGGTCAGAGGACCAATGACTGATGAATGATTCTAACATGACCTCAAGGGTCATTCAAGGAGCAACGTGAACCAAAATATTAGACAGCATAATAGTAAGAGGAGATTAGTGTTATCCAAACAAATTAAACATTGTATTAGATTGTTAAAAGTCTTACGATCATATAGAAAGGAGAAATAAACGTATGACTATTGTAAGATGGTTATCGGGTAAAAATTTCGTGGACGAAATTTATTTAAGGGGGAGAATTGTAACACCCTAAGTTGATGAGTGCGTTCTACTGCTCCAGTGACCAGTGTTGTCCGGACAGCTAGGATGCCTAGAACTACACTTCAATATGAGTGGGGAGACATAAAATAATGAAATACAAGGAAAGAAAATACAAGAAAAACAAAGGAAAAATAATAGCAAAGAATTGTAGCCAAGTTAAGCGAGCCGGGAACCCTAGCGATGGGTGACCGCACCGGGAAGTCACGGCGTGGACCGTTGACTAATACCCGGATCATGGGAACCCTGGAAAACATTTTTAGGACTTAAATAGACCCTTATTGAAGAATAAATATCATTAGGAAGATCAAAGAAAAATTAAATAATTAGTACAAAGAAAAGTGAGAAATTGAAAAATAGACAAAATCCGGTGTTACCGAAAAATCGGGAATGCAACCCGAACAGGGGCATTATGGTCAATCGACATCCCGAATTGTCTTTTGACCTAAATGTCCATTAAAAATAAATAATATTACACTTAGAAAATAAAATGAAAAATTAATTTGGTGGCACCTAAAGTAAATAACAAGAATTAAGGGTTAATGTGGAATAAATGAAAGTTAAACTTATAAAATGCTTTTAATTATGTTAGTGGACCACCAAACATTATATTAAGTATTAAAAAACCAGGTTCCTTCCACTATATCTCTGCATTTATCTTCTTCTTCAATTAAAACTTCATTTGGCCGAATGAAAAATTCTCCAAGCTTCATCCATGGCCGCCCATACACAAGCCCTCATGCACCATTGATCAAGCCATATTTCCATGCAAGTGTCTTCATTAAACTTAGTCTACACATCATGGGCAGCATGTAGGAAGCAAGAAAGAGAAGTTTTAGTGAAGATTAAGCAAGTCCCAACAAGAGGTAGGTGTCCATTTTCTTCCCTTGCTTAATTAAAACTTGTGTTGAGGTTGTGGCTACTATTTTGGTTGAAAAATTGAAAGAATTACTTGAATAATTATTGGGTGTAACTTTTGGACAGCCATGGTCACGTTTTTGATGAGGAAATTGTGCATATAATTGTTGAGAAATAATGTTGTTCATGGTGAGTTAGTAACCTAGTGATTTAATGTATGTATATATGGTGAATTATGCACTTTGATGGGAATTAGCATATGGTATGGCAATGTGATGTTGATGAGTGATTTGTGGCAGCTTGTGGACACTTGAGAAAGGGTGTATATTGAAGGAAGTGTGGGCAGCATATTGACCTAGAAGGATTGATGTTAAGTATGTAAATTAAAGTTGTAAAGTGTATGTAATGTTTGTAATGTTTAGGTGTAATTGTAATGGTACTTAGAATTGTGATTGTGAATGATAATTGGTGTGTTGATGGTGATTGGAATCTGCCCAAAATAATGCTAATGTAATGTAGAAAATGTGTTGGTAATGTGCCAAAACAGTTTGGTAGGGTATGGAAGAGAACCTTGTAAAGGTAAGTGTGTGTTTGAAGTTTGGGTGTGAAATGCATATTGAGGGCAGTGTATATTTTGGCCTATAACCTTGAATGTGTAACCTCAATTGGTATGAGACCAATTTGGGGTGAAACTAGGCACAAAATGTGTCAACTTTCATTGAGAAACCATGCCAAAATTCTGCTTGCAAGGTGACCTAAAAATTTGACCAATTCGGATTAGGTGCAATTAGGACCTGAAAAATGACCAATTGGGCAGCAGTGAGTGTTTAGGCCATAACTCACTCAAACCAGGTCCAATTGACCTGAAATTTTGACCAAGAATAGTTAAGACCCATACCTACAAGTCTTATGAAGACACCAAAACCCAGAAATGACCAGAAGCAAGTCAGAAAGCTTGCACAAGTTCGGGTCCAAAAACTGGCCGAACCAGAGTTGACCAAATTGACCAAAAATTGACCTAAATTGATACCATTTGACCAGCAATAGTGTAATGACCATAACTTGGTCTACTTAACTCGGATTGACCTAAAATTTTGCCCCGCGTGCAATAAGACATAGATCTACAAGTTTGTAGTTTTGACCGAAGCCCGAAAACTGAGGGAACTAGGCCGTCCGGCTAGGTCAAACCAGTATCCCGGAATCCAGCAAGTTGCATTAAAATGCACTAAACAAGGAAACGAGTTTGGCAAAACGTACCAAACCTAAAACCCTATCGAATGTGACATATTAACGACACTAAAACCTAATTTACCTAAAACGCAACGAGGGTCGGTATATTAGGTGATTAAGTGAATAATTGAGTTCAGTGCATTATTTACCAAACACCATCGATAGAGACGATTTAAATTAGTCTTGAAACACTTCAAATTGTGTTTCGATTACAAAGACTCAGGAAAAGGGAAGGAAACACTGAGTCCAGATCAGGGGGACAGTCATCAGAGGTTTGTGCACAACAACTGTTTCTTTTGAATTATTTTCAATGGAAATAAATATTGACTATTTGTATATTATTGTTTTAAATTGTGGAAATGTGTTTGGTGGACACTTATTGATTGTATATCATTGTGTATGGTTTGAAACTGTGAAAAATTGTTTGAATGATATTGATGGATACTTATTGATTGAAAAGCACTGTAAATGGTTTTTGTGGAAATTGAAGTGAATTACAAATTGTGTTGCCATTTTGTGAATGAAATTATAACTTTGGAAATTTATTGGATTCTTACGGATCATTTGAATAAAATGTTTGGAATTGTTTTGACTCACAATTGGCATGACACGGATATTATGTTCCTCCTCCATTAATGGGGTGAGTGTGATTATTCCTCCCTCTTTGACTTATCAGTCTGGGGTGAGTATGATTATGTTCCTCCCTCTTTGACTTCGATCGAGGTGAGTATGGATGAGTGCTCATTAGATAGCTAGCTTCCTCCCTCATTGATTTCGATTATTGGGGTGAGTATGTCTTGTCGTGGTGTACAACACGGCATATATGGAAAAATTTGTGTCATGACCTAAATTGTGTTATTGATTGGCAACATTATATTATTCAGTTATTTGATCGAATTGTGTTATTGATTTGCAAAAAGGTATTATTCAATTATTTGATCAAATTGTGTATGAATTGGCAATACGGTATTCTTAAACTATTTGACTAAATTGTGTTATTATGAATTTTGATAATTTGTGAATTGGAGTTTAAATTCCTTATGACATTCATTGTCTTGAATTTAACTATGGTTTTAAGTATCCACTATTGATATGATTTATGAATTGTGATTTAAAATTTGTATTTGGTTAATGTTGTGCACCACTGAGACATTGTCTCAGCGATAGCTTTTTATTGCTATCGCAGGTAGAGAGAGAGAGGCGTGAGACTAGGTCGCTAGTACATCCAATGAGGATTACAGGTATAATGAGTATACCAATATTTTGCATTTTGTCTTCAGAATGTATGACCTTTGTATGTACATTTTGTTGTTGGTTTTGAGCAGTTGTAAATCCAAATTGTACATTTGACTTGTAAATTAATTATGAGTTATTTGACTTGTAAAAATTGTATTATATTTCCTTATCTCAGACTTTGAAAAATTTCTATGGAATTGAGTTAAGAAATGTGTTGTATTGAGAAAAATGTTGGAGTTGAGATTTGGAAAATATATTGAAGTGCTTTTTACAGGTTTTTTCTGAAGAACTGTTTTATCTAAAATACAGATGGGCTCTGCCAAAATTTTTACAGAAATTCCAAATAAATCAAATGAGTTAGTTGTTTCACTTCAGCTCAAAAAGGTTTTTAACACCTGTAAATAGTGCTCACCACTGTAAAAGAAGTAAGAAAAGTTTTTAAAATCCCTTGTAGTGTATTTAATGGGTTATCAGTAGACGGAGTTGGTAATTCATTAGGTATACTACGGGATCATGTTATGCCTTACAGAGGGGTAGGGTGTGACAAACTAGACTAGTTAAACCCCTTCATAACTATTAATTTGTCACATCGAACTTGTGAAGTTAGGAGAAATTTCTTGAAATATAAATAAACCTGAAAATGCCTCACCAGCTCTAGAACATATCTCTTGGACCTATCAAGGCGAAATCCTAACATATGTTTGATGAAGAAATGATTAAGGCATTCTTTGATATAGCTTAATTAAGCCTTAGCCACCCTTAGTCACAATATGTCCCTTGCACCCAACTTGAGCTTATATTTTTACCTATATGATTTTCCTTGTTTACCCATAATTATTGACCTAGCCCCTAGCTTAAACACATAACTACCCTTTTAAGGAAGCTAAATGCATAAGTAAAAAGTATATTAAGTGCAAAAAGGAAAATGGAGAGAGGATGAAGGACTCGAGAAAGAGTGCAAGTGTGCAATTGAAATCAAAGAAAAATTTGTCTTTCCAACCCAGTAAAAGTAATGAGTTTGGGGGAGAAGACAAAAGGGACATAAATAAAAAAAAAAAAGAAAAAAAAAAGAAAGAAGTCCCAAGATAAGTATCATGGAAGCATGCTTGGCACTATAAAAAACCAAAAGACCCTCCTCTCCATACAAAATCATTAGAATAAACTTAGTATACTTGGTATTTTATGCATAAATGCTATCCTCATATTTGCATTCCCTAAAAACATTTCATTGGCAACCAAGTCATTATCCCTTTAGCCCCATTACAACCCTTTTAAAGACCTTTTAATCTTTTGAAAATTGTATGCTATATTAGTGGAGATAGAAAATTGAGATATGCCTATGGAGTTGGAATTAAGTTACTTTATATCCACAATAGAGGCAAATTTGGGGGAGTAAGTGTTTCTCAAGTTTATCCTAATAAAATAGGTTATTTATGACTTATTAATGGCCTTGTATAGAGGAATAATTAGTTGAAACACCATAAAAGGAGGTGAAGTTCCAAACAGGCAACTATTAGAACCCTTATGCCTTGAAAGAGGGTAATGGTATAAAGGATTGGAGGAGTTCAATTATGTGCTTATTGAATTGTTGGTTATATTCCTAAGTTATCCCTTGAAATGCATTTTAAAACAGAGTTTTGTTTTGCTTAAGGACAAGCAAAAGTTTGAGTTTGGGGGTATTTGATACACTTGAATTATATAGATATTTTTAAGCACATTTGTATACTATCTCATGGCATTTAGGTAAGTAATCTCATGCATAGTAGTTGATTTCATTAGTTTTTGCAATTCCTATTGTCAAGCTCTTAATTCCATGTTTTCTGCCTCATTTCAGGAGTTTGAGTGAAACCCTAGAGCATAGGAGTGCAAAGGGAAGCTTGGAGAGGTCAAAAGACTGAGAATTGCTACTGATACAAAGTACACGGGTCGTGTAAGCAAAGCCACAGACCCATGTAACCTTCTACCAAATGAAAGCTAGAGAGCCAATAGAGGAACAAAAGTACATGGGTCATGTAATTGGACCCGTGTAATCTGAAGGAACCCGTGTAAGTCTCTGTTGGGCACAAGCTTGAAGAATTTTCTTAGAACAAAAGCACACGGGTCATGTAACCAAGCCCGTGTAGCCAACACAAACCCATGTAAGTCTCTGTGCCAATGCAAAACTCCGCCATTCCGCTCCAGTAAGTTACACGGCCCAGGGCCGTATAGTGACACACGGGCCGTGTACCATGTGGCAACCAGTTTTCTAACCCGAATTCCCGCTCTTGTTTACACATTCAAATTAGACTCCTAAGGCTTTTTGGACTCAAAAATGACCTAACCCTAGAATAGCTATTATAAATAGAAGCAGAAAACATCAAGAAGAGGGATCAATCCTTTTTCAGCACTTTTTAGGAGTTTAAAAGAGGACTCGCTTCTGCACTCTCTCTAGCCATCTTGAGGAGAAGAATATCAGTATCAAGAAGAGTTTTCTAGCCGAAGTTCCACAAGATCAAAGCTGCAACCCCTCTTCAGTTCTTTCATTCCATTTTCTTAAATGGATTTTTATTGTTTTATTTCTTCTAGATGACTTCTTTTTATTGTCTTTACCTTTTTATCATGATATTTGCTAAACTCACCATGAGTGAGTAGTTTTCATATTCTGGAATTGGGAGAGCAATACTTATAATCATTATTATGGATAAACATTAAGTTTTATTTATTGAATTTGAGATTTGTTCCTTGATTTAATCTCTTGTAATCTTAATACATGTTATGTGTTGGTACCCACTTAGTATTGATTATAGATATTAATTGAAGGACTGAAAGGTAAAGATTAGTATTAGAAAATCAAGATTTTGAACCTAGGAATTCTGACCTAGACATAGGCTGATACCTTTGTGGAATTTCAAAATTAGTCAAAGACCTTAAAGGATTTTAATTAATTTGATCGCCACGAAAGTCGGGCTTAAGTTAATTAAAATACACCCTAGGTGCCTTGAGAGAGGACTTAGGATACCTTAGGATTAATTTCCATCAAGGCAAATGATTCTCAACCCAGTAAATAAATAAGATAACATTCATAGTAAGATTCAAGTGTGAAATCTTAATTCCAGAATTGTTTCAAAATAGATTATTTCATTTTAAGTTATCATTTTAGTGTTTAAAATAAACAACTTTCATTTCCTCATTATTCGATAACCTAAGCAGTCAAAATCACTGTGTAGTTTGGTAGTTACTAATCAAATTTCTCATGGGAACGATACTTTACTCACGATACTTTACTCATCACTTTATTACTTATTAGCGATTTGTGCACTTGCGGTGGTTGTAAAACTAATAAACAGTCTGACCCTGAGACTCTTTGGGCTTCTTACTACCAGTGGCTGCTAAACCAGACTGGCCCTGTCCAAAACCCCACTTACGCTGTCGGTCCCTCCTGGACTGTTCCTCATCTCTTACTCTCTCCACATCAAGAGCTGATGCTACTAACAAGGAGAAGTCTGTGAAGTGAAGAGATGTAACTATTAGTCTGATGCTATCATTTAGCTCATCCTCAAATCTACGGCATCTGTCAGCCTCTGTAGGCATCAACTCCCAAGTATATCTACTCAGTCTCATGAATTTCCTCTCATATTCAAAGACTATTAATTGCCTCTGCCTCAACATCAGGAATCGAATTGGTTGAATCAAAATGAATCTGATCAAACCGATCGAATCAGACCGGCCTCTTTTTCTTTTCCCTTCCTCTCCTTTGCACGTCTGCCCTTCTTCCCTTCTCTCTTCTTTTTCTCTCTCCTCCTCTTTCCCCACCACCGGCCACCACCTCCTCCACCTTCCTCCCTCGCCGATGCTCCTCTGACATCCCTCCCATGTAGTCGCCTCTGGCTGGAAATGTGGCCTAAAACCTCCCTCTCTTCACACGAGACTTTTTACCTTCTTTTGTTATTTTCGGCGATTTCGATTACAAACCAGATTGGGTCTTATCCTCATTTTATTCAACACCTCAAGAGCTTTCAATAAACACCAATTTCATGAATTTCCATTAAGCATTTTGTGTGAATTAAGTCCAAAAAGTTTTAGCCATTTTTGACATCTGGGCTAGATTCTTCCAGACCGTGAATCGCATTAAAATTTTGAGACCACTAGCACGTCCTACTCGTTAAGAGCTTTGCAATGACACCAATTTGGAATTACCAAAAATCCGGTGGGTTCCATGAACTTATCAGTGATTTTTTAAATCTTTAATGAGTCTTTTTAATTAAATAAAATTATATTCTAACTTCAGGTGTTGTGGGCTTCGCGTAGATGTTTTCATTTTGAAAAAATTCCATCAGTAACTAGGACTGTAATTTCTAAGCAGACACGTGGGCTGTTAGACCTACTTTGGAAGTGGATCAATATTGTAGACACTATATTTTGTCCGGGTCAACAAATTTTTTTAACATTATAAATATAGGACATATGTAAAACAATTGGGTTGTTATTTTCTTTTTTACTTTATTTCTAATTTTATTTTTAATTTTTATATTCTATTGATCATTTAAGTTTTAATTAAATTTCAATTTCATTTTTTAATTTTTATGATGATTTAAGTTTTAATTAAATTTCAATTTTATTTTTTTTAATTTCCATGATCATTTAAGTTTTATTTAAATTTAAATTTCATTTTTTATGCTCATTTAAGTTTCAATTAAATTTCAATTTCATATTTTTTGTCACGATCCGATCCCACGAACTGGATCAACACTAGGACCTAGGCTGGCATAAAGCCTCTGAGGCCTGTAGTAAGTCTTACTATTCCTCAAATCCATAACCAGGGGCAAAAACTGAGGTCCAACATGTAAATAAAATAAAATAACATAAAATATTATATTTTTATTCGGGCCAATTCAATTCGATAACCATTAGAAACTAAAGTTAGGGGAGCGCAGCTCAACCCTGTATCATCATTTACAAACTATTTAAATATCTTAAAAATTTTTCATTTATTAATACCAAAAACTTAAATTAACTCAGTCTCTGACAAGATCAATGCTACTGCTAGCACATGCGGAGTTCTAAATTACAAATTAAGAATATAATAATACAAATGAGTAGCTGCTGATATACCTGCAAGAAAAGGGAGCAGGTTATTCTAAAAAAAGAAATCCTCCTATAGCCTGGAAAAATATGGTGAACAGAAATGAGCGTTCGACTCATAGAGTAAGATATTAATTTTAAATACAATTTCTATAACTATCTAGGGCTAATGCATCCCTAAGGATGAAATGCAGCATATATCAACAAATTCAACCAAGTTCAAATAATATTCGCATAAAGAATAATTTGGAGCACTCACACACCCTTGTGTCACATCAATCAAATATATATATAGGAGCTGATTCCCTATATAGCTCTCTTAATTCTAACTTTTGCCAGCGAGATCAACTTGAGTCGGACTTTCTCTTAATAATCCAAATGCGAGGGTCAAAGAGATTAACTCAAAGCCGTACTCACCCTAACTTATCACAAAAAGGACCAGGCCCTAAGCGAGATTAACTTAAGCTGATCTTCCCATCCTACCCATATCCAGTACCACACCTCATGCACACCGACACGCCCGTACAGCTCTAAATTATCTTAAGGCGACACCCACATCAATTTTATCAAATAATAATGCAATACAAAGGGTGCCTAATATTAGCTACATATATATATATATGAATGCATGGGCATGCTTTTAATAGATAATACTATTGAAATTATAAATAAAATAAATATATACTCACAGTACATCGGAGACTATTATGGTGACTGAGTGGAGGAAGATGGCTAACCCTGATTACCTAAACAATTATATTGTGAATTTATTAGTGCTAACTCAAATCAAGAACTTAAAGAGGCAAAAGGCATCATAATTTATGCCGAAAATTCGGTAGAGTTTTCCTTGTACCTAGGACCTACCTAACCTGCAAAGTAGTTCAAATAATACTTCTAATATCACAAGTCTCAAGCGCACATATTATTAACATCACATGGCTCGTCCTGGGCCCTCCAGACCAGACCAAATTCAAGCATTCAGATAATTCAGCTATAATATTTAAAATTAACATTCTGCAAAAATCTTCTAAACTAGCTAAACAAATTCTAAAATTATGGCCCGCAGTCCTTAACAATATTATAAGGCTATTGCAAAAAGAATCAAAATTTTCTAACTACCCATGATTATTTCATGAATTTTATTCTAAACCCGGTATTAGGAAAAAATAAATAACTTAGAGTTGGAGTTTATCTATGCCAAATCTGACACCTGGAACACGTCCAAAATGTTTAAAAATACTAGGATTCACTATAATATTGACTATGTTCCAGGACGAGCCGCTGGGCAGCCAAATCTTGCTGAAAACTCAGTCCCGAATATCGGTAAGTTATCATCAATCCGATTACACCTAAATGAAGCCCAAAAATTTTCAATAATTATCATAAAATTATTTTTAATTTTTTGGAATTGAAAAAGCCCCAAAATCTCACCAAGCGATCTGGACAGTTTGATGATCGCCCTTTTCAAATGGTGTTTGATCAGAGTGGGTTCGGTCCCATCTCGAAGGTTTCATTATCTGAGTCCAATGGTAGTCTTGGATTGTCAATCTAACGTTCGGATCGTCCTAGATCTGATTGAAAAGCTTAAAAAATTTGAAACTTTTCTCCTCCATATCTCACTCATCCGACCACCAAATGTTGCAAAATAGGTATCAAAAGAAAGCTCTTGGAATAAGATTTCCAATGCCACTTGAATCGCGTCCATCCAATGTCAGACGGCACCAGAATCGCACAGGAAATCTTCTGCCATCATGCATGCATTTTCTCTCTCCTCCATCATTTGTCACCAATTTTAGTGGTCCTGGCTGCCACTTCTGGTAGTCTTGGTAGTCGCTGGATGAAATGCCATTACTAGAGGTGTCACCGATGGTGGTGGCTCGCCGGAGAAGAAAGAAAGAGAGAGGGAGAAGTGAGAGATAGTGAGAGGAAGAAGATGAAGGGGGGAGGGTTCTGCTAGGTTTCAAAATTTTTATTTTTTTTCTCTTGCTGGAGTCGTCCCTTCAATAATAATCATTGTACTTTTTACTTTTTTTAATATGAATATTATATTAATATAACTTAAAATATCTAACCTATTTTAATATTAAAATAATATAAAGCATAATATACTAAAACAATAATAATAAATATACTTAAAATTTTACTCTTCCTTAAATAATAAATTTAAGAATAATTTAAATAATAATCTTAATATAATACTAATAAAAAAAATCAAAAGTTTCAATTAATAATATTTACAATATAAATAGTACTATAATTAGAATTTTTATTCTTTAGTAACCAATAAATTTCAATGCACTTGAAATAATGATAATAGCTATTAAATCAACAATTAAACTAAATATTACATCTAATATAATAAGTTTTATTTAATATACTTATCTCACAAATGCAATAATAAATAAAGCTTTTAAATTTAATTTTATAATAATAATAATAATAATAATAATCTCATAAAATGTGCTTAAACAATAAAATAATATGAGAATAATATTAAAATTTATATCTTTATATAAAAAGGAAAATTCAGGTTGTTACATTCTTCCCCCCTTAAGAAAAATTTGTCTCTGAATTTTTTAAATAGAAAGGCTAAGGAAAAGAAGATGATTGCTCCTCGAACCCTACTTAAGCTGCTCTATTATTCTCTAACTTTGCTGTAGCAACTAAGCCATCATCATCCTTTCGTAGTGAAACTCCTACCTCTAATTACTCCTTAATCTTTTTCTGACATATCTGGTACTTTTTATTCTTCTACTGCACTCTAATGTAGTAGCTTGAAAATTCTAATCTATGTTCTCTTCTATTACCAATATTTGTGGAGCACAAAAGTGACTTGTACTGCTTGCTTTACAATGTCTCATGAAGTGCCCTTCTGAAATAACTACCTTTGCACGTGCTTTACCCTAGATCATTGCTGATCCTGTTGGCCATTGAAGTTTTAACATGACCTTCTCTGTGTTTAAAGCACCTACACTTTTAATTCCATGATATTGTGAACTTTCCACTTATTTTGTGCCACTAACAAAGTCCTTATACTAACTTTTACCTATCTCATAAGTAATCAAATGTGTAGAGTTGCATTCAAATGCCAAACGTTCCTTACACCATCTATTGACATTAGAAAGTGATCTGGTCTCTCATCTGTTATAACTAAAAGTTTAAGTATTCTCAAGCCACCCAGTCAGCACGACTTATCATATTCTACTCCTTTTCTAAAAAGGAAGTTCCTTGACTTTTGCTTGAAAGTTTTTACTATCTAACGTACTTTCTGATACATTGGCACTTCGATTAAGGCTCCACCACCCCTCGAACCTACCATTTTACTATAACTTGCCCTAAACACCTCTTAGTGTCCCTCCCATACCATTCCTTTTATCTTTTCTCACATTGTGCTCTTTCCTTTCAAGATATTCATTCCATCAACGTTGACTGTGGCTTTTTTACTTCTTAATCCTAACTTGATTGCTAACCTTGTTACTTCTAGAATTTTAACTCTGTGATTTGTTCCCACTAACACATCCACTACCTAGCATCATACTATAGTACTAACCTACTACTTATATTATAGGACATAAGCAATTCACCATAAATGATTTTTCTTGCTCCTCCTTCCTCACTTGACCATCAAAACATTATTGTTCCTTACTATCCTTTGTGGAGAATTGCTCTTCATGGTTAGATAGGTATTCTTAAACCTATAAGTTCCACTTGAACTTTATGGTAGTGGGAAATGGGTATTGTACCAAAATCCCATATAAGATACTCTATGCATTCATTCTTCTTGATATAGCCACATCTATTGCCCACAGCTTTCCAAGCTTCAGCCTCAATTTACCCATCAGTAAAAGTTTCATCCATCGAATCTCATCCGCAAATAACACTACCTCCAGCTTATAGTTTAATAGAGCTACAAGCCCTAGTAACTAACTTGATCTAACTCATGTTACTACCCTAATCGTCCATCCATCCCTGACATACCATCTTTATCTTGTTCCATCTAACATATCATCTTAGAATTTACAATCTCTTTTTATTCTCCATTTGTCCTCCATACTTATAATAATTTGTCTAGTGTCCCTTATACTCTGCTATATTTTGGAAGATAAAGCACTGATAGATTCTTCCAGAATAACTCTAATTTTGCCAATAATCACTCCTCTGGTCCCTATACTTTTTAATAATTTATGAGTAACATCTATACTTATCCTATCCTGTCTTCTACTAGTGTCCTAATGCATATTATCAAACTGTCACCCATGTTTCCTTACAAATTTAACCTGTTGGTCACATTGAAAATACTTGCCTAACCTCTTATTACAAACTTTATGACAACTGTCTCACCATTTAGAATTCTAACATCAAGTCTTTATCCCATAATCCCTCATTTTATTCTCTCATCATGCATATCTGAATCAATTAGGTTGACTTTTGTTTAACTTACTATCTACTGACTTGGCTTCTTGTCTGATAAGATAGCTCAAGTTACTGTTACACACCCTCTGGTTACTACCTTCTTCGGTTGCATACCTCACCTAGCTTTACTTGTACTTTCAATGACCAAAACGATTCTCATCCCATTGTGCCCTTATTCTACCTTAGGGATAGAAAATACACAAAATTTATTTTAGATCCTTCAACTCTGAGCTTCATGTTTTGGCTCCTAACAATGTATCAGCTATGACCTGCTCTGAGCTCTACACTTCTGGGTCCTATACTTTTAAGCTCTCTATCTTTACTTTTCTGTTTACCTCATTTACCTTTCCTAGAACTGCATTTGCCTCCTCTATATTTTGACTCTACTCTTCCTAATCTTATCCTAATTTGGGTCTTTCAATTTGTTCTTTAGCTAACTCCTTTATCTTGCTCAAAACTGAACTTTGACTATTTTATTCTTTAGCTTTATTTTCTTTCTTGACCCGATTGTCGTGCCTAAAACTTGTACCCTTTCACTGTCTCTAATAAGTCATCTACACCTCAATGTTATCCAGAATTGGTCCCCTGACCACCCTAGTTAGGACTTCCACTGGCTGTTTGGGTTATACTGCACCTATAACCAGCTATTCAAATTTTCATTTTTACACTTCCTCTATTTACTAACATTTTGTAATTTGTTTTTGTTGACTTACTGCCCTTAACATTATTCTGTTTAGAGTGTACACTTATCTTAAGTAATAAGAAGTCTAAAAGAGACTCAGGGAATTATAACCATGCACTCATTGTGTGATCTCTATTCCTATCCTTTAGACTACATACTACCCCTTACTACCTCAAGGAGAGGATCTATAGGGATTCTATTTTCTTATATCCACTCAATTAGTCAAAACTTATGATACTGGGTACCATAACCCGTTATTCAATTCACTGGCTTTTCATCCATCATAATCTAATCACTTATGGTTCCTATAAGGGAACTTGCACCCTCTCCAAGATACTTGGGCTAACCATTCTTTACCATACTCCACAATCTCATTTGAAACACTATTCTGTAGGTTATCCTTAATAGTAGTAACCTTCTGTCTCTCTTAAAAGGATAAGATCATACCCTACATCACAACTGACTATAATAGATGTAATGCATCTGCCACCTTACCATAACCATGTCAAGTCTTATCATATTGCAAATCCCTTAAAGCGTCATTTCACAAGCTATGAACATATTCATAACATCTGGCCTCCTTTTAAAGAAGTAAAGTCATGTTCTGTGTCTTGCTGCTACACAAGGAAGATACTATTTTTACCAAACTTTAGGCAAAATGTCCATTGTAATATCAAAACTGTCTAAGACCCCATATCGAAGACCAGATGGTCTCACTCTATAGTTGTTATCTTTACTTTGTGACTATACTGAGACCTCTAATCTCATGGCAACTCCTAATAAAACTCTATCTCATACTAGGGTAATCGAGCCACTGACTCTAGTTACTACCCAATTGTGATTTTTGATACTTTAGCTCAAGGATTTAAACCCCTAACTAGAAGTTCCAAACTCTCCTACAGAAATAGAAATCTGTTCTAGCATAACTGCACCAAAATAGAGGCCTTCTGCAAACACCCTCATCATGAAACACCATCAGAAAGCACGCAGCTCTACACAATAATCTCATGTCGATACTATAATCTGTAGCTTACAGCATAAACATCGAGAACATTGCATAGTTACTGTGGTACATCCCAACAGACTAGGTTTCCCAAACTCTTATCTCTCCTTAACCTATTGATACCGCAACTTTCTCTAATTGGGCAGTCCACTGACGACTGCTAATAGTAGTACCCTCACTCCCATCTAAGGCAGCTATGCTATCATAACTCACCTTTAAGTACTTGTGCCTTGCACTAGATAGGCACATCGTTAGCCCCATACTGACAAAAATACTTAGAGTACGTATTCCCATGACAGACCTCAACACGTCTATTAACTTTAGTTCACATCACCATGTAATTCACAACAACTGAGACACTAAACTGAAGCGCTCTTACACTACCTAAGGAATAATGCAGAATCTAGAAACAAAGAATTACAGAAGAAGAAAAAACAAGATCCTATATTTCGGGTGTGACAATTCTAGGTGCACACTTTCCCATGAATCTAGAGCTTAAAGTCTGATACCAATTTTGTCACGACTCGATCCCACAGGCCAGACCGGTACTAGGACTTGGGCCGATATAAAGCTCTCAAGGCCTGTAGTAAGCCTTAAGGTTCCCCAAATCCATAACCAGGGGCAAAAACTGAGGCCCAACATGCAAATAAAATAAAATAAAATAAAATATTATATTTTTATTCGAGCCAACCTAACCCGATAACCATCAGAAACTAAAGCTAGGGGAGCCTAGCTCAACCCTGATATCATCATTTACAAAATATTTAAATATCTTAAAAATTTTTCATTTATTAATACCAAAAACTTAAATTACCTCAGTCCCTGACAAGATCAATCTACTGCTAGCACATGCAGAGTTTTAAATTACAAATTAAGAAAATAATAATACAAATGAGTAACTGCTGGTAAACCTACGAGAAAAGGGAGCAAGTTATTCTAAAAAAAAAAAATCCTCTTGTAGCCTGAAAAAATAGAGTAAACAGGAGTAAGTGTTTGACTCATAGAGTAAGATATTGATTTTAAATACAATTTCTATAACTATCTAGGGCTAATGCATCCCTAAGGATGAAATGCAGCATATATCAACACATTCAACCAAGTTCAAACAATATTTGCATAAAGAATAATTTGGAGCACTTACACACCTGTGTGTCACATCAATCAAATATATATATATATATATGGAAGCTGATCCTCTACATAGCTTTCTTAATTCTAACCTCTGCCAACGAGATCAACTCGAGCCAGACTTTCCCTTAATAATCCATATGCGGGAGTTAATGAGATCGACTCAAAGTCGCACTCATCTTGACTTATCATAA
The DNA here is from genome assembly GCF_030052815.1 of Hevea brasiliensis. Taxonomy (NCBI): domain Eukaryota; kingdom Viridiplantae; phylum Streptophyta; class Magnoliopsida; order Malpighiales; family Euphorbiaceae; genus Hevea; species Hevea brasiliensis. Next base: position 21,343,950 of record NC_079509.1, on the reverse strand, counting down.
AAAGGACCAGGCCCCAAGCGAGACAAGCTCAAGCTGATCTGCCTGTCCTACCCATATCCAGTACCACACCTCACACATGTCAACACATGCACACAACTCTAAATTACCCTAAGGCAATACCCACATCAATTTTATCAAATAATAATGCAACACAAAGCATACCTAATATTAGCTAAAAACATAGACATATATAAATGAATGCATGGGCAAGCCTTTAATATATAATGCTATTGAAATTATAAATAAAATCAATATCTACTCATAGTACACCGAAGACTATTGTGGTGGCTGAGTGGTGGAAGATGGTTGACCTTGATCACCTGAACAATTATATTGTGAATTTATTATTGCTAACTCAAATCAAGAATCTAAAGAGGCAAAAGACATTCTAATTTATGCCAAAAATCTGGCAGAGTTTTCCCTATACCTAGGACTTACCTAATTTGCAAAGTAGTTCAAATAACACTTCTAATATCACTAGCCTCAATCAACATCACATGGCCCCTCCTAGGCCTTCCAAACCAGACCAAATTTAAGCATTCAGATAATTCAGCTATAATTCTTAAAACTAATATTCTGCAAAAATCATCCAAACTAGCTCTAAAAATTCTAAAATTATGGTCCGCAGTCTTTAACAATATTATAATGCTATTGTGAAAGGAATTATAATTTTTTGACTACCCACGATTATTTTATTAATTTTATTCTAAATCAGGTATTAGGCAAAAATAAATAACTTAGAGTTCGGATTAACCTATGCCAAATCTGATACCTGAAACGCATCCAGAACATCTAAAAACACTGGGATCAACTGTAATATTGACTATGTTTCGGGACAGGCCACCGAGCAATCAGATATGGCTGAAAACTCTGTCCTGGGTGCCGATGAGTTATCATCGATCTGATCTCACCTAAATGAAGCTAAAAAATTTTCAATAATTATTGTAAAATTATTTTAAATTTTTGGAAATTGAAAAAGCCTCAAAATCTCACCAAGCAATTTGGACCGTCCGATGGTGACCTTTTTCAAACGGCCTCCGATCAGAGTGGGGTCGATCCCATCTCTAAGGTTTCGTCGTTCTGAGTTCAATGGTGGTCTCAGATTGTCGATCCAACGATCGGATTGTCCTAGATCTAATCGAAAAGTTTGAAAAACTCAAAATTTCTCTCCTCCATATCTCACTCAATAACAATCATTGTACTTTTTACTTTTTTTATATGAATATTATATTAATATAACTTAAAATATCTAACCTATTTTAATATTAAAATAATATAAGGCATAATATACTAAAACAGTAATAATAATACATACACTTAGAATTTTACTCTTCCTTAAATGATAAATTTAAGAATAATTTAAATAATAATCTTAATATAATACAAATAAGAAAAAATCAAAAGTTTCAATTAATATAATATTTACAATATAAATGGTACTATAATTAGAATTTTTGTTCTTTAGTAACCAATAAATTTCAATCCACTTGAAATTGTAACGCCCTTACTTTAGGTAGTCCGTACATTCTACTGTTCCGACAACTAACGTCTGTTCGGACAGTTAGGATGTCTAGAACTACATTCAAACTAGAGTGAAAGGCATAAATTGATTGAATAAAGACCAAGAAAAATTTAGGAAAAATAAAAGAAATGAATTGCAAATGAGTTAAACGAGTCGAGGTCACAACGATGGGTGACCATATAGGAAGACAGTTGTTGAACCCAGACCCACGAGGAACCCTAGGGAAATAATTTTTGGGACTCCAATGAATAGTTATTGAGGTCTAAATGACATTAGAAATACCAAAGAAAATTCAGGAAAATTTATTTATCGGTATAGACCAAAAATAACCCAGTGAGCCTAATGAAGGGCATTTTGGTCATTTCAACCCTAGAGTTGAATTTTGACCTAAATGACAATTAAAATGAGAGAAATTAAAAATACATAAAATAAATTAAAATGATGAATGATGGTAGAAAAAGTAAAAGAAAAGAAAAGAAAAGAAATAAGCTTAATATATATATATATATATATATATGATGTCATAATGACATCATAAAAAAGTGGCAACCAATGGGAATTCAACATCCCATTTACAAGAGATAAGGAAGAGATAAAATTAATTAAAAAAGAGTCTTCTTCTTCTTTTTGGAAGCCATGGCCGAAACTCCTCTTCAAGCTCTCCCTTTTCATTTTCTTTTCCCAAGCATAATTCTGCCCAAATCTCACCATAAAACCTTAGACTTCTTTCACTAAAAATTCTCCCCATACCATTAGAAAGACTTTGGCTGCCAAGAAATTGAAAAATCTTAGAGTTTTCACAAGTCAAGGAGTGATCAACAAAAGGTAAGTGCACTGTAAGACTCTCCTCCTTTCTTTTATAGTTATTAACACTCAAACTAAGTCAAATTTTTATGAAATTGAAAAGAAAACCTTGGATACATAGGATTTTAAATTTCAGCAGCCATGGGTTAGTTGGAATTTGATGCTTTTTATGGATGTAAATTAGTTTAGTGATGATGTTTAATGAGTTGTTATGTATTGAAAGTTGTATGGATTGAGTAAGCTTGACCTTGAAACCTTGAGTTAGGGTTTTGACCTAACTATTTAAGGATTTTGTGAAATTGATTGAAATTAACCAAATTGAGATTGATTGATGATATTTAGAAGTAATATGAATGACAAATTGTAGTTTGGGAGTAAGGAGGAATGAATATAGGGACTGTATGTTCTTTGCAGGAAATTTGGACCTATGAGTCTAGTGTTTTTTTTGAGCTATAACTAAAAGTGTGTGACTCCAATTTGTATGAGGCTAATTGGAGGTGAAACTAGACTCAAAACGCCCCATTTTTCGTGAAGAAACCATGCCCAAATTCTGTTCCAAATCTTGACCTAATTACTATCCCAATCTGGCTTACCAAATCCTGAGTCTAGAAAATTGACCAAATGAATAGTACATGTTCATTTGGCCATAACTCCCTCTAGACAAGTCCAAATGACCTGAATTTTATACCATTGGAAAGATTAGACATAGGACTAAAACTCTCATTAAGAACACCAAGCCCAAAAATTCCTCTAACCAAATGAAATTGCTGGCCCAAGTGAGGTCACCAAACTGACCAAAATCTATTCTGCCTAGAATTTTCTGGACATGAGCCTACCCAACCAGTTTTGGAAAAATGGCCATAACTTGGTCTATAAAATCCCAAATCCAATGAAACTAGTGGCAAAATTTCCACAAGAAATAGATCTACAACATTGATGATTTGACCAAAACCCAAAAACCAAGGAAACTAGGTCAATTTACTAGGTTAAATTAGTATATGAATTCTGGAAATTACCTAAGTGACCATTTGACCCCAGAACACTCATTTAGTCATATCAACCACTAGAAAACTCCAATTAGGATGACCCATACTAATCTGGAACCTTAAGAAATAGGGATCCAACTTTGTTTTGGACATGGTCCTCAATTTATGAACATAAGAACCCAAAAATGGAGGTCAAATCTACTAACCTGAACCTGGACCCTGAAGACATAGGGTACCTGAGTCTAGGCAAGTGATTTGGCCATAACTAATTCTACAAAATTTGAAAAATTGTAATTAAAATTTCTGAGTGACCATAAGACATAGGGTAATAACTTTTATGAAGAACATTAGGCCTAAAAATGACTGTAACAGGTCCAATTAATTAGACCAAGACAGACTCCAGAATTTGCCTAATTCTAGACTCAGAAAGAGACAGTGAACCAATTATGGTTATTTGACCATAACTTCAGTTCTAAAACTTCAAATAACATGATTCAAAAAGGAAAACAAAGAAAAGACATAAAGGGGCAACTTCCATGAAGGAAGTATAGCCAAAGAGTGGCCACATCTTGGCCAATTGGTTAGATGAATTGAAGACACTAAATCTAAACCTTGAGAAAGGTCCATAAAATAACTGAGTATATGAGATGAAATGAATTAGAATAAATTGTTAAATATAAAAATAATATGAATTAATGTAATTATAAATACTTAATAATATTATTCTACCCAAAATACACCTAGACTCATTTATATAGCTTGGATCGATTAGTATACCAATTAGGGACTACAGATTGCAGTACTGCCCACAGGGATAATCATTGATAGACAACATATGTCTAAGATGATTGTTTTACTGGCTTTATGCCTGCTCGATGGCCATAGTGTCAATTTTCATTATTACTGGCTTATGCCTGCCCGCTGGCCTTGTGCCTGATATGACTGTTGTATAGTGGGTAGACATACGGATGTCTAACTAGTATACTCCCATGTATCTAGTCTTTATAGTCTGTTATAGGTTGCTTGGGCACAGTTATGAGAAATAAAATTTTAAATTCAAACCAGTACATGAGAGAACCATTAAAATAAATTATATAAAACCGAATATAATATACATGAATAAAAAGATCCCGATTAACTTAATTGCTTCAAAAGTTTTATAAACATGTAAAAGACTGTAAATTCATATAATTGTATATTTCTTTATAATGTTATACGGAGGATAATTATTTCAATTATTTCAATATTTTTATTTCAATTTATGCATCACTAAGCAATATGCTTAGCGCGTTGGTTTTTCCATCGAGTACGTACTGGAGAGCAACAGCAGCAGTAGTGCCTAGACCGGACTTGGACCAGATCTGCTACAGTGTAGGTTGTCACCTCATCAGTTATTTTGGTAGGGCTCATGTACATATTAGATTTTGCATTTTGGTATTGTATGTAATAAATGATGTAAATAATTTTGGATTGTATATAAATTGTAAATTATTATATATGTAAACTTTATATGAATGAAATATGATTTATTTTCTTGAAATTGATATGAGCATGAAAAATGATATGATGAATGAATAGATGAAAGGAATATAATTTGAATTTAACAAGTAAATAATGGAATCTACCATGCACTAATAGAACAAAGGAAACTTTGTCTGTCTCCATAAAAATAAAATGAGATAAAAAAAAATTTTTGCAAGTGAGATAATAAAATTAAATAGACATTAAATTAATATTGTACACGATAAGACAAGATAGGGTGCTCCGGCACCGAATGTAGCACGCCTTACTCGGCTACACTATAGATAGGAGAGGAGTGTTACAGAAATAATGATAATAGCCATTAAATCAACAATTAAACTAAAATATTACATCTAATATAATAAGTTTTATTTAATATACTTAGCTCAAAGTAATAATTGAACAAAATTTAATTTAATACAATAATAAATAAAAGCTTTTAAATTTAATTTTAAAATAAAATAAAAAGATAACAATAATAATAATAATAATATCATAAAATGTGCTTAAACAATAAAATAATATGAGAATAATATTAAAAATTATATCTTTATATATAAAGGAAAATTCAGGTTATTACATTTTTAATTTTTATGCTCATTTAAGTTTTAATGGAATTTCAATTTCATTTTTAATTAACCATCTCATTTTAATAGAGATTTAATTTCATTTTATAAAAATTTAAAAAGTGATAAACTTGTATTATATAGATATTTTTAGGTACAATTGTACTATATTTCATGGCATTTAGGTAGATAATTGCATACATATTTGTTAGTTTCATTAGTTTTTGTTAACTTAGTTAATCTTCTCTAGATTTCATGTTTTCTGCATTTTTTTAGGTGTTGAAGGAAATCGAAGGTATAGGAGTGAAGTAGAAAAGCTTTGGAGGACTTAAAAGCGAGGGGAGTTGTTGATACACTTTACACAGGATGTGTAATCAAAGCCAAGGACTCGTGTAACCTTCTACCCAGTAAGAATTAAAAGAGTCACAGAAAAGCCTCAGTACACGGGTCGGGTAAAGGACCCCGTGTACCATCCAAGGACCCGTGTAACCTTCTGCTCATCAATGCTTGGAGTGGTAAAAGGAATGGAGACAATACACGAGCCGTGTTCTATGACTCGTGTAAACCCTAGTGCCCTGTGTAATATTCTGTCTTCCATCTAAAGAAAGGCCAAAATCACTCCAAAGCCTTACATATCCCAGGCCGTGTAGTGACACACAGGTCGTGTACTATGTGTCAACCAGCTTCCTAATTTGACTCTAGCTCCTATTTGGGCATGCCATTCAGACTTCTACTGCCCTTGGGACTCTGAAACTTAACCCTAAGACATTTAATATAAACATTAGCAGGAAGAAAGCATGAAAAGGAGAGGAAGGAAGAAAATTAAAAAAAAAAAAAAAGAGAAAAAAAGGGGAAGATCTTTGAGAGACTTCCTGAAAACCCTTAGTTCCCAAGCCTTCTTGAAGAGAGATTGCATAAATGCCAAGGAAGAGATCTATCAGCCAAAGATCCACAAGTCTACAGCTGCAAAATCTTTCTCTCAGTTTTTTTGTTCTAATTCTTTAGACTGCTTTTATGTTCTTTTATTTTTATTATATTATGTTTATTAAACTCACTATGAGTGAGTAGTTCTTTTAATTCTGCAATTTGGCAAGTAGCATTCTTAACTTCTATTATAGATATACATTGAGTTTTATTTAATGGAATTGAGTTTTGAGCTTTGATTCAATTTCTTGTGCTCTTAATGCATGCTATGTGTTAGAATCCACTTAGTTATGATCTAAGATATTAATTGAAGAACTAAAAGGTGAAGATTAGTATCAGAAAATTAGGATTTTGAACCTAGAAAATCTGACTTAGAGATAGGCTGATGACCTTTATGGAATTTCATAATTAATCATAGATCTTAAGGGATTTTGATTAGGACTGATCAGCACGAAAGTAGGGTTTGGTCTAATTGAAATACACCTTAGATACCTTGAGAGAGGATCTAAGATACTTTTGGATTAATTTCCATCAAAGTGATAACACTCATTCCATTGATAAAGTAAGATTAAAACCATAATAGGGTTAAAGTGTGAAATCTTAGTTTTGGAATTATTTATCCAAATAGAATCCTGCTTAAGTTCTTAAATTTACTTTCTTTTGTTTTCAGTAGTTATTCAGCACTAGCTTAAATTTTATTACCCTATAACTTTTGAAAGTTTAGACAGCTAAAATTATCGTGTAGTTTAGTACTTATGCCTAAAATTCCCTATGGGAATGATACTCTACTCATCACTTTATCACTTGTTAGTGATCCATATACTTGCAGGGTTATAAAACCAGCAAACAAGTTTTTTAGCACCGTTGCTGGGGAATTTAGTAATATTAAATGATAGGTAATTTAGCTGATTTAAATATTTATTTCTTTTGATTATTTTAGATTGATTTATTTTTATCTTTTTATTTCTTTTTCAGGTGCTAAATTAAGTATATAACCAGAATAACCAAACCTGAAGAAGAATTGCTTGAATTGGATCCTGAAATAGTCAAGACTCTAAGAACCATCTGGAGAGAAAGGAGAAACCAAGAGCTAGAACCTAAACCTGAAATTCTTGAAGCTCTAGTCATGGCAAATAACAACAATAACAAACCAAGATCCCTGAGGGACTATGGAGCCCCTACTATCCAAGGATTCCAATCCAGCATTACCAGGCCTATAGTCGAGGCCAATAATTTTAAACTTAAAACAGCATGGCTTCAAATGATTCAACAAACCCAATTTGGAGGCCTACTTATGGAAGATCCACATTATCACCTACAGTGTTTTCTCACTTTGTGCGACACTTTTAAAATGAATGGGGTTTCTGATTAAGCTATTACACTCCGAGTATTCCCATTCTCACTTAGAGATAAGGCGAGGAAGTGGCTACTTTCTTAACTAGCTAGAACATTCATCACCTGGGAGGATCTTTCACAAGCCTTCCTAGCAAGGTATTTCCCACTTGCAAAAACTGCAAAATTAAGGCTAAAACTGAACACCTTCAGACAAAAGGAAGGAGAGTCACTCTATGATGCATGGGAGAGATACAAAGACCTTCAAAGAGAATGCCCACACCATGGCATAGAAGATTGGCTCCTTATACAAAATTTGTATAATGGATTATTACCATCCATAAAAAGCTCAGTTGATTCAGCAACAAGAGGACATCTTATGGAGAAAACAATGACTGAAGCTTTGGAACTGCTAGAAAGATATCATAATTTTGCGTGTAAAGTGTAACATCTCGAGAATTCCAAGCTCTTAATAGAACTATTTATGGTCTGTGAATAGTATTATTCAAAGCCAGCTCGAGGACTAAAAATGAGATAGAAATTAATTAAGATAAGCAGAATAAAAATTGAAGTGACCATTGGGTTATGGACTTAATCTGTATTATTGAAAAAGATGGACTATAACCTGATGAAGGGCATTTTGATCAATTCACTTGAAGAGTTGATTTTTGATCAAAATGTCAATTAAATTAAGTGAGATTGATATATTTGAAAGGAACTTAAATAACCAACAGGAGTATGAAAATTTAATGGGGACATAGAAGGAATTGTTGAATTGTAATAATTATAATCAAAATTATAATTATAATTATTTGGATATTTTGTAAATAAGACAAAATTTATTACTTAAGATAATATCTCATTTAAAATACATCATTATCATTACCATCATCTTCATCTTCTTCCTCTATCTCACTTTGCCGTCCACTCTATCTTTCTATCCTCCATTGAAGCTCCATTCTCCAAGCTCTAAACCTTTAACTTCTCTATAATTTTCATAGGAAATCAAGAGAAAACCTTAAATCAAGTCTTGATTTGAAGAAAGTATGCAAGAATTCAAAGAAATTTGAAAGATTAATGAAGAGGGAGTGTTGGCCAATTCAGATAAGTTGTGATTTAAGCTTATTTAGTTATGAATTAATGAAATTTAAGTTTAATTGTGAGGGATTACTATGGAAATTGATTGGAATTATGGGTGTTATTGACGGGAGAAATTTCGATTTGGGGAGATAAGAAGGAGGGTCAAAGTTTTGGTGGAATTGAAGGTTGATTGAAAGTGATTAGGGCTTGAAATCAAGGTTAGTGCTAAGAAACTCCTTAAATTTTTAAAGTTTTTGCTACTTAAGTTAGGGTTTTATGCAATTAGGGTTTTCATTGTATGAAGCCTATTTAATACTATTATGTTTGTATTATAACTATTAGATGTGTATTTATTGAGAAACATTAATGATAGGGTGAAGAGATTAAATGAATTGATAAGTCCACATTAAGTGTGAATCTAGACAGCTTGAGTCTAGTGGGATTAAATGCTCATAACTTGAACTACATAATTCCAATTGATGTGAAACTAATGGCAAATAAAAGATAAGACAATATACCAAAACTTTCATGAGGACAAGTTGCTCAAATTCTATATGTAAATACCTTGAAGAATTGCTAGAAATTGAGTTACAAAACCTGAAACTTAGGAGCAGGACGCCCTGAACAGTCCGGATTAAATGAGTATAACTCACTCTAGGAAACTCCAAATGAGATGATTCTTAGTTTGTTGAAAAGATAAGGCACAAAGAAACAACTTTCCTGAAGAAAAAAATTTAAAAACTGCCCAGACCCTGTCCTGCGATTAGTAAAGAATGCATATGAACATGTTCTGTTTACTTGGACATAACTCATTGTATATAATTCCAAATGAGGTGAATTTTACCTCATTGAAAAGCTATGATATAGAGGAAAAATTTTCATGCAGAACCCTTGACCTAAAACAGACTGGAAGATACCTAAATTAGGGTTGGAATCTAGCAATGTAAAACTAAAATCCTAAAAAATGACTAAATGAACAGTACACACTAAATTGAGCATAACTCACTCTACAAAACTCTAAATTGAGTAATTCTTGAACCTGTGTAATCCTGAGACATAGAGGAACAATTCATATGAAGACCATGATGCTAAATTATGACTATAACCTATCCAAATTTGCTTGACAAAGTGAGTCCAAAAATATGCCTAGATTCTGAAAGTGACCGAAAAACTAGAAATTTGTCACCAGAACAATTTTGGCAAAATGGCCATAAGTCAAGCTACACAAATGCAAATTGAATGATTCCAAAGCCAAAATAAACATAAGACATAGATCTATAATTCTCATGAAGAAGGTATGGCCTAATTCCTATTGTACCTTAGCCAAATTTATTAAGTAAATTAAGGTACCAAACCTGGAATTTATGAAATGTAAGCATAATTGTCTAAAATGTGAATTGTGATTCATGCCAATAGCATGCTAAGCATGAATGGCATGTGAAATTGTGTTTGAGACCTATGTTCCCGTGATGAATGAGATGATAATGAAATGATGAAATAATGAGAACCTTGAATTGCTAATGATAATAAATTAGCCCGAATATGGCTAAACAATAGTGCATGGGTTGGATAGATTGGCATGCTAAGAAGGGATAAGATTAGTAGTACTGCACATGGCTTCTATGCCCGGATACCATTGGCAGACACCAAGTATCCGGTATGGTTATCCCTTATTCATGATTGCTTTGAATAATCATTGGCAGGCATCGAGTGTCCGATATGATTATTCTCATGGCTTTTATGCCCAATTATATTGCATACCCGACAGGTACTGATGTATCCAACGGTATGACGGCCCGAGGCACCGAGTGTCCAGTGTTAGTAAAACTCCCGTATCCAGTCTAGATAATTCTATTAAAGGTTAATTTGGGCACTGAAATAAATTAAGAAAATTGAACATCGAAATAAAGAAAAGGAAAGATCCTATGAAAATAAATATGTCCAAAGATCGTGAAAATATGTAAATATGAGAAAAATGAGAGAAATTTAAACAAATGAAATGACTACAACTTTTTGATGTTATAAATTATACAATCTTTTAAATGATTTATTAATATTTAAATGTGCATTTTCCTTATTTCATATAAGCATGAAATTATTTTTGTTTGTATATGGTATTTTTATTATGTTAGTGCACCACTAAGCAGAAATGCTTAGCGCAATGGTTTCTCCTCACACAGGTCCAAGTGATAAGACCCAGTAAACTTGAGACAGAGATTTTGGGACTGATCTACAGTAGGGATCATTGTCACCTCCGCACATCATTTTGGTATAGATCATTGACCCACAATAGTGCAAGATCTTGTGTATTGAAATCAAATACAAAGTTGTAATTAAATTTTGAAATGTATGATAAATGTACAGATTTGTAAATGAATGTAATGAAGGAAAAAATTATGTATAGAAATGGATGTGATTATAAAAGGAATATGAATTGTGATGTTGAAATTTTTATATATTTGAGACTTTCCCTTATGGATATTTTCAACATGTAAATTCTTTAACAGGTAAATGTCAAAAATAAGGGGAAACTCTTGCAGTTTTCCATTTAAAATTTCCTTAATTAAATTATGATGAAATTAAATTGATCATCAATTGAATAAGATAAGATTAGGTTCTTTGGCACAAGATGTGGCATTCTTTTGCTTGGATACACTGTAGATATGGTAAGGGGGTGTTACAGGTCAAATGAGAGGAGAGATGTATGGAGGACGATAAGGATCCTAGAATTGGATGCCCTCAGCATGATTAATGCCTAATTTGACCAGCTCACAGAAAGACTTGACAGGATGCAAGCCAATGTAGTGGGATCAAGCAATCAATACTGCAAAAGTTATGGGAGAGGTCATGTAACTTCAGAATGCAGTCTTTATAATAAGCCTTCTATAGAGCGGCTAAACTATGTGAACAATGGAGGGAACTTCAACCAAAGATAGGTCAATAACCCTTATTCTAATACTTATAACCCTAGATGGAGAAACCACCCTAATTTCTCATGGTCCAATTCACATAATTTGCAAAATTAGCCCATAAATAAATAGTAGGGATACATGCCACCACTAACAGGTTTCCAAAATAGAGGTCAGAATTTAATACGGCAACCACCACCACCTCCCCAACTTTAACAAGCAAAATCCAAGTTGACAATAGAATGCATGATGGAGGGCCTTTTGGTAGGACAACAACAGCAAAATTAGACGATCAAACAACTAGCTTCCAATGTGGATCAATTAGCCACCCATAGTAAAATGCTTGAAAACCATATTGCCCAGCAAGCTGATCCTTCAAGTAAATAGATTAGAAAATTACCTAGTCAACTAGAGATGAACCCCAAAGAGCATTGCAAGGCAGTTACGTTGAGGAGTGTGAGGACATTGTAGGAACAAAACCAAAAGAAAAACAAAAGCAAAAGGGAGAAACTTCTAAAAATTCTAACAGCCAAGAGGGGGAAAAAGAAAAGTAAGCTGAAGAAGTCAGTGAAAAGGAGGAAAGAAAGAAAAAGAAATTACCAGAACCTTACCAACCCCCCCTACCTTTTCCTCAAAGGTTCCAAAAAGCCAAATCAAACAAGCAGTTTGGAAAATTTTTAGAAGTTTTATAGAAACTTTATGTCAACATTCCTTTTACATAAGCACTATCTCAAATGTCATCCTATGTAGATTTTTTAAAGAAAATTCTTTCCAAGAAAAGAAAGTTAGAAGACTATGAGTGTAATACCCTCATATTAAGTAGTCCGTACATTCTACTGTTCCGGTGACTAGTATTTGTCCGGACAGCTAGAATGTCTAGAATCATACCTAAGCCACAGAGAAAAGTTCATAAATAAAATTAATAAAGATTACATGAAGGTGAACGAAAATAAGAGAAATAAAGCACAAAACGGTTAAATGAGTCGAAGGTCCCGGCAATGGGTGACTGACCCGGGAAGTGACTGCAAGCTCAGTTGCTACCCTAAATTTGTGTGGGACCCCATGACATCCTAAGTCAAGGAATAATTGTGAAATTTATTGTGAATGTGAAAACCATAGAAAAGAAAAGAGAACAAACTCAAATAAGTGAATCAGAACTTAAAAACTCATCGGACATGATTAAAAAGATGGATTATAACTGATGAGGGGCATTTTGGTCAATTCACTCCTAGAGGTAACTTTTGACCTAAATGTCCATTAAATTGTGTGAGATTAAAATAAAGAAAAATAATTAAAAATATAGAGAGTGTAGAGAAAGAAAAGAAAAAGAAATAAAAAATTATATTTTTAAATTGCTTTATGACATAAGCATTACATAAGCATGACATAATTAAAAATTTTAATTTTTAAATTATGGATTTTGGAGATAATTATAACTTTAAAAAAGACAAAATTAATAAAAAATCAAAATCATCTTCTTCCCATTTCATTTGGCCGGCTCGCCTCTCTTCCTTCTCTCTCTCTTTTCTTTTCCTTTCCACCATTGATGACCACTTGAGCTTCTAAAAACCCTAGTTCTATCCCATAAAATTCATAAACACCTCAATAAAAACTTAATATTTTACCTTGGGTGGAAGATTGGAGGAGAGAAATTCAAGAAACAAGTAAGGGAAATTGAAGATTGAAGAGCTCCATTAGAGGTAAGCCACCCTTCCCACTTAAATTGATGTCTACTCATAGAATTAAGGTTGGATAAAAGGAAATTACATGAAAAATTGAAAAATCATTTAAGTATGAGGAAGGAAGAATTTCGGTCAGCCATAGGAGCTTAGGGGTTTGATGAGTTTGATCTAAATTAAACATGTATTGTGATGTTTTATGATGTGGTATACATAATTGGTGAAGTATAATTGCATGGATTGCATGAATTGTGAAGTTAGGGGAATTAGGGTTTATGGAAATTAGGGTTTTTATGGTAGATTACTAAATTGATGGTAGTGATGGTAAATTAAGGTCATTTGATGTGCCATGAATGTGTATTGATGTTGAATTAAGGAATGAAATTGATGGATTGGTGGTGTGCCATATGCTAGAATTCTGGACAGCTTGAGTCTAGTCCACGTAGATGGTTATAAGTTGAGTTATATAGCTCCAATTGGTGTGAGGCCAATTGGAGACGAAACTTAGGACATAATGCTAAATTTTTCATGAAGACACCTTGTCTAAAAACTGACCATAGGTTACCCTAAAATTTGCTTGAATCCGGATTACAATTCTGGACTTGATAAAAAATGACCAAATGAACAGTGTTTAGTAAATTAGGCATAACTCACACTAAAAAACTCCAAATAAGGTGATTCTTGAACCAATAGAAACCTAAAACATAGTAGAACACTCCTTATGAGGATTATGAACCCAAATAATGACCCTAAGTTAATCAAATTGCTAGACCAAATTAGTCCAACAAATCTATCTTGACTCTAGACATACCTAGAAATTCTGGACAATCACCTATCTGACCAGTTTTAGTAAAATTACCATAACTTGAGCTACAAAACTGCAAATGTAGTGATTCAAAATCCAAAATATTAATAAGACCTAAAACTACAACTTTAATGCTTTGGCCATAACCCAGATCCTAAAGGAACTTAGGGAAATTGTTAGGACAAGTCAGGAACTCTAATCCTGGAATTCCTACATTTGGAGTGATTGGTCATTTGACACTTGGATAGTAAATGAATCATAACTCCCAGTAGAAAACGCCAATTGTGATGAGAAAACTGATCTGTAAACTTAAGAAATAGAGCTATAATTTTGGTTTAGAAACACTGCTCAAAATCTGAGTGTAAGGACCTCTAATGTGAATTGCAAAGACTAACCTGAACTTGAAATCCTGAATGTATAGGGTTTACGAGTCCAGGTTGGTTAATTAGCCATAACTTACTCTACACAACTTCAAATTTAGTGATTCTCAAACTTGTGTAACCATGAGACATAGGGGAACAACTCATATGAAGAACACCAAGTCAAATTATAACTGTAACTTATCCAATTAGCTTGACAAATTTGAGTTCCAGAATCTGCCTTGTCCTGGAACAGTATTGGTCACTGGACCAGTACTTGGTAAATTGACCATCACTAGAGCTACAAAACACCAAATGGAGTGATTCAAATTGAAAAATAAAACTAAGACATAGAGGAATAATTTTCATGAAGAACATTTCACCAAATTATAACTAGAACTAGGTTGAAATTGGGTTTAAAAGTCAGAGCATGAAACTGTCCAGGACCCAAACTCCTTGAATTTGCATAAGTAACTTAGGCATTCATTTAATTAGTTATTAGAGATAATTAGAATAAGTATTGAGACATTTCCATCGTATATTTTCAGTGGAAAAGGAGCCTCCTAAAGAGGGAAAAAGTTATTTTAAGTAAGAGGATTATAAAGAGGTTTGTGCACAACTAAACCTTCTTCTTTGTTTTTCAATTTGAAATTTGTTTGGATAAGTTTGTATGAATGATTTATGATTTTTATAGCATTGAGAACTTTAAATTGAGAAATTGTGTATTTCCAACCCTTTTCGGGTAATTGTTTTAAAGGAAATATGATTGTGAATTGGTAAATACATTTAATGAATGGAAATTGTTTGAAATTGATTTGAAACCACAGTTGACATAACTATGTGATTTGTATTCCTCACTAGCTTGCCTAGTGAGATGAATTGGATTTGTTTTCCCTATCTAGCTGAAGTGGTGACGTGTGTTTCTAGTTAAGGAAGTATTAAATGAGTACTCATAAATATGCTAGCTAGCCCTTGTGTTCCCCATTAGCCTTTGGTTATTAGGATGAATTAGAAATTTGTGTTATGTTCTAAACTGTGTGGTTTTTAGCAACTTGTGTTTTATGATTGTTTGGAATCAAATGTGATTTTATTAAATGATTCTGTCACACCCTACCTCTCTGTAAGGCATAACATGATCCCGTAGTATACCTAATGAATTACCAACTTCATCTACTGATAACCCATTAAATACACTACAAGGGATTTTAAAACTTTTCTTACTTCTTTTTACAGTAGTGAGCACAATTTATAGGTGTTAAAAAAAAACTTTTTGAACTGAAGTGAAACAACTAACTCATTTGGACTATTAGTAATTTCTGTAAAAATTTTGGCAGAGTGCCATCTGTATTTTGGATAAAACAGTTCTTCAGAAAACCTGTAAAAAGCACTTCAATATATTTCCAAATCTCAACTCCAACATAACTCAACACAACATATTTCTCAATTCAAATCCACAGTAATTTTTCAAAGACTGAGATAAAGAAATACAGTACAAATTTTACAAGCCAAAATATCTCATAATTTACTTTACAACTTCAATGTACAATTTTAATTTACAACTGCTCAAAACCAAGAACAATATGTACATACAGTGGTCATACATTACAGTACAAAATGCAAAATGTGGTATACTCAATATACCCGATGATCTCTCGCTGAATGTACTAGCGACCTAGGTCGCTCGTCTGTCTGTCTACTGCGACAAAGAATAAGAAGCTATCATTTGAGACAATGTCTCAGTGGTGCACAACATTAACCAAATACAACTTTAAATCACAATTTATAAATCATATAAATAGTGGATACTTAAAACCATAGCTAAATTCAAGACAATGAATGTCATAAGGAATTTAACACAATATCACAATAAATCTCGGTAATCAAAACATAGTTAAATTCAGAAGACAGTGAATGTCAATAAGAATTTAAACTCCATTTCACAATCTTACAATACGTATCAATAAATCACACACAACTTAATCATGTTCCAATGTTCAATTCGTCCCAAAAAATGATGGCTAATGAGGTATTCAATTCGTCCCAAAAGCCGATGGCTAATGAGGTATAACATAGCTAGCTAGCAAAAATATGAGTACTCATTCAATTCGTCCTCAATAGGCACACACCTCAACACTTTAGCCAGAGAGGGAATTCAATTCGTCCCACTAGACAAGCTAGCGAGGAATACAATCAATATACATGATAGCTGTGGTTTCAAACCATTTACAATGCTTTTCAATCAATAAGTATCCATCAAATATCATTCAAATAATTTTTCACAGTTTCAAACCATTTACAATGCTTTGCAATCAATAAGTATCCATTCAAACACATTTCCACAATTCAAAACAATAATATGCAAATAGTCAATATTTATTTCAATTGAAAAATTCCAAAAGAAATAACTGTTGTGCACAAACCTTTGATAACTGTCTCCTAGCCTTGACTCAGTGTTTCCTTCCCTTTCCCTGAGTCTTTGCTAACTGAGAAACACAATTTGAAGTGTTTCAGTACTAAATTAAACTGTCTCTAACGATAATGCTTGATAAGTAATTTACTGAATGCTATTATTTGCTTAATCAACCTAATATATCGACCCTCAATGCGTTTTAGGTAAATTAGGTTTTAGTATTACTAATATGTCACATTCGATAGTCTTTTAGGGTTGGTACATGTTACCAATTTCAGTTTCGTGTATACTGCATTTTCTTGCAATTTACTGGATTCCGGGATACTAGTTTGACCTAGCCGGACGACCTAGTTTCCTCAGTTTTCGGGTTTCGGTCAAAACTACAAACTTGTATATCTATGTCTTATTGCACGCGGGGCAAAATTTCAGGTCATTCTGAGTTATGTAGACCAAGTTATGGTCATTTTACTATTGCTGGTCAAAATACATCAAAATTGGTCACTTTAGGTCACTTTAGGTCATTTTAGGTTCGGCCAGTTTTTGGACCCGAACTTGTGAAAGCTTTTTGACTTGCTTATGGTCATTTCTGGGCTTTGGTGTCTTCATAAGACTTGTAGATTTAGATCTTAACTATTCATGGTCAAAATTTCAGGTCAATTGGACCTGTTTTGAGTGAGTTATGGCCTAAACACTAACTACTACCCAAATGGTCAATTTTCAGGCCTTATTTGCACTTAATCTGGATTTGGCCATTTTTCAAGCTACCTTGCAAGCAGAATTTTGGCAAGCTTCCTTCATGAAAGTTGGCACATTTTGTGCCTAGTTTCACTTCCAATTGGTCTCATACCAATTGGAGCCACACACTTAAAGTTCTAGGCTCAAAACACAAACTGCCTTATTGCATTTCTTTCATACACATCAAGGATCACTTTTAACACTTACCAAACTCAACATTCAAGCCAATTCTGGTTGTACCATAACCTAAACATAATTCACAACATATTATAGGTCATTTTGGCAGCTTACAATTACATTCAATGTGCACCATTTAGTACAGAATTTTTCAAACCCAATTTACAACAATTCAATCACCTAACCATAACACTTTTACATGTCCAACCTCACACCATCATACATATACCCAAGCTGCCATAACAACTACTACAATTCAACATTAATATTCTATAAACCAAATATGAAATAACATCCTTATGGTTCACCAAACCAAGCTGCCGATTCATGCATTTACATTCCATTAATTTCCAAGCTTCCAATTTCAAATACACATTCACATATACTAAGTATACATCACCCAAATAAATTCCTACACACATAAACATTTAATCAACCCTTTAATCTACCATTTGCAAGCATGAATAAGCTATCCTCAAAGAGTTTCCATGGCTGCCAAAAGTACACATCCCCATTTAAACATCAAACCTCAAAAATGTCTCCATAAATCAAGTACCCATAACATCCTTACAAACTTTAATAAAACAATAATCAAAAACACAAACTTACCTATTGATGAGGCTTGTTAAATCTTCCCCAAACTCTCTTGAATTTAGTATCAACTTCGTCCTTGTGAGGTGGGGATCAAAATTAGTGAAGTAACTTTGGTGTTTGGAGGTGGAAATGATGGAGATTAGGAAGCTCTCTCAAGTTTCGGCCATGGAGGATTTTGAGCTCTTCATTTCAGCATGGAAGGATGAATGAAGAAGATGAAGTGTGAGTGGGTTTACACCTGCCCACTTAAGGATTGTTTAATCCCATAGTGCTCCACTCACCACAGTTTAATGATTTAATATGTTTTAAGTGTTAATTACTCCATTTATACCCCATTTTTGGCTATTTACATTAAGTACTACTAATTCAATTTTTCATTATATTTTCCAAGTGTAATATCATGTGTTTTTAATGGAAATTTAGGTCAAAAGACAACTCGGGGTGTCAAATGACCACAATGCCCCTGTTCGGGTTGCATTCCTGATTTTTCGGTAACACCGAGTTTTGTCCATTTTTCGATTTCTCACTTTTCTTTGTACTAATTAATTAATTTTTCTTTAATATTTTTAATGGTATTTATACTTCAATTGATGTCTCTTTAAGTCTTAAAAATATTTTCTAGGGTTCCCCGCGGTCCAGGGCTAGTCAACGGTCCACGTCATGACTTCCCGGTGCGGTCACCCATCGCTAGGGTTCTCGGCTCGCTTAACTTGGTTACATTTCTTTGCTATTATTTTTCCTTTATTTTTCTTGTATTTTCTTTTCTTGTATTTCATTATTTTATGTCTCCTCACTCATATCGAAGTGTAGTTCTAGGCATCCTAGCTGTCCGGACAACACTGGTCACCGGAACAATAGAACGCACTACCGAACATAGGGGTGTTACAATTCTCCCTCTCTTAAATAAATTTCGTCTCGAAATTTTACCTGGCATTAGTCTCTGAACAGCTATGGGTGTTGTCTCCTCATATCCATTTCACATTCCCAAGTAGCTTTCTGGCCTGAATGATGGTTCCACAGCACTTTAACCAGGTGTATCTGTTTGTTCCTCAGCTGCTTCACCTCATAAGCCAGAATTTCTATGGGTTCTTCCTCATATGAGAGGTCTGGATTTACTTCAATCTCTTCAACTGATAGTACATGAGTTGGGTCTGATCTGTACCTTCTTAACATGGACACATGGAAGACATTGTGTATCCTTGCTAACTCCGAAGGTAATGCCAACCGATATGCCAAAGGACCCACTCTTTCCAGAACCTCATATGGTCCGATGAAACGAGGACTCAGTTTCCCCTTTTTGCCAAATCTCATAATCCTCTTCCAAGGAGAAACTTTGAGGAATACTTTATCACCCACTGCATATTCAATATCTCTTCTCTTCAAATCAACATAGGACTTCTGACGATCTGATGTAGCCTTGAGTCTATCTCTGATCAATCTGATCTTTTCCTCTGTCTGTTGAACAATTTCTGGCCCAATCATCTTCCTTTCACCTACTTCATCCCAACATAAGGGAGTTCTGCACTTTCTGCCATACAAAGCTTCATATGGAGGCATCCCAATGCTTGATTGATAGCTGTTGTTATAAACAAACTCAATCAAAGGCAAGTGTATATCCCAACTACCTTCAAACTCAATCACACAAGCCCGTAGCATATCCTCCAATATCTGAATAACCCTTTCAGATCGCCATCCGTCTGCGGGGTGGAATGTTTGTCTTGAAGTTCAATCTAGTTCCTAGGGCTCTCTGTAGACTACCCCAGAATCTAGAAGTGAACCTAGGATCTCTGTCAGACACAATTGATACTGGCACTCCATGTAGTTTTACAATTTCATATATGTACAATCTGGCCAATCTTTCTAAGCTATAATCCATCCGAACTGGCAAAAAGTGAGCAGACTTGGTCAATCTGTCAACTATAACCCATACTGCATCATGACCATTCTGTGTTCTTGGAAGTCCTGTAACAAAATCCATAGTTATTCATTCCCATTTCCACTCTAGTACTGGCAAAGGATGTAACAAACTAGCTGGAACTTGATGTTCTGCCTTTACTTGCTGACAAGTTAGGCATTTGGAAACAAATTCAGCTATATCTCTCTTCATACCCATCCACCAGTAATGCTCTTTCAGCCCTCTGTACATTTTAGTTCCACCAAGGTGCATAGCAAAAGGAGACTCATGTGCTTCCTTCATAATGATCTGTCTCAATTCCACATCACTAGGGACGCACATTCTGTCCTGATGTAGCAATAAACCATCATCTCTCATAGAGAATTCAAGTTTCTTGCCCTGCTGGACTTCTTTCAGTAGCTTCTGATATTTATCATCATTCTGAGCAGCCATTCTGATCTAATCAATGAACACTGGCTGTACATGCCATGCAACTACTGTCTGTCCCTCATCATCAATCTCTAAACTGGCATGTTGTGCTTTCAACTCATATGCCATGGATAAAGGAGAAACCCTGAGACTTGCCATAGTTTTGCGACTTAAGGCGTCAGCCACCACATTTGCTTTCCCTGGCTGATAGTCTATTAAGCAATCATAGTCTTTACTGAGTTCTAACCATCTCCTCTACCTCAAATTCAATTCCTTCTGGGTGCCTAAGTACTTCAAGCTCTTGTGATCTGTGTAAATGTAGCATTTCTCCCCATACAAATAGTGTCTCAATCTTTAGAGCAAAAACAATAGCTGCTAGCTCCAAATCATGTGTTGGGTAGTTCCTCTCATGCGGTTTCAGCTGGCGTGATGCATAAGCAATGACATTCCGATCTTGCATCAGTACACAGCCTGACCCATTGTGAGAAGCATCACTATAAACTGTGTATTCTTTACCCGGAGTAGGTAAAGTGAGGACTGAAGCTTCAGTTAAACACCTCTTCAACTCATCAAAACTTTGCTGACATTTATCTGTCCACTGAAATTTTACATCTTTCCGAAGCAATTTGGTCAGTGGAGAAGATAACATAGAAAACCCTTTCACAAACCGACGGTAATATCCAGCTAAACCCAGAAAACTGCGAATTTCTGTGATGTTCCTGGGTGGCTTCCAATTAAGGATAGCTTCTACCTTGCTGGAATCTACCTTGATCCCTTCAGCTGACACAACATGTCCCAAAAAGGAGATTTCTTTCAGCCAAAATTCACATTTCGACAATTTGGCGTATAGTTGTTTCTCCCTTAAAGTCTGCAGTACAATCCGCAGATGTCTGTTATGCTCTTCTGCATTCCTCGAATATATTAAAATGTCATCAATAAACACCACCACAAATTGATCGAGATATGGTCTGAAAATAGTGTTCATCAGATCCATAAAAACAGCTGGAGCATTTGTTAACTCGAATGGCATTACTAGAAACTCATAGTGGCCATACCGAGTTCCGAAAGCAGTTTTTGGAATACTCTGCTCTTGCACCTTCAACTGATAATAACCGGATCGCAGATCAATTTTGGAGAATATAGCTGCACCCTTCAATTGATCAAACAGATCATCAATGCGAGGTAATGGATATCTGTTCTTTATTGTCACCTTATTCAACTGTCGGTAATCTATACATAAGCGAAGAGTGCCATCCTTCTTCTTAACAAACAATACTGGCGCTCCCCAAGGTGACACACTAGGGCGAATGAAGCCCTTTTCAAGTAGTTCTTGCAATTGTACTTTCAACTCCTTCAACTCTGCTGGTGCCATTCTGTATGGTGTTATAGAGATTGGATCCACACCAGGCATAACATTAATTTCAAACTGCACTTCTCTTTCCGGAGGTAATCCTGGCAATTCATCAGGAAATACATATGGAAAGTCACATACTGTAGGGATGTCTTTCAATGCTGGACTCCCCACTTGGGTGTCTACCACATGTGCCAAGTATGCTTCACACCCCTTTCTGATCATTTTTCTGGCTAGTGCAGCCAAAATGATGTTTGATGGCAATAGCTGTCTCTCCCCATGTATTACCACATCACTGTACTGAGGGAGACCAAAAGTGACTGTCTTCAGCCTACAATCAATCATGGCATGATGCCTGGCTAACCAATCCATGCCCAAGATGATATCATAATCTCTGAAGGGCATTTCAATGAAATCAGACAGAAAAGTGTGTCCTTGGATCACTAAAGGACAATCCCTATACATTTTATTAACCCTGACCTCCTGTCCTAGCGGACATGTTACTAGCACCTCAAAGTCCATTTTTGTACATGGAACAGCAATGCAATCAATGATGCTAGCACTCACATAAGAATGGGTAGAACCCGGATCAAATAACACAAACACATCTTGGTTAAAATTTGAGAAGGTACCAGCCACAACATCAGATGTCTCGGCCTCTTCTCTCTGTCTCATTGCATAAACTCTAATCGAGCAATCGTCTTGCTCGATCGTTTCATCGTGCCTTGGCCGCTGGCCGGGCTACCTCTACCCCGCCTCTACCTTTACCGGGTGGTTGTGAACTTCGTGATGTGGCTCGAATCGACCCTTCGCAGTAGTAGGAGGTGGTCCAACTCTGCACCATCGGTGCGATCCTTGGCAAAGTGTCCTGTGCCTCCACAGTTATAACAGGCTCCAATAGCCTTATAGCATATCCCACCATGATTTCTTCCACAAGTTTCACATTGGCGGGGAGGGTAGGAACTTCTGAAACTCTGCTGACCAGATAGTGGAGGTTTCTGTCCTGAATATCTTCCCCTACCAGACTTCTTGCCACCTCTGCCATGTCCCCCATGGTTCGTCCTCTTTCCAGTAGGACCACTGGAACTCTGTTCTACTGATTGTCCATCTTTCTCTGTCTTCTCTGATTTCTTTTTCTTAGGAGCAGCTTCAGACTCAATTCTTTCCAACTCTAGGGCTTGAGAAACAAGTTCAGAGAAGTTAGTGTGTTTGAATCCGACCACTTGTAATCTGATACTGGGCTTCAAGCTGGTTTCAAACCTCTTGCATCTCTCCCTGCTGGTAGCAAGTAAACTTACTACATAATGGCTTGGGAGGGAAAATTCTCTTTCATACTCAGCCACTGATCTGCTCCCCTGTTTCAGAGTTAGGAACTCTTGTAACTTCTGGTCTACATAAGCATCGGGGACATATTTTTGTCTGAATTCCCTGAGAAAGTCATTCCATGTTAGCACTGCAGGTTCTACCAGACTGTGGGGAATGGTTTTCCACCTGTCATAAGCATCCCCCTGTAGCAAAGATACTGAGTATTCAAATCTGAGCTCCTCTGTGCAATGCAGTTTCTTGAATACCCTATCCATCTTTTCTAACCACTGTTCAGCCTCTAGAGGATCTATCGCCCTTGAACTCAGAGCCCCATATTTCATCAATTTGTCATACGCCTAGCAGAGATCGTGGTTGTACCATTGGTGTCTCAGATGGGACTTGAGTAGGCACATTACCAGCCATTTGTTGGAACATTGCAGCCATCTCACGAGCGAATCGAGCAGAAATCATGCAGATCTGCGGGTGCCTTGAACCACTGACATTGTGTAGGCCTGGGGCATCCCCTTGCACCTCAGCCTCAATAGATTGATCGACTGAACAATCACCCTCTTCCATAGTCAATGCAAGGATCTTAGAACTCCTGAACAAATAACACAAGGAGATTTTCTCCCGTTAGTGCATATTTATAATCAAATGTACTGTATGTATCAAACAATGATATTTAGCAGTTGTACTATGAAGAAAGAATATTCAAGTAACAGATGAAAATAGAATTTAAAAACTTTGCTCTGATACTACTAAAACATGTCACACCCTACCTCTCTGTAAGGCATAACATGATCCCGTAGTATACCTAATGAATTACCAACTTCATCTACTGATAACCCATTAAATACACTACAAGGGATTTTAAAACTTTTCTTACTTCTTTTTACAGTGGTGAGCACAATTTACAGGTATTAAAAAAAAACTTTTTGAACTGAAGTGAAACAGCTAACTCATTTGGACTATTAGTAATTTCTGTAAAAATTTTGGCAGAGTGCCATCTGTATTTTGGATAAACAGTTCTTCAGAAAACCTGTAAAAAGCACTTCAATATATTTCCAAATCTCAACTCCAACATAACTCAACACAACATATTTCTCAATTCAAATCCACAATAATTTTTCAAAGACTGAGATAAAGAAATACAGTACAAATTTCACAAGCCAAAATATCTCATAATTTACTTTACAACTTCAATGTACAATTTTAATTTACAACTACTCAAAACCAAGAACAATGTGTACATACAGTGGTCACACATTATAGTACAAAATGCAAAATGTGGTATACTCAATATACCCGATGATCTCTCGCTGAATGTACTAGCAGCCTAGTCTGCTGCCCTGTCCGTCTGTCTACCTGCGACAGCAATAAGAAGCTATCGTTGAGACAATGTCTCAATGGTGCACAACATTAACCAAATACAACTTTAAATCACAATTTATAAATCATATAAATAGTGGATACTTAAAACCATTGTTAAATTCAAGACAATGAATGTCATAAGGAATTTAACACAATATCACAATAAATCTCGGTAATCAAAACATAGTTAAATTCAGAAGACAGTGAATGTAAATAAGAATTTAAACTCCATTTCACAATCTTACAATACGTATCAATAAATCACACACAGCTTAATTATGTTCCAATGTTCAATTCGTCCCAAAAACCGATGGCTAATGAGGTATTCAATTCGTCCCAAAAGTCGATGGCTAATGAGGTATAACATAGCTAGCTAGCAAAAATATGAGTACTCATTCAATTCGTCCTCAACAGGCACACACCTCAACACTTCAGCTAGAGAGGGAATTCAATTCGTCCCACTAGACAAGCTAGTGAGGAATACAATCAATATACATGATAGTTGTGGTTTCAAACCATTTACAATGCTTTTCAATCAATAAGTATCCATCAAATATCATTCAAACAATTTTTCACAGTTTCAAACCATTTACAATGCTTTGCAATCAATAAGTATCCATTCAAACACATTTTCACAATTCAAAACAATAATATACAAATAGTCAATATTTATTTCAATTGAAAAATTCCAAAAGAAATAACTGTTGTGCACAAACCTTTGATAACTGTCTCCTGGCCTTGACTCAGTGTTTCCTTCCCTTTCCCTGAGTCTTTGCTAACTGAGAAACACAATTTGAAGTGTTTCAGTACTAAATTAAATTGTCTCTAACGATAATGCTTGATAAGTAATTCACTGAATTCTATTATTTGCTTAATCAACCTAATATATCGACCCTCGATGCATTCTAGGTAAATTAGGTTTTAGTGTTACTAATATGTCACATTCAATAGTCTTTTAGGGTTGGTACATGTTACCAATTTCAGTTCCGTGTATACTGCATTTTCTTGCAATTTGCTGGATTTCGGGATACTAGTTTGACCTAGCCGGACGACATAGTTTCCTCAGTTTTCAGGTTTCGGTCAAAATTACAAACTTGTAGATCTATGTCTTATTGCACGCGGGTCAAAATTTCAGGTCATTCTGAGTTATGTAGACCAAGTTATGGTCATTTTACTATTGCTTGTCAAAATACATCAAAATTGGTCACTTTAGGTCACTTTAGGTCATTTTAGGTTCGGCCAGTTTTTAGACCCGAACTTGTGCAAGATTTTTGACTTGCTTATGGTCATTTCTGGGCTTTTTTGTCTTCATAAGACTTGTAGATATAGATCTTAACTATTCATGGTCAAAATTTCAGGTCAATTGGACCTGTTTTGAGTGAGTTATGACCTAAACACTAACTGCTGCCCAAATGGTCAATTTTCAGGCCTTATTTGCACTTAATCCGGATTTGGCCATTTTTCAAGCTACCTTGCAAGCAGAATTTTGGCAAGCTTCCTTCATAAAAGTTGGCACATTTTGTGCCTAGTTTCACCTCCAATTGGTCTCATACCAATTGGAGCCACACACTTAAAGTTCTAGGCTCAAAACACAAACTGCCTTATTGCATTTCTTTCATACACATCAAGGATCACTTTTAACACTTACCAAACTCAACATTCAAGCCAATTCTGGTTGTACCATAACCTAAACATAATTCACAACATATTATAGGTCGTTTTGGCAGCTTACAATTACATTCAATGTGCACCATTTAGTACAGAATTTTTCAAACCCAATTTACAACAATTCAATCACCTAACCATAATACTTTTACATGTCCAACCTCACACCATCATACATATACCCAAGCTGCCATAACAACTACTACAATTCAACATTAATATTCCATAAACCAAACATGAAATAACATCCTTATGGTTCACCAAACCAAGCTGTCGATTCATGCATTTACATTCCATTAATTTCCAAGCTTCCAATTTCAAATACACATTCACATATACTAAGTATACATCACCCAAATAAATTCCTACACACATAAACATTTAATCAACCCTTTAATCTACCATTTACAAGCAAGAATAAGCTGTCCTCAAAGAGTTTCCATGGCTGCCAAAAGTACACATCCCCATTTAAACATCAAACCTCAAAAATGTCTCCATAAATCAAGTACCCATAACATCCTTACAAACTTTAATAAAACAATAATCAAAAACACAAACTTACCTATTGATGAGGCTTGTTAAATTTTCCCCAAACTCCCTTGAATTTAGTATCTACTTCTTCCTTGTGAGGTGGGGATCAAAATTAGTGAAGTAACTTTGGTGTTTGGAGGTGGAAATGATGGAGATTAGGAAGCTCTCTCAAGTTTTAGCCATGGAGGATTTTGAGCTCTTCATTTCGACATGGAAGGATGAATGAAGAAGATGAAGTGTGAGTGGGTTTACACCTTCCCACTTAAGGATTGTTTAATCCCATAGTGCTCCACTCACCATAGTTTAATGATTTAATATGTTTTAAGTGTTAATTACTCCATTTATACCCCATTTTTGGCTATTTACCTTAAGTACCACTAATTCAATTTTTCATTATATTTTCCAAGTGTAATATCATGTGTTTTTAATGGACATTTAGGTCAAAAGATAACTCGGGGTGTCAAATGACCACAATGCCCCTGTTCGGGTTGCATTCCCGATTTTTCGGTAACACCGGGTTTTGTTAGTTTTTCGATTTCTCACTTTTCTTTGTACTAATTAATTAATTTTTCTTTAATATTTTTAATGGTATTTATACTTCAATTGATGTCTCTTTAAGTCTTAAAAATATTTTCTAGGGTTCCCCGCAGTCCAGGGCTAGTCAACGGTCCACGTCGTGACTTCCCGGTGCGGTCACCCATCGCTAGGGTTCTCGGCTCGCTTAACTTGATTATATTTCTTTGCTATTATTTTTCCTTTGTTTTTCTTGTATTTTCTTTTCTTGTATTTCATTATTTTATGTCTCCTCACTCATATCGAAGTGTAGTTCTAGGCATCCTAGCTGTCCGGACAACACTGGTCACCGGAACAGTAGAACGCACTACCGAACATAGGGCTGTTACAGATTCTCTCGGTTTAGAAATATTGTAATATTTTACATGTGTTTGAAATTATGATTGATTAAGTTTTGATAAATTATGATTTATATTGAGCTTTAAAATTTTAAGTTGTGTACCATTGAGTGTAATACTCAGCGATGGCTTGTTTATACTATCGCAGGTAAGAGTAAGGAGAGGACTGCTGAGTAGATTTCTTGTAGCAGTAGTTGGAGCAATATGATTTGATTCTGGGTATATACTAGATATACCCTTGTAAATTATTTTGATATATTTTGTATTTATATGTGTTTGCATAGACATTGAGCAGTTGTATAAAAAATCTTCTATAACATTTTGAATTTGTAAATATTGTAATTTTATTTCTTTGTAACTTGAACTATATAAATTGTAGTAACATAAACCCCTTTGATTTTCATGAATAATTATTGTCTCCTTTTGAGATTGAGAATGACAAAAATGATTTGTGGAATGATGGAATTGTTGAGATTTAAATTTGTGCCCTAACATAAATTGTTTTTACAGGTGAAAAGAAGAATTGTTTTCTTAAATTTTATCCGTTACCATGCCGAAATTTTTGAAAAATTCTAATAATGCCAAATTAATTCAAATTTAAAAGCACTTCAAACTTTAAATGAATTGAATTTGTTTTAAAATCCCTTGTAGTATATTTAATGGATTATCAGGAGGCGAAATTCGGTAATTTATTAGATATGCTATGGGATCATGTCATGTCTTACAAAAGGGGTAAGGTGTGCCAATGAGACAGTTGCTTTAATAGAGGAATGTAGTGCCATCTTGCAAAATAAGCTACCTCCAAATTTGAAAGTCGTTAGAAGCTTCTTTATACCATGCCTAATTGGTAACATGAACATAGACAAAGCCCTCTGTGATATTGGAGCTAGTGTGAGCCTAATGCCCTTATCTATATGTCAAAGGCTGAATATTGGAGAATTGAGATCAACTACTATCTCATTACAATTAGTAAACAGGTCTATCAAGTATCCAATTGGCATCTTAGAGAACATCCCTTTCAAAGTGGGTAAATTTTTCATTCCTATAGATTTTGTTGTCCTAGAAATGGAGGAAGATGTCCAAATTCCCATAATATTAGGAAAGCCTTTCTTGGCAACCGATGGAGCAATTATAGATGTCAAAAATAAGCAGTTAACTCTCAAAGTGGGAGATGAAGAGGTGGAGTTTAACCTGTTTAAAGCAATGAAGCACAAGCCTGAATTTGATGAATGTTTAAGGGTTGACATCATAGACAAGCTAGTAGAGGAAGAATTTCAAAAATGATATCCCAAAGACCCTCTTGAAGTTTGCATAGTACACAGCCACACAGGGAGGATGAAAACAAAGAAATTGTAGAATATGCACAATCTTTTGAAGCTAACCGCCCTCTACCTTTGGCTCGAGCACTACTAGTAGAAAAGCTACAGGAATAGCAACCCAAAAATAAGCCACGAAAAGAGACAAAATAGGTAGAATTGAAACCTCTTCCCTTTACACTAAGATTCACATTCTTGGACCCTAATTCTAAATATCCTGTTATTTTAAGTACTAACCTGAATAATGCAGAAGAGGAAAAGCTCTTAGGAAAACTTAGGACCCATAGCAAGACTATAAGGTACACTATATAAGACCTTAAGGGAATTAACCCTTCCATTTGTATGCATAGAATACCTATGGAAGAAAACAGTAGACCTACCATTGAACTCAAAGGAGACTAAACCCTAACATGAAAGAGGTAGTAAAAAAGGAAATTTTAAAACTATTAGATGCAGGTATTATATACTGAATATCTGACAGTAAATGAGTCAGTCTAGTACACGTAGTGCCTAAAAAGGGTGGGAGAATTGTGGTGAAAAATGAGAATAATGAGTTGATCCCTACGAGGGTAGTTAATGGTTGGTGAATGACCATTGACTACAGAAAATTAAATAGTGCCGCCAAGAAAGACCATTTTCCTCTTTCATTCATAAATCAAATGTTAGAAAGACTAGCCAAACATTCTTACTTCTGTTATCTAGATGGGTATTTTGGATTTTTTCAAATTCCCATTCATTCTGAAAACTAAGAAAAGACCATATTCACTTGTCCTGATGGTACTTTTGCATATAAGAGAATGTCCTTTGGTCTTTATAATGCCTCCGTAACTTTTCAAAGATGCATGATGGCTATTTTTTCTTATTATATTGAAAATATAATGGAAGTCTTTATGAATGATTTTTCTGTTTATGGAATCAATTTTGATGAATGTTTAGCTAATTTATCTAAAGTGCTACAAAGATGTGAGGAATCAAATCTGGTTCTAAATTGGGAAAAATGCCACTTCATGGTAAGAGAGAGCATAGTCCTTTGTCATCTAGTTTCAGAAAGAGGAATAAAAGTGGACAAGGCAAAAATTGGGATCATTGAAAAAGTGGCACTGCCTTCATCAGTCAAAGAAGTGCGAAGCTTTTTGAGACATGCGGGCTTCTACAGAAAATTCATCAAGGATTTCTCCAAAATAGCTAAGCCTTTAACTAATTTACTAAATCAAGATGTTCCTTTTGACTTTGATGACAATTGCCTTATTGCATTTCACAGGATAAAAGAAGCATTAATTTCAGCACCAATTATGCAACCACTAGATTGGGAGCTGCCATTTGAAATAATATGTGATACAAGTGATTATGCAGTAGGGGTAGTGCTTGAATAAAGAAAAGACAAGAAAGTTTATGCCATCTATTATGCAAGCAAAACACTTAATGATGCATAGGCCAACTATGCAACCACAGAAAAAGAATTCTTAGCAGTTGTGTTTGCAGTTGACAAGTTCAGGTCTTACTTGGTCGGTTCCAAAGTCATTACCTACACAGACCATGTTGCAATTTGGTACCTTCTGAATAAGAAATAAGCAAAACCAATGCTGATCCAGTGGATTTTACTTCTGTAGGAATTTGACCTCAAAATCAAAGACAAAAAGTGAACAAAAAATGTGGCAGCTGACTGCCTATCCAGGCTCAAGCAGGAAGAATTTGGGGAGAGCTTTGATAATTTGCCAATTGATGATTCCTTTCCAGATGAGAACTTATTTGCAATTTCCCAACTCCCATGGTATGCTGATATTGTTAATTATCTTGTGTGCAAGGTTTTGCCACCTAACATGTCCTACCAACAAAGAAAAAAATTTCTGCATGATGTAAGGGACTACATGTCACACCCTACCCCTCTGTAAGGCATAACATGATCCCGTAGTATACCTAATGAATTACCAACTTCGTCTACTGATAACCCATTAAATGTACTACAAGGGATTTTAAAACTTTTCTTACTTCTTTTTAGAGTGGTGAGCACTATTTACAAGTGTTAAAAAAAATTTTTGAACTGAAGTGAAGTAGCTAACATATTCGAAGAATTAATAATTTCTATAAGAATTTTGGCAGAGTGCCATCTGTATTTTGAATAAAACAGTTATTCAAAAACCTGTAAAAAAGCACTTCAATTATTTTGTTCAGTCCCCAAACTCCAATATTCAATCAACACAATAAGTTTCTCAATAATTGTCAACTCAAATCTATAATAATTTTTCAGTGTTTTCAAAAGCTGAGACAAAAGAATATATCACAATATTTACAAATCAAAATACTTTACAAATTTAGTTTACAACTTTAATGTACAATTTTAATTTACAACTGCTCAAAACCAAGAACACTATATACATATAGTGAACATACATTACAATACAAAATTCAAAATATGGTATACTCAATATACCCGATGAACTCTCAATGAAGTACTAGCAGCCTAGTCTGCTGCCCTGTCAGTCTGTCTACCTGTGACAGCAATGAAAAGCTATCGCTGAGCCAATGTCTCAGTGGTGTACAACATTAACAAAATACAACTTTAAATCATAAATCATAAGTCACATAAATAGTAGATACTTAAAACCATAGTTAAATTCAAAAGACAGTGAATGTCATAAAGAATTTAAACTCCATTTCACAATATCACAATAAATATCAATAAATCACACACACAGCTTAATCATGTTCCAAAGTCCAATTCATCCCAAGAGCCGATGGGTAATGAGGAATAACATAGCTAGCTAGCAATAATATGAGTACTCATTCTATTCGTCCTCAACAGGCACACACCTCAACACTTCAACCAGAGAGGGAATTCAAAGTCAATTCGTCCCACAAGACAAGCTAGCGAGGAATTCAATCAATATACATGATAACTGTGGTTTCAAACCAATTGCAATATTTTCAAACAATAAGTATCCATCAAATTTCCATTCAAACCATTTTTCACAATTCAAAACAATAACATACAAAATTCTCATAATTTATTTCAATTGAAAAATTAAAAGAAATAGTTGTTGTGCACAAACCTGTAAAGTGTAGCCTCTTGGCCCTGACTCAGTGTTTCCTTCCCTTTTCCTGAGTCTTTGCTAACTGAAACACACAATTTGAAGCGTTTCAGTACTCATTTAAACTGTCACTAATAATAAGGTTCAATAATTAATTTATTGAATTTTATTATTTTCCTTAGTCAACCTAAAATATTGACCCTCGATGCACTCTAGGCGAATTAGGTTTAATGTTACCAATATGTCACATTTTATAGTCTTTTAGTATTGGTACATGTTACCAAATTCATTTTCATGTATATTGCATTTTATTGCAATTTGCCGGATTTCGGTATGCTAATTTGACCTAGCCGGATGACCTAGTTCCCTCGGTTTTCGAGTTTCGGTCCAAACTATAAACTTGTAGGTCTATGTCTTATTGCACGCAGGGCAAATTTCAGGTCATTCTGAGTTGTGTACACCAAGTTATGGTCAATCTACCAATGCTGGACAGAATGTACCAAAATGGTAGTTTTAGGTCATTTTTAGGTCACTTTTGGTTCGGCCAGTTTTTGGACCTGAACTTGTGCAAGCTATTTGGCTTAGTTCTGGCCATTTCTGAGCTTTGGTGTCTTCATAAGAATTGTAGATATATGTCTCAACTATTCATGGTAAAAATTTCAGGTCAATTGGACTTGTTTTGAGTGAGTTATGGCCAAAACACCAACTGCTGCCCAAATGGTAAATTTTCAGGCTTTCAAAGCACTAATACGGATTTGGTCATTTTTCAAGTCACCTTCTAGGCAGAATTTTGGTAAGCTTCCTTCATGAAAGTTGGCACATTTTGTGTCTAGTTTCACCTTCAATTGGTCTCATACCAATTGGAGCTACACACTTAAGGTTCTAAGCCAAAACATACACTGCCCTATTACAATTTGTTCATCCTTTACCAATAAAACATCCTATGCTTACCAAGTTAACTCTCCCATGCCAATTCTGGTTTGTACCATATCATTAACACATTTTACTTCACATTTTTTGTCATTTTGGCAGCTTATAACCACACTCAGCATACACACTATAATACAGAATTTTCCAAGTCCAATTACAACAATTAACCACAAGACATACCTCATTTACATGTCCAAATTCAAACCATTATACACATCCAAATTCAAATAATTATTCATATACACATGCTGCCATCAATGACAACATAATTCAACAATATTTCATGACTCAAACACTTCAATCTTCTTCATGAGGCTGCCACAAGTTTACACATACCCATCAATTTTCATTTTCACTTTTCAAGCTTCCAAATCAAGCCTTACACATGGAATTCAACTACAATACAATCAAACATTTAAATCATCATTCCAACCCCTATTTATATGCAAGAATAAGCTGTTCATATTGAAGTTCCATGGCTGCCAAAATGTACATCTCCATTAATTCATCAAACTTCAAAAATTCTTCCATAAATCAATTACCCACAACCTTGGTTACACTTTTAATGAAACAAGAATTGAAAACACTCACTTACCTAAACTTGAGCTTGACAAAACCTTGAAATTTTCTCTCCTTTTTGTTGCCTATATGTTTCCCAAGATGTGTAGGCAAAATTTAGTGAAGGAAAATGCAAGGATCATGGCTTGAAGATGGAAGAGTGGAGCTTGCATGCTATTCGGCCATGGAGGTTTCCTTCACCAAGGTTTCAGCTGGTTTTGCAAAGTGAGGAAGATGAAGGAATGTTCTGTCCATATGTTGATTAAATGTCCACTTAAGTGGAGTTAGTGGAGCACTAATAGAATTAAAAGTATTTTTTCATGTTAAACTTTATAATTTTCCACATTTTCCTCCTATCTTTTGCTATTTAGATTATGTACCACTATTTTAATTTTTCATGACATTTTCCAAGTGTAATATCATTTATTTTTAATGGACATTTAGGTCAAAAGACAACTCAGGGTGTCAAATGACCACAATACCCCTGTTCGGGTTGCATTCCCGATTTTTTGGTAACACCGAGTTTTGTCGTTTTCTCGATTTCTCGTTTTTCTTTGTACTAATTAATTAATTTTTCTTTGCTATTTCTAATGATATTTATACTTCAATAAGTCTTTAATAATGTCTTAAAAATATTTTCTAGGGTTTCCCGCGGTCCAGGGCTAGTCAACGGTCCACGCCGCAACTTCCCGGTGCGGTCACCCATCGCTAGGGTTCTCGGCTCGTTTAACTTGGTTACATTTCATTGCTATTATTTTTTCTTTGTTTTTCTTGTATTTTCTTTTCTTGTATTTCATTATTTTATGTCTCCTCACCCATATCTAAGTGTAGTTCTAGGCATCCTAGCTGTCTGGACAACACTGGTCACCAGAACAGTAGAACGCACTACCGAACATAGGGGTATTACACTATACCTAGGAGGAACCTCTGCTATTCAAGAGATGTAACAATGGGCTATTCCAGAATGTCTCCTCACCCATATCTAAGTGTAGTTCTAGGCATCCTAGCTGTCCGGACAACACTGGTCACCAGAACAGTAGAACGCACTACCGAACATAGGGGTATTACACTATACCTAGGAGGAACCTCTGCTATTCAAGAGATGTAACAATGGGCTATTCCAGAACTTCATATGGTCCGATAAAGCGAGGACTCAGTTTTCCCTTTCTGCCAAATCTTATAATCCTCTTCTAAGGAGAAACTTTGAGGAATACCTTATCACCCACTGCATATTCAATGTCTCTTCTTTTCAGATCAACATAGGACTTCTGACAGTCTGATGCAGCCTTGAGTTGATCTCTTATCAATCTGATCTTTTTCTCTGTCTGCTGAACAATTTTAGGCCCAGTCATCTTCCTTTCACCTACTTCATCCCAACATAGAGGAGTTCTGCACTTCCTGCCATACAAAACTTTATATGGAGGCATCCCAATGCTTGATTGGTAGCTGTTGTTATAAGCAAACTCAATCAAAGGCAAGTGTATATCCCAACTA
Organism: Hevea brasiliensis; assembly: GCF_030052815.1. NCBI lineage: Eukaryota > Viridiplantae > Streptophyta > Magnoliopsida > Malpighiales > Euphorbiaceae > Hevea > Hevea brasiliensis. Next base: position 21,308,763 of record NC_079509.1, on the reverse strand, counting down.
TCTTCAAACTCAATCACACAAGCCCGTAGCATATCCTCCAATATCTGAATTACCGTTTCACATTGGCCATTTGTCTGTGGGTGGAATGCTGTACTAAAGTTTAATCTAGTTCCTAGGGCTCTCTGAAGACTACCCCAGAATCTAGAAGTGAACCTAGGATCTCTATCAGATACAATTGATACTGGCACTCTATGCAATTTTACAATTTCATATATGTACAATCTGGCCAATCTCTCCAGGCTATAGTCCATCCGGACTGGCAAAAAGTGAGCAGACTTGGTCAGTCTATCAACTATAACCCATACTGCATCATGACTATTCTGTGTCCTTGGAAGTCCCATCACAAAATCCATAGTTATTCGTTCCCATTTCCACTCTGGTAATGGCAATGGATGTAACAAACTAGCTGGAACTTGATGTTCTGCCTTTACTTGCTGGCAAGTTAGGCATTTGGAAACAAATTCAGCTATATCCCTCTTCATACCCATCCACCAGTAATGCTCTTTCAGCCCTCTGTACATTTTAGTTCCACCAAGGTGCATAGCAAAAGGAGACTCATGTGCTTCCTTCATAATAATCCGTCTCAATTCCACATCATTAGGAATGCACATTCTGCCCTGATGTAGCAATAAACCATCATCTCTCACAGAGAATTCAGATATCTTGCCCTGCTGGACTTCTTTCAGTAGCTTCTGATATTTATTATCACTCTAAGCAGCCATTCTGATCTGATCAATCAACACTGGCTATACATGCCATGCAACTACTATCTGTCTCTCATCATCAATCTCTAAACTGGCATGCTGCGCTTTTAACTGATGTACCATGAACAAAGGAGAAACTCTGAGACTTGCCATAGTCTTGCGACTTAAGGCGTCAGCCACCACATTTGCTTTCCCTGGCTGATAGTCTATTGAGCAATCATAGTCTTTAATCAGTTCTAACCATCTCCTTTGCCTCAAATTCAATTCCTTCTGGGTACCTAAGTACTTCAAGCTCTTGTGATCTGTGTAAATGTAGCATTTCTCCCCATACAAATAGTGTCTCCAGATCTTTAGAGCAAAAACACTAGCTGCTAGCTCCAAATCATGTGTTGGGTAGTTCCTCTCATGCGATTTCAGCTAGCGTGATGCATAAGCAATAACATTTCGATCTTGCATCAGTACACAGCCTAACCCATTGTGAGAAGCATCGCTATAAACTGTGTATTCTTTACTCGGAGTAGGTAAAGTAAGGACTTGAGCTTCAGTCAAACACCTCTTCAACTCATCAAAACTCTGCTGGTATTTATCTGTCCACTGAAATTTTACATCTTTCCGAAGCAGCTTGGTTAGTGGAGAAGCTAACATAGAAAACTCTTTCACAAATCGACAGTAATATCCAACTAAACCCAGAAAACTGTGAATTTTTGTGATATTCCTGGGTGGCTTCCAATTAAGGATACTTCTACCTTGCTGGAATCTACCTTGATCCCTTCAGCTGACACAACATGTCCCAAAAAGGAGATTTCTTTCAGCCAAAATTCACATTTCGACAATTTGGCGTATAGTTGTTTCTCCCTTAAAGTCTGCAGTACAATCCACAGATGTCTGTCATGCTCCTCTGCATTCCTCGAATATATCAAAATGTCATCAATAAATACCACCACAAACTGGTCGAGATATGGTCTGAAGATAGTGTTCATCAGATCCATAAAAGCAGCTAGAGCATTTGTTAACCCGAATGGCATTACTAGAAATTCATAGTGGCCATATCGAGTTCTGAGAGCAGTTTTTGGAATACTCTGCTCTTGCACTTTTAACTGATAATAAACAGATCGCAAACAGCTACACCCTTCAACTGATCAAACAGATCATCAATGCGAGGCAATGGATATCTGTTCTTTATTGTCACCTTATTCAACTGCCGATAGTCAATACATAAGCGAAGAGTGTCATCTTTCTTCTTAACAAATAATACTGGCTCTCCCTAAGGTGACACACTAGGGCGGATGAAGCCCTTTTCAAGTAGTTCTTGCAATTGTGCCTTCAACTCCTTTAACTCTGCTAGTGCCATTCTGTATGGTGTTATGAAGATTGGATCCACACCAGGCATAACATTAATTTCAAACTGCACATCTCTCTTCGGAGGTAATCCTAGCAATTCATCAGGAAACACATCTGGAAAGTCATATACTGTAGGGATGTCCCTCAATGCTGGACTCCCCACTTGGGTGTCTACCACATGTGCCAAGTATGCTTCACACCCCTTCTCGATCATTTTATCGCTAGTGCAAAAAATGATGTTTGATGGCAATAGTCGCCTCTCCCCATGCATTACCACTTCATCAGCATCGAGGAGACCAAAGTGATCGTTTTCGCCATACCAATCATGGCATGATGCCTGGCTAACCAATCCATGCCCAAGATGATATCATAATCTCTGAAGGGCATTTCAATGAGATCAGATAGAAAAGTGTGTCCTTGGATCACCAAAGGACAATCCCTATACATTCTATTAACCCTGACCTCCTGTCCTAGCGGACTTGTTACTAGCACCTCAAAGTCCATTTTTGTACATGGAACAGCAATGCAATCAATGATGCTGGCACTCACATAAGAATGGGTAGAACCTGGATCAAATAACACAAACACATCTTGATTAAAAGTTGAGAAGGTACCAGCCACAATATCAGATGTCTCAGCCTCTTCTCTCTGTCTCATTGCGTAGACTCTGATTGGAGCACTGCCTTGCTCTGATTGATTCACTGTGCCTTGGCTGTTTACTAGACTACCTCTACCCCTACCTCTACCTCTGCTAGGTGGTTGTGAACCTCTGGTGACAGGACTCTGAACTGACCCTTCTGCAGTAGCAGGAGGTGGTCCAACTCTGCGAGTACTGGTGTAGTCTTTGACAAAGTGCCTTGTGCCTCCACAGTTATAACAGGCTCCTATGGCCTTGTAGCACACCCCACCATGATTTCTTCCACAAGTTTCACATTGGCAGGGAGGGTAGGAACTTCTGGTACTCTGCTGACCAGATGGAGGAGGTTTCTGTCCCGAATATCTTCCCCTACTGGACTTTTTACCACCCCTGCTGTGTCCACCAAGTTCTTTCTCTTCCCAGTAGGACCACTGGAACTCTGTTCTACTGACATTCCCTCCTTCTCTTTCTCTGTCTTCTCTGATTTCTTTTTCTCTGGGGCTGCTTCTGACTCAATTCTCTCCAATTCTAGTGCTTGAAAAATAAGCTCAGAGAAGTTGTTATGTTTGAATCCGACTACTTGTAATCTGATACTAGGCTTCAAACCGGTTTCAAACCTCTTATATCTCTCCCTACTGGTAGAAAGTAGACTTACTGCATAATGGCTCAGGCAGGAAAATTTCCTTTCATATTCAGCCACCGATCTACTCCCTTGTTTCAGACTTAGGAACTCTTGTAGCTTCTGGTCCACATAAGCATCAAGGACATATTTTTGTCTGAACTCCCATAGAAAATCATTCCATGTTAGCACTAAAGGTTCTACCAGAGTATGGGGAATAGTTTTCCACCAGTCATATACATCCCCCTGTAGCAGAGATACTGAATATTCAAATCTGAGCTCCTCTGTTCAATGTAGCTTCTTGAACACCCTATCCATTCTCTCTAACCACTGTTCTGCCTCTAGAGGATCTACTGTCCCCTTCAACTTAGTAGCCCCATATTTCATCAATTTGTCATACTGCCTAGAGGAAGACTATGGTTGTACCACTGGTGTCTGCAGTGGGACTTGAGTAGGCATATTACCAGCCATCTGTTGGAACATTGCAGCCATCTGCTATGCAAACTGAGTAAGAAACTGCGGTACTGAGGGGACTAGCGCGGCTGATCCACTGACATTGTGTAGGGCTGGGGCATCCCCTTGTACCTCAGCCTCTATAGATTGATCGACTGAACGATCACCCTCTTCCATAGTCAATTCGAGGATCTTACAGCTCCTGAACAAATAACACAAGGAGATTTCCTCTTGTTAGTGGATATTTATAATGTAATGTACTGTATGTATCAAACAATGACATTGAGTAGTTGTACAATGAAGAAAGAATATTCAAATTATAGGTGAAAACAGAATTTAAAAACTCGCTCTGATACCACTAAAACATGTCACACCCTACCCCTCCGTAAGGCATAACATGATCCCATAGTATACCTAATGAATTATCAACTTTGTCTACTAATAACCCATTAAATACACTATAAGGGATTTTAAAATTTTTCTTACTTCTTTTTAGAGTGGTGAGCACTATTTACAAGTGTTAAAAAATTTTTTGAACTGAAGTGAAACAGCTAACACATTTGAAGAATTAATAATTTCTGTAAGAATTTTGGCAGAGTGTCATCTGTATTTTGAATAAAACAGTTCTTCAAAAACCTATAAAAAAGCACTTCAATTATTTTGTTCTGTCCCCAAACTCCAATATTCAATCAACACAATAAGTTTCTCAACAATTGTCAACTCAAATCCACAATAATTTTTCAGTGTTTTCAAAAGCTGAGACAAAAGAATATATCACAATATTTACAAACCAAAATACTTTACAAATTTAGTTTACAACTTTAATGTACAATTTTAATGTACAATTTTAATTTATAACTGCTCAAAACCAAGAACACTATATACATACAGTAAACATACATTACAATACAAAATGCAAAATATGGTATACTCAATATACCCGATGAACTCACAATGAAGTACTAGCAGCTTAGTCTGCTACCCTGTCAGTCTGTCTACCTGCGACAGCAATGAAAAGCTATCACTGAGCCAATGTCTCAGTGGTGCACAATATTAACAAAATACAACTTTAAATCATAAATCATAAGTCACATAAATAGTGGATAGTTAAAACCATAGTTAAATTCAAAAGATAGTGAATGTCATAAAGAATTTAAACTCCATTTCACAATATCACAATAAATATCAATAAATCACACATGCAGCTTAATCATGTTCCAAAGTCCAATTCATCCTAAGAGCCGATGGGTAATGAGGAATAACATAGCTAGCTAGCAATAATATGAGTACTCATTCTATTCGTCCTCAACAAGCACACACCTCAACACTTCAGCCAGAGAGGGAATTCAAAGTCAATTCGTCCCACTAGACAAGCTAGCGAGGAATTCAATCAATATACATGATAGCTGTGGTTTCAAACCAATTGCAATATTTTCAAACAATAAGTATCCATCAAATTTCCATTCAAACAATTTTTCACAATTCAAAACAATAACATACAAAATTCTCATAATTTATTTCAATTGAAAAATCAAAAGAAATAGCTGTTGTGCACAAACCTCTAAAGTGTAGCCTCTTGGCCCTGACTCAGTATTTCCTTCCCTTTTCCTGAGTCTTTGCTAACTGAAACACACAATTTGAAGTGTTTCAGTACTCATTTAAACTGTCACTAATAATAAGGTTCAATAATTAATTTATTGAATTCTATTATTTTCTTTAGTCAACCTAAAATATTGACCCTCGATGCACTCTAGGCGAATTAGGTTTAATGTTACCAATATGTCACATTTTATAGCCTTTTAGTGTTGGTACATGTTACCAAATTCATTTTCATATATATTGCATTTTATTGCAATTTGCTGGATTTTGGTATGCTAATTTGACCTAGCCGGATGACCTAGTTCCCTCGGTTTTCAGGTTTCGGTCCAAACTACAAAATTGTAGGTCTATGTCTTATTGCACGCGGGGCAAAATTTCAGGTCATTCTGAGTTGTGTAAACCAAGTTATGGTCAATCTACCATTGCTGGATAGAATGTACCAAAATGGTAGTTTTAGGTCATTTTTAGGTCACTTTTGGTTCGGCCAGTTTTTGGACCTGAACTTGTGCAAGCTATTTGGCTTGGTTCTGGCCATTTCTGGGCTTTGGTGTCTTCATAAGAATTGTAGATATATGTCTCAACTATTCATGGTAAAAATTTCAGGTCATTTGGACTTGTTTTGAGTGAGTTATGGTCAAAACACCAATTGGTGCCCAAATGATAAATTTTCAGGCTTTCAAAGCACTAATCCGGATTTGGTCATTTTTCAAGTCACCTTCTAGGCAAAATTTTGGTAAGCTTCCTTCATGAAAGTTGGCACATTTTGTGCCTAGTTTCACCTCCAATTAGTCTCATACCAATTGGAGCCACACACTTAAGGTTCTAAGCCAAAACATACACTGCCCTATTACAATTTGTTCATCCTTTACCAATTACACATCCTATGCTTACCAAGTTAACTCTCCCATGCCAATTCTGGTTTGTACCATACCATTAACACATTTTACTTCACATTTTTGGTCATTTTGGTAGCTTATAACCACACTAAATATGCACACTATAATATAGAATTTTCCAAGTCCAATTACAACAATTAACCACAAGACATACCTCATTTACATGTCCAAATTCAAACCATTATACACATATCCAAATTCAAACAATTATTCATATACACATGCTGCCATCAATGACAACATAATTCAACAATATTTCATGACTCAAACACTTCAATCTTCTTCATGAGGCTGCCACAAGTTTACACATACCCATCAATTTCCATTTTCACTTTTCAAGCTTCCAAATCAAACCTTACACATGGAATTCAACTACAATACAATTAAACATTTGAATCATCATTCCAACCCCTATTTATATGCAAGAATAAGCTGTTCATATTGAAGTTCCATGGCTGCCAAAATGTACATCTCCATTAATTCATCAAACTTCAAAAATTCTTCCATAAATCAATTACCCACAACCTTGGTTACACTTTTAATGAAACAAGAATTGAAAACACTCACTTACCTAAACTTGAGCTTGACAAAATCTTGAAATTTTCTCTCCTTTTTGTTGCCTATATGTTTTCCAAGATGTGTAGGCAAAATTTAGTGAAGGAAAATGCAAGGATCATGGCTTGAAGATGGAAGATTGGAGCTTGCATGCTATTCGGCCATGGAGGTTTCCTTCACCAAGGTTTCAGCTGGTTTTGCAAAGTGAGGAAGATGAAGGAATGTTCTGTCCATATGTTGATTAAATGTCCACTTAAGTGGAGTTAGTGGAGCACTAATAGAATTAAAAGTATTTTTTTATGTTAAACTTTATAATTTTCCACATTTTCCTCCTATCTTTTGCTATTTAGATTATGTACCACTATTTTAATTTTTCATGACATTTTCCAAGTGTAATATCATTTATTTTTAATGGACATTTAGGTCAAAAGACAACTCGGGGTGTCAAATGACCACAATGCCCTTGTTCGGGTTGCATTCCCGATTTTTCGGTAACACCGAGTTTTGTCGTTTTCTCGATTTCTCGTTTTTCTTTGTACTAATTAATTAATTTTTCTTTGCTATTTCTAATGATATTTATACTTCAATAAGTCTTTAATAATGTCTTAAAAATATTTTCTAGGGTTTCCCGTGGTCCAGGGCTAGTCAACGGTCCACGCCGCAACTTCCCGGTGCGGTCACCCATCGCTAGGGTTCTCGGCTCGTTTAACTTGGTTACATTTCATTGCTATTATTTTTCCTTTGTTTTTCTTGTATTTTCTTTTCTTGTATTTCATTATTTTATGTCTCCTCACCCATATCTAAGTGTAGTTCTAGGCATCCTAGCTGTCCGGACAACACTAGTCACCAGAACAGTAGAACGCACTACCGAACATAGGGGTGTTACACTATACCTAGGAGGAACCTCTGCTATTCAAGAGATGTAACAATGGGCTAATAAGGAGATGCATACCATAAGAGGAGATAGATAGTATACTACAGCATTGTCACTCATCATCTTATGGGGGACACTTTAGTATAATAAGAACAGCAGCAAAGATCTTTCAAGCAGGGTTCTACTGGCCCAATCTGTTAAAAGATGTAAGAAACTTTGTACTGACATGCAATCAGTGCCAAAGAACCAGAAATATTTCGAGAAAGAACAAGATGCCAGTTCATGGTATACTTGAAGTGGAACTGTTTGATGTGTGGGGAATAGACTTTATGTGTCCATTCCCATCTTCATTTGGCAACAAGTACATTCTTGTTGGTGTAGAATAAATGGGTAGAAGCAATAGCTATACCAACAAATGATGCCAGAGTGGTAGTTAAGTTCTTCAAGAAGAACATCTTCACAAGATGTGGCACACTAAGGGCAATCATTAGTGATGGAGGAAGTCACTTCTGTAATCAGCAATTTGAAACATTATTAAAGAAATATGGAGTGACAAATAAATTAGCAATACCTTACCATCCTCAAACCAGTGGTCAAGTGAAAGTTTCAAATAGGGAACTGAAGAGAATCCTTGAGAAAATAGTAAATCGCTCAAAGAAGGATTGGTCTTTCAAATTAGATGATGCATTATGGGCCTACCGCACTGCATTCAAGACTCCCATTAGAATAACTCCCTTTCGCTTGGTTTATGGGAAATCATGCCACCTCCCCATTGAGCTTGAACAGGCCCATTGGGCAATTCAAACCCTAAATTTTAATTTGAAAGTTGTTATAGAAAAGAGGCTTCTACAGGTTGATGAATTAGAGGAGATTAAGCAAGATGCCTATGAGAATGCCAAAATCTTCAAGGACAGGACCAAAAGCTGGCATGACAATCACATAACCAAAAAAGAAATCAATAAAGGAGATTTTGTCTTGCTGTTTAACTCAAGGCTAAAGCTATACCAGGAAAGCTGAGGTTTAGATGGTCTAGACCCTTTAAGGTTACTCAAATCTTCTTACATGTAGCAGAAGAAGTATGGAGTGAGACCTCTGGCACCTTTAAGGTTAATGGGCAGAGACTAAAGCTATACTTATTAGGGGATCCAATCAAGAAATGATTCACACAATCCTTCAGCAACCCTCCAGCACAGCTATCAACTTATAAGAATAATCGAGTTTAAGACTATAAACAAGCGCTCATTGGAAGGCAACTTGAGACTTTTAAATTTTCTTTTTAGTCAATTTACTTTTTCATTTTTATCTTTATTTCTAATTTTGTAGGCACCTCACTCTTCATAGTATGCATCAAAAAGTAAGGAGAGGGGGAATTTCCAAGTCCAACTCACACAAGAGAGGAAACCACAAAACCAGGGAAGTGTTTTTGTTGCTAACTTCCATGTTCATTGTTTTAATTCTTTTACATAAAAGCATGTTAGCATTAACTTCTGAAGAGTTTGGAAAAAGAGAACACCTTTAAAAGCACAAATAATTTTTGGTCCAGAAAGTTACACGGGTCAGTCCATGTAATAGTACACACCTCGTGTAACATACTAGACTCAATAAACCCTAGCGTATAAGCACTCTAGACGGTTACACGGTGTACCTCGTGTAATAATACATGACCCGCGTAACCTGAAAAGGTGAAAAGAATGAATTGGTCAACATAGGGCAAAACTTACACGGGCCTCTTTCACTCATTACACATCTCTATGTAAGTTAAATAAGGCACATAACAAAGGAAAAAGAGTAACAAAATGTTACACGAGTCAAGCCCGTGTAGTGGTACACGACCCGTGTAACTATCCAAAAACTGAAAAATATATAACAAAGAATTACATTGGTCGAGCTATGTAGTGATACATGGACCTGTGTAATTCTTGGCAGATAACGCACCGAAGGGGTGGGAAAACGCTTCCAAACAAAATTTTAGCCCCTTAAATTCTCTCCCAACTATTACACACCCATTTAAAGCCTATAAATTCCCCTCCTCCCCAAGAGTCTCTCATAAGTTTCCTCCCAAATTTTGATTTCTATCTTCAAACCCTAGAAACACTTGCTTCCTTCTCCTATGGCACCCACAAAGAGACCAGTAGGCAGAATTGGTTCTTCCTCTAGAGGAGGAAGAGACTCACCATCGCCACCCTCTCAATCTCTACCCCAATGCCCAAGAACCCGCCTTACCACACCAAGAACGTCAACCACAAACAAACTCATAACTACAATAGCTACCACCACAACCACAACATCCATAACAAGAATTCTCTATTGCCTGGCCTTTTAAGAATGTAGAACACAGAGATATCTATGCCAAGCTCGTTAATAGAAGAATCTCCTCCACCAAATACATGGATACTGCATTGTTGGAGGAATTGGGGTTGATGGCAAAGATTGACATCCTTTTGGACAACATTGGGTGGACCAGGTTTGCCCAATTGCACTACCCTGCCTATCGGGACACCACCTTAGAGTTCCTAGGCAGTCTTATGGCCACCCTTTAGGCTACTGTTAGGGGTGATAGAGGAAGAATTGAATTCCACCTCTTGGGTGTTGACTGTGTCATGAACATGGATGAATTTAATGCTATTTTTGGTTTTGATAGCACGAGACACCAAGAGATCCTGCGAAACAAGATTGTGTATAATAGTGTAGAGTTTTAGTGATCCATTACACCAAACACTGACGTCTATAACTCCAGCAAATCAAAATCCTCTTGGTTGACAAGCCCTACATTGCGTTACATGCATAAGTTCGCTGCCCACACTATAATGAGCCGAGGTGATAGTCTAGGCATTGTAAACACCAACGAACTATTTTTCTTATGGTGTATGGTGATTGGGCAATGATGCAGCACAGGTTACTTCCTCTGCAACCACTTAATGAGGATGTCTCACTAGGCCACCGGGAGCATTATGTTGGGCGGACTCATCACTGCCATTGCTATACACTTCAAGTTCATGCTTGCCCATGTTCGGTTGCGTCCAATCTCTGGTGCCTCCAGAATTGATCAAACCATCTATGGGTATATGTAGAAGAGTTGGAGAGCAGTGCCTCCTCTTTGATGCAGAAGGGAATGTCATCCCTATAGCAGTACTAGAAGGAAGAGAGCCAGGAGAATCCTCTAGAGCATAGCAGCAAGAGGAGCCAGACCCCATTCCTGAGGGATTACCAGCCAGAGTCCTCCTTACACTCTACCTCCTATAGACCCTGTGATCGCCTATCTACAGAGGATGGAGACCTTTTTCAATGCTCATATGAGGGCCTTAGAGACCACTATTGAGCACAAACTCCGCGCAGTTGAAAACAGTCTCCAAAAAGCCCGTAATAAATTGGATATGATCTTAGAGTGCCGTGATGCAAATGCCCCTTCCTCACCTTTTGCAAGTTTTTAGTTATAAAACCATAGATTAGGATGCCTTTTTGATGTACTGCATAGGCATAGGCCTTAGTCCTAGTCCCCTATCTCTATAGATCCATATTTTACTCCACATGTATATGACCATTGCCTGAATAAATAATAAGTTCTTTTTTATGCATGTTTGTTATTATTATTTGCTTTTGCATATTGTATTTGCCATTGAGGACATTGTCAAGTCTGAGTCTGGGGGTGCATTCATACATTCATGCATTGCATTGCATTATTTAATTATATCCATATTATACTTATGTATCAAATATTAGAAAATTTTTGCAAATTTCAAAATTTTTGAACTTTTTTTAAAAAAAAAAAGTTTTCCAACTTAGAATTATAACCAAATATTTGATAAGCTAATAATTAGACTCTCTGGGAAAAAGGAATGAATGTAACAGGATAGGCAAAGAGGCTTTAGTATGCTGTTTGTGAAAAACGTAATCACCTAAGTGGTGTTAAACTAGTTAAACTCTTTTGTAACTATTAATCTGTTACATTGAACTTGCAAGATTAGGAGAAAATTTTTGAAATGCAAGCAAACCTAAAAATGTCTCACCAGCTCTAGAACATATCTATTGGACCTATCAAGGCGAAATCCTAGCATTTGCTTGAAGAAGAGATGATATAGGCAATCTTTGATATAGCCCCATTAAGCCTTAGCCACCCTTAAGTAAAATCAATATCAATTGCAGCCAATTTGAGCCTATAATTTTACACATATGATATTTCTTGGTTACCCACATTATTCACCTAGCCCCTAGCCTAAATACCTATCTTACCCTTTTGACGAAGCTAAGTGCATAAATGAGAAGTATACTAAATGCCAAAGAATGATATAGAGCAAGGGTGCAAAGCTTAGAAGAAAGTGCAAGTGTGCAATTGAAATAAAAAAAAAAAAATTGCCTTTCTAACCCCACAAAAGTAATGAGCTTGGGGAAAAGAACAAAATGAACATTCAAAAAAAGAGAGAGAGAGAGATAGAAATTAGAGAAGTCCTAAAAAAAGTATCAAAGAAGCATGATTGATACTAGAAAAACTAAAACTCCTCCTCTCCATACAAAATCAATAGAACAAATTTAGTATACTTGGTATTTTATGCATTAATGTTATCCTCATATTTGCATTTCCTAAAAATCCTTCATTGGCAATCAAATCACTATCCTTTTAGCCCCATTACAACCCTTTTAAAGATCTTTTAATCTTTTGAAAAGTGTATGCTACATTAGTAGAGATAGGAAATTGAGATATGCCTATGGAGCTGAAATTGAGTAACTTCATCACAACTACCCATAATAGAGGCAAATTTCGAAGAGCAAGTGTTTCTCAAGTCTATCTTTAAAAAACATGTTATTTATGACTTATTAATGGCCTTGCATAGAGGAATAATTAGTTGAAGTTTCATAAAAGGGACGAGGTTCTAGTAAGCAATTATTGATATCTCTATGCCTTGAAAGTGGGAAATTGGTATGAGGATTGAAAGGAGTTCAATTGTGTGCAAATTAAATTTTTTGTTCTATTTCTAAGTACCCTAAAATTTTTTCAAAAAGTTTTATTTTGCTTGAGGACAAGCAAAAGTTTGAGTTTTGAGGTATTTGATACACTTGTATTATATAGATATTTTTAGGCATAATTGTACTATATTTCATAGCATTTAGGTAGATAATTACATACATATTTGTTAGTTTCATTAGTTTTTGTTAATTTAGTTAATCTTCTCTAAATTTCACATTTTCTACATCTTTTTAGGTATTCTGAAGGAAATCGAAGGCATAGGAGTGAAGTGGAAAAGCTTAAGAAGACTTAAAAGCAAGGCAAGTTGCCGATACACCTTACACGAGTCATGTAATCACAGCCAAGGACACCGTGTAACCTTCTGTCCTGTAAGAATTAAAGGAGTTACAGAAAAGCCTCAGTACACGGGTCATGTAAAAGACCTCATGTACCATCCAAGGACCTGTGTAACCTTCATCTCATTAAAGCTTGAAGTGGTAAAAGGAATGGAGACAGTACATGGGCAGTGTACTATGACCCGTGTAAACCCTAGTGCCCCATATAATATTCTATCTTCCATCTAAAGAAAGGCCAAAATCACTCAAGAGACTTACACGCCCCAGGTCGTGCAGTGATACACGGGTCATGTACTATGCATTAGCCAGCTTCCTAAATCAACTTTAGCTCCTATTTTGGCATGCCATTCAGACTTCTATGACCCTTGGGACTCTGAAACTTAACCCTAGGACATCTAATATAAATATCAATAAGAAGAAAGCATGAAAAGGAGAGGAAGGAAGGAAGAAAATTTTTAAAAAAAAAAAAAGAAAAAAAAGGGGAAGATCTTTGAGAGAAGACTTCTTGAAAACCCTTAGTTCCCAAGCCATCTTGAAGAGAGATTGCATAAGTTCCAAGGAAGAGATCTCTCAGCTAAAGATCCATAAGTTTACAGCTGCAGAATCTTTCTCTCGGTAATTTTATTCTAATTCTTTAGACTGGTTTTATGTTCTTTTATTTTCATTAAATTATGTTTGTTAAACTCACCATGAGTGAGTAGTTCCTTTAATTCTGGAATTTGGAAAGTAGTATCTTAACTTCTGTTATGGATATACATTGAGTTTTATTTAATAGAATTGAGTTTTGAGCTTTGATTCAATCTCTTGTGTTCTTAATGCATGCTATGTGTAGGTACACACTTAGTTATGATCTAAGATATTAATTGAAGAACTAAAAAGTGAATATTAGTATCGAAAAATTAGGATTTTGAACCTAGAAAATCTGACCTAGAGATAGACTGATGACCTTTATGGAATTTCATAATTAATAATAGATCTTAAGGGATTTTGATTAGGACTGATCACTACGAAAGCAGAATTTAGACTAATTGAAATACACTCTAGATACCTTGAGAGAGGATCTAAGATACTTTATGATTAATTTTCATCAAAGTGACAATACTCTTTCCATTGATAAAGTAAGATTAAAACCATAATAGGGTTAAGGTGTAAAATCTTAATTCCATAATTATTTATCCAAATAGAACCCTCCTTAAGTTCTTAGATTTACTTTCTTTTGTTTTTAGTAGTTATTCAGCACTAGCTTAAATTTTATTACCCTATAACTTTTAAAAGTTTAAATAGTCAAAATTGCCATGTAATTTAGTACTTAACCTAAAATTCCTCATGAGAACAATACTTTACTCATCACTTTATTACTTATTAGCGATCCGCGCATTTGTGAGATTGTAAAACCAGCAAACAAAATGTAAAATCGTTACTTGGCAAAAAGATGCTAACTTTATTAATTCTATTAAAGTATAACCATTCAGCGGGTGGATCTCCACTTGCCCAAACATTATTTATACTATCACCCTCTCCCTCACTTTCACTCAGGGCTCCAACACCCAGGTCAAGCTTCTCAAGCCAGGAAAATTCCTCATTGGAGTATCGCTTTAGCAGTTCGGCAAGTAGGTTGCTGTGGGCTTGCACGTACGCACCAGCTTCTTTTTCAATGGCCTCACTCTCCTTTGCCTTAATCTATGCAGAGAACTTGGCCAAGTCAATAGCCTAGCTTGCCTTGGCATCCTCAAGTTTCTTTTGTAACTGAGCCACAAGCTCCTCAGAAGATCTCATCTATTGCTCAAGTTCCTAAACCTGGGCATTGGTAGCGGTCAGATGGCTCTGGCAGGTTACGACCTTGTTGACCACCTTTGACATCTCCCACCTAAGAAAGTTCACCTTCTCCTTCACCATGTGTCGGGTGGTAACTGCCTCCAAGCTTAGGCTTATAAATTGATTAGGGAGATTCTAGATACTTTTCATGCCCATCTGAGATCGATCTTCTGGGAAGCATATGGTCGTGGTAATGAACCTGGCTAGATCGATATTGCCCCTCACGATCTGGTTCCTTTCTAGAGACCTTACCAGCACTTGAGCATCCTTAAAGACCAGTTGTTCAAATGAACCACCCTCAGAAGTAGCAGAAGTTGATGGTTGATACAAAGGCCGGTCTTAAGGGGGAGGTGATCCAACACTGGTAAACTCATTTTAAACCCGAGCTAGGGAACTCGTCTCTTTGACCCGAGCCCTCTTCTGTGCTCCCAATTCTTCGACCTTGATGGCAGCAACAGTAGCCTTCACATCAGCTTCTTTCTTTTTGAGAACTCTCTTGGTGAGCTCTCTTTTTCTCTTTTTAGCAACTTTCTCAGCATTGATTCTTGTCATATTTGCACATAAAAGGAAGTTAGTGAGTTTATATTGGTCAAGGAGATTACCCTTTCCAGGCCCAAGGTTGAAAAGTTATAGAGGAACATTCTCCTTAGCCACCACATTCATTAACCACCATTTTAGTTTAGCCCTAATGACATTGGCGCACAGGTATCGATGAGTATTTACTTCGCTCTTTAATTCTGTGATAACTGCCTCCTTATCCCGAGTCAGAATAATATCACCCTGGGGCCTTTTATCTAAGTGGTTCCAACTTCACGGAACACCCTCAAAACTATGAGGATCCTGGCTCCCTAGAATAAAAAATTGATCTTTCTAGTTCTTTAAGGAGGAGGGCAGCTCAGCGAAAAGCCCACAGCTCAATTTCAATTGGAAGAACCAATATTCGTCATTTTTATGTCTTTCGAGACAATGTAGTTTGGCAAATACCCTCACGATCGGCATTAAACCCTTGGCTCAGCATAAACCTCAAAAGGCTACTAAGTTTGATAGGAGTTCAGGTGTAGTTGAGCCACGCAGACACGGTGACAGTTCAGCACGTCTTTGTAGAACTGCTCCAAAGGGAACCATAGCCTTGCTATTAATTGCTCCTCATACATAACAATCTAATCTCCCTCTTCAAAACTGTGATCAGCTCAGAAATCCCCGTGGAATCTGATCAGCTCGTACATATCTTCCGAGAGGTTAAACTCCTAACTTATTTTAGTCAACTCGAAAGGTCTTAGAGCTAAGGTTACTTCATCCACTGGGAGAGTTTTTTTCCTAGGCTTCGGAACTTTTTCTTTGCTCATACTGACGGATTTATTTGAAGTTAGTTTAGTTGGTATCACAGTAACATTTTGACCACTAGTCCCAACATCCTGGTCAGAACTCCACGAAAACTGAACAAAAGGGGAACTTGCCGTCCTCTGACTATCGATGTCACTCATTTCGGGCGAAGCAAGGAGAAAAAGAAATAAACAGAGAAAATGGAAAAGAGGACAATGCCTTCCGCTGAGATGGGGTCATGTCACCGAAAAAACATATAATGGAGAATCGTTTGCCGGAGAGATTTAGAGAAGAATGAAGATAACAAAAGTACAAAATGATGGGGATCGCTTATATATATATATATATATATAGACAGCCTAGTGCATTAATAATCGGGAAGTTTGAAGTGACATCTTGGATGGAGATAACATTTAAGGCCTTTTCCTAGCTTTCAAGATAGACCATTAGAGCGAGTTTTGAAGATTTTATTCCCCAAACCTAAAGACTCGAACTTGGCAAGGAACTACTGATGAAAAGGCTAGTAAAACCGATTAAGCTAGAGCTCGCCCAATGGAGTTCAAAGCCAAATAAAACCTGCAATTCTGATCTCAACTACTAGAAGGCTTAACCCTTTGGCAATTTCTAGAGCATTTTAGTCAGCTATAAAGAGATCGGACAAAAGACTAGACAAAGAGATTGGATAAAAAGATCAATAAAAGATCGAGCAAAGAAATCAGACGATGAGATTGGATAGAGATCGAGTTAAAGCAAGCATTACGCTAGAAATCACACTTACCTAGACTTCATCCCATCCACTACAAAGGCAAGGCATAACTTTAGAAGCAGCACTCCCTTAAGATGGTTGAACTCGACATCCAAGAGTTCCACAATAGCATCACTTGACCATCAGATAAAAGTATACCCTTAAATCATAAACCTAGGTTTTAGAGATTAAATTTTCACCATTAGGTTGAGTTAGTTAAAGCATCCTAGAACCTTTTCAATATTCACCACTAATCTTATTTGTAAGGATAAATTCTTGACCCTTGGATTAAAAAGTAATGAGGACAAATTTTGTACTTTTGACAACCTTTGATCTAACTTGTAAGATACAATTCTGAACCTTTGGATCAAAGAAATAAGGACAAAAGAGTCTTAATTTAATTTACAACCTTGATTATTGATCTCTTTAATTCTTGACCTTTAGATTTGTCCTTTTAAATCTCAACCTTTCTTTTTCATCTTAAATCTTGACCCTCCATTTTAGGGTTTTCACTCCCTATAAATACCTAAAGTTTTACTGTTAGAGGGCTTTTTTTTTAGTGCCTGGAAACAACATAAGATAGAGGGGTGTAAAATTTGTCTTTTAAAGAGTCATTTTCTAAAAGTTGTCCCCACTCCCAAAAAATGAGAGCTCTTCTAGAGCTCCCCATTTTCTCATTTAATAATGATATTGACCTTCATCCAAAAGCCGCATTATGACTCACTCCTTCAAAGGTGATTAGACAAAGTTTTTCTCTTGCCGCTCAGCTTCCTTTTGGTTAGTTTAAGAGACTAGGGGAATCAACTGTTATGTCATTTCTTAAATTTTGTTGAAGGTAACATTTCATTTTTATGCTATTTGTCATGTTCCCCTTGTAAAAAAAATGTGACTAAATCATGCTATTGTAATTGAATATTTAGTGGTGTAAAGTCTAGAATCTATTTTATTTTTTCTTTTTATTTTCTTAATAGTCTTCATTATGTAAAACTGATGCTTAATGGGGTTTATTTCCACTTTTTTTTTTTGAACTCATAGATGAATAAAATATGGTTGATAATAATTTTGCACTATGATACCCTATTTTATTACAGCATAAGTGTTGCATTTAGATTCTATATCACAAAAACCTCATTACCTCACTTTTTAAAATGCACTGAAAATATTTACAGTGTTTCATGAGTTTTTAATCTGTAACGCTCTCACTTCAAGTAGTCCATACATTCTACTATTCCGATGACTAACATCTGTTCGGATAGCCAGGATGTCTAGAACTACACTTAAACTATAGTGAGGAGGTGTAAATTGATGGAATAAATGTTAAGAAAATACAAGAAAAAATTAAGAGAAAATAAAAGAAATGAAATGTAACTAGGTTAAATGAGCCGAGATTCCGACGATAGGTGACCGTACCGGGAAGTGACTGTGAAGTCAGTTGCCGACCCCAAACCCACGAGGAACTCTATGAAGTAATTTTTAGGACTTAATTGAAGGTTTACTAAGGCATAAATGATATCAAAAATGTCATAGAAAATTCAAAAAAATTTATTAACCAGCATAGATAAAAAATAACTCGACAAGCTTAAGGAAGGGCATTTTGATCATTTCAATCCCAAAGTTGAATTTTGACCTAAATGTCAATTAAAATTAGAGAGAATAAAATATAAAAAAAATAAATTTAAATCGTGAATTATGGAATAGAAAAAGGGAAAAGAAAAGAAAAAAAAAGAAATAGAAATTAAAGGAATTATGAGGTAAGCATGATGTGTAATGACATAATTAAAAATTGGAAACCAATTAAAATTTAACAATTAATTATAAAGGGATAAGAAGGAAGCAAAATGAGACAAAAATAAATTAAAAGTAGTCATCTTCTTTCTTTACCTCCCATGGCCGAACCTCTCATCCCAAAGCCTCCTCCATTTTTTCTTCTTCCAAGCTTAATTCTCCCTAAGCTTTCCACCGTAAAACCTTAAATCATCTGCATTAAAAATCATCCCCATACCTTGGAGAAGCTAGTAGTAGTAGTAAGAAGGGAAGAAATTGGAGTTTGGTAACTTGAAGAAGTTGATCAAAGAGGTTAGTGCCTTTTCTCCTTTTCTTCTTCTTTTAATCATTGAATTTGACTTGAGATAAGTAGAAATTGTAAGAAATCAAAAGAAATTCATGAACATATGGGGTCACTAATTTTCAGCAGCCCTAGGAAGTGAATGAATTTGATGGTTTTGATGGTTTTGATTTGGTTAGTGAAGTTGATTAATGAACTTTAATGTATTAGAAATTGAATTACATGGAAGTATGCTTGACATTGAAACTTTGAGTTAGGGTTTAATCTAACTATTAAGGCTTTTGTGAAATTGCTTGCAATTGACATTATTGAGATTGATTGTGGTTTATTAGAAGTGCCATGTATGCCAAATTGTAGTTTGGGAGATTGGAGGAAATGAATTAGGAGTGTTCTCTTTGTGCAGGTTGTGGGACTCTTTGAGTCCAGTGTGGTTTTTGACCTATAATTGAATTTTTGTTGCTCCAATTGGTATGAGGCTAACTGGAGATGAAACTAGGGTCAAAATACTCCATTTTTTCATGAAGAAACCAAGCCCAAATTCTTTCCACAAATTGACCTAATTAGTGTTCCAATCTGACTGACCATACACTGAACCCAGAAAAATGACCTACATGCTCATTTAGCCGTAACTTCCTCTAGAAATGTCAAAATGATCTGATTTTTATACCATTGGAAAGGTTAGACATAGGAGCACATTTTTCATACGGATCACAGAACCCAAATCTGCCTCTAACCAAGTCAAATTAGTAGCACAAGTTAGGTCACAAAACTATCCAGAGCCAGACTGCCCAAAATTTGCTAGACATAGGCCTACCCGATCAGTTTTGGAAAAAAAGCCATAACTTGGTCCAAAAAATTACAAATGCAATTGAACCAATGCCAAAATTTTTATAAGACATAGATCTACAATATTGATATTTGGATCAAAACCCAAAAATTAAGAGAACTAGGTCAATTGGCTAGGTCAATTTAGTATGCAAATTCTAGAAATTGCCTAAATGACTACTTGACCCCAGAACAGTCTTTTAGTCATATCTCCACTAGAAAACTCCAATTGGGATGAGTCATACGGTTCTAGAAACCTAAGAAATAGGGATCCAACTTTGTTTTAGACACTATTCTCAAATTATGAATGTAGGAACCCTAAAATTTGAGTCAAATCCACTGACCTGAACTAGAATCTTGTTGGCACTGGGTACATGAGTCTAGGCCAGTTATTTGGCTATAATTAATTCTACAAAACTTGAAAAATTGCAATTAAAAATTTTGAGTGACTATAAGACATAGGGCAACAAATTTTATGGAGAACACCAGGCCCAAAAGTTGCTGCAACATGCTCAATTAAATTGGTAAAATGTAACTCCAAAACTTGCCTAGCTAAGGAACCAAATTTAGGAAAAGAACCAGTTGTGGTTATTTGACTATAACTTGAGTTCAAAAAATCCAAATGATCTGAGTCAAAAAAGAAAACAAAGACAAGACATAAAGGGACAACTTCCATGAAGGAAATGCGGCCAAACAGTGGCCACATCTTGACCAATTTGTTAGGTGAATTTAAGACATCAAATCTGGACCTTGAGAAAGGTTCATAAAATGACTTGTTATATGATATGAAGTTAATCAAAATGAATTGTTAAACATAAAAGTGACATGAATATGCATGTGGGACCTATGTTTCCCATCATAAGTAATATGAAAATTTTATTAAATACAACTAGCACATAATATGAAACTATAAATACTTAATAATATTAATTTGCCCAAAGTATACCTAGACTTATATATATAGCATGGATCAATTGGTATACTAATTAGGGATTACAGATTGCAGTACTTCCCATAGGAATAATCATTGATAGATAATATATATCTAAGATGGTTATTCTACTAGCTTTATGCCTGCTCGTTGGCCATTGTGCCTGATTTTATTTCTGGCTTCATACCTACCCGCTGGCCTTGTGCCTGACATGACAGATGTATACATGTTAAACATACAAATGTTTAACTAGTATACACCTATGTATCGAGTCTTTATAGTTTGTTATAGGTTACTTGGGCACAGATGTAAGTAATAAGTCTTAAATTTAAATAATTATATGAAGAAATCACAAATTCGAGCAATAAGATTGAAATGACATAAATGAACGAAGAAGATCTTAATAATTTACTTGCTCTCAAAATTCATAAAATATGTAAATGACTTAGAAATTTATGAAATTATACCTAGAATAATTATTTAATTGTTTAGTTATTTTTCCTTTATTTTATGCACCACTAAGCGTTATGCTTAGCGCGTTGATTTTTCCATTGCATAGGTACTGGAGACCATCTGCAGCCGCAGTAGAGCTTAGACAGGACTTTAATCAGATTTGCTACAGTGTAGATTGTCACCTCAGCTGTCCATTTTGGTAGGACGCTTATATAGTTAAATTTTGCAATTTAGTTCTTGTATGTAAGTAAACGATGTAAATTATTTTGTGATTGTAAATAAAATTGTAAATATTGTACTTGATTTTATATAAATGAAATGAAGTATTTTATTTACTTAAAATGATTATGAGTATTATGTTGATATGACATGGTTTATGGAAAATGATATGGATATGGGATTTTAACTGGTAAATAATAGAACCCACAATGCACTAATAAAAAAAACAGAGGAGACTCCGCTCAGGTCTCCACAAAAATAAGATGCGATAAAAAAAAATTTTCCCCATACATGGAATACAATAAATAAATAAAATTTAAATTAATATGGTATAAGACAGGATAAGATAGGGTGCTCCGACACCGAATGTAGCACGCCTTACTTAACTACACTGTAGACCGGGTAAGGGGTGTTACATAATCGGTGTCATTTGATGGCATTATAATAATGTCCTACTATGTTTTTAATGTTTCTTATTGTGTTCAGGTAACAATAAAGGGTCATGTTCTCAATCCTTTAAGATTAGTTCGACCATTTCTATTATTTCTTAAAATGACCTTGTAATAAAAATAAAAATAATACCATTTTCCAACATGAGGTTCAAGGGAGAGTCCTTCCTTGGACCTTCTCTAATTTTATCCTTTTAAAAATTGTACGATCTTAGCTTGTCCTTTGGTCAAGGGAAAGTTTTTCTTTGGACCTATTCTAAATTTTTTTTAAAATAAAACTTTCTTCTATTTCAGGTTCATGGGAGAGTCTTTCCTTGAACCCTTAAATTTTTTTTTTAAATGCGTTATATGCTCTTGGGTTCAAGGGAGAATCCTTCTTTGAACCCTTAAAGCCCTTTTCATTTTAAACTTTCCTTCATGGGAACCAAGGAGAGTACTTCCTTGAGCCATTCCTAGCAATTTTTTTTTATATTCTAATTCAAGGGGGAGTCATTCTTGAACTATTGTTTTATTAAAGCCTAAATTATCCCTTCGTTATCTTATATAACCCATATCTCTCACCCTTTTAAAATTAATTTAAAATTTTTTAGTCTAAATAATAATACATAAACATTGATTTAAACTTTAAATACAATATAAAATACATCTAATCAAATGTTCAAATAGGATAATAATTGGTTTAGTAGAGCATAAAATAGTTGTTTGCTTGAAGCCTAATTTAAAATTTAGAAATTGGTTAGAATCTTATTCTGTTAGCGGAATGAAATGAATGTATAGTTGTGCAGGCCAAAATGGCATTTTATATAGGTTGTCTCGAAAACACCCCTCTGTAAAATCTGTAAGTAATAAATATATCAATAATTTAAGTTGAGTCAATATGGGCGAAGAATAATAATCAATTATATTGATGATAGGACTTTGATTCATTAATTGAGAGTCCTCATTAATGAATTAAATTCTCTAGGTTTTAACCAACATATTCTCTTTTGAATTGAAGTCTCAATTGAAGGGAGTGAAAATCCAAACCCATCTTAATTCAATTTTAACAACTTTTTATGAGTATCATGTTTTTCATAAAATATTCACTTCACATATGACACCATCTATTGTTTGGGCACTGATGATGAGATTAACGATGGGTAAGCTAAGAATACTCATTATTCATTATAAATCTCTAAGAACCCAAATGATACCTTTTCAAAATTAAAGTCCTAGTTTTGGGGAGGGAGGAATTTATTAAAATAATAAATGGAGCCAAAATTCACTTTTAGGATCATCCCACTTATTTTTTTGTAGTGAGACATTAAGTGTTTCTATACTTATGTACCCCATCTTTTACATGACAAATATAAGACACCGATATTGTAATTTGAACTCCAATAAAATTATTGGTATTAAGTTATAGTGAGTACATTTTTAAATTTACCTACCCCATTGAAGGACGAAGTGGGGCGTCTAACATCTTCCTCACAGGTATACAGACCCCAAATCCTGAATCTCTAAATTAGAAGTGACAAATCTTCTTTTTTTCTAAAAAAGGTATATATATATATATATATATATATATAAATTAAAGTGACGACTCTTCACTTTTTACTTCAGTGAAAATTGTCTAGCCACTGCAAAACACTCGCAATAAATATTATAGTGCTTCCCACCATTTTCAGATAACCCGAATGCGTTCCAGGTGTTAGAATTGGTGTAGGTAAACTCGAACTCCAAATGCCCCATTTTACCTTAGATTGAATTTAGAATAAAAATTTATAAAATATTCGTGAATAGCCGAAAAATTATAATTTCTATTGCAATAGTAAAATGGCATTGTTAAGGACTCCGATGCATCATTATGGAATATTTTGGATTAATTTGGATAGTTTTTGCAAAATATTAGTTTTAAACTTAATAACTAAATAGTGTAAATATATGAGTTTTGGCTGTTTTGGCGGGCTTAAGAGGAGCATTATGTTGTTATTGTGTTGTGGGCTTATGGCCTTTGGTTTAAGAAGTGTTATTTGAACTGCCTTGTAGATTGGGTAGGTTCTAGGTACAGGAAAAACTCTATTGGATTTCCAGCATAAAATTTAGGGTGTCTTTAACTCTTTAAGTTCTTTATTTTGTTTTATTATTGATAAATTTATGAATATAATTGTTTAGGTGATCTGAGTCAACCTTCCTCTTCTTCTCAGTCGTAACTTTTGCATAATCTATGAGTTGATATTGATTTTAATTGTAATTTCAATATTATCAATTTAGATTCAATGCATACTCATGCATTTCATTTATAAATATGTATATAAATAGTTAAATGCTAGGCACATTTCTGTGTTGCATATGTTAATGAATTTATTTGTGAATATCGCCTTAAGGTAAATTAAAGCAGTGTGCATGTGTTGGCATGAGTATAGTGTGAATATGGACATGGTAGGATAGGTAGTCACTGCTGGAGCTTGACTTGCTGGGACTCTATCCTTATGTATTGATAAGTTGGGGTGAGCACGGCTTTGAGTTGATATCGTTGACCCCGCACGTGGATTATTAAGCGAAAGTTCAGCTTAAGTTGACCTCGCTGGCAGGTATTGGATTAAGAGAGCTATATAGAAGATCAGCTCTTATATATGTATTAATGTGACACATGAGTGTTTGCATGCTCCAAATTATCTTTTGTACGAATATTGTTTGAATTGTTTGAAACTATGTAAATATGCTGCATTTTTATATATAAGAATGCATTAGATTTAGATAGCTATAGAAATTATATTTAAAATCAATATTTTACTCAATGAGTCGAACGCCCACCCCTGCTCAACTATTTTTACTCAGGTGACAGATAGATTTATTGAGATTAACCTGTTTTCTTTTCCCACAAATTTAACCAACAAAATTTAAATTTACTCTTATTGTCTTTTGTTTAATTCTAAAACTCCGCATGTACCAGTAATTGTATTATTTTTATATAAGGTTGTAATAACTTAATTCTCTGAAGTTGTAAACTTATTTATGTGAGATTGCTTCGATGCATGTGATATCTATTACTGTGAATGAAGTGAGCTGAGCTCCCAATTGTTGATTTATTTGTTTTGAAGATTGTGAAAGTGAGCTAAACTCCCCAGATTTTGATATTATATATTAAAAGTTGAGTTACTGCTCCCCTTTAGATAGTCCAATTTATGGCCGGTCTATGTCCATTTATTTTCTTAGAATTGGGCTATTATATTGGACTTTATATATGGATTAGAAATAGTTAGGCTTACTACGTGTTTTGAGGGCCTTATACTGATCCAAACCCTAGTGCCTGTTTGACCCAAAAATCTAATCGTGATAGAATTCTAATTGGATATTGATTTTTTTTAAAACATAAAAATTATGAATTTTTTTAAAAAAATGAATTTTCAAATTTTTTAATTTTTTATTTTTATAAAAATCAATCAAATTGTCTCGGAAATATAAAACTTACGATTTTTTTTAAGAAAATAAATTCTGATTAATAATTTTTGATAAAAAACAATTTTTAAAAAGAAAACATGAAACTTAATATTTTTTAGAAAAATATGATTTTAATAATAAGCGTTATAACTATATTAATGATATTCTAATCAGTTCTTAAGTTAGCATCTTTTTTATGCTTTTATATACATATATAGTATCGATAAAGGTGAATAAATAGATGAATATAGATAATAGATATTATTGATATAAATAAATTATAATATAAAATTAAAAATCAATTAAAGAAATAATATATTTATAAAAAATTAAATTAAAAAAATCGTAATTAATTTAATAATTTTATAAATAATAAATTGACTCATATATTATTTTATTTATTGGTATAATTTATTATTATTTATATTTTTTTACCATAAAAATTATGAACTTTTTCAGAAAAAAAATGAATTTTCAAATTTTTTACTTAATTGTTTTTATAAAAATCGATCAAATTGTTTCGGAAACATGAAACTTACAATTCTTTCAAAGAAAACGAATTTCTGATTTTAATTAATGATTTTTTTATTAAATTTTTCTTTAAACATGAAACTTAATTTTTTTTAGAAGAATATGAATTTAATAATAAGTATTTTAATTATATTAATGATATTTTAGTCAATTTATAAGTTAGCTCTCTCATTTGTTTTATATATATATATATATATATATATTAAAATTCATTAAAAATTATTATATTAATAAAAAATTAAATTATAAATTTCGTAATTAATTTAACGATTTTGCGAATAAAAAATAGAACCATATATTATTTTATTTATTAAAATATGTTATTATTATTTATATTTTCTATATATTATAGTAAACTTATAAATTTCAATATTTAATTAAAAAAATAGCCTGGCCATAAAAAATAAAATTAAAAATATTTTGATATATATATATATATATTGAAAACATAAAAATTATGAATTTTTTTAGAAAAACATGAATTTTCAAATTTTTTGGTTAGCTACTATGATTTTTTTTAACAAAACGAATTCCTATTTTGATTATTGATTTTCTATAAAAATGGATTTTTTTTTTTTTTTTGAAAACATGAAACTTAATAATTTTTAGAAAAATATGGATTTCTACTTTTAATTATTTTTTACAAAATTTAATTTAATAGAAGTTAATCATAAAGAGTATTTTAGTACCTATTTTTAAAAATAAGGGAGACATACAGAGTTGCTCAAACTATAGGGGAATTAAACTCATGAGCCATACTATGAAGTTGTGGGAGAGAGTTGTGGAGCATCGACTACGTCATGATACTTCTATCTCTCTCAATCAATTTGGTTTCATGCCTGGTCGTTCAACTATGGAAGCGATCTTTCTCATTAGAAGCTTGATGGAGAAATATAGAGATGGGAAGAAAGATCTACACATGGTTTTTATTGATTTGGAGAAGGCTTATGATAGTATTCCAAGAGAGGTCTTATGGAATGCGTTAGAACAAAAGAGGGTATCTATTAGGTACATACAAGTATTGAAAGATATGTATGAAGGAGCAACTACTATTGTGCGCACAGTGGGAGGGGACACAAGAGATTTTCCGATTTCAATTGGATTACACCAAGGATCAGCCATAAGCCCTTACCTTTTTACATTAGTTTTAGATGAACTGACGAAACATATACAAGAGAGTATTCCTTGGTGCATGATGTTTGCGGATGATATTGTTCTGATAGATGAGACACGAGAAGGAGTCAATAGGAAGCTAGAACTTTGGAGAAGTACTCTAGAGTCAAAGGGTTTTAAGTTAAGTAGAACGAAGACAGAATACATGCATTGCAAGTTCAGTGAAGGCCAAACTGGTGATAGTGAAGGAGTTAGTTTGAATGGAGTGGCACTGTCCCAAAGTAATCACTTTAAATATCTAGGCTCACCCTTCAAGTAGATGGGGATGTGAGGAGGATGTTAGTCATAGGATTAAAGCCGGATGGTTGAAGTGGAGACGTGCACGGAGTTCTATGTGATCGTAAGATTCCCAATAAATTAAAAGGAAAATTTTACCGCATGTACCATACGACCGGCTATGCTATATGGTAGTGAGTGTTGGGCACTGAAAGAGTCGTATGCATCTAAGATAAGAGTTGCAGAGATGAGAATGTTAAGGTGGATGAGTGGCCATACTAGACTAGATAAAGTCCGTAATGAAAGTATTAGAGAAAAGGTAGGAGTGGTGCCAATTGAAGATAAGTTGAGAGAAGGGAGATTGAGGTGGTTTGGTCATGTGAAGCGTAGACATACGGAGGGTCCAGTTAGACAAGTAGAGCACATTAGGCTAGAGGATAGAAAGAAAAAAAGGGGTAGACCTAAATTGACTTGGAGGAGAGTAGTACAGCGTGACTTAGAAGCATTACACATTTCTGAGGATTTAACTCAAAATCATTCAGAGTGGAAAAAGCGAATCCATATAGCCGACCCTAAATTTTTGGGATAAAGGCTTAGTTGAGTTGAGTTGAGTTGAGTTTAATCATAAACAGGATTAAAAATTTTAAATAAAATTTTAAAATTAATTTAAATAGTAAAAAATAAATAATATAAAAAATTAAAGTTACTTTTATCCATTCACAAGTTTGCTCTTCATTCGTATTTTTATATATATAATTATATATATATATATATATATATATATATATATATATATATATATATATATATATATATATATATATATATATATATATATATTATAGATAGATTATAGAGATAGATAGATTATCGAGATAGATAGATGTAGATGAATGGATAAAAGAAGAGAATATAGAATATGTTAATAAAATTTTTGTTATTATTTTTAAATTATATATTTATTTTTATTTTTAAAATTCAATAAAAAGATAGTATAATCAATAAAAAAAACTCTAATTGAGAACAAATTTGATAGATCCTTATCCATTAATAGAAATTAAAATTTTATTATTATATTCTATTCACATTGACTTTAATTTATGATTCTTTGTAATCTATCAACTATGATAAAAATGAAAAAAATTTGTATCCCAATTAATGAAAATGAGAGCTCTCTTTTCTTATTAATTAAGACTCGATTTTGTAAAGAGCACTCCAAAACTTTTCATCTTAAATACACTATACTTATGTGAGGGAGTGTATTTTTAAAATTCAGATAAAGAATATAGTCTCAAGTGTGAAAGTTCGCTAAAATATATTCTGCTGTAAGTAAAAATAATAATAATAATAATAATTTGAGCATGATTAATTAATTTTTTTTTATAATATCATCATTATCATGATGAATATAAAAAATGATTACGCTTGTTATTATTTTTTTTTTTAAATTGACACTTTGTTATGTTTTTATACTTTATTATGAGGTAAATTATATTAATCATCCCTTAACTTATATAATTATTTCACTTCAATCATTTAACTTTAATTTATTAAAATAAAATCTCTTAACATTATTTTTTAAAAAAGTCATCATAATCTGCAATAATAAATTTTCAGATTAAAATAATAAAATTACTTTTTTATCATTTTTTCTTTTTTATTTTTATCTTTATGATTAAATTAATTAATAATTATTAAAAATTATTTTATTTTAACTAAATTTATTAATAAAATTATTAATTATATATATCTTATTTATTATTAATTAAATTTTAATTTAATCATAAATTTGAAATTTTAAAATAATATTTTTATTAATATGTGATATTTTATTAATATTTTGGTTTTTATATAAAAAAGCAAAAAAATTATATAATAATTTATTGATTTATTTTAATTAAATATTATTTTATTATTAGTTAAAAAAATGAATTTTGCAAGTTCAAAAAACTTTTTTTAAATAAAATTAAAATTAAACGATTGTCAAAGTTGAGGATAATAGGTACAATTTACCATAAGGGTTAATGGTCTCATTTTCAATTATTATTAAAAAAAAAATAATAATGCTGAAACATTATTATAGTAAATAAGAATACGTCAAAGATAACAAAGTCGACCGCATAGCGCAGTGGATTAGCGCGTTTGACTTCGGATCAAAAGGTCGTGGGTTCGACTCCCACTGTGGTCGCACTCTACTCCCATTTTATTTTTATCCTTTCTGCACTTTTATCATATAATATAAAATTCTCTCCATTTATTTTTGTTCTCTTATAAAAGCATTAAAAAAAGAAAACCACACATATATTCTCTTTCAAAGACAAGTACTAATTTTCACCATCATAATTTTTGTGAAAAATTTATTCTAGGGTAGCTATTTTCCCAAGTTATCATTCACCATCACCATGAGTGATGTGATGATGCCTCTTTTGACTATCTAATAATAATTAATAAACCCATTTCTAGTTGCAATAAAAAAAATAAAAACAAATAAGTTATCATTAGCCATTATGATAAAATTTTCAAAAGAATTACAAAATATTTCCTAATATTTGCTTCAATAAGAACTTATTGGTTATTTTTTTTATGATATTAACATAAATTTAATTTTTAATTTTTATAAGGAGTTACATATGATGAGTGTAATAACATATGATTTTTTTTTTTTTTTTTGAAAAACCAAGGAGCTCAACTCATATTATTAAGATCAAAAGATAATGAATCATACAAAAAAGAAGGGGGGGCATACCCCCCATTCACAACCAGGCATAGAATTAGCCTCTCTAGCAATTGAATGGGCAACTTGATTTGCTGGTTTCCTAACAAAAGCTTATGAGAATCAAGCTACATCCACACCAAAGGAATTCATCCAAGGTCCAATTACTAAAGCTAGAGCTAAATCACTTCAGAATTTAATTTGTGAAATCTTAAGGAGCATGAAGAAAATTATAAGCTGGAATGGCATGAAGAAAATTATAAAGGATTAAATTTAGTGAAAATTAAGCTTGGAAGTGACCAGGTGTCATGTGCAGCATTAGGTTACATGGAATAACCTGTGGACATGCATGCACCAGATCCAACCCATGTACATGCATCTGCTGGCACCTTTTTAAAAGAATATTCCTTGCTGTTATAACCACCTCTCTTTTGGACTTAAATGCCCTTATTTGCTGCTGTATTAAATTTACTTTTTGTTAGGAGTTTTTAGTCTTTTGATAGATTAATTTTTGTTTGGACTTAAAGCTCCTTGCAGCTGTTATTAAAGTAAGGATATTTTTGTCTTTAGCTTTGGAGCCAAGAGACTATAAATACAAGTGTAATGAGAGAGTGGAGGACACACTTTGAATATTAATGAAAGATTGTTTCTGTTCCTTTAGTGAGTAAATTGGCTGTTGTCTTTGTTCTTGTGAAGCTCATTAACTTGCTGAGATTTCTATCTTGCAAGGTTTAATGTGCATAATATTCTTGGTTTATTCATTCTCCATATGAATCAGGTCAAGAATCCCATTTCTGATATTTTCTTTGAATTACACAACAATCTGATTGTGCTGGTTCAAATAATCAAATTCATACATCTTGATTTGGTGCTTTTCATATTGTTCCTTTAATTCTTGAATGTGAGTTTTCAAGTTACCAATTACTTGAAGGTTCACATCAGTTTTGGTATCAGAGCAAAGGGACGTCCAAACAAGGTAGATTCTCTATTTCCTTCTTATTCTTTATGCCTACTTTGTGTTTGTTACCTTTTTCATATTTGCTGTTTGGCTCTAGTTGTAACACCCCTATTTGCATAGCTTGGTATATTTCACTGTTCTGGTGACCGGTGTCGGTCCGGACAATTAAGGGGATTAGAATCACACTTAAGACAACTAGATAAGCCATAAACACAAATAATTAGTAATTGTCAATTAGTTAAGTATAAATAAGAAAAACAGAACATAAGAAGTTAAACGAGCCGAGAGTCACAGCGATGGGTGACCTTCTCGGGAATAACTGCGAAGTCGATCAAATTTTGAACCGTAAAATGTGACGTTGCGGTCCTTAGGACTATTACGAACACAGTGGAAAAGAGAAAATCACAAAAAAGAACTGTTAAGCCAGTCAAATAATTAGGTCAGGGAGCCGGAAGAAAAATTGAATTATTTGCAAACCGGGTTGAACCGGCGAGGGGCAATTTGGTCAATTGACCCCGAGAGCTGACTCCTGACCTGACTGTCAAATAAAATTGGAGAAAAGAAAATTTCGGAGTCGGGAATTAAATTAAAGAACTAATAGAAAAATAAAAAAAAAGAAGAAGAAAAAGAAAAGTTAAAAAGGTAATGACATCATGTGGTGACATATGCATGATGCAATAATTACTATAATTAAAAAAATTTATTTAATTGGATTTATGCTCTTCCATAAGACATAAAATACTTAAAAAAAAGAAAGAAAATCATTTTCCTTCTTCTTCTTCAACTTTGCCGCCCCACCTCTCCCTTAACATCACCATTACCACACCTCCATGAAAGCTTGCTCCAAGCTTTAAATCCCCCATTAAACCCTAATTTCTTCCCCAATCACTTCATAAAACCTTATTTTCTTCCTTTGAGAGAGAGATTTAGCAAGAAAGAAAGAAGGAAAGAGGGGTGGAATTGAAGATTGAAATTCAAAGTTTAAGGTTAGTGAATTTAAATTGAAAATTTATGTTCAATATTTGTGTTCTTGGTGTAGGTAACTTAGATCTTAACTTAAAATGAAATAAAAACATTTGTGAAGGACCAAACTGAAAATTTGGCCAACTAGGGTTACTATGCATATGCTTGTGTTTTGATTGAATTTAATATGTTAGGCAAGCTTGTATGAATGTGGTAGTGAGATTGATATGCATTGAATTGGTTAAATGCAATTAATTGGTGAACTAGGGTTTGGACACCTAGGGTTTAGAGGCAAAAATTTGGAGAAATAGTGAAATGATGTATTTGATCTAGTTTGAAGTGAGAAATGGTCATTTGTGACCAAATGAAGTGTGTTGGAAGTGTTGGCGTTAAGGTTAAATTCGGATTCAATGTGGTCATGCTGCTGGCATCAGGACCAAGGTCCCTTTGAGGGACCAAAACTGAAAATTTACAAGTCCAATTGGTATGAGACCAATTGAGAATGAAAATAGACACCAAATGACACAATTTTCATTTAGGAATCATGCCCAAAAAGTGACCAAAACCTAGTAAACAAATTGACCAAAATACAGAAATTCTCAGTCTGCCCTGTACAAACTGACCAAATGAACAATGTTTGTTCATTTGGCCATAACTTGAGCTAGGCAGGTCTAAATGACCTGAACTTTTACTAGTGGACAGTTGAGATATAGACCTAAAACTTTCATGAAGAACACAAACCTAAATTATGCCATTAACCAAGTCATTTGGCCACCCCAAGTTGGTGACCTAAAACTGCCAGAACCAAAATTGCCCAGAAAATCTGGGTTGAGTTCAATCCGGCAGCCATGGTTCAAATGGCTATAACTTGAGCTACAAAACTCCAATTGGAGTGATTCAAAAAGGAGAATAAACTTAAGACAATAGGAAACATTTTCTATGAAGAAAGTTTTGTCAAATTCCAACAGTAAAATGATCAATGGAATAGTGCAACCTTAGACACTAAAACTGAAAATTTTCAAATTTGCCTAAAAGACTTAGAATTTGAATAAACAACCAAAACCAACAAATTTAGTGACCAAAATGTGGTATGTGGGTGAAGTTGGAGTTCCCATACCTATTAAGTCTTAGAAAGTCAACAAATTGACTTGAATAGTATCATAAATAGTAACCCCGAAATACAAAATTTAAAGAACGTCAAGTTTAGCACATTAGAGCTAGGTAAAAGTGAATTTAAATTTATTTTTGGATTTATGTTAAGTTATGGTACTGAAACACTATGAAACTGTGTGTTTCAGTTGAAAAGAATATCGGGAAAGAACCCGAGGAATCGAGTCAAGGCTAAGAGGCGACTCGCTTAAGGTTTGTACACAACTAACTCTTTTGTTATTTTTAAATTCCAAATTGATTTGAAATAAATATATTGTATGATTTATGATTTTTATTGTGTTGAGAATTTTAACTTATTGAATGAAATTGTATAATTTGAATATAAATTTTCTTATGCATTTAAGGATTTATTGTATTGTTTTGAGGATTGTAAATTTTAAGTTTGATGTGTTGCCAACCTTGAGCATGAATTTATGATGATTAAATATGTTGATGATTTGTAAACACTTTGTAAATAGAAATTGTTTTGAATATGATTTGAAACCACAGTTGACATGGCAAAATATGTTGTGAATTCTCATTAGCTTTTCTAGTGAGAAATCTCCTCCACTAGATGGGGCGAGTTCCTTCCTCTCTGGCTTGCCAGTTGGGAAGAGTTTGAATGAGTACTCATATATATTAGCTAGTCTTTGTTCCTCCCTTTTAGCCTCGGTTATTGGGAGAGTATGAAATGTCGTGGTGTACAACACGGCATCTATTTGAATTTTGGGTTATGGGTTCAACTGTGTGAATTGTTGGCAACGCCCTTTAAATTATGCATGGTTTGATAAATTGTGGTTGAAATAAATAATTTATCAGTGATTCAAAATATTTTTGTATTGTTTCGGGATTTAAAAGAAATGTAGATAAATAGTTACTATTTGATCAAAATGTTATTCAAATGAATAATTTGCATGAATGAAAATATTGATTTTTGAATGTTATAAATTTTGAAGAATTTAGAAATTTTAAATTTTTGTTTGTTATGAATTGTCAAGCATAATTTGTATTAAGTTTTAAATTATTAGTTTATGCACTACTGAGTTCACCACTCAGCGATAGCTTTGTATGCTGTCACAGGTGAAAGGAAATATAGAGCAGCTGAGCAGGATTACTGAGAAGACATAGTGAGACTACCTTCGGGTATATCATAGGTATACCCTTGTACATTAGATTTTGATGTAATTCTGTAATTATATGTATGTAATTTCATTTGAGCAATTGTATCAACTCTTTTGTAATATATTTTTGGACTATAATCAAATACAAATTATTGTAATATTATCTTGAGATTTTATGTACTTATAAAGTTTTACACTACTGACTTTTTAATACTCCCATGAATGTAAAAATTAATTATGTCACCATAATGAGCTGTTTCAATATTTGATTTAATTTAAACTGTGTATTGAGTTGCTTGTGTTGATTTGTGAAATGAGATTGAATAATGGAGTTGTGATTGAAAAATATATTGGGAGTGTCTTTATTTTCAGGTTTTGAAGAACTATTTTCTCAAAATACAGACGGCACTCTGCCGAAATTTTTATAAAAATTGCGGAGATTTTAAATATCTAAAAATTTGATTTATGTTGGACTTTAAATAAAGGTTTTTAATATCTGAAAAAAATTTACCCACCAATTTAAAAATGAACGAAAATTGTTTTAAAATTCCTTATAATATATTTAATGGGTTTCCGATAGACGAAGTACAGTAATTCATTAGGTGTACTACGGGAGCATGTTACATCTTACGAGGAGTAGGGTGTGACACTAGTTCCATATTTGCTTTTACTTCTTCATCTTGCACCTGGTTCTTTCTTGCTAAACCTTGTTTTGCTTCTTATTGTGTTTCTGTTATTCACATTTTTGTTCTTTGTATTTGACCGAAATTGTCTCTTGGGGTTTAGTATAATCTGTTTGTTTAAAAAATTTGTTTTGTTGAGTTTGTCTTAGGGTTTTGGGTTAATCAAGCCAAACCCATTATTCTAGCTATCTATTTTGCTTCCTTCATTTTGATATCAAGCATGAGAGCTTATTTGGGTCATTGAGTTCGGCTTACCTATTTAGCCTGAAACTGTTCCAGCATTATTTGGGTGTGTTTAAGACATTGGGTATAAATTTTGGGGGTTGTTTGATGTTGTTTGCCTGCTGAACCAAAATTTGCGGCAGACCCGATCAAATTATGTTCACAAAGCAAATAGACCCATAAATTCTTGAAAATTTACAGGGTGTTTATACCCCATTTCAGTAGTTCCCAAATTAAATTTCAGCTTAAAATTCAATCGTTTGTGTGGGGAACCAAAATTTTGCTGCAGAATCGATCAAATTAAGTTCACATAGCAAATATACCTAGAAATTTATGAAAATTTACCGGGTTTTTATACCCCATTTCAGTAGTACCCGAATTAAATTTCAGCTTAAAATTCTACCGTTTGTGTAGGGAACCAAAATTTTGTAACAGACCCGATCAAATTAAGTTCACATTACAAATCAGCCCAAAAATTCCTGAAAATTTACAGGTTATTTGTGCCACATTTGAGCTATTCTCAAATTAAATCTCAGCTCAAAATTTAATCGTTTGTATGGGGAACCAAAATTTTGCGGCAGACACGATTACATTTGATTTACATAGTAAACCTGTCAAGAAAAGCCTGAAATTCTAGCAGCAATTAGTCAGTATTGGGTTGCATTTGCCTACTCAATTTGAGATCAAAATACACTCGTTTACTTGGTGATCCTAAATTTATGCAATTCTTGATGTATTGTGTGAACTGCTGGTAATTGTGATAAGTTAGTGGCAAACTTGGATATTTAAGCTTGATATCACTTCTTTAGGTTGTCTCTTTTCCAGCTTACTACTCTTTTATTTTGGTGTCTTCTTTCTTGATTCCTTATTGCATTACATTTTCATGCTTGAGCTTTTCTTTTCTTGACTTCTTGAGTCACATTATTGTTTTCTTGATTACTCGTTTTGATCCGTCACGTTCAAGAATTTTATTGTGTGTTAAATTTTTGTGAGTACAGTCTTGGTTTGAGTTACTTGAGTTTGATAAGAACTTGTGGATAGAGCCAAGAGAGGTAAAAGGCACAGAGAGGTGAGTTCATAAGAGGGGAAAAGCCTTGTTGAGTTAAACACGAGTGGAGTGTCCCCTGTTGAGTGTAAACAGGTAAGGGATTGAGTGAGGTGTTTTCTTTACACTAACCATTTTCTTGCAGGTCTAAAAACATGTCTAGAAGGGGTGATGGTAATGAGGGGGAAGGTGAAAATCCATGCTACATGCAGGCTGTCAGACAACAATTTGAAAGAATGAATGTTGTGTGTAATGGAATCATAGATAGGTTGGAAAGATTGGAGCAAAGAGATAGGCAAAATGAGATAAGGCCAAATAGGAGGGATCTTGTACCTCCAGTAGTTGAATCTGATAAAGATGAGGTTGATAACTATGATTTTGAGATTGAAAGACCTAGGAGGGGTAGGTATGAGAGAAGAGCTGAAGA
Organism: Hevea brasiliensis; assembly: GCF_030052815.1. Lineage (NCBI taxonomy): Eukaryota > Viridiplantae > Streptophyta > Magnoliopsida > Malpighiales > Euphorbiaceae > Hevea > Hevea brasiliensis. The sequence goes on along the minus strand of NC_079509.1, from coordinate 21,272,338 downwards.
TAGGAGGAATGGGGATAGGAGGATAAGAAGAGAGGAAAGAGAGAGGAATAGGGTAGATGACAATATCAAAAGTATTAAAATGAGCATCCCTTCTTTCCAAGGAAAAAATGATCCGGATGTGTATCTAGAATGGGAAAGGAAGGTAGAAGCTGTCTTTGATTGTCATCACTATTAAGAGGAGAAGAAAGTAAAGTTAGCAGCAGTAGAATTTACTGATTATGCTTTGGTTTGGTGGGATCAAGTGTTGATTAGTAGAAGGAGAAATTATGAGCAATCAATTGCAACCTAGGGTGAGACGAAAACTATAATGAGAAGGAGATTTGTTCCTAGTCATTACTATAGAGAGCTACATCAGAGGTTACAAAGATTGACTCAAGGTTCTAAAAGTATTGAAGATTATCATAAAGAAATGGAAATTGCTATGATTAGAGCAAATGTGGAGGAGGATAGAGAAGCCACCATGGCTAGATTCTTGAATGGGCTAAACAAGGAGATTGCTCATATTGTTGAGTTACATCACTATGTTGAGTTGGAGGATATGGTCCACATGGCTATGAAGGTAGAAAGGCAACTTAAAAGCAAGTCAAAATTTGGAGGAAATGCAGGTACTTCTTCATCTTGGAAGTCTAACTGGAAGAAGGAGGATAGGGAAAAGGCTATTAGCAACTATAAGAAAAATGAGGAAAATGAGGAAAAGGAAAAGAAGGTGGAAAAAAAATTTGTAGAAAGTAAAGGAAAGGAGGTTGTAATTATTACCCGAAATAGAGATGTGAAGTGTTTTAGGTGTTTGGGCAGTGGACACATAGCTTCTCAATGCCCTAACAAGAGAGTCATGGTTATGAGAGAAAATGGTGAGATAGAAACGGAGGAGGAAATTGTGAGTGATTCCACATCTTCAGGGGAGGAGGATGCAGAGGTAGAATATGCTGCTGAAGGAAGTGCTCTAGTGATTATGAGAGCATTAAATACTCAAGTAAAGGAGGATGTTGGTGATGAATTGCAAAGAGAAATAATTTTCCATACAAGGTGTCTTATCCAAGACAAAGCTTGTAGTGTCATCATTGATGGGGGAAGTTATGCCAATGTTGCTAGTACTATTTTGGTACAGAAATTAGGGTTCAGGACTTTGAAACACCCTAGGCCCTATAAATTGCAGCGATTGAATGAATGCAGTGAGGTGAAAGTAACAAAACAAGTGCTGATTTCCTTTGCAATAGGAAAGTATCAAGATGAGGTTATGTGTGACGTGGTTCCAATGCAAGCTGGCCATTTATTACTTAGCCGACCATGGCAATTTGATAGAAAGGTGATCAATGATGGGTATAAAAATAGGTATTCTTTTGAAATGAATGGAAGGAAAATCATTTTGGCACCTATGACACCAAAACAGATTTATGAAGACCAAACAAGGCTTAAGCAAGCAATGGGTGAGGTAAAATCAAGAGTGGCCGAAAAGAGAGCAGAGAAAAAAAGGAGTGAAAAGAAATTGACTGAAAATATTGTGAGTGAGCAAGACAAGGGTGGTTGTGAGGAAAGAAAAGAGAGTAAAGAAAACATTCCAAGAGTGCTTGAAAAAGGTGAATCTTCGGCGCAAAAGGAGAGCTGTGCGGAAAGAGGGGAGAGAAAATTAAGCTTGTATGCTAAAGGAAAAGATGTGAGGAATGCCTTGTTTGCTAACAAGCAAATGTTATTAATTGTGTTTAAGGACTCTTGTTTATCCACATCTGACCTTGACCCCAATTTGCCTAATGTTGTTGTCTCCCTTTTGCAGGAATATGAGGATGTACTACCTGAGGAGATGCCTGCTGGACTACCACCTATTTGAGGGATTGAGCGTCAGATTGATTTTGTACCTGGAGCAGTTATTCCCAACTGTCCAGCCTATAGAACTAACCCTGAAGAAACCAAAGAATTACAAAGGCAAGTTGAGGAATTGCTAGCTAAGGGTTATGTGAAAAAAAGTATGAGCCCTTGTGCTGTACCCGTCCTTTTGGTACCAAAGAAAGATGGCACATGGCGCATGTGTGTGGATTGCAGGGCGGTTAACAAAATCACTGTAAAGTATCACCACCCTATACCTAGATTGGATGATATGTTGGATGAACTTTGTGGTGCTTGTGTGTTTACCAAAATTGACTTGAAAAGCGGATATCATCAAATTCGCATGAAAGTAGGTGATGAATGGAAGACTGCATTTAAAACAAAGTATGGACTATATAAGTGGTTAGTGATGCCTTTTGGGCTAACTAATGCTCCTAGCACTTTTATGAGATTGATGAATCATATGTTGCGTGCTTTTATTGGAAAATTTGTTGTTGTTTATTTTGATGATATATTGGTTTACAGTAGAGGCATGAATGAACACATGCATCATTTAAGAGCTGTATTCGATGTGTTAAGAAAGGAAAAATTATATGCTAACTTGAAGAAATGTTCATTTTGCATGGAAAAGGTTGTCTTTTTAGGATTTGTCATTAGTGCTAATGGTGTTGAAGTCGATGATGAAAAAATTAGAGCTATTAGAGACTGGCCCATTCAGTCCAGATCCAAGTATGTAGTTTCCATGGACTAGCTAGTTTCTATAGAAGATTTATTAAGAATTTCAGTACCATTGCAGCACCATTGAATGATCTTGTCAAAAAGAATGTTAATTTTGTTTGGGAACAGAAACAAGATGATGCTTTTCACAAAATTAAAGACATGTTATGTTCCACTCCTGTGTTGGCTTTACCTGATTTTTCTAAGACTTTTGAGATTGAGTGTGACGCATCAGGTATAGGTATTGGAGCCGTTTTAATACAGGATAAGAGACCAATAGCATACTTTAGTGAGAAGCTTAATGGAGCAGCTTTAAACTATTCTACATATGACAAGGAGTTGTATGCATTGGTACGTGCCTTGGAAACATGGCAACATTACCTTTGGCCAAAGCAATTTGTCATCCACACAGATCATGAGTCATTTAAGCATATCAAGGGGCAAAATAAATTGAGTAGGCGTCATGCAAAATGGGTTGAGTTCCTTGAGACCTTCCCATATGTGATTCAATACAAACATGGGAAAGAAAATGTGGTGGCTGATGCCTTATCTCGAAGGTATAACCTTCTTGCCCTTCTTGATGCAAAGTTATTGGGATTCGAATATGCGAAAGAATTATATGCTGAAGATGATAACTTTGCTAGAGTGTATGCAGCTTGTGAAAAGAATACTTTTGAGAAGTTTTATAGGCGTAATGGATATTTGTTTAGAGAAAATAGATTGTGTGTGCCTAAGAGTTCCATGCGTGAATTACTTGTGAATGAGTCTCATGCTGGTGGATTAATAGGTCATTTTGGTGTTGCCAAAACTTTAGATGTATTAAAGGAACATTTTTATTGGCCAAATATGAAAAGAGATATTGAAAGAGCATGTGTTAGGTGCGTTGTGTGTGCTAAGGCTAAATCTAGAGTTTTGCCACAAGGTTTGTATACACCTTTACCTACTCCTCGTGATCCTTGGGTTCATTTGTCTATAGATTTTGTGTTAGGATTACCTAGGTCTAAACAAGGCCATGATTCAATTTTTGTTGTTGTTGATAGGTTTTCAAAAATGGCACATTTTATTTCATGCCATAAAACTGATGATGCTACAAATGTTGCAAATTTATTCTTTAGAGATATTGTTAGGTTGCATGGCATACCTAAGAGTTTAGTTAGTGATAGGGATGTTAAATTCCTTAGTCACTTTTGGAAGGTTTTGTGGGGAAAATTGGGCACCAAGTTGTTATTTCCCACCACTTGTCACCCACAAACCGATGGTCAAACTGAAGTAGTAAATAGGACACTAACTACTCTTTTGCGTGCTGTGGTTAAGCAAAATTTGAAGTCATGGGAAGATTGCATTCCACTTGTTGAATTTGCATACAATAGAAATATGCATTCTTCTACTGGCTATTCTCCATTTGAAATTGTGTATGGTTTTAATCCTTCAACTCCTTTGGATCGTTTACCTTTGCCTGTGAACGAGCTTGCTAGTTTAGATGGAAAAAGAAAAGCAGAATTGGTGAAGAAAATCCATGAACAAGCCAAGCTTTAAATTGAAAAGAAAAATGAAAAATATGCTAGTCAAGCCAACAAAGGAAGGAAGAAAGTTACATTTTAACCTGGAGATTGGGTATGGGTTCACTTGCGCAAAGAAAGGTTTCCCTCTTGAAGGAAATCAAAATTACAATCAAGATGTGATGGACCTTTCCAAGTGCTGACCAAAATTAATGATAATGCCTACAAAATAAACCTGCCCGGTGAGTATAATGTCAGTGCCACCTTTAATGTTATTGATTTATCTCCTTGTGTTGATGCAGGAACAGATTCGAGGATGAATCCTTTTGAAGCGGAGGGGAATGATGAGAATCAAGCTACATCCACACCAAAGGAATTCATCCAAGGTCCAATTACTAGAGCTAGAGCTAAATCACTTCAGAATTTAATTTGTGAAATCTTAAGGAGCAAGGATAATAAGCTGGAATGGCATGAAGAAAATTATAAAGGATTAAATTTGGTGAAAATTAAGCTTGGAAGTGACCAGGTGTCATGTGGAGCATTAGGTTACATGGAATAACCTGTGGACATGCATGTACCAGATCCAACCCATGTACATGCATCTGCTGGCACCTTTTTAAAAGAATATTCCTTTACTGTTATAACCACCTCTCTTTTGGACTTAAATGCCCTTATTTGCTGCTGTATTAAATTTACTTCTTGTTAGGAGTTTTTAGTCTTTTGATAGATTAATTTTTATTTGGACTTAAAGCTCCTTGCAGCTGTTATTAAAGTAGGGATATTTTTGTCTTTAGCTTTGGAGCCAAGAGACTATAAATACAAATGTAATGAGAGAGTGAAGGACACACTTTGAATATTAATGAAAGATTGTTTCTGCTCCTTTAGTGAGTAAATTGGTTGTTGCCTTTGTTCTTGTGAAGCTCATTAACTTGCTGAGATTTCTATCTTGCAAGGTTTAATGTGCATAATATTCTTCGTTTATTCATTCTCCATATGAATTAGGTCAAGAATCTCATTTCTGATATTTTCTTTGAATTACACAACAATCTGATTGTGCTAGTTCAAAGAATCAAATTCATACATCTTGATTTGGTGCTTTCCATATTGTTCCTTTAATTCTTGAATGTGGGTTTTCAAGTTACCAATTACTTGAAGGTTCACATCAGTTTAATGATATGAACCTGTCTAACTCCACCTCAAAAACTAGCTCACAAGGGAAGGTTTGCAAACCCATATATATAACACCCAAGACCTCCCTGCAGAACCAATGTAGGACGCATCATTCCCGACCCCTTTAGACTGAACGTCCTCGTGAAGTAACCGGGGTCATGACTCGTTCACCCCGACCTTTCCCGAAGAACGTCAGGGAACCTTTGTACATGGCCCACCGACCCATACATAGTGAGGCTCTGATACCAAATGATATGAACCTGTCTAACTCCACCTCAAAAGCTAGCTTACAATGGGAGGTTTGCAAACCCATATATATAACACCCAAGACCTCCCTGCAGAACCGATGTGGGACGCATCAAAAGCATAAGAAATAAATTGGAGCTCTTGAAGAAGAGCCTTACAATCATTAATAATCATAGCAAAATAAGATGAGAATGCATATGAAGTATTCAAAACTTGGAACACTAGTTGGCTATATGTTTCCACACAACTGGTTGAAAACTTAAAGATTTCATGCAACTTAATGCCTCTCTAAAACAAAGCACTTCACCAATAAGAGGATCAGTTAAACCAGGCCTTGCAAGCAATCGACCTGCGCAACAATAACCGGTATAGTCCCTTATTATCATTTCTAAGCCATAAGAACCATCATTAAGCAAAGCCACATCAATATTACATTTGAATGCTCCTTGCTCCTGCGGCTTCCAACGAGTTTGCAACACAGAATCTGGACGCACATGAGCTGTATGGGACGAAATATTAACATAAGCTACACTCCATTAGCTATGAATAGAGCAAGCTCGACTTAGAATCGAGAAAGGTTATTGATACTTCTGATGCCAAACAACCTCATTCCTGTGACTCCATAAGCTCCACATGATCATAAAATCTTCTTCAATAGATGTTTCGCGATCAGAAGAAAAAAGATTATTAAACCAAACTTGTAAAGAATTCATCGGACTCCATCCCAAAGATGATAACAACCAACAAGTTTGGGCAAAAGAGTAGGTATAAATAATATGAAAAGCAGTCTCAGGTTGAGCTCCACAAACTAGGCATAATTCATCCACTTCAACATGTCTTCTCAACAAATTGACTTTGCAAGGCAAAACATCCCTTAAAATCCTCCAAACCAAAAATTTAACTTTTTCAGGGACCTGAATTTTCCACAGTCAATCCCATGAAACACCTGTGACACGAGCCTCCTCAAATCCCATATCCAAACTGACCCTATAACCTTCTTTAACCACATATTCACCTTTCTGATTTAAAAACCAAAACCAATCATCTCCATACACGGATAAAAGGTAATAGGATTTTTAGAATTAATCCCACATCACGTTGATTAAAGAGAGATCTTATCAAAGCCTCATTCCACTTACCACCATCAATCAAGTCAGCAACCACAGCCTGATCCAAACCATCAATGATCTCCGTTTGAATATGAGGCTCATTCGGATCCAATAACCATGGGTCATGCCAAATAGATATTGTAGAGCCATCTCAAACTCACTTTCTATAGCCATGAAGTAAAATTAGATGAGACGCACAGATTCTACACTACAAGTAACTTGGATTTGATCCAATACTAGCTAAAAAAAATCAAAAACTGGAAAATATTGTGCTTTCAGCACTTTTGCTGTCATGGAGTTTAGATATTTTAGAATGCGCTACCCCTAATAAAGCAAGATTAAACTATCTAAGGTCACGATAGCCTAGACCTCCATGACATTTAGGCATTGCCAACTTACTCCATCTCATCCATCGAAGACCACTATTCATAGAACCAAAATTGCACCAAAAGAACCCATTCATTAAGCACTCAATATCTTTACACAAATCAACAGGTAAAAGAAATAAGGACATCAAATAATTAGGTATTGCTTGCGCCATAGTTCGAAGCAAAACGTCCTTACCTGCCTTTGACAAACATTTAGCTTTCCAGCCTTGTAATCTCTTAGCAACCTTTTCTACCACATAGTTAAACGCTACTCTTTTATCTCTGCCTATAACTAAAGGCATTCCCAAATAATTACTATGGTTTTTGACCTCTTGCACACCCAACTGCTAGCAAATTAGATGTCAAGCCTCTACCTTAGTATTTAGAGTGAAAGATACAGTCGATTTGGAGAAATTAATAAGTTGACCAGAGGCCGCCTCATACAAATCCAAACATTTCTTTAAATAAGTTGTTTTAACAGCATTAGCTCGAATAAAAAATAAATAATCATCTGCGAAAAATAAATGAGAGACAGGAGTTCACCTCTAACAACTGTTGCTCCATGAATACGACCCTGTGCTTGATACTTTGATAAAATTTCAGATAGACCTTCAGCGCAGATAATGAACAAATACAGAGATAATGGATCTCCTTGTCTCAGACCACGGCTTGGAATAATTGGCCCATACTCCTCACTCCCTCAAGCAATATAATAAGAGACAGATGAAACAATCATCATTATTTTTGAAATCCAGGCTTCAACAAATCCCAGCTTTCTCATCATTAGCCTCAAATAGTCCCATTCAACACGATCATAGGCCTTGTTCATATCCATTTTAAGGGCCATAAAACCTTCACGCCCCTGAGTTTTTCGCTTGAGAGTATGGAACAACTCATACTCCACAATAATGTTATCTGTAACAAGGCTATTAGGAATAAAGGCACTTTGGGTATCAGATATTATATCTGGCAAAATTAACTTCAAACGATTCGCCATCACCTTACACACAATCCTGTCCACCACATTACTCAAAGAAATGGGACGCAAGTCAGTAACCTTCTCTAGAGTTGACTTCTTTGGAATCAAAATAATATTGGTTCTATTTAGCCCCGGTAATAAACCAGTACCATTAAGACAATCTAAGCATGCATTTGTGACATGAGAACCAACAACATCGCAATACATTTGGAAAAAACTAGGATTCAAACCGTCTGGTCCTGGGGACTTATCCGAGTGCATGGAAAATAAAGCTTTACGTACCTCACATGCTGTATATGGAGATAAAAGCATTTCATTGTGTTGATTGGTAACTCAGGTATCAACACAATCTACAATCTGCTCTGGATCCCCTTGGCAAGAAGTAAACAAGTGCATATAAAAATCCAAAACAGGATTAGGCAAACCTAAATCCCAAGTAACCCAAGCTCCATCTTCATTTTTTAGCCTTGCTATCGAATTCTTTCGATTCCTGTGAGATGCCATAGCATGAAAATATTTTGTATTTGAATCACCCTGAGCAAGCTAGTGTTGTTTAGATCGTTGTTTCCAATACAACTCGTTTTGGAGAAGCAACTCGCTATATTGGTTTTCTGTAACCTTAAGCTGTACAATATTAAGAAAAGGCTATCTACGTAGAAAAGCCAAATGTTTCTTTATTTGCCAAAGCTAATCTTTAAAATCTTTATGATGATTAGATGTCCAAGAATGCAACATATTCGAACAATGACTGATTCGAATATCAAGGTTAACATCTGAAATAGAAAACCAACCATCCTGAACAATCTTGTGACAATCGGATTCCATGGCCCATGAATTCTCAAATCTGAACCTCCTCTGTACATATCGAGAAATCTGAATGCCAAGAGATAAAAACAAAGGCAAGTGATCAGAGGAGACACCATCAATAACATAAACCTTAGCCATCGAAAAAAGACACCCCAATCCGAAGTAGCCACCACCCTATCCAACCTTTCCTGAACAGAGTTTGAATCATCTCAATGGTTATCCCAAGTATAACGAGACCCAGTATAAACCATATCATGCAACTGGCAATCATAAAGAGCACTACGAAAACCCTCCATAAGCCATCGAGGATGAATATCATTACCTTGCTTCTCTGAGAGAAACATAATGTCATTAAAATCACCAATAACACACCAAGGTAATCTAGATTTTTGTTTTAATCTCCTCAACAAGTCCCAACCTAACCTCCGTTGACTACGATCAGCAAAACCATAGAACCCAGTTAGACGCCAAGTTGTGATGCCTTCAATACAAACCAAAACGTCTATATAATGAGCAGAATAACTAATAAGTTTAGCCATATGGTTCTCTTTCCAGAATAAAGCCAATCCACCTCTCGAACCACTTGGGTCAACGATAAAAGACCCCTTAAAGCCCAAAGCTTGTTTTACACGAAGCACTTTATCTTGTTTAATTTTTGTTTCCATGAGAAAAACAAAATTAGGTTTCTTGTCAGACACTAAGTCTTTTAAGGCCCGAACTGTACGTGGGTTCCTAAGCCCACGACAGTTCCAACTTATGGTATTCATTGGCCTTGGCGGGCCTGGGATCCAAAACCCGCCACTTCCACATTTTTTGGATTAATTTCAAAAGTATCCGAGACTCGCTCATCATCCATGAAAGCCCTATCAATGAGAGCCTCTTCCATTCTTCTACGTTTAATATCAGTAGTAATGATAGCCTCATCATTCACGTCACTAATTATCTCCTTACCATTATTTGCCTTACCGTGCACTTCATCTATCCCCACCAAACTACCATCTTGAACTCGTTCACAATTTAAATTTTGAATTGGAGGATCTCGATGCCCCTGATTTTCTCCATCATGCCTATCTACAGGAATCATGTTAACATCCTCCCGAAAATGAGTTTCCAATTTTGAGTCACCCACCAAATCTGCCATGAAATCAGACTCTGTGCGCAACCAGCGAGCTCCCACCTGTGAAATTCTACGTGACTCAACCTTCATCCATGGACCATAGGCAAACTTCTCACGTGGAATCTTTGGCATATCAAACAATTTGCAACAAAAACGATCAGAATGGCCTATAATTCCACAGAAATAACAAAAGGTATTAAGTCGCTCATATTTAAAATTGAAGCAGACCCAATCACCTTTAGATTTTTTCACTTGCAATTTTCATTTCAATGGCTGACGAACATCAACACTTACCCGTATATGCATATAGTCACGCCATAATCTTGAAAAATCCCTTGGATCAAATTCCAAAAAAATGCCAATATAAGTCCCCACATCCTTAGCAACGTGTTCAAACATAAAACCATTCGGTACATCATGAACTTGAACCCAAAGATCTAAACGTGTTAACTCAACTTCACGTGGCTTCTCATTGGGTTGCAACTCATGCAAGAGTATAGGTTGTTGTTGGTAATTCCATGGGCCTCCTTTAAGCACTCTCTCAACATCCAATTCATGAAAGAATTGAAATAGATAAACATTATTACCCAGCTCTTTAATAAGAATACCTTTCATCGGTCTCCAAACACTAGCCATGATTTGTTTAAGAGCCATAAAATTTATTGTTTTATCTGTAAGCAAACGTCCAACAACACAATGTTTCCAATCCACACCATGATCCTCATCAGCCCTTTGCTCTCCATGTGACACCCCTTACCCGACTACAGTGTAGCCGAGCAAGTTATGCCACTCAGTGTGCCGAGCACTCTATTTTATCTTAATTCATTTTTATTCTTCCTTTTGAATATAACTTGTGAAATATAATTTATTTAAGCCATTTATCGAAATTATAATTTATTTGAAGTTCCGAGAATTTTATAGAAAATCCGGCAGAATACCGGCTAAAAATGGAGAAAACCGTTCTTCGGAACCTGTGAAAAACACTTCCTATGATCATATTCAATCATCTCATCACTCTCAAACTTCAATACCAAAATCACAACATTTTTCACCATTCATTTCTCAATCATTCATCTCATGTGATAATCATGTCCAAGTCATAAATAGACATCCACTCTTCCATTCACAAACACAATTTTCTTAACAATTCCTTTATTTGTCATTCATTCATTTCACATCATCATTAGACTCAAATCATAAATAAATTCTCATATGTGATTTATAATCACAAATTACAAGTACTTACATTAATACAAAATTATATTACATTTGTATCAAATACACATGATAAAATAAGAGTTTAATTATAAAATTTACAAAAATCTCAAAATACAAAATGGGACCTAGTGTCCTACCAATGCACTGTGGATGGTGAGGTGACACGGACACTATGAAGAACTGTGAACTGCCTTACCGAATCTGTGGTCTACTGGGCCCTCTGTCCAAATCTTCGCACTCACGCTGGTAAAAGCGACGCGCTAAGCATAAAGCTTAGTGGTGCCAATAATACAAGAAAATATAATATGCAAATAAAAATAATAATTTCCTTGCTATTGTGTTCATAAGAAGTGAATAATTACTAATTTATTGTTTAGTCGAGGGCTAATCATGTTTTATGATATTAACTTCTTCATGCATTTCGTTAATTATTTTCTTCATGATCTTGAGCTTCTTTGTATTTTTGTAATCATTCCTGATACTTAATTTTCGTATTTTCTTTAATAATCGCTCAATCACGCTTATACTTTTCCATGCCCAAGTAACCTATCTTCGACGATCGATCGATAACGGGTCGTTGGCACCGACACCGTGGTGCCTCGCCGTCATACCATGGGACGCAGTAACGCCAACCACGTATAACGATCGGTATGGCTAAAAAGCCATGATATCACATAATTGGCATAAAAGCCATGAATACGAGCATAAAAGCCATGAATACGGGCATAAAGCCATGAATACAGGCACAAAGCCTTTCCTTTCGCAGTACTGCTAAAACAATACCCTATTGGCATGCTAATCTATCCAAACCAATCACATTAGGCCTACTAGGGCATTTTGCACTTTTAAGTTTCACAATTTTTGAATTTCAAGTTTTCATGTCACTATTCATTTCATTAGTCAACTAAAATGTTGACTTTTGCATAAACAATAGGTACATTGGTTTTGACACTCCCAACATACCACATTTTGCATTCAAAACTTGTTGGTTTTAGTCACTTTCTCAAAGCTTAGGTCATTTTGGCAAAATTGCCAATTTTTGGTTTTGGTGTCACTATTCACCTCATTGGTCAACAAAAATGTTGACTTTTGGATAGAAAATAGGTGTATTGGTTTTAACACCCCAAACATACCACATTTTGTATTTAAAACTTGTTGGTATTGGTTGCCAATACCATTTCTAAGCTTAATGCTAATTGAACAAAATTTTCAGATTTGGTGCTTCATCTTTACTATTCCATTTGTTATTTTTACAGTGGGAATTTGAGGAAATGGTAAACATGAAAGTTGTTCCTTATTCTGTCTAGTTGAATTTCTTTTTTTGAATCACTCCATTTGGAGTTTTGTAGCTCAAGTTATGGCCAAAATAAGTTTACTGTTCACGCAATCGCTCATGCTGCACTTTTGGGTTTTGGCAGATTTTGGTCCAACTTTGGTCAGTAATTTGATCAAGTTAAGTTCATAATTTGGCCTAACTTTCTTCATATGAAATGTTCTACTATGCCTTAGGTTTTCATCGGTTCAAGAATCGCCTAAATCCGAGTTTTCTAGAGAGAGTTATAGCCATCCAAACATTACTGCTCAAATGAAAATTCTGGAAATCTCAGTACAGTAAACTTCACTTTGCTCAATGATTTGATTAGGTTAATGGCATAATTTAGATTGGTATCCTTCATGAAAGTTGTTTGTCTATATCTTATCTTGTTGCTGTAAAAATTTCAGGTCAATTGACCATATCTACAGTGAGTTATGGCCAAATGAACAGTTACTGTTCATTTGGTCATTTCTGCAGGGGCTGTTTGCAGGGTATCCGGATTGGGGCCAAGTTTTGGTCCTCTTGCTTTGGTCTTTTGGGCATGGTTTCTTCAGCAAAAATGTGCCATTATAAGCCTAGTTTCATGTCCAATTGGCCAAACACCAATTGGACCTACACAGCCAAAGATATGGCAGTCCAAACATGCTGGACTCACAGCCTCATTTCTGCTGTCTCTTGGCAGCCTTCCCATTTCAGTTTACCATGCATTAGCTCACTTCAAATTATGATTTACTTGCCTTAAATGGTCACTAATTGACCATTAGAATGTCCACTAATCATTCCATAAGCCAAATCAAATTTTCACTCCCAAAACCCTAGCTTAAATTCAAAATTTACACAATTTACCTTAATTAACCAACTACTTCATTATCCTTATGTTTATACACTTTAAACATAATCTCTAGTGCACTCCAAGTCCATCAAAACACTCAATCTTGTTCCTTCCTTAGGGGCAGCCGAAATCCATGGGCTTCATACACATGAGTTTAGTTCATTTATTTCACAATTTCTTACCTATTACACATCTCTAACATGGAATTAAGGAGTTTTAAATATATATGTGCACTAACCTCTTGTAGGGCAGAATTTTCCAAGCTAAAACTTCACTTTCCTTCACTTTCTAGGCTGCCAAACACTTCCCAAGAGGTAGAGACAAGCTTTTAGTGAAGGGACTTAGGGTTTTATAGTGTAAATTCATGGGAAAATGGAAGTAATTAAAGAAAACTTCCATGGAGGGTTATGGAGGAGAGGATCACGTTTTGAAGAAGAAGATGGCTGCTTGTTTTTGGTCTTCCTTGGTCTTTATTTATCTCTTTTATTAATTAGTCAAATGGTTACTTAATTGTTATTGGTTATAGCTTTTAAATGACATCATCAAGATGTCATAAATTGCTTTTTATTTCATTTTCCTTTTCTTTTATCCACTACTCATTTCCAATTTCATTTTTAGTAATTTTTATTCATATTTTATGTCATATTAATTATTTACTTGACTGGACAAGTCGGCCAAAAATCACCTCTGAAGGCGAAATGACCAAAATGCCCTCCGTTTGGCTTAACGGGTCAAAATTGTCTGTACCGATTAAAAAAATTTTCTAAGTATTTTCTTGGCATTCTAATGCCATAGGAACCTCAATGACCCTTCTCTGGAGTCCCAAAAATTATTTTATAGTTTTTCCCCCGGGTCTAGGGCTCCTAGTTGCGAGAACCGCAACTTCCCTCTGGGTCACCCATCGCTTGGGCACAGGCTCATTTGACTTAGTTGTATTTTATTTCTAAAATTTTTACTAAGTGTTTCTTATTAATATTTGAGTTAATTATGATTCCTGACTTTAGTTTAAATATTTTTCCAGAAGATCTAGCTGTCCGGACCGACACTGGTCACCGGAACAGTAGACTGTGCGGAATTGCTACCGGGAGGATGTTACACTCCATCCTTCTCACCATACTCTAACCGCCCTTGTTCCTCCTCAAGGGTTAATCTTCGATACATGTCTTCCACCAACCTATCCGCCTCACCTCCAGCCTCCATTGGAAAAGAAAATATAGAGAAGAGGTAAAGGAAGAAAAAAATAAAAGAAGTAAAAAGAAGAACACGATCTATAGAATGAAATTGAGAAGAGAGAAAAGGTTAAAGAAAGGAGAAATGTGGCTTGTTATCTGAAACGAGAAAAAAAAACTCTTGACATGGTAATAATAACATATGAGTATAGTTGTGTTGAAAACTATAAACAAGTGTGATAGCATATTAGATCATACTAATTTTGGTTTATATGGCATTTGATTGAAATTTAAATTTTAAATCTTAAAATTTTGGAAATAATTAATGTTATTGATAAAATTAAAAATTTTGATTTTAATTTTAATCTTTAGATAAAATCATACTAGAACACCTACGAAAGTTTGACTCATTGTCATCCTTAATAGAAAGAATTTTAAACACCAATATTGTTACTTAACTAGAATTGTTCCTAGAATTGAACAATTCTAGTTAAGTAACAATATTGGTGTTTAAAATTCTTTCTACTAAGGATGACAATGAGTCAAACTTTCGTAGGTGTTCAACCTGATCAAATTCTAATAAGAATAATTTGGGTATCATATAATTAGGTTAGGATGGGTTTAGGGTTAAAAAATAATATCTACAAGGGTTCAGATCAAGTTCGGATTTTGTGTATTGGGTATCCGTTACAAAATTTATTTATATAAGTACTTAATTAAATATAAAATATATGTTTTTGTTAATAATATTTATAAATTTTTATATATTTTATTTTATATAAAATAAAATTTAAATATTTTATGAAATTATTAAAATTTAAATTTTTAAATATAAATTATTAATAAAAAATAATCTTTTATGTAAATTATTAATTAAAATATGTAAAATTAAATAAGTTCAAATATTTTTTGAATAATAATAATAGTGTTTGAAATAGATTTTTAAATAGTTGAAAATAAATTTTTATCACGTTTGAAACGTGTTCAAGTTTTGAGAATACTAATAAGTTTGAGTTTGGATAAAGTGATTTTTATAGATATCCTAACTATTGTCACTCCTATTTTATATAAAGAAAAAAAAAACTCAGCTTTCACTTTTTCCTTCCTGTTTTTATTTTGTCAAATGAGTTTTGCTGAAATAGTTGTCTTGTTTATTAGGCTAAGAGGTCCTCTACCAAAAATAAGTAGAACTCATGTGAATCATATAAAACAGATCAGTAAGTTTTCCCTTGAAAAATAATGAATAATCTAATGTTCTGTTTTTGTTAAGGAAAAAAAATTTATAAAATTTTTTATATTTTTAACATTTAAAGTCTTTAAAAAAATTAATAAAAACTATTTTTTAATTAAATAAAAAATTCCATCATTTTCAAGAAAATAACTTTTTTAATAAAGGAATTTATTTTTTGAATGTTGATAATTTTATTAAAATATAAAAATATTTATATATGTATTACATAAATATATACCATTAGTTTAATATTATAATCCAATAACAAAAATATTTTTATAAAAAATATTTTTTAAAAAAATATTTATATGAAATTCATTCAAAAACTATTTTTCACGAAACAAAACCGAGGGAATTCCAAATCATTGGGCGGAAGGGGGGGGGGGGGGAGCTCTTTGTTCCTGGTTTTCTTGTAGCTAGATCCTTCGGAACCACAAGAATCCTTAGTTAGAATGGGATTCCAACTCAGCACCTTTTGAGATTTTGAGAAGAGTTGCTCTTTGGAGAGCACAATATGATGAAAGTTGTGAGTTGTGTTCGGGGGGAGTTATTGCCTATCGTTCGTTGGCCTCTATGGTAGAATCAGTCGGGGGGCCCGAGAGGCAGTGGTTTACCCTGTGGTGGATGTCAGCGGTTCGAGTCCGCTTATCTCCAACTCGTGAACTTAGCTGGTACAAAGCTATACGATAGCACCCAATTTTTCCGATTCAGTAGTTCGATCTATGATTTATCAATTTATCATTCATGGACGTTGATAAGATACTTCCATTTAGCAGCACCTTAGGATGGCATGGCCTTAAAGTTAAAGGCGAGGTTCAGACGAGGAAAGGCTTACGATGGATACCTAGGCACCCAGAGACGAGGAAGGGCGTAGTAAGCGACGAAATGCTTCGGGGAGTTGAAAATAAGCGTAGATTCGGAGATTCCTGAATAGGTCAACCTTTCAAACTGCTGCTGAATATATGGGTAGGCAAGAGACAACATAGCGAACTGAAACATCTTAGTAACCAGAGAAAAAGAAAGCAAAAGCGATTCTTGTAATAGCGGCGAGCGAAATGGGAGCAGCGTAAACTGTGAAAACGGGACCACCATCCCAAAACTTGACACTACTAACATAACTATCCTTATCTAAATTCTTGATTCAGATTCTTGATTTTCTTGAATTAGAATTAGTGGTCCAATTCTATTCTGAATGAACAAATCAATAAAAGGAAATTGCAATAATTTAAGGAAAAATAATTTTTTTATGCAATTAGGTTACTTTTATTTAAGGAAATTAAGTTAATAAAGTAAATAAAGATAATTGCCAATTAAATTAGTGAAAAAGTTGTAATAAATACATTTAATTACGTTAAATAAATTAAAAAAAATTGCAAAAATCAGTTTAAAACTGAAACTTCTAAACATCTCAGTTACTTAAAATTAAATTTATTGAAACTTATTAAAGAATTATAAGTTTTTTAAATGTTGTAATTGTATTCCGCGTAGTGACGTAAGCCCTACTAGCCTATCATCGCCTTGGCGTTAATCCCTTGGCGGCTTCCCTCCAATGCGTGACTTCCACAAAAACCACAGCGTGACTTCGTTTCGCCGCCAGCTAGACTAGACAACTTGTTTCAAATAGCCAACAAGGTCCCACATTAATCTGATCTTTGCTACGATACCCTTAATCATTTACAACTTTACCCCACATTACAGCCACACTTTTTTTTGCTTGCACCCCACAAGAATAGTGTCGCTTTCAATTATTGTCGGAAAAATTCATCCCATCATTTGTAAGACTAATCCCAGCTGCCTGTTGTTGATAAGAGGGGTGTCACCATTCACTGCTGTGGGGCTGCTGATATGAGGTTGTGTAGGTTCGTGGGGTTTTCAGAAAATTTGGATTCCTTAGGCTGTTTATTGTCAGAAGTCCTTCTTTTCATTGGTTGGAGTGTCCAATAAGCACCTTTTGCTGTACTAACATGACGTTTTACTTTTCTTAAAAAAGTGTTATCATCGATACGTTGTGTTGTGTTTTTTTTTTTTATTCTTTTTATAAATTACTATTGAATATCTGTATTTTGTTAAAATTAATTTTTTTCTATTTTTTTAAATTCAATTAAAATCTTTATATATTTTATAAAATCAAATTATTTAATACTTCTGTTTCTCTAACTATTTAGTTTCTCTAACTAATGCTAGAATAAGTTGATTAATGTTTTCTTTAATGGAAATTTAATTGAAGGACTAAAAAAATTTATTTACACAATATATGAGTGTTTTTAATTAGATTGTAAAAGAATAAGGTTAAGTGGTTAATTTTGACAAACTATAGCGAGTTACGAATGATTTACCCTTTTTTCCCTATTTTATTTAGCTTTGGGAATTGTTTAGAGTAAATTTAAATGGTAATTAGATTTCCTCATAATTTATTATTTAAAAATAACTTTTAAATATATAAATTAACAATGAAATATGTAGTCCTTTATATCGTTTTAGGTATAATTTTTAAAATGTATATAAAATTGATATAAATACTATTTAAATTTTGATTTAGAGAGCATTTATTTTAATTTATAAATTCTAAAAATAAATTAATCTGTCTGTTTATAATAATTTATGAGCTTATAATTTAAACTTATAAACATAAAAAAATAAATTTGGGAATCTAACTTTTTATTTTTACACTTATAAGCTAACTTGACTAAATATTTTATTATGCCGTTTTTATTTAATTTTTAAAATTTTATCATAAATCTAATTTAATAACTTTTTAGTTGTTTTAATAATAAATATACTGATAAAGTATTTTTATTAAATTATTAACTATTTATTAGTTATTTATAAATATTTTATCAAAATATTTACTACTTAAAATTTTAAATACTTATAAGTTTAAATATAAGCTAATTTTCATAAATTAAGTAAAATATTCTCTTAATATTTATTAAGAGCTTATTTGATTGGAGGTATCTTAAATAGAAAACTCTAAAAAATAAAAAATTATCTTATTTATTTGATATTTTATTTAAACATCCTAGAAGGTTAGAAAAGTAATTCCATTTACTTTTCAAGAAATAACTTACTTATCCTATAAGGATAAGTTATTTTGTGAAAAATTCACTTTTGTAGGAAATAGAGAATTTAAATCGAATAAGACATGAAATCATCAATAAAATTAAAGTTAAATAAATAAAAAAATTAAATAAAATAATTTAATGGGAAAAAAGTCAGTTTTCACATAAATTAAAAGAAATAAAATTAAAATTTTGTCAATGTATTAAATCTTTGCTAGATGATTTACTGTCTCTAATATATTTATTTATTTAAGGAAAGTTGGATTTGATTTGCTTTCTAGATTTTCACTTTATAAGAAAATAAATTTAAAACTGAATCCAACTAAAACTTAAATAAAAAAAATAAAAATTTTAAAATTTTAATACTACTGGCTCATATGGCCTCATGTGATGACAAAGCCACTTTGATAGATTAACGATTAAGGACCGTATTTAAATTTAAAGAGTTCTGCTTATTATCTTTTATCAAATATTTTACACATCTTTTACGTTCATCTTATATAATTTATTTGTATATAATTTAATTAATTATAATAAAATCAATTAAATATATAAGTATATTACATACCTTTTAGTTTGGCTCTTTGGCGTGTAATAACTGATCCTAAACTTATATAATTACAATATCACAGTCTCTTAACTTAAAAATATAATATAAAATTCTATTAATTTTTAAATTTTACATAACAAAATTTATCTAACGTTCAGTAACCGATTTTTTCGATAAAATGCTAATGTGGATTAATTCAATATGACACTTAGTTAACATTTTTCTCTCTTTTCTCATGTCATGTGTAGTAAGATCATCCTTTAACTTTACAAGTCGTAACAATATTTGTCACGACCCAACCTATGGGCCGGATCGGCACTAGGACCTGGGCCAGCCTAAAGCCCCCGAGGCCCGTAGTAAGCCTAACTGTTCATTAACCCAACTCTAAGGCCCATTTGGGCCCAATATCAAGAAAACAAACGGACAGAGTCCGACCATAAAATGGACTTTCCAACGGGGAGTTTTCGACTCACCCGACCTGTAAACATGATAAATACTCAATTGGGGAGCTCAGCTCACCCTCCACATACTCATATCCTCATAAAAATAAATGGGAGCTCAGCTCCCTCATCCAATCCATCAAACATGCATATCATTATACGTTTACAGGTCCAACATGATAATAATATTACAGACTATAATCAAATAAATACTTCTAACACATGCGGAAATTCTATGAGTAAATAAAATTACACAAATATTGATAAACAACCTGCGAAGGAGAAAAGCATGTTAACCAAAATAAAATCCTCCTGTAGCCTGAAAAAAATATTGAACAGGAGTGAGCGTTCGACTCAGAGAGTAAAATATCAATTTTAACCATAATCTCTATAACTATCTATAACTAATGCACCCTGTAGAGTGAAATGCAACATCAACATCATTTTCACATCATAACATCAAAAAGGTAATTTGGAGCACTCACACACCTTGTAGCATCAATCATAACATATGGGAGCTGATCCCCTATACAGCTCTCTTAAATCCAACCTGGTGCCAGCGAAGAACTCAAGCCGGACTTTCGCTTAATAAACCAAATCGAGGGTCCCAGCGAAGAACTCAAGCCGTGACTACCCCTCAAAGGATCGGGTCCCAGCGAAGAACTCAAGCCGTGACTACCCGTCCTATCCATAGTCCACACCACATCACACGCACGCCAACGCACGCACACTGCTCCAAATTACCACAACAACATCATGGCACTTTAACATTTATCAATGCATCATAAATCATTCCTAGAGTTTAACTACATAAATATATGCATATAAGTGATGCATGGGCAGGCTGAACATATAATAATATCGAAATTACAATTAAAATTAATATTTTACTCACAGACTTGACGGCAATCACTGTGGCGGCTGGGCGGAGGAAGAAGGCTGTCCCGGCTCACCTGATAATTATATTACAATTATTTAATACAAATGACCCAATACAAATCAAGAAAAGACCCAATACGTCCTAAGTCGTGCCGAAAATTTGGCAGAGTCTCCCCTATACCTAGGACCTACCCAACCTGCAAAAGGGCTCAAAACACACTTCTATATCCACAATCCATATATCCACAACTCAATCACATCACACAGCCCCTCCTGGGCCCATCAAATCAATCATTCATCACAATATGTAAAATTTCAATTTAGTCCTTATAATTAATCATTTTTGCAAAAACTGCTCAAATAAGCTCTAAAAATTATAAAACTACATGGTCCTTAGAAATATTACTAAGCTATTGCAAAAAGAATCGTAATTTTCTAAGCTACCACGAATATTTTATGGATTTTTAATCCTATTTAAGCACTAGAAAATTACGAAAAAGCAAGGTTCGGGTTTACCTTTGCCGATTCCGACTTCGGGAACGCACTCGGGATGCCTGACAATGGTGGGGTAGCCAAAACCTCGATCCAATTCGGAGACTTTTCCGGTAGTCTGTTCGCCGAAATTCACAGATCCGGACAACTGTCGAATTTCCGCGAATTGAGGATACCTACACGAAGCCCAATAATAACATATAAAAAATCAGAGGTGTTACATTCTTCCCCCCTTACAGAAAATTCGTCCTCGAATTTTACACAAGGCAGAATAAAGTAAATGATTACACATTGAACAGATAAGGGTACTTGCTACGCATGTCCCGTTCGGACTCCCAGGTGCACTCTTCCAGTGACTGACTCCTCCACAAAACCTTAACCATAGGGATCTGTTTGGATCTCAGCTGTCTCACTTGGTAGTCCACTATGGCTACAGGCTGCTCCTCAAATGTCAAGTTCTCTTTTAGCTCTATCACATCCGGCTGTAGTACATGAGAAGGATCTGGAATGTATTTCCTGAGCATGGAGATGTGGAACACGGGATGAACGTGAGAGAGGTTGGGTGGTAGCTCCAACCGGTAGGCAACTGCTCCAACTCTATCAGTAACCTCAAAAGGTCCAATATACCGAGGTGCCAACTTGCCCTTCTTTCCAAATCTCATGACTCCCTTCATCGGAGAAACCTTCAGGAATACATAGTCGCCTACTGCAAACTCCACATCCCTCCGTCTGGGGTCTGCATAACTCTTACGCCATCTGAAAAAGCTTTTGATCGTTTCTGATTAAAGGAACTACCTCTGAAGTGTACTGCACCAGGTCTACATCATGCACCTTCGCTTCCCCCATTTATGTCCAACACAGAGGAGACCTACATTTTCTTCCATATAATGCCTCATAGGGTGCCATCCCTATGCTGGAGTGATAACTATTGTTGTAGGCAAACTCTACCAAAGCTAGCTGCTCATCCCATTGACCTCCAAAATCCAAGACACTCATGCGAAGCATGTCTTCCAGTGTTTGGATTGTCCTTTCTGATCCGTCCGTCTGCGAGGGTGGAAGGTCAGATCGAAGTTCAACTGAGTGCCAAGTGCCTCCTGCAACTTTCTCCAAAACCGAGAAGTGAACTGAGGCCCTCTGTCAGATATTATGGAAGCTGGAACTCCATGCAATCTGACTATTTCTTGAATGTAGAGTCGGGCGTACTGTGCCACAGAATATGTAGTCTTCACAGGCAAGAAGTGAGCTGATTTGGTTAAGCGGTCTACAATTACCCATATGGAATCATATCCTCGCATGGTACGAGGCAACACAGTCACAAAATCCATAGTGATCATTTCCCACTTCCATTCTGGGATAGGGAGCTCTTGCAGCTTCCCTGACGGTCTCTGGTATTCAAACTTCACCTTCTGACAAGTCAAGCACTTGGACACAAAGTTTGCTATGTCTCTCTTCATGCCATTCCACCAATAGCTATTCTTCACATCATGGTACATTTTGGTGGAGCCTGGGTGGACACTATACAGTGTATAGTGTGCCTCATGCATGATTTCATTTCTGAGATTGTCCACATCGGGCACACATATCCTAGAACCTTGCACTAGGACGCCATCATTGGCAAATCCAAACTCACCACCTTCACCCTGCTGTACTCTTTCTATGATCTTCACTAATTGTTGGTCTCTGTGTTGGGAAACTCTAACTCTATCTCGCAAGTCTGGCCTCACTGAAAAATGAGCCAACAAGACCCCCTCATCTGAAAGATATAGGATTAAACCTTGATCCATCAACTCATGTACTTTCTGAATCAACGGTCTCTTCTCTACTGAAATGTGCGCCAAACTGCCAGAAGATTTTCTGCTTAAAGCATCTGCTACTACATTGGCCTTCCCAGGGTGGTACTGGATGGTGCAATCATAGTCTTCCAGAAGCTCCATCCATCTCCTCTGTCTCAAGTTTAAATCCCTCTGTTGGAAGATGTACTTCAAACTCTTATAGTCGGTGTATATCTCGCACACTTCACCATACAGGTAGTGTCTCCAGATTTTTAGTGCAAAGACTACAGCCGCCATTTCCAAATCATGGGTGAGATAGTTATGCTCATGCCTCTTCAGCTGCCTTGAAGCATAAGCCACTACTTTTCCATTCCGCACCAAAACACACTGTCGCAATGGATTTTGCGGTCGCCTGGACGATCACTCACCGAAGTGGGAAAGAGTGAGGAGTCGCCACCTTAGTTTTGAGGGAAACTAAAGAAAACCATTTGAGAAGTTAAATTAAAAATGAAACCACTTCAAAACAGAGATTCTAAGTTTGGGGTCCGTAAACGGGTGGGGAAGGTGTTAGGCACCCCACCTCGTCCCTTAATAAGGGTAAGTAGATTTAATTCTGCGTCCTTTATAAATTAGTTAGGAGGGCTTAGACGGCAATGTTAATCCTTTTGGTAGAAGGAATATTTGATTTTTCACTAAATTTGGATCACCCAGATACATAAGTAAATGAGACAACCTTAGTGAACGGGTGTGAGAATCGGATAAGAACTCTCCTCCGATTTCTTTTAAGTTGTTTATTAAAATTTTGAGGGGAGACCGGATAAGAACCCTCCTCCGATCTCCTTTAGAGTTATTTATTAAAATTTTGGGGGGAGACCGGATAAGAACCCTCCTCCGATCTCTTTTAAGTTATTTATTAAAATTTTGAGGGGAGACCGGATAAGAACCCTCCTCCGATCTCCTTTAGAGTTATTTATTAATGTTTTGAGTTGAGACCGGATAAGAACTCTCCTCCGATCCCTATTTAATGTTTATTAAAATTTTGAAGGGAGACCGGATAAGAACTCTCCTCCGATCTCTTTTTACGTTTATTAAAATTTTGGATTGAGACCGGACAAGAACCCTCTTCCGATCTCTTTCAGATTAATAGGAGCCTGGAAGGGATTTCTCCGATCTCCCGGATTTTTAATTTCAACTACATGACATAAGAACCTAAAGCTAAGGATTCTGGCGTTCTAAGATGCTGGGGATAAGGCTTCTCGATATCTTTTGACTAGATAGGGAAAACTAGACTTGATTTACCGACCTTCCATGCGTTCATTTTACCAATATCTATTAATGACCGATCTACTCTGTTTCGTTTACTTTGGTCTTATTCCACTTTATGACATCTTTGTCGAATTGCTGTTTACGTCGGCCTAATAGTTTGGCTATCTTCCTGACGTGTTATTCATGTTCTCTCTTTTAAAAGAGACCCCTAAGTTGCAGTTACCTATGTTTACCCAACCACTTACATACTACTAGGAGTTAGAAAACTTGCTTTCAAAAAAGATGAAGATTAACAAAAATGAACTGATCACTAAATAGATGGTTTGGGAGTGTCATTCTTTGGGGATCGTTTGTGCAAAAATAGTCTTGAAGAAAGTTGCAGATGTAAGAAGAACACAGGAAAATGCGGAAAGTAAATGCAGACACTTGATAAAACAGTGATATGAGCTCTTACAGTAACATTCTTTGGGGATCGTTTGTGCAAAAGTAGAAAGTCACAGATGTGAGAAGAACAAAGAAAATGCAGAAAGTAAACGTAAGCACTTAATAAAACAGTAGTATGAGCTCTTACCTGTAAGGAGCCAAATCTACTAAAATAACTATGGGGTGTCAAATAGTGACAAGGCAACGGAGTGATTGGCCTGAGGGGTGGTGTTCCTCGTGAACGGGAGGGTGCTTAGCTAAAATGCGATCAGATCAAGATGAAAAGAACCGAGTGGAATGAAGTTGAGTTTGGACAATAAAAACAGAGATGATAAAAGGCAGAAAGTGAGAGTGTGACCAGATAATGAACAAACTGGAAATGTAGAGTTCCAGTATTCAGAATCTTTTCAAGAAAAACACTTCGGAAAACTAGTTTCAAAAGTCTTTTGATTGACACTTCTAAGTAGCAGAGTAGCAAACTAAATGAAATTTCAGAGTTCCTCTGCTATAATAACAGCCTCTTGTCTATTTTTTTTGCCCCTCCCTTGAACAGTTTTTATGCAGGTATTTATAGGAATCGGGTGCTCTTCGTGAAGGGTCAGGATTTATTTTGAGGGAGATGGAGGGTCAAGATTTCGAAGGACATGATCGGAGGTTCAGGAATTAAAGAGAATCAAAATGAATGGTTGAGATCACTCTTCATAATATTTGTCCTTTTCTTCTTTCCATCTGACGGTCCCAAATTTCCTTGTCCGGAACGATCCGAGGGTTAAGAGCGAAAGACGCTGGTATTGTCGTCTTCTCTCTTGATCTAAGGGTTCCGGGTTTGTCCTTACAAGTGGGATCAATGGTGGAGATTGGGATGTACAGGACTGTCATGACATAACCCGCACTGCCAAAGATTGCGGGCGATTCTTAGGCGTGCGGTGAGATCTCGCTGCAACGTCTTAACTACCTCGGCTCACGATTCGACGGTTATTGGAATTTGTCTTATTCTTTTTGCCTACCGATCCCTCCTCTTTCTGATCTCTTTCACATGTTCTTTCCGACCTTTCATGCTGGTCTCCCACCTTCCGATCTACTATTCCGATCTTTTCCCTTCTTCAGGTCCGGTCTGGTCAAAGTATTAATTGTCCCTCGATTCCCGAAGCGTTCGCTTCGTTTTCTGCTCAGCAATAAATGCTCATTTTCCCCTATATATACTCCTGTCGACAGAGACATTTCTTTCATCTGATTTTCCTCTCTTCCTTTCTTACTTTCCCTGTTCTAGCTGCTCCGGTGGAAGTTCTGGCTATAACTGTGGCTTTGATCTTGTTCCGATGGACTTATTTACTCACCGATGAAAATTTACGATCCGGTGATCGAATGACCTTAATCGCGATGGTGAGAGGATCGGATTTGACCGATCTGTATTGCGGACCTTGGTTGTACCGATCTCGAGTCGTTCAACCGAGTTCATTCGGTTTCTCATCACATTGAGTGTTCCGACACGCTTTCCTCCACATTGGGTGTTAAATGGTAGTCGGTTTCGGTGGTAACATCGGTGACGATGTCTCTCATCTTCATGGGAGTCATAGTCACCCCGTCTGAGCTGCACATCTATCCGATGTCAACAGTCGGTCTCCTGGTCAAACACGTCTTTTGATTCAGCCACGAGACTAGGCTTTGACATAGGCCTTTTAGATAGGATGTTCCACCGGTCTCTAGAGATCGCCCAAATGATGTAATCCTAAAATGTAATCAGATCTCTAGAGATCGCCCAAATGATGTAGTTAGACCTTTATTGTAGTCCGTTCCCTAGAGATCACAGAAATGATGTGATCCAATTTTAGTGTAATCCGATCCCTAGAGATCGCCCAAATGATGTAATCCGATCTTTTGAAAATAAAGACTTTATTTTGTCGGTTATCATCTTATTTTTGCATTGATTATTTTCCGATCTCTAATGTGGTTATCCGATCTGGTTCTTTACCTGAATGACACTTAACTGATCCTTTATTCAAAATATTTAACTTATTATGCCGATCTCCAATTAACCGATCTCTGAACATTCGGATATTTGAGAGAAGTGTCAGAACAGCTGTCGAGTCCCACCAATCGATGCGCTGCCTAGAACCTCGCGAGCATTAAATGCTCGGACTAGTATAAATAGGGGTGGGAGGGTTAGCCAGTTGTTCTCTCATTCCATTTTCAATCCCCTGCTCACAACTTCGAAGTTCTCTCGCTTTCTCAAGTTCTTCCGACGCCGATCAGACTCCGGTAAGGGCTTTGATCCTCTTTTAGTTTAAATTCTTTGTTTCTTTTGAAAATGAGCGGTGCCGAAGGTCAGAGAGCGGCGAGCCCTCCTTCCATTCAGTTCTCGTGGTCATCGTCTGATGAAGAAGAGGCAGTCGGGCCAAGCGTTCAACAAGGACCTCCCAGGGTCTCCGCTCCAACTCGGGGGCGGGTCATACCATCAAGGCTCGCACCTTCTTCAGGGAGAGAGACTCTCCCTATAGACGAGCTACCGTCGGTTCTTCGAGAATCCGATCTGCAATCGTTTAGCCAAGAATATAACATTCGACCTGATTCGTACGAGCTAATCAAGTGCCACGGCGATCTTCGTGTCGATCACTCCTTTGAAGAGAATGACATGGTTATGGTGTACGAGGAACAGTTAAAGGCCGGTCTGAGATTCCCTCTAGACGATTTCTATAAGGAGGTCCTAAAACTTCACCGAGCGTGCATTGCTCAAATTCACCCTAACTCGTGGCGGATCTTGGTAGCCTTCAGAGGTCTATGCCGATCTAAGGGAATCAGACCTACGGCTAAAGTGTTCGCCGAGCTGCACAGACTAACTCGCCGAAAGGATGACGAACACTGGTTCTTTCAGGCGAAGCCTCATTGCGGACTCTTTTCCGATCTGCCCTCATCCCTTAAGAATTGGAAGAACCGTTTCTTCATTTTGAGGAGAAAGATCCGAGCTGCTTTGAGGACTTCTCTCGTAGCTGGTGGTACCAAGGGCCCTTGCTTCCGAGGCACATTACCCTGAGTCAGGAGGAAGAGTTAATAGTGATGGATCTGAAGAGTCTGGCCGCCACTCAAAAGTATTCTTGTTTGGATGCGGTGACTGCCGAGCTGCACCATTGGACTATTCAATTGCTCACCGGCCAAGACCGCGAATTTCCGCTCTCTGACCTCGGCATTGGTATTTTCTATATCTCAGATCTCAGGACCTTAGCGGTCTCACTGACCTTTTCTTTGTGCAGGTATGGCGGGTGGTGAGGGTTCTAGGAAGCGGAAGAAGGAAAGAGAGATCTCCCGGAAGATAAAGGAGATGAAGCGTTCGGAACGACTTCAAACACCCGGTCATGAGCCTGGGGAGATACAGAGAGACCCGCCTCAACCTTCGGGTCCGCTGACCTCGAAGCTGTCCGATCTCCTCCTAGAACGGAAGAGCGACCTCCACCTCTCCCAATTGTTCCAAGCACGAAGGGGCCTACTCAAGCTTCGGGAGGACCTCTTCTCGTGGCGCTCAAATCTTGATCGACTCCTTGAAGAATAACCGATCGTTAGAGAGAACCCGATTTTGCCAAAGTCACGGGTCTACCATCTTCTTTCGGGAGGATCGGACAGCTATCCGGAATGGTCTCGATGATATCTTGACTCGATCCATGAGCCTAAACGTAGAGTGTCTAGTGAACCGGACCATGGTTCGGAAAAGATTCGGCGTGCAGGTAAGGAGATCGGGAAGAAGAATGAGGAAGTGGCTTCCTCCGATCCCAACTCTCATCCGCCGGGATTATATATCTCAAGTTGAGGGACGGGCAAAGTTCCATGAAGACAGGCTGGCCGAACAGAATCATATTTTGGCTGAGAGGGAACGTGCTCTTGGGGAAGTCCAGGCACTTCACGCCAACGAAGCCGCTCAGGTCGCTCAACTTATAGAGGAACTCAAGGAGAAAGACGAGGAGCTTAAGGCAAAGGATGAGGAGCTTAAGGAGAAAGACGAAGAGATGGTGACAGGGATAGCCGGAGCCTATGTGAATGCTCACAAGGACCTCTTGACCGAACTCCAGAAGCGCTACCCTGAAGAGGACTTCTCCTGGATGGCCGACCTGGCTCCCGAGGGCGATGATGAGGACAGTGAGGAGGAAGCCGAGGGTGAGAGAGAGAGTGAGCAGAATGTAAATCAGGCTGGGGGTGATCCCCCAGCCGAATAACTTGTACAAATTATGAAATGGAATGCCTCTTTGTTTAATGAAGGGTTGTGATCGGAAAATTTTAAACCATTGTTTGTCCGAGTATTTGATTGTATGAGCACAGCAAGACAAAAATGCAATTATTAATCTAAGTATAAGATATCGGAAAGCACAATAAGCATGAGATCGGTGGGGAAGAAATGCTGAACGGGACTTGATTAAAATTGAAAATTTAACTTGAAAACTTAAGATCGGAACCCTCGTTAAACCGAACCAAAACCTTAGCTCTTGATCTTCCGAAAAGGAGATCGGCAATAAAACTGGTAAGAAAAGATCTAATGCTAGTTCACTTCATTTATCAACAGAGATCAGGGATATACCCGACGGGTCCGGAAATTCGACAGCGGGTTTGAGAGATCGGTAAATGATTTGAGAGATCGGCGGGGCTTTAACGAATGTTAGGACTTAGCATTGATTCAATTCCTTTTAAGGAGAGTTCGGAAATATGGTCATCTGGTAAAGAAAAATAAAGAGGAATCGGAAATGTCATTGGCTGGCCCAGGGAGACCTAGAGCTGGGGATCGGCTTCAAAGTCTTGTTGATCTTGGGGATCGGCCAAAATATGGTGTCGACACACACCCTAGGCCAACTCTGAAGGCGTCACAGTACACGGTGTATTCTTCACCGCTCATAGGTAGTGTTAACACAGGGGCAGTGGTTAGACACTCCTTATCCTCATCATTATAATTGACTCTATCGAGCTCTCTTCCTGTCCTTTGCATCTTATCCACTTCCCTTTTCCTATTTTTGGTATTGTTGGTATCTTTTCAACCTGCTGTACTTATTCCTTAATTTTAGTCCTATCTCATCCTTACACCTTTTCCTTCGAAGATGTCTATCCCATCATCAACTTTAACTTTCTTTTTATTTCTTAGTCTTATCTTGATTACTAGTTCCATTACTTCGGGAATTCTAACCTTACGATTTTCTCCTACCAGCACATTCATCACCTTTTGTAACACTTATAATTAACCATAGAAAATTCATTTTTGTAACCCCTTTCCCAACTTAACTATCAGAACATTATCATTCCCTACCAGCCTTAGTAGGAAATTGCTCATCCTGGATGGATAGGAGCTTCAAAAACTATAAGTTCCATCTGAACTAACACGCCTGTGGGAAATGTGTGTCATGCCTTAATTCTAAATAAGATACTTCACGTGTTTATTCTCCTTAATATAATCACATATACTGCCCACAACTTTCCAAACTTCAACCTCAAATTACCCATTAGCAATAATTTCATCTATTGAAACTCATCCATAAATAGTACTTCATCTAGCTCATAGTTTAAAACAGTCGCAAGCCTTAGTAGCTAACTCAATTTAACTCTTGTCATTACTCTGATCGTCCTTTCATACTTAACACTAGGTATGCACTTACTGTCATTCTCATATCAGGAAATTGTATATGAATTGGTGCCTATCAAAATCTCAAATAACTAGGTCTCCTTGCCTCAGTCTCTGCTCCTTATATAACGCTCTGGAATAAAAAACACGAGCTAAATTTGAAAAGAAAGAAAAATATCCTCTATATTCAACTACGCCCGATTGTCCATATAATAATGTTTAACCTATGTTTCTTAGTTTTTCTCTTCAAATTTCATCATCTCCTAGCACAATTGTGCTCTACCTATAAGGTATCATCTGCATGAACCCTTTACTATACCATCGTCCTTCCTGACATAATATTTTATAATTTATTAACTTTACTTATACTCGACCTATGATTCATATCTATCATCGTTTATATTGTGCCCTTAACCCTTGTTGAATCCTGAAAGATTTCTCTCGCTAATAGATTCTTCAAACACTAATTCCACCCTTATCTATGGTCATTAATTTGATCCTTAAACTTTCTAGTGATTTATTACCATCCATACTTGTCACTTTTTATTCTACCCCTACTGTTGCTCTGTCGTTATTGCGTCACTGCAAAGTGATTCTGTTGATCACACTAAAAATGTTTGCCTGACATTCATAACGAACCTCTAACTACCTTCTCACTATCTCAAAAGTCTAACCTAAAACCTATGTGTCATTATATATCATTATTTTCCTCTCATCATACCTATTTGATCCCTTAGACTGACTTTTATTTAACTTACTGCTTACTAACTTCTCTTTCTCTACCTTTTTAGGTAGTCCGCAATACCATCGCACACCTTCTAACATTTACTCATTATTATTGTATTCCATACCTCCATCACTTTTCTCACTAATGTGGTCCCATTTTGGGTTTTCCATCCTTGTCATTCTCCTTGCCAAGAATAACACTTAGCCTATCCTATATCTTAACTTTGTTCCTTTTATTATGCGCTCTTTAGGTTGTCCTTTCATTTATTTCCTTTGTCTTACCCAAAATAGAACTTGACTATTCTATCCCTGGTTCCATTCTTCTTCCTAACATAATAGCTGTACTTGCTAACTATATCTTTCAGAGTCTCTATCGCGTTATCATATGTCTGTGCTACTCAGATTTGGTCCTTTGACCACTCTAGCTAGTACTTCCACTAGCATTTAGATTATATTGCATCTGCAATCAATTGTCCAAACTTTCATTCTGCACTTTCTTTATCCATTGGCCTTCTGTGATTTATCTTCGCTAATTTATTACTCTTAACACTATTATAATTAGATTATACTATTGTTTTGAATAATTTGAAATTAGAAAGGAACTCAGCAAATTACAGTCATACTTTTATTGTATGATCTCTATTCTTATCCTTTAGCTTACATAATACCCTTACCACCTCGAGAACTGATTCTGTAGTAATTTTATTTATTTGTTATTATTATTATTATCCATGTTTACTCAATTAGCCAAAACTTAAGGTTCCGGGCACCCAAACCCGTCATCCAATTCAAAGGATTTACATCCATCGTGATCTGATTATATATGATTCCTATAATAGAACTTGCATCCTCCGCAGGATACCTGAGCCAACTTCTCTCTACCACACTCTACAGTCCCATCTGGGGCACTATTTTGTTGGTCACCATTATTAGTAATAACTTTCGATCCCTTCTGAAAAGATAGGACTATACCCTAACTTGCTGCAACAAAGATACTACATTTACCACCTTGCCCAAAACCATGTCAAATTAATGACTCTCCTATCATATTATAGCTCTGTGAATCATCAATTCATAGTTTCGACTTTCCCTAGGTAGTAGGGTTGTACTTTATTTCATACTGATACACACAAGGTATACTATTCTCACTAAGTTCTAACCAAATGTTTGTCATACTGCAAAAACCATCCAAAATTCCATACTGAATACTAGATAATCTCACTCTATAGGTGTCACCTTTACTTTGCAACTAATCCGAAACCTCTGGTCTGATGGCAATTCTTATTGTAACTCTAGCTCATGCTAGGGTAACTGAGTCACTGACTCTAGTTATCACCCCACTGTGACCTCTCAATATTCTAACTCTAGACCCCTAACTAGGAGTTCCCAACTCCTCTGCAGATATAGAACTCTGTTATGGTATTACTGTACCAAAACAGAGACTGCCTGCAAACATCCTCATCATAAGCACTACAGGGAAGTACGCAGCTCTACACAATAATCTCATGTCGGTACTGTAATCTGCAGCTTACAGAGCAGACATCGAGAACATTGTATAGTTACTACGATACGTCCTGACAGACTAGGTCTCCTAATTTCTTATCTCTCCTGAATCTTCTATTATCACAAACTTATTCTGACTGGGTCATCTACTGATGACTGCCAGTAGTGGTATCCTCATCCTTATCTAGGGCAACTGTACTTTTAAGACTCACTTTTATGTACTCGTGCCTTACACGAAATGGGCACACCATTTAAACCCATACTGACAAAAATATAACATTTCTTGGAGTACGTATCCTCATGATAGACCTCACATGTCTACTAACTCTATTTCACATTTCTATGTACTCCACGAAAATCAAGACACTAACTGAGGTAATCTTATATTTCCCGAGGTATAACGTAGAATCTAGAAACAAAGAATTACAGGAAAAGACGAAATAGAATCCTATACTCCGCATGTGACTCCTAGTAGACTCTTCCCAACACTTAGATAATTTTTCCCTATGAATCTGGAGCCTAGGCTCTAATACCACATTTGTCACGACCCAACCTATGGGCCGGACCGGCACTAGGACCTGGGCCAGCCTAAAGCCCCCGAGGCCCGTAGTAAGCCTAACTGTTCATTAACCCAACTCTAAGGCCCATTTGGGCCCAATATCAAGAAAATAAACGGACAGAGTCCGGCCATAAAATGGACTTTCCAACGGGGAGTTTTCGACTCACCCGACCTGTAAACATGATAAATACTCAATTGGGGAGCTCAACTCACCCTCCACATACTCATATCATCATAAAAATAAATGGGAGCTCAGCTCCCTCATCCAATCCATCAAACATGCATATCATTATACGTTTACAGGTCCAACATGATAATAATATTACAGACCATAATCAAATAAATACTTCTAACACATGCGGAAATTCTATGAGTAAATAAAATTACACAAATATTGATAAACAACCTGCGAAGGAGAAAAGCAGGTTAACCAAAATAAAATCATCCTGAAGCCAGAAAAACAATATTGAACAGGAGTGAGCGTTCGACTCAGAGAGTAAAATATCAATTTTAACCATAATCTCTATAACTATCTATAACTAATGCACCCTGTAGAGTGAAATGCAACATCAACATCATTTTCACATCATAACATCAAAAAGGTAATTTGGAGCACTCACGCACCCTGTAGCATCAATCATAACATATGGGAGCTGATCCCCTATACAGCTCTCTTAAATCCAACCTGGTGCCAGCAAAGAACTCAAGCCGGACTTTCGCTTAATAAACCAAATCGAGGGTCCCAGCGAAGAACTCAAGCCGTGACTACCCCTCGAAGGATCGGGTCCCAGCGAAGAACTCAAGCCGTGACT
The DNA here is from genome assembly GCF_030052815.1 of Hevea brasiliensis. Lineage (NCBI taxonomy): Eukaryota > Viridiplantae > Streptophyta > Magnoliopsida > Malpighiales > Euphorbiaceae > Hevea > Hevea brasiliensis. The sequence continues at coordinate 21,238,669 of NC_079509.1, read as the reverse complement.
ACCCGTCCTATCCATAGTCCACACCACATCACACGCACGCCAACGCACGCACACTGCTCCAAATTACCACAACAACATCATGGCACTTTAACAGTTATCAATGCATCATAAATCATGCCTAGAGTTTAACTACATAAATATATGCATATAAGTGATGCATGGGCAGGCTGAACATATAATAATATCGAAATTACAATTAAAATTAATATTTTACTCACAGACTTGACGGCAATCACTATGGCGGCTGGGCGGAGGAAGAAGGCTGTCCCGGCTCACCTGACAATTATATTACAATTATTTAATACAAATGACCCAATACAAATCAAGAAAAGACCCAATACGTCCTAAGTCGTGCGAAAATCCTACAGAGTCTCCCTATACCTAGGACCTACCCAACTCGCAAAAGGGCTCAAAACACACTTCTATATCCACAATCCATATATCCACAACTCAATCACATCACACACCCCCTCCTGGGCCCATCAAATCAATCATTCATCACAATATGTAAAATTTCAATTTAGTCCTTATAATTGATCATTTTTGCAAAAACTGCTCAAATAAGCTCTAAAAATTATAAAACTCGCTTCATGGTCCTTAGAAATATTACTAAGCTATTGCAAAAAGAATCGTAATTTTCTAAGCTACCACGAATATTTTATGGATTTTTAATCCTATTTAAGCACTAGAAAATTATGAAAAAGCAAGGTTCGGGTTTACCTTTGCCGATTCCGACTTCGGGAACGCGCTCGGGATGCCTGACAATGGTTGGGTAGCCAAAACCTCGATCCAATTCGGAGAATTTTCCGGTAGCTGGTCTGTCTGGCCGGAAATTCACAGATCCGGATAACTGTCGAATTTCCGCGAATTGAGGATACCTACACGAAGCCCAATAATAATATATAAAAAAATCAGGGGTGTTACAATATTATCTTTCAATTTTATCATTTGTAACACTATTATCCTTTAATCTTGTTATTTGTAACATCATTATTCCATAACTTTATATCGATATAATATAATCATCAATGTAACACCTTTATGATTTAAAATTATATTCTCATTATTCATGCAATATAGATATACCGTAACTAGAATTTTTAATATTAATTTTTCTAATAACCAATATACTTTTCAATTTTTTTTAACAATTTTGTTAGTAATATTTTACTTTTTTATATTTTTTTATTATAAATAGCATATGGTTAAAAAAATAAAGAAATTATTGTTAATTAGTTTTTTTAACAATATGTTATTTATAATAAAAAAAATAAATATACTAACAAAATTTAAAAATAGGAATGTGGTTTTAAACAACAATAATGTGTTACATTGATGATTATGCTATATTGATATAAAGTTATGGGACATTGGTATTACGAATGACAAAATTAAAAGACAATGTTGTTACAATTAGTAAAATTGAAGGATAAACTTATTACACATGGCACGAGAGAGGATAAAGAAATATTGATTAGACGCTATATTGGATTTGTCCACATCAATGTTTAACCAGGGAATCGGTGATTAGAAGTAATAGGAATTTTATGGTATAAAATTTAAAAGTTGAGGGAATTTTATGTTATATTTTTAAGTTGAGAGACTGTAGTGTTATAATTATATAAATTCAAGGACAATTATTAAAATTTATCTTAAATTTTAGTAATAGAAATAATAAAATATTAAAATAGATTTTTTTTAATTATTTTTTAATAATATTTAAATTGTATTTATTCTTAAAAAATAGTTTTGGTCCTCCAGACTTGCCAAAGAAACGCTTAATATATAACTATATAGTCTTTAATTAGAAGGATATATATATATATATATATATATATATATATATATATATATATATATATATATATATATATATATATATATATATATATATATATATATAATTAATAGCTATATAATTGGGGCCTATAAAATATATTATATAATACAATATTGATAGGGTCATATATTTACAGTGGACGTCCTCAAAATTTGCCCCACTCTTTGTTCGGCTTTTGTGATTGAGATTGAATTCTACTTTTCTATGAGGGGCCTTCATCGTGGCAACATGATTCAGATTATTATTATTATTATTATTATTATTATTATTATTATTATTATTATTATTATGATGCACATCATCATGATCTTAATTAAAAATGAAAAAATTGCAATGATGTTTTATCATTAATTGCAATTATAAAATTAGTAGAAATTTATTTATTTATTTATTTATTTCACTTAATATTATTATTTTTTAATATTGAATCACTCAATCTGAAAATTAAAACTATTGAAAAAATTAAGTCAATAGACTAGAAAATCAATATAAATTTCCATTTGAATATTGAGGTAGAGAGGATATCACAATAATTTTAATATTTTCATAGAAATTTTCATAAATCTAACTTTTTTTAACAAAAAATTAATTTCATTATCTATCTATATTATATATAAATATATGAAGGGAGGAGAGAATATTAGCTTTACCCAAATTACCCTTAATTCTTAAAATTAATTATAATTATATTTTTATTATTTAAATTAATTTTTAAAGTTTATATAAATTTAAAATTTTTAATTGTAGAGTTTATATAAATTTAAAATTCTTAATTTTACTTATATTTAATTTTAATTAAATATAAAATTTTATAAGAAGTAATTACTAAAAATAAAAAATTAGTAAATAAAAAATAAAAAATATTATTTATTTATTTATTTATAAATATGAAAAAAAGTATTTACAACGACAGATAAATAATTCATCGTCAATAATATATATTAAAGATAGTAATATGTCGCTAATTTATATAACTTCATCACTAATACAATAAAAAGGTACGTCGCTAATAAACTTTTAGCAATAGAAGATTTGTCGCTAAATCTCTAATAATGTCAATTTTACAATATAGTATATTGTCACTAATAACTTTTTAGGATAAAATATTTATCACTAAATACTTAATAATTTTAATTTTTAATATTATAATAATTAATATAAATTAAAATTTTAATATTATTTTATTAATAATTCTACTTATATTAAAAAATATATTATAATTCATATACAGTAATTCTAAAATTATAATCTTATAAGTATTATTAATTCATTAAAAATTATTTAATTTATTTCAATAAATAAAATTAATAAGAAACATTAAACACATAATATTATTCTTACTAATTTATTTTTAATTATTTTAAATATCTATAAAATTATGAATTTAAAATTTTATTTAATTAGACTAAAAATGATATATTTCTAAATTTCTATTAATAATTGAATCGATAATCATATTATACCTAATCCTGAATATCAAATAAAAATATAATTAAAACTGAAATCAATTTTTATAAAAATGTTTTTTATTATTTTTTTAGAAATATAATATAATTTTAATATAATTAAAATTTAAACACGTAATACTTATTGTGTAATTATAATAATAAATATAGAAATACGAATGAGGGAATCAATTTTTTAAATTAATAAAAATATTATCATAAATATTAATAATATAAATTTATATTTTTTCTTTTATAAATTTTAATTTTCAAAATTATTTTACAGAAATTATATATATATATATATATATATATATATATATATATATATATATATATATATATATATATATATATGTCATAGTACTTATAAATTCGATTTTGATTAAAATATGCATGATTAAGTTTATATTTATATTTTAATCAATAATATATTTATAACATATATAATATAATTTATAATTTAAAATAAAATACTTATTAAATATATTAAATAAGTTTTAAAATTTTTTTATCTTAAATAATACGGCAATATAAAATTTCAAGATATCAATATAATAAAAATAAAAATTTTATAATGATAATACACTAAACTAACAAAAATTTATTTTAAAAAGTATTCTATTTTTTAATTTTATAAATAATTTTCTTTCATATTAATTTAAATATATAATTTCATTGTGAAAGTTAATATTATTTTAAATTATAAAAATTAAAATAAAATAAATGCAAACAAAAATTTTCACCTATTTATATTTTTAAAACTTATTATTGCATTTTTCATTATATTTTACTTAAGTTTATAATTAAGTTAATTTATACATTAATAACATAATACATAATTTCATAAAAATATGATTGAATAAAAAATAATTAATTTGATAAATATTTTTATTTATATAATTAATTAAAATGATATTAAAATTAATATTTTAATTCAAATAATTAAATATAATATTAATAATACTATGATAATATTTTATAATATATGAAAAATTAATAAAAAATAATATAAAAAAAATTAAATAACTAGTTTTTATAATGGATATAATAACGTGTAATGTACGTTTTGTAAAAAAATTAATTTATATAAATAAATGAATTGAGAGACATTAGTATGGCCAATGATCCTTTTCATCATTTAAATTAATTCAATTATATTTTTATCTTTTAAATTAATTTTAAAATTTATATAAATTAAAAATTTTTAATCTTATTGATACTTAATTTCAATTAAATATAAAATTTTCAACTTAAAAAAAAAATCTTATTGTGATATTAATAATAATATATATTACTATATTTGTCAATAATTAACTTCAAAAAAAATATGTTACATGAAGAAATTTAAAATTTCATTTATTTGTTTTATTATTATTATTATTATTATTATTATTATTATGGAGAAATGCCATTAACGTTTATAATCCTTTTATAATATAAATATAAATAATATCAAATGCCATTAACGTTTATAATCCTCATTCTTTCTTCATTTTCACTCGTTAATAAAACATGTACAAGTTGTCTACACAAACGAAAAAGCTAATCAATTTTTTTAAACTTCTAAGAATCTAGAAAAATTATTTTATAATAGAAAAAATATAAAAATAATGTTTAAAGAATTAAAAATTAAAAAAATATAAATTTAAATTTAGCTTTCACACGATAGAAATTCTATTTTTATCGAAGATTATATTTTTTAAAATATTATATTTTTAAAAATATATAAATCAACTAATTAATTTTATTAAAATAAATAAACTAAATAGTAATATTTTTTAAAATTTAGAGATTAATTAATTATTTTTCTTAAAAATTTGATAGAGTATAGATAGTATAAATAATAAAAAATTTAAAATTTAATAGAAAGATTAAATAATTTAATAAAAATAAAATATAAAAATTAAATAATATATTTTTAAAATATAAAAATTAAATAATTAATTTTATTAAAATATATAAATTAAATAATAATTTTTTTGAAAATGTGTATAGTTTTATCTATTATCGTACATAAATGATTTTTTGGGACTAATATGATGTGTTCTAGATTTTAATATTTTAGAAAATAATTTAATATTAATATACTTAACAGGTGTCAAGTCCCATTTTCATGTATATATATATATATATATTTTAATAAGAAAAAATCAACCGGGGTTAATTCAAAAGTGAAATTAGTAAAGTCTCCACCTCATAGACCAAGGCAGGGCAGCCGCACGCCCAAATCAATTTTAGATTACTCGGTAGCCGACATAAGTAAATACCCAAAAAACAAAGGGCAGGTTAGCAAAAATCCAAAATAGAACCTCAACATAGAGTAGCGAAAAAGATTCGAATCTTCCCATCCGAACATTCCAAAATAAAATGCGGATCTGACGGTCATAAATTCTTCCAATAGAATTATTCTTTGGCACAATGCCATCTCCCACACACAAATTTAACCCATCATTACATTGCCAACTCACACACACAAATCTTAAACACGCCATCCTAAACATTAACAATTCCAAATTCCCTCCCCCTCTCCTTCTCGGCCGGAGAATCCCATATTCTGGTGGCGGGAACGGAAATTTGACCGTTGGAACCACCTGGGTTTCTTTCTTTCTTCTTTCCTTATAATTATTATTGTTATTATTATTTTCTTTGTTTGAACGTTAGTTGGCTCCGTTAGTTTGGTTGGTTGGTTGGTTTGTTTTTTTTTGCTCGGAAATGGTGACGAAAGTGGCGTCTCCGAGGAAGGCGTCGATGACGGAGGTTTTGCAGAGAGCTTATGGGAATTTTAGCGCCAATAGTAGTAGCGGGTATAGTAACAACAACCACCATCATCATCAACCCAAGAAATATATGATTCACGAGACTGAGGATGATTTTGAGCAAGAAGATGGGACTATGGAGCTGGTCCAGATTGGCGCTGAAAGAACCAAGAATGTGTTGATCATCATGAGTGACACCGGAGGTGGCCATCGTGCTTCTGCTGAAGCCATTCGTGATGCCTTCAAGATGGAGTATGGCGATGAATACAGTGTATGTATTAGTCTCTGTTTTTTCTCTTTCTTTCTAGATCTTGATCTTTTGGGATTTGTTTGTTCAATTGTCACAGACTATGCAAATAGTATGTTCATTACATGCCTTTTTGGTGCTTCTTGGACTTATTTGGATCTCTGCCTTCTGGTTTTGTTTGCCTGTCGACTTTCTTGTTAGAGGTGTTTTCATTTTCTCCGTTTTGTACGTAATGGGTAAAGTGCAGATTTTGGATTTAGCTGTTTGCTCCTTTTCTCTCGTTTTCTCATCTTTTCTTTCCATTGAGATGAATTCAATCAATTCCTCCGTGAAATTTCCCATCTTGGGATTATTAAAGCACTAAGACAAAATATATATGAGTGTTAAAGAAGCGTTTCAATTTCCTGTTTAACGAAAAAAAAAAAAAATCTCCAATTGTTTCTTTTGTCATGGTTCAACTTAGCAGCTGATAATTTTGATTTCAGGTAACTGTGAAGGATGTGTGGAAAGAGTACACAGGGTGGCCATTGAATGACATGGAAAGACAATACAAATTCATGTTGAAACATTTACAGCTATGGAAGGTTGCATTTCATAGTACTTCTCCGAGATGGATACACGGTTGCTACCTTGCATTCATGGCTGCCTACTACGCCAAGTACTTTACTTAACCTTTCTCACTTTCATCTTCTTTAACTTCTAGATATTTTTGATTCTACGATATAAATTATTAGATGCAATTGGGTTCTAGTTTATTATTATGATTATTATTTCTTAGTTAACAGTGCTCATATTATTTTATATGCCTTGATTGGAAGTTGTAGTAAGTTCATGATGCTTTTACCACTTTCACTTTTGTTTATGCATTTGTATTTTCTTTTTCATAATGGTTCTTTTTCTGACCCCACTTGTCATTCAATCAATGCTAGAAGTTAGAAAATAAGTTCAAGTAATGTTTGACTGCAGTTGAAGTTAAAATGATTTGTTTCTTGAGGTGGAAATTTGATTGGATGCAAGAAAGATGAATGAATCCAAACTTTGTATTCATAATTTAATGGAATTTTTATGATCTCCATTCCATTGTGGGATTGAAGGGACGTGGAGGCAGGTCTAATGGAGTACAAACCAGACATTATCATTAGCGTTCATCCAATGATGCAGCATATTCCTTTATGGGTTCTTAAATGGCAAGGCCTGCAAAAGAAAGTGATTTTCGTTACAGTGATTACAGACCTCAATACCTGTCATCCTACATGGTTAGTTACCAAGATCATTTTGAACATAATTATATCATTTTATGCTTATTGATCGTCAGTGGCTAATATATATAAATACTGAAACTATATATTTTCAGGTTTCATCCTGGAGTCAATAGATGTTACTGCCCTTCAAAGGGGGTAGCCAAGAGAGCTGCACTCGATGGCCTAGAAGATTCTCAAATCTGTGTTTTTGGCTTGCCCATCCGGCCTTCTTTTGCCCGTGCAGTTCTTTCAAAGGTTTATGGTTATGATCATGCATGATTACATTCATATGCACACATGTTTACTAGTAGGAAGGAATTCTTATACAATAGTGTGTTTTTTTTTTTTTTTTTTTAGGATGAACTAAGGGAAGAGCTCCAGATGGATCCTCATTTGCCTGCGGTTTTGCTAATGGGAGGTGGTGAAGGTATGGGTCCCGTTAGGAAAACTGCAGAGGCTCTAGGAGAATCACTTCGTGATAAGAAGTTTGATAAACCAATTGGGCAATTAATTATTATATGTGGGCGAAATAAGGTTCTCAAGTCTACATTGGAATCTCTGGATTGGAAGATCCCAGTGAAGGTAATTAATTTTACTTCTTTAACTTGTGTAATACAAGAAGCTTAAAAGCATCCATTGATTGATTTTTTTATTTTCTGTATTCCTGTTTGCAGGTTAGAGGATTCGAGACGCAGATGGAGAAATGGATGGCAGCTTGTGACTGCATAATCACAAAAGTATGCTTGAGATATTTCTATCTTAGCAATCATATGTTAGTATATTGTCCTTTACTGCATTCTGATAGGATCTATCACTTTCGGGTGTTTTTCAGGCTGGACCTGGTACAATTGCAGAGGCATTGATTAGAGGCCTTCCTATTATTCTCAATGATTACATTCCTGGGCAAGTAAGTGCTCAAACATTCGGTAACTGCACTTGCTAATAGAAGGGAGGCGCCATTACCTTTAGTTCTAATTCAACTTCTTTTTCTTCTTCATTTGGCAACTCCAGGAAAAGGGCAATGTGCCTTATGTAGTAGACAATGGCGCTGGTGTGTTCACCAGAAGTCCTAAAGAAACTGCAAGAATTGTGACTGAATGGTTTAGCACGAAGTCGGATGAACTCAAGAGGATGTCAGAGAATGCACTTAAGCTAGCCCAACCGGAGGCAGTGTTCGACATTGTAAGAGACATTCACAAGCTTGCCCAAGAACGTGGTCCTCTAGCCAATATGCCCTACATATTGACATCATCATTCACACGTCTAATTTGATTGATAAATCGATCGATGTCTTCCACTACAAGCTATAACACTAAGGTTTGTCCCACTGCAATGCAATGTATATCTAGCTCAAATATTATCATTCTTTGTCCTCAGGGGATTTGAACACCAAAAATGAAGTGTAAAATTCTGGCAAACAAGCTCTTATATCAATAAGGGAAAAAGGGAGGGGGAGTGGGGGAGGTTGTGGTGGAGGGACGGGGATGAACTTTTGAACAGAAACAATGATGTGTAAATTCTGTTAAGCTTGTTTTGATGTTTGAAAAGGTTATGATATTTTGGGTATTCTTGGGAGAAGTTAGGATTGTTGTGAAATTTAATTGTGTTGTAATTTATTCTTAATTGCCAGTGTTTCAGTTGTTTAGATATGTGTTTTTATTACTTGAAATTTTGGTCTTGTATGCTTTAATCTATATGCATGCTTGTGTAAGATGAATCTTCTTTCCAAGCAATGTTTCAAGCTTTTGATTGGCTTAGAATAACACCTTCTATATGATTGGTTTTAAAGTTAAGATATTAATCCTGATAATTGTAAGAGGACAAGCTCTCTTGGGACATGAAAAGTTTGAGCTATAAGTTTGTTCAGATTTCAGAAGCAGACAATTCAAAACAACAATTTCTATTCTAGTTTTTATCCTTACAATTCGTAAGCTCTAGAGGTTCAGAGTAACACCAACCTGACCTTTTCTATCATAATCAACAAGGAGATGAAACTGTCAACTGTCATGAGGTATGTTTTGGAGCTATTATAGGCTCTGATTTTGTCAAATTTAAAGGTTGGTGAGCTTTTAACAGACAATTCTTGGTTCTAATTTTATCTTTAAAACAGAACAAAATAAATGAGAGGGTTTTGTAGACTTAGCGCTCGTCATTGTGATTTAACAGTCAAAATTGCTTATAAAAAACTTATTTTAAGTACTATAGTAAAAAGTAATTTGAAAAAAATTATTTTATTATTTTAATATTTTTATGATTAAAATTTACTAAATTTAATTTTAATTTTTTAATACCTATTAAAAAATATTTTTCCCAACGGTAACTCTATCCAATGAGAATATTATTAAGCAGAAGCTGAAATGGTCAAATGTGAGAGGATACAATTTGAGAGGTTGTTATAGTCTTGTATTGTTAATGGAATGGTAGTTATTGACTCATTTGAGGAATGAAAGTATCCATTTGAAACTGCAGACTTAATTGTGGAAAAATGAGGTACAACTACAAGACCCACACATAAAGATTGACCTCAAAATAGAAAACGGTTGTAACTTCCAGGCTAAGATTCTTACGAGTACAGGGTTTCAATGCCAAGTTGTGGGAGTGTCTGCCTGATGGTTGGTGCAGGGACATAAATGCCAGATTGTAAATCCTGTGATAGGTGGAACAAGCTAGGCATTCACGTGGCTTGGGAAATAAAATTCCAAAATCCAAAGGTGTCTTGTTTCATCTCAACCTTATTTGGCTCAAATTAACACTTTTTTCGAAATAAAGAAAAAAAAAATTTGCCTAATTAGAAAGTGGATATTTATTTTCAATTAAATAAACTATTATTTTATATGGTATAATTTTGAATATTTTTATAGAAAGTTTTAGCGTTGCGATCTAATTAAAATAAAAAAGAAAAAAAGATTTATAGTGAGAGCGGATGACTATATATTTACTTTTATGATAGATATGTGAGATATTTAAAAAATATATTAAGATTAAAATTTAAAAATTTTGAATGATTTTATCTCACTTTTTTTTATCACAATTAAATTTTTATTCTTATTTTATCCGTGATATATAGATTTTATGGTTAAATAATATAAATCTTAGTTAATTATTAGATATACTTGGGAGCATTAAAAAATAGTATCTACTCTTTCATAGGAAAATAAATCTTTATTATAATATAAAGAGTGAGTCTCACATAATTATAAGAGACGATATATATATATATCTATTAATTTCTTATAAATATATATATATTTTTTTTCATATTATATAATTATATAATTATAAATATTTTAAATTTATGTTTCTATTATACCACAAATTAATTTTTGACACTTTGTAGAATCTCGGAGTTGCCAAATTCACTTGCCCCCAACCATTAAAACTTTTTCCTTTTTAACAGAAGGTTACAGGTCAACCAATGAAAAAATCATTGAATAGGTCCAAAAGGACTGATAAAAATCTTAACCAGTGGACCCTCACAGCTTGCGTCGCTCGTAAAATAATTTTTGGGTTCCTGAAAGTAGGCCTGCACATGGGTCCCGATCAGGTTGGTTTCGAGTTGAAATTGACAATTCAAAGCTTAAAGAGGGAATGAATCGGAATTAAACCGTATCAATTTTGTTTAAGACATATTTATCGATCAGCAGTTATGCCTCTTAGAGAAAACCTAAATAATCAATAAGGGGTTTGTGTGAATTCTGAGTACAGCATCAAATTATTGCCTTTTCTTTTGTTTTGCATGGAGAGCTGTAGTGTTTATATATTTTATTTAAATATCAATAAACAAGAACCGCTAACACATCTACGTCCCAACTTTCCGAAAACCAGACGACATCATAGAAGGTCACTACATTCATTAAGACAAAGCTGGCCCTTGTTTCTGCATTTGTGATTGTGGCCTTTGAAGTTTGAATGGCCCCATCTGTGCCCTTCGCAATAATTATTGCTGATTATTACTTTTACTAATATTGTAATGGGTATGGAATTAATAAAGGATAATTATTATTTTTATAATTTTTAATTAATTTAATTTTATTTATATATAATTTTTAATGATTTTTAATATATTATATTAAATTAATATCACTTAATTAAGAAATAAATAGTCTACTATATAAAAATTTTTAAAATTATAGTATTTTAAAATATTAAATTTTATAATAAAAATTGAAATCAACTTTTAGGTGAAAACTCTATCTTATAATAATAACAATGATAATTTTATCCCTACATATTTTCAATTATTCTTTTTATAATATATATATATATATATATATATATTAAATGTTAAATTTCATTATTTAAATTAAAATAATAATATTAATGTTAATTTAATTAATTTTATTAATAAAATATATATTAAATTAAAATTTATTATATCTTTAATTAGATTACATTTTTATGAAAAGTTATCTGTTATAATTAAATTTAATTATTAATATATAATAAATGAATAAAAATATCAATGATAACAATGTAATCACAATGTAATCTCAATTTAGAAGAATTATCAAACTGAAATAAAAATTCTAATGTTACTATGATTCTGTGTTAACATATTTTCATAATATATGCATAATTTATTTAATTTTTTTATCATCATTTTGTGATAATAAATTTTAAACTTTTAAAATTTAAAATTATAATTATGTTAAAATTATAACTATAATTGTAGTTATAGAATTATAATTTTACATATGAATATTTTACTATTAATAATTTTCTAATATAATTTTCAATAACAAATCAATTTGAACAAACAAATATAATAATAATCATTATGAATAATCAAATAACTTTTATAATAATTAACAGAATTTTAATTATAATTTGTTAAAAAATAATTTTAATAAAGTACTTGTGACGACCCAATTTTTGGACCGGACTGGCACTAGGACTTGGGTCAGTATAAAACCCACAAAACCCGTAGTAAGCCTAACTATCTCTAACCCAACCATAAAACCCAATAAGGTAGCCCAATTTCAAGAAAATAAACGGACAGAGTCCAGCTATAAATTAGACTATCGAACGGGGAGCATTAGCTCTCCCGACCTGTAAACAAATAAAATAAAAAATATGAGGAGCTCTATTTGTTGGCTTCTCAACCCCGCAATTGTACGAATTGCTAACAAGTAATAAAGTAGTGCGTGAAGTATCGTCCTACGAGGAATTTGGTTAGTAAGTACCAACTACATAGCAGTTGTGACTATTTAGACTACCGAATATGAACGAAGAGTATATTAAACTTATTTTGGATGCTGAAAATAAACTTTGAATAAAACTATCAATTGAAACAATTCCAGAATTAAGATTTCACACTGTAATCTTATTATGGATTTTAATCTCATTTATTCATTGGATTGAGGATCATCACTTTGATAGAAATTAATCCTAAAATATCCTAGGTCCTCTCTCAAGGCACCTAATGTGTGTTCCAATTAGAGCCAAACCCTACTTTCATTGGCGATTAGTCCTAATAAACCCTTTAAGATTTATAATTAATTTTAGAACTCCACAAAGGTCATCAGCCTATCTCTAGGTCAGATTTCCTAAGCTCAAAATCCTGATTTTCTAATATTAATCTTCACCTTTCAATCCTTCAATTAATATTTGTAATCAATACTAAGTGGGTACCAACACATAGCATGCATTAAGATCATAAGAAATCGAATCAAATGGCAAAACTCAAATCCAATAAATAAAACACAATATTCATCCATAATAACAATTACAAGCGTTACTCTCCTAATTTCAGAATCAAAGATTTATTCACTCATAGTGAGTTTAACAAACATAATAGAAATAAAATAAAAGAACATGAACGGTCTTAGAGAAATAGAATAAAAGAACTGATGAGGATTTTCTGCAGCCTTGAACTTTTGGAACTCCAGCTGAAGGCTTCCCTCTTGTACTGATGATCTACTCTCCAAGATGGCTGTGAAGGATGTGAGTATGAAGGTGAGATTAGGTCTGGAATTTAGATTTCTACCCTTAAACTTCAAAACTCAAAAAGGAACTCTCCTTTGTTTTTTGCAGCTCCTCTCTTTATATTAAATGATCTAGGGTTAGGTTTTTAGAGTCCTCAAAGTATTAGGAGTCTCTTCTCTCTGTCAAAGCTAGAGCTTGAACCAATTCAGAAAACTGATTGTCGCATGATACACGACTCGTGTGTTAGTACACGGCCCAGGGCTATATAACCTACTGGAGCTTAAATTGTTGCATCTTGTATCGAGATAGGACTTTACACGGGCTTCAGGTAATTACACAGGCCTGGTTATATGGCCCGTGTACTTTTGTACTTCAAGGAGGTCTTCAAGCTTGGCCTGGTAGAGACTTACACGGATCTTTATATTTTACAAGGGGCATGGTACACGGCCCGTATACTTTAATTCTTCCCTGGCTCTTTATCTTTCTCCTGGCAGTAAGTTACACGGGTCTGTGGCTTTGATTACACGACCCTTGTAAGGTGTATTAGCAACATTTCTCAATTCTTTGGCCTTTCCAATTCTTCTACTCTGTTCCTATGCCTTGGAACCTCTTCAAAACACTTGGAAACATACAAAAAACATAGAATTCAGAGTTTGACAATGGAATTTGCAAAAGTGCATGAAATTGATGATTATGCATGAGATTACTTATCTAAATGCTATGAAATATTATATAAATGTACTAAAAATTATATATATAATACATGTGTATCAAATACCCCCAAACTCAAATTTTTGCTTGTCCTCAAGCGAATTGAAAGCCTTTTTAGAATATATTTTAGGGGAGAACTCAGAAGTATAACCATAAATTCAATATGCATATAATTGAACTCCTTCAACCTTCATACCAATTCTCTTCCTTCAAGGCATAAAGGTTTTAATAGCTACCTGCTTAAACCTTTCCCACTTTTGTGGTGTTTAAACTAATTGCTCCTCTATGTAAGGCGATTAATAAGTCACAAATAACTTGTTTTATGAGGATAGACTTATAAAATACTCACTCACCTCAAATTTAGCCTCTATTATAGGAATTGTTGAGATTTATTTAATTCCAACTCCATAGGCACATCTCAATTTCTTATCTCCACTAATGTAGCAAATATTTTTAAAAGATCAAAAGGTCATTAGAAGGGTTATAATGGGGTTAAAGGATGATAATTTGGTTATTAATGAAAGGGTTTTAAGGAATGCAAATTTGAGGTTAGCTTTCATGTATAAGGTTTTAAGTATACCAAATTTGTTCTGTTGATATTTGCATGGGGAAGAAGGGTTTATAGTGCCAAGCATACTTGTCATGGTGTTTTAATTTTTTTTTGGGATTCTTCACTCTCTCTCTCTCTCTTTTTTTGTGTCCCTTTTATTCTTTCCCCTAAACTCATTGCTTTTGTTGGGCTGGAAAGGCAAGTTTTTTATTTTATTTTATTTTAATTATATACTTGCACTCCTCTTGGTATTTTCATCTTCTCCTTCTTTTACATTTGATGTACTTATCCTTTATACACTAGACTTTCCTCAAAAGGGTGAGTGAGTGTTTAGGCTAGAGGTTAGGTAAATATGTGTGGGTAAATAAGGAAAATTTTACAGGTGAAAATATAGGCTCAAGTTGGCTGCAAGGGGTATATTGTAGCTAAGGGTGGCTTAAGGCTTAATGGGTTGAATGAAAGAATGCCTTAATCATCTCTTTTTTTAAACATATGCTAGGATTTCACCTTGATAGGTCTAAGAGACATGTTCTAGAGTTAGTGAGGCATTTTTAGGTCTGTTTGTATTTAAAAATTTTCTCCTAATTTTGCAAGTTCAATGTGATAAATTAATGGCTATAAAAGGGTTTAACTAGTCTAGCTTCACTAAGGTGATTAAGTCTTTTACATATAACAAATTAAAGCCTTTTTGCTTATCAAGATACTTTCATTCCTCGTTCCCATGAAGAACAATTATTAGCATATTAATATTTATGGTTATAATTCTAAGTTAAAAACCAGTTCAAAAATTCAAAATTTGTAAAATTTTCTAGAATTTTTTTGATACACAAGTATAGTATGGATATAATTAAGCAATGCAATAAAGTGCAATGATATGCAGTGCATGAAATGCATTTGTACCCCCAAACTCATATCTGACATTGTCTTCAATGGCAACACAATATGCAAAATTAAAGTACAGCACACAAAATTATCAAAAAGCATATTATGTATTAAGAGTTAAAAGTTTGGACAAAAAACTGGAAATAGAGACCTATGAGCACTAAGTAGGACTAAGGCAACTAGGTTTTTATATGAAGGAGCCTATCCTATAGTCCTAACTCTAAAAAGTCACTGATGGGGATGATGGTCCCTCTTCATCAAGCCTTTCGATAATCATGTCAAGCTTATTGTGGGCCTCCTGGAGATTTTCCTCGATTGCTTACGTCCTGTTGTTGAGTGTAGTCTCCATGTGCTGAAGGTAGGCAAGGATGGGGTCTGTCGGTGGTGGAGTGTAGGGAGGGCATTCGAGCTAAGGACTCATGGTGGAGTGGTTCTTGGGCTTCGTCCTATGGCTGTGATGGTTTTCCAGGTTCTACTTGTGCTTTATCTCTCCTGGGGATGACATTCTCTTCGGCATCTATCAGGTAGCACGTGTTACCGACCTTCTTACATATCCCCATGGATATGCAGATGGTCTGGTCAATCCTGGAGGTGCCCAGGATCGAGCGCAGCCTATGATGACCTGGAACGAATCTGAAGTGGAGTGCGATAGCTGTGATGAGGCCCCCAAGCACTATATGGCCTGTCGGTTGGTGAGATAAGCAGCAAAGGTGGTTGCACAAGAAGAATCCCATGCTACAACGCTGTCCGGTGACCATACACTAGAGGAAGATGAGCTCATTGGCGGTCACCACGCCTAGGCTATCACCGTGGCCCATGATTGTATGAGCGGCTAATCGGTGCATGTACCTCAAAGCAGGACTAGTAATGTCAAAAGATTTGGACTTGCTAGAGTTATAAACGTCAGTGTTCGGGGCTATAAAATGACAGAAGTCAACACTATTGTAGACCATTTGGTTTTGCGGAATCTCTTAGAATCCGATACTATCAAAACCAAATACCACGTTGAACTCGTCCATGTTCATAAATCGATCAATGTCAAGAAGCCGAAATTCGATCCTCCCCCTGTCTTCCCAGTCTGTGGGCCATAGTGTGGCCTTGAAACTACCAAGGAATCCCAAAGTGGTGTCCTTGTAGGTTGAAAACTGAAGTTCGGTAAATCTGGTCCACCCAATACCGTCAAGTAGCCCATCAATCTTGTTTTGCAGCCCTATCTGCTCCAGCAGCCTGAAGTCCATATACTTTGTGGAGATTATTCTTCGGTTGTTAAGTCGAGCACATAGATCTCTATGGGCGTTGTCGCAGAATCCCCAAGTAATGGAGAACTTGGGTTGTGGTGGTTGTGGAGGTTACTGTTAAAGTGCTGGATGTGATTGGGGTTGTGGTTGTCGTGGTTGGGTTGGCCCTGTTCATGGGCGTTGGGGTGATGGCTGAGGAGGAAAAGGTGAGGAATCACATTCTTGCCTAGAGGAGGACCCCACTCGTCTAGTTGGTCACTTTACAGGTGCCGTTGGAGTTTTTAGAGAGGGAAAGGCTAGGGTTTTGTGAGAGAAAAAGGGGATTTAAGGGGTTTTTAAAGGGAAGGAAGCTTAGAGAGGAAGCGTTTCTAAGTGGGGGGAAGTTTAATGGGAGTTATGCAGATTTAAAGGGTCATTGTAACACCCTCCCTGTAGCAACTCCGTACATTCTACTGTTCCGATGACCAGTGTCTGTCCGGACAGCTAGAACGTCCGAAAAAATATTTAAAATAAAGTGAGGAACCATAATTAACTCAAATATTAATAAGAAAAATGTAGGAAAAATTTTAAAAATAAAATACAACCAAGTTAAGTGAGCCAGTGTCCTAGCAATGAGTAACCCAGTGGGAAGTTGCGGTTCTCGCAACTAGGAGCCCTAGACCTCGGAGAAAATTCATAAAATAATTTTTGGGACTCCAGAGAAGGGTCATTGAGATTCCTATGGCATTAGAATGCCAAGAAAATGTTTAGAAAAATTTTTCAATCGGTACAGACAATTTTGGTCTATTAAGCCAAACGGAGGGCATTTTGGTCATTTCGCCTTCAGAGGTGATTTTTGGCTAACTTGTCCAGTTAAGTAAATAATTATTATGACACAAAATGTAAATAAATATTGCTAAAAATTAAATTGAAAATGAGTAGAGAAGAAAAGGAAAGAAAATGAGATTAAATGACATTTTTGACATCACATGATGTCATCAACCCTTTCCCCACCAATCACAATTAAGCTAACCTATTAAAAAGGGATAATTGAGACAAAAATAAATAAAAGCAATCAAATTCATCTCTTCTTCCTCAACCAGCCGGCTGCCCATTTCCCTTTCTCCATTGAAGAAGTTTCCACACCTCTTCCAAACCTTGATTCTACTCCCCTAAACCTTAAGTCCACTTCAACAAAACTTGTCTACACAACTTGGCAAGGTGTTTGGCTGCCAAGAAAAGCTAAGAAACTGGAGTTTGTGAAGGGAGAAAATTCTTCTCACTTGTGGTAAGTGACCAAACTCTTGCTCTTTTTAGTTTAATTCATGTTTAATGTCATGATATGTGTAGAAAATGTAAGAAAATGAAACAAACAAGTGTGTGTGTGAACCCCACAAGTTTAGGCAGCTAGGTTTAGTTAGGGTTAGTGATTTTGCTTGATAGCAAAGTGTTGAAGAGCAGCCCTTAGTGCTAAATGCATGATTGAATTTAGTTGTGTAGGTGAAATGCAAGGATTAGGTATGTATGAATATGGAAAAAATATGGACACTTAACAATATTAGGGTTTGCTCATATAATGGTTCATTAACCTTGTAATGGTCAATTAGTGACCATTTG
This sequence comes from Hevea brasiliensis, assembly GCF_030052815.1. Lineage (NCBI taxonomy): Eukaryota > Viridiplantae > Streptophyta > Magnoliopsida > Malpighiales > Euphorbiaceae > Hevea > Hevea brasiliensis. The sequence continues at coordinate 21,220,235 of NC_079509.1, read as the reverse complement.
AATGTGTATAATGAGGAAATGAAGTGAGTTGAGGCTTAGCATTTGTGTATGGGTGAGCTGCCTTGGCTGACCTGCAAGACTGAGCATGAGTCTAGTAGGTTTGGGCAGTCATAAATAGAGTTGTAGAGGTTTAATTGGTGCAAAGCCAATTGGACATGAAACTAGACACATAATGGCACAACTTTGGTGAAGAAACCCTGCCCATAAAACCAAACCAAGTAGACCAACAAATTGCCCTAATCCGGGTGACTTGCATTTTGCCTGGGCAAAATGACCAAATGAATTGGTCATAACTTAGTGTAGAAAGGTCCAATTAACCTGAAATTTTACCAGCAGAAATCTGAGATATAGACCTACAACTTTCATGAAGAAATCTAACCCAAATTTGGACCATAACATATTCAAAAAGTGACCTGCAATCACTATACAAAACACTATAGATTTGGTCAGTCCAGAAAATCTGGAAAGTTTGTAATCCGGCTAGTTATGGTGTTTAGGCCATAACTTGAGTTACAAAACTCCAAATAGAGTGATTCAAAAAAGAAAATGTAACTAGACAAAATAAGGAACAACTTTCATGAAGACAAGTTTTCCAAATTCCTACTGTATAAATGAACAATGGAACAGTAATCACAAGGCTTGAAATCTGAAAATTTTAAACAACTAACACTAAGCTTTGAAATGGAATTGGCAATCAATGCCAACAATTTTAGAATGCAAAATGTGGTATGTTGATGATATTGGAACCAATGTACCTATTATCTATGAAAAAGTCAACATTTTAGTTGACTAATGAAATGAATAGTAACCTTACACATAAAGTACAAATATTCAAGAAATGACTTTGTAATACGCCCTAGTAGGCCTAATGAGATTGGTTTGATAGGTTGGCATGCCAATAGGGTTCTGATAGTAGTACTGTATATGATGTATGGCTTCATTGCCATTCTGTGATGATAGCCTATGGCTATACTGATTATGATGTTATATTTGGCTTTATGCCTTATTGCTTTTATGGCTTATAGCCATTCTGTTTGCACACTGGGAGACATATTGTGATCGATGGTGTGACGGCCCGAGGTACCTAGTACCCAGTGCTAGTTTACTCATTTATCTAGTCCGGTCAATTTGTATAGGTTACTTGAGCATGGAAAAGTATAACTGTAATTGAACTGATTATTAAAGAAAATAAGGAAATGAAATATCAAGATAAAGATCAAGAGTGATTACAATAAAATGTAAAGAAGCTAAAAAATCATCAAGAAAACAATTAACAAAATGCATGAAGAAGTTAATATCATATGTCGACACCATATTTTGGCCGATCCCCTCGAAATTAATAAACTTTGAAGCCGATCCCCAACACAATCCCCTTTGCCAACCGACCACACTTCCGATCTCCCCTCAAAAAAGGAATTTAATTAATACCAAGTCTCCAGGTCATTTAAAGCCTTACTGATCCCTCAAACCAATTCTCGAGTCCCCTGATCATTTAATTATATTTCCGATCTTTCTTGTCAAATAAGATTGAACCAACACAAGGCCTTCATACCACTAGTCTTGTTGCCGATCTCTCATTTAAAAATTTGAGAATGATAAAGGTTTCGACTCGGTTTAAAGATGATCCCGATCTTAAGTGTTCAAAGCCAAATTTCTAATTTTAATTAAGTCCCGTTTCGTAACTGATCTCATGCATATTGTGTTTTTCGATCTCCTATACTTAGATTAAAAATCACTTTCAGTTGTCATTCTAATATGTTCAAACAATCAAGTGCTTACGCAATTTAGAAATTTTCCGATCACAATCAATCATTGAACAAAAGGGGAACTTTCATTTCATTTCATTTCAAAATTTATACAAGTCTGATCCCCCAGCCGGAACTACATGTTGTTCATTTTCTCTCTCACCTTCAGCCTCCGCTTCGCTATCCTCACCTTCTTCCTCGGGAGCCAGGTTGGCCATCCAGGAGAAGTCCTCCTCAGGATAACACTTCTTGAGCTCAGCCAGGAGATCTCTATGAGCATTCACATAAGTGCCGGCCACTCCGATCACCATTTCTTCTTCTTTCGCCTTGAGCTCCTCAGCAAGATGAGCGAGTTAAGCAGCTTCATCAGCTCGGAGCGCCTGAACTCCCTCGAGAACACGATCTCGCTCGGCCAGAACATGAGCTTGCTCGGCCAGCTTGTCCTCATAGAACTTCATTCGTCCCTCAATTTGAGATATGTAGTCCTGAGCGGACGAAAGTTGGGATCGGAGAGAAGACACCTCATGACCCATCTTCTCGACTTCCTTACCCAGGCGATGAACCTTCTCTCGGACCATGTGCTGGTTCACCAAACACTCCACGTTCAGGCTCATAGATCTGGTCAAGATGTCATCAAGGTTATCCGGAGACAGCCTATCCCGATCTTTTCGAAGGCAGATGGAGGACGCCAAGACCTTAGCGAAACCAGGGTTTTCTTGAACGGTGCGATTCTTCTCCAGTGAGTGGATCAGCACTTGAGCACCGCGGGAAAGAGGCCTCACAGTAGTTTGAGAAGGACTCCCTTCCGCACTCGGAGCGACTGGAGAAGGTGGAGGCGGCTCTTCTCGGCGAGGAGGAGATCGGACCAATTCTATAACCGGAGGCACAGAAGGTTGAGACGAGCCTCCCTGTATTTCCCCGGGCTCATAACCAGGTGTTTGAAGCAGCTCGGAACACTTCATCTCTTGTACCTTCCGGGAGATCTCTCTCTTCCGCTTCCGGCTCTCCTTAGAGGCTTCGCCGCTTGCCATACCTGCACAAAGAAGAGGTCAGTGAGATCGCTAAGGTCCAAAGATCTGAGATATAGAAAATACCGATGCCGAGATCAGAGAGCTGAAGCCCGCGATCTTGACCGGTGACTAGCTGCATAGTCCAATGGTGTAGCTAGGCCGTCACTGTATCCAAACAAGAGAACTTCTCTCTGGATGCCTGTTCCTTCAACTCCATCACCATTGCACCCTCTTCCCTATTTAGGGCGATGTGCTTCGTAAGTAAGGGACCCTGATGCAGCCAGCTCCGAGGGAAGCCCTCAAAAGCGTTCGGAATTTTGCTCCTCAAGATAAAGAAGCGGTTCTTCCAATTCTTCAAGGAGGAAGGTAGATCGGTAAAAAGCCCACAATGGGGTTTCGCCTGGAAGAACCAATACTTGTCGTCCTTTCGACGAGTTAGCCAGTGCAGTTCAGCGAACACCTTAGCCGTGGGTCAGAGCCTTTAAGCTCAGCATAGGCCTCGGAAGGCTACCAAGATCCGCCACGAGTTCGGGTGAACTTGAGCGATGCACACTTGGTGATATTTCAAAACTTCTTTGAAGAAGTCGTCCAAAGGGAACCGCAGACCGGCCTTTAATTGTTCTTCGTAGACCACGATCATATCGTTCTCCTCGAAGAAGTGATCGGCACGAAGATCGCCGTGACACTTAATCAATTCGTAGGAATCAGGCCGGATGTTGTACTCTGGTGAACGATCGCAGTCGATTTCTTGCAAGATTGATGGCAGCTCGTCCATGGGAAGATTTTCCCTCCCCGAAGAAGGCACATGCCTTGATGGTGCTGGTTGTCTCCGAACTGGAATGGAGACCCTAGGAAGTTCAGGCTGCACGCTTGGTCCGACCACCTCTACCTCATCGGACGACCACGAGAACTGAATGGAAGGGGGGCTTACTGCTCTCTGACCCTCGGCACCGCTCATTTTCAAAGGAAACAGAAAATTTAAACTAAAAGAAAGATCAAAACCCTTACCGGAGCTTGATCGGTGTCGGAGGAACTTGAGAAAACGAGAGAATTTGGAAGTTGTTTGCGAGAGACTGAAAATGACATAAAGGAGCAACTGGCTAACCCCACCCCTTTTTATACTCGTCCGAGCATTTAATGCTCACGATGTTCTAGGTAGTGCATCGGATAGCGGGACTCGCCGGTGCTACGACACGTCTCACGAATATTCCGGAAATTCCATAAAGAGATCGGTTAACTATAGAGCGGCAGATTAAGGTGTTTTGAATTACGGATCGGACAAGTGTCATTCAAATTAAGAGTCGGATCGGATAAATACTTCAGAGATCGGAAAATAATCAATGCAATAATAATAAAACAACAGTTGTCAAAATAAATTTTATTTCCGAAAAGATCTGATTACATCATTTGGGCGATCTCTGGAGATCGGATTACATTAAAGGTCTAATTACATCATTTGGGCGATCTCTAAAGATCGGGTTACATTAAAGGTCTGATTACATCATAAGGGCGATCTTTAGAGACCGGCGGAACATCCTATCTAAAAGGCCTATGTCAAAGCCTAGTCTCGTGGCTGAGTCAAAAGATGTGTTTGACCAGGAGACCGGCTGGGGGGACTATGACTCTCATGAGAATGAGAGAGGTTGTCATCAAAGTTACCGCTCGAAACCGAGCCGCTGTCAGAACACCCAGTGTGGAGAGGAGCCAGATGAACGCCAAAGAGCAATCACCGGTGTTGAGGGGAATATTAGCAGCCTTCTTGCCCGAAACCAGTTCGCCGATTATATCGGGCGAAAGATTCAAGATAGGTACGATCGAGGTCCTCGATCCAGATCGGTTAATTAGTCCAGTTCTCTCACCGTCATCAGATAAGGTCATCATGATTTTTCGATCACCGGGATCATAAATTTTCAGGCAAGGAACAAAGAGGACAACCGAAAAAAGATTAAAAGCGGTCATTTTGTCCGGGATTGTTACCGGAGCAGCTAGAACAAGGAAAATGAGGAGAATAGGGGAAAAAGTCTAATGAGGTAGGGCTTCCTAGTTGAAGGTATATATAGGAAAATTTGAGCATTTATTGCAAGCAGAAAACGAAGTGGACGCCTCGAGAATTGAGGGAAATAAATGCTTTGACTGGACTGAACCCGATAAAAAGGAAAACTGGTGTGGTAATAATCGGTAGAAGAGAGACCGGCATGAAAGATCGGAAGAGAGCGTGTCAGGAGAGATCGGAAGAGAGGAACCCGGTATGAGAGATTGGAAAAGGATCACATTGGAAAGACCGGAAAGGAGGGGAGGTCGGAAGACAAAGAGAATAAGAGCTCTCCGCGATTATCGTCATAATCAGGCCGAGGTAGTTAAAGCGTTGCGGTGAAATCTCAACCGCATGCCCCGAGACATCTTTGCATGCGAGTACATCAGGACAGCGTTGTACATCCTAATCTCCACCGTTGATCTTACTTGTAAGGACGAGCTCGAAGCCCTCGGATCGAAGAAGAAAATGACAAGATCAACGCCTTTCACTCCTAGCCCTCGGATCGCTCTTGACAAGAAATTTTGGGCCCTCAGATTAGAAGAAAGAAAGGACAAATACTGGAAGGGATCGATCGTCTGCTCGATTCTCTTTAATTCCCGAGCCCTTAGATCATGTCCTTCAAAATCTTAACCCTCCATCTTCCCCAAAACAGATCCTGACCCTTCATGGGGAGCACCCGGTTCCTATAAATACCTGCATGAAAAACTATTCAAGGGACGAAAAAAAAAGGACAGTGATTATAGTGGAAGAACTCTGAAACTTAATTCAGCTCGTTACTCTGCTATTTTTGAAGCTTTCATAAGAAAAACTCTTGAAACCAGTTTTCTGAAGTATTTTCTTGCAAAAGGGATTCTTGAATACTGAAACTCTCTATTTTCAGTTCGTTCATTATCCTGTGGTGCTCTCATTTTCAGCTCTTTGTTTTATTTAGTTCCACTCCCATTGTCCAGGCTCAACCTCATTTAAACTCGGGTATTATCTCGACCCGATTGCATTTTAGCGAAGCATCCTTCATTTTAAGGCGGACCTTAATCTTCCGGTTACCAACCTGCAGTTCTATTAAGCTTTGTGATTCAATACCTAGTTTAGTAGATTTGGCTCCCTACAGGTGAGTGCTCGTATTGCCATTTTATTAAGTGCTCGTTTGCATTTTTCGTATTTCCTTTGTTCTTTTATGTACGTAGTTTTTTTTTCTAAGTTTATATTGCGCTAAAGAATACTAAAAGGTTACTCTCGGGTTTACTTCTTTGTTGATCAGTCCATTCTTTTTATTAATCTTTGTTATTGCTGAATGCAAGTCTTCTAGTCTCGAGTAATGTATAAGGGGTCAGGTAAAATGTAGGTAACCGTATCTAAAGGGTCTCTTTAAAAATAATAAAAGGTCTAAACAATGAGTCGGGAAAATAGTAAGGCCGAATCACTAGAATAATGCAAAAGACAATTGGGTAAGACAACACAAGGCAGAGTAAAATCGAACTTTAAGATAGATAAATGGGATAGATCGGGTATCAAAAGGTACTGGTAAGGCGACCACATAGGAAGGTCGGAAAATTCGGTTTGGTATCTCCTGATTAGATACAAGGTACCAATGAGTTAAAAGAAGCCTCATTTTGAGCCCTTGCATCTTTAAATGCCAAAACCCTTAGTTCTAGGATTTCATGACGGGCAGCTGTAATCAAGTTTCGAGAGATCGAAAAAGTCCTTATCCGATCCCTATTAAAATAAAAGGAGATCGGAGGAGAGTTCTTATCCGATTTCCACTTAAAAATTTTAATAAATACTTAAAAGGAGATCGGAGGAGAGTTCTTATCCGATTTCCACCTAAAAATTTTAATAAATATTTAAAAGGAGATCGGAGGAGAGTTTTTATCCGATTTCCACTTAAAAATTTTAATAAACATTTAAAAAAGAGATCGGAGGAGAGTTCTTATCCGATTCTCAAGCTTAAAAATTTTAATAAACATTTAAAGGAGATCGGAGGAGAGTTCTTATCCGATTCTCAAGCTTAAAAATTTTAATAAATATTTAAAGGAGATCGGAGGAGAGTTCTTATCTGATTCCCAAATTAAATTTCAACAAATACGTAAGATAATTCCCCCTAAAATAAAATTAATACCCAACCGCAACTCACTAAGGTCGTCTCATTTACTTATGTATCTGGGTAACCCGGATTAGTGAAAAATCAAACATTCCTTTCGGTCAAAAGGATTAACATTTCCATTCAAACCCTCCTAACTATGAAGAACGTGAAGTTAAATCTGCTTACCCTCATTGAGGGACGAGGTGGGGTGCCTAACACCTTCCCCACCCGTTCATGGACCCCAAACCTAGAATCTCTGTTTTTAAAGTGGTTTTATTCTAACTTACTTTCACAAATAGTTTTCTTTAATTTCCCTCAAAATTAAAGTGGCGACTCCTCACTTTTCCCACTTCGGTGAGTGTTCGTCCAGGCGACCGCAAAACCCTTTGCGACATCATAAAATGTAATTAGCCTTTGACTAAACAATAAGTTAGTAAATATTCATTTCTTATGAACACAATAACTAGGAAATTTTTACTTTTATTTGCATATTATATTTTCTTGTATTATTGGCACCACTAAGCTTTATGCTTAGCGCGTCGCTTTTGCAACGCGTAGGTATTGAAGATTTGAATAGAGAGCCCAGTAAACCACAGACTGGGTAAGGCCGTTCATAGTTCTGCTTAGTGTCCGTGTCAACTCACAGGCTACAATGCATTGGTAGGACGCTAGGTCCCATTTTGTATTTTGTAATTTTTGTAAGTTTTGTAATTAAACTCTTATCTTATCGTGTATATTTGAAACAAATGTAACATAATTTTGTATTAATGTAAGTATTTGTAACTTGTGATTATAAATAACATATGAAAATTTATTTATGATTTGAGCATGATGATGATGTGGAATGAAAGAATGACAAATGGAGGAATTGTTAAGAAATTGTTGTAAATTGATGTGATACAAATGGAGTTTAAGAATGATTGGAAATTATTGGAAGTGTTTTTTATAGGTTCCGAAGAACTGTTTTCTCGATTTTTAGACGGCACTCTGCCAGATTTTCTGAAAAATTTTCGGAACCTTAAATTAATTCATAATTTCAATAAATAAATTAAATGGCATAAATTTCACTTTGTGACTAATAAATGAATAAAAAAATAAATTAAGAAAGAGTAAATTGTAATGAAATAAGATATGGTGCTCTAGCACACTGTGTGGCATATTTTGCTCGGCTACACTGTAAACGGGTAAGGGGTGTTACAATTAGTGGTATCAGAGCACAGTTTAGGCGTTTCTGGGTCTAGATCGAGTCCATACCATGCATTGCATTTGTAAGAGTCGAGGTGACACTAATGCAGATCTATTTGATTTTCTTATTTTGATTAGGATATGGACCCCACGTCAGAGAGAGCACTAAATGAGGAAGTGGAGAGTCGTGCTCCACCTGCAGCTGAGACTGGGGGCCAGGGAGAACCTGCTCCACCGGCACCAGCAGTGCCTGCACAACTTATGTTTCAGCAAATGGCTAAATTCTTTAGACAGATGGTTGGGGTTATGCCACCACCACCACGTCCACAGCAGAAATCTCATCTGGAAAAACTGAGAAATTTGGGGCTGTGGACTTTATTGGTAAGAAAGAAGATGACTTGGTGACAGCTGAGAATTGGCTAGACCGCACCATAAGGGTATTGAAGCAATTGCATTGCACCCCAGAGCAGAACTTGGAGGGTGTTGTGTCCTTACTTCAAGATGATGCCTATCAATGGTGGGACACTGTATCTAGTGAAGTCCAGCCAGGACTGGTAACTTGGGATTTTTTCCTCGCAGAATTTAAGAAGAAGTATGTGAGAAGTGTGTACCTGGAAGATAGAAGGAGAGAGTTTATTAATCTGAGGCAGAAGCAGCTATCAGTAGCAGAGTATGAGAAGGAGTTTGTCAGACTAAGCCGCTACAGAAGAGAGATAGTCCCCACAGAAGCAGAAATGTGCAGAAGGTTTGAAGAGGGGCTAAATGACAATATTAAAATAATGATCACTGCCTTGGGGATTATGAACTTCACAAAATTAGTTGAAGCCACACTGAAAGTTGAAAGGGTTAGAGTAAGTGAACAGAATAGGAAAGATAGGCAGCGTAAGAGGGAATTTAGACCAGGGCAGTCAATTATACTGACTGATAGTAAGAAGTTTAAAGGTTTTGGTTCACAAGATCAGACACAGGGCCAGAGAGGCCAGATTGGGATATCTACAGCTAGCTCCCCAAGCACAGTAACAAGGGGATTTGCCCCAGTGCCTGAATGTATACACTGTGGTAGGAGACATAGAGGGGAGTTTCGACTGTTAACTGGAGAGTGTTTCAAGTGTGGGGCTACCGATCATTTCATATGAGATTGCCCTCAGAGGAGTGGTTCAATAGCTCCAGTACAAGTTGATAGACCTGCCCTTATAGTTCAAAGGGGTAAAAGATCGGGTAGAGCAGAAACGGCTGACATCTCACAGAAGATTATTTCTGAAACAGTTGAAAGGCTCGAAGTCAGGGTGGCACCACAGGTATATGCTATGGAAGCTCAGGAAGAGCCAAACCCAAACACTGATGAGGTGATACAAGGAAGTGAAGAAACAAGGAGGTAGCAACTCCACGATTACTTAAGTTAGGTAAATTTCGAGGATGAAATTTAAATTAGAGGGGAAGAGTTGTAACACCCTCCCTGTAACAACTCCTTACATTCTATTGTTCCGGTGACCAGTGTCGGTCCAGACAGCTAGAACGTCCAAAAAAATATTTAAACTAAAGTGAGGAACCATAATTAACTCAAATATTAATAAGACAAATGTTGAAAAAATTTTAGAAATAAAATACAACCAAGTTAAGTGAGCCGGTGTCCTAGCGATGGGTAATCCAGTGGGAAGTTGCGGTTCTCGCAACTAGGAGCCCTACACCTGGGAGAAAATTCATAAAATAATTTTTGGGACTCTAGAGAAGGGTCATTGAGGTTCCTATGGCATTAGAATGCCAAGAAAATACTTAGAAAAATTTTTCAATCGGTACAGGCAATTTTGGTCTGTTAAGTCAAACGGAGGGCATTTTGGTCATTTCGCCTTCAGAGGTGATTTTTGGTCGACTTGTTCAGTTAAGTAAATAATTATTATGACACAAAATGTGAATAAATATTGCTAAAAATTAAATTGAAAATGAGTAGAGAAGAAAAGGAAAGAAAATGAGATTAAATGACATTTTTGACATCACATGATGTCATCAACCCTTTCCCCACCAATCACAATTAAGCTAACCTATTAAAAAGGGATAATTGAGACAAAAATAAATAAAAGCAATTAGATTCATCTCTTCTTCCTCAACCAGCCTGTGACACCCCTTACCCGTTTACAGTGTAGCCGAGCAAGTTATGCTACTCAGTGTGCCGGAGCACCAATTCATATTTTAATTACAATTTATCCCTTTTAAATTCATTTATTTAAAATTTTTGATAAATCTAAATTTTTCTGAAATTTTTATAGAAAATCCGGCAGAGTGCCAGCTGTAAATTGGAAAAACAGTTCTTCTGCATCTGTTTAAAAACACTTCCAATATAATTTCCAAATTCAAACTCCATTATACACACATATCTCAACTCAATCTCAAAATCTCAATATTATTTTCAGAAATTTTTCTTTTCTGTTCACATCATCATTGGAAGCTCATTCATAAATATTTCTCAACATTTCATTTATCAACATACATTATACAGAAAATTTCAATAATCTGAAATTTCATATATTTACATCATCAAATAATTTCAAGAGTTTATAGTTACAATCCAAAACTAATACAAAATACAAAATGCTACCCCAAAGCCCTAATGTCCTACCATATACACTGCAGATGTGAGGTGACTCTAGACTCCGGATGCAAATCTGAAGGCTCACCCGGTTTGATGTCTGCTGGGCTCCCCAGCTAGGTCTCCAGTACCTGCGCGTAGCAAAAGCGATGCGCTAAGCAATTCTGCTTAGTGGTGACAATATAAAATAAAATAAAATAAAATAAATATGCAGAATGTATGTTTACATTTTTGGTAGACTTAATTTCTGATATTTATTGCAGTATTATTCGATTAAAATTTGGTAAGGTTTATTATCATTGCCCGAGTAACCCATACTAGTTGATTGGATTGGATAAACGGGTAAACTGACACTGGGTACTAAGTACCTCGGACCATCACACCATCGGTCACATTGTCTCTCCTGGTGTGCAACAGAACAGCTAATAAGCTGTAATAATTATCGGGGATAAAACCCAAGTATATTATCTCAATCAACATAGCCAAAGGTTATTTTATCACAGGATGGCATGGAAGGCCATGAAACACAGAATGGCATAAAGCCATATGCAGTACTGCTAACAGAACCCTATTGGCATGCCAACCTATCCAAACTATCACATTATTCCTACTAGGGCATTTAACACTTTTAATTTATGTAATTCTTTGGAATTGAAATTTTATGGCTACTATTCATTTCATTAGTCAACTAAAATGTTGAATTTTGCATTGACAATAGGTATATTGGTTTAAATATCATCAACATACCGCATTTTTCATTTTAAAATTGTTGGTATTGATTGCCAATACCATTTCTAAGCTAAATGTTAATTGGACAGAAATTTCAGTTTTCAAGCTTTGGGTTTACTGTTCCATTAGTCATTTTTGCAGTGGGAATTTGGCAAAATGATCAACATGAAAGTTGTTCCTTATTTTGTCTAGTTGCATTTCCTTTTTTGAATCACTCCATTTGGAGTTTTTTAGCTCAAGTTATGGCCCAAAAATCACAACTGACCGGATTGTAATTTTTCTAGAATTTCTGGACTGACCAAATCTACAGTATTGGGAGCAGTGACTTTAGGTCACTTTTTGAATATGTTATGGTCATAATTTGGGTTAAGTTTCTTCATGAAAGTTGTTGGTCTTATCTCAGCTTATTGCTGGTAAAAGTTCAGGTCAATTGGACCTTTCTACACTGAGTTATGGCCAAATGACTAAACACTATTCATTTGGTCATTTTGCCCAGGCAGAATGCAGGTCACCCAGATTAGGGCAATCTTTTGGTCAACTTGATTTGGTTTTCTGGGTATGGTTTCTTCACCAAAGTTGTGCCATTATGTGTCTAGTTTCAGTTTCAATTGGCCTTGCACCAATTGAACCTCTACAATTCCAGTTATTGCTGCCCAAACCTACTGGACTCATGCCCAGTCCTGCAGATCACTAAGGGCAGCCACACCAAACTCCCATCCCATTACACAATTCACTTCATTTTTTATTTAAACAGAACCAAATGGTCACAAATTAACCATTAAAACCTACTTTCATCATCACATGATCAAATTCTTATTTTGCACCCCAAACCCTAACTCAAACATCACAAACGATGCATTATCATTGCATTTTATCAATCCACTTAAGAAATACATATTGTGGGCAGCCACACTACCCTTTTAGCTCCACAAAAATCATCACCATCTTACCCTAACCAAGGCTGCCGAAATCATGGGTTGACATACAAATGGTATTCAATAAATTTTCTTTGTAATTTACACTCATTCAAAGTCCTTAAACATAAATTTAAAGTAAAAACCATGGTTAGGTCACAAACCTCTAATGGAGTGAGATTTCCCACTTGCTAGGGTTCTTCCTTTCCTTTTCTTTTTGCTCCCAAAAGATTCTCCAAGGTGCAAGAACACTTTTTTGTGTTGGAAGTATAGGGTTTAGTGGGACAAAAGCTAGAGAAATCAAGCTTGAAAAAGCTTGCTCATGGTAGCCATGGTGAAATGGGTGACGGCAAGGAGAAGAAGAAGGGAGAGAGTTCTGATTTTTTTTTTTTCATTTTTCAGCCATTTGGTCTCTTTTAAATAAGTTTATGCCATGTGTCAACATTAGATTGGTTGGGAGATTTTTAATGACATCATGATGATGTCATAATTCCATTTTCTTTCATTTTCTCTCCATTTCTTGTCTATTTAATTTCAATTAAATTTTTAACAACATTTATTCATATTTTATGTTATTAAATTATTTATTTAATTGGACAAGTTGGCCAAAAATCATCTCTGAAGACGAAATGACTAAAATGCCCTCCGTTTGGCTTAACGAGCCAAAATTGTGTGTACCGATAGAAAAATTTTTCTAAGTATTTCCTTGGAATTCTAATGCCATAAGAATCTCAATGACCCTTCTCTGGAGTCCCAAAAATTATTTTATAATTTTTCCCTCGGGTCTAGGGTTGCTAACGGCGTTCACCGTCACTTTCCCTTCGGGTTACTCATCCCTGGTGTTTCGGCTCGTTTAACCTTAGTGTATTTCATTTCTAAAATTTTTCCTTGATTTTTATGAGCATTATTTAGTTTCATTATAACTCCTCACTCTAGTCTATTTATAATTTCAAACATTTTAGCTGCCCGAACCGATATTTTTCACCGAAACAGTAGACTATACGGAATAGATAAAGTGAGGATGTTACACAGCCGGCTGCCCATTTCCCTTTCTCCATTGAAGAAGTTTCCACACCTCTTCCAAACCTTGATTCTACTCCCCTAAACCTTAAGTCCACTTCAACATAACTTATCTACACAACTTGGCAAGGTGTTTGGCTGCCAAGAAAAGCCAAGAAACTGAAGTTTGTGAAGGGAGAAAATTCTACTCACTTGTGGTAAGTGACCAAACTCTTGCTCTTTTTAGTTTAATTCATGTTTAATGGCATGATATGTGTAGAAAATGTAAGAAAATGAAACAAACAAGTGTGTGTGTGCACCCTACAAGTTTAGGCAATTAGGTTTAGTTAGGGTTAGTGATTTTTCTTGATAGCAAAGTGTTGAAGAGTAGCCCTTAGTGCTAAATGCGTGATTGAATTTAGTTGTGTAGGTGAAATGCAAGGATTAGGTATGTATGAATATGGAAAAAATATGAACACTTAACAATATTAGGGTTTGCTCATGTAATAGTTCATTAACCTTGTAATGGTCAATTAGTGACCATTTGAATGTGTATAATGAGGAAATGAAGTGAGTTGAGGCTTGGCATTTGTGTATGGGTGAGCTGCCTTGGCTGACCTGCAAGACTGAGCATGAGTCCAGCAGGTTTGGGCAGTCATAAATGGAGTTGTAGAGGTTCAATTGGTGCAAGGCCAATTGGACATGAAACTAGACACATAATGGCACAACTTTGGTGAAGAAACCCTGTCTAGAAAACCAAACCAAGTTGACCAAAAAATTACCCTAATCCGGGTGACTTGTATTCTGCCTGGGCAAAATGACCAAATAAATAGTGTCTATTCATTTGGTCATAATCAGTGTAGAAAGGTCTAATTGACCTGACATTTTACCAGCAGAAAGATGAGATATAGACCTACAACTTTCATGAAGAAACCGAACCCAAATTTTGACCATAACATGTTCAAAAAGTGACCTACATTCACTGCACAAAACACTATAGATTTAGTCAGTCCAGAAAATCTGGAAAGTTTGCAATCCGGCCAGTTATGGTTTTTAGGCCATAACTTGAGCTACAAAACTTCAAATAGAGTGATTCAAAAGAGGAAATGTAACTAGACAAAATAAGGAACAACTTTCATGGAGACAAGTTTTCCAAATTACTACTGTATAAATGACCAATGAAATAGTAAACACAAGGCTTGAAATTTGAAAATTTTAAACAACTAACACTAAGCTTTGAAATGGAATTGGCAACCAATGCCAACAACTTTAGAATGCAAAATGTGGTATGTTGATGATATTGGAACCAATGTACCTATTATCTACGGAAAAGTCAACATTTTAGTTGACTAATGAAATGAATAGTAACCTTACACATAAAGTACAAATATTCAAGAAATGACTTTGTAATATGCCCTAGTAGGCCTAATGAGATTGGTTTGGATAGGTTGGCATGCCAATAGGGTTCTGATAACAATAATGCATATGATGTAGGGCTTCATTGTCATTCGGTGATGATAGCCTATGGCTATACTGATTATGATGTTATATTTGGATTTATGCCTTATTGCTTTTATGGCTTATTAGCCATTCTGTTTGCATACCGTGAGACATATTGTGACTGATGGTGTGACGAGCCGAGGTACCTGGTACCCAGTGCTAGTTTACCCATTTATCCAGTCCGGTCAATTTGTATAGGTTACTTGGGTATGGAAAAGTATAATTGTAATTGAATTGATTATTAAAGAAAATAAGGAAATGAAATATCAAGATAAAGATCAAGAGTGATTACAATAAAATATAAAGAAGCTAAAAAATATCAAGAAAACAATTAACAAAATGCATGAAGAAGTTAATATCATAAAATGTAATTAGCTTTCGACTAAACAATAAGTTAGTAAATATTCATTTCTTATGAACACAAGAACTAGGAAATTTTTACTTTTATTTGTATATTATATTTTCTTGTATTATTGGCACCACTAAACTTTATGCTTAGCATGTCACTTTTGCAACGCGTAGGTACTAAAGATTTGGACAGAGAGCCCAGTAGACCATAGACTGAGTAAGGCTGTTCATAGTTCTGCTTAGTGTCTGTGTCACCTCACAGGCTATAGTCCATTGGTAGGACACTAGGTCCCATTTTGTATTTTGTAATTTTTGTAAGTTTTGTAATTAAACTCTTATCTTATCGTGTATATTTGAAACAAATGTAATATAATTTTGTATTAATGTAAGTATTTATAACTTGTGATTATAAATAACATATGAAAATTTATTTATGATTTGAGCATGATGATGATGTGGAATAAATGAATGACAAATGGAGGAATTGTTAAGAAATTGTTGTAAATTGATGTGATACAGATAGAGTTTGAGAATGATTGGAAATTATTGGAAGTGTTTTTCATAGGTTTCAAAGAACTGTTTTCTCCATTTTTAGACGGCACTCTGCCGGATTTTCTGAAAAATTTTCGGAACCTTAAATTAACTCATAATTTCAATAAATAAATTAAATGACATAAATTTCACTTTGTGACTAATAAATGAATAAAAAAATAAATTAAGAAAGAGTAAATTGTAATGAAATAAGATATGGTGCTCCAGCACACTGTGTGGCATAACTTGCTCGACTACACTATAAATGGGTAAGGGGTGTCACAGTTGTTGTGACCCTTCATTTCGCGCATTTTGTGCTTTAGGTATCGCGTCTGTGACATGATACACGGGGCGTGTACCACTACATGAGTCCTAACCATCGGACCCGTGTAACTTTCTGCCCAGAATGTCTGTAACACCCTCATTGTATCCATTATGTACATTCTACTGTTTCGGTGACCGGTGTCGGTCCAGATAGCTAAAACGTCTGGAAAAATATTTAAACTAAAGTGAGGAACGATAATTAACTCAAATATTAATAAGAAAAATTTAGGAAAAAAAAAAAAAGAAACCAAGTTAAATGAGCCGGTGTCCTTGTGATGGGTAACCCAGTGGAAAGTTGCGGTCCTCCCAACTAGGAGCCCTAGATCAGGGAGAAAATTTGTAAAATAATTTTTGGGACTCCAGGGAAGAGTCATTGAGGGTTTTATGGCATTAGAATGCCAAGAAAATGCTTAGAAAAACTTTTCAATCGGTACAAACAATTTTAGTCTATTAAGCCAAACGGAGGGCATTTTGGTCATTTCACATTTAGAGGTGATTTTTAGCCGACTTGTCCAGTTAAGTAAATAATTATTATGACATAAAATGTGAATAAATATTGCTAAAAATTAAATTGAAAATGAGTAGAGAAGAAAAGGAAAGAAAATGAGATTAAATGACAATTTTGACATCATATGATGTCATCAACTCTTTTTCCACCAATCATAATTAAAAGCCACTAAATTAAGTAATAAAAGAAGATAAAGGAAGCCAAAAAAAAAAAGAAAAACACATTTGCCTTCTCCCTCATCAACCAGCCGAAACCTCTTCTTCCACCCATTCCACCATTAAAGCTCACCAATGCTTCAAACCTCACCTCATCTCACCTTAAAACCACTACCTAGCTTCACAAAAAATTGATTTTGAACTTGAACATCCTCTAGGTAGCCAAAAGAGGAAGGAAAAATGGAGTTTGGTTAGCTTGAAATTCAGCTCCAACAAGGTTAGTGTCCAACTCTTACTACTTTTGGTTTAGTTCATGTTTAATGGCATGAAATGAGTAGGAACTACAAGAAAATAAAATAAAAATGTGTGTATGTGCACCCTAAAAATTTTGGCAGCTAGGGTTGGCTAGGGTTTAATGATTTTGCTTGATAGCAAAGTGGTTATGAGCAGCCCTTAGTATTAGATGAGTGATTGAACATAGTTGTGTAAGTGAAATGCAAAGATTATGCATGTGTGAACATGAAAAATTGGACATTTGAACACCATTAGGGTTTGCTCATGCAATGGTATGTTAACCTTGTAATGGTCAATTAGTGACCATTTGAATGTGTGTGAGAAGGAATTGAGTGAGTAAGGATGTTGGAGTTAAAATTTGGTATGCTGCCCTTGGTGACCTGCAGGATTGGGTGTGAGTCCAGCAGGTTTGGGCAGCTATAAATGGAGTCGTAGAGGTTCAATTGGTGCAAGGCTAGTTGGACATGAGACTAGACACATAATGACACAACTTTGGTGGAGAAACCCTACCCAGAAAACCAAACCAAGTTGACCTAAAAATTACCCTAATCCGGGTGACTTGCATTTTGCCTGGGCAAAATGACTAAATGAACAGTGTTTATTCATTTGGTCATAAATCAATGTAGAAAGGTCCAATTGACCTAAAATTTTACCAACAAAAATCTGAGACATAGACCTACAACTTTCATGAAGAAACCAAACCCCAATTTTGATCATAACATGTTTAAAAACTGACCTTTATTCAGTGCATAAAACACTGTAGATTTGGTTCTGTCCAGAAAATCTGGAAAATTTGCAATCCGGCCAGTTATGGTATTTAGGCTATAACTTGAGCTAATAAACTCCAAATGGAGTGATTCGAAAAAAGAAATATAACTAGACATAATAAGGAACAACTTTCATGAAGACAAATTTGCTAAATTCTTACTGTACAAATGACCAATAGAATAGTAAACATAATACTTGAAATCTGAAAATTGTGAATAACTAACTCTAAGCTTTGAAATGGTATTGGCAACCAATACCAACAACTTTAGAATGCAAAATATGGTATGTTGGGAATATTAGAACCAATGTACCTATTGTCAATGCAAAAGTCAATATTTTAGTTGACTAATGAAATGAATAGTAACACTTAAACTTCAATTTCAAGAATTGTGAAATTTAAAAGTGTAACATGCCCTAGTACACCTAGCAAGATTGGTTTGGATAGGTTAGAATGCTAATAGGGTTCATTTAGCAGTACTGCACATGGCATTATGCCATTTTTGTGATTTTATGGCTTTTAGCCATTCTGACATTGTGATGATACTTGGCCTTGTGCCTAATGTTTATTACAGCTTATTAGCTGTTCTATTACACACCGGGAGATACATATGTGATCGATGGTGTGACAGCTCGAGGTACTTGATACCCAGTGCCAGTTTACCGGTTTATCCAGTCCAATCATCCAGTACAGGTTACTTGGGCAACCAAAAAAAAAAAAGAAAGTGGATAAATTTAATGAAATAATGAATATAACAAGTACAAAATAAATAAGACTACAAATAATTATCGAAAATTTGTCTGCATAAGACATCAATACATTCACTGCATATTTATTTATTTTTTGTTATTTCTTTTTATTCTATTATTGACACCACTAAGCATTATTGCTTAGCGCGTTGCTTTTTGCCACGCGTAGGTTCTGGAGAGACTGATAGAGAGCCCAGTAGACTATAGACTGGGTAAGACCATCTACAGCTCTGCATAGTATCCGTGTCACCTCATAAACTACAGTGCATTGGTAGGACACTAGGTCCCATTTTGTATTTTGTGATTTTTGTAAGTTTTGTAATTAAATTCTTATTTTATCATGTATATTTGAAACCTATGTAATATAATTTTGTATTAATGTAAATATTTGTAACTTTGTATTTATAAATAACATATGAGAATTTATTTATGATTTGAGCCTGATGATGATGTAAAATGAATGAATGAATGACAAATGGAGGAATTGTTAAGAAATTGTTGTAAATTGATGTGATACAAATTTTGAGAATGATTGGAAATTATTGGAAGTGTTTTTCACAAGTTCCGAAGAACTGTTTTCTCTATTTTTAGCCGGCACTCTGTCAGATTTTCTATAAAATTTTCAGAGCCGCAAATTAATTTATAATTTCAATAAATGATCTAAATGAGATCAATTTCATAAATTTCACTTAATAACTATAATAAATAAATTAAAAACTGATAAATATCAATGAGATAAGTTATGGTGTTCCGGTACGCTGTGTAGCATATCTTGCTCGACTACACTGTAGACGGGTAAGGGGTGTCACAATGTCCCTTCTCTGCCAAGTTACACGGCCCGTGTAAATTTATTTCGGGACCCGTGTAACTTTTTGCTGCCAAGTTATTTTCACTAGCCTGTTATACGGGCCGTGTAAACGGGAGTCGTGACTCATGTAACTTCTTGTCTGAAAATGACAATGCTAGCTAAGTTACACAGCCCGTGTAAATGCAACATAGGACTCGTGTAACTTTTTGTTTCCCTCAAACTTAGAGCATCTCTCACCATTGTCGAAGCACGCCTCGTGTAAGCTTCTGGAGCTTGTGCAGGCATGGTTCCGGGGTTCCAGAAGATTACACGGGGCATGTAATGTTTATACACGACCCGTGTAATTATCTAATTCTCCAATTTTCTCTGTATTAGAACTTTATGCTGTCACTATGAATGAAATAGATGTAAAAGTTAATAACAGAGCTACTTTTTAGGTTTTATACAATCTCCTCTTGTGTGGTTTTGACTCAACGTCTCCTTTCCTTTATCGCCCTCGGTTCCCTTGTAGAATTGAGGTTTTTTTTTTACTTTTTAGGTTTTTTTTTTTTTTTGTAGAATTGAGACTTGGGGTGCCTACAAAATAAAGCATAAACAAACATAAGATAAAAATAAGAGTTAAAATAAAGGAAATTATATAAAAGAAAATAAAAATAAAAATAAAAATAGAAAATATTGGGTTGCCTCCCAAGGAGCGCTTGTTTATAGTCTTTAGCTGGACTGTTCCCTCATTATTCACGGTTTGTCTGGAGGATGATCAAAGGTGCATTTGACTCCCTTTTCTATGGGTTCTCCCAAGAAGTATGGCTTCAGCCTTTGCCCATTCACTTTGAATGTTCCTAAGGTTTCACTCCACATCTCTACAGCTCCATGTGGGAAGACTTGCATAACCTTAAAAGGCCTGGACCATCTTGATTTTAGCTTTTTTGGAAACAGTTTTAACCTAGAGTTGAAGAGCAGGATGAGGTCTCCCTTTTTTATTTCTTTTCTTGCTATGCGTCTGTCATGCCATCTTTTGGTTTTGTCCTTGAAGATTTTTGCATTCTCATACGCATCCCGTCGGATTTCTTCTAACTCATTGAGTTGTAGGAGTCTTTTTTCACCAGCAGCTTTAAGGTCAAAATTCAGGGTCTGAATCACTTAGTAAGCTTTGTGTTCAAGCTCGACAGTGAGGTGGCATAATCTTTGGTAAACTAGTCGAAAGGGTGTTGTTCCAATTGGAGTTTTATATGCATGCGGTATGCCCACAATGCATCATCTGGCTTCAAGGACCAATCCTTCCTTGAGCGGTTTACTATTTTCTCTAGAATTTACTTCAGCTCCCTGTTTGAAATTTTTACTTGGCCGCTGGTTTGAGGATGATAAGGTGTGGCCACCTTGCGAATTACTCCATACTTCTTTAATAGTGTTTCAAATTATTGGTTGCAGAAGTGACTTTCTCCATCGCTGATTATTGCTTGTGGTGTGCCAAATCTTGTGAAGATGTTCTTCTTAAGGAACTTTGTGACCATTCTAGTATTGTTGGTTGGCGTGGCTATTGCTTCTACCCATTTTGACACATAATCAACACCAACTAAAATATACTTATTTCCAAAAGAAGAGGGGAATGGGCCCATGAAGTCTATCCTCCATACTTCAAATAACTCTACCTCAAGTATACCATGCAATGGCATTTCATTCGTTCTGAAAATATTACCTTTTCTTTGGCATTGATCACAAGCTAGCATAAAGGATCTCACATCCTTAAACAGATTAGGCCAGTAAAATCTAGCTTGCAAAATTTTAGCTGCTATTTTTGTGGTGCGAAAGTGTCCTCCATATAGTGATGAATTGCAGTGTTGGAGAATGCTCTCCATATCCTCCTCCGGTATGCTTCGTCTTATCAGCCGTCATTGGATCTCTTGTATAGCAGAGATTCCTTCCATGTGCAGTATCGCATATCATGCAGAAATTCCTTCCTTTGCTGGTAAGACATGTTTGATGGCAAAATCTTGCATACAAAAAAATTCATAAAGTCAGCATACCATAGAGCTTGGGATAAGGCTAATAGGTATTCATCTGGGAATGAGTCATCTATTAGCAATTCTTCAGCTTCTTCTAAGTCTTCGTGTCTCAGCCTTGATAGATGATCGACTACCACGTTCTCGATCCCTTTCTTATCCTTGATTTCAAGGTCAAATTCCTGAAGTAGTAAGATCCATCAAATCAATCTTGTCTTCGCTTCCTTTTTATTCAAAAGGTATGTGATGGCAGCATGGTCTGTGTATACAATGACTTTTGATATAAAAAGATAGGATCTGAATTTTTCAATTTGCAAACACTACTACTAGGAATTCCTTTTCTGTGGTAGCGTAGTTGATTTGCACGTCGTTAAGTGTTTTGCTGGCGTAGTAAATGGCATGGAGCTTTCTATCTTTCCTTTGTCCAAGTACTGCTCCCATAGCATAATCACTTGCATCACACATGATTTTGAATGGTAGCTCCCAATTAGGTGGTTGCATAACAGGTGCTGAGATCAAAGCCTCTTTTATCCTGTTGAAAGAAGCAAGGCAATTTTTATCAAAATCAAAGGAAACATCTTGACTTAATAAATTTATAAATGGCTTAGCTATTTTAGAAAAATCTTTGATGAATCTTCTGTAAAAGCCTGCATATCCCAAAAAGCTTCACACTTCCTTGACTGATATTGGTGGTGACATTTTTTTGATGATCTCAACTTTCACCATGTCAACTTCAATCCCTCTTTCTAATATCAGATGACCAAGAACTATGCCTTCTCTTACCTTGAAGTGGCATTTTTCCCAATTCAGGATCAGGTTCGATTCTTCACATCTTTACAATACTTTGGATAAGTTAGCTAAGCAATCATCAAAAGTAGTTCCATAGACAGAAAAATCATCCATAAAAACTTCCATGATATTTTCAATATAATCGGAAAAAAATAGCCATTATGCATCTTTGAAAGATAGCAAGGGCATTATAAAGACCAAAAGGCATTCTTCTATATGTAAAGGTTCCGCAAGAGCAAGTGAATGTGGTTTTTTCTTGGTCTTCTGGGTGAATAAGAATTTGAAAGAATCCGGAGTACCCATCTAGATAATAGAAGTAGGAGTGTTTTACTAGCCTTTCTAGCATTTGGTCGATGAAAGGGAGGGGAAAATGGTCTTTTCTGGTGGCATTATTCAATTTCTTATAATCTATGCACATGCGCCAACTAGTGACTACCCTAGTAGGGATCAATTCATTGTTTGCATTCTGGATGACAGTTGTCCTGCCTTTCTTAGGCACTACATATACTGGACTAACTCAATTACTATCAGAAATTGGATCTAATAGTTTCAGAATTTCTTTCTTAACTACTTCTTTCATGTTTGGGTTAAGCCTTCTTTGGTGTTCAATAGTGGGTTTACTATTTTCCTCCATAGGTATCCTATGCATGCAAATTGAGGGATTAATCCCTTTCAGGTCCTCTATTTTATACCCTATAGCCTTGCTTTGGGTCTTAAGTACTCTTAACAATTTTCCCTCTTCTATATCAAACAGGCTAGTATTAATTATAACTAGATATTTAGAGTTTGAGTCCAAAAATATGTACCTTAGTGAGGAGGGGAGTGGTTTAAGTTCTACCTATTCAGTGTTATTCTCTGGCTTGCTTTTAGGTTGTTCCTCCTTTATCTCCTCCACCTCGAAAGCTTGAGTCAAGGGTGGTGGTGGATGAGCTACTAAATATTGAGCACAAACTGTAACTTTTGTGTTTTCATTATCAGTAGTGTGAGTGTACAGTAAGCATGCTTCAAGAGGATCTTTAGGATATGCTTTACGCGATTCCTCTTCGACTTGTTTGTCAACCGTATCAATTTTAAAGCATTCATCAGGTTCAATTTTATGTTTTATCGTGTTAAACAAGTTGAATTCCACTTCCTCATCTCCTACCTTGAGAGTTAGTAGCCCATTTTTTATGTCTATAATTGATTTGGCTGTTGCCAAGAAAAGTCTTCCTAAGATGATAGGGATTTGAACATCCTCTTCCATCTCGAGGACAGCAAAGTCAACTGGAATGAAGAATTTGCCCACCTTGATAGGGATGTTCTCAAGTATGCCCATAAGATATTTAATAGACCAATCAGCCAATTGCAGTGAAATTGTTGTGGGCTTCAGTTCTCAGATCTCTAGCTTTTGACATATTCATAGAGGCATTAGACTCACACTTGCCCCAAGATCACAGAGGGCCTTGTCTATTTTCTTATCACCAATGAGACAAGGCATGGAGAAGCTTCTTGGATCTTTCATCTTTGGAGGCAGTTTGTTTTACAGTATGGCATTGCATTCCTCTGCTAGAGCAATAGTCTCATAGTCTTTCAATTTTCCTTTCTTTGACAAAATTTCCTTAAGGAATTTGGAGTAGGATGACATCTGAGAAAGTGCTTCAGTGAAGGGAATGTTGATGTAGAGTTTTTGTAAAACTTCTCAAACTGCTTGTACAATTTGGCTTTCTGAAATCTCTGAGGAAAAGGTAGAGGAGGCTAATATGGCTCTGGTAGCTTCTTTTCCTTCCTTGCTTCCTCTTCCTGATCTTTCTTCACTTCTTCTTCTTTCTTCTCTGCTTGGCTTTCAGATTTATCAGAGGTTTTCTCTGTTGGTTCTTCCTCTGGTTGTTCTAGAATTCTTTCACTCCTCTATGTAATTGCTTTACAATGCTCCTTTGGGTTCATCTCTGGTTGACTAGGCAGTTTACCAGTAGCTTTGCTTGAAGAACTTGCTTGCTGAGTAATTTGATTTTCAAGCATCTTGTTATGCGTAGCAAGTTGGTCCATTCTGGTAGTCAACTGCTTGATCATTTCATTCTGTTGTTGTTGAGCTGCAAGGAGGTCTTCCATTATGGATTCCATGGTCATCTTCTGTTCAGGCTATTAAGGTTGAGGAGGTAGTGGTGGTTGTGCAAAGTTTTATCCTCTATTCTGAAATCCAAGGGGTGCTGGTGGTCTGTACCCTTGTTGTTTGTTCATTTGCTGATTCTAAGAATTTGACCATGAAAAATTCGGGTGATTCCTCAATCTAAGGTTGTAAGTATTTGAGTATGGATTGTTGAGCTGCCTCTGGTTGAAGTTCCCTCCATTGTTCACATACTTCATTTGTTCTGTGGAGGGTTCATTGAAGTTGTTGAATTCTGAAGTTGTATATCCTCCTCTACAGCCATTGCAATGCTAGTTGCTTGTACCAACAGCGTTGGCTTGCATTCTGTCAAGCCGTTTCGTGAGCTAATCAAACTGAGCATTTATCATGCTTAGGGCATCCAATCAATAAATTTCTTGTTAGGAGCGATACATCATTCCTGAACACAAAGATACATTCTTTTATATTAATTTAATATATTAAAAATAAAAAATTTTGAAATTTTCTTCAACAGAGTCTAAATTAATAATAATTCAAAATAAGAAACTAAAGAGTAAAAAACACCCTAAATATATGCTAAAAATCCGGTAGAGTTTCCCTGTACTTAGGACTTACCCAACCTGCAAAACACTCAACTAACACTTCTCAATTTAAAAGGCTTCAAGCCTACAACACAACAACAATATAATGCTCCTTCTTGGCTTACAAAACCAGTCAATTCTCTCATAAATATACAATTCAGTTATTTAGCTTAAAACTAACATTTTGCAAAAATTATCCAAATTAACCCAAAAAATTTTATAATTATTCTCTGTAGTCTTTAACAATGCCATTCTACTATTACAATTGGAATTATAATTTTTTAGCTACCCATGAATATGTTATGAATTTTTATTCTAAGCTCAATATTAGGAAAAAAGGGGAATTTGGAGTTTAGGTTTACCTACGCCAATTTTGACACCTGGAATGCGTTTGGGGCATTTGAAAATGGTGGAAAATATTTTAATATTAACCCACTTCCAAAGTGGGTCCAGTAGACAGCTTGTCTTGCCCGAAATTACAGTCCCAGTCGTCGGTGAAATTTCTTCGAAACGAAAACACCTATACGAACCCACAACACAAGGAGTTAGAATATAATTTTTATTTTTTTGAAAAGACTCATTAAATATTCAAAAAATCATAGGCAAGCTCATGAGACCCATCAAAATTTTGATGTCAGAAAAATTTTAAATTGGTGTCATTGCAAAGCTTTCAACGCATAGGATGTGCTAGTGGTCTTGGATTTTTGGTAGGATTTACCATTTGGGAGAAATATAGCCTAGAAGTTAAAAAGGGATAAAACTTCCTGGGCTCGATTCGCACAAACCGCTCAATAAAAATTCATAAAATTGGTGTCTCTGGAAAACTGGTGAGGTGTAGAACAAGACTTGATTCAATTGATAGCCGAAATTACCGGAATCGGCGA
The DNA here is from genome assembly GCF_030052815.1 of Hevea brasiliensis. Lineage (NCBI taxonomy): Eukaryota > Viridiplantae > Streptophyta > Magnoliopsida > Malpighiales > Euphorbiaceae > Hevea > Hevea brasiliensis. Next base: position 21,194,613 of record NC_079509.1, on the reverse strand, counting down.
AAGAAGTCAAAGGGTCGTGCGCATGAGGAAGAGGAGTTTGCAGTGCATTTTTAGCCAACAATGGGCTTGTCAGCGATGAGGAAGGGCGCTAGAGGTGCACCAATGAGGAAGGAAGGAGGGGGAGGTGGTGGCCGACGATGGGGAAAAAGGAGGAGAGAGAAAAGAAAGAGAGAAGGGAAGAGGAGGTGCGGCGTGAGGAAGAGAAGGGGAGAAGAAAAAAGGGCTAATTCAATCCGGACAGGTTTGATTCGGCTTGTTCGATTCAAGGCACTCACAATTTAATTTTTGCTCTGCCCTGAGACCCAAAACGAGGCCCAAAATTTCCTAAAAAATTAAAAAAAAAAACTCAGAAAAATTTGTGAAGTTCAAAAATATTTTCAAACTTGTCACGTGGTCTTTAAATAAATTTTTAAAAATCATTGAACTTAATTATCTTGAAAAATAAAAACCCAATTTTTTAACAAAAAAAATTTAAATTAAAATGTCATAATATTTAATGCATTAAAATATCAAAATTTACACATAAAATAATTATTTAAAAATTTGGGATATTACATTATATCCTCCTTATAGAAAATTTATTTTTAAATTTTTATATAAGGGAGAACAAATTCACTAAGTTATATACTAAACAAGTATGGGTACTTGTTGTGCATATCTAGCTCTGATTCCCAGGTGCATTCCTCTACTGATTGACTTCTCCACAGAACATTAACTATAGGGATCTATTTTGACTGTAACTATCTCATTTGATAGTCTACTATGGCCACTGGTTGTTCCTCAAAGATCAAGTTCTCATTTAACTCCACTATATCTGGTTGCAACACATGGGAAGGGTCGGAAACATATTTCCTAAGCATGGAAATATAAAACGTTGGGTGGACATGAGAAAGGTTTGGTGGCAATTCCAACCAGTAGGCAACTACTCCCACTCTATATGTGATCTCAAAAGGTCCTATATAATGGGATGCTAACTTGCCTTTCTTTCCAAACCTCATAACTCCCTTCATAAGAGAAACCTTTAAGAACACACAATCACCCACTGCAAATTCCACATCTTTTCAGTTCGGGTTTGCATAACTCTTTTGTCTGCTAAAAGCAGTTTTTCAAATGTTCCCTGATCAAATGAACTATCTCTGAACTGTACTGCACCAAATCTACATCATGTACTTTCGCCTCTTCAACTTCTATCCAACACTGAGGGGATCTACACTTCTTGCCATATGATGCCTTATAGGGTGTCATTCCAATACTAGAATGATAGCTGTTATTATAAGTAAACTCCACCAATGGTAGCTAATTATCCCATTGACCTCCGAAATCCATGACAAATATACAAAGCATATCCTCCAACGTCTGTATTATCCTCTCAAACTGCCCATCTGTCTATGGGTGAAAAGCTATGCTAAAATTCAACTACGTGCCAATTGCTTCCTATAGCTTCCTCTAGAATTGAGAAGTGAATTAGGGCCCTCTATTAGATATTATGGAAGCAGGAACCCGTGCAATCTGACTATCTCATAGATGTACAACCTTACATACTAAGCAACAGAGAAGGTGGTCCATACAGGAAAAGAGCGAGCCGACTTGGTCAAACAGTCCATAATCATCTATATGGAATCATACCATTGGTTAGTACGAGGCAACCCAGTCACAAAGTCTATAGTGATTATTTCCCACTTCCACTTTTAGAATAGGAGTCTCCTGATGGCCTCTGATGCTAAAACTTTACTTTCTGATAAGTTAGGCACTTGGACACAAAGTCTGCTATGTCTCTCTTCATACCATTCCACCGGTACCTATCCTTTATATCATGATACATTTTTATAGATCCTAGGTGAACACTGTAAGGCGTGTAGTGTGTCTGTTATGTCTCTCTCTTTATACCATTCTACCAGTACCTATCCTTCATATCATGATATAATTTTATAGATCCTAGGTGAACACTGTAAGGTGTTTAGTGTGCCTCTTGCATAATCTCATTCCTTAGGTTATCCACATCAGGCACACATGCCATGGAGCCTTGCACAAGAGTACCATCTCCATCGAACCTAATTTCACAATCTCCTCCCTGTTGCACCCTTTTCATGATCTATATTAACTGTGGGTCTCTGTGCTGGGAAACTCTAATTCTATCCCTCAAATCCAGATGTACTATGAAATGTGTTAAAAGTGCACTCGAAGCAGTTATATCTAATATCAAACCCTGATCCATCAGCTTATTCAACTCCTGTATCAACGGTCTTCTCTCTGTTGTTATATGAGTCAGGCTACCATAAGACTTCCTTCTTAAAGTATCTACCACCACATTTGCTTTACCAGGTTGATACTGGATAGTGCAGTCATAGTCCTTTAAAAGCTCCATCCATCTCCTATGCCTCAAATTTAAATCTCTCTACTGAAAGGTATACTTCAAGCTTTTATGGTCGATGTATATCTTGCACATTTTGCTATATCGGTAGTGTCTCTAAATTTTTAGTGCAAAGACAATAGTCACCATTTTCAGACCATGAGTGGGGTAATTTTGCTCATACTTCTTTAACTGTCTAGAAGCATAAGCCATCATGTTTACATGCTGCATCAAAACACACCCCAAGCCAACTCTATTAGCATCACAGTATACCATATACCCTTCTCCACTTGCAGGTAAAGTCAACATAGAAGCTATAATTAAATAGTCCTTAAGCTTTTGAAAGCTTTCCTCACACTCATCTGACCAGAAAAAATGGGATATTTTTTCGAGTCAACTGTGTTAGAGGAGCTGCTATCCTAGAGAAGTTCTGTACAAAGTGCCAGTAATAACCTGTTAGGCCTAGAAAACTTTACACCTTATTGACTGTAGTAAGCCTAAGCCAATCAGTTACTGCTTCAATTTTCTTGAGATCCACTTGAATGCCTTCACTAAAGACCACATATCCCAAGAATGAAATACTTTCCAGCTAAAACTCACATTTCAAAAACTTTGCATATAGCTGATGCTCCCTCAAGGTCTACAACACCATTCTTTGGTCTAGGAATATACCAAAATGTCATCTATAAAAACAATGATAAAGTGATCCAGGAATGGTCTAAACATTTTGTTCATTAGATCTATAAAGGCTACTGGTGCATTAGTGAGTCCAAACGACATCTCCAAGAACTTATAATGACCATACCTAGTTTTGAATGTTATTTTTGGCACATCCTCACTCCTTATTCTCAGCTGATGATAGTTAGACCGTAAGTTTATCTTAGAGAAGTATCTTTCTCCTTGCAGCTAATCAAATAAGTCATCAATCTGAGGAGCGGATACTTATTCTTAACTGTCACCTTGTTCAACTGTTTGTAATCAATGCACAACCTCAAAGACCCATCCTTCTTCTCTACAAATAAAATAGGAGCACCCTAAGGTGATGTACTTGGCCAGATAAAACCCTTGTCTAAAAGCTTCTGTAGCTATTGTTTCAATTCTTTTAATACTGCTCGCGCCATCCTGTAGGGTGGCATAGAGATAGGATTCGTACGCAGCACAATATCTATGTAGAATTCAATCTCCCTATCAGGTGACAACCCAGGAAGCCTTAGAGAAGTATCTTTCTCCCTGCAGCTAATCAAATAAGTCATTAATTCAATGGAGCACTTGTTTAACTGTCTATAGTCAATGCACAACCTCAAAAACTCATCCTTCTTCTTTACAAACAAAACAAGAGCACCCCAAGGTGATGTACTTGGCCGGATAAAACCCTTGTCTAGAAGCTTCTGCAACTGTTCTTTTAACTCTTCTGGCACCATCCTATAGGGTGGCATAGAAATGGGATTCGTACCTAGCACAATTTCTATGCAGAATTCAATCTACCTATCAGGTGGTAACCCAGGAAGCTCCTCTGGAAATACGTCCATAAATTCCCTAACAACAGGTACATTTTTCATACCAATACCTTCAATAGATGTGTCCCTTACTAGTGCTAAATAACCTTGATAACCACACTTTAACATCGTTCTGGCACTTATGGCTGACACTAAATTGTATGGAGCTACACTCCTATCATCATTAAAACTAAACTCTTCCACTTCAAGAATATGGAAGTACAATTTTTTATTTCTATAGTTCAGTGTAGCATAATAGGTTGATAACCAATCCATGCCTAAAATCACATCAAAGTCCATCATCGATAAGGGAACCAAATTTGATGGGAGGATCTTTCCATCTACTATCACTAGACTACCAGGAAAAACCATAACCACATCTATAGAATCACTAAGAGGGATAGCTACTGAAAGAGGACACTCTAAAGCAGTAAGATTTTTACCCAATCTCAAGGCAAACATAAGGGAAACAAATGAGTGTATAGTACCCAATTCTTCTAAAACATGTGCTTTAAAAGAACATATTGGGAGAATACCTACTACTATTGGATTTAAAGCCTGAGCATCTTGATGTGTTAAGATGAAAACCTAAGCCTGTCCCCTGCCACATGGTGCTAAATCCTGAAACTAGCTTCTTCCACCAAATCTACCTCCATAATTGCATCCTCCTTGTCCATGGCCCTGTTAGCCACTAAACTAGCTACTCGAAATGTTAGAAGTACCAAGGAGTAGCTATCAGGGTATATTGGCTACAGAACCCTAGGACCCCATCTGATGCTCACTGAACATGGGGCATTCCATAGCAAAGTGACTCGGCTGGCCACACCTAAAACATCCTCCTATACTCACCAAGCAGGGTCTTGAGTTTACTCTTCCACATTGAGTACATGGTACAAAACAGGATCCCAAACTAGACCCTGAACTGCTATAACCAGAGCTTTGCCCACTACTGGAGTTATATCTTGATCTCAGTCCCCTAGGCCTATGTTTAAGGCCCCTTTTCTTATTGCCTTTGATACTACCATTGTAATTACTTTGGCTGCCTCCACACATCGTAATCATATGGGGCACACCAGATGACTCTTTAGCTTTGCTTTTGTTAGGTCTACTTGCATCATCACCCACGTAGCTCATCTTTATCTATTAGGCTTAGTCCATAAATACATCAAAAGACTAGTCTACTAGTATAGCCAAATTAGCATACCTTCTATCTAGTCCCTTCAAAAACCTCTTCACCTTCATAGCCTCAATGACAACAGTAGTCGGGGCATAGCTGCTCAGCTCTAAGAACTCAGATGCATACTCATTAATTGTTCTTCCATTCTGCCTGAAAGCTTTGAAGGCCCACTGTTTCTGATCCCTAAAGCTTTCTGGCACAAATCTATTTATGAATAACTCCAAAAACTGTGCCCAAGTTAACCCCTTGATCTGAGGAAGCACATAATCTATCATCCACTATCTAGTTATAGGCCCCATTACATGTTGTAAACATTTAATTAATCTCCTATTTGTCAACTGCAACTCTACCCTAGCCTATTTACAAGAATCCATAAATCTGTATACATCACCTATACCGTTATGTTCCTCGGGCACTAACTTTTTAAAGTTGGTTATCTACTTGTTAGGCTCTGCCCTCTGTACTGGAGGCTACTATAGAGGGTTTGTCATGTATTGTGCCATCATATCAATGGTCCTCTGTAGTCTTACAAGGGTATTTACCATAGGATTTACAGGACCTTGAGCTATATATGGCTACTCTTCTGGTTGTGGCTGCTCTTCCACTTGAGCAACTTTAGGTCTCCTACCACGCCTCATAGGAGTTGGCAGCTCATTCTATGCTGATACTTTATCAGGTACTTTCGGCTCTTGTGCTGAGGCAGTGCTCCTTCCTCTATGCATACTTCCTGAAATTCAACTATATTAGCCTACAAATACCAAAATAACATGATATACATAACCATACAACCAAAAACACATATAAGCACACAATGTAGAAGCTAAATGCAAGGATGACAAAACAAGGATGAGTATGGACCCTATACTCCACATGTGATCTCCTAAGAAGACTCTTTTTAAGATTCTAGGATCCTATGCTCTGATACCAACTTTGTCACGACCTGATTTCTAAGCTGGATTGGCACTAGGATTTGGGTTAGTATAAGGCCTCCGAAGGCTATGGTAAGCCTAACTATCTCTAACCAGACCATAAAACCCTAAACATCCGAGCTATGACTAGTACCATTTTTGGTCTGTGATTAGTACTATTCAAAGACACCTTGAGAACCAAAAATAAAAGGAAAAATTAATTAAGATAAACACAATAAAAATTCAAGAGAACCAAAAACCTAAGGGCTCATCAGGGATTATGAAAAAGAGGTATTAAAACCTGATGAAGGGCATTTTAGTCAATTCACCTCAAGAGTTTACTTTTGACCAAAATGTCAATTAAATTAAATGAAATTAATGAATTGAATTATGGAATAATTTTTTTTAGAAAAAGAATTCAAGTATAAAGTAAAAAGAAAATAAAAGAAATGAAAACCTAGAATTTTAATTCCATTTTGACCTAATTAAAATTTTAGGACCAATGGGTTTTGGACAACTCAATTAAATGAATTAAATAAATAAAAAATGAGGATAAATATATAAAGGGAAAAACCCTCTTCTCTTCCCCCATATTGTTGCTGCCATTCACTGTCTCCCTCTCTTTTTCTCTTTTCTTCTTCACTCTTCCATTCACAAGCCTTCTCAATCTTTGATTCCCCACATTTCTTCCATTAATCTTCCACCAAATTAATAGAAAACCTTAATTAATCATCAAAGTGAAGATTGGGAGGAAGAAGAATAAGTAAAGAGTAAAGGAAATTCAAGTTTGGGAAAAGCTTCCTTAAAGGTAAGTTATTTTTTCTAGTTTAATTCATTGTGTATGCATGGGATTAAGGTTAATTATGGGAATTTAACTGAACAAAATAAAGAATCATCTAGAGGTAGGAATTTTGGTCCACTTTGGGAAAACTTAGGGTTTGATGTGTTTTAGTTAAATTAATGATGAATTCAAGCTTAATGGAAGTAGTATACATGATTGGGGTAGTGAAATTACATGGGAATTGCATGAATTGAAAAAATTGAAAATTAGGGTTCATGGGAAATTAAGGCTTTTATTGTATGAAGAGTAATTAGTGTTTATAATGGCAATTTATGATCATTTGAAGTTCTTTGAGTGTGAATTGACAATTATAAGATGAAATGAATTAGTGAAATGGTATGGATTGGGGAAAATTACAAACTAGGGATTTGAAAAATTAGGAGTTTTTATGCTATGAAGTGCTATGGTTGTATTAATGTTAAATTATGATCATTTAGGATGGATTAAATGTGAATTGATGTTGGTTTGTAGCACCCCTCACCCGACTATAGTATAGCCGAGCAAGGCGTGCTACAATCGGTGCCGGAGCACCCTAACTTATCTTACTTTTTTTTTAAATAATTTTGAATTCATTTAATTTAATATCAATTATTTTTCGACGGAGAAACCAGCGGAGTTTCTCCTATTTTATTATCGTTTGGCGTATTTCAATATTCACCTGTTTGAAATTCAATAATATTTCCAAAATAAAATCTTATCCATGCTAATCATAATTATCTCATCAATCATTCTCATAATTTTCCCATAATTCAAATCTCATCCATACATTTCAATTTCATAATCATTTCCATACATTTCCATTCATACTCAATTCATATGTAAACATTCTCAAATTACATAAGCAAAATTTTCAAATTTCCTTAATTTACATAATTTACAAAATAAATACAAAATTTCATAATTTACATAATATATAAATTAATTACATATGAAAAAGCTAATTAATTAATTTACATCGCATTCCTATTAATTACCTGTTCATAATCTACATTATAATACAATATCTAGCATTTTAAACAAAATACAAAATATGATCTATATGGGCCCTATCTACATGCATTGCTGAGGAGGTGACAAGCTTTGAATACTTCAAACACTTCTGCAGATCAGAACTTCCAAAATTCCCAGTCAAACATCCATTAGGTTCTAGCTTCAGTACCTGCGCGAAGGAAACAATTCCATCGCGCTAAGCATTGCTACTTAGTGGTGCAATAATATAACAAGGAAATAATATACAAATAAAGATAGAAATAAAACATAATTTAAATAATTAAGATTTATTCATACTTCACATGCGATTCTAAAATTTAATATGTTTTATCGTAATTTAGTCTTCTTTGGAAGTGTTTATTTCGCCAATGTATAGTAATAATGTACAAAGAAAAATGATATAAAAATGATAAATTTATGCTTATATTATCATGTAAGTCACATTTGCAATATTTATGTATGTTATAATTTTCTTTGCTAATATTTTAGCATTTTCTCAATACTTTCTAGGTTGTCTCAGATTGTTTCGTAATAAGTAAATTTTGATACCGGTCTAGTTCATTTCGATTCTTTCTAATAAATAACTATTCTAATTTATTTTAGGTCATCTTACTCATTTATTTAATTTCTAATATTTTTTTTATTACTAATATTCTTAACTTATTTCAATAAATTTTACTGCCCAAGTAACCTATGACTAGCTAAACTGGATAACGGGTCGTTGGCACTGGACACCGCGGTGCCTCGGGCCGTCATACCATAGGGCCTTGAGCGTCAACCACGTATCACGATCGGTATGGCTAAAAAGCCATGATAACACATAATCGGGCATAAAAGCCATGAATACAGGCATAAAGCCATGAATGTGGGCATAAAGCCATGAATACGGGCATAAAGCCATGAATACAGTCATAAAGCCTTTCGCAATACTGCTAAAATAATACCCTATTGGCATGCCAAACTATTCAATCTGACACACATGTCTAGGCAATACAAGGGCACATAATATCATTAAATATTAATATATTGTGTTTTATGACTTCATTATTTCATGATAAATTTCAATTACAATTCATACATTCATTTGATCATTTATATGATCACAATTCACATCAATTATCCTTTTATACCATTGTACTCAAAATACTTCTCCTCTCTACAATAATGAGAACTAATGTCTCATTCATACATTAATATGGTTCATTTATTCATTCATTATGTTATTCATATTGATCACAATTCTAAACAATGGTTCACACGTACCATTGTATTCAGAACATTTTCCCTTTTCTCATTTATACATTCAAGAATCTACTTATGTAATTACAAATTTTATATTTCAAGTTGAGTTATTAATATTTCATGGATTTCTAATTTATGGCCTTAATTTCTTTTTAACAATTTTGACTAGGATGCATAGTCTACATTTGTCATACAATTCTAAGCATTTAAGCTTAGAATTGGTTCTAGGTTTTCATCTTAATTTACTAATCATTTTGATTACTATTCACCTTACTAGTCAACCAAAATGTTAACTTTTTCATACTTAGTGGATATATTAATTCTAATTACACCAAGATCTCACATTTTGAGTTTTACATTTGCTAGTATTAATTGCCAATTGCAATTTAAAGTCCCCTAGATGCATTTCTAATTTCAAATTTTGAATTTCAAGTTTTGGTGTCACTATTCACCTCATTGGTCAACAAAAATGTTGACTTTTGGATAGAAAATAGGTACATTGGTTTTAGCACTCCCAATGTACCACATTTTACATTTAAAACTTGTTGGAATTAACCACAAAATCCATTTCCAAATCTAAAACCAAGAGGGCAGAATTTTCAGTTTTTGTGACCCAAATTTACTGTTCCATTGGGTCCTGTTGCAGTGGGAATTTGAGGAAATGGTAAACATGAAAGTTGTTCCTTATTTTGTCTAGTTGAATTTCCTTTTTTGAATCACTCCATTTGGAGTTTTGTAGCTCCAGATATGGTCCAAAAACCACAGCTGGCCGGATTTCAATTCTGCAGAATTTACCAAATCTACAGTACCATGAACAGTGACTGCCACTGCCTTGTTGATAGGTTCTGGTCATAATTTGGGGTAGGTTTCTTCATGAAAGTTGTTTGTCTATGTCTTAACTTGTTGCTGTAAAAATTTCAGGTCAATTGACCATATCTACAGTGAGTTATGGCCAAATGAACAGTTACTATTCATTTGGTCATTCTGCAGAATCAGTTTGCAGGGTATTCGGATTGGGGCCAACTTTTGGTCCTCTTGCTTTGGTCTTTTGGGCATGGTTTCTTCAGTAAAAATGTGCCACTATAAGTCTAGTTTCATGTCCAATTGGCCAAACACCAATTGAACCTACACAGCCAAAGTTATGGCTGTCTAAGTGGGCTGGAATCACAGCCTTATTGCTGCTGTCTTTAGGCAGCCTGCACATTTCACTTTGCCATGCATTAGCTCACTTCAAATTATGATTAACTTGCCTCAAATGGTCACTAATTGACCATTAAAATGTTCATTCACCATTACCTAAACAAGGTCCAAGTTTCTCTCCAAAACCCTAACCCTAATTGACCAAGCCTCCAATTCATGCATCCCACTCCTAATTTGCTATACTAATCATATAATTTATAAGAGGGGCAGCAATATGTCACTTTAAACCAAAGATTTCTCCTAACCCTAACTCATGTCAAGGCTGCGAAAACTTCATGGAATATAACTATGCTTCATTAATTCAATTTTTGTCAAATTTTTAACTTAACTTAGCTCAAATTCATGATTAGAAAGATGTAAAAGCAAAGGTTATGGCACTAACCTCTTTGGTGATTTTCTAAGCTTGTTCACACCTCACTTTCTTCCACTTTCTCTTCTTCTAATTGCTGCCCAAGTCTTGCTCTAGTGTTAAGGGAAATTTTTAGTGAAGGGAGGACAAGGTTTTGAGGTGGTTTGAAGTGGGAAATGAAGCTTAAGGGAGCTTTAATGGTGGAACCTCTTCTCTCTCTCTCTCTCTCAACGTTTTTTAGGCTGCCCAAAGGTTGAAGATGCAGATTATTTTTTCAAATTTTTGGTCACTTTTATCTCTTTTGATGAGTTTAACAAATTGTGATTGGTGGATAGGTTTTTAATGACATCATATGATGTCATTATTAGGTATTTTCTTTTATTTTCTTTTCTTTTCATCTCTACTCATTTTCAGTTTAATTTTTAGTAATGTTTATTCACATTTTGTGTCATAATAATTATTTACTTAACTGGACAAGTCGGCCAAAAATCGTCTCTGAAGGCGAAATGACCAAAATGCCCTCCGTTTGGCTTAACGGGTCAAAATTGTCTGTACCCATTAAAAAATTTTTCTAAATATTTTCTTGGCATTCTAATGCCATAGGAACCTCAATGACCCTTCTCTGGAGTCCCAAAAATTATTTTATGAATTTTTCCCCGGGTCTAGGGCTCCTCATTGCGAGAACCGCAACTTCCCTCTGGTTACCCATCGCTTGGGCACCGGCTCGTTTAACTTGGTTGTATTTTATTTCAAAAATTTTTCCTAAATTTTTCTTATTAATATTTGAGTTAATTATGGTTCCTGACTTTAGTTTAAATATTTTTCTGAACGTTCTAGCTGTCCGGACCAACACTGGTCACCGGAACAGTAGACTGTACGGACTAGCTAAAGTGAGGATGTTACATGGTTAGTGGGAGTAATTTAAGGAATTAACAATTGAACCTTAGGGCAGAAATTTTACACACTGAGTCCAGTGTGTTTGGCAGCTCATAAGTTGAGCTACACAACTCCAATTAGTGTGAAACCAATTGAAAATGAAACTTAAGACATAGGGCTAGAATTTTCATAAAGATACCCTACCTAGAAAATGACCATAAGCTACCCTAAATGAACCTTGAAACTACAAGTGAAATTCTGGAACCTGTAGAAATTAGGCACGTGAATACTAAAATTTGAATTGTCATAACTCTCTCTAGAAAACTCCAATTTAGGTAATTTTTGAACCAATAGAAACCTACAATATAGTAGAACATTTTATATGAAGAACTTTAGGCCAAATTATAGACTTAACTCAATCAAATTGCTGAGCGAAGTTAAGTCAATGAATCTGCCAGAACCTAAATCTGCAAAATTTGAACTACGAGAATAGTAAAATTTACATTGTCATAACTCTCTCTAGAAAACTCCAATTTAGGTGATTTTTTAATCGATGGAAACCCAAAACATAGTAGAACATTTTATATGAAGAACTTAAGGCCAAATTATGAACTTAACTCAATCAAATTGCTAGGTAAAGTTAAGTAACCAAATTTGCCAGAATCTACCCATGTGAACAGTAACTACTATTTTGGTCATAACTTGAGCTACACAACTCTAAATTAGGTTATTCAAAAAGGAAAATAAATTTAAGACCTATAAGAATAATTTTCATGAAGAATACTTCACCAAATTATGATTGGAACTAGGTAAAAATTAGGTTCAAAGATTTGGACACTAAGCTGTCCAAAGTTCCAAACTCTTTGAAATTTGCCAATCTAACTTAGGGAGGTATTAGAAATTTATGAAATGAGTTTTTGGCAATAGTTAAGATGAATATTGAGACATTCTATTTGTTTATTTTCAGTAAAAAAAAGAGGTTGGGATGGACAAGGAGAAGTAAGTAAAGAGAAAGGAGTTCATTGGAGGTTTGTGCACAACTAATCTTTTTCCTTGTTTTTAAACTTGTAAATTGATTGAAATGAGTTTATTTGAATGGATTTGCTTTGAATGAGTTTAATTTGATTGAGATATAGTTTTCTCCTGCATTTGAGAAATTTGGGTGTTGCCACCTTTATATGGGTTTTATGATGATTTGAATATGTTTATTGGGTTGCAAATGTGATTATTGAGTGAAAAACTTTTAAAAATTATTTTGAAACCATAGTTAGCATGATAGTCCCTTTTAGAACTCCCCAGTAGTAATGGCTACTTGGAGTTTGATATTTGATTATGATTATGTCCCCCATTAATAACAGTTAGTGGGGTGAGACTAAATGAGTACTCATTAACTAGCTAGCCCTTCCTTTGTTAATAACGGTTAGTGAGGTCGAGATTGCTTTGTCGTAGTGTACAACACGCCATTGATCGTGAAATTTTGTGTCATAGTCTAAACTGTGTATTGATGTTGGCAACACTTATGCTTTGTGAATGGTGATTTGTAAAGTATGGTTTCTCATTTGAAAGGTATTTTTCAATAAATGGTTCTTATGGACTTAGAGCTATTGTGATGTTTTCATGCTTAAGGAAAATATGATTTATTATGCTTTGATAAGTTGTACTTTATTTTAAGTTTGAAAATTATTAGTTGTGCACCACTGAGTGATATACTCAGCGATAGCTTATTTATGCTATCGCAGGTAAGGGAAAGGAGAAGGCTATCGAGTGAGAGACTTGGAAACAATATTTTGTATTGACTGAGGATATATATAGTAGGTATACCCCTGTAATTTCTTTTTGATGTATTTTGTAACTATATGTATAGATGTACGGACATTGAGCAGTTTGTATTAAAAAGCATTACATTGCCATAGTATTTTGAGTTGTACATATTTACACTTCATTTTGAGACTTATGCAAAATGTAACTTTTGTAATATTAAGTTTGTTTCCTCTAATGAATGTCTACTTAAAATATAATTGAATTTATTATGCTTGTGAAACGGATTGAAGAAAATCTTTGACTTGACTTATATTATGCTTTCAACAGGTTATTTATTTGGGTTTTGCTAAAGTTTTAACTATCAATACGCAGTTTTCTGCAAAATAAAAATAAAAATAAAATAAAAAGCTATGATTTGTTCAAAATCCCTTGTAGTATATTTAATGGGTTATCGATAGGTGTAGTTTGGTAATTCAATAGGTGTAGACTTATATTATGCTTTCAACAGGTTATTTATTTGGGTTTTGCTAAAGTTTTAACTATCACTACGTAGTTTTCTGCAAAATAAAAATAAAATAAAAAGCTATGATTTGTTCAAAATCCCTTGTAGTATATTTAATGAGTTATCGATAGGTGTAGTTTGGTAATTCATTAGGTATGCTACGGGAACATGTCATGCCTTACAAGGGATAAGGTGTGACACATTAGCTCTCCCGACTTGTAAACAAATAAAATAAAAAATATGGGGAGCTTAGCTCACCCTCGCAAAACACAAATCACATATATCCACATGTGGGAGCTCAGCTCCCTCCATCGTTAATAATAACATTTCATACATCTATACAATCTCACATAATTAATTTTACAACTCCAGAATAAATTATTACAATCCAAATAAAAAAAATATAACTATTGGTCCATGCAGAGTTCTAAATGTAAATAAAAGATAATAAAGGTCAATCAAAATATTTTCTACTTAAACCCGCAGGAAAAGAAAATAGGTTAATCTCAAATAAAGCTACCTGTCACCTAAGGAAAAATAGTTGAACAGGGGTGAGAGTTTGACTCAGAGAGTAAGATATTGATTTAAAATATAATTTTTATATGTGACACCCCTTACCCGACTACAGTGTAGCCGAGCAAATTATGCCACTCAGTGTGCCAGAGCACTCTATTTTATCTTAATTCATTTGTATCGTAGTTTTGAATATAACTTGTGAAATATAATTCATTTATTGAAATTGTAATTTATTTGAGGTTCCGAAAATTTTAAAGAAAATCCGGCGGAGTACCGGCTAAAAATGGAGAAAACCGTTCTTCGGAACCTGTGAAAAACACTTCCTATATTCTTATTCATTCATCTCAACTCCATTTATCAAAATCTCAATATTTTTCAATTCACATTCATTTCTCAATCATTCATCTCATTTGTTAATCATGTACAAGTCATAAATAGACATTCACTCTTCCATTCACTAATACAATTTTCATTATTTACATGAACATCAAAATATGTTACATACGTTCAATTACCTATGAGAAAATAAACATTAGTTACAAAATACCAAAATGAAACCTAGTGTCCTACCAATGCACTGTAGCCTGTGAGATGACACGGACACTATGCAGAACTGTGAACGGCCTTACTCAATCTGTGGTCTACTGGGCCCTCTGTCCAAATCTTCAGTACCTACGCGTCGCAAAAGCGACGCGCTAAGCATAAAGCTTAGTGGTGCCAATAAAACAAGAAAATATAATATGCAAATAAAAATAATAATTTCCTTGCTATTGTGTTAATAAGAAATGAGTAATTACTAACTTATTGTTTAGTCGAGGGCTAATCATGTTTTATGATATTAACTTCTTCATGCATTTCGTTAATTATTTTCTTCATGATCTTGAGCTTCTTTGTATTTTGTAATCATTCCTGATTCTTAATTTTCGTATTTTCTTTAATAATCAGTTCAATCACAGTTATACTTTTCCATGCCCAAGTAACCTATACTGGACGACTGGACTAGATAACGGGTCGTTGGCACTGGACACCGCGGTGCCTCGGGCCGTCATACCATGGGACGCAGAACGTCAACCATGTATGCAGTCAGTATGGCTAAAAAGCCATGATATCACATAATCGGGCATAAAAGCCATGCATACGGGCATAAAAGCCATGAATATGGGCATAAAGCCATGAATACAGGCATAAAGCCTTTCGCAGTACTGCTAAAACAATACCCTATTGGCATGCCAAACTATCCAAACCAATCTTGTTAGGTATACTAGGGCATTTGATACTTTAAAATTCTTCAATCTTTGAATTTCAACTTTTGGTGTCACTATTCATTTCATTGGTCAACAAGAAAGTTGACTTTTGCATAGAAAGTAGGTACATTGACTTTGGTACTTCAAACATACCACATTTTTCATTTAAAACTTATTGGGAGTGATCACCATTACCATTTCTAGGCTTAAACCAAGGGAAACAAAATTTTCAGTTTTTGAAGCTTAACTTTACTATTCCATTAAGCACTGTTATAGTGGGAATTTGAGGAAATGGTAAACATGAAAGTTGTTCCTTATTTTGTCTAGTTGAATTTCTGTTTTTGAATCACTCCATTTGGAGTTTTGTAGCTCAAGTTATGGCCAAAATAAGTTTACTGTTCACTGCATCGCTCTGCTGAAATTTTGGGTTTTGGCAGATTTTAGTCCAACTTTGGTAAGTAATTTGACCAAGTTAAGTTCATAATTTGGTCTAACTTTCTTCATATGAAATGTTCTACCATGCCTTAGGTTTCCATCGGTTCAAGAATCGCCTAAATCCGAGTTTTCTAGAGAGAGTTATAGCCATCCAAACATTACTGTTCAAATGTAAATCTGCAGAGTTGCAGGTTTGATAACTCAAATTTGTTCAATAATTTGAATGGGTTAATGGCATAATTTGGGGTAGGTTTCTTCATGAAAGTTGTTTTTCAATATCATATCTTGTTACTGTAAAAATTTCAGGTCAATTGACCCTATCTACAGTGAGTTATGGCCAAATGAACAGTTACTATTCATTTGGTCATTTCTGCAGTCTTTGTTGCAGGTATCCGGATTGGGGCCAACTTTTGGTCCTCTTGCTTTGGTCTTTTGGGCATGGTTTCTTCAGCAAAAATGTGCCATTATAAGCCTAGTTTCATGTCCAATTGGCCAAACACCAATTGGACCTACACAGCCAAAGTTATGGCTGTCTAAGTGGACTGAAATTTCAGTCACCCTGATGCACTTACAAGGCAGCCTACTCATTCCCTTTGCCATGCTACATTTCAGTCCAAATTATGGTCAACTTACCTAAAATGGTCACTAATTGACCCTTATAATGTTCCTTCACAATTTCATAAGCTAAATCCAAGTTTCACACCTCAAAACCCTAATTTCCATTATAAATTTTCACAACTACCTTAATTAATCACTTTCATTCCTTACATATATATATATATATATATTTTAAACATACTCTCTAGTTCACTCTAAGTCCATCAAGACACTCAATCATGTTCCTTCTTTAGGGCTGCCAAAAATCATGGTGGACATACACATAACTTTTATTCATTTAAGTTACAAATTCATACTTGTTTCAAGTCTCTAGCATGGGATTAAAGAGTTTTAAGTATATATGTGCACTAACATCTTATAGGGCAGAATTTTCCCAAGTTAATCTTCACTTTCTTTCCCTTTCTAGGCTGCCAAACACTTTCCAAGAGGTAGAGACAAGTTTTTAGTGAAGGGACTTAGGGTTTTGGGGTGAGGAAAGCATGGAAATTGAAGCTTTAGAAAGTTTGTTAATGGAGGAGTGAGGGAGGAGGTGAAAAACGTTTTTGAAGGAGAAGAAGGGCTGCTGTTTGCTTTTTAATTCTTTGGTCTCTTTTGACTCTTTTTATTAGTTAATTTGATGGTTACTTAATTGTGATTGGTGGACAATTTTAAATGACCTCATAATATGTCATAATTGGCATTTTATTGTATTTTCTTTTCTCTTCTTCTCTACTCACTTTCAATTAATTTTTTATCAATATTAATTTATATTTTATATCATAATAATTATTTACTTAACTGGAAAAGTCGGCCAAAAATCACCTCTGAAGACGAAATGACCAAAATGCCCTCCGTTTGGCTTAACGGGTCAAAATTGTCTGTACCGATTGAAAAATTTTTCTAGGTATTTTATTGGCATTCTAATGCAAAAGGAACCTCAATAACCATACTCAGGAGTCCCAAAAATTATTTTAAAATTTTTCCCAGTCTAGGGCTCCTCATTGTAGAACCGCAACTTCCTCTCGTTACCCATCGCTTGGGCACCTAGCCATTTAACTTGGTTGTATTTTATTTCTAAAATTTTTACTAAATTTTTCTTATTAATATTTGAGTTAATTATGGTTCTGACTTTAGTTTAAATATTTTTCCGACGTTCTACTGGCCCGCACCGACAGTCCATCTGAACGAGAGAATGTACGGAGTTGCTACGATGAGGTGTTACAATTCTTCCTCTAATTTAAATTTCGTCCTCGAAATTTACCGACATAAGCAAATGAACTGCTACCTCCTTACTTCTCCACCTTTCGTGTTATCATACTTCACTTTCTCCTTAGTCTCAATCCTATCTTCAAACAGATTCAGACTCATCCTTTTCCATCTTAAATATAGTCTCCTTCTCATCTCCATTCGCTATCTCATTGTCTCTTCACTCTCTTATTCCATACCTTAACCTAAAATAAACAGGAAATACAGATCTCCAATAGTGTCACCTCGACTCTTATGAATGCCATGCATGATATGCAGTCTATCTAGGTCCAGAAACGCCTAAACCGCGCTCTGATACCACTAAATGTGACACCTCTTACCCGACTACAGTGTAGCCGAGCAAATTATGCCACTCAGTGTGCCGGAGCACTCTATTTTATCTTAATTCATTTGTATCGTAGTTTTGAATATAACTTGTGAAATATAATTCATTTATTGAAATTGTAATTTATTTGAGGTTCCGAAAATTTTAAAGAAAATCCGGCGGAGTACCGGCTAAAAATGGAGAAAGCTTCTTCTAACTGTGAAAAACACTTCCTATATTCTTATTCATTCATCTCAACTCCATTTATCAAAATCTCAATATTTTTCAGTTCACATTCATTTCTCAATCATTCATCTTATTTGTTAATCATGTACAAGTCATAAATAGACATTCACTCTTCCATTCACTAATACAATTTTCATTATTTACATGAACATCAAAATATGTTACATACGTTCAATTACCTATGAGAAAATAAACATTAGTTACAAAATACCAAAATGAAACCTAGTGTCCTACCAATGCATCAGAGCTTTGTGAGATGACACGGACACTATGCGAGCGTGAACGGCCTTACTCAATCTGTGGTCTACTGGGCCCTCTGTCCAAATCTTCAGTACCTACGCGTTGCAAAAGCGACGCGCTAAGCATAAAGCTTAGTGGTGCCAATAATACAAGAAAATATAATATGCAAATAAAAATAATAATTTCCTTGCTATTGTGTTCATAAGAAATGAGTAATTACTAACTTATTGTTTAGTCGAGGGCTAATCATGTTTTATGATATTAACTTCTTCATGCATTTCGTTAATTATTTTCTTCATGATCTTGAGCTTCTTTGTATTTTGTAATCATTCCTAATTCTTAATTTTCGTATTTTCTTTAATAATCAGTTCAACCATGCCCAAGTAACCTATACTGGACGACTGGACTAGATAACGGGTCGTTGGCACTGGACACCGCGGTGCCTCGGGCCGTCATACCATGGGACGCAGAACGTCAACCATGTATGCAGTCAGTATGGCTAAAAAGCCATCATATCACATAATCGGGCATAAAAGCCATGCATACGGGCATAAAAGCCATGAATACGGGCATAAAGCCATAAATACAGGCATAAAGCCTTTCGCAGTACTGCTAAAACAATACCCTATTGGCATGCCAAACTATCCAAACCAATCTTGTTAGGTATACTAGGGCATTTGATACTTTAAAATTCTTCAATCTTTGAATTTCAACTTTTGGTGTCACTATTCATTTCATTGGTCAACAAGAAAGTTGACTTTTGCATAGAAAGTAGGTACATTGACTTTGGCACTTCAAACATACCACATTTTTCATTTAAAACTTGTTGGAAGTGATCACCATTACCATTTCTAGGCTTAAACCAAGGGAAACAAAATTTTCAGTTTTTGAAGCTTAACTTTACTATTCCATTAAGCACTGTTATAGTGGGAATTTGAGGAAATGGTAAACATGAAAGTTGTTCCTTATTTTGTCTAGTTGAATTTCTTTTTTTGAATCACTCCATTTGGAGTTTTGTAGCTCAAGTTATGGCCAAAATAAGTTTCTTTGCTCACTGCATTCTGCTCTGAAATTTTGGGTTTTGGCAGATTTTGGTCCAACTTTGGTAAGTAATTTGACCAAGTTAAGTTCATAATTTGGTCTAACTTTCTTCATATGAAATGTTCTACCATGCCTTAGGTTTCCATCGGTTCAAGAATCGCCTAAATCCGAGTTTTCTAGAGAGAGTTATAGCCATCCAAACATTACTGTTCAAATGTAAATCTGCAGAGTTGCAGGTTTGATAACTCAACTTTGTTCAATAATTTGAATGGGTTAATGGCATAATTTGGGGTAGGTTTCTTCATGAAAGTTGTTTGTCTATATCATATCTTGTTACTATAAAAATTTCAGGTCAATTGACCCTGCTGTTGTAGGGTATCCGGATTGGGGCTAACTTTTGGTCCTCTTGCTTTGGTCTTGTGGGCATGGTTTCTTCAGAAAAAATGTGCCATTATAAGCCTAGTTTCATGTCCAATTGGCCAAACACTAATTGGACCTACACAGCCAAAGTTATGGCTGTCTAAGTGGACTGAAATTTCAGTCACCCTGATGCACTTACAAGGCAGCCTACTCATTCCCTTTGCCATGCTACATTTCAGTCCAAATTATGGTCAACCTACCTAAAATGGTCACTAATTGACCCTTATAATGTTCTTTCACAATTTCATAAGCTAAATCCAAGTTTCACACCTCAAAACACTAATTTCCATTATAAATTTTCACAACTACCTTAATTAATCACTTTCATTCCTTACATATATATATATATATATTTTTTAAACATACTCTCTAGTTCACTCTAAGTCCATCAAGACACTCAATCATGTTCCTTCTTTAGGGCTGCCAAAAATCATGGTGGACATACACATAACTTTTATTCATTAAGGTTACGAATTCATACTTGTTTCAAGTCTCTAGCATGGGATTAAAGAGTTTTAAGTATATATGTGCACTAACATCTTGTAGGGCAGAATTTTCCCAAGTTAATCTTCAATTTCTTTCCCTTTCTAGGCTGCCAAACACTTCCCAAGAGGTAGAGACAAGTTTTTAGTGAAGGGACTTAGGGTTTTGGGGTGAGGAAAGCATGGAAATTGAAGCTTTAGAAAGTTTGTTAATGGAGGAGTGAGGGAGGAGGTGAAAAACGTTTTTGAAGGAGAAGAAGGGCTGCTGTTTGCTTTTTTATTCTTTGGTCTCTTTTGACTCTTTTTATTAGTTAATTTGATGGTTACTTAATTGTGATTGGTGGACAATTTTAAATGACCTCATAATATGTCATCATTGGCATTTTATTGTATTTTCTTTTCTCTTCTTCTCTACTCACTTTCAATTAATTTTTTATCAATATTAATTCATATTTTATGTCATAATAATTATTTACTTAACTGGACAAGTCGGCCAAAAATCACCTCTGAAGGCGAAATGACCAAAATGCCCTCCGTTTGGCTTAACGGGTCAAAATTGTCTGTACCGATTGAAAAATTTTTCTAGGTATTTTCTTGGCATTCTAATGCCATAGGAACCTCAATAACCCTTCTCTGGAGTCCCAAAAATTATTTTAAAATTTTTCCCCCGGGTCTAGGGCTCCTCGTTGCGAGAACCGCAACTTACCTCTGGTTACCCATCGCTTGGGCATCGGCTCGTTTAACTTGGTTGTATTTTATTTCTAAAATTTTTACTATATTTTTCTTATTAATATTTGAGTTAATTATGGTTCTTTACTTTAGTTTAAATATTTTTCCGGACGTTCTAGTCGGGCCAGACAGTCACTTGGAGCGATGAGAATGTACGAGTTGCTACAATGAGGGTGTTACAATTCTTCCTCTAATTTAAATTTCGTCCTCGAAATTTACGACCGATCTTGATCGACTGCTACCTCCTTACTTCTCCACCTTTTCGTGTTATCATACTTCACTTTCTCCTTAGTCTCAATCCTATCTTCAAACAGTTCTGTACTCATCCTTTTCCATCTTAAATATAGTCTCCTTCTCATCTCCATTCGCTATCTCATTGTCTCTTCACTCTCTTATTCCATACCTTAACCTAAAATAAACAGGAAATACAGATCTGCAATAGTGTCACCTCGACTCTTATGAATGCCATGCATGATATGCAGTCTATCTAGGTCCAGAAACGCCTAAACCGCGCTCTGATACCACTAAATGTGACACCCCTTACCCGACTACAGTGCAGCTGAGCAAATTATGCCACTCAGTGTGCCGGAGCACTCTATTTTATCTTAATTCATTTGTATCGTAGTTTTGAATATAACTTGTGAAATATAATTCATTTATTGAAATTGTAATTTATTTGAGGTTCCGAAAATTTTAAAGAAAATCCGGCGGAGTACCGGCTAAAAATGGAGAAAACCGTTCTTCGGAACCTGTGAAAAACACTTCCTATATTCTTATTCATTCATCTCAACTCCATTTATCAAAATCTCAATATTTTTCAGTTCACATTCATTTCTCAATCATTCATCTCATTTGTTAATCATGTACAAGTCATAAATAGACATTCACTCTTCCATTCACTAATACAATTTTCATTATTTACATGAACATCAAAATATGTTACATACGTTCAATTACCTATGAGAAAATAAACATTAGTTACAAAATACCAAAATGAAACCTAGTGTCCTACCAATGCATCAGAGCTTTGTGAGGTGACACGGACACTATGCTTGAGCGTGAACGGCCTTACTCAATCTGTGGTCTCTGGGCCCTCTGTCCAAATCTTGATTACCTACAGCGTTGCAAAGCGACGCTAAGCATAAAGCTTAGTGGTGCCAATAATACAAGAAAATATAATATGCAAATAAAAATAATAATTTCCTTGCTATTGTGTTCATAAGAAATGAGTAATTACTAACTTATTGTTTAGTCGAGGGCTAATCATGTTTTATGATATTAACTTCTTCATGCATTTCGTTAATTATTTTCTTCATGATCTTGAGCTTCTTTGTATTTTGTAATCATTCCTGATTCTTAATTTTCGTATTTTCTTTAATAATCAGTTCAACCATGCCCAAGTAACCTACACTAGACGACTGGACTGGATAACGGGTCGTTGGCACTGGACACCAAGGTGCCTCGGGCCGTCATACTATGGGACGCAGAACGTCAACCATGTATGCAGTCAGTATGGCTAAAAAGCCATGATATCACATAATCGGGCATAAAAGCCATGCATACGGGCATAAAAGCCATGAATGCGGGCATAAAGGCATGAATGCAGGCATAAAGCCTTTCGTAGTACTGCTAAAACAATACCCTATTGGCATGCCAAACTATCCAAACCAATCTTGTTAGGTATACTAGGGCATTTGATACTTTAAAATTCTTCAATCTTTGAATTTCAACTTTTGGTGTCACTATTCATTTCATTGGTCAACAAGAAAGTTGACTTTTGCATAGAAAGTAGGTACATTGACTTTGGCACTTCAAACATACCACATTTTTCATTTAAAACTTGTTGGAAGTGATCACCATTACCATTTCTAGGCTTAAACCAAGGGAAACAAAATTTTCAGTTTTTGAAGCTTAACTTTACTATTCCATTAAGCACTGTTATAGTGGGAATTTGAGGAAATGGTAAACATGAAAGTTGTTCCTTATTTTGTCTAGTTGAATTTCTTTTTTTGAATCACTCCATTTGGAGTTTTGTAGCTCAAGTTATGGCCAAAATAAGTTTATTGTTCACAGTCTTTCTCTGCTGAAATTTTGGGTTTTGGCAGATTTTGGTCCAACTTTGGTAAGTAATTTGACCAAGTTAAGTTCATAATTTGGTCTAACTTTCTTCATATGAAATGTTCTACCATGCCTTAGGTTTCCATCGGTTCAAGAATCGCCTAAATCCGAGTTTTCTAGAGAGAGTTATAGCCATCCAAACATTATTGTTCAAATGTAAATCTGCAGAGTTGCAGGTTTGATAACTCAACTTTGTTCAATAATTTGAATGGGTTAATGGCATAATTTGGGGTAGGTTTATTCATGAAAGTTGGTTTTCTATATCATATCTTGTTACTGTAAAAATTTCAGGTCAATTGACCATATCTACAGTGAGTTATGGCCAAATGAACAATTACTGTTCATTTGGTCATTTCTGCAGGTGCTGTTGTAGGGTATCCGGATTGGGGCCAACTTTTGGTCCTCTTGCTTTGGTCTTTTGGGCATGGTTTCTTCAGCAAAAATGTGCCATTATAAGCCTAGTTTCATGTCCAATTGGCCAAACACCAATTGGACCTACACAGCCAAAGTTATGGCTGTCTAAGTGGACTGAAATTTCATTCACCCTGCTGCACTTACAAGGCAGCCTACTCATTCCCTTTGCCTTGCTACATTTCAGTCCAAATTATGGTCAACTTACCTAAAATGGTCACTAATTGACCCTTATAATGTTTTTTCACAATTTCATAAGCTAAATCCTAGTTTCACATCTCAAAACCCTAATTTCCATTATAAATTTTCACAACTACCTTAATTAATCACTTTCATTCCTTATATATATATATATATATATATATATATATATATATATTTTAAACATACTCTCTAGTTCACTCTAAGTCCATCAAGACACTCAATCATGTTCCTTCTTTAGGGCTGCCAAAAATCATGGTGGACATACACATAACTTTTATTCATTTAAGTTACAAATTCATACTTGTTTCAAGTCTCTAGCATGGGATTAAAGAGTTTTAAGTATATATGTGCACTAACCTCTTGTAGGGCAGAATTTTCCCAAGTTAATCTTCACTTTCTTTCCCTTTCTAGGCTGCCAAACACTTCCCAAGAGGTAGAGACAAGTTTTAGTGAAGAGACTTAGGGTTTTGGGGTGAGGAAAGCATGGAAATTGAAGCTTTAGAAAGTTTGTTAATGGAGGAGTGAGGGAGGAGGTGAAAAACGTTTTTGAAGGAGAAGAAGGGCTGCTGTTTGCTTTTTAATTCTTTGGTCTCTTTTGACTCTTTTTATTAGTTAATTTGATGGTTACTTAATTGTGATTGGTGGACAATTTTAAATGACCTCATAATATGTCATAATTGGCATTTTATTGTATTTTCTTTTCTCTTCTTCTCTACTCACTTTCAATTAATTTTTTATCAATATTAATTCATATTTTATGTCATAATAATTATTTACTTAACTGGAAAAGTCGGCCAAAAATCACCTCTGAAGGCGAAATGACCAAAATGCCCTCCGTTTGGCTTAACGGGTCAAAATTGTCTGTACCGATTGAAAAATTTTTCTAGGTATTTTCTTGGCATTCTAATGCCATAGGAACCTCAATAACCCTTCTCTGGAGTCCCAAAAATTATTTTAAAAATTTTCCCCCGGGTCTAGGGCTCCTCGTTGCGAGAACCGCAACTTCCCTCTGGTTACCCATCGCTTGGGCACCGGCTCATTTAACTTGGTTGTATTTTATTTCTAAAATTTTTACTAAATTTTTCTTATTAATATTTGAGTTAATTATGGTTCCTGACTTTAGTTTAAATATTTTTCCGGACGTTCTAGCTGTCCAGACCGACATCGGTCACTGGAACAGTAGAATGTACGGAGTTGCTACAGTGAGGGTGTTACATTATAACTATCTAAAACTAATATATTCCTATATATGAAATGCAACATGTTCACATTATTCAGAACAATTCAACCAATATTCACACAAAAGATAATTTGGAACACGCACGCACCCATGTGTTACATCAATACATATATGAGAGCTGACTCTCTATACAACTCTCTTAATCCAATGCCTATCAGCGATGTTAACTCAAGCTGTACTTTTGCTTAATAATCTAAGTATAGGGGCCAGCGAAATTAACTCAATTCTGTGCTCATCTCGACGTATCCATATATAAGGATCGAGTCCCAGCATGTCAAGTTCCAATCATGACTACCCATCTTACCCATATCCATATCCACACCATACTCATGCCAACACACACACAGAGCTCCAAGTTATCTTAAGGTAACATTCACAAACAAATTCAATAACATATACAGCAAAGGAGTGTGCATAGCATTTAACAAATTATATACACACAGATAAGTGAATGCATGAGCATACTTTGAATATAATTTAATAATATTGAAATTATAAATAAAATCAATATCAAACTCACAGATTAGCCAACTGTCACTGGGGCAGCTGAGAAAAAGAGAAAGGTTAACTCAGATCACCTAACAATTATATTTAAGAAATTTATCAATAATAATTCAAAACAAGGAACTAAAGGGTCAAAAATACCCTAAATTTACGTTAGAAATCTAACATAGTTTTTTCTCTACTTAGGACTTACCCAATCTCCAAAACACTCAACTAACACTTCTCAATTTAAAAATCCTCAGGCCCACAACACAATAATAACATAATGCCCCTCTTAGGCCTACCAAACCAGTCAATTCTCCTATAAATACACAAGTCGACTATTTAGCTTAAAACTAACATTTTGCAAAAACTATCTAAATTAACACCAAAAATTCAATAATTATTCCTTGCAGTCCTTAATAATGTCATTCTGCTATTACAATTGAAATTATAATTTTCTAGCTACCCACAAATATGTTATGGATTTTTATTATAAGCTCAACATTAGGTAAAAAGGGGAATTTAGAGTTTGGGTTTACCTATGCCAATTTTGACACTTGAAATGCGTTCAGGACATCTAAAAATGGTGGAAAGCACTATAATATTAACCCACTTTCGAAGCGGGTCTGGCAGCTCACGTGTCTGGCCCAAAATTACAGTTTCGATCGCTAGTGGAATTTCTTCAAAATGAAAATATCTACGCGAACCTCACAACATCAAGAGTTAAAATATAATTTTTATTTAATTAAAAAGACTTATTAAAGACTCGAAAAATCACTGGCAAGCTCGTAGGATCCACCATATTTTTAGTGTCGGAAAAATTTCTAATTGGTATCATTGCAAAGCTCTTGACGCGTAGGACGCGCTGGTGGTCTCTGATTTTTGGTAGGATTTACGGTTTATGAGAAATCTAACCCATAAATCAAAAAGGGCTATAACTTTTTGCGTTCTATTCACACAAACTGCTCGATGAAAATTCCTGAAATTGATGTCTATAGAAAGCTGGTGAGGTGTAGAACAAGACCTGATTTAATTGGTGGCCGAAATCGAAGAAAGAAGTCGAAGGGTCGCATGTGTGAGGAAAAGGAGTTTGGGGCGAGTTTCTGGCAGAAAATGGGACTGCTGGCGCAGGGGAAGGGCATCGGAGGTGCGTTAACAAGGGAGGAAGGAGGCGGAGGTGATGGCCGATGGTGGGGAGAAGGGAGGAGAGAGAAAAGAAAGAGAGAAGGGAAGAGGTGGTGCGACACGAGGAAGAGGAGGGAGAAGAAAAAGGGCCGGTTTGATTCGACCGATCAGATCTAGACTGATTCGATTTGACCGATCCGATTTAGGACATCCAAAATTTGATTTTTGCTCTGACCTGGGACCTAAAATGAGGTCTGAAAATTTTGAAAAAAAATTATAGAAAACTCAGAAAAATTTATGGAGTCCAAAAATATTTCAAACTTGCCACGTAGTTTTTAAATTAATTTTTAAAAATCATTGAACTTCATTACGTTGGAAAAATAAAAACCTAATTTTTAAAATAAAAAAAATCAAATTAAAATACCACAATATTTAATGCATTAAAATATCAAAATTTATGCATAAAATAATTATTTAAAAATTTAAGACGTTATAGTACTAATTTATTAAGTAATCATTTGCCAGAAGAAAATAATATAACACATAATAAATTAGAGTTTAATATTTTCCATGCTTAGTTATATGCGTGTGTTGTTGTAAATAGAATTTGAAGACTTATTGTAACGATCGAGCTCCAACCACTAGAGGAATTGTCCGCTTTGACCATAAGTCTCACGGTTTTGTCCCATAGGTGGAATAGAGAACTTCCCAAGAGGTCACCCATCCTAGGATTTCTCTCAAGCGAGCACGTTTAACCCTGGAGTTCTTTCAACTCTCCAGGCCATTCCACCAAAAGGCATATCTAGTGATTAATTCTCCCATTTTATATATCATTACTTTTTGAACCCAAGACTTTTCG
This sequence comes from Hevea brasiliensis, assembly GCF_030052815.1. Classification (NCBI taxonomy): domain Eukaryota; kingdom Viridiplantae; phylum Streptophyta; class Magnoliopsida; order Malpighiales; family Euphorbiaceae; genus Hevea; species Hevea brasiliensis. The sequence goes on along the minus strand of NC_079509.1, from coordinate 21,166,958 downwards.
GGACTCAGCGTCTTCGCTGAGGTTTGCCTCACCATCGCCCAAGAGGACACGCGAGTGGCTCTGATACCAATTGTAACGATCGAGCTCCAACCACTAGAGGAATTATCTACTTTGGCCATACGCCTCACGGTTTTGTCCCATAGGTGGAATGGAGAACTTCCCAGGAGGTTACCCATCCTAGGATTTCTCTCAAGCGAGCATGCTTAACCCTGGAGTTCTTCCAACTCTCCAGGCCATTCCACCAAAAGGCGTCTCTAGTGATTAGTTCCCCCATTTTATATATCATTACTTTTTGAATCCAAGACTATCTCCGTTCTTTGCCGATGTGGGATTTGCCTAAGGTACCTTTCTTCTCCCCTTTTTGAATCACTCCATTTGGAGTTTTGTAGCTGAAGATATAACTATTTGAATGGGGCTACCTTCGAGCACTTTTGGTAGGAATTAAAAAACTTTTATTTGAAGATAAACCACATATCAAATTTTCAATCAACTTAAAGTTTCCGCAAATTTTATAAAAATCCCTTGTAATATATTTAATGGGTTACCGGTAAGCGAAGTACGATAATTCATTAGATGTACTACAGATCATGTTACATCTTACTGAGAGGTAGGGTGTAACACTTATAATTTAGAATTATAATTGTATTAGAATTAGAATGGTTGAAAAATATTAATAAAAAGTTATAATAGCCAATTAAATTTAGCCATTTATTGTAATAATATTAAATTATTAGGGGTATTTTAACCAATACTAATATTCCTCTCTCCTTCATACATTTATATATTATATAGCTATATAGATTAATTAATTTTTGACCTCATTAATAAATAAAATATTAATTTTGAGAAACTAATTACCCTCTTTAAAATTAAAACTTATAATAAATTGAGGGTAACATTCAACCCTTAATTTTTTAACCTTCTATTAAATACATAATAAAATAAAAGATTTTTTTAATAAAAAATAATAAAATCAAGATATAATAATAATAATAATAATAATAATAATAATAATAATAACCTTTTAATCCTCTTTTAAATGTTTATTAAAGGGTAAAATTATAATATAATAATTGAGATTTGATAAAATCTATAATTTGAGTTTATGCATTTTTTAAAAAAATAATTAGTCTTTTGTTTTTTATTTTTTATTATGTATATAAATTAATCCTCCATTTAAGGTATTATTAATTTTAATAAAAATAATTAAAATATCTTTTATAACATTTCAATTTAGAACAATTGAGTCCTTTGAGATTTTATTTTATTAATAAAATACTTTTATTTAATATTTACATTAAAAATTAAATGTATTTTATATTTAATAGTAAAATAAATATATTTTTGATAATAAATTTCTCTTATTTTTTTTTTGCAAAGTTAGGAATACAAATAAGGGGTTAAAAAAGAAAAAAAAAAAAAAACTGGAGCGTCAGAGTGAACGCCGTCGTTTTATTTATTCATCCCTTTGCTTAAACGGTAAATTACTTGCGGAGCGACCGAGTTCCATCCACCCGCCACCCACGACCCACCTACCGAAAGGCAACGGAATCACATTTCTTGAAAGCTGAATTTGTGTCATCTCCGCTTCCTCCATAGCGAAACTTCATCAGGTAACTTTAAGTACTAAAACTTCAAGAACCTTTCTTCTATGCCCTCATTTTAATTTATCTTAATTTCGTACGCTTCTTATCTCTCCAATTCGTTAAATTCATTCTTAAAGATCGTAATTTTATTGCCTTGCTGATGATCATTTCAGGTATTCTTGGCTGCACCTTTACGATAATTTGATTCTTGAGCTCAAGAAATCGCATTATTTCGGAGAAGATATGGTACCCAATCTAGTTTATTTCGTTTTGTAATCCTTATAGTTGGCAATCTCTTGAATGTGATCATTTCGATTCCTGCCTTGCAATTGCTTGACGCTGAAATGATTGAGCATGCACATTTTTTGAAGATCTTAGGTTTCTGGTTTTATTCTTTTGATGGGACCATCGTCGTTATGATTAGAATTTGGATTTATTTGGTTCTTGGGGTAGATTTTACTTTTTATTATGTGAAGTTGTTATTGAGTGCCTCCTATGAAACTTGAAAAATGATTGTTTTGGCAGGTTTATCACTCTAGCTTTGTGGATGAGGAAGGAATTAGTAAAGCTTGTGGGTGCCCTTTACTTCCTTTGAAAAGCCATATAAAGGGTCCTGCTCCTGTTTCAGATCAAGGTTACACATTCGTCTAATTTTAATTCTTTTTTCTTTTTTTTTTTGGTTATGTTGAATGAGTGTCTTGTAAGTCGTTTGTTTTCTTCAATCTATGGATGTCTTGCAATGTTTTTATGCAGATAGAACTGATATAGTAGATGAAGCAATCACATTCTTCCGTGCCAACGTTTTCTTTAGAAATTTTGATATTAAGAGCCCAGCTGATAAGCTCCTTATTTATTTGACATTCTATATTAATGTGGCTTTGAAGAAGCTTGAAGGATGCAGAACTTTGGCTGAAGGGACCAAGGCGATCATTAATTTGGGTCTGGAGAATGTTCCTGTTCCTGGAGAATCTGGATTTCCTTTTCCTGGTCTTTTTGTGAATCCTGAATCTCGGAAGGAAGCAGGTGAAATTGATTGTTACATTTAGAGAAATATTTTATGTTACATCTTTCCAATCTTGTTTAGGCAACCATAAATGCTTCTCTGTACTCCGTAAATTTCTTTACTGTGTTTTTAAACTTTACAAGCCTTGTTAAAGATAACCTTTCCACTTCAATAAGGAAATCAACATTGGCTTCATCGTCAATCTGGCTTTAAAGCATCAACTTTTATTATGAATTTTGTGTGTATGTGTGCATGTGTGCACGTGAGCGTGCGTGTTTATGTGTGTGTGTGTTATAAAGATGATGCATTAACAATCTGGACTTACCAAGAATTTTGAATTACCACCTTTTTGGTTTCACTGCTTTAATGGCCCCAAATGTTTATTAACTTGAGCTTTCAAATAACTACTTTAAACTGATTTTGTGTGTACTGTTCTTTGTTACTCCTAGTATAGGGATTTTGAGTTCAATTTTCTCGTCCATTCCTTCATTTACCTTTACAGAAACAAATCAACATTATGGCCTTTAGTCCTGTTGCTTATGAACGGTCCTTGTGTTGAACAGTTTGTGTTATTGACGTTATGATTTTCTTCTCAGTACATGAAAATTTGGTCTTTGCTGTTCCATACAGCTTTTATCTGCTTAGTATAATCTTTATTTGTACGGTTTTCATGTTATGAAGTTCCTGTCGTAACTGAGGAGTCTCCTCAAACGCTGGCCATGTTAAATTACTAAAATGGACTTGACTATGAATCTGGAACCAAAATATGATGAGTAAATAAAATAAACTAGTATTGCCATGGCGCAGTCTAACAATTGTAATAGAGATTTTTTTTTTAATGCATATAGGCCATAATTCTGAATGGTTTAACCTATCAAGGTCCTTGGTTTTGGCCCCTTTTGAAGCTAGTTTGACATTCTGTGTTCCATGTTAAGAGCCTACTAGATGAGACCATGAGCTAGTTTTATTTTTCCTGGACTAAAGTTCTTTTAATTATTTGTGTCTTGAATTCTTAAATGCAGAGCTGTTCAGAAATTATCTGAAGCAGATAAGGGAAGAAGCAAGTGGAAGATTATTGAGTGTTGCATATAGACCTAATGGGACTCCGAACAAATGGTGGTTGGCATTTGCTAAGAGGAAATTTATGAATATCATTGCTCTCTGAGTACTTTGTTACATATATCCTATCAGAAGTTGCATGCAATAGGAGAGTATGAATTTTATAACTATTAGTATGAATATTCTTTGTTAGCAAATCATGGAATACAATCCTGTCAAAAATTAGAAAAAAATTATTTGTTTGTGTTCTGTTTTTTGATAAATGCCACATTTTGGGCATGATAGCTGATATGCAAATGACCATTTATTTATTCATTTATTTATTTGAATAAATTTGTATTCTTTCTGTCTTCATTTTTCTTGAAGGAAAAGGAGGCATAAAAGCCTTCTTATGCATTGAAAATCATTTGTGGGATGTATCTGGATCCATCTAATAAGTTCATTTGGTGAATTTAAGTGATTCATGGCAGGAATGGATACATATGCCTTGTGTTTTCATCATTTGTGTGTGGCTTTCTCAAATTCAGAATTTCAATTTGGATGAGAACCTACATAAATATCTCATGAAGTCCTCTATCATGCAATGGATAACATTGTGCTGTATTGCAGCCTTTCCAGATTATCTCAATCATCTAAATTGTGGTTGGATATGATGAGGAATGGGAGTAGGGAAGGTTCGAGTCGAGTTTCTGTGCAAATTGAATGAGTTGTAGCTACTGTGGATGTTCCTGTATTTAAGAGCTCCAATTTCATAAAAGAAATTAAAAAAAAAAAAGGTTAACTTAAAAGCTATCTCTTATCTGTCACGTGCCACATCAGAGGAGAAGAAGAAGAAGAAGAGCACTTACTTGCTGGCTGGCGACTGACAACGGCAAGGCAACTGATGGTGGCCAGGGTGACGACGGCAGTGAGCACCACAGGACCGCGTGTAGACCCTTATTTTGTGATGAGTATGTGCATTGAGGCCGTGGGAAACCCGATGATGAAAAATTATATGACTGTAAGATGTAATTGGAGGCATGGAGCTGAATTATTAATTCCGTGGCATGATCTTGAAAAAAATAAAAATAAAAATAAAATTTTGGGGAAATTAATTTAATTAAATTTAAATAAAATTTTATTTTGTTTAAATTTAATATGGGTAGTTCTTAAATGGATCTAATTAAGTTTAATTGGGCTCTATGGGCCTAAGAAAGCCTAGTTAGGAATTTTAAATGGGACCCATTTAATTATTTTCTAAAAATTAAAATAACAAAATATCTCTCTCCTCCTTGACCCCACTCTCTTCCTCACTCCCTATTGGTGCCTTCCATTTTTTCCTGTCTTCCTATTGGTTGAAACACCTCATCCATATCCCAGTCTTATTCGAATTCTGCAATCGCAGTTGTTTAAGTCATCTAAACTTTATCACCCTAAGACTCCAAATCCTACAACACCTCTTCCTCATTCCCTATTGGTGCCTTCCATTTTTTTCTGTCTTCCTATTGGTTGAAACACCTCACCCATATCCCAGTCTTATTCGAATTCTACAATTGTAGTTGTTTAAGTCATCTAAACTTTATCATCCTAAGACTCCAAATCTTATCACACCTCTCTCCCAAAACCCTATAAATACCCTACTAGAGAAGAGAAGAAGGGGATGATGGGAGGAGAGAGATAGAGAAAATTCAGAGTTATAAGAAATTTAGAGATATTTAAGACTCTTTGAGTTCTTCCTTATTATTTTTTTTTTCTTCAAGAAGATTTTCATACAAGATTTCTGGAATGTCAGTTTTTATTGTTTTCTTGTCAAGATCTATGCCACACAATATTTTAATTTTATGCTTTTTGTCTTCAATTTATTTTATATGTTCATATAGATCATGTAATAATGTTTAATTTGAGGGGATACACAACTCTGCACATGTTTAGTTTCTGTCTCTCGTATTTTTATTATTTTTCTTTATATTCTGAGTCTGTAAAAAATTTGTAAAAATTATATTCATATTCTACACGAAATTCCATTAATTTTAGGCTCAAGAATCACTAAAAAAGCTTTAATATTTTGTAAGTTATGGCTGTTTGAAGTTAGGGTTCCTGTAAAATCTGATTTGCAGGATATCCGACTTGTGGAGCCCATATCTCCCTTGTTCCTTAATATTTTTGTGCAAATCTAGTGTCTAAAATTAACTTCAGAATCTTATGAATCTTTTCCAATTGGTTTTGCATTCATATCTTTTGTGGTTAATGAGTTATGAATTTTACAAAAAAGTAGTACGATTCTGTCACTTAGAAGAGTTACGATTTATGTAGATCATTCGGCTAGGGTTTTGTTTGATTTATAAATTTTATGTTATTGTATGATATGTAGGCTGTCTTCTGTAATTTTTTTATGATTTTTAGGCGTGTTTAACTATTTTTAAAAAATCGAATTTCTTGCTACTGTTAATCTGCCAGAATTTGAAAATTGTATATTTGTGCATGTTCTTGTATTTTCTTAGGTTTTAATTGATATTTGATCTATTTTCTGTATTCTTTTAATTCAAGAAGTGTTATAAAGTATTTGGATCATGTTAGAAGACTTAGACCATCAGGTAGTTGTAAATAATTAGGAATCTTAACCCTTTAGGAGACTAGAGTTAGAATCCAATGTAAATTGTTATTAATATTTTCTTTATTTCTTTTATTTTCTTTAGTTTCTTTATTTTTTATTACAAACAAAATTGGTAAGTAGCCCTAAGGTAAGTACCAAAGAGGGCATTTGCGTGGAGCTTATATGGAGCTAAACGGGAGTAAGCCAGGGATATCATTGCCATACTAGAAGAGAAGACCCCTTTTTTAAAGGTAGTTTGCCCCAATGGCAACTGCATTTAACAACAGGTAAGTAGCTCTAAACTTCTCGAATAACCATTGGCATGAAATTGTAGTAATAATAGAACTTTCATTTGGTAAATTAAAATTAACTTTGTTTTTAATTTAACTGACTTTTGCATGTAATTAATTTAAAATAAATACTTTGTAAATTAAAATCAATCTTGTTTGTAAATTAAACTAATATTGGCATGTAAAATAAATTTAATTTAATACTTGGTAATTGTAAAATAAATTTGCATGTTAGAAATCTTTATTAGGATGTGATTGTTTGGGACTTATGTGATATTAGAATAAATTACACATGTACATAATTAACTTAGTTCAATTATCCTTAGGGTAACTTGGTGAAAATTAATTAATTAGGTTAAATAGAAACATAGGGTTATTTGAAATTGAATTTGTTTGTAAATTAAATTCTCAATAATAAATTAATTTTAGTCATCTGGTAAATATCATTTAAATAATTAGCAACCCCATAGATAGGAATTACTTATGCATGAAAATTGTGTGTAAACAACAACCCTTTTTGTGAATTACTTGCGTGTGTAGGATTAGAATTGCATTTTTTAGGATAAAATTTAATAAAGGAATAATAAATAAGACTTCTAGAAACATTAGTAGAGGACTGGCACTCGAATTAACGAGGTTAGACCAGGCGTAAGGGGTGCCTAACACCTTCCCCTTACGTACCCACTATCCCGAACCTAGACATTGGGCTATGGTAATGACGGTTGTGGAAACTCTGCAAGGAGTAAGTTGCCATCCATGACCCTTGGAAGAAACACTGAATATGTCCCGGTTATTACCCGGGTGGCGACTCCTGTCTATCTATGCCTTCGTGGCATAAATTCTTAGTACCGTGGTAGTGTTATGGGAAGACGGTACTTACCAGTGGTTTGATTCTAGTAGGATTGTATGAAGTGCATGTCTAGGAAATGCTGTCTAAGGAGGTGGTACTTAAGTGAGACCATTGTGACTCCACCATCTTTCCTGGGCATTACCTGGTGCATTTTATATAATTCTAATGGATGATATTTCGCCTCACGCCCCACCCCCACAGTTTGGCGACTCCACTGGGGACTAAATGGATAGTTACTCCAACATGTTTCTATTAGTCTAATATTATTCCTCTGTTAAACTTTTTGCATTGCACTACACTATCACACGGATCACCTTTACCCTTTTAGCCCCGTTAGTACTAGCCAAGGAGACCATGGTTCTACTCGAGCTATGATGAATTGGTGAATGCTAGCACCCCATGCCTGTACCTTTGAGTATATAAAAGAGCCACAGCTCTGGCCGTTGTGCTTAATGGACAAGCTCTCGCATGGGTGATCCTTTTCCTACCCGATGAAGCCCATGAGCCATAGATTTTAACCCTAGGTACCCCTTAGATTTTTGTTGTGCTAGATTTATAACTTTACTGTTCAAACCATAAGTTCTAGTGGTAGTTGAGATGAACCTAGGCCTATGCATAGGTCCAATGTGTGTATAGGCCCAAGTCCATTTCAAAACCCATGTTAAGCAAGAGGATGCTTACTTATGGTTAAACTTTAAGGATATAAATCCTTTGTTTGTGAGGGAAGGATCGTCCTGGACCACCCCCTGTTGGTGTGTCCAGTGTACCATAGCCTAGGATAGAATTTTTTGTTACCCTACACGTGAGAGTTGAAGGTATAAGGGGGCGAAGATTTAGTTCTGGAGATTTTTTTTTTTTCGGTTTTGATTCAGTCTTTGGTCCGATTTTAGTTTAGTTTATATGGTCTGGTTTTGATTCAGTTTTGGTTCTAGTGGTATGGTTCGATTTTGGTTTTGTAAAAGTAAAGGCAAAAAAAAAGAAAAAAAGAAAAAATGGTCCATTCATGCATTGCATTCATGTACATAGCATGCTTAGGTTAACCCTTAAATCCTATTTTTTTTTAGCAAACATAGCCTCAAAATACACTAAAGAGACTTCCAATCAAGTCACTTGGGTTAGGAAAGGGAAGAGACTAGTAAGGATTTCACCTGCACTACTTAGGATGGAAGAAATTATGGCCGTGCTTGATGAAATATTGAATGCCAAGATGTTTGAGCTAGAAGAGACAATTGTGGTCAACTTTAGAAAGAGGCCCCAAAGTAGGCCAATTAAGTGGCATTAAAGTTATTGAGGTTCAAATTGTGTCTCAAACCCCAAGAAGATTTTTTCAATTTAGCCAACCCTTATCTGAAGTTTTGGAGCGTCTCAAAGCTCAAGACCTCCTATAGCTCTTAGCACCCGGACCACTACCAAATCCACTCCCACCTAGCTATGATATCAACCAATGTTATCGGTCCTACCAAGCCCACAGTCATGACACCGATTGATGCTTTTAACTTAAGCATGATATCTAAGACCTAATTGATGCCAAAAGGATGATTGACCCAGAAAATCAACCCAAAAGCCCCATGCCTAGCCAAAATTTCCACCTACACCAGGTCTCTACATGATCTCCATCACCCCAAAAAACCCTAACAGAATTATTAACTTTATTCAACCCATCCAAAAGCCCAATGAACTTATCCAACCCATCCAAAAGCCTAATGAACTTATCCAACCCATTAAAAAGCCCAGTGAACCTATCCAACCCATCCAAAAGCTCAATGAACCTCAGTCTATAATGTTTGTTGACATTTGTGATAATTCTAGCTATGATGAGGGTCCTTTAGATGTTTGGACCAATTTTGATGAGGAGGTAGTTGCATTACAACTAGATGGTTTAGTTCCACTAGTGTCTGATTTTCAAGTTGTCAAGATCTATAAAAACTAGATGGATCTAAAAGTGGCTACTATGAAGAAAGGGATGGAGTTTTTTCTTAGCACAGGCTTAGAAGAAAATATAGATGGTCTGGTGACTTTTCTTGAGATGATGGGGCAGATCACGAGTCATGGTTTAGGCTATGAGTTAACAGAAGAGGAAGAAGAGCCAAAGCCTCCTAAGTTCTTGAAAGAGGGGGCAATTACCTTGACATATGATTAGGGGTTACCACATGTGAAAGAATTAGAGCAGAAAATCAGCACCATTGATTTAAAGACTGCGTGGAAGCCAAGAACCTAAAGTTACACTCTAAAGTTTGAGTTTGTCTTTTGTAATGCTCACAGTAGTGATACTGATGTTTCCAATTCTGATGTACTTGATAAAGATTTTGAGGCAAAGATCAATAACATGACCAGTCCTTTTGCTTACTTGTTTGATGTTTATTCTGATGGGCGTATGCATGGCATTCATAATCATTTAGAATTTATTTCTATTAATGCATCAAAATTGATCTCTATTAATTTGGGTACACCAAATAATCCTAAAGACATTAAGTTAGCTGAAGATTTAACCCAAGAAGAAAGAGATAAATTTATAGCCTTGTTAACAAAGTACCAAGAAGCACATGCCTCGAGCTTAAAATTAGATGGCCAATTCCCAAGCCAAGCTAGTGTCTCCATAGTAAAAGAATGATCAAAAGTTGACTTAGCTAGTTATCCTAATGAGGAGAAAAATTTCATGCTATGAAGGATTAATAGTAGCACATGTGGACCTAGAGGGAGAAGAAAAATGATGTGAAGGAGGTCTCTGGAAGTGAGAGAATATTCGCAATAAGCCTACAAAAGAGATAGAGCAACAATTCATAGATTAGCCACTCAACTTACTTTAGCTGGGGGGCAATTCTACAAACTCTTATGTGTGATAGAAAAACAGGCTGAGCAAATAATGAAAGAAATACTTGCAGGAAATTTGTGGTCCCCATATGAATGGAAATGTTCTAGTTGGGAAAAAATGTTCGAAACATATAAGGATTGGCCTGAAAAACTCCCTTATGTTCTTTAAGATTATCGTAGTATTACAAGGACATCCACGAGGGCAACCCCATTCTCTTTAGTGTATGGGATTAAAGTAGTGCTATCCATTAAGCAAGAGGTCAAATCCTTAAGAGTGATGCTAGAAGCTAAGATCCTAGAAAATGAGTGGGCCTATAAGAAGAACTAGCTTTGATTGATGAAAAGAGGATGCGAGCCTTGTATCATATGCAGGCTTATCAAAGGAAGATAACTAGAGCCTTTAATAAGAAGGTGAAGCCGAGAAAGATCAAAGAGGGAGATATGGTTGTGAAACAAACTCGGCCCATCCCTTTTGATCCGAGAGGAAAGTTTAAGCCAAACTGGGATGGTCCACACATAGTCAAAAAGATCTTGCTACTGTAAGAATATCAGACCTGGATGGGAATGAATTTCAAGAACCAGTCAATTTAGATAGGCTTAAATGGTACTTTGTGTGAGACAGGCCCGCTAAGCTGAAAACCTGCAAAAGGCGGTCTAGGCAAAAGTAAGGGTCAAAGAAAAAAGAATGAAAAAAAAAAAGAAAAAGAAAAAAGAAAAGAAAAGAAAAGAAAAGAAAAGAAAAAAATGCTAGATTGAAAACCTACAAAAGGCAGTCTAGGCAAAAGGAGAGATGAGAGAAGATCTGGATGGAAAACCTGAAAAGGCCATTCGGCAGGTTATAAAGCTTATTTCTAACTTTGGAAGGTTAGAAATTTAGCAAAACTAAATGTAAGAGGGAGTAATGGTGTACCTGAATAAATAAAGAAGTTTTTATTGCATTAACCAGGAATAGGTTTTATTGAATTATGATTGTGAATGTTTTGTGTCTTGAGGGATATATCAAAAGATTAAGTAATTGAACTGCATTGTTTTGATTTAACCTATTGTCTTGTGAGCATGATAGAATAGGTGCTTGATATGAATATCTTGGTGATTGTCTAATTTCAAAAAAAGAGAAAAAGAACAAGAAAAAGAAAAGAAAAAAAAAAGAGCTCGCTAAGTGGAAAACCCAAAGGTAGGCAAAAGTTAGAGCAAGCTACTGAGATGAAAACCCAAAAGGGCATTTCAGTGCAAAACTTAGGCACAGAGAATGAAGTTCATGGAAGAGAAATGAGTCAAGGCGTAAATCATGGGGAGAGAGAAGAAAAGGAAAATCAGAGAGAAATTATATTGTGACCTTAAGGAAGTCTTTTTTGGTGAATAATTTTTCTCAAAAAAAATTTGAGGTTATAAGAAAGTTTTTGCAAAAAGAGGTCCCCCAGAGGACTAAGTTTTTTTTAGAATCTCTAGCAAAATCAGCATGCCCATGATAGGAAGTAGCATACAGGAAGCATAAAAATTAGAGAGAATTTTGAGACCCAGTCATCCTAATTTTTTTCAAATCATGAATTAGATATTTTTTGGTAAGTCCTTAGACATTGTTTAGGGCGCATGACATAGTTGTGTAAGGCATAGAAGAACATGCATCAACATGTCACCTGTGGGTGTGTAAGGCGTAGAAGAAGATGCATCACCACGCTTCAAGTGTCGAACTACGAGGGGTCCGATTCTTCCTCGGGATAGCGAGGGGATACGAGGTAGTTTATGATCGTGGTCCTAAATACGAACCCACAACATTTCATGATAGATGTTTTTGGTAAGTCCTTAGACGTTGTTTAGGCACATGGCATAGTTGTGTAAGGCGAGAAGAACACGCATCAACATGTCACCTGTAGGTGTGTAAGGCTTAGAAGAACATGCATCACCACAGTTTCAAGTGTCGAACTACGAGTGGGTCTGATTCTTCCTCAGGATAGCGAGGGAGAAACGTAGGTAGTATAGGATCGAGGACCTAAAAACCAACCCACAACATTTCATGATAGATGTTTTTGGTAAGTCCTTAGACGTTGTTTAGGCACATGGCATAGTTGTGTAAGGCGAGAAGAACACGCATCAACATGTCACTGTAGGGTGTGTAAGGCGTAGAAGAACCTGCATCACCACGGTTTCAAGTGTCGAACTACGAGTGGGTCCGATTCTTCCTCGTGATAGCGAGGAGATACGAGGTAGTTTAGGACTACGGTCCTAAATACGAATCCACAACATTTCATAACACAGAGTGTCCATTATCATTAGACCGTTTCTAGTCTCATGATTCAGAGTGTATCGAGAGTAAGATGCATTCGATTTTCACATTACAAAGTTATCACTATTATGAGACCGTAGCTAGTCTCATAACACGAGTGTATCGACAGCAAGATGCACTCAATTTTTACATGACACGATTATCAACGTTATGATACCGTAGCTAGTCTCATGAAGCAGAGTGTATCGACAAAGCAAGATACACTCATTTTTCACATGACACAGTTATTACTATTATGAGACCGTAGCTAGTTTCAAAACATAAAGTATGTTGACCGAGCAAGATATACTTGATCCTCATAGCCAATGTTTCATAGTTATTAGAAATTTGAGTTTCACTTTGATGAAACTTGAGCAATGCTTTCGCATTGATTTCAACTTTTGCCAAAGTGGGGGGCAAACTGTAGACCCTTATTTTGTGATGAGTATGTGCATTGAGGCCGTGGGAAACTCGATGATGATAAATTATATGACTGTAAGATCTAATTGGAAGCATGGAGCTTAATTATTGATTCCGTGGCATGATCTTGAAATAATAATAATAATAAAATTTTGGGAATTAATTTAATTAACTTTAAATAAAATTTTATTTTGTTTAAATTTAATATGGGTAGTTCTTAAATGGATCTAATTAAGTTTAATTGGGCTCTATGGGCCTAAGAAAGCCTAGTTAGGAATTTTAAATGGGACCCATTTAATTATTTTCTAAAAATTAAAATAACAAAATATCTCTCTCCTCCTTGACCCCACTCTCTTCCTCACTCCCTATTGGTGCCTTCCATTTTTTCCTGTCTTCCTATTGGTTGAAACACCTCACCCATATCCCAGTCTTATTCGAATTCTGCAATCGCAGTTGTTTAAGTCATCTAAACTTTATCACCCTAAGACTCCAAATCCTACCACACCTCTTCCTCATTCCCTATTGGTGCCTTCCATTTTTTTCTGTCTTCCTATTGGTTGAAACACCTCACCCATATCCCAGTCTTATTCGAATTCTGCAATTGTAGTTGTTTAATTCATCTAAACTTTATCATCCTAAGACTCCAAATCTTATCACACCTCTCTCCCAAAACCCTATAAATACCCTACTAGAGAAGAGAAGAAGGGGATGATGGGAGGAGAGAGATAGAGAAAATTCAGAGTTATAAGAAATTTAGAGATATTTAAGACTCTTTGAGTTCTTCCTTATTATTTTTTTTTTCTTCAAGAAGATTTTCATACAAGATTTCTGGAAGGTCAGTTTTTATTGTTTTCTTTTCAAGATCTATGCCACACAATATTTTAATTCTATGCTTTTTGTCTTCAATTTATTTTATATGTTCATATAGATCATGTAATAATGTTTAATTTGAGGGGATACACAACTCTGTACATGTTTAGTTTCTGTCTCTCGTATTTTTATTATTTTTCTTTATATTCTGAATCTGTAAAAAATTTGTAAAAATTATATTCATATTCTACACGAAATTCCATTAATTTTAGGCTCAAGAATCACTAAAAAAGCTTTAATATTTTGTAAGTTATGGCTGTTTGAAGTTAGGGTTCCTGTAAAATCTGATTTGCAGGATATCCGACTTGTGGAGCCCATATCTCCCTTGTTCCTTAATATTTTTGTGCAAATCTAGTGTCTAAAATTAACTTCAGAATCTTATGAATCTTTTCCAATTGGTTTTGCATTCATATCTTTTGTGGTTAATAAGTTATGAATTTTACAAAAAAGTAGTACGATTCTGTCACTTAGAAGAGTTACGATTTATGTAGATCATTCGGCTAGGGTTTTGTTTGATTTATAAATTTTATGTTATTGTATGATATGTAGGCTGTCTTCTGTAATTTTTTTATGATTTTTAGGCGTGTTTAACTATTTTTAAAAAATCGAATTTCTTGCTACTGTTAATATGCCAGAATTTGAAAATTGTATATTTGTGCATGTTCTTGTATTTTCTTAGGTTTTAATTGATATTTGATCTATTTTCTGTATTCTTTTAATTCAAGAAGTGTTATAAAGTATTTGGATCATGTTAGAAGACTTAGACCATCAGGTAGTTGTAAATAATTAGGAATCTTAACCCTTTAGGAGACTAGAGTTAGAATCCAATGTAAATTGTTATTAATATTTTCTTTATTTCTTTTATTTTCTTTAGTTTCTTTATTTTTTATTACAAACAAAATTGGTAAGTAGCCCTAAGGTAAGTACCAAAGAGGGCATTTGCGTGGAGCTTATATGGAGCTAAACGGGAGTAAGCCAGGGATATCATTGCCATACTAGAAGAGAAGACCCCTTTTTTAAGGGTAGCTTGCCCCAATGGCAACTGCATTTAACAACAGGTAAGTAGCTCTAAACTTCTCGAATAACCATTGGCATGAAATTGTAGTAATAATAGAACTTTCATTTGGTAAATTAAAATTAACTTTGTTTTTAATTTAACTGACTTTTGCATGTAATTAATTTAAATAAATACTTTGTAAATTAAAATCAATCTTGTTTGTAAATTAAACTAATATTGGCATGTAAAATAAATTTAATTTAATACTTGGTAATTGTAAAATAAATTTGCATGTTAGAAATCTTTATTAGGATGTGATTGTTTGGGACTTATGTGATATTAGAATAAATTACACATGTACATAATTAACTTAGTTCAATTATCCTTAGGGTAACTTGGTGAAAATTAATTAATTAGGTTAAATAGAAACATAGGGTTATTTAAAATTGAATTTGTTTGTAAATTAAATTCTCAATAATAAATTAATTTTAGTCATCTGATAAATATCATTTAAATAATTAGCAACCCCATAGATAGGAATTACTTATGCATGAAAATTGTGTGTAAACAACAACCCTTTTTGTGAATTACTTGCGTGTGTAGGATTAGAATTGTATTTTTTAGGATAAAGTTTAATAAAGGAATAATAAACAAGACTTCTAGAAACATTAGTAGAGGACTGGCACTCGAATTAACGAGGTTAGACCAGGCGTAAGGGGTGCCTAACACCTTCCCCTTACGTACCCACTATCCCGAACCTAGACATTGGGCTATGGTAATGACGGTTGTGGAAACTCTGCAAGGAGTAAGTTGCCATCCATGACCCTTGGAAGAAACACTGAATATGTCCCGGTTATTACCCGGGTGGCGACTCCTGTCTATCTATGCCTTCGTGGCATAAATTCTTAGTACCGTGGTAGTGTTATGGGAAGACGGTACTTACCAGTGGTTTGATTCTAGTAGGATTGTATGAAGTGCATGTCTAGGAAATGCTGTCTAAGGAGGTGGTACTTAAGTGAGACCATTGTGACTCCACCATCTTTCCTGGGCATTACCTGGTGCATTTTATATAATTCTAATGGATGATATTTCGCCTCACGCCCCACCCCCACACCGCGGGTGAGTAGATTTGCCTCCTTTTCCCTTCCTGCTTCCCAAAGTTCCCAACTTTGCATCCCATCCCGTTCGAGGCAAAGCATTCCCTTGGTTCACAGTATCACTGTCTTACAAGCTTTTTGCACAATGCATTTCGAGAAGTTGGTGTTGGTAAAATTTAGGTTTTTATGGTAGGTTATGGTTTTGAATTTGTGTTTGATTGGTTGCTGTATATTGGTTTAATGTGTTTTGTGTTTTAATTCTGATTTTGATAATAATTTATATATAATTTGTTTAATTAAAGTTATATAATTTTAATTTGTATATAAATTGTATAATTTGTATTATATAATTTGCAATAATTTGTTTAATTCAAATTATAATAAATTTAATTTGCATATAAATTGTATAATTTGTATTATATGATCTGTAGTAATTTGTTTAATTCAAATTATATAATTTTTATATGCATAGTTATATGTTAAAAATTTTTGTACTTAATATATTCAATTCTTTATTATACAATTTGTTTGAATAATTGAATTGATGATGTGAAGTTGCAATTTTTTTTTCCTTTTTTATAGGACAATATTTAAATGGATTTTTCGAATTCTAATTCTCCTCAAGCCCTAGTATTGTTCCCTCTCTAAGAACTAGGGAGGAAGAATTTAATCCTTTGTGGAGATGTGTGACTAAACTTAAGAAAACAGGAGAAGGAGGGGGTAATTATAAATGGATATGTAATTTTTGTGGACAAGAAAATCAAGGGACTCATACTAGATTAGAGGCTCATTTATTGAAAATCATTGGGAAATGAATTTGTGTGTGTTAAAAAGTGGGGAATGATGATATTTCTAAAATGAGAAAATGAGGATGAGGTAGCAAATAAAATTACCAATTCACAATTTAGACAAGTTCCTTTGCCTACTAGTACAACTTTTGTCACTTCATTAAATATAATTGAACCAAGTGTTTTACAGCTTTACAGAGAAGAAGAGTTAATGATTCTCTAATGATTCTTCTCTTGGTAGAGTTTTTGACTCGCAAATTAGAGTTTAATTAGATGCAGAGATTGCTATAATGATCTAAACTAGGGGTTTACTTTTTAGTTTTGCTAGAAACTCCTATTATCCGTATTCTTATTCCTTTGTTGTTAATTATGCTTTGGATGGTTATGTTCTACCTAGTTATAATAAATTGAGAATAGCATTACTTCAATAAGAAAAAGACATATGTAGAAAGATTGCTTGAACCTATTAAAAACACTTGGTTAGAAAAGGGTGTTAGTGTTGTGAATGATGGATGGAGTGACCCCCAGAGGAGGCTCTTGATTAATTTTATGGTGTTTTTAAGTCTTGACCTTATGTTTATCAAATCTGTAGATTATTCTGCTAAAGTGAAAGATAAGCATTTCATTGCTAATTTGCTAAATGAAGTAATTGATAAGGTTGGTTATCAAAAAGTGGTGCTAGTCATTACTGATAATGCCAAGAATTGTAAAGGTGTTGGAGAAGCATCGAGGGAATATTTCCACACTTTTATTATGCTCCTTGTGTTGTGTATACTCTTAATCTTGTTTTAAAGAATATATGTGCGGCAAAATATGTAAACTAATCAAGAAACTTATTAATGCAGAATAGGAAGTTTAGAATTTTATTTAGGAATTTTAATTATTATAGAATTAAGAAATTTAAAGAGTTTTATTGTTTAGGAATTTTATTATTATTAGGTATATTGTTTTCTAATTTATCTTATTTAGTATTCCTAAATAGAGTTGAATTAGGATTTTTATTCCTAATTTGATTAGGGTTGGAAGCTCTATAAATAGAGCTAATTTTCTATTATTCAGTAGCTTTGGATCTGGATTATTATTGAGATTAAATAAAATTATTGAGAATTAGTTCTCTTTTCCAAGGATTGGTCCTTGATTTCTCCTAGTTTATTTTTCTTTGCTTTGATTTTTTTTTTTTTTAACTTTTTGTTCTATATAAGTTTTGATATCAGAGCCTAAATTCAATCCAAATTCCCATAGCTTATGCTAACTTTCAAAAAAAGCTTTCAACCTGTGTTCTAACCTCTTTCAAAATTTCCTTCGTTTTTCCTGTCAAAATTTTCATTCAATTTTCAAAACATATATTGCCTAGTTTACTGTTTATTATAAAAATAAAAAAAAATTCCAAAAGTTAGAAACAGATTTTCCGACCACCTGACTCCCAAACCCTTCTCCGACTGCCGATCTACCCATCCCTATTCTTGAAAGTATCGTCCGCTGCCCCAAGCACCAATTCCTTTCAAGTCTGGTCAGATCTAGCTCCTAAATTTGCCACAACTTGAAGTAGATCTCATGCAGCTTACTTTGAGTTGTGTTGCACTAGATTCCATTCTCTATTGCTCTCCTTTGCCTCCCACATCACTCTCTAACAACGGATTGTGCCAAACTAAAAGGAGAAGTTGCAGTTTTCTTAGAAGAGGTATGCTTCTTTAATTTGAATACTATGTGGTGGATTAATAATGAAGGATTATATAATGAAATTACTGATTCTAAGGTACAAACAAATGAATTATGGGATACAATTCAAAGAATAAAAGGTGAAATTGATAACTATTATGAAAAACTTGATGAAATACCTTATTTGATAGATTTATATAGTGGTCGTAATTATACTCCTTACAGTATATTTGATGAGTATCAAGATATATAAATAATTTTACAATATAGGGAGAGAGCACGTGAAGAATGTAAGAAATGAGTATCATGGTCAACAGGCTCATCAACAAGTTAAGGATAAAGAAGTTGAACGTTTTGAAGCATGGAAAGAAGCACAATTGTTTCAATTGAGAGAACAGTTGGATACAATAAAAAGTATTGAAAATATAAAGGAAAAAATTCTTAAAAAAGCAAGGCAACAACAAAAAGAACAACAAGAAAAGCTTGAATTTGGAAAGCAACTTGAGGTTGAAGATGAAATTGAAAATGAACAACTTGAAGAATCTAAAATTAAAGAATTTGAAGATTTTATTGAACATACACCTATTGAAAAACCTATTTCTAGAGCAAGAAACTGATGAGACTATTTAAGCCATGGAAACTTTAACGGAGATTGAAGAAAATCAAGTTATTCCTAATGATTTGAAGAGCCTTTCAACTTTTAACAAGCTTGATTTTATTTGTCCAGATCCTTTTAGAGATGCAAAGGAAAGCATGAAAGTTTCTTCCTACCATGCAAGAATGAAGAGTTAATTATTCTCTTGATGCAGATTTTGATTCTCTCGCACTTCAAGACTCGAGGTCAAGTTTTTTTCCAACCAGGGGAGAATAATGCAGAATAGGAAGTTTAGAATTTTATTTAAGAATTTTAATTATTATAGAATTAAGAAATTTAAAGAGTTTTTATTGTTTAGGAATTTTATTATTATTAGGTCTATTATTTTCTAATTTATCTTATTTATTATTCATAATTAGAGTTGAATTAGGATATCTATTCCTATTTGATTAAGGTTGTAAGCTTTATAAATATAGCTAATTTTCTATTATTCAGTAGCTTTGGATTTGGATTATTATTGAGATTAAATAAAATTATTGAGAATTAGTTCTCTTTTCTAAGGATTGGTCCTTGAATTCTCCTAGTTTATTTTGCTTTGCTTTGATTTTTTTCTTTTTATTCTACATCACTTATGATTTGTGTCATTGAATCACTGAAATTAGTGGGGATGCTTTGTAAATCAAGAATTTTATAATATATCATTCCATGAGGCTTGCAATTTACAATCGGTTTAGCCCTTTGAAGTTGTTTTTCGTTGCTGACACTCATTTTGCTTCTATTGTTGTGATGCTTGAAAGATTTAAACTCATTAGGCGTGCTTTAGAAGCAATAGTTATGAGTGATCAATGGGCATTTTCACGAATTATTTTTTGAGCCGGACTGACACTAGGACTTGAGTCTGCATAAGGCTACGAAGCCTGTAGTAAGCCTAACTATTTATAGCCCAACCATAAAGCCCATAAATATAGTTTAATTTTAAGAAATCAAATGGACAGACTCTGGCCATAAATTAAACTATCCAACTGGGAGCCTTAACTCGCTCGACCTGTAAACCAATAAAATAATAATATGGGGAGCACAGCTCACTCTCACAATCCTCAAAACAGATAAATAATCAAATGGGAGCTCAGCTCCCTTATTTAAAGGAATGAATATCTCATGCATCTAAACATTTATACATAAATAAGGTTACAACTCCAAAAGTTTAGTTAATATAACCCCAGATTAGGATAATACACTAATGGTACATGTAAAGTTATAGAATTTAACAAAAGATAATAAAAGTAAAATGAATTTTTCTGGTTTAACCTGTGAGAAAAGAAAACAGGTTATTTTCAATAAGTTTACCTATAACCTGAGGAAAAATAGTTGAATAGGGGTGAGCATTCAACTCATAGAGTAAGTTATTGATTTTAAATATAATTTCTATAACTATCTAAACCTAATATATTCCTATGTATAAAATGCAACATACACACATAATTTCAAATAATTCAAATAATATTCGCACAAAAGATAATTTGGAACACTCACACACCTTTGTTTTACATCAACATATATACATATGAGAACTGATTCTCTATATAGCTTTTTTAATTCCAATATTTGCTAGCGAGCTTAACTCAAGTCGGACTTTCTCTTAATAATTCAAGTGCGGGGGTCAGCGAGATCAACTCAAAGCCGTACTTACCCAGACTTATCCACGTATAAGGATAGGATCCTGGCGAGTCAAGCTCTAGTCGCAACTACCAATCCTACCTATATCCACATCCACACCACACACATGCTAACACACACACATAGCTCTAAATTACTTTAAGGCAACATCCACAATAATTTCATAAATAAAATATATAACATAAGGGCGTACCTAGCATTTAACTACATATATATATATATATATATATATATAAGTAAATGCATGAGCATGCATTGAATATATAATAATAATACTGAAATTATAAATAAAATCAACATCTATTCATAGATTATCTAAATATCACTGGGGCGGCTGAGAATATGAGAAAAGTTGACTTGGATCACATAAATAATCATATTCAAGAAATTTATCAATATTAACTCAAAACAAAAAAACTAAAGAGCCTAAGACACTCTAGGTTTATGTCGAAAATTTGATAGAGTTTTTCCTGTACCTAGGATCTACTCAACCTGCAAAATAGCTCAACTAACACTTCTCAATCCAAAAGGCCTCAAGCCCACAATACGACTACTACATAATACCCTTCCTGGGCCTATCAAACTAGTCAATTTCCACATAAAATAATTATTTAAAAATTCAGAACATTACATTCTTCCCTCCTTATAAAAAATTCATCATCAAATTTTTATATAAGGCAGAACAAATACACTGAGTTACATACTAAATAAGTATGGGTACTTGTTGTGCATATCCCACTCTAACTCCCAGGTGCATTTCTCTACAGATTGAATTCTCCACAGGACTTTAACTATAGAGATCTATTTTAACCGAAGCTGTCTCATCTAATAATCCACTATGGCCACTGATTGTTTCTCAAAAGTCAAGTTCTCATTTAACTCCACTATGTTTGGTTGCAGCACATGAGAAGGGTTAGGAACATATTTCCTAAGTATGGAAATATGAAACACTAGATGGACATGAGAAAAGTTTGGTGGTAACTCTAACCAATAAGTAACTGCTCCCACTCTGTTCGTGATCTCAAAAGGTCCTATGTAACGGGGTGTCAACTTGCTTATCTTTTCAAATCTCATAACCCCTTTCATAGGAGAGACCTTTAAGAACACATAATCACCCACTGTAAATTCTACATCTTTCCTCCTTGGATCTGCACCTGCTAAAAGCTATTTTTAAATGTTGTTTGATCAAAGGAACCATATCTAAAGTGTACTACACTAGATCTAAATCATGTACTCTTGCCTCTCTAACTTTTGTCTAACACAGAGAGGACCTACACTTCCTGCCATATAATGCCTCATAGGGTGTCATTTCAATACTGTAATGATAGTTGTTATTATAAGCAAACTCCACTAATGATAGTTGATCATCCCATTGACCTCCAAAATCTATAACACAAATGCGAAGCATATCATCCAATGTCTGAATTATCCTTTCAGACTGTCTATCTGTCTATGGGTGAAAAGCTGTACTAAAATTTAGCTATGTGCTAAGTACTTCCTGAAGTTTTCTCCAGAACCGAGAAGTGAACTGGGGCCCTCTATCAGATATTATGAGAGCAAGAATTCCATGCAATCTAACTATCTCACGGATGTATAACCTTGTATACTGAGCCACAGAATAGGTAGTCCATACAGGCAAAAAGTAAACTGACTTGGTCAGACAGTCCACAATTACCCATATAGAATCATACTCTCTGGTAGTATAAGGCAACCCTATCACGAAATTCATAGTGATCATTTTCCACTTCTACTTTGGGATGGGGATCTCCTGCAACTTCCTTGACAGCCTCTAATGGTTAAACTTTACTTCCTGACAAGCTAGGCACTAAGACACAAAGTCTGCTATGTCTCCCTTCATACCATTCCACCAGTACCTATCCTTCACATCATGGTACATTTTTGTACATCTTGGGTGAACATTGCAAGGTGTATAGTGTGCCTCTTACATAATTTTATTTCTTAGGTTGTCTACATGATGTGCCTTGTGAAGGAGAGAATAAAATTGATTAGTTATAAAAAAATTAAGAAATTCTTCTGGAATGAATCGAGGAACAAGAATAAGCAATAACACCAAAATCAACTTCAACAAAAAAAAAAAAGAAAGGATTTCTTTTTGGTATTTTATTATTTAAGATGCAACAGTAACAAAAGACAAAAATAAGAAGATAACTATGGAACGTAAAATTTGATAAGAGTAATCTAGCCATAAAGATTACAATCCCAATGAAGATGCCACACAAGGAACTCTTGTGATAAGTAAAAATTTCATCACAAACAAATAATGTTTGATAAGAAAGAAGAAGCAGCACTTGCTATTGATTAAAATTCAGAATGCTTTGGGCTTACAAGAATTGGCCTTTATATAGGCTAATTACAAGCACTATAAAGGAAAATAGTAAGGTTACTAAATAGGAAGTTTGAATAGTCTTCTAAATAGGAAATAGTATTGAATTTTTGAGAAAAAATACTTCAGAAATCTGCCCATAGAGTGATGCACGAATTTGAGGAGATTTGGTGACTTTTCAACCTTATTTCCTTCCTTAATTGAAAAATATTTCAATCTCCTTCTGATTTCTTTGACTTGGTTAATTCCAAACAGCAAATAGGGGCCTTTTACACACATATGGGCTTGTTTTCTTCATAATCAGCCCATTATCTTTATTTTAACTTAAGCCCAAATATTTTAGTTTGCACCCATCTCACATGTCCCATGGACTTGCCAAGTCCAGCCCAACTTCTTTAATTCTGAATACAAGTAAGCAAAGTAATGAGCTTGCTTTTGGACCTAGTCAATCGGCCCTCGTATGTCATGTCATCATGTGGCACATCATCTCCCCCTTGTTGATTAGGATTTGCTCTCAAATCCAATTCTTCTTCATACTCAAAATCATCTTTCAAGTAAGGAGAAAGATCCCTTACATTGAAAGTAGAAGAAATATTGTACTCACCTGGAAAATCCACCTTATAGGCATTGTCATTGATCCTTGCTACCACACGGAATGGACCATCAGCTCTTTGCAATAGCTTGGACTTCCTTTGATTTGGAAATCTCTCTTTCCTCAAGTGAAGCCACACTAGATCACCTAGTTTAAACCGCACTTGCTTCCTCTTCTTGTTAACGGTTTTGCTGTATTGTTCATTTTTGGTCTCAACGAGCTTTCTAACTTGCTCATGCATAGACTTCACCATCTTTACCTTCTTTTCCCCATCAACATTGGCTCTTTCTTAAATAGGAATTGGCATTAAATCCATTGGCATGATTGGATTGAAGCCATAGACTACTTCAAAAGGAGAGTGCTTAGTTGAGCTATGCACACTTCGATTATAGGCAAATTCAATATAGGCCAAGCATTCATCCCAACTCTTTAAGTTCTTCTTGATGACAGTTCTTAGCAAGGTAGAGAGAGTTTTATTCACCACCTCCGTTTGCCCATCTGTTTGAGGATGACAGGCTGTGCTAAAGAGGAGGCGAGTTCCAAGCTTCTTTCACAAAGTCTTCCAAAAATAGCTTAGGAACTTGGCATCATGATCTGAAACAATGCTTCTCGGAATGCCATGTAACCTAACAATTTCTTTAAAGAAAAGGTTAGCAATAAGAGAAGCATCATCAGTTTTATGGCAAGGAACAAAATGAGCCATTTTAGAAAATCGGTCAATAACAACCAATATGGAATCTTTGCTCCTTTGAGTTCTGGGCAAGCCAAGCACAAAATCTATGCTCACATGTTCCCATGGGTGATTAGGAACTGGAAGAGGCATATACAAGCCTTGCACCATCTCCTTGCTTTTAGCCTTTTTGCACGCCACACATTTCTCCACTACCTTGTGCATATCTTTCATCATACTTGGCCAATAGAAATGCTCCTTTAAGGCTTCCAAAGTCTTCTTTTCACCAAAATGGCCAGCAAGACCCCCTCCATGTGCCTCCCTTACCAATAATTCTCTGATTGAACAGTTGGGAATACATAACTTTCCCATTTTAAAGAGGTAGCCATCATGTTGGTAGAATCCCTGAAAGGCTTTCTCTTTGCAAGAATCATAGATAGAAGAAAAGTCCCTATCTGACTTATATTGCTCAATCATCAATTCAAATCCCAACAACTTAGTATTTAGCAAAGAGATTAAGGCATACCTCCTGGATAATGCATCAGCCACAATGTTGGAGTGTCCCTTCTTATACTTGATCACATATGAGAATTATTCAAGAAACTCCACCCATTTGGCATGTCGCTTGTTCAGCTTACTTTGTCCTTTTAGGTGCTTCAAGGACTCATGGTCTGTGTGGATAACAAATTCTCTTGGCAAGAGATAGTGTTGCCAAGTCTCCAAGGCACGAACAAGAGCTTAGAACTCTTTATCATAGGTTGAGTAGTTCAAACTAGCTCCATTCAACTTTTCACTGAAATAAGCAATGGGATGTCCTTTTTTGCATTAGAACAGCCCCAATTGCCACTCTGGAAGCATTGCATTCTACCTCAAAGGTCTTCGAAAAATCCAGCAATGCAAGTATTAGAGTAGAGGTCAGTTTTGCTTTGATGAGTTTAAAGCTCTTTGGGTAGCTTCACTCCAATTAAATTTCCCTTTCTTTTTTAAGCATTCTATTATGGGGGCCATGATGGTACTGAAATTCTTTACAAACCTCCTGTAGAAAGAGGCTAGGCCATGAAAGCTTCTCACCTCCAAGATTGTTATTGGTACTGGCCATTCTTGTATTGCTTACACCTTCTCTTTGTCCACCTCCATGCCATGTTTGGATGCCACAAAGCCAATGAATGTGACTTGATCGTGGCAAAAAGTGCACTTCTTGATGTTCGCATACAACTTTTCTTAGCTTAGAACTTCAAAAATAGCCCTTAGATGCTTGAGATGATCTTCAAAACTCCTGCTATAAATCAGAATATCATAAAAATAAACAACCACAAATTTGCCAATGAAGTGGCGAAGTACATGGTTCATGAGTCTCATAAAAAGTGTTAGGGGCATTAGAAAGGCCAAAAAGCATGACCATCCACTCATACAATCCAAACTTTATTATAAAGGTTGTTTTCCATTCATCCCCCTCCTTCATTCGAATTTGATGGTAATCACTTTTCAGATCAACTTTTGAAAAGATAACAGCACCATGTTACTCATCAAGCATGTCATCAAGTCTAGGAATGGGATAGCGATACTTTACAGTGATTTTTTTGATGGCGCTACTATCAACACATATGTGCATGGAACCATCCTTTTTGGACACTAATAAAGCTGGAACAGAGCATGGGCTCATGGACACACGAACATAGCCCTTTTTCAACAGCTCCATGACTTGCTTATGCAAGTCCTTAGCCTCTTTGGGATTGCTTCTGTAGGCTGGTCTATTTGGTAATGCTGCTCCAGAAATTAAATCAATTTGATGTTCAATGCCACGAAGGGGAGGTAGTCCCTCTGGAAATTCTTCAAGAAAGACATCTTCAAATTCTTCTAATAGTTTGGCCACCATGGGAGGAACTGCAATGCTGTTAGATTCCAGCAATTCTTTAACAATAAGCACAAAAACAAAATTGTGGTTAGTGATAGCCTTCAAAATGTCCCCCTTGTTGAGTAACTCTCATTCTTTTTTTTGTTACTAATCAACTGTTCTTAATGTATTTGTTGGGGACTAAGAGGGGCTAATATAATTCTTTTCCCATCATTCATAAAAGAATAAGTATTTTTAAAACCATCATGGACAACCCTTCTATCAAATTGCCGTGGCCTCCCTAACAACAAATGGCTAGCATCAATGGGCATAATGTCACACACAACTTCATCTTTATACTTGCCTATGGAGAAAGGAACAACTACTTGCTTAGTCATAACATCACCATCATTATTCAGCCATTGCAATTTATAAGGATGAGGATGCACTAAGGTGGGCTGATTAAGTTTCTCAACCAAGGTAGTAGAAGCAACATTAGTACAGCTACCATTATCAATAATGACATTACATACCTTGTTGAGAATAGTGCATCTGGTATGGAAGATGTTCTCTTTTTGCTCTTTCTCTTTTGTTGCATGTGCACTTAAGGTTCTTCTGACCACTAACATCTCCCCAACATCAGCATACTCTACTTCCTCATCACCATATACTTCATGATTCTCTTCCTCTTCGTAAGTCTCATCTTCACTCTCTAGCTCCTATTGGGCTTCCCTCAACAGCATTACTCTCTTGTTGGGACATTCTGAAGTAATGTGTCCATGGCCAAGGCACTTGAAGCATTTTATGTCTCTACTTCTTTTGGGAGGGGTTGGATCTATTTCCTTCTCCTTGCCCTTGCTTACACCAACTGGTGCTTTGGCAGAGCTCTCCCTTTTGTCATGCTTCTTCACGCCACCTTTATCACTAGTAAGTGGGGTGCTAGTGTTAGAAGGTTTTGTGAATGTTTTGGTAGTAGTGCCCTTGTATCCACCTTTCTTTCTTTGCCTTTCAACCTTAATGCGAGTTTGATCACATCCTGCAAAAACACATATGGTTGCAATTCAACAGTATTAGCAATTTCATAATTCAAACCACTAAGAAAATGGGCAATGGTTTGTTCTTGTGGTTCCCTCATATCACATCTCAATATCAGCATCTCAAATTCTTTAACATAGTCTTCCACACATATTCCACCTTGGCGCAAACTTTGGAGTTTGATATATAACTCCTATTTATGATATTCAAGTAGAAATTGCTTCTCCATGATTCTTTTCATCTCACACCAAGTTTGTACATCATCAAGCCCATACCTACATTTTTGAGCCTTTACTTTCTCCCACCATAAGTTTGTATAATCAACAAACTCAATGGCAGCAAGTTTGCACTTCTTTACTTCGCTGTATTCCTGATACTCAAAGATTTTGTCAACTCTTTGTACCCATTCTAGGTACTCTTCAGGTGAGCTGGTACGTCAAAAGGTTGGAATCTTCATCTTGATGTTGTCTCTTTGGCCATGTGGATGCCTAGGCAGTTGCTGATCATAAGCACCTTCTTCAACTCTAGGTTCTTCATCATCATCACCATGCCCTTGCTGCCTAGGACCATTGCTCTCTCTTTGTGGGTTGAGTGCAACTAGTCTTGCCAAAGCTTGTGTGATCTGAGCAATTTGCTCTTACATTGCATTTTGCTGTCCTTCAAGTCTTAGCATATGTGCTTGATCTAATATGAGACCTCTTGGAACTGGTGGAGGCACCTCTCCTTCGTTAGACATGTTGCTATCACAATCAAGCTCACTAAATGTTTCACTCGGTTAAAGGACATGTTGGTTCACTCCCTCACGTGTTAGCACTCCAAAGGCTTCAAAGTGCTGCTTAACCAAGGCTCTGATACCAAACTGATGTGCCTTATGAAGGAGAGAATAAAATTGATTAGTTACAAAAAAAAAAAGAAATTCTTTTAGAATGAATTGAGGAACAAGAATAAGCAAAAATTAAGCAATATAACACCAAAATCAACTTCAACAAAAAAAAAAGGATTTCTTTTTGGTATTTTATGATTTAAGATGCAACAGTAATGAAAGACAAAAATAAAAAGATAACTATGGAACGTAAAATTTGATAAGGGTAATCTCGCCATAAAGATTACAATCCCAATGAAGATGCCACACAAGGAGCTCTTGTGATAAGTCAAAACTTCACCACAAACAAATAATGTTTGATAAGAAAGAAGAAGCAACACTTGCTATTGATTAAAATTCAGAATGCTTTGAGCTTACAAGAGTTGGCCTTTATATAGGCTAATTACAAGCATTATAAAGGAAAATAGCAAGGTTACTAAATAGAAAGTTTGAATAGTCTTCTAAATAAGAAATAATATTGAATTTTTGAGAAAAAAATACTTCAGAAATATGCCCATGGAGTGATGCACGAATTTGAGGAGATTTAGTAACTTTTCAACCTTATTTCCTTCCTTAATTGAAAGATATTTCAATTTCCTTCTGATTTCTTTGACTTGGTCAATTCCAAACAGCAAATAGGGGCCTTTCACACATATATGGGCTTGTTTTCTTCATAATCAGCCCATTAACTTTATCTTAACTTAGGCCCAAACATTTTAGTTTGCACCCATCTCACATGCCCTATGGACTTGCCAAGTCCAGCCCAACTTCTTTAATTCTGAATACAAGCAAGCAAAATAAGGAGCTTGCTTTTGGACCTAGTCAATCGGGTCTTGTATGTCATGTCATCATGTGGCACATAACCACATCTGGCACACATACCCTGGAGCCTTGCATAAGGGCACCATTTCCATCAAACCCAAATTTACAATCTTCTCCCTGTTGCACCCTTTCCACAATCTGCATTAATTGTGGGTCTCTATGCCGGAAAACTGTAATTTTATCCTGCAGATCTAATCGCACTATGAAATGTGCCAAAAGTGCACTCGAAGCAGTTATATCCAACATTAAACCTTAATCCATCAGTTAATGTAACTCCTACATCAACAGTCTTCTCTCTATTGTTATATGTGCCAAGCTACCAGAAGACTTCTTACTCAAAGCATCTGCCACCACATTTGCTTTGCGTGGGTGGTACTGGATAGTGCAATCATAGTCCTTCGGAAGCTTTATCCATCTCCTCTACCTCAAATTTAAATCCCTCTGCTGGAAGATATACTTCAAGCTTTTATGGTCGGTGTATATCTCGCATATTTTGCCATACGGGTAATGCCTCTAAATTTTTAGTGTAAAGACAATAGCTGACATTTCTAAATCATGAGTGGGTTAACTCTGCTCGTGCTTTTTTAACTGTCTAGAAGCATAAGCCACCACTTTACCATGCTACATCAAAACACACCCTAATTCAGCTTTAGAAGCATCACAGTATACCGTCTACCCTTATCCACTCACAGGCAAAGTTAACATAAGAGCTGAAATTAAACAATCCTTAAGCTTCTAGAAGCTTTCTTCACACTCATCTGACCAGAAAAATAGGATATTCTTTCAAGTCAACCATATCAGAAGAGCTACTACCCTGAAGAAGATCTGTACAAAACGCTTGTAATAACCTGCTAGGCCTAAAAAACTTCGTACCTCGATGACTGTAGTAGGCCTAAACTAAGAAGTTATTGCTTCAATTTTCTTGGGATTCACTTGAATGCCTTCACTTGAGATCACATGTCACAAGAATGAAAAACTTTCTAGCCAAAACTCACACTTTAAAAACTTAGCATATAGCTGATGCTTCCTCAATGTCTGCAATACCATCCTTAAATGCCAAGCATATTCTTCCTCGGTCCGGGAATATACTAAAATATCATCTATGACAAAAATGAAAAAGCGATCCAGGAATGGTCTAAACACCCTATTCATTAGATCCATAAAGGCTGCTAGTGCATTAGTGAGTCCAAATGACATCATCAAGAACTCATAATGACTATACCTAGTCCTGAATGCTAT
The DNA here is from genome assembly GCF_030052815.1 of Hevea brasiliensis. Taxonomy (NCBI): domain Eukaryota; kingdom Viridiplantae; phylum Streptophyta; class Magnoliopsida; order Malpighiales; family Euphorbiaceae; genus Hevea; species Hevea brasiliensis. The sequence goes on along the minus strand of NC_079509.1, from coordinate 21,137,023 downwards.
TTTTGACACATCATCACTCCTTATTCTTAGCTAATGATAGCCCGATCATAGGTCTATCTTAGAGAAATATCTTGCTCCTTGCATCTGGTTAAACAGGTCATCAATCCAAGGGAGTGGATATTTATTCTTAACTGTCATCTTATTCAGTTTGTCTGTAGTCAATGTACAACCTCATGACCCATCATTCTTCCTTACAAATAAAATAGGAATATCCTAAGGTGATGTGCTTGGCCGGATAAAACCCTTGTCTAAAAGCTCTTGTAGCTGTTCTTCAATTCTTTTAACTCCGTTGGCGCCATCCTGTAGGGTGGTATAGAAATGGGGTTTGTACCCAATATAATATCTATGCAGAATTCAATCTCCCTATCAGGTGGCATCTTAGGAAGCTCTTTAGGAAAAACATCCATAGATTCCCTAACAATAGGTACATTTTTCACACAAGTGCCTTCAACAGATGTATCCCTCACTAGTGCCACATAACCTTGACAGCCACGCCTTAACATCTTTCTGGAACTTATAGCTGATAATAAATTGTATGGAGCTACACTTCTATCATCATCAAAGCTAAACTCTTCCACTCTAAAAATATGGAAATACACCTTTTTATTATTTCTTAATCCTAACTTGATTGCTAACTCCATTACTTACAAAATTCTAACTCTGCGATTGGTTTCCGCTAGCACATCCACCATATAGTATCATACTATAGTACTAACCTATTACTCATTTTATGGAACACAGGCCATTCACCATGGATGATTCTTCTTGTATCTCCTTTTTAACATGACCATCAAAATACTATCATTCCCTACTATCCTTTGTACAGAATTATTCTTCATGGTTAAATAGATATCCTTTAACCTATAATTTCCACCTGAACTATCATGGTAGTGAGAAATGGGTGTTGTACCACAATCCCAGACAAGATACTTTATGCATTCATTCTTCTTGATATAGCCACATTGTCACACCTTACCCCTCTGTAAGGCATAACATGATCCCGTAGTATACTAAATGAATTACCGAATTTTACCTACTGATAACCCATTAAATACACTACAAGGGATTTTAAAATAATTTTCTTACTTTTTGAAGGTGGTGAGCATTTTTGGTAGGAATTAAAAACTTTTATTGAAGTTAAACCACATATCAAATTTTCAATCAATTTAAAGTTTCTGCAAATTTTATAAAAATTTTAGTAGAGTACCGTCTGTAGTTGAGAAAAACTAGTTCTTCAAAACCTGTAAAAACACTCCTAATAATTTCATTTCTCAACCCCAACCGCTAATATATTCTCAAATAAATACAATTCAACCAAATTTCAATTCAAAATTTATAACTCAAAATTTTTTTCAAAATAATTCGATAAATTCATAAGCATTGCATTAAATTAAATTTACATACACAAGTCTTAATTTATAAAAGGAAAATCAAAATAATATTATTATAAATTTTAATGTACAACTGCTCATCTAACTACTTAGATACATATGAACAAAAGATTATTTACATCAAGTTAAATTTATAAGGGTATAAATAAATACCCGTACAAAAATCTTTAAACTGTGCTCCTCTATTATTGTAGCAGCTCACTTTGCTGCTATATCATTTTCCCTATTTGTGACAGCAAAATAAAGCTATTGCTGAGTAAATTTTACTCAGTGGTGCACAATTTAAAAAGCTGAACATAAACCATTCATTGCCAAATCATAATTTAAACATTATACAATCACGTTTCACAATTTTCAAATCACATTTATAACAAATCACAATTTAAATATTTCACAATTTTCAAAGCTCAATATAACACAAATTTAGTCAAACAATTTAATAAACACAGTGTTGCCAATTAATAACACAACTTAGGCCACAACACAAAATTTCTAAACATGTCGTGTTGTACACCACTGTCGACACCATATTTTGGCCGATCCCCAAAATCAACAAGACTTTGAAACCGATCCCCAGCACTAGGTCTCCCTGGGCCAGCCAATGACATTTCCGATTTCTCTTTATTTTTCTTTACCAGATGACCATATTTCCGAACTCTCCTTAAAAGGAATTGAATCAATGCTAAGTCCTAACATTCGTTAAAGCCCTGCCGATCTCTCAAATCATTTACCGATCTCTCAAACCCGCTGTCGAATTTCCGGACCCGTCGGGTATATCCCTGATCTCTGTTGATAAATGATGTGAACTAGCATTAGATCTTTTCTTACTAGTTTTATTGCCGATCTCCATTTCGGAAGATTAAGAGCTAAGGTTTTGGTTTGGTTTAACGAGGGTTCCGATCTTAAGTTTTCAAGTTAAATTTTCAATTTTAATCAAGTCCCGTTCAGCATTTCTTCCCCACCGATCTCATGCTTATTGTGCTTTCCGATCTCTTATACTTAGATTAATAATTGCATTTAGATACTTAGGCAATTCAGAGATTTTCCAATCACATCCATTCATTGAACAAAAGAGACATTCCATTTCATTTCATTTTTTTCGTACAAGCTATTCGGCTGGGGGATCACCCCCAGCCTGATTTACATTTTGCTCACACTCTCTCTCACCCTCGGCTTCCTCCTCACTGTCCTCATCGTCGCCCTCAGGAGCCAAGTCGGCCATCCAGGAGAAGTCCTCTTCAGGGTAGCGCTTCTGGAGTTCAGCCAAGAGGTCCTTGTGAGCATTCACATAGGCTCCGGCTATTCCCGCCACCATCTCTTCGTCTCTCTCCTTCAGCTCCTTGTCTTTCTCCTTAAGCTCCTCATCCTTCGCCTTGAGTTCCTCTATAAGTTGAGCGACTGGCGGCCGTTGGCGTGAAGCGCTGGACTTCCCAAGAGCACGGTCCCTCTCGGCCAAAATATGATTCTGTTCGCCACTGTCTTCATTGAACTTTGCCCGTCCCTCGACTTGAGATATATAATCCCGAGCGGATGAGAGTTGGGATCGGAGGGAAGCCACTTCCTGATTCTTCTTCCCGATCTCCTTACCCAGACGCTGAATCTTTTCCCGAACCATGGTCTGGTTCACCAGACACTCACGTTCAGGCTCATGGATCGAGTCAAGATATCATCGAGACCATTCCGGGATAGCCTGTCCCGATCCTCCTGAAAGAAGATGGTAGACCCCAGGACTTTGGCAAAATCGGGGTTCTCCCTATGATCGGTTATTCTTCAAGGAGTCGATCAGTATTTGAGAGCCACGAGAAGAGGTCCTCCCAGAAGCTTGAGTAGGCCCCCTTTCTGTGCTTGGAACAATTGGGAGAGGTGGAGGCTGCTCTTCCGTTCTAGGAGGAGATCGGACAGCTTCTGAGGTCGGCGGACTCGAAGGTTGAGGTGGGTCTCTTTGTATCTCCCCAGGCTCATGACCGGGTGTTCGAAGCATTTCCGAACGCTTCATCTCCTTTACTTTCCGGGAGATCTCTCTTTCCTTCTTCCGCTTCCTAGAACCCTCACCACCCGCCATACCTGCACAAAGAAAAGGTTAGTGAGATCGCTAAGGTCGTGAGAATCGAGGTATAGAAAATACCAATGCCGAGGTCAGAGAGCGGAAGTTCGCGGTCTTGGCCGGTGAGCAGTTGAATAGTCCAATGGTGCAGCTCGGCAGTCACCGCATCCAAACAAGAATACTTTTGAGTGGCGGCCTGACTCTTCAGATCCATCACTATTAAGCTTTCCTCCTGACTCAGGGTAATGTGCTTCGGAAGCAAGGGCCCCTGGTACCACCAGCTACGGGGGAAGTCCTCAAAGCAGCTCGGATCTTTGCTCCTCAGAATGAAGAAACGGTTCTTCCAATTCTTAAGGGATGAGGGCAGATCGGAAAAGAGCCCGCAATGAGGCTTCGCCTGAAAGAACCAGTGTTCGTCATCCTTTCGGCGAGTTAGTCTGTGCAGCTCGGCGAAAACCTTAGCCGTAGGTCTGATTCCCTTAGCTCGGCATAGACCTCGGAAGGCTACCAAGATCCGCCACGAGTTAGGGTGAATTTGAGCAATGCACGCTCGGTGAAGTTTTAGGACCTCCTTATAGAAGTCATCTAGAGGGAACCGAAGACCGGCCTTTAACTGTTCCTCGTACACCATAACCATGTCATTCCCTTCAAAGGAGTGATCGACACGAAGATCGCCATGGCACTTGATTAGCTCGTACGAATCAGGCCGAATGTTGTATTCTTGGCTAAATGATTGCAGATCGGATACTCGAAGAACCGACGGTAGCTCATCTATAGGGAGAGTCTCCCTCCCTGAAACAGGTGCACGCCTTGATGGTATGACCCGCCCCAGGCACAGGCGGAAGCCACAGGAGGTTCAGGTTGCGTGCTTGGCCCGACTACCTCTTCGTCATCAGACGACCATGAGAACTGAATGGAAGGAGGGCTCGCCGCTCTCTGACCTTCGGCACCGCTCATTTTCAAAAGGAATAAAGAACTTAAACTAAAAAAGAAGATCAAAGCCCTTACCGGAGTCTGATCGGCGTCGGAAGAACTTGAGAAAACGAGAGAACTTCGAAGTTGTGAGCAGGGGATTGAAAATGGAATGAGAGAACAACTGGCTAACCCTCCCACCCCTATTTATACTAGTCCGAGCATTTAATGCTCGCGAGGTTCTAGGCAGCGCATCGATTGGTGGGACTCGGCAATTACGACATTTCTCTCAAATATCCGAATGTTCTGAGATCGGTTAATTGGAGATCGGCATAATAAGTTAAATATTTTGAATAAAGGATCAGTTAAGTGTCATTCAGGTAAAGCACCAGATTGGATAATCACATTAGAGATCGGAAAATAATCAATGCAAAAATAATAAGATGATAACCGACAAAATAAAGTCTTTATTTTCAAAAGATCGGATTACATCATTTGGGCGATCTCTAGGGATCGGATTACACTAAAATTGGATCACATCATTTCTGTGATCTCTAGAGATCGGATTACATTGAAAACAAAATACATCATTTGGGCGATCTCTAGGGATCGGAATGTCACATTGTGACGGATCCAAAGGGGTGTCACCGACCAGAACCGAGGCGCTGTCGGAACACCCAATGTGGAGGAAAGCCGCTGTCGGAACACTCAATGTGATGAGAAGCCGAATGAACTCAGTTAAGCGACTCGAGATCGGTACAACCGAGGTCCGCAATACAGATCGGTCAAATCCAGTTCTCTCACCATCGTCAGTTAAGGTCATTCGATCACCGGGATCGTAAATTTTCAGTCGGTGAGTAAAAAGGTCCATCGGAAAGGGATCAAAAGCCACAGTCTTAGCCGGAATTACTGCCGGAACAGTTAAAACAAGTAAGAAGGAAGAGAGGAGAATCAGAAGAAGGAAATGTCTATGTTATCAGGGGTATATATAGAGGGAAAACGAGCATTTATTGCTAAGCAGAAAACGAAGCGGACGCTTCGGGAATCGAGGGACAATTAATGCTTTGACCAGACCGGACCTGAAGAAGGGAAAAGATCGGAATAGTAGATCGGAAGGTGGGAGACCAGCATGAAAGGTCGGAAAGAACATGTGAAAGAGATCAGAAAGAGGAGGGATCGGTAGGCAAAAAGAATAAGACAAATCCCAACAACCGTCGTCAGAATCAGAGCCGAGGTAGTTAAGGCGTTGCAAACGAGATCTCCACCGCACGCCTAAGAATCGCCCGCAATGCTGACAGGTGCCAGGGTATGTCATGACAGTCCTGTACATTCCAATCTCCACCGTTGATCCCACTTGTAAGGACAAACCCGAAACCCTTAGATCAAGAGAGAAGACGACAATACCAGCGTCTTTCGCTCTTAGCCCTCAGATCGTTCCGGACAAGGAAATTTGGACCGTCAGATGGAAAGAAGAAAAGGACAAATATTATGAAGAGTGATCTCAACCATTCATTTTGATTCTCTTTAATTCCTAAACCTCCGATCATGTCCTTCAAATCTTGACCCTCCATCTCCTCAAAATAAATCCGACCCTTCACGAAGAGCACCGATTCCTATAAATACCGCATAAAAACTGCTCAAGGGCGGACGGAAAAATAGACAAGAGGTCATTATTATAGCAGAGGAACTCTGAAAGTTCATTTAGTTTGTTACTCGCTACTTAGAAGTGTCGATTAAAAGACTTTTGAAACTAGTTTTCAAGTGTTTTCTTGAAGAGATTCGAATCTGGAACTCTACATTTCGGTTTGTTCATTATCCGGTCATACTCTCACTTTACGCCTTTTATCATCTCTGTTTTCCTTTGTCCAAGCTCAACTTCATATCACTCGGTTCTTTCTATCTTGATCTGATCGCATTTTAGCTAAGTACCCTCCAGTTCACGAAGAACACCACCCTCAGGCCAATCAATCCGTTGCCTTATCACCATTCGACACCCCATAGTTATTTCAATAAAATTGGCTCCTTACAGGTAAGAGCTCAGTTTTATTAAGTGCCTATATTTACTTTCCGCATTTTCTTTGTTCTTCTTACATCTATGACTTTCTTCAAGATTACTTTTGCACAAACGATCCCTAAAGAATGACACTCCCAAATCATCTCTTTAGTGATCAGTTCATTTTTATTAATCTTTATCATTTCTGAAAGCAAGTTTTCTAACTCCTAGTAGTATGTAAATGGTTGGGTAAACGTAGGTAACTGCAACTTAGAGGTCTCTTTTAAAAGAAAAAACATGAATAACACGTCAGGAAGATAGCCAAACTATTAGGCTGACGTAAACAATTCGGCAAGATGTCATAAAGCGAAATAGAACCAAAGTAAACAAAACAGAATAGATCGGATGTTAATAGATATTGGTAAAATGACTACATGAAAAGGTCAGTGAATCAAGTCTAGTGTTCCCCGTTCAGCCACAGGGTATCCAGAAACCTTATCCCCAGCATTTTTGAATGCCAGAATTCTTAGTTTTAGGTTCTTAGGACCCGTAGCTGTGGTTAAATTTTTAAAGGTCGGAAAAGTCTTTGTCCGAGTCCCGTCAAAATAGAAGAGGTCGGAAGAGTCCTTATCCTATCCTTGCCTAAAAGTTTTAAATCAACAGTTAAAGGAGATCAGAGGAGAGTTCTTATCTGGTCTCCAACCCGAAATCCCAATAAAAGAAGATCGGAGGAGAGTTCTTATCCGGTCTCCAATCCAAAAATCTCAATACTCTTAAAGGAGATCGGAGGAGGGTTCTTATCCGGTTTCCAATCCAAAATTTTAATGAACCATTAAAGGAGATCGGAGGAGAGTTCTTATCCGATCTCCGATCCAAAATTTTAATACATATTTAAAGGGATCGGAGGAGAGTTCTTATCCGGTCTCCAATTCAAAACCCCAACAAATATTCAAAAGAGATCGGAGGAGAGTTCTTATCCGATCTCCAAATCAAATTTTAATAAATATGCAGAATAATCTCGCAAACAAAAGACATAACTCAACTTCAACTCACTAAGGTTGTCTCATTTACTTATGTATCTGGGTAATCCAAATGGTGAGAAAGCAAATATTCCCCTATATCAGAAGGGTAACATATTAACTATCAAATTTGAAAGTGTAAAGTTAAATCTACTTACCCTTGTTAAGGGACGAGGTGAGGTGCCTAACACCTTCCCCACCCGTTTACAGACCCCGAACCTAGAATCTCTGTCTTGAAGTGGTTTCATTTTTAATTTATTTCCCCAAATGGTTTTCTTTAGTTTCCCTCAAAACTAAGGTGGCGACTCCTCACTCTTTCCCACTTCGGTGAGTGATCGTCCAGGCGACCGCAAAATATTCCACTTGTAAGGCAAACTCACCCCACTTGTAACACCCTCCCGGAAGCAACTCCGTACAGTTTACTGTTCCGGTGACCGGTGTCAGTCCGGACAGCTAGAACGTCCGGAAAAATATTTAAACTAAAGTGAGGGATCATAATTAACTCAAATATTAATAAGAAAAATTTAGTAAAAATTTTAGAAATAAAATACAACCAAGTCAAACGAGCCGGTGCCCAAGCGATGGGTAACCAGAGGGAAGTTGCGGTTCTCGCAACGAGGAGCCCTGGACCCGGGGGAAAAATTGTAAAATAATTTTTAGGACTCCAGAGAAGGGTCATTGAGGTTCCCATGACATTAGAATGCCAAGAAAATATTTAGAAAAATTTTTCAATCGGTACAGACAATTTTGACCCGTTAAACCAAACGGAGGGCATTTTGGTCATTTCGCCTTCAGAGGTGATTTTTGGCCGACTTGTCCAGTTGAGTAAATAATTAATATGACATAAAATATGAATAAATATTACTAAAAATTAATGTGAAAATGAGTAGAGAAAAGAAGAAAAGAAAATGAAAGAAAAACCTAAATATGACATCACATGATGTCATTTGGAGGGCTTCCACCAATCACAACCTAATAAGCCAAATTAAAAAGAGAAAAATGACAAATGAAGACACAAAATTTCTGGTTCTTCTTCTTCTTTTGGACGTGAACCACTTCTTGAGCCTTCCTCCATGGATGCTTTTTGAAGCTCTAATTTCCCATTAAAATCTTCCATATTTTCCCAACCTCCAAACACAAAAACTTGATTTTTGACCTAGCTTGAGAGATTGGAAGCAAAAGGGAGTGACTAGCTGGATTTTCAACCAAGGTTAGTGCTTTAACTTATGTTTATTTCTGTGTTTTATAGAAGAAATTAGTAGATCCTACAACTAGATGCCATAGAAACTTGTAGATGAGTGAAAATCTGGAATCTGTACAGTGTATGCGTGAACAGTAAATTTTAAAAATTTATAACTGGAGTTAGGAATCTCAGATCAGGGTGATTTTTATGTCAAAAGAAACCTTAAGGAATGTTCTAAAACTTTTTAGTTTTATGTCAGACTTGATTCTAATGTTAGGTTAGGGTTTGAGGACAAAACATTTTATTGCTCAGATGTGGACTCTGTTCTGCTGATTTCCTGCAACATGACAGCCACCTTCAATAAATCATAACTGGAGCTATAAAACTCAAAATGATGTGATTCTTGAGTCCTTGAAACGATTATTGAATGCTCTAAAACCTTGTAGTTATGGCCAAGAGCTAATTGTGGTAGCTGCTGGGTGATATTTTTACATTTCCTTACTACTATCCTGCATGTACTGGATTCTGGACAGGTTGCACCTTTTTAATTAGTTCTGCAATTTCCGATCTGATTTTGATGTGATTCCAATTGGAGATTGAGTTAGACATATGAAGGTTGAGTTCTGGAAAATATGGTCTTCAAATCTTGTTTCTATAAATTATAGTGATTATTTTTGCACCCTGTTTCTGCATGCTGATTGTGCACTGAGTGCACTATTCGTTCTAGTAACATGTATATTGCATGAGCTAGAAATTTTAGAGAGAAACTTGGACCTTACTTAGGTAATGGTGAAAGAACATTTTAAGGGTCAATTAGTGACCATTTGAGGTAAGTTCACCATAATTTGAAGAGATTTAGAGTGATGCAAACTTAATTGGTAGGCTGCCTAGGGTAACCAGTAGAGAGAGCTAGAAATTTTAGAGAGAAACTTAGACCTTGCTTAGGTAATGGTGAAAGAACATTTTAAGGGTCAATTAGTGGCCATTTGAGGTAAGTTCACCATAATTTGAAGAGATTTAGAGTGATGCAAACTTAATTGGTAGGCTGCCTAGGGTAACCAGTAGGGAGGCTGTGATTCCAGCCCACTTGGACTGCCATATCTTTGGCTGTGTAGGTCCAATTGGTGTTTGGCCAATTGGACATGAAACTAGGCTTATAATGGCACATTTTTACTAAAGAAACCATGCCCAAAAGACCAAAGCAAGAGGACCAAAACTTGGCCCCAATCCGGATACCCTGCAAACAGCCCTTGCACAATGACCAAATGAATAGTAACTGTTCATTTGGCCATAACTCACTGTAGATTTGGTCAATTGACCTGAAATTTTTACAGCAACAAGTTAAGACATAGACAAACAACTTTCATGAAGAAACCTATCCCAAATTATGACCAGAACCTAACCCAAATGGCAGTCACAGTCACTGTTCAAACCTGCAACTCTGCAGATTTTGATTTGAGCAGTAATGTTTGGATGGCTATAACTCTCTCTAGAAAACTCGGATTTAGGCGATTCTTGAACCGATGGAAACCTAAGGCATAGTAGAACATTTCATATGAAGAAAGTTAGACCAAATTATGAACTTAACTTGGTCAAATTACTGACCAAATTTGGACCAAAATCTGCCAAAACCCAAAAGTGTAGCATGAACAGTGCACGTGAACAGTAAACTTATTTTGGCCATAACTTAAGCTACAAAACTCCAAATGGAGTGATTCAAAAAAGGAAATTCAACTAGACAGAATAAGGAACAACTTTCATGTTTACCATTTCCTCAAATTCCCACTGTAAAAATAACAAATGGAATAGTAAAGATGAAGCATGAAAACCGAAAATTTTGCTCAATTAGCATTAAGCTTAAAAACGGTATTGGCAACCAATACCAACAAGTTTGAAATACAAAATGTGGTATGTTTGAGGTGTTAAAACCAATACACCTATTTTCTATGCAAAAGTCAACTTTTTGTTGACTATTGAAGTGAATAGTGACATAAGAACTTGAAATTCAAAAATTAAAGAATTCAAAAGTATCAAATGCCCTAGTAGGCCTAATGTGATTGGTTTGGATAGGTTGGCATGCCAATAGGGTTCTGATAGCAGTACTGCGTATGATGTATGGCTTCATTGCCATTCTGTGATGTGATAGCCTATGGCTATACTGAATATGATGTTTTACTTGGCTTTATGCCTTATTGCTTATATGGCTTATTAGCCATTCTGTTTGCACACCGGGAGACACATTGTGACCGATGGTGTGACGGCCCGAGGTACCTGGCACCCAGTGCTAGTTTACCCGTTTATCCAGTCCGGTCATTTTGTATAGGTTACTTGGGCATGGAAAAGTATAACTGTAATTGAGCTGATTGTTAAAGAAAATACGAAAATTAAATATCAGGAATGATTATGATAGAATACAAAGAAACTCAAGATCATGAAGAAAATAATTAACAAAATGCATGAAGAAGTTAATATCATAAAACGTAATTAGCCCTCGACTAAACATTAAGTTGATAATTATTCAGTTCTTATGAACACAATGGCTAAGAAATTATGATTTTTATTTGCATATTATATTTCTTGTATTATTGGCACCACTAAGCTTTATGCTTAGCACGTCGCTTTTGCAACGCGTAGGTACTGAAGATTTGGACAGAGGGCCCAGTAGACCACAGATTGGGTAAGGCCGTTCACAGTTCTGCATAGTGTCCATGTCACCTCAACTTCTACAGTGCATTGGTAGGACACTAGGTGTCATTTTGGCATTCTGTAATAAATTTTGATTTTCTCATATGTAATGAAACTTATGTAATGTATTTTGATTTTCATGTAAATAATGCAAATTTGTGTTTGTAAATGGAAAAGTGAATATTGATCTGTGATTGTTACATGACTATCAAATGAGATAAATGATTGAAAATTGAAATTGAGAAATGAATGGTTGACAAATGTTGAGATGATGATTATTGGAGTTTGAGAGTAATTGAATACGAATATATGAATATTGGAAGTGTTTTTCACAGGTTCCGAAGAACTGTTTTCTCCATTTTTAGCCGGTACTCCGCCGGATTTTCTTTAAAATTTTCGGAACCTTAAATAAATTATAATTTCGATAAATGGCTTAAATAAATTATATTTCACAAGTTATATTCAAAAGGAAGAATAAAAATGAATTAAGATAAAATAGAGTGCTCGGCACACTGAGTGGCATAACTTGCTCAGCTACACTATAGTCGGGTAAGGGGTGTCACACCACTAATCGAAATCAATGAGGGAGGTGGCTAGCTAGCTAATGAGTACTCATCTAAACTCACTTCAGACTGGCAAGCAAGAGAGGAATATAGTCAAATATCAAACTCAACCCCACAAGTGGAGGAGGAACATAGTAAGGGACTGCCATGCCAAGTATGAATAAAAAACAATTTAAAACTATAATGTTCAATTATAATTGATACAACAATCAAACAAACTTCATTTCAAATCTCCATTTCTAAAGTAGGCAACAAAAATTTTCAAATAAAATTCTCAAAGCCAAAACCAAATTCAAAACCATATTGTTTAAATATTTTATACAAATCAATAAATAATTTTCATTCTAAATTTCCATTGTAAAATAGGTAACATAACATTCTCGAAATTCATAATGAACAAAACACATTCACAATATATAACAAATCAATTTTTATTGTGAAAACTATAATTTAAAAATTTTTGTGCACAAACCTGATGTGAGTCGCCTCTAAGACTTGACTCAGTTTGCCTTATCCTTTTTCAGATCTTTTTTAGCTGAAACACGCAATTTATAGTGTTTCAGTATCTTATCTCATAATAAATCCAATAATTTATTTCATACTTATTTAATTGTATCTCTACATAGGCCTAAATTGGCATTTTCTAAACTTTACATTTCGGGATTACTATTCATGATACTATTCCGATCAAATTTTTGACTTTCTTATGCTTAATAGGTATGTGAATTCCAATTACACCCACATACCACATTTTGGGTGCTTAATTTGTTGGTTTAGGTTGTCATTTCAATTTCTAGGTCTCCTAAGATAAAACTCAATTTTTCAGTTTTGGTGCCCTATTTTGCACTGTTCCATTGGTCTAGTTATTGTGGAAATTTGGCTAGGTTTCTTCATCAAAGTTGTTCCTTATTGTCTTACCTTTAATTCTCTTTTTGAATTTCTACATTTGGAGTTTTGTAGCCCAAGTTATGGCCATTTTCCTAAGGTTGGTCGGATTGGTGTTATCCAGAATTTCTGCGCAATTTATTGGTTCTGGCAGTTTTGGACAACTAACTTTGGGTGGCAATTTCACTTGGTTATAGGCAGAATTTGGGTTGGTTTTCTTCAAGAAAGTTGTAGTGCTATGTCATACCTTTCCAATGCCACAAAATCAGGTCATTTGGACCTGTCTAGCCCAAGTTATGGCCAAATGAAAATAGTTCATTTGGTCATTTTTATACAGTGACAGTACACAACATCCGAGTTTGACCTAATTGTTCACTATGTTAATGCAATTTTCTGGGCATGGTCTCCAAATGAAAATTGTGTCTTAATGTGTCTATTTTCATTCTCAATAAGCCTCACACCAATTGGGTTGGTAAAATTCTAGTTTTGGTCCCTGAAATAGACCTAGGTCAAACTGCCAGATTAGGACCCCACTCCAATCCGAATTGTAATTTGTTTCTACCAATTCAAACACAACACAAATGGTCCTAATTGACCATTTTTAACCTCCATTAAGATCATTTGCATCAATTGATCATTTTCTCCAATTTTTCCTCTAACTTCAAGAACTCAAGAACCCTAATTTTCTAAATTACTCAATTCATGCAATCAAAGTGTGGTATTCACACATACATACTCAATTGAAATTAATTGCATGATTAATTAACATGAAACACACCATTTCCTCAAGTTTACAAGGTTGGCTGAATTCCATATGGTCCATTTTCTTGTCATTTAATTTCAATTTTTCATCAAACTCCAACTTCACTCAAGTATTTAAATCATAAGATAAAGAGAAATTGAAGAATAAATACTAACCTCACTTGGCACTTTTCAAATCTTCAAATCCTTTCTCTTTTCTTCAAAATTTTTTCTTCAATTCTCCTTCTCAAGTTGCAAGAGCAAGGTTTATTTAAAAATTTGGGGGATTTTATGGCTAATTTAGGGGTTTGAAAAGCTTAAAATTAAGCTTTAATGGAGGATAAAAAAAAACAAGAGAGAGAGAATGGAGATGGTGCCGCCTATGAGGTTGAAGGAAATGCAAAATTGGTTTTCAATTTCATATTTTTATGTCTTATTTTTGACTTAGTCAAATTATAATTAAATAATTTTTATTTATGATGTCATGGGTGAGGTCACAACATGATGTCATTAATTCTATTTTCTTTTCTTTTTCTTTTTTGTTTATTTTTCCTTGTTTATTTAATTTAATTATCTATTCCGAAATTTTCATTTCTCCTATTTTATTAGACAATTAGGTCAGGAGTCACCTCTAGGGGTGAATTGACCAAATTGACCCTCACCGGTTTGATCCGGTTTGCAAATAATTCAGTATTTCTTCCGGGAACCTGACCTAATTATTTGACCTACTTATCAACTCTTTTCTATAATTTTCTCTTTTCCACTAGGTTCTCAATAGTCCTTAGTGTTAGTAGTATGCCCTAGAGCATATCATTTAGTATGTATCTTGTACATATTTTTATTAATAAAAGGCATTTCCACTTTTCCTTTTACATAATATATTTATGTGTAATAGAAAAGGTCCATTGATATTTTGTTAGAAATATTATTCTTAAGTTGTTAAGAATATGAGTGACAATATTTCTAGCACAAAGTATCATAAATAGGTTCACAATCGAGGATACTTCATAATAAGGACATGACTTATCCAGAAAGATTGTATTCATGTTTGTTCCCAAGTTATTTATATGAGATATAAATAAGATGGAATGGTGAGTCTCATGCCATATAACAAACATGATAGGCACTTGTAAATGATAAGTAGGCCGAACCAGTGACACTTATGACAAGCACATAGAGTTTACTCTTGTCAATGTTTTGTCATAAATCATATTAGTGCATATAATCTTTAGACCTGAGATAGCACAGTTATCTTGTATATAGGTAGTTTGAGTTTGATACTGCTTTCATACTTGTATTGTGTATGGGTATATGGGCATCTGTTGGCTCCTACTAGTTATATATGGAGGTAGGTATTGATCAAGATAGAATCTGTTCCTCTAAGTAAATAGAGATAAAATCCTATGTTCATTTAATTGTTCTTGATGTTTCAAGTTCCTGGCCAGGACAGATAGATTTATTCAGAAAAGAGTTTCTGATGAGAAAATCTTTTTAATCAAGAACTGGAATTAAAAGAGAACATAATATTCATAGCAAATAGAGTTTGACATAAACCATGACTCCAGCTTGAGTTGGGATTTTGTAACAGAGAGATTCTAGTGCATTGTAACATATGATTATACGTTCATTTAAGGTAAACCTTATTACTAATTGGGTGGCCATGGCATGCTATGCTAGGTGTTAACCATGGTCTATGAGGTTCATAAAATGATTTAGAGAAATCATTTATGGTAAGAAAGAGTTCTGATGATATTAAGAGTTGATATCATGTCTCATTGTCAATTAGTGATGAGCCTAGTAAGTCACACGCATACACAAGTTATCACCTATTTAAATATGATTTAATTAATTAATTAAAGAGTTTAATTGATTAATTAAATAGGTTTGGTTTGCAATTAAATTGCAAAGTCCCTAGCATGACTTGAAACCAAATCTAGATTATTGGATGTATAGTATAAGTTAAATTTATATTTAAAGTGTTTAAATATGAATTTAATTAATGAGAAATTAATTAATAGAGATTAATTAATTAATTTATATTTGATATAAATTGATTAGAAGAAGAAAAATAATTATTTTGGGTTAAGAACTCAAAATTAAGACACAGGGGCATTTTGGTCATTTCACAGTGTGACACGTGGCATCATGAGATGGTGACATATGGGATTACACATAAGCTTGCCAAATGTTTTTTAATCATGCAAGATGATTAAAATCAAGATTAAATATAGGTTTGACACTTGGCACAATGTGATTGGGTCACTTAAACCTAGAGCTAATCAAAGGGTGACATGTGGCAAGGGTTTAATGTGTTAACCTAGCTATTTAAGTGTTGTTATGAAAAGAAAAAGTAACCAGTAGCCACTCCTCTCCTTTGTCACGCCACTTTGAGGCTTTTCATCTATTCTTCTTCATCTCTCATCAATTCAAAGAGATTAGCCATCAAACTCTTGAATTAAGAACACTAGAAATTGTTTCTAGTGTCCTGTTTACATCTCTAATATCTTAAAAGGCAGAACTTGAATTTCTAATTAATAGAAAAAGCTTTAGAAGCTGTTCAAGGGCTGCCATAGGTGTTCTTCGTGTGGACAAGCTAGAGGGGCAACATCTGGTGTCCTGAAGACGAATCTCAAAGGCGCAGACACGCTGTAGTGCATCAAGAGGTTAGTGTAATCGTTCTTGATTTAATCTAGGGTTCTAAAATTAATCTGATTAATTTTAAAATCTTAAATGGAAAATATAGATCCAAAAACACATTAAAAGAGTTTTAATATGTTGTTTATCATTGAAATCAAATAGATAAAAAATAAATCTTGCATGATGCATGTGACCCTAGGTGAAAATTTTTGAATTCAATGGTATAAACTTATGTTTTTCACGCTTCCGTTCCTTCAATTGATATCAGAGCCACTATATTTGCCATTTAAATTGTTGATTATATGATTTAATTGTGTGATTTGATCATGAGATGATTGATCCATTGTTGGTTGGATCAAGAGGTGTGGCTGCATGCTTGATGAACTCCAACATGGTGCGCATGGCTTGGGAAGATCATGGTGCGCATGGTTGTTATTAAATTCTGCAATTGTTGCATGATGAAAGGTTCATCATATGACTAATTAAAATGTTTAATTAGGATTTTTAAAAGTTGTTTGAATGTGATTCAAATCTGAATTTTTAAAGTTGTTTGAATCATATTTAAATCTGATTTTTTAAAATTGATTGAATAAAATTCAGATATGATTTTTTAAAAAATGTTTGAATGTGATTCAAATCTGATTTTTTAAAAAATGTTTGAATGTGATTCAAATCTGAATTTTAAAGTTGTTTGAATATGATTCAAATCTGAATTTTTAAATTTATTTGAATGAGATTCAAATCTGAATTTTTAAATTTATTTGAATCATATTCAAATCTGGATTTTTAAGTTGAATATGAGATATTCAATTTAATTTAAGTATATATGTTTTATTTAATTGTTAAATAGTGATATGCATGATGGATGATCATGGACTATAAAAGACCAATGTGATTGGATTTATTTCTTTTATATTTCTTTGGGATTGTAAATTAATTAATTTATTTTAATTTATTTTGGGCATGTATTATTAAGTTTGTAATAATTTTTGGGTTGTAATTTCATTTATTTAAGTTCTTGTAAATTCGCCTTGGTATGCCAAGGATTACCATGTAATATTGGATTGCAAGAAGTTCAAGGAAGTCAAGAGCATTGATGGGACCAGTGGGAGGAATTCAAGATCAAGTGTTGATTATGTACTCCTTTAGCAACTCTTGTAAAATGAATGAATGAATGAAATGCACCTAGGAATGCCCTGATTCAATTCTTGGTGGCTCAGAATTGAATCCCTTAGAAAGTCCATGATCATACCATATTTATTGCTTATCCATGAATGCATGAGATGTATGGGAATGTATGCTATTATATGATATATGCATGCTAATTGGATAATGTGCAAAGTGAGACCTTAATAGTAATTAGAATGACCATAAAATCTTCCAAACAAATGATTAAGTTGGAAATGCTATAATTAAAGTAATTATAACATAGGCCCTCCATTGGGGCAATTATTTTAAGAAATTTTAAATAGTTGCATGAGATGCAATTAATTTAAGAGATTTTCTTAAGAATAATTGTTAAGCATGAGATGTTGTAAATATGCAAATCATTTAGTGGCCAATATTGGATGTACCTGAGGACACTAAAATTATTTGCATAATTACTGGCTCAATGGGATCAACTTAACTAATGCAAGATAAGTCAATAATGGATGTACCTGAGAATTGGAGCATTAGGGGCAAGGTAAAGGATTAAACCTCACATGAGATGTGATGGGCAAGAAGTTGCTCACTTATAGTTTATTGTAATTCCAATAATGGATGTACCTGAGGATGATCAATAGAATTATAAGAATTCAATCACCCACTAGAAATCTATCCAACTAGGATTTTCGTTTTCTACTTTGGAAGTGTAGGATTCGCTAAGTTAGTGGGAGGACCAATTTGATTAAAAGACCATAATCATTTTGGTTAATTACATGATACATTTACTAATTAATCTGGTTATTTTCTGCAGTTAATTTTCTGATAAAAATGAGCACAAAACAACCACCACCATCCAATATCTTTGCAAGCATACTTAATCACAATAGGTTGACAGGACCTAATCTGTCTAATTGGCTAAGAAATTTGAAAATTGTCCTGAACCTTGAACATATAGGATATGTTCTAGATTCAAATGTTCCTGGTCCCTTACCTCCAGAGGCCACACAAGAGGAACATGAAACTTTGGACAAGTGGAAGGAGCATGATATGAGAGCTAAGTGTTACATGCTTGCTTCCATGAGTAATGAGTTACAGAAGCAACATGAGAACATGCAGAGTGCGAGTGAGATCCTCCTTCACCTACAAGAGTTGTATGGTGAGCACAGCAGAAATGCTAGGTATGAGATATCTAGACAGCTATTCCGTATGAGGATGTCTGAGGGACAGAATGTTGGGGATCATGTCCACAAGATGATTCGGCTGATTGAGCAGTTAGAACATCTTGACTTCAACATGGATTTCCAACTACAGACGGATTTGATCCTTCAGTCCCTTCCTGAGTCTTTTGGGAAATTTGTGACAAATTTTCATATGACTAAACAGGAATGCACCTTAGCTGGTTTACTCCACATGCTGGTTATTGCCCAAAAGAATATGCCAGGCAATAAAGGAAAAGAGGTAGCTTTGGTTGCATCTTCTTCTGCTGGAAAGTCCAACAAGAAGAAGGGCAATAAGAAAAAGAAACCTCAGATTCCTAGTCATTCTAAGAAAATAGCTAAACAGAAAAGGAAGACTAAAGCTGATGGAGGCAAAGGAAAGTGTTTCCACTGCCAAAAGGATGGGCACTGGAAAAGGAACTGCCCAGAGTATCTTACTTCTCTGAAGGACAAGAAGGATACATCTTTGGAAGGTATGTCCATATCTTGTTATTTAGATTCTGATGATACTCATAGTTCATCTACAGCTTGGGTTTTAGATACTGGTGCCAGTTCTCACATTTCTAATGATATGCAGGAACTAGCAAGCGATGCGACTTGCGTTCTCAAGATATTAGAGTCCGGATTGGCAATGGCTCAACTGTTGAAGCTTTAGCCATAGGATCTAAATCTTTTTACATGTTTGGACATGTTTTGTGTTTGGATAATATTTTATATGTACCTGATGCTTTTAAGAACATCATTTCTATATCTAGTTTGACTAGAAATGGCTATGAATTTCAGTTCACAGATGATGTTTGCAATATTTATTTTGGAAATAAATATGTTGGTTCGGGTTATATGAATGATGGTCTTTATTATTTGGATAATAATGACAAACACAAATTGAATGCAAGTGATCTAAAAGAATGCAATGCCATGGTGAAAACCAACTCAAGTTCAAAATATATTTGGCACTTAAGGTTATGTCATGTTGCAGAAGATAGGATTGCAAAACTGGAGAAAATGGGGATTTTATCCTCATTGGGCTTTGAGCCTACTCCAACTTGTGAATCTTACCTTCAGGGCAAAATGACTAGATCACCCTTTGTTGGACAAGGGCTAAGAGCTGAAAATATTTTAGAGCTAATACATAGTGATGTATGTGGTCCATTTAAAGAAATGGCTAGAGGGGTTTTTCATTATTTTATTACCTTTACTGATGATAAATCAAGGTTTGGGTATTTGTATTTGATGAAATACAAACATGAATCTTTTGAAAAGTTCAAAGAATTTAAATCTGAAGTAGAAAATCAAACAGGAAAGAGTATTAAAGCTATTCGATCAGATTGTGGAGGTGAATATTTGAGTACTGAATTTGATAAATACTTGAGAGAGCATGGCATTGTTTCTCAGCTGACTCCTCCAGGAACGCCACAACTGAATGGTGTATCTGAAAGGAGAAATCGTACCCTATTGGATATGGTACGTAGTATGATGAGCTATACTGATATGCCAATCTTCTTTTGGGGATTTGCATTAGAATCAGCTTTGTATATTCTGAATAGGATTCCATCAAAATCAGTTTCTTCCACACCTTATGAGATATGGCATGGAAGAAAACCAAGTCTTAAGCATGTTAAGATTTGGGGTTGTCCAGCTTATATCAAAAAGCTAAACACTGATAAATTGGAGACCAGATCAGAAAAAGGTCGATTTGTTGGATATCCAAAAGATAGTTTTGGATATTATTTTTATTTGCCTACTTCACAAAAGGTTGCGATAAGTAGAGATGTCACATTTCTTGAACAACAGTTTGTTCAAGAAAGAGGCAAAGGAAGGCAAATAGAGTTAGAATTGGAGAATTCTGACCAACCAACAGATCAGATGGATATAGATCCATCTAGTCAACCTATACCCGTTGATGAAACATCTACAGCTGTTCCTCATAGAACAACCAGGGTATCTCACCCACCAGTGAGATATGGTTTTCTTCATGAAGAAGAACAAGAGTTGTCTATTCATGAAGAGGTAGATCATGGAGATGATCCACTTACTTATGAAGAAGCTATATCAGATATAAACTCTTCAAAATGGATTGATGCTATGAAATCCGAGATTGATTCCATGTATAAGAATCAAGTTTGGGATCTTGTTGACCCACCTGAAGGTATTGTACCTATAGGGAACAAATGGGTTTTCAAGAAAAAAATTGGTTCTGATGGTAAGGTAGAGACTTATAAGGCAAGGCTAGTAGCGAAAGGGTTTCGCCAAAGGCAAGGAATCGACTATGAGGAGACTTTCTCGCCTGTTGCCATGCTTAAATCAATTAGGATTTTATTAGCAATAGCTGCATACTATGATTATGAGATTTGGCAGATGGATGTCAAAACAGCTTTTCTCAATGGATACATTGAAGAAAACATTTTCATGGAACAACCTAGGGTTTTGAATCCTAAGATGGTTCCAAGGTATGCAAGCTAAAGCGATCCATTTATGGGTTGAAACAAGCTTCGAGGAGTTGGAACATCCATTTTGATGAAGCCATTAAATCCCTTGGTTTTATCAAAAATGAGGATGAGCCATGTGTATATAAGAAGGTTAGTGACAGTGCTATCACTTTCCTTGTCTTATATGTGGATGACATATTGTTGATGGGTAATGACACAGGTATGTTGACAACTATAAAGGTATGGTTGTCAAATACATTCTCCATGAAAGGCTTAGGGGAGGCAACCTATATTCTTGGGATTCGCATCTATAGAGATAGAGCGAAAAGAATAATTGGTTTATCCCAAAGTCTATACTTGGAAAAGGTGTTAAAGAGGTTTAACATGCTTGATTCCAAGAGAGGATTGTTACCAGTGAGACATGGTATCCACCTTTCTAAAGAGATGTCTCCAAAGACACCTGAAGAAAGAGATAAGATGGCCAGGATTCCATATGCTTCGGTTATTGGAAGTTTAATGTATGCAATGTTGTGTACTAGGCTGGATATCGCATATGCTGTTAGTTTGACTAACAGGTATCAATCCAATCCAGGTTTGGAACACTGGATAGCTGTCAAGAATATCCTTAAGTACTTGAGAAGAACTAAGAATTTATTCTTGATTTATGGAGGTGCAGACTTGCAATTGGATGGTTATACTGATTTTGACTTCCAATCAGATATCGATGATAGAAAGTCTACCTTTGGATATGTGTTCATTTGTAATGGAGGTGCAGTTAGTTGGAAGAGTTCCAAGCGAGCACGCATTGCAGATTCCACTACTAGGTCGAGTATATTCTTTGCATCGAGATCTTGCAAAGGAAGCTATTTGGATAAATAAGTTCGTGACAGAACTTACAGTTGTTCCTTCCATTGAGTCGTAGTTCCACTACTGCGTGACAATAATGGAGCGATCATACGAGCTAAGGAACCAAGGTCTCACGAAATCCAAACACATAGAAAGGCGCTACCACATTATCGGAGAAATAGTTGGGCGGCGATGCAGCCATGCAGAAAATAGCATCAATGAAAATCCGGTGATCCATTCACTAAGCCTATGTCACGACTCGATTAGACGACATCTTGAGAAGATAGGTCTAAGATATTGTAATGAATGGCTCTAGTGCTAGTGGGAGATTGTTAGTAGTATACCCTAGAGCATATCATTTAGTATGTATCTTGTACATATTTTTATTAATAAAAGGCATTTCCACTTTTCCGTTTACATAATATATTTATGTGTAATAGAAAAGGTCCATTGATATTTTGTTAGAAATATTATTCTTAAGTTGTTAAGAATATGAGTGACAATATTTCTAGCACAAAGTATCATAAATAGGTTCACAATCGAGGATACTTCATAATAAGGACATGACTTATCCAGAAAGATTGTATTCATGTTTGTTCCCAAGTTATTTATATGAGATATAAATAAGATGGAATGGTGAGTCTCATGCCATATAACAAACATGATAGGCACTTGTAAATGATAAGTAGGCCGAACTAGTGACACTTATGACAAGCACATAGAGTTTACTCTTGTCAATGTTTTGTCATAAATCATATTAGTGCATATAATCTTTAGACACGAGATAGCACAGTTATCTTGTATATAGGTAGTTTGAGTTTGATACTGCTTTCATACTTGTACTGTGTATGGGTATATGGGCATCTGTTGGCTCCTACTAGTTATATATGGAGGTAGGTGTTGATCAAGATGGAATCTGTTCCTCTAAGTAAATAGAGATAAAATCCTATGTTCATTTAATTGTTCTTGATGTTTCAAGTTCTGGCAGACAGATAGATTTATTGAGAAAAGAGTTTACGATGAGAAAATCTTTTAATCAAGAACTGGAATTAAAAGAGAACATAATATTCATAGCAAATAGAGTTTGACATAAACCATGACTCGGCTTGAGTTGGGATTTTGTATGAGAGAGATTCTAGTGCATGGTAACATATGATTATACGTTCATTTAAGGTAAACCTTATTACTAATTGGGTGGCCATGGCATGCTATGCTAGGTGTTAACCATGGTCTATGAGGTTCATAAAATGATTTAGAGAAATCATTTATGGTAAGAAAGAGTTCTGATGATACTAAGAGTTGATATCATGTCTCATTGTCAATTAGTGATGAGCCTAGTAAGTCACACGCATACACAAGTTATCACCTATTTAAATATGATTTAATTAATTAATTAAAGAGTTTAATTGATTAATTAAATAGGTTTGGTTTGCAATTAAATTGCAAAGTCCCTAGCATGACTTGAAACCAAATCTAGATTATTGGATGTATAGTATAAGTTAAATTTATATTTAAAGTGTTTAAATATGAATTTAATTAATGAGAAATTAATTAATAGAGATTAATTAATTAATTTATATTTGATATAAATTGATTAGAAGAAGAAAAATAATTATTTTGGGTTAAGAACTCAAAATTAAGACACAGGGCCATTTTGGTCATTTCACAGTGTGACACGTGGCATCATGAGATGGTGACATATGGGATTACACATAAGCTTTCCAAATGTTTTTTAATCAAGTAAGATGATTAAAATCAAGATTAAATATAGGTTTGACACTTGGCACAATGTGATTGGGTCACTTAAACCTAGAGCTAATCAAAGGGTGAAATGTGGCAAGGGTTTAATGTGTTAACCTAGCTATTTAAGTGTTGTTATGAAAAGAAAAAGTAACCAGCAGCCACTCCTCTCCTTTGTCACGCCACTTTGAGGCTTTTCATCTATTTTTCTTCATTTCTCATCAATTCAAAGAGATTAGCCATCAATCTCTTGAATTAAGAACACTAGAAATTGTTTCTAGTGTCCTGTTTACATCTCTAATCTCTTAAGAGGCAGAACTTGAATTTCTAATTAATAGAAAAAGCTTTAGAAGCTGTTCAAGGGCTGCCATAGGTGTTCTTCGTGTGGACAAGCTAGAGGGGCAACATCTGGTGTCCTGAAGACGAATCTCAAAGGCGCAGACACGCTGTAGTGCATCAAGAGGTTAGTGTAATCGTTCTTGATTTAATCTAGGGTTCTAAAATTAATCTAATTAATTTTAAAATCTTAAATGGCAAATATAGATCCAAAAACATATTAAAAGTATTAAAAGAGTTTTAATATGTTGTTTATCATTGAAATCAAATAGATAAAAAATAAATCTTGCATAATGCATGTGACCCTAGGTGAAAATTTTTGAATTCAATGGTATAAACTTGTGTTTTTCACGCTTCCGTTCCTTCACTTAGGACTGTGGTGTCACAATTTCCTGTTTAAAAGTAGGATTAGGATTGACCTCGCAGGCACTTCCCAGGAAGGTCACCCATCGCTGTGACCCTCGGCTCATTTAACCTTTTATGCTTTATTTTTCTTGTTTATACTTCACTATCTGGTAATCACTATTTATTTCCATTCAGGGCTTTTCTAGGTGTCTTCAACATAGTTCTAATTCTCTTAATTGTTCGGACCGAAACCGGTCACCGGAACAGTGCAATATACCAGGCTATGCATATAGGGGTGTTACACACATGTATTGTCTATAGCTTTCCAAACTTTAGCATTAAATTTACCCATATCTTTTGATCCTCCTCTTTAATTTTCATCGTTTCTTCGCAAATATTGTGCTCTACCTATAGGATTTCACTGCACCAACTCCTTATTGTACCATTGCTCTGCCTGGTATATAATTTCATAATTTACTCTATCTATTTACACTCCATTTATATTTCATACCTAGCATCATTATCCTGTGTCCCTGTCTTCTACGGTATCTTGGAAGATACCTCTCACTATCAAATCCTTTCAGAACTATCTCTAGTCTTACATTCATTACTTTGATCTTTATACTTTTTAGTAACCTGTGAGCAACATTTATACCTGTCATATCCTCTACTATTATTCTATTACCTATTATCAAACTGTCACTTATATTTCCTCACAAAGTTACCCAATTGGTCACATTGAAAACACTTGCCTGACTCTCGATTATAGACTCTAGGTCTTACTATTTTGAATTCTAACATCAAATCTCTATGCCATTATCCCTCATTTTTTTCTCTTATCAAGCATATTTGAATCCATTAGGTAGAGTTTTATTCAACTTACTATCTACTGACTTCACTTCTTTGTCTGATAAGACAGTTTAAGTTACCATTGCATACCCTATGGTTACTATCTACTTTGGTTGCATACCTCACCTAACTTTCCTCATACTATTAACAATTTAAAAGGTCATTGTCGCAATGTCCCTTATTCTACCTTAGGAACAGAAAATAGATAAAGTCCATTCCAAATCCTACAATTCTGAACTTCATGTTCTGGCTCCTAATACTGCACCAACTATGACTTGCTCTAAGTTCTACACTTTTGGATTTTATACTGTGACAAATGTTCTCCTCTGTATCCTGACTCTATTCTTCCTAATCTTATCTTAATTTGGGCCTTTCAGTTTATTCTTTAGCCAACTCCTTTTATCTTATCCAAATTCAAACTTTAACTATTTTATTCTTTAGCTCTATTATCTTTTTTGACCTAACTATCATGTCAGAAACTTGTACCTTTTCACTATTTCTACCAAGTCATTGATGCATGCATTTTATATCATCATTTAGGTATAATTTTTGCACATAATGTACTCTTGTTCATAGCTATTACTATAGATATTAGCATATATTTAGTCAATTTTGCCTTTTTATACTTCTTAGTTTAATTTTTGGAATTTATTTGTTTTGTAGGTTAAATTTGGAGAATTTTGGTGTATTTTGATCAGAGCAGCCATTTGAAAGAAATTAGAGTTGAATTGCAAAATTTTGAAGTTGAGTTAAAGAGACCGAAAGTTGCACAACCTGCGATACAGCTTGTGTCACAGGTTGTGTCGATTGTCAGATATGAAGTTTTTCTCGAGCAGAAGGTTTCACAACCTGCGACACAAGGTGCGATACAACCGATTCAGCTTGTGTCGTATTAATGAAAATTGCTGATGTGGCATTTTCGTCCCTCTGATTTAATACATCACTTTCTCTAGAATCTTCTGCCTTTTTACCCATGCTAGTGCAGACCTCTGAACCATATAAAAACTTCTTTTTATCTTTCTTTCTATAAGGAGAAAAAGAAGGAGATTTTGTAAGAGAGAGAGAGAGAGAGAGAGGAAGAGGAGCTCGTGAAATGTGATCTTGCTGTAACAGCAGATGACATTTTCTGTAACACTCCAGCAGCAGATTCTTCATCATTTTATTGGGTTTTTCTGTTCCTTAGCTTAGATTTTCACTATTTCTTCATTTCTATACTTGGGTTTGTCTTGGAACCATGATTTGTGAGTATATCTTTGAGATTCCAGAGATGAGTTTGTAAATACTGCTTTGTATTGTGGTTTTTGAACTGATTTAGTCATTTAAATGAGATTTGCTGCATTTTTATTTTTTGCTTGTGAGCTTGTTGCCTTGCTTGATGAATGGGCCCTCATTAAGTTAAGGTTTAATCCTTGACAGATGGACTGAAAAGTGAATTTTTGGGAAAGATAATCTTGCAGTAAACTTAGTTTTCTTGGTGTTAGATATAAGCTAAGAGGATTAAGGGGACTTTTCAAAAATCAATTACATCTTTAATTGGGTTTTTTTTTCAGGTTTGAAATATAGTGAAAACAGTGTTTGATTTGATGAATATCAACTTTGAAATGCGTGAAAAAAGTTTCAAAGAACTAAAAATTGATTTCCCTCAAAATTGCAATTGTCATGCGTTTGGCCAAATTGGAGATAAATCACATGCAAACAATATTGAAAACTCTATCTCTAGTGTCGCAAGGGTTTTGTGATCGTCGAATGAATTCTCACCGAAGTGGGAAAAGTGAGGAGTCGCCACTTTAATTTTGAGGGAAATTAAAGAAAACCATTTGTAAAAATAAATTAAAAACCACTTCGAGAACAGAGATTCTAGGTTCGGGGTCCGTATACGAGTGGGAAAGGTGTTAGGCACCCTACCTCATCCCTTGACGAGGGTAAGCAGATTTATTGTTGTGCTCTTTATAAATTAAAATTTATAATTAGGGGGTTGGAATGACGATGTTAATCCTTTGCACGGATAAAAGGAATATTTGATGTTTCACTATTTAGGGTTGCCCAAGAACATGAGTATATGAGATGACCCTTCAGTGAATAGTTGTTGTGTAATGGATTTTTTTATTAGGGGTTAATTTGCATATTGAAGTTGTGATGTTTTAATTTGGATTTAAGTTTAGAGAATTCGGGTAAAAACTCTCTCTCGATCTCTTAATGTATTCGGTTTAGAATTTAAGCGGGAGATTTCGGATAAGAACTCTCCTCCGATCTCTATATATTTTATTAAGATTTTTGGCCGAGAATTCAGGTAAAAACTCTCCCCCGATGTCTTAGTGTATTCTGTTTAAAATTTAAGCGGGAGATTTCGGATAAGAACTCTCCTCTGATCTCCACATATTTTATTAAGTTTTTTGGCCGAGAATTTGGGTAAGAACTCTCCCCCGATCTCTTAGTGTATTCTGTTTAAAATTTAAGCGGGAGATTTCAGATAAGAACTCTCCTCTGATCTCCACAGATTTTATTAAGATTTTTCTTGATCTCTTAGTGTATGTTGTTTAAAATTTAAGCGAGAGATTTCGGATAAGAACTCTCCTCCAATCTCCTAGTGTATTTAAGAATTTAAATTGAGAACTCGGGTAAGAACTATTCCCCGTTCTCTTTAATTTA
Organism: Hevea brasiliensis; assembly: GCF_030052815.1. Classification (NCBI taxonomy): domain Eukaryota; kingdom Viridiplantae; phylum Streptophyta; class Magnoliopsida; order Malpighiales; family Euphorbiaceae; genus Hevea; species Hevea brasiliensis. The sequence goes on along the minus strand of NC_079509.1, from coordinate 21,109,413 downwards.
TTGCATTTAAACTGAGCTCGAGTAAGAACTCTCCCCCGATCTCTTAATATATTATGTTTAAAAATTAAGCCGAGCTTGGGTAAGGACTCTCCCTCGAACTCCTAATATGTTACATTAAAAATTAGATTGAGTTTGGGTAAGAACTCTCCCCTAAACTCTTAGTTTGTTGCATTTAAAAAGTGGACTGAGTTCGGGTAAGAACTCTCCTCGAACTCTTAATGTGTTTATTAGAATGGCGTTTGTAGGAACTTTGAAACTAAGGATTCAGATAAAGGGTCTCTCCTGATCCCTCTTTTTGGGAATGGAGTACCGAATACATATGAAACCCGTGTAAAACTTTTCCTAGCCTACAGGACCTTAGAAGTAGGAGGAGGATGAAAGATCAAAATCCTTGCCAATCTTCCACGTGATCACTTTATCCAAACTCTTTGATCCGATCTCTTTTAGTTGCTCGCTTGGGATTCGAGCTTATTTTAACTCCAGATCGATTGTCCTATCACCTGGGTTGGTTCTGTGGCCCGATCTCATAATTTGTTTATTCAACCTATTCTTGTTTTCAGTCTATTCGACCTTTTGCTAAACCTATCTTTTTTATCACTTTTCATTTATTCAGCCCCGAAACTATCATGTTAAAATACTTCTGCCTATATATTTCTTTTAGAGTATTTACGAGTCGCCAATGACTTGATCATCTATTCTTGAAAGGAATGAAACTAAGAAATGATAAATAGAGTTTACGAATGAAGAGAAAAAGAAGACATAGGAAATAACTTCGAGCCTAGATAATCCATTTTGAGATTTAGTGCGACTGGATATAAAAGAAATTTCAAAAGAAAACTGGAGAAAACAAAATAAGGATATTCGACAAAATAACAGTTTAGATGCTTACCTGTGGGAAGTTGAGGAGACAGATGAGCTGACTCTGGAATCCACAAATCTTGTAGAGGTGAAAGCTGATGGCTGAAGGACTTGAACTTACTCGAAGTAATGGGAATAGGTCAAAATGAAGTTGAACTCGGAAGGTAATGCCAGATACTAGAGCGGTGGGAATGAGGTGATGTGAAGATGGTTGCACAGAAACTGAAAATGGAAGTTTCAGGACTTAGAGCTCCTTTTAGTGAAATACTTAAGAAAATTGGTTTCTAAAGTTTCTCAACACTTTGAAAGCTCAGAATGGCAAGTAGCAAAACTGAATCAAATTTTAGAGTCTTTCCACTATAATCACCACCTTCTCGTTTTTTCGTCCATCCCTTCTATAGTATTGCATGCAGGTATTTATAGGGAATGGGTGCACATAATAAAGGGTCAGGATCTTGCCAGGGGGAGACGGAGGGTTTAGATTCAAAAGGGCATAATCTGATATCTGAAAATTAAAGAGAATCAAAATGGAGGGCCGGGATCCCGTTCAGAATATCCGTCCTTTTTCTTCTTAATCCAATGGCTCGGGGTCTTACCTTACAAAATGGATTCAAAGGCTAGGAATAAAAAGTGCCAAACCTATCGTCTGCTTTTTGATCCGAGGGCTCTAGATCCATCCTTACGATTGTGATCAACAATGGAGATTAAAATGTACAGGACTACTTTAACTGTTTCGGCATCTGGTGGCTAAGAAGGCATCCTTGCAAATGAAATGTGTGGTGAGGATCTGATCACGCCTGCAATGCTTTAACTAACTCGGATTTTTCGATGAAAAGAGTTAATTGGAAGTTATTTATCCCCTCTGCGCTCTCTGATCTCTATGGGTCGTCTCCTGCTCCTTTCGATCTTCCCCTTATGACCATCCCCTTTTCTGATCTCTCTCTTGCATTAGGTCCCTCTTATTTCCCGATCTCTCTTATTCCGATCTTTCCTCCCTATCTAACTTACATTGGTCAAAGCAATAAATTCTTCAGTTATCGATGCATCCACTTCGGGTTCTGTATGCAATAAATGCCAGGGCCCTATATATATGCAGCAATAGGAAATCACCTTCACACTTCAATTTTCCTTTTTTAGTTTGTTCTCAATGCACCATTTCTCCAATTCTAGCTTTTCCGGTGATAATTTTGATTATGATGGCCCTTTTGATCTTTTTTCGACTGTTTCCTTCGCCCTTCACTTGAAAATTTATGACCCCAGTGATCAAAGAGCTATGAGAATGTCACTTAATGACAGTGAGGGAACCAGATTAATTTACTGATCAAGATCGAAAGTGACAGTCGTGCCGATCTCGAATTAGTCTATCGGTATAATCAGTAGACCGATCTCGGATAAGAGGACTGCTAATTTCAATCTTGATGTCGGTGACTGCCTCTTGAAGTTCATATCGGGCGTGCCGACTGTAGCTCGGTTCTGGTCAATGACATCGGCGATGACTCTGCTCAATATCATGAGAGTCATAGTCACCCTATCCGAGCTGCACATCTATCCATTGTTTGTGGCTGGCTTTCTGATCAAACACATCTTTTGATTTAGCCACAAGACTAGGCTTTGACATAGGCCAGCCTTCTGGGCCTCGGATTAGTCTTAAGCCGGGTAGAATGTAGTGCTGATCTTTTGAGATCGCCTAAATGATGTAATCTGATCTTTTGAGATCACCCAAATGATGTAATCCAATCTCTTGAGATCGCCCAAATGATGTAATCCGATCTTTTGGAAATGAAATGAAATTTTATTTGAATGTTTTTATTTTGTTATTGCATTGGTTATTTTTTTGATCTCTGATAAGTGTATCCGATCTGATCCCTAGACAAATTGCCATTCGGCGATCAGTAAGTTTGGAAATTTATTCAATTTTGATGACCTTAATTAACTGATCTCCTTTATCTGATTTTTATTGTGTTTCTGGAACCTTCTTGTGACGTGTCAAGGAGGCGGTCCGGTTCTGCTAACCGATGCATCGTTTAGGACTTCGTGAGCATTTAATGTTCAAACGGGTATAAATAGGGGAGAGGTGACTCATTTGCTTCCTTATGTCATTTCAGAGCTTCCCCTAGCAGTTTCAGCATTTCTTCTCATTTTCTAAAGTTTTCAGGCACTAATAACACTCTGGTAAGGACTTTGATCTTTCCTCGATTAATTTTCCTTTTTGTTTTTTGAAAATGAGCAATACCGAGGGTCAGAGAGCTATGAGCCCGCCTTCCGTCCATATTTCGTGGACCTCAAAAGAAGGCAATGTGATCAGATCAGGCGGACAAGCCAGCACAGCCATCATTCCGGTTACTTGTCCGACTACCAGATCGAACCGAGAAACCTCTTCGAGAAGGGAAAACCTGCCAGTAGATGAGCTGTCATCCGTCTTGAGAGAAACCGATCTCCAATCCATAAGTCAGGAGTACAATCTGTGGATTGACTCCTTTGAACTGATCAAATGCCATGGCGACTTTTGGGCTGATCACTTCTTTGAAGAAGGCAATCTCATCATAGTATATGAAGAGCAGCTGAAGGCCAGGCTCCGTTTTCCCTTGGATAAATTTTATAAGGCCGTCCTAAAGTTCCACCACGTCTCGGTAGCTCAAGTGCATTCGAACTCTTGGCGGACTTTAGTAGCCTTCAGGGGCCTCTACCGAGCCAAGAGACTGAAGCCCATGGCTAAAGTCTTTGCCGAGCTGCATAGGCTCACCCAAAGGAAGAACGACAAATTCTGGTTCTTTCAAGCAAAGCCGAACTGCGCGCTTTTTAATAATCTCTCTTCTTCGCTGATGAACTAGAAGGATCAATTTTTCATCCTTAGGACTAAGGATCGAAACGGCTTTGAAGGGATTCCACGTAACTGGAATTATTTGGTCCCCCAACTCCCTAAGAAGCTCTCTTTAAATAAGGACGAAGATGCTATGGTGAAAGAGTTAAAGACTCAGGCATCCGCCCATAAATTCTCATGCTTAGATGTGGTTATGGCTGAACTGAAGTGGTGGATGATGCGGCTGATCACCGACGAAGACTACGAGCTTCAGCTCTCTGACCTCGATCCTGGTACAATCTATATCTCTAGCCTCTAAATCTTAGCAAACTCACTGACTTCTTCTTTATGCAGGTGTGGTGATGAAGGAGCGGAAGCATGAAAAACACAAGTTTAGATCATTGAAATTCAAAATTTTTCATCTAGGCTCACATGTATCATGCAAGATTCATTTTTGTCTATTTAATTTCAATGATAAACAGCATATTAAAACTCTTTTAATATATTTTTGGATCTACATTTGCCATTTAAGATTTTAGAATTAACAGATTAATTCATTAGAACCCTAGATTAGATCAAGAACAAGTGCACTAACATTTTTGATGCACTGCAGTGTGTTTGGCACCTTTGGGATGCACCTAGGACACCAGATGTTGTCCCTCTAGCTTGTCCACACCAAGATTACCAATGGCAGTCCTTAAACAGATTCTAAAGCTTTCCCAATCAATTAGAAAATCAAGTTTTGCCTTTTGAGACATTACAGATGTAAACCGGACACTAGAAATGATTTCTAGTATTTTTAATTCAAGAGATTGTTGTCTAATCTCTTTGAATTGATGAGAAATGAAGAAGAAGAGAAGGAGAGGCAGCCAAGGGTGGCAGCACCAAAGAGAGAACAACAGCTTATGTCTTTTGTTCTTTCATCCTTATACTTATATAGCTAGGTTACCACTTAAAACCCTTGCCACATGTCACCTTCTGATTGGCTCTAGGTTTAATTGACCCAATCACATTGTGCCAAGTGTCAAACCTATATTTAATCTTGACTGTGATCATCTTACATGATTAAAAGACATATGGTAAGCTTATGTGTAGTGCCATGTGTCACCATCTCATGGTGCCACATGTCACCCTGTGAAATGACCAAAATACCCCTGTGTCTTAATTTTGAGTTCTCAACCCAAAATAATTATTTTTCTTCTTCTAATCAATTTATATCAAATATAAATTAATTAATTAATCTTTATTAATTAATTTCTCATAATTAAATTCATATTTAAACACTTTAAATATAAATTTAACTTATACTATACATCCAATAACCTAGATTTAGTTTCAAGTCATGCTAGGGACTTTGCAATCTAATTGCAAACCAAACCTATTTAATTAATCAATTAAACTCTTTAATTAATTAATTAAATCATATTTAATTTGGTGAATACTTGTGTATGTGTGTGACTTACTAGGCTCATTACTAATTGGCAATGAGACATGATATCAACTCTTAATATCATCAGAACTCTTTCTTACCATAAATGATTTCTCTAAATCATTTTATGCATCTCATAGACCATGGTTAACACCTAGCATAGCGTGCCACGGCCACCCAATTAGTAATAAGGTTTACCTTAAATGAACCTATAATCATATGTTACCATGCACTAGAATCTCTTTGTTACAAAATCCCAATTCAAGCTGGAGTCATGATTTATGTCAAACCCCATTTGCTATGAATATTATGTTCTCTTTTAATTCCAGTTCTTGATTAAAAAGATTTTCTCATCAGAAACTCTTTTCTGATTAAACCTATCTATCCTAGCCAGGAACTCTAAATATCAAGAACAATTAAATGAACATAGGATTTTATACCTATTTACTCAGAGGAACAGATTCCATCTTGATCAACACCTACCTCCATATATAACTAGTAGGAGCCAACACATACCCATATACCCATACACAGTACAAGTATGAAAGCAGTATCAAACTCAAACCACCTATATACAAGATAATTGTCCCATCTCAGGTCTAAAGATTATATGCAATAATATGATTTATGATAATACATTGACAAGAGTAAACTCCATGTGCTTATCATAAATGTCACTGGTTCGACCTACTTATCATGTATAAGTGCCTATCATGTTTGTTATATGGCATGAGACTCACTATTCCATCTTATTTACATCTCATATAAATAACTTGGGAACAAACATGATTACAATCTTTTTGGATAAGTCATGTCCTTATTGTGAAGTATCCTCGATTGTGAACCAATTTATGATACTTTGTTCTAGAAATACTGTCACTCATATTCTTAACAACTTAAGAATAGAATTTCTAACAAAATATCAATGGACCTTTTCTATTACACATAAATATATTATGTAAACGGAAAAGTGAAAATGCCTTTTATTATTAAAATATGTACAAGATACATACTAAATGATATGCTCTAGGGCATACTACTAACAGGCGAGTGGTGACGCTTCTAAGGAGAGCCGCAAGCGAAAGAGGGACGTCTCTTGAAAGGTACGGGCGATGAAAGAGGCCACTGCTACTGCTGCTTAGACGCCACATCGAGATTTGGTAGAAATACTGAGCTCCCCTCCTCGACCTCAAGAGCTGTCGGTCTCTGACGTAGAGGTCATTATTTCTCCACCTTAACAGATTGAATGTCCACCTCCTTCGCCTCCTCCAATCTCTTCTAATGTGGAAGGGGAGTCTTCTGGCCCTACTATTAGGATGCTTTCCCGGGGAGCTCAACTCCTCATTCAATCACTAGAAAGGAACCGTTCCACCCGAGGGAATTCCAGTCTGGCCAAAGTCATGAGCGCCTCCATCTGCTTCCAAGAAGATCAGAACAGATTGGCAAAGGAGAGTATCGACAATATTTTAACTCAAACAATGAGTTTGGGCTTGGAGGCTATTGCTAATCAATATGTGATCAGGGAAAAAGCTCATGCCTTAAGGAGGGAGATTCTTAAGGCAGTCCAGGATGCCTCAGCTGCAAAGGCTCAGCTCTCCACTACCAATGATTACATCATCCAGCTGGAAGATTGGGTGAAACATTGCGAAGAGAGGATAGCTGAGGTGGAGCTGGAACTTGAAGTCTCCCAAGCTGGTCTATTTGCCGATCTCGCTCGTTTTGTTGAAGAGCTTCGGGCAAAGGAAGAGGAGCTCCAGGCCAAGGTGGAGGAAAGTACTACAAAAGAGGCTAGGGCATATGTGAACGCCCATAACGACCTCCTGGCTGAACTGAATAAGCGTTATCCTGAGTAGGACTTCTCCTGGATGGATAAGCTCATCCCAGAGGTCGAAGAAGAAAGTGATGAGGAGCCTGAGGGAGAGAGAGAGAGGATGAGAGAACTGATAATGTACCCGGGGAGCAGGCTGGGGGAGACCCTCCTGCCGAATGACTTGTACATTTTATCTTGAAATGAATTGAAGTTTTTTTTTGTTTAATTTATTGATGAGATCGGAAAGCATCCAAACCAAATTGTCTGAGTATTTAATTGATTGAATGTAGTTAAACATTAAACTTGAAAGCGACTATTAATCAGAAGATAAGAGATCGAAAAAACATTATACATGAACATGAGATTGGACTAAGTCATGACCGAATACTGGATGAAACTTTAAAATATTAGAATTGTAGAGATTCAACATTGACTTTGAACTTTAAGATCGGAACTATTATTAGACCGGATAGAAACCTTGACTTTATTTTAAGGAATATCTGGCGCATTCAAATGAGAAGTCCGATCACAACATTAGCCAAATGAAGTTCTACAGTATTTGTATCGAGAGATTGGAGAATATCAGTAGGTAAGATTGGATGGTCTGGAGACCCAGTGTTGACTCGAACCCCTCTGATAAAGACTAAGAGATCGAAAAACAATCTAACTTGGGCATGAGGTCGATTTGTTCCAGGGACGAGCAATCGGTAAGTCCGGAAAAGCTACCTTGTGATCAGGACATTGGTAGAGAATGAATAATAAAGTTTCAATTTTAAAAGTTTCTTGACTTCTGAGGTTGGCCAAAATATGGTGTCTACAACTGCCCATTTTTACATAATTTCTATTTAAAGAGAAGGAAATTCTCTTGTATAGGAATTATGTAATGATTCGGACCCATATTTTGGGCGATTGGGATATTAGAACCAGTAATCAACGAGAAATTAAATGCTAAAATTAAAATCAACTTGGATCTTGAACCCAGAAGTTAATAACAGAAAATTAAATACTGAAAATTAAAAATCAACTTGGATCTAAGAACCAGAGGTTGATGACAGGAAATTAAAATGCTGAAAATTAAAAATCAACTTGGATCTAGGAACCAAAGGTTGATGACAGGAAATAAAAATGCTGAAAATTAAAATCAACTTGGATCTAGGAACTAGATGTTGATGACAGGAAATTAAAACGCTGAAAATTAAAATCAATTAGATCAAGGAACCAGAGGTTGATGACATAAAAATAAAATGCTGAAAATTAAAAATCAACTTGGATCAAGGAACCAGACATTGATGACATGAAAATAAAATGCCGAAAATTAAAAATCAACTTGGATCAAGGAGCCAGGGGTTGATAACAGGAATTTTAAAATGTTAAAAATTAAAGTCAACTTGGATCTAGGTACCAGAGGTTGATAACAGGAAATTAACATGCTGAAAATTAAAATCAACTTGGATCTAGGAACCAGAGGTTGATGACAGGAATTTAAAATGCTGGAAATTAAAATCAACTTGGATCAAGGAACCAAAGGTTGATGACAAGAAATTAAAATGCTTAAAATTAAAATCAACTTGGATCAAGGAATCAGAGGTTGGTGACAGGAAATTAAAATACTGAAAATTAAAATCAACTTGGATAAGGAACCAGAGGTTAATGACAGGAAATTAAAACTGACAAAGCAAATCAAACCTGACATAAGATGTTCCTCCAATCAAAATGTACTTAACAAGGTCTCGAAGATATATAATTAATGGAAAGGGTTAGAACGAGTCCCAAGGCTGGGCCTAAAATTTCTTCCTTTTACTCACTTCTCAAAATGCCCCTCCGGGTTTTAGCTCCTTTACTTATTTTGTAGAAAGCGCCCTTACAGGTTTTCACTTTCTTTTACACATTTTGCTAGGAGTGCCCTTTCGGGTTTTCACTCCTACATTTTTTTTTTTTACTAAGCGCCCTTTCGGGTTTTTCATTCGTCCCTTGCGAATCTCATAGCAAAGTACATGAGGTTAGCAATATTCAAATCTTGATCTTATAATAAAGTTTTAACAAATTAATAGCGCATAAATGAGGTTATATAAGAAAAAATAAATTAGAGTGAAGGAATAATTTTATTATGGCTAAAAAAATAAAGGTACAAATTTCAAAGAAAAATTGTACAAGAATAGATCTTATAAATTCCTTGTAGCTAACTTTGAATTCCCTTAACTGCCACTATTTCAATTAATCTTCTGACGAACATTCGTGTTGTGGTGAGTTATTACCTCTTCAGGTCTCGGACTCCCTTCCTTATTTCTCTGTTTTCTGGTCCTAGGAGCACTCTTTCGGGTTTTCACTCCTAGAGGATGATTTTTTTTTTTCAAGGTGCCCTTTCAAGTTTTCACCCTTTGTTCATTTTGCAAAAAGCGCCCTTGCGGATTTTCGCCCTCTTTCACACATTTTGCTAGGAGCTCCCTTTTGAGTTTTCACTCTTATATATATTTTTTTTTTGCTCAGGCATAATATCTCTTTACAGCATCTGCATTCACGAGTCTTAGGAATTCTTCATCGTCCATATGAGTAAAGATCAGTGCACCGCCAGAAAATGCCTTCTTAACTACATAGGGTCCCTTTTAAGTTGGTGACCATTTGCCCCGAGGATCATTTTGATTTGGAAAGATCTTCTTCAAAACCAGATCTCCCGATTGGAATTCACGCTGGTGAATGCCTTTATTAAATGTTCTAGCCATTCTTCCTTGGTATAATTGCCCATGACATGCTGCTGCTAGTCTTTTCTCGTCTAGTAGATTCAGCTGGTCCAACCTCGATTGAATCTATTCTGACTCGTCGATTCCTGACTTTTTCAGAATTCTTAGGGAGGGAATTTCCACCTCTATAAGTAAAACAACCTCCATTCTGTAGACCAATGAGTATGGAGTTGCCTGAGTCGATGTCCTTACGGAGGTCCGATAAGCATGAAGGGCGAAGGGAAGCATATCATGCCAATCTCTATAAGTGACGGTCATTTTCCTAATTATTCTGTTGAGGTTTTTGTTAGCATCCTCCACTGCTCCGTTCATTTGGGGACGGTAAGGTGAAGAATTAAGATGTCAGATTTTGTACTGGTCACACAAATTTCGGATCTTTGGGCTATTCAATTTCTTAGCATTGTCAGTGACAATTTCACTGGGGAGACCATATCGGCAGATAATATTATTCTTGAAAATTTTGAGAAATGTATTTTGCGTGATATGTACATATGACGTTACCTCAACCCATTTGGAAAAGTAGTCAATAGCCACCAAGATGAACCTGTGCCCATTGGATGCCTTTGGATTAATAGGACCGATTACGTCGATGCCCCACATTGCAAAGGGCCAAGGTGAGACAAGATTAAAAAGCTGATGAGGCAGGACACTTATCGGATCAGCATAGATTTGACATTTATGACACTTCTAAAAGTACTCAATGTAGTCTTTTTCCAAAGTAGACCAGAAGGGTGTCTCATGATTTGCTTGGCCATCATATGCCCATTGGCGTAAGTAGCGCAATTCCCCTCATGAGTTTCAAAAAGGATCCTCCTTACTTCTTTTACATTCACGCACCTCAACAATTTGCCATTGGAGCTCCTTTTGTATAAAATTTCCCCACTAGGGAAGTATCCCAGTGCTAATCTCCTAATCATCCTTCTTTCATTTCGGCTTGCCCTGGGAGGATATTCCCTGGTTTTGATGTAGACCAGGATGTCATGATACCGGGGTTTGTCATCTGTTTCTTCTTCGATCATGCAGCAGTATGCCGGCTCACTCCTTGCTTTGATCTGTAGCACCTGCATTTTCTGTCCCTCTTCCATCTGAGCCATGACAGCTAGAGTGGCTAAGGCATCGGCGAATTGATTCTTGTCACAGTTGAGGTGAGTGAAGGAAATCTCTTCAAATTTCTTAATCAGTTCTAGGAGATACTTTTGATACTGGATCAATTTCAGGTCTTTAGTTTGCCATTCCCCTTTGACTTGGTAAATGATCAAGGCTGAATCTCCGTACACCTCTAACTTCCTGATCTCCATCTTGATGGCAGCCTGTAAACCCATCACACAGGCTTCATACTCTGTAACATTATTGGTGCAGTCGAACCTCAGCTTGATAGCTATTGGGAAGTGTTTTCCATCTGGGGATACCAAAACTGCTCCAATCCCATTACTGGACAAATTGACTGCTCCGTCGAAATACATTTTCCATACATCAGTTAGTTCTTTATCATCGCTGCCGACTTCATTAACATACTCATCAGGAATTTGAAATCTAGAGCTTCATAATCCTGAAGCGGGTTTTCTACCAGGAGATCAGCAATCACGCTCCCTTTCACTGCCTTTCTGGTCATGTAGACAATGTCATATTAAGATAGTATGACTTGCCATTTTGCTATCCTCCCTGGCACGAACGGGCTTTCAAATACATATTTGATCGGGTCCATTCTGGAGATGAGCCACGTTTTATGATTCAACATGTAGTGCTTGAGTCAATTTGCCATCCATGCCAATGCACAGCATGTCTTCTCTAGGAATGAGTATCTTGACTCGCAATCGTTGAATTTCTTACTCAAATAGTAAATGGCTCTTTCCTTTCGCCCCGTGTCATTGTGCTGCCCCAGAACACAACCCATCGAGCTCTGCTAAACCGCCATGTACAGAATCAACGGCCTTCCCATCACCGAAGGAACCAATATCGGTGGATTTGACAGGTATTATTTAATCTTTTCAAAAGCCTCTTGAAAAACTTGATCCCACTGAGCAGTGTTATTCTTCTTGAGCAGTTTAAAAAAGGGCTCAGCTTTAGCAGTGAGGTTGGAGATGAATCTGGAGATGTAGTTCATTTTTCCCAGGAAACTGTGCACCTCCTTTTCTGTCTTTAAGGATGGCATTTCTTGAATGGCTCAAACTTTGTCTGGATCCACTTCTATTCCCTTCTCGATTACTATGAATCCCAATAACTTACCAGACCTGGCCCCAAACACGCATTTAGCCGGGTTCAGTTTTAGTTGATACTTTCTGAGCCTTTCAAACACCTTTCTTAACACCTTTACATGACTTTCTCCCTCTCTGGACTTGATAATCATATCATCCACATACACTTCTACTTCCTTGTGCATCATATCGTGGAATAATGTGATCATAGCATGTTGGTAGGTAGCTCTGGCATTCTTTAACCCAAAAGGCATGACCCGATAGCAAAATACCCCCCATTGTGTGATGAAAGAAGTTTTGTCTTTGTCCTCCTCATTCATGGGGATTTGGTTATACCCAGATGCCCCATCGATACACGAACATCTTCCCAGCCCTGCAGCATTATCTACCAACACATCTATGTGTGGGAGAGGGAAATCATCTTTCAAAGCTTGCCTTATTGAGATCCCTATAATCAACACATACCCTGACTCTTCCATCCTTCTTCATTACCAGAACAACATTAGCTATCCACTGAGGGTGTCGGGGTTCATTCTTCTCAACTTCTATTTTACTGGAATTTTCCCAGGAATCAGGGGGATCTTGTGCGTTACTATTTGAGGGTCCAGTCCCGGCATGTCATTATAGTGCCATGAGAATACATCAATGAATTCCTTGAGCAAACTGACCATACTTTTTAATTCTCCGTTATTCACGACCTTAAGTTCCCTCTTTATTTCCTCATTCCTAAGATTTATGATGTGCATTTCTTCTCCACAAGGCACCAAGGAAGGTTCATCTCTTTCACCCCATTCTTCTACAGGTTCTTCTTCAGAATCATTTGAACCAATAGCAATTATGGGAGTTTCAAAGTTAACATAAGGAACTTCTGAGTCAATTGAGTTATTAGGTGTGAATTGGTCAATGGTCCTGAAGAAATGAAAGTGGAGCATATTAAAAAAATGAATTTTAATGGCGAAAGGAAAAGAGAATTGTACACAAAATGCCCTTATTAATTCATTAATACTTTAATCACAAGAAAAGGGTCCATTTATAGCATTACACTTATCACCATGGACAAAATGATCAAGTGTTGATAACAAAATGTACTTTACTCGAGATTGAGCACAGGAATGTCTTCTGCTTCCCAATTATCCAGCTCTTGCCCCTCAGTGATTGGGCAAATCGGTGCCTCGAACAAGGAGTCCAGTTGTATGACATTGATGGATGGTTCTTCAGGAGATTCTTCACTTTTTTTTGGATTCTTGATGATCAGTTTGGTGAAAACATCTGTGATTTTCGGGACAACTTTCATTTTCCTGACTTTTCGGTCAAACCTTTGATCTCAGAGCATATTCCTCATCCAGAATCTCCCATCCACCAAAGCATCCTCCCCATACCCCAAGCCGAAGCGACCGATCTTCTGAATTGTCAGTATAGGTTCAACAATTCCCTGTAATGCGGCGCCTAATCCCTTGCCCTTCTTATAGCCACTTTTAAACATCACCTTTGTAACCATAGCTGCAGCTCCTTCATCCCTCGAGGTGGTTCCTTGTAACTCTAGTGCTTGGAAAGAACTTTCCAAGGACCTTTCAATTGTTTATACATAAGGAACAGATTGAGGCTTAGTGACTAGCATGGCCTGCTCCCCTCTTACTATGATGATTTTGCTACTCATAATGTACTTGATCTTCTGATGCAAAATTGAAGGCACCGCATTTGTCGAATGGATCTAGGGTCTCCCCAATAGCATGGTGTATGCCTGCTCAATATCTATCGCTTGGAAAGTGACGTTGAAAGTGCATACCCCGATCTAAAGAGGCAAATCAATGTCCCCAAGTACCTCCCTCTTTATACCGTCAAAGGCTCTTACCACCATGGCACTTTGGCGTATGTTCGATGGGTCGACAGGTAGTCTTGCCAAGGTAGCATTAGGTAAGATGTTGAGGGCAGATCCATTGTCAATCAAGACTTTGGCAATTATGCACCCTTTACACTTGACTTTCACATGCAAAGCTTTGGTATGCTTCAAGCCAGCCGGATCTATCTCATCTTCAGAGAAAGTGACAAAACTGGATGCCTGAAATTGTCCAACTATTTTCTCAAATTGCCCCGGTGTGATATCGGGGTTCATAAAGGCCTGGTCCAGAACTTTTTGCAAGGCATGGCGATGCACCTCTGAGCTTAGAATTAGTGACAGCAAGGAAATTTGAGCAGGCATCTTTCTCAGTTGCTCAATGACATCATACTCACTCTGCTTCATTATTTGTAGCAGCAGTTCTTCCTCTTCTTTTTTTTTCAGTAGGTTCCCCTTTCTCAATCCTCACAGCCCCATCCTCCATATTTTTCTCGCGGCTCTACCATTTTTACTTTTCCCTTCTTCTTTTCAGCTTCTTCATTTCCATAACATCTCCCACTCCGGGTTATGAACTCTATTTCCTGATCTTGTGGGAGGGAGTTACTGGTTGTGATAGGTTTTGGATTAGGTTGGGGAGTAGCATTGTTGGAGGGTCCTGCGTAGGTCATTTTAAAATGCTCGTGAGGAGCGAAGCAGGGTTTAGGAGGGTTGATGGGTTGAGTGTGGGTATGGTTGAGGGTAGGAGTCGGAGTGCTGCTCGATGCGCCCTGAGTAAACACTTGGAGATTGTAATTCCAGGGCACTGCATGGGTGTTGGTGACTGAGAGATGAGGCGGGCTTCGGATGATTGTTATTGGTGGTGTTAGTGGTGTTGGTGTGTTGGGAGCAGAGAAGATTACTATTGGATTGGGGGTAGAGACATCTCGGCCAAACCTGGCTGTGTTTACTTCACCCTCCACCCTTGACCTCCGCTGAACTCTCAAGGTTTTAAGTGACAGCATTCTTTGAACTTCCTGCCTAAACTCCTTACAGTTGTGCAACTGATGATCAACTCCTTCTCCATGATAGGGGCATCCTGTATCACTTTCCGTCCTGGATGCCTGAGGGCGGAGGTATCCCTCTCTTACTGCCATTGCAAAAATCTCCTCGAAATGAGGGATCTACTAATCTATCTCCAAAATTGACTTTTTATCCTCAGGTTCTATCATGTTCACGCCATTGCCTGTACCATGATTAGGCAATGGGTTTGAAGTGACGTTGGGAAGAGAACCATTTTCCCCAATTTTTAACCACCCGTTTCTGATTAGGGCCTGTACTCTTCCCGAAAGAGCTCCACAGTTATCAGTTGAATGCCCCAGTGCCCTACCATGATATTCACATCGGGCACTAGCATCATACCACCTAGGATACGGTGGTTGAATCGGGTCAAGGGGGATAGGCACTATCTGGTTTGTAGTGAGTAGGTATCAGTAGATCTCACTGAGTGGAAGGGGGAGAGGTGGATCAGGGTTCCTTTGAGGTCTTAGGTTGGTTTGGGGAGCCGATGGTCTCAATTGATTAGGTTAAGTAGGCTGCCTGGAGTGGTAAGCAGGTTACAGTGGATATTGTGGGCGAGGGTGAGGATAATTGGAAAAAGGAGGAGGAATGTTTGCTATCGTTTGGCCTTGAGCTGGAGGGTATGGCTGAAAGTCATTTCAAGGGAATGGTGGCTGAGCTTGTCTGGCAATAGAGTGTACATCACCTTCCTTTTTCTTTCCAAAACTGGCAGTTTTCTTTGCAGATTTCTCAGTCAACTCCTGTAACCTTCCTAACCTGAGGTTAGCTTCAATTCTTTCACTAGCCTGGATAATGTCAGAAAAGCTATTGGAGGTGTTTCCAATCATTAGATTGAAGAACGGAGCCTTCAAGCTTTCAATGAAGAGAGAGTAAAGCTCATTATCAATAACTGGAAGATATACCTCAGCTGCCTTCTCTCTCCATCTCTTGGCATACTCTTTAAAGCTTTCCCTTTCTCTCTGCACTAGGTTTTGGAGCTCTCTCCTTGTGGGGGGCAACATTGCAGTTGAACTTGTATTGTTTTAGGAAAGCATCAGCCAAATCCTTCCAGGAGCGTAGTTTGCTCCTATCCAGTTGTATGCACCACCTCAAAGCTGCCCCGGAGAGGCTTTCATGAAAGAAGTGGACCGAAAGTCTATCATCTTCTATGAGTGCAGACATCTTAGCTATGTAAGTGGCCAAATGGATGTGAGGGTCTGAATTCCCAGTATACTTGTCGAAGTCCGAAACTTTGAACTTGGGTAGTACCACCACATCTAGTACTAATGTCACACCCTACCCTGCCGTAAGATGTAACATGATCCCGTAGTACATCTAATGAATTACCGTACTTCGCCTATCGATAACCCATTAAATATACTACAAGGGATTTTAAAACCATTTTCTTACATTTTGGAAATAGTGAGCATTTTGGTAGGAAATAAAAACATTTAATTGAAGTTTGAAAACTAGTTAAGATTTTTGTCCCATTTTATTTTTTTGCAAATTTTATAAAAATTTCGATAGAGTGTCGTCTATATTTGGGAAAAACAATTCTTTAAAACCTATAAAAAACACTTCCAAATAATTAATTTTAACCCCATTTGCAACCAGCAAACTTCAACTCAACAGCAACACTTCAATTCAAAATCCAAATTTCAAATCAAGAATTGATATCTCAAAACATTTCATAATCTCATGCCCATTGCATTTTAAATATTTAATTTACATTCATAAGTTAATTTACAGATGCGAAATCTTAAAAATAATATTATTATACATTGACTGTACAACTGCTCAATATACCTTAATACATATGACACTAAATCATTTACATTAAAATAATTACAAAGGTATTAACAAATACCCGTATAAAATCTCCAAACTGTGCTCCTCTCTTACTGTTGCAGCTCACTCTGCTGCTATGTCCTTTTCTCTATCTACGATAGCAAAAGAAGCTATCGCTGAGTATAAAAGTACTCAGTGGTGCACAATAAATACAAAATGCATAATATAAAACATTTACGAATAATTCATAATTCAAAAATCTCACAATTATATTTCATAAATTTTCAAATCATAATTATAGTAAATCATAATTGTCAAAGCTTAATATAACACAAATTTGATTAAACAATTTAATAAGCATAGTTTTGCCAATCAATAATACAACTTAAGCCATGACACAAAATTTCCAAACATGCTGTGTTATACACCACGATAAGGCAAACTCGCCCCACTAATCGAAATCAATGAGGGAGGTGGCTAGCTAGCTAATGAGTACTCATCCAAACTCACCCCTCAGACTAGAAAGCCAGAGAGGGAGGAAAGTGATCAAATATCAAACTCAACCCCACAAGTGGAGGAGGAACATGTTAATATTGCCATGCCAAGTGTGAATTAAAAATAATTTAAATCAAGTTATTCAAATATTTTATGCAAAACACAATCAATTTCCAAAGTCAAATTTTCATTCTCAAAGTGGCAACACAGTAGTTCTCAAAACCCATAATTAACACAATAATTTCACAATGTATAACTAAATAAATTTTCTATGAGAAAATGATAAATTAAGATTTATTGTGCACAAACCTGACGTGAGTCACCTTTAGGCCTTGACTCAGTCTCTTAGACCTTCCAGGTCTTTTTCAGTTGAAATACAAAATTTATAGTGTCTCAGTAACTTTGCCTCACAATAATTACAATAATTAATTCCTATAGCTTAAACTTCATCCTTGAACATTTTCATGTTGAAGTTACTATTTATGATACTATTCAAGTCAAAATATTGACTTTCTTATGCTTAAAAGGTATGGGGAATCCAATTATACTCACATACCACATTTTGGTTACCTAACTTGTTGGTTTTGGTAATTTTCTCAAAACTTAAGTCTTTTAGGCAAAATTGTAAATTTTCAGTTTTGGTATCCTATGTTGCACTGTACCATTGGTCATTTTACTGTTAGAATTTGGCTAAGTTTTTTCATAGAAATTGTTCCTTATTGTCTTAAATTTAATCTCTTTTTTGAATCACTCCAATTGGAGTTTTGTAGCTCAAGTTATAGCCATTTGAATCATGGCTACCGGATTGGCCTAACCCAGATTTTCTGGGCACCAACTTGGTTCTGGCAGTTTTAGGTCACTAATTTTGGGTGGCTAAATGACTTGGTTAAGGGCATAATTTGGGTTTGTGTTCTTCATAAAAGTTGTAGGGCTATATCTCAGCTTTCTATTGGTAGAATTTCAGGTCATTTGGACCTGCTTAGCCCAAGTTATGGCTAAATAAATAAACACTATTCATTTAGTCATTTTTGTACAGGTCAGAACACCCATTTCTGGATTCGGTCAATTTGTTCACTATACTATGGTCACTTTTTGGGCATGATTCCTAGATGAAAAATGTGCCATTTTGTGTCTACTTTCATTCCCAATTGGCGTCACACCAATTGGGTTGGTAAATTTTCAGTTTTGATCCCTGAAAGGGACCTTGGTCCTGCTGCCTACATAATGGCCCTAAGCAATCCGAATTTAAACCTAATTCTAACACTTCTAACATACCATAATTGGTCACATATTACCATTTTTCAGCTCAAACAAGGTCAAACACACCATTTGACTAATTCTCCAATTTTTATCTTCCAAAGCCCTAGGTTCAAAAACCCTAACTCACTTGATTTATTACATTTAATTAGTTCTAAACATACAAACACCATATCTTAACTCATTCAAGCTTTCTAACATATTTAATTCAATAAAAACACATGCAAATCACTCCTCTACATAGGCTGGCCAAAATTTTCATATAGTCCTCCAACAATTGTCTTCTTTTCCATTTTTCATAATTTCTAAGTTTATTCAACTATAAACACAATAATTCAACTATAAACACAATAATTCAACTAGAAATTCAAAGTTTAGCTTACTAACCTTCTCTTTGAAATTCAACCACCCAAATCCTTCCTTTTCTTCTTTTCTTTTCTTGCTCAAACTCCTTTCAAGTGGCCCAAACAAGGTTTAACTAAGGAATTTGTGATTTCTATGGCTAAATTTTTGGTTTCTTCAAGCTCAAAAATGAGCTTTCATGTGAAGTGAGGGAGAGAGGGAAGAGAGAAGTGGGGCGGCACATTTGAGTGAGGAAGAAGGAAATCTATTTTTCTTTTATTTTTTATGCATTTTTATGTCTTTAAAAATGTTTTTGACTTAGTCAATTTAGATAGAAAATTTAAAATGAATTATGACATTATGATGATGTCATAAGGGTGATGTAATAAACTTTTTCCTTTTTCTTTTTCTTTTGTATTTATTTTTCCATTAGTTCTTTAATGTAATTCTCAACTTTGAAATTTTCTTTTCTCTGATTTTATTTGATAGTCAGGTCAGGAGTCAGCTCTAGAGGTCAATTGATCAAATTGCCCCTCGCTGGTTCGATCCGGTTTGCAAATAATTTAATATTTCTTTCGGATCCCTGACCTAATTATTTGACCGGCTTAACAATTCTTTTTCGTGATTTTCTCTTTTCCACTGTGTTCGCAATAGTCCTAAGGACCCCGGCGTCACATTTTATGATTCGAAATTTGAGTTTAAATCGACCTCGCAGTCGTTCCAGAGAAGGTCACCCATCGCTGTGACTCTCGGCTCACTTAACTTTTTATGTTCTGTTTTTCTTATTTATACTTAACTATTTGACAATTACTAATTATTTTTGTTCAAAGCTTCTCTAGGTGTATTAAACATAGTTCTAATCCCCTTAATTATCCGGATAGACATCGGTCACCGGAATAGTGAAATATACCAGACTATGCCAATAGGGGTGTTGCAACTAATCTCAGTGATGATATATCTACTGAGCCATACATATTTAGACCCTCTATTGCTCTTAATCTTTCTTCTAGAGCAGATAACTTCTCATTTTCTCTTGCTCTACTTTCTCCTCCTACTGCATGAGCTATTCTCCCAGTTGGGAAATAAGTGACAGGGTGAACTGAAGGGATTGGTATGGAAGGGTGCAATTCGACGTTTGAGACAGCCAGATAATAAGAAAAGGGTAAGTCATTATTTGGGAGTGGATCATCAGATCAGGAATAGGAGGCTGGAAGGTGAAAGAGGTTGAAGCTTGATGGGAATCAACCGTTGTTGGGAGTGGGGGAGGTAGTGGCAAATTTGATTCTGGTGCAAGTCGGATGGTTTCTCTATTTTGGGACATTTTCTTCATCAGTTTCATTAGCTCTGAGACTTGGTCTCTTAATTCTAAAACTTGTCCCTGTGGGTTCTACACTTGTTCTTGGTCTTCCATTATCTTCTTCGCTCGGGACCTTGTTAAGTACACTCTTTTTTACTAAACTGCTTACTCGGTTGGGTTTGCTTTGTTCAGAGCAATGTTGATTTCCTATGGGAAAAATCATTAAATTAATTTTAAATTCTATTAGAGTTAAAGATTCTATCTAGACAAAGGATACGGTGACAGATAACCGCTAAAATGGAGTCTGCAGAAGGCAAATTGTGTCAACTTTATCATAGCATCGCTCGATAGTCCAACAGTGAATGACGGGATCGTATGCGTGTCTATGATACTTGTCCATATGATGCATTCGTCTTTTCGCACAACCCTAACGAGGATAGTTCCGACGGGAGTTACACTATTCATTCACATTTTGCTAAACATGGTTCAAAACTAATTCATTAATCAAATAGTTCATACATAGCACTTTTTACTATTGTCTAGGTTTAGGAAGACTCTTTAAAATACAATGACATCTTTTGAGGTACTCATAGAGTATTTCTTCTTGTCTGGCAGGATTGAATGTCTTTAAGGCGTACTCAGATTCTGGCAGGAGTTCTTGTTTTCCTTGTGCTATCATTCTTTCTATCTGGTCAACATTTTCTCTCAACTCTTGATGAAGGGTTGCTTGTCTTTCTTTTTCTTTCCTTTCTTTGGCACATTCTTTCAAAATGTCATTAATAAGTTGTGCCTGCTCCTTCAATTAAAGCTTTTTCTTTTTGCTTTCCTGTTTGTATTCTTTCATAAGTATTTCCTGATATTCCAGTTTCTCTTGTAATTTGTCATTCTGAACTCCTGCCTCTCTTACTACACTTTGAAGCGAGGTCTTTTCCTTCACGGATACTAACGGGAGAATTCCATGGGTATCATGATACTAACGGGGAGAATTCCATGGGTATCACAGTAGATGGAACAAGTTCTAATCTGAGCAGAAGCCTTCATGGATACTAACGGGGTAAAACCCACGGGTACCGCTACATGACTTCCTCCAATTTCCTAAAAGGGTAAGAAAGCCCGAGTATAGGACTGAACTGTGTGAGGACGTTGTGTAAGTATTCAGTGTGTGAAGGGACACATTTACCTCTTCCCTGTATGGGGGGAGTTTTTTTCTTAGACAAAGATTGCTGTAATGAATAAGACAATCAAAATAGGCAAAATGGTTAGAAAGAAATAACAATAATTAACATATTGAGGCTTTCGATTTTTATAAGTTAAGCCCCTTAATTACGATTTTAATTTACAAAAGCACAAAATTAAATATGCTTTTGGACCTCTAAACCAGGGTTAAGGTGATAAATCCCCAACGGAGTCGCCAAACTGTCGCAAGGGTTTTGCGATCGCCGGACGAATTCTCACCGAAGTGGGAAAGGTGAGGAGTCGCCACTTTAATTTTGAGGAAAATTAAAGAAAACCATTTATAAAAATTAATTAAAAACCACTTCGAAAACAGAGATTTTAGGTTCAGAGTCCGTATACGGGTGGGGAAGGTGTTAGGCATCCCACCTCATCCCTTGACGAGGGAAAGTAGATTTAATGTTATGCTCTTTATAAATTAAAATTGATAATTAGGGGGTTGGAATGATGATGTTAATCCTTTGCACAAATAAAAGGAATATTTGATATTTCACTATTTAGGGTTGCCCAAGAACACGAGTACATGAGATGACCCTTCAGTGAATAGTTATTGTGTAATGAATTTTTTTGTTGGGGGTTAATTAGCATATTGAAGTTGTGATGTTTTAATTTGGATTTAAGTTAAAAGAATTCGGGTAAAAACTCTCTCCCGATCTCTTAATGTATTCGGTTTAGAATTTAAGCAGGAGATTTCGGATAAGAAATCTCCTCCGATCTCCACATATTTTATTAAGATTTTTGGCCGAGAAATCGGGTAAGAACTCTCCCCCGATCTCTTAGTGTATTCTATTTAAAATTTAAGCTGGAGATTTCGGATAAGAACTCTCTTCTGATCTCCACATATTTTATTAAGATTTTTGGCCAAGAATTCGGGTAAGAACTCTCCCCCGATCTCTTAGTGTATTCTATTTAAAATTTAAGCAGGAGATTTCGGATAAGAACTCTCCTCCGATCTCCACATATTTTATTAAGATTTTTGACTGAGAATTCAGGTAAGAACTCTCCCCCGATCTCTTAGTGTATTCTATTTAAAATTTAAGCAGGAGATTTCAGATAAGAACTCTCATCCGATCTCCTAATGTATTTAAGAATTTAAGTTGAGAACTCGGGTAAGAACTCTCCCCCGGTCTCTTTAATTTATTGCGTTTAAACTAAGCTCAGGTAAGAACTCTCCCCCGATCTCTTAATATATTATGTTTAAAAATTAAGCCGAGCTCAGGTAAGGACTCTCCCCTAAACTCCTAATATGTTACATTAAAAATTAGATTGAGTTCGTGTAAGAACTCTCCCCCAAACTCTTAGTGTGTTGCATTTAAAAAGTGGACTGAGTTCGGGTAAGAACTCTCCCTGAACTCTTAATGTGTTTATTAGAATGGCGTTTGTAGGAACTTTGAAACTAAGGATTCAGATAAAGGGTCCCTCTTGATCCCTCTTTTTGGGAATGGAGTACCAAATACATAGGAAACCCGTGTAAAGCTTTTCCTAGCCTATAGGACCTTATAACTAGGAGGAGGACGAAAGACCGAACTCCTTGCCAATCTTCCATGTGATCACTTTATCCGATCTCTTTTAGTTGCTCGCTTGGGATCCGAGATTATTTTAACTCCAGATCGATTGTCCTATCACCTGGGTTGGTTCCGTGGCTCGATCTCATAATTTGTTTATTCGACCTATTCTTGTTTTCAGCTTATTCGACCTTTTGCTACATCTATCTTTTTTATCACTTTTCATTTATTCAGCTCTGAAACTATCATGCTAAAATACTTCTGCCTATAAATTTCTTTTAAAGTATTTATGAGTCGCCGTTGACTTAATCATCTATTCTCGAAAGGAATGAAAACTAAGAGATGATAAATAGAGTTCACGAATGAAGAGAAAAAGAAGATATTGGAAATAACTTCAGGCCTAGATAATCCATTTTGAGATTTAGTGTGACTGGATATAAAAGAAATTTCAAAAGAAAACTGGAGAAAACAAAATAAGGATATTCGACAAAATAACAGTTTAGACGCATACCTGTGGGAAGTTGAGGAGACAGATGAGCTGACTCTGGAATTCACAAATCTTATAGAGGTGAAAACTGATGGCCGAACGACTCAAACTTACCCAAAGTAATAGGAATAGGTAGGAACGAAGTTGAACTCGAAAGGTAATGCCAGATACTAGAGCGGTGGGAATAAGGTGATGTGAAGATGGTTGCACAGAAATTGAAAATGGAAGTTTCAGGACTTAGAGCTCCTTTTAGTGAAATACTTAAGAAAATTGGTTTCTAAAGTTTCTCAACACTTTGAAAGCTCAGAATGGCAAGTAGTAAGACTGAATCAAATTTCAGAGTCTTTCCACTATAATCACCACCTTCTCATTTTTTGTCCGTCCCTTTTATAGTATTGCATGCAGGTATTTATAGGGAACGGGTGCCCATAATGAAGGGTCAGAATCTTGCAAAGGGGAGACGAAGGGTTTAGATTCAAAAGGACATAATCTTATGTCTGAGAATTAAAGAGAATCAAAATGGAGGGCTGGGATCCTGTTCAGAATATCCCTCCTTTCTCTTCTTAATCAAACGGCTCAGGGTCTTGCCTTATAAAATGGATTCAAAGGCTGGGAATAAAATGCGCTGAACCTGTCATCTGCTTTTTGATCTAAGGGCTCCAATTCCATCCTTACGATTGTGATCAACGGTGGAGATCAAAATGCACAGGACTACTTTAACTGTTTAGGCATCTGGTGGCTAGGAGGGCGTCCTTGCAAATGAGATGTGTGGTGAGAATCTGATCATGCCTGCAATGCTTTAACTAACTCGGATTTGTCGGTGAAAATAGTTAATTGGAAGTTATTTATCCCCTCTGCGCTTTCTGATCTCTATGGGTCGTCTCCTGCTCCTTCCGATCTTCCCCTTATGACCATCCCCTTTTCCGATCTCTCTCTTGCATCGAGTCCCTCTTATTTCCCGATCTCTCTTATTACGATCTTTCCTCCCTATCTAACTTACATTAGTCAAAGCAATAAATTCTTCAGTTACTGATGCATCCGCTTCGGGTTCTGTATGCAATAAATGCCATGGCCCTATATATATGCAGTAATAGTAAATCACCTTCACACTTCATTTTTCCTTTTTTAGCTTGTTCTCAATGCACCATTTCTCCAATTCTAGCTTTTTCGGTGATAATTCTAGTTATGATGGCCCTTTTGATTTTTTTTCGACTGTTTCCCTCACCCCTCGCCTGAAAATTTTTGACCCCGGTGATAAGAGAGCTATGAGAATGTCACCTGATGACAGTGAGGGAACCGGACTAATTTATCAATCAAGATCAAAAGTGGCGGCCATGCCGATCTCGAATCGGTTTATTGATATAACCAGTAGACCGATCTCGGATAAGAGGACTACTAATTTCAATCTTTTTGTCGGTGACTGCCTCTTGAAGTTCATATCGGGCGTGCCGACTGTAACTCGGTTCTGGTCAATGACATCGGTGATGACTCTGCTCAATATCATGAGAGTCATAGTCATCCTATTTAAGCTGCACATCTTTCCATTGTTTATGGCTAGCTTTCTGATCAAACACATCTTTTGATTTAGCCACAAGACTAGGCTTTTACATAGGCCAACCTTCTGGGCCTCGGATTAGTCTTAAGCTACGTAGAATGTAGTGTTGATCTTTTGAGATTGCCTAAATGATGTAATCCGATCTTTTGAGATCACCCAAATGATGTAATTCGATCTTTTGAGATCGCCCAAATGATGTAATCCGATCTTTTGGAAATGAAATGAAATTTTTATTTGAATGTTTTTGTTTTGTTATTTCATTGGTTATTTTTCCAATCTCTAATAAGTGTATCCGATCTGATCCCTAGACGAATCGCCATTCGGCGATCAGTAAGTTTGGAAATTTATTCAATTTTGATGATCTTAATTAACCGATCTCCTTTATCTGATTTTTATTGTGTTTCTAGAACCTTTTTGTGACATGTCAAGGAGGCGGCCCAGTTCCACTAACTGATGCATCGCTTAGGAATTTGTGAACATTTAATATTCAAACGGGTATAAATAGGGGAGAGGTGACTCATTTGCTTCCTTATGTCATTTCGGAGCTTCCCCTAGCAGTTTCAGCATTTCTTCTCGTTTTCTAAAGTTTTCAGGCACCGATAACACTCTGGTAAGGACTTTGATCTTTCCTCGATTAATTTTCCCTTTTGTTTTCTAAAAATGAGCAGTACTGAGGCTCAGAGAGCTACGAGCCCGCCTTCGGTCCATATTTCGTGGACCTCGAAATAAGGCGATGTGATCAGATCAGGCGGACGTTCCAGCATAGCCATTATTCCGATTACTGGTCTGGCTACCAGACCAAAACGAGGAACCTCTTCGAGAAGGGAAAACCTGCCAGTCGATGAGCTGTCGTCCGTCCTGAGAGAAACTGATCTCCAATCCATAAGTCAGGAGTACAATTGACCCCTTTGAACTGATCAAATGCCATGGTGACTTTTCAAGCTAATCACTTCTTTGAAGAAGGCGATCTTATCATAGTATACGAAGAACAGCTGAAGGTTGGGCTTTGTTTTCCCTTGGATGAATTTTATAAGGCCGTCCTAAAGTTCCACCACGTCTCGGTAGCTCAAGTGCATCCAAACTCCTAGCGGACTTTAGTAGCCTTCAGGGGCCTCTGCCTAGCCAAGAAACTGGAGCCCATAGCTAAAGTCTTTGCTGAGCTGCACAGGCTCACCCGAAGGAAGGACGACGAATTCTAGTTCTTTAAGGCAAAGCCGAACTACGCGCTTTTTATCAATCTCCCTTCTTCACTGAAGAACTGGAAGGATCGATTTTACATCCTTAGAACTGAGGATCGAAATGGCTTTGAAGGGATCCCACGTAACTGGAATTACTTGGTTCCCCAACTCCCTAAGAAGCTCTCCTTAAATAAGAATGAAGACACCATGGTGAAAGAGTTAAAGACTCAAGCGTCCACCCATAAATTCTCGTGTTTAGATGCGGTTATGGCCGAATTAAAGTGGTGGATGATGCAGCTGATCACCGATGAAGACTATGAGCTTCAACTCTTTGACCTCGGTCCTGGTACAATCCTTATCTCTAGCCTCTAAATCTTAGCAAACTCATTGACTTCTTCTTTGTGCAGGTATGGCGGGTGGTCATGCTTCTAAGGAGAGCCACAAGCGAAAGAGGTAGGTCTCCCAAAAGGTACTAGCGATGAAGGAGGCTACTGTTACTGCTGCTCAGACACCACATCGAGATTTGGTAGAAATACTGAGCTCCCTTCCTCGACCTCAAGAGCAGTCGGTCTCTGAAGTAGAGGTAGCCATTTCTCCACCTTGGCAGATTGAATGTCCGCCTCCTTCACCTCCTCCGATCTCTTCCAATGTGGAAGGGGAGTCTTCTAGCTCTACTGTTAGGACGCTTTCCCAGGGAGCTCAACTCCTCATTCAATCACTAGAATGGAACCATTCCACCTGAGGGAATCCCAGTCTGGCCAAAGTCAGAGGTGCCTCCATCTACCTTCAAGAAGATCAGAACATATTGGTAGAGGAGAGTATCAACGATATTTTAACTCAAACAATGAGTTTGGGCTTGGAGGCTATTTGCAAATCAATGTGTGATCAGGGAAAAAGCTCATACCTTAAGGAGGGAGATTCTTAAAGCAGTCCAGGATGCCTCAGCTGCAAAGGCTCAGCTCTCCACTGCCAATGATTACATCATCCAGCTGGAAGATTGGGTGAAACATTGCGAAGAGAGGATAGCTGAGGTGGAGCGAGAACTTGAAGTTTCTCAGGCTGGTCGATTTACCGATCTCGCTCGTTTTGCTAAAGAGCTTCAGGTGAAGGAGGAGGAGGTCCATGCCAAGGAGGAGGAGAGTACTACAAAAGAGGCTGGGGCATATGTGAATGCCCATAACGACCTCCTGGCTGAACTGAAGAAGCGTTATCCTGAGGAGGACTTCTCCTGGATGGATAAGCTCATCCTAGAGGTCGAAGAGGAGAGCAATGAGGAGCCTGAGGGAAAGAGAGAGGATGAGAGGACTAATAATGTACCCGGGGAGCAAGCTAGGGGAGGCCCTCTTGCCGAATGACTTGTACATTTTATCTTGAAATGAATTGAAGTTTTTTTTAGTTCAATTTCTTGATGAGATCAGAAAGCGTCCAAACCAAATTGTCTAAGTATTTAATTGATTGAATGTAGTTGAACATTAAACTTGAAAGCGACTATTAATCAGAAGATAAGAGATCGAAAAAACATTATACGTGAGCATGAGATCGGACTAAGTCATGATCGAATACTGGATGAAACTTTAAAATATTAGAATTGCAGAGATTCGACATTGACTTTGAACTTTTAAGATCGGAACCATCATTAGACCGGATAGAAATCTTGACTTTATTTTAAGGAATATCTGGCGCATTCAAGCGAGAAGTCCGATCACAACATTAGCCAAATGAAGTTCTGCAGTATTTGTACTGAGAGATCGGAGAATATCAGTAGGTAAGATTGGATGGTCCGGAGACCAATGTTGACTCGAACCCCTCTGATAAAGACCAAGAGATCGGAAAACAATCTAACTTGGGCGTGAGGTCGATTTGTTCCAGGGACGAGCAATCAGTAAGTCCGAAAAAGCTGCCTTGTGATCGGGACATTAGTAGAGAATGGATAATAAAGTTTTAATTTTAAAAGTTTCTTGACTTCGAAGGTCGGCCAAAATATGGTGTCTACATCTAGAATCACTTTAATTTTTATTGAATTTAGATTTAATTCCTCCTAATTTCATAATTAGCAATTTCAATTTAAATTTTGGTAATCTAGTTTAATTAATTTAGTTAATTGTTTGATTTAGCTTAAATTCCTCAAATACCAATTTTAAATTTTAAATTTTAAATTTCATTTTTTTCAATATCTTTAAATTTTACCATTCTAATTAGCTTGTTCTTTTATTTTCAATTTGAGCACAATTTCCTGTGGGAACGATATTATTTTTAAAACTATACTACTATGACCTGTGCACTTACAAAAGCTATTTCACAGTTAACACATAAAGTTTTTAGCGCTATTGCTGGGGATTTGTTTATTTTTAAGTTAGATTTTAATTGTTTTAAGCTGATTAGAATTTTATTTTTTTTTATTTTCACTGCTGTTCCTTGTGTTTTTCAAGTACTTTTCTTGTTTATGAGACGATCGAAAAGCACAAGTGATACTCAATTGTTATTCAACCCTGAAATTGAAAAATTCTGTCAAGCCAACAAAAAGGAATCTAAGAGGAGAAAGGAAGCAGAAAAAGAAGAACAACAAAGGTTTGACCAAGAGGAGAAAATTGAAAATATGGAGAATCAAAATAGAGCTATTGGTGGAGATAATGGAGGAAATGAGCAAAACAAGCAGAATGAAGTTGTTAATCAAAATGATCCTCAGAGAAGATCCAAGTTAGATTATGCTTTTCCTAGATGTGCAGATGTGAGAGATAACAGACCTATTATTGGAGCTAATCAATTTGAGTTAAAGACTGGTCTCATTCAAATGGTTAAGAATTCACAATTTAGAGGTAGTCCACTTGAAAATCCTCATTCTCATTTGAAGAAATTTTTGATGATATATGGCACACAAAGACAGCCTAGAGTTTCAGATGAAGTGATTCGGCTCACCTAATTTCCATTCTCTCTTTGGGATTCAACATTAGAGTGGTATGACTTACTTCCACAAGTTACTATAGCTACTTGGGAGCAGCTATCTCAAGCTTTTCTATCTCAGTTTTTCCCACCTGGGAAGACCACTCATTTGAGGAATTTGATGGTAGCTTTTAAGCCAAGGGATGATGAAACTTTGTATGAATCTTGGATGAGATTTAAGGAGCTTGAAAGGCAATGTCGTCATTATGAAATACCCAAATGGATGATTGTTCAGAATTTCTACACCAGAGTTACTCCAGCCATAAGAAACACAATTGATTCACAAGTAGGAGGAGATTTCCTGAGAATGATAAGTGAAGAATGCTATGATCTATTAGAGAAGATTGCTCATAATACCCATTTATGGGGAAATCCTAGAGCACTTGAGCCAAAGAAGGCTGGAGTTTATGAACATGACTCAGTTAGCTACATGAATGCAAGATTTGATCAGTTGACTCAGCTTCTTAGTGATTTTTGCACAAAGGCAACAACCTCAACTCTTACAACAATGCAACAAGTTGCCTACACAGATGGAGTTGATTACTCTTCTTATGGTGATGATTATTTGCAAGAACAAGCTGCTTATGCAGGAGGTTATCTACAGAAACCTATGGGAAATTCTTACTCTAATGTGAACAACTCAATATGGAGACCACAAACAACTTTTGCTCAACAAGGTCAAAGCTCAAATTATACTCATAATCAGCAGTATATGTAGCAGAATAGGCCTCAGTTTCAGCCTCAATTTCAGCCCACAAGGCAGCCATAACCTGGATATCAAGCAAGAGCACAACAATCCCTTCCACCTCATGAACGAAGCCAACATTGGAAAGCATGATGGAGCAATTTTTTACTGAACAAAGCAAGATGAATGGCAAATTGGAGGAAGAAATGCAACACATGAGACAAACCATGGATCAATTACAAACCCACAATAGTATGTTGGAGACTCAATTGGCTCAACAAGCAAGCTTATCAGGAAGTAAATCCTATGGCAAACTACCTAGCTAACCACAAAACCCTCATGAACAATGTAAGGTTGTGATCTTGAGAAGTGGTAAGCAAGTTGGTCAAGAAAGTGAAAACAAGAGAGAAGAAAAAGACAGCACAAAAGAAGAAAATTTAGTTAAGAGCAAGAAAAATGAAAAAGAAGAAGAAAGCAAAAGTGAGCAAGATGAGGGAGAGAAACCATACATCCCACCTGAGCCTTACAAGCCCACCCTTCCCTACCCTCAAAGATTCATCAAGCATAAACTAGACAAACAATTTGGCAAATTCCTTGAAGAGCTAAAGAAGTTGTATATCAATGTGCCATTCACTGGGGCACTATCCCAAATGCCAAGTTATGCCAAGTTTTTGAAGGTGATTCTTACCAACAAGAGAAGGCTAGAAGATTATGATACCATCAACTTGGGAGAGCAATGAAGTGCTATAATTCAGAAGAAGTTACCTCCCAAACTCAAAGATCCGGGTGTGTTTTCCATTCCTTGTCATATAGGTGATAATTGTGTGGCAAATGCCTTATGTGACCTTGGAGCTAGTGTCAGCCTAATGCCACTTTCAATATATGAGAAGTTGAATATGGGAGAGTTGAAGCCCACAAACATGTATCTTTTATTGGCTGATCGTTCAATTAAGTATCCAGAAGACATTCTAGAAAATGTGCCTATCAAGGTTGGGAAATTCTACATTCCGGTGGACTTTGTCATTTTAGATATGGAAAGAAGACACAAAAATTCCTATCTTATTGGGAAGACCCTTTTTTGGCAACAGCTGGTGCATTAATTGATGTAAAGGGTGAGAAATTGACACTTAGAGTGGGAGATGATCAAATGATATTCAACATCAATCCAGCCATGAAAAGGAAACATGAAGAAGTTGAGTCTTGTTTGCGGGTAGACATTATTGATGAGATTGTT
Source organism: Hevea brasiliensis (assembly GCF_030052815.1). Taxonomy (NCBI): domain Eukaryota; kingdom Viridiplantae; phylum Streptophyta; class Magnoliopsida; order Malpighiales; family Euphorbiaceae; genus Hevea; species Hevea brasiliensis. The sequence continues at coordinate 21,078,715 of NC_079509.1, read as the reverse complement.
CAAGAGCATTTCAGAAAAAGCTATCCACAAGACCCTTTTGAAAATTGCTTAGTCCATGGTGGGAGCATTGATGATGACAATCACAATATAGCTGCTTTTGGAGAGCTCTCCACCACATCCTGAAGCCACAATTTTTCAGTTTGAAGAAGTGCAAACTTTGGAGATTAAACCACCATCATTAAAGGTAGAGTGTCACACCTTACCCCTCTGTAAGGCATAACATAATCCCATAGAATACCTAATGAACTGCCGAACTCTACCTACCGATAACTCATTAAGTATCCTACAAGGGATTTTAAAACCATTTTCTTACATTTTGGAAGTGGCGAGCATTTTGGTAGGAATTAAAATCATTTATTCGAAGCTTTAAAACTGGTATAAATTTTTGTCCATTTTATTTTTTCGCAAATTTTAGAAAAATTTCGGCAGAATGCCGTCTGTATTTTGAGAAAACAGTTCTTCAAATACTTGAAAAAAACACTTTCAATAAATTTCCACAACCATCCCAACCAATTTCAACATCATTTCTCAATTTCCAAAATTCAACATCATTAAAATACTATAATTCAATTTCATTCAAATTAAAACAAACTACTTCCATTCATATTTCATTAAAGATAAAACAATTTATATACATCATTACAAAAATTTACATTAAGAAAAATCCAAACCAAAATTTGTTACAAGCTATATACAACTCTATACAACTTTATACAACTGCTCATAACCAATTTTACATGTCCATACAGTTACATACATTTACATACATCAAAATAATTTTTACAATCAGGGTATAAAATATACCCGATAGACTTCAGAGTAGGTAGCTCCTCAATCATCAGCAGCTCACTCTGCTGCTCCTCTAGTCTCAATATCTGCAATAGCAATAATAGCAATCGCTGAATACTAGGACTCAGTGGTGCACAACATACTAAAATAATCTTTATGCAAAATTAAAACATAATTATTCAAAAATTTAACTGAACATGAGATATAAAATTCAAAACATGATTTTAATCCAAACAATTTCATTTCAAAAGTCTCAAAACAAATTTCATAAAAACACACAGTTATATCATGCCATTCGAAACAAATATCATCTCAATAGCTAGAGGCTAAGGAGAAGTCACATCATAAAGCTAGCTAGCTCAAATATATGGGAACTCATTCTTCTTCTTCTTCTACTGGCACACACCTCAACATTTCAGCCAGAGAAGGAATCAAAATTCGAAACTGATTTCCCCCACTAGTCATGCTAGTGAGGTGTTCAAATATATGGTCATGACACTGTAGTTTCAAAACTTATCTTAACAATTTACTTAACATTTATTGCCATTTCAAACATACACAAATAAACTTTCAAAAATTCAAAGCAAAAGCATAATAGACATTTCATGCATTTTGTAAATGAATTTTAAAGCATATTGATGTTGTGCACAAACCTTAAGCGAGTCGCCTCTTGGCCTTGACTCGATCCCTCGAGTTCTTTTCTAGTATTCTTTTCAACTGAAACACACAGTTTCACAGTGTTTCAGTATCATAACTTATCATAAATCCAAAAATAATTTCAAATTTACTTTTACCTAGCTTTAATACGCTAAACTTGGCGTTCTTTAAAATTTGTGTTTCAGGGTTACTATTCACTACACTATTCAAGTCAATTTTTTGATTTTCTAATACTTAATAGATATGAAAATTCCAATTTTATCCACATACCATATTTTGGTTACTAAATTTGTTGGTTTTGGTTGTTTACTCAAATTCTAAGTCTTTTAGGCAAATTTACGAATTTTCAGTTTTGGTGTCTTATGTTATACTGTTCCATTGGTCATTTTGCTGTTAGAATTTGACTAAGTTTTCTTCAAAGAAATTGTTCCTTATTGTCTTAAATTTATTCTCCTTTTTGAATCACTCCATTTGGAGTTTTGTAACTCAAGTTATAGCCATTTGAATCATGGTTGCCGGATTGGACTTAACCCAGATTTCTGGGCAAATTCTGGTTCTTGCAGTTTTAGGTCACCAATTTTGGGTGACTAAATGACTTAGTTAAGGGCATAATTTGAGTTTGTGTTCTTCATGAAAGTTTTAGTTCTATATCTCAGCTTTCCACTGGTAACATTTCAGGTCATTTAGACTTGCCTAGTCCAAGTTATGGCCAAATATTGTTCATTTGGTCATTTTTGTACAGGTCAGATTGCCTAATTCGGATTTGGTCAATTTGTTCACTAGGTTTAGTTCACTTTTGGGCATGATTCCTAAATGAAAAATGTGTCATTTTGTGTCTAGTTTCATTCTCAATTTGCCTCACACCAATTGGGTTTGTAAATTTTCAGTTTTGGTCCTTAAAAAGGACCTTGGTCTTGCTGCCTGCATAATGGCCCTAAGCAATCCGAATTTCCATTCAATTCTAACACTTCCAACATATCCCAATTGGTCACAAATGACCATTTTTCAGCTCAAACAAGGTCAAACACACCATTTGACCATTTCTCCAATTTTTGTCTTCCAAAACCCTAGGTCCAAACCCTAATTCACCAATTTGTTACATTTAATTGATTCCAAGCATACCAACATCACTCCATCACTCAATTAAGCTTCCTAACATAATTAATTGAGCTAAAACACTTCAACATCTCCTAACCCCATGGCTGCCAAATTCTCACTCCCATTATTCAAGCATAGTTTTCTTTATTTCTAATGAAATTTCATCACATTTAAACTTAAATTCATGCATTTGATAAAAATCTAAGCTTGAAATTACACTTACCTCAATTTGTGAATTCACTAGTTCTTCAATTCTCCACTTTCATCTTCCTTTTTGTTCACAAGTTGCTTGTCAAGATCCAAGAATAAAATTTACTTAAAGGAGTTAGGGAATTTATAGAATAAAATCAAGCTTTTGAAAGCTTGAGATGGGTGTTAATGGTGAAAAGGAATGAGAGATTTGAGAGAGAAAGGGAGGGACGGCAAGGAGATGAGAGGATAAAAAAATTGTTTTTCTTTTTAATTTTAACTTTATTTATGTCACAATTATCTCTAATTTTCATAATTTACAAATTTAAAGTAATTAGGTCATGCATGATGTCATACTCCTATTTTATTTTCTTTTCTTTTTCCTTTACTTTTCTATTAGTTCTTTAATTTAATTCCCGATTCTGAAATTTTCTTTTCTCCGATTGTATTTGACAGTTAGGTCAGGAGTCAGCCCTAGGGGTCAATTGACCAAATTGCCCCTCGTTGGTTCGACCCGGTTTGCAAATAATTCAATATTTCTTCCGGATCCCTGACCTAATTATTTGACTGGCTTAATAGTTCTTTTTCATGATTTTCTCTTTTCCACTGTGTTCGCAATAGTCCTAAGGACCGCAGCGTCACATTTTACAGTTCGAAATTTGAGATTAAATCGACTTCATAGTCCTTCCCAAGAAGGTCACCCATCGCTGTGACTCTCGGCTCGTTTAACTTCTTATGTTGTATTTTTCTTATTTATACTTAACTAATTGGCATTACTAATTATTTGTATTCAAGGCTTATCTAGTTGTCTTAAGTGTGGTTCTAATTCCCTCAATTGTCCGGACTGACATCGGTCACCGGAATAGTAAAATATACCAAGCTATGCAAATAGAGGTGTTACATAGAGGATGCCTCAAAGGTAGATCTTAAACCTCTTCCTTCCAACCTCAGGTATGCTTTTCTTGGACCCAATGGAACATATCCTGTTATAATTAACGCATCTTTGACTGATATTGAGATTGACAAATTATTGAGAGTTTTGAGAGAATATAGGAGAATTTTGGGTTATGCAATAGATGATATAAAGGGAATTAGTCCAACAATCTGTATGCATAGGATTTTCCTAGAGTCAAATAGTAGACCTTCTATTGAACACCAAAGAAGATTAAATCCTACAATGAAAGATGTTGTGAAAAAGGAAATCCTTAAATTACAAGCTGCTAGACACAAAAGATTTTTGCAACTTGATGAGTTAGAAGAATTGAGACTTGATGCTTATGAAAATGCTAGAATCTATAAAGAGAGAACAAAAAAATGGCATGATAAGCACATCAAGAAAAAGGACTTTAAAGAAGGAGATTTGGTGCTCTTATTCAATTCAAGGTTGAAATTTTTTCCAGAAAAATTAAAATCAAGGTGGTCAGGTCCATTTAAAGTTGTGAAAGTTTTTTCTCATGGTGCTGTGGAAATTTTTAGTGAAAAATCTGGTAATTTCAAGGTAAATGAGTAAAGGTTGAGGCATTATTCAGTTGGTGAGCTAATTGAGAAGATAGCAACCTGCTATCTCTCTCATTCTCCATAAAATTTTGGTTGAGTAAGGTCAAGCTAAAGACCTAAACTTAGCATTTCTGGACATAACCTATAATTTTTCATTCATTCTTTATTTCTTTCATATATTTGTTTAAAGTTTTTCTATACTCTTTATTCAGAGTTTGACATTGTTCTAATTTTCTTGTGCAGATGGGATACAATTCATTGCATGCAAATGAGCATTAGTCATTCTGTTTTAGTTCTAGTTTTAAATTTCAGCTTTAAATTTTAGTTTTAAATTTGTTCCCTTGTACTTTTCATCTTTCTATTGTTGAATATTTACTGGTGGATTTTGTAGGACTCATTGCCCTTTTTGTTAATTTTAAGAGGAATTTTTTTCCAAACTTTGTCATCTTAGGTTTAAAAAGAAAATTATTTGAATGTGGATGTGTGAATTGGTGCTTTGAAATTTTTTTTTTTTATGAGTGTTTGATGAACATAGCAGGTTGAGCAATTAGAATTCATGTTATGAAGGTCTGATTACTTGAAATCTAATTTGTTTCAATTTTTCAGGTACTGTGTAATTTTGTCAAATTTGGGTAGCAGATTTCACAACCTGTGGCACAATCGATTTTGATTGTGTCGTAGCTTGTGTTCACTGGGCACAATTTGGGTAGAAGATTTCACAACCTGTAGCACAATCGATTTTGATTGTGTCGTAGCTTGTGTTCACTAGGCACAATTTGGGCAGAAGATTTCACAACCTACGGCACAATCGATTTTGATTGTGTCATAGCTTGTGTTCACTGGGCACAATTTGGGCAGAGAATTTCACAACTTCTGGCACAACTTCCATCCCTGTGTTCTAACTTGTATCGTTTATTTGGTTTTGCAAGTTGATAACCCAATTCACCAGAATGGGCCTCCGACCAACCCCATGCTCAAAAAGCCCACTAAACCATTTTTATATATATAAAAAAAAAATCACTAACTAACTAAACCAAACCCATTCCCAAAAGCACCACCACCTCCACCAGATGGCAAGGGTAAAGGAGTTATCATTCGTGACTGACCAGCTTTTAGTTTCAGTTTACATATTTCATGTCTTTATTTTAGTTGCTTAATTAATTAGTGTTTTTAGCGACTTGTTTAGTTAATATTTTGCTTGTGTTGCTTTTCTTTTACTTGAAAAATTTGCTTATTCAGTATTTTTTTTTTAGTTACTCATAAGCACATTTTTCTTTTGAATCTTTAATGCTTTGCTCACTTGCTTTTATATGCTACTTCGGAATTTCACTTGATGAGTAGATATCTCATGGTTATATTTTTTAGCTTAACCTCCCTATTTCAACTTTTTGAGTTTAATTGCTTTAATGGATTCCATTCCACTGTTTCTTTTGCAATGAGTGCAGCAATTGTCCAAATTTTATTTAATTAAATTGATTGTATCTTCAATGAGGTAATAATTCTTATTTCAGCTTGTGTTATTTTCAGCACAAGTTGTGCTACCACTTATGAAACAGGGTACTCCTTATCCACTTTAAGCTTACATATCCATTCTTTATGCACAAATTAGTCACATATTTCCTGCACAGTGTTTGAGTGAGCCCATTGAATTTATAGCCAAATTATCCCATTCCTTGCAATCTTTTAACATTGAGGACAATGTCCATTCTGAGTATGGGGGAGAGGGTAAATTTTTTGCAAAAATTATTTTTCTTTTTTCATTTGCATATAGTGACATACTCATTCATTAATTCATACTTGTACATATTCACATATATACACTGCATATAGCTTCATATACTTAGTTATGCATACTTAGTTGCATATAGGTTCATTATACATTTATACATTCATGCATTTCATTTATTCATTTAAAATTTTTGGATTTTTAAACCAATCTTTGAATTCCAAAAGTTGCTTATTCAAGCAATCTAACTTGCCTATAGATGGTTAATGGAATGAAAGTTTCTAGTTGGGTACAAAGTCTTAAGCATTATTCTTTCTCTTACTTAATAGCTGAAAATTAATATATTCATCTAGGTATGCAGATTCTAATTAGTTATTTTGAGTTTTTGAGTGTCTGCATAAGCCTTTAAGGAAGAAAATGGTCATTGTCGTCACACTGTTCCTAGAACAAACATCTTAGATCCTTCAAAGTGAAATTTTTAACTTGCATTTGATAAGAATATGATTTAGGCATTCATTCATATTTTAAACCTCATATTTAGTCCTAACCTACCTTAATTTAATTTCAACCCTTGCAAACCCCCTTGAACCTTAATTCCCTAATTTCTTTGGAACCTAAATCATTTACCTAGCCATATAACCTAAACACTACCACCTATTTATGAGAATAATATTTTAGCAATTAAGTGCACATAAAAAAAAAACTTGGAGGATTGAAACGTCTTGAAAAGTGCTAAAGTAACTGTGAAAAGTTGAAAAAACAAAAAAAAAAAGGTCACCAAAATATCCCAAAGGTAATTTTGGGTGTGACATGAAATAGGGACAAGTATAAAATCAAAAGAGTATAAAAAGTACTCCCTTTATATAATCATTGTGATAGCACTTGAGATTCATTGTGAATTTCTTTCCTCTTAATTTTAAAGAAAAAAAAAATTATTATAAAAAAATTAAAAAAATGGAAAAAAAAGAGAAAAAAAAAAAAGAATATTGGATGCACTTTGAATTTCATGATTAATATTATTCTCATATTTTGTTTTCCTTATTCCCTTTCTTTGTTAATCACAATTTTACATTATTTGACCCTATTACAACCCTTAAAAGATCTAATGATGTTGCTAAGAATTGTTCCTTTGACCACTCTAGCTAGTACTTCCACTGGCATTCGGGTTATGCTGCATCTGCAACCAACTGTTAAAATTGTTATTTATACACTTTCTATATTTACTAGCGTTCTGTAATTCGCATTTGCTAACTTACTGCCCTTAACATTATTCTGTTTAGAGTATACTCTTTTCTTAAGTAATAAGAAATTAAAAAGAAACTCGGAGAATTGCAGCCATGCATTTACTGTGTGATTTCTATCCCTATCCTTTAGACTACATACTACCCACTACTACCTTAAAGAGGGGATCTGCAAAGATTCTATTTTCACATATCCACTCAATTAGCTAAAACTTAAGATATTAGGTACCCAAACCCGTCATTAAATTCAAAGGCTTTACATCCATTATGATCTGATCACTTATGATTCCTATAATGGAACTTGTATACTCTCTAGGATACTTGAGCTAATAACTCTCAACCTCACTCTACAATCCCATTTGAGACACTATTCTGTTGGTCACCATCACCAGTAGTAACCTTGTGTCCCTCCTGAAAGGAAAAGACCATATCCTACATCACAACTAACTACAAAGGAGGTACTACATCTGTCACCTTGCCATAATCATGTCAGGTTATCTGCTCTCTTATCATACTGTAAATTCCTTAAAGCGTCATTTCACAGGCTATGAACACCATTCATAGCATCCAAAAGCAAAGTCGTATTCTGAGCCTTACTGCCACATAACAAAGATATTATTTTCACTAAACTTTAGGCAAAATGTCCATTGTAATGCCAAAACTGTCCAAGACCCCATATTGGAGACTAGATGGTCTCACTCTACAGGTGCTACCTTTACTTGTTATTATACTGAAACCTCTAATCTTTTGGCAACTCCTGATGTAACTCTAGCTCATGCTAAGGTAATCGAGTCATTGATTTTAGTTACTACCAAACTGGAACCTTTGATATTCTAGCTCAAGGGTTTAGAACCCCTAACTAAGAGTCCAAAACTCCTTTGCAAAAACAGAACTCTATTTTGGCATATCCATACCAAAATAAAAGCTAGCTACAAACATCCGCATAGTACACATTAGAGATGAACATAGTTCTACACAATAATCCCATATCAGTATTGTAATCTACAGCTTACCACACAAACAATGAGAGCATTACATAGGTCACTACGGTACATCCCAACAGATCAAGTTTTCCAATCTCTTATCTCTCTTTAACCCACTGATACCATAAACTTGCCCTGACTGGGCTGTCCACTGATAACTGTCCTTACCTCCATCTAAGGCAGCTATAATGCAATAACTCACATTTATATACTCGTGCCTTGCACTAGATAGGCATGCTAATTAGCCTTATTTTGATAGAAACATGACATTTTTTAGAGTACGTATCCCCCTGGCAGACCTCAACATGTCTGATAGCTCAAGTTCACATCACCATGTACTCCATGAATACTAAAACTCTAAACTAAAGTACTAATACACTACCCAAAGAATAACGCAGAATCTAAAAATAAGAAGTTATAGAAAAAGACAAAATAAGAGCCTATACTCCGCATGTGACAACCCCAAGTACACACTTTCTCATGAATCTAGAGCCTAAGCTCTGATACCAACTTTGTCATGACCCATTTTCTAGGATAGACGGGTAGTAGGACTTGAGTCAGCATGAGGCCCCCGAAGCCCATAATTATAAGCTTAATTATTTCTATCCTAATCATAAAGCCTATAAATATAGTCCAATTTCAAGAAATCAAATGGACAGAGTCTAGCGATAAATTGGACTATTCAACGGAGAGTCTTAACTCACCTGACCTATAAACCAATAAAACAATAATATGGAGAGTTCAGCTTACTCTCATAATCCTCAGAGCAGATAAATAATCAAATGGGAGCTAAGCTCCCTCATCCAAAGGAATGAATATCTAATGCATCCAAACATTTCCATATAACTAAGGTTACAACTCCAAAAGTTTAGTTAATATAACCCCATATAAGAATAATACACTACTGGTACATGAGGAGTTCTAGAATTTAACAAAAGATAATAAAAGTAAATTGAACTTTTCTAGTTTAACTTGCAAGAAAAGAAAGTAGGTTATTTTCAACAAGTTCACCTATCACCTGAGGAAAAATAGTTAAATAAGGGGTGAGCATTCGACTCATAGAGTAATATATTGATTTTAAATATAATTTTTATAACTATCCAAACCTAATATATTTCTATGTATGAAATGCAACATACACACATAATTTTAAACAATTCAAATAATATTTGCACAAAAGATAATTTGGAGCACTCACACACTCGTGTGTCATATCAACATATATACATATTGGAGCTGATCCCTTATACAACTCTCTTAATTTCAATACCTACCAGTGAGGTCAACTCAAGTTGGACTTTCTCTTAATAATCCAAGTGTGGGGGTCAGCGAGATCAACTCAAAGCCATACTCACCTTGACTTATCCACATATAAGGATCGGGTCCCAGTAAGTCAAGCTTCAGCCGCGACTACCTGTCCTACCCATATCCAAATCCATACCACACGCACATTAACACACACACAGAGCTCCAAATTACCTTAAGGCGACATCTACAATAATTTCATCAATAAAATATGCAACATAAGGGCGTGCCCAGCATTGAACTACACACACACACATACACACACACACACACACACACACACATATATATATATATAAGTGAATGCATAAGCATACCTTGAATATATAATAATAATATTAAAATTATAAATAAAATCAATATCTACTCACAAGTTATCCAAATGTCACTGGAGCAGCTGAGAAGATGAGGAAGGTTGACTCGGATTACCTAAATAATCATATTTAAGAAATTTATTAATATTAACTCAAAACAAAGAACTAAAGAGCCTAAGACATCCTAGGTTTATGCTGAAAATTTGGTGGAGTTTTCCCTATATCTAGGACCTACCCAACCTGCAAAATAACTTAACTAACACTTCTCAATCCAAAAAGCCACGGGCCCACAGCATAACAACTACACAATACCCCTCCTGAGCCTTCCAAACCAGTCAATTCTTACATAAAATAATTATTTAAAAATTTAGGATGTTACATCAATACCAAGAAATGACCAAGGCAAAGTTAGATTTGTTCATGACAAAGTGGTGGATGAGGATTAGTGGGAAAAGGTTGATTATATTCTTGCTTTTACTAGACACATTTATGACATGATTAGAGTTTATGACATAGATAAGCCATGCCTTCATTTGGTTTATGTGTTGTGAGATTCTATGATTGAAAAAGTGAAGAAGGTTATTTTTTATCATGAAGAAAAGTAAGCAGATGAGTTTTCACCTTTCTATTATATGGTTCATTGAATTCTTATTAATCGTTGAGTAAGTGCAACACTCCCTTTCATTGTTTGGCTTATTCATTAAATCTAAGATAAACTTCTAAATTACATACTCATCTTCTTTCTATAAATTTTTTTTACTTTTTTTTTTCTTGAATTTATGTTCCTGTTTTTGAAGATTTTACAGTGAAAATGGCTTTTAGAGGGAGAAGATAGAGTGCCTTCTCATTTGGATGGAGAAGTATCCATTGAAATAATTAAGTAGTTTAGGAAGATTTTTTTTCTAATGAAGATGAGCGAATATGAGCAAATGATGAATTTGTAAATTTTTCCCTTAAAAGTGGGCCATTTGAATATCTTAATTCTATTCAAAGTAGGTGTACTGCAAATCCTAGAAAGTAGTGGGCATGTTTTGGTTCCAATGCACTTTTACTTAAAAGGTTGGCTTTTAAAGTGTATGGACAACGTATTTCCTCCTCTTGTTGTGAAAGGAATTATAGTACTTATTCTTTCATTCATTCATGTATAAAAAATAAATTAATTCCAAAATGTGCAAAGAACTTAGTTTTTATCTATAATAATCTTAATCTTCTGTCAAAAAGCTCCTCCTAGTATTATGATGAGAAGACATGTAACACCTTTATATGCATAGTCCTGTGCAAATCATTGTTCCAGTGACCGGTGTCAGTCTGAACAATTAAGAGGATTAGAATTATATTTAAGTCACCTAGAAAAGCCCTAAATAGAAATTAGTAGTGATTATCAGAAGGTTAAATACAGACTAGAAAAATAGAACATAAAAGGTTAAATGAGTAGGGGGTCATGGCGATGGGTGACTGCACCAGGAAGTGACTGTGAGATCAGTCAAAACCCTAAATTCGTACGGGGCATTGTGACACCGCAGAACTAAGAAAAATTACGAAGCTAAGGGAAATGTGAAAATCACAGGAAAAGGTAGAGAATCAGATCAAATAATTAGATCAGAATTTCAAAAAAAACACAGTATTATTGGCAAACCGGATTAGATCGGTGAGGGGCAAATTGGTCAATTCACCCCTGGAGATGACTCATGACCTAACTATCCAATAAAATCTGAGAAATGAAAATTTTAAAATATAGAATTAAATTTAAAAAGTATGGAGAAAAAGAAAGGAAAAGAAAATAGGATTATTACATCATGGTGCCATCACCTACATGACCTCAAAATTAATTTCCCATTTGATTAAGAATTTGACTAAGTTAATTTTAATAATAAATACTCATAAAAAGAAAAAAAAAATGAAAAGTTGTCTTCAACCTCCCTAGTCGTCCCTCTCTTCTTTCCCAATTCTCTCTCTAATTTTCTCTATGGAAGCTTGTTACCAAGCTTTCTAAACCCAAATTAAGCCATAAATTCTTAGTAAAAAATAATAAAAACTTCAAATGGAACCTCAAGAGGGAGATTAGAAGGTTAAGAATTGAAAGAAATTGAAGAAAAGAGGGGATACAATTCTGCTCACAAGTAAGTTTTTCTTTCTACCTTGATTTGTTAAATTATCTTTTAATTAAGGTAGTTAGTGAGGTTTAAAATGGTTAAATCTTGTAATATAGAATGTGTTTGAATGGTGAGAAGTTAAGTCAAATTCGGATTTGTAAGGGGTCACTACTGGACAGCCTGACCTAGGTCCCTTTCAGGGACCAAAACTATAATTTTGCCACTCCAATTTGTGTGAGGCCAATTATAGATGAAAATAAACACATAATGACACATTTTTCATATTGAAACCATGCGTAGAAAGTGACTCTAAGTTAGTAAACAATTAGGTCAAACCCAGAATTAGTATACTGCCACTGTACAAAAATGACCAAATGAACAGTGGCCATAACTTGGTCTAGGAAAGTCCAAATGACCTGATTTTTATGGCATTGGAAAGATATGACATAAAACTATAACTTTTATAAAGAACACCAACCTAAATTCTACCCATAACCAAGTTGATTTGTCACCCAAATTTGGGTCACCAAAACTATCAGAACCAGAAATTGTCCAGAATTTCTGAGTTTGAACCAATCCGGCCAGCCTTAGAAAAATAGGCATAACTTGAGCTACAAAACTCCAAATGGAGTGATTCAAAAAGGTAATTAAAGTTAAGACAATAAGGAACAACTTTGATAAAGGATATTTAGCCAAATTTCCACAGTAACCAGACCAATGGAACAGTAGAAAATAGTAACCCAAAACTGAAAATTTACAATTTCTCTTAGGAGACTTAAAATTTGAATTGACAATCAATGCCAACAAAATTAACACCCAAAATATGGTATATGAGTGCAATTAGAATTAATAAACCTATTAAGTATGGAAAAGTCAATATTTTGACTTTAATAGTGCCATAAATAGTACCACTATACACAAAAATGTGAAAGACCCGAAATTATAAACCGTAATAGGTAGGATAAGTCTACAAAGAAATTATTGGAATTTAAGTATTAGAAATGGATACTAAAGCACTTTAAATTTATGTGTTTTAGTTAAAAAGAAAATCTTCGAAGGAGAAACGAAAGGTGGAGTAAATTAGTCAGCAGAGAGGTTTGTGCATAACTAGTTTTATATTGTTAAAGTTTTGCATATTTTATTTGGTTAAAGGATTTTAGTTTCTTTATGTATTATGTTTACCAATTATTGAATTTATTTTAATGATTATTGAAATGTGTTATGGTACAAATGAGTTTAGTTGCGGGAAAATGATTAAGTTATGATTTTATTTTTTATATGGATTGAATAAATCCAGTTTCAGAAATTTGTGATTGAAATGGGATTTGCATGGAAAAAAAAATTCAAATTGATGTTTTTAAATTGTGATGGGTATAAAAATTATTGGATATTGAAATTAACATTGAATTGAATTGTGTTGTGATTTATGCTCATAAAAAGGACAAAGAGATTTATTATATTGTTTTATATCTCACTATAGATGCTTGACTAAGTTATTACTCATCTCTTTCATTTGTTGAGAAGACAATGGAGTTAGCTTTATTTTGATTATCATGGTACGTTTTTTTTTTTAATGAAAATACAACTACAAATATAAAGAAGAAGAAAGTCAATGAAATAGAGAAAATGCCATAAATTTCATTATCCTTTCAATTTTTTAACATTTAAGTGTGTCATAGTTTATTTTATTTTTATTTTTTTATGAGTATGAAACTTCTAAACATATTTTTTTTTATATGGTTAAGTTTAAATATTGATATAGACTTTATTTTTTGTTGAACATCTTCTATGATTTGGATATTTTTTGTATTTATACATTTTCCTGCATTTTCGTTTCTTATATTTTTTTTAAAATGTTATTTTCTCGTGTTCATTACATTTTCCTGTATCCACATTTTCATTTATGTGTTACATAGTTCGGAATTAATATGCTTTATGTGTACTTTTTGCAAGTTCCTTTTGCATCTATCTTTTGTTTTTTCATTGCCATATTCAATTATATATTTTTTTATTCGAGTCTTGAATTTAATACTTTACGGCCTGAAAATAACTCTAATTAAAGTTTTATAAGATTAAATTTAATTTTGTATTTTAATTTTAAAAAGTCTCCAAAATCAAATTCATTTTTTCTATTTAAGGAACTAGAATCAGTTTTTAGCTTTTTTTTATTTAAAATATGTCATTTAGCTAAAATTACATAACTCTAACTAAAACAACTTATTTTTAAGTTTTTAAAATTAAATTATAGCTTATTTTTAAAATGTAAATTTTTATTTTTTAAATATATAAAATTTATTGTATCATATTTGTTATTAAATTATAATATTCTTGTATAGTACTTTAATATAATTTAAAATATTTTCCTTTTAAGAAAGTTTTAAAGCAACTTTCGTTTAAAATTTTTTTTTTTCATATATAATTTACTTAACATTGTTTTTACATAACGAAAGTCTTTAAAATTAATCTTTATAATTTAATTAATTTTGATCCAATTATATAACTATTTAATTATATATTTTATAAAATTAACATAAAAAAAATTATGAGATTTAATCATATAATTTAATCAATTTTAGTAAATCATATAATTATACAATTTAATGTGTCTAAACTTCGCAATGAATGTTTTATAATATTATCTTATTATGATATACTAATTAGAAATTTTAATTAAATATGAGTAAAAGTTAATAAAATAAAATTTCTACAAAGGGGTAGAAAATCTGGCAAATCTGAGGCAGTGGGACCATCACAGAGGCTTGCATCTGAGCCAGCAGAGAGGCCTGAGGGCAGAGCACCGACAAGACCTTATGCCATTAGAGCTCAGGAGGAGCAAGATGCCCCGGACGTCATCAGGGGTACGTTCTCCCTCTACACTATATCTGTGCATGCATTGGTGGATCCAGGATCCACTCATTCATACATCTGCATCAACCTACCCGCAGAAAGGGGGATACTAGTAGGGGAGAGTGACCAAGACATTCTGGTCACTAATCCATTGGGCCACAGTGTAGTCGTGAACAAAGTGTACAAGGGTTGCCCGTTAAGGATTCAGGGGCATGAATTCTCGGCAGATCTAATTGAGTTGCCCTTCCACGAGTTTGACGTGATTTTGGGAATGGATTGGTTGTCACGTCATCAGGCAATAGTTGATTGTAAACTGAAGAAGATTTCTTTGTAAACTCCTGAGGGTAATGAGATCACTGTTGTGGGTGAAAGGATAGATTTCCTGTCCAATGTTATCTCAGCCACAGTTGCAAGAAGAATGATGAGAAAAGGCTGTGAAGCTTACCTAGCACACGTGGTTGATACTAGGCAAGTTAAGCCAAACCTGAGTGATATACCCACAGTAAGAGACTTCCCAGAGGTATTTCCTGAAGACTTGCCTGGTTTGCCACCAGAAAGGGAAGTTGAATTTGCTATTGAGACACTGCACAACACCAATATCTATTGCTCCTTATAGGATGGCACCCACGCAATTGAAGGCGAAAATCCGATTCTGAGGAGTTCTGGATAAGGGGTTCATACGCCCTAGTGTGTCACCATGGGGAGCTCAAAGGTCTGTTTGTAAAGAAGAAAGATGGGACTTTGAGGTTATGCATTGATTCTGGCGGTGAATAAAGTGACGATGAAGAATAAGTATCCGTTGCCTAGAATTGATGATCTGTTTGATCGATTAAAGGGAAGCGAGTATTTTCTAAAATTGATCTCAGATCAGGGTATCATCAGTTGAGGGTGAAGGATGC
This sequence comes from Hevea brasiliensis, assembly GCF_030052815.1. Lineage (NCBI taxonomy): Eukaryota > Viridiplantae > Streptophyta > Magnoliopsida > Malpighiales > Euphorbiaceae > Hevea > Hevea brasiliensis. The sequence goes on along the minus strand of NC_079509.1, from coordinate 21,063,077 downwards.
AGATGTGCCAAAGACTGCATTCAGGACCCGATATGGGCATTATGAGTTCCTAGTGATGCCCTTTGGCCTAACAAATGCACCAGCAGCATTCATGGACCTTATGAACCGTATCTTCCATCCACACTTAGATCGGTTCGTAGTGGTCTTTATTGATGATATTTTGGTGTATTCCAAAACCAGTGAAGAACATGATGAGCATTTGAGGATTGTTCTGCAAACCCTGAGAGAAAAAAAGCTGTATGCTAAGTTGTCCAAGTGTGACTTTTGGTTGAATGAGATTGCATTCCTTGGACACGTAGTGTCAGCTGATGGGATTAGAGTGGATCCCAAGAAAATAGAAGCAGTGATGGAATGGAAGCCTCCCAGAAATACAACTGAGGTCAGAAGCTTCTTGGGGCTAGCTGGGTATTACAGGAGATTTGTGAAGGGATTTTCCTTGATAGCTGCTCCAATGACCAAGTTGTTACATAAAAATGTCAGATTTGACTGGAATGACAAGTGTCAGACCAGTTTTGAGAAGTTGAAGGCTATGCTGACAAAGGCACCAGTGTTAAACAGCCAATGTCAGGAAAGGACTTTGTGGTCTACAGTGATGCCTCTCATAATGGGTTAGGGTGTGTATTGATGCAAGAGGGGAAGGTGATCGCTTATGCTTCCAGGCAGCTAAGGCCACATGAACAGAATTACCCTACCCATGATTTAGAGCTTGCAGCAATTATCTTCGCACTGAAGATATGGAGGCATTACTTATATGGTGAAAAGTGCTACATTTACTCGGACCACAAAAGCCTGAAATACTTGCCAACCCAGAAAGAGCTCAACCTTAGACAGAGACGATGGATTGAGTTTCTGAAGGACTATGATTGTGTAATTGACTACCATCCTGGGAAAGCAAATGTAGTTGCAGATGCTTTGAGCAGAAAATTCATCACAGCTTTGAGATCATTGAATGCCCGTCTATCTTTGGTTCGAGATGGAGCTATTTTGGCTGAGTTGCAAGTGAGGCCAAACCTGTTACAGCAGATTTTAGATGGGCAGAAGGTAGATGAGAAGCTAAAGGCTATTATGAGAAAAATCTCAGAGGGAAAAGCAACTGACTATGAGGTGAAAGCAGATGGGTGTTTGCACTACAAAAGAAGAGTATGTGTACCAGATAATGGGGAATTGAAAGCCAGTATTCTGAAAGAGGCACATGCCAGTGTTTATGCTATGCACCCAGGAAGTACAAAAATGTATCATGATCTGAAACTTCAGTATTGGTGGCCTGGTATGAAGAAGGACATAGCTGACTATATGACTAAATACTTGACATGTCAGCAAGTTAAGGCAGAACATCAAGTTCCATTAGGTTTGCTACAGCCTATACGCATACCTGAATGGAAATGGGATCGAATCACCATGGATTTTGTAAGTGGTCTACCTCTCACCCAGAAGAAACATGATGCAGTATGGGTGATAGTGGATAGATTGACGAAGTCAGCACACTTTCTACCAGTTAGGACTGACTACTCACTGGAGAAGTTAGCAGAATTGTATATCAGTGAGATAGTAAGACTACATGGAATTCCACTTTCCATCATATCTGATCGAGACCCAAGGTTTACATCGAGATTTTGAAAGAAGTTGCATGAGTCCTTGGGTACACAACTCCACTTCAGCACAGCTTTCCATCCTCAGACGGATGGGCAATCAGAAAGAGTAATCCAGGTAAACAATTGAATCAATTGAATTAATACAAATATTAAACTAAAATGATAACAATAACATGAAATATATGTCAGGTCCTTGAGGATATGCTGAGGAGTTGTGTCATTGAGTTTGAGGGAAGTTGTGATAGATACCTCCCACTGGCAGAATTTGCATACAACAATAGCTACCAAGCTAGCATCCAAATGGCCCCGTATGAAGCACTATATGGGAGGAAATGTAGAACTCCAGTGTGCTGGACTGAATTGGCGAAGACAACCGGTAGGGCGGACACGGTGAAACAGACTGAGGAGAAAGTAAAACTAATCAAAGCCAATCTGAAGGTTGCCTCAGACAGACAGAAATCCTATGCCGACTTGAAGAGAAACGAAATAGAATATACGGTAGGAGACAAAGTATTCCTCAAGGTGTCACCGTGGAAGAAGGTATTGAGGTTTGGAAGAAAAGGTAAGTTAAGCCCTTGGTTCATTGGCCCATATGAAGTCATTGAACGTGTGGGTCCAGTGGCCTATAGGCTAGCTTTACCACCAGAGCTGGACAAGATCCACAATGTGTTCCACGTATCTATGCTAAGAAGATACCGCTCAGATCCTTCACATGTCATCTCCATGGAAGAAATTGAAGTACAACCGGATTTGACATATGAAGAAGAACCCATACGGATCCTGGCTCGGGAAGTGAAAGAGTTGAGGAATAAGCAGATTCCACTGGTGAAAGTGCTTTGGAGGCACCACAACACCGAGGAGGCAACTTGGGAAAGTGACGAGACGATGAGGCAACAGTTCCCTCAACTGTTTGCATCAGGTAAATTTCGAGGACGAAATTTAAATTAGAGGGGAAGAGTTTTAACACCCTCCCGGTAGCAACTCCGTACATTCTACTGTTCCGGTGACCAGTGTCGGTCCGGACAGCTAGAACGTCCGGAAAAATATTTAAACTAAAGTGAGAAACTAAAATTAACTCAAATATTAATAAGAAAAAAACTTAGAAAAAATATTAGAAATAAAATACAACCAAGTTAAATGAGTCGGTGCCCTAGCGATGGGTAACCTAGTGAGAAGTTGCGGTTCTCGCAACTAAGAGCCCTAGACCCAGGGGAAAAATTATAAAATAATTTTTGAGACTCCAGAGAAGGGTCATTGAGGTTCCTATGGCATTACAATGCCAAGAAAATATTTAGAAAAATTTTTCAATTGGTACAGACAATTTTGACCCGTTAAGCCAAACGGAGGGCATTTTGGTCATTTCGCCTTCAGAGGCGATTTTTGGCCTACTTGTCCAGTTAAGTAAATAATTATTATGATCTAAAATATGAATAAACATTACTAAAAATTAAAATGAAAAGGAGTAGAGATGAAAAGAAATGAAAATGAAAGAAAATACCTAATAATGACATCATACGATGTCATTAAAAACCTATCCACCAATCACAATTTGTTAAACTCATTAAAAGAGATAAAAGAGGCCAAAAAATTGAAAAACCAATCTGCATCTTCAACCTTTGGGCAGCCAAAAACGTTGAGAGAGAGAGAGAGAAGAGGTTCCACCATTAAAGCTCCCTTAAGCTTCATTTCTCACTTCAATTCACCTTAAAAACTTATCCTCCCTTCACTAAAAATTTCCCTTACCACCAGAGCAAGACTTGGGCAGCAATTAGAAGAAGAGAAAGTGGAAGAAAGTGAGGTGTGAACAAACTTAGAAAATCACCAAAGAGGTTAGTGCCATATACTTTGCTTTTATACCTTTCTAATCATGAATTTGAGCTAAGTTAAGTTGAAAATTTGATGAAAATTGAATTAATGAAGCATGGTTATATTCCATGAAATTTTGGCAGCCTTGACATGAGTTAGAGCTAGGAGAATTCTTTGGTTAAAGTGACATATTAGCTACCCCTCTTATAAATTATATGATTAGTATAGCAAATTAGGAGTAAGATGCATGAATTGGAGGCTTGGTCAATTAGGGTTAGGGTTATGAAATTTAATTTTGGTGGTGGATTAAAATGGACATAAACTAAAGTTTTAATGGTCAATGAGTGACCATTTGAGGGAAATTGACCATAACTTGGAGTGAATTATAGCATTAGAAAACTGATTTGGTATACTGCCTAGTGAGAGTAGCAGGTTGGGATGTAAGTCCAGCCTATTTGGACAGCCACAACTTGGGTTGTGTAGGTTCAATTGGTATTTGGCCAATTGAAAATGAAACTAGACCCATAATGGCACAACTTTGGTGAAGAAACCATGCCCAAAAGACCAAACCAAGTGGACCAAAAACTTGCCTCAACCCGGGTGTCCTGCAACCAGTTTCTGCAGAATAACCAAATGAACAGTGATTATTCATTTGGCCATAACTCAGTGTAGAATGGTCCAATTGACCTGAAATTTTTCCAGCAACAAGTTGAGATATAGACCAACAACTTTCATGAAGAAACCTACCCCAAATTATGACCAGAACCTATTCAACAAGAGAGTGGAAGTTACTATTTACTGCACTGTAGATATGGTCAGTTCTGAAATTTTTCAATCCGGCCAGTTGTGGCTTTTGAACCATAACTTGAGCTAAAAAACTCCAAATGGAGTGATTCAAAAAAATAAATTCAACTAGACAAAATAAGGAACAACTTTCATGTTTATCATTTTCTCAAATTCCCACTATAACAGTAACTAATGGAACAGTAATTATAGGGTATAAAAACTGAAAATTCTGCTCCTTTAATTTTAAACTTAGAAATGGTATTGGTAATCAATGCCAACAAATTTTGAATGCAAAATGTGGTATGTTGGGAGTGTTAAAACCAATGTACCTATTTTCTATACAAAAGTCAACATTTTTGTTGACTAATGAAGGGAATAGCAACACCAAAACTTGAAATTCAAAAATTGAAAGATTCCAAAGTGACAAATGCCATAGTATACCTAACAGATTGGTTTGGATAGTTTGGCATGCCAATAGGGTTCGATTAGCGATCGCACATGGCATTATGCCATTACGTGATTTCATGGCTTTTAGCCATTCTGACCTTGTATTGAGATTTGGCCTTGTGCTCGATGTTATCTGACTTATTAGCTGTTACATTACACCGGAGATACATATGTGACCGATGGTGTGACGGCCCGAGGTACTTGATACCCAGTGCCAGTTTACCCGTTTATCCAGTCCAGTCGTCCAGTATAGGTTACTTGGGCAACCAAAAATGAAAGTGGATAAATTTAACGAAATAATGAATATAACAAGTACACAATAAGTAAGACTACAAATACTCATTGAAAATTTATTTGCAATAAGACATCGATACATTCATTGCATGTTTATTTTTTTGTTATTTCTTTGTATTTTATTATTGGCACCACTAAGCATTATTGCTTAGCGCGTTGCTTTTGCCACGCGTAGGTTCTGGAGATACTGACCGAGAGCCCAGTAGACCACAGACTGGGTGAGACCTCCTGCAGCTCTGCATAGTGTCCGTGTCACCTCACCGTCATCAGTGCATTGGTAGGACACTAGGTTTTATTTTGATATTTTGTAATTAACTTTTACTTCCTCATATGTAATTGAAACTTATGTAATGTATTTTGGTATTAATGTAAATAGTAGATATTGTGTTTGTGAATGAAAAAGTGAATACTTATTTATGACTTTTACATGATTATAATATGAGATGAATGATTGAGAAATGGAAATGTTGTTGAAAAACATATTGAGACTTTGTTGATGAAATGGAGTTGGGATTGCTGGAAATGATTATTGGAAGTGTTTTTCACAAGTTCCGAAGAACTGTTTTCTCCATTTTTAGCCGGTACTCTGCCGGATTTTCTATAAAATTTTCGGAACCTCAAGTAAATTATAATTTCAATAAATGATTTAAATAAACTATATTTCACAAGTTATATTCAAAACTATGATAAAAATTAATTAAGGAAGAATAAAAATAATTAAGATAAAATAGAGTGTTCCGGTACACCGTGTGACATAGCTTACTCGGATATACTATAGACGGGTAAGGGGTGTCACATTTAGTGGTATCAGAGCATGGTTTAGGCGTTTCTGGGCCTAGATTGAGTCCATACCATGCATTGCATTTGTAAGAGTTGAGGTGACACTAATGCAGATTGTTATTTTGAATAGGATATGGACCCTACATCTCAGAGAGCAGTTGGGGAAGAAGTGGAGAGTCATGCTCCACCTGCAGCAGCTGAGACTGAGGGTAGGGGAGAACCTACTCCGCCAGCTCAAGCAGAGCCTGCTCAGCCTCCACAGGCTATGTTCCAGCAAATGACCAAATTCTTCAAACAAATGGCTGGGGTAATGCCAGCACCACCACCACCACCACCTCCCCAGCAGAAATCACACCTGGAAAGATTAAGAAAATTTGGAGTAGTAGACTTCTTTGGCAAGAGAGAAGATGACTCTGTTGCAGCCGAAAATTGGTTGAACAGAACAGGCAGAGTTTTAAAACAACTCCACTGCACTCCAGAGCAAAATCTAGAAGCTGCTGTATCTCTGTTGCAAGATGATGCATATGAATGGTGGGATACGGTGTCCAGTGAAGTACAGCCAGAAGTAATAACTTGGGACTTCTTCCTCTCCGAATTCAAGAAGAAATATGTGGGTAGTGTATACCTGGAAGAGAGAAGAAGAGAGTTCATTAACCTGAGGCAGAGACAGCTAACAGTGGCCGAGTATGAAAAGGAATTCGTCAGATTAAGCCGCTATGGAAGGGAGATAGTCCCTAATGAAGCTGAAAGGTGTAAGAGATTTAAAGAGGGATTAAATGACAATATAAAGATCATGATCACTGCCTTGGGGATCACCGACTTCACCAAGTTAGTGAAAGCTGCAATAAAAGTTGAAAAAGTAAGAATAAGTGAGCAGACCAGAAGAGAGAGACAGCAGAAGAGGGGCCCGGGTCAGTCTAGTTCATCTCCTGCACCTGGGAAGAAGTTCAAGGGTCAACCTGCACAGAGTTCAGGTCAGCCACAAGGTCAGGGTCAGTCTTAGGGGCCCAGGCCACAGTTTACCCCTAGGAGAGGTCAGTCCATACCATCAGTGGGCAGCTCTCCAGGGATGGGGTTCAGGGGACCAGCCCGGCAACTCGCATGTCCACATTGCCTGAAGTGGCATAAGGGGGAGTGTTGGAGAGTGACTGGTGCCTGCTTAAGGTGTGGGTCAACAGAGCATCAGTTGAGAAACTGTCCACGCAGAACTACTACAGCTACTCCAACACAAGCAGACAGACCTGCTCCTGCACCACAAAGGGGTAGAAAATCTGGCAAATCTGAGGCAATGGGACCATCACAGAGGCTTGCATCTGAGCTAGCAGAGAGGCCTGAGGGTAGACCACCGGCAAGAGCTTATGCCATTAGAGCTCAGGAGGAGCAAGATGCCCCGGACGTCATCAGGGGTACGTTCTCCCTCTACACTACATCTGTGCATGCATTGGTGGATCCAGGATCCGCTCATTCATACATCTGCATCAACCTACCCGTAGAAAGGGGGATACTAGTAGGGGAGAGTGACCAAGACATTCTGGTCACTAATCCATTGGGCCACAGTGTAGTCGTGAACAAAGTGTACAAGGGTTGCCCGTTAAGGATTCAGGGGCATGAATTCTCGGCAGATCTAATTGAGTTGCCCTTCCACGAGTTTGACGTGATTTTGGGAATGGATTGGTTGTCACGTCATCAGGCAATAGTTGATTGTAAACTGAAGAAGATTTCTTTGTAAACTCCTGAGGGTAATGAGATCACTGTTGTGGGTGAAAAGACAGATTTCCTGTCCAATGTTATCTCAGCCACAGTTGCAAGAAGAATGATGAGAAAAGGCTGTGAAGCTTACCTAGCACACGTGGTTGATACTAGGCAAGTTAAGCCAAACCTGAGTGATATACCCACAGTAAGAGACTTCCCAGAGGTATTTCCTGAAGAGTTGCCTGGTTTGCCACCAGAAAGGGAAGTTGAATTTGCTATTGAGACAACTGCCAGATCTGACACCAATATCTATTGCTCCTTATAGGATGGCACCCACAGAATTGAAGGAACCGAAAATCGATTCTGAGTTCTGGATAAGGGGTTCATACGCCTAGTGTGTCACCATGGGGAGCTCAAAGGTCTTTGTTTGTAAAGAAGAAAGATGGGACTTTGAGGTTATGCATTGATTCTGGCGGTGAATAAAGTGATGAAGAATAAGTATTCGTTGCCTAGAATTGATGATCTGTTTGATCGATTAAAGGGAAGCGAGTATTTTCTAAAATTGATCTCGAATCGGTATCATCGATTGAGGTGAAGGATGCAGATGTGCCAAAGGCGCATTCGGGACCCGATATGGGCATTATGAGTTCCTAGTGATGCCCTTTGGCCTAACAAATGCACCAAAGAAGCATTCATGGACCTTATGAACCGTATCTTCCATCCACACTTAGATCGGTTCGTAGTGGTCTTTATTGATGATATTTTGGTGTATTCCAAAACCGATGAAGAACATGATGAGCATTTGAGGATTGTTACGCAAACCACGAGAGAAAAGAAGTCGTATGCTAAGTTGTCCAAGTGTGACTTTTGGTTGAATGAGATTGCATTCCTTGGACACGTAGTGTCGGTGATGGGATTAGAGTGGATCCCAAGAAAATAGAAGCGATGATGGAATGGAAGCCTCCCGGAAATACAAGCGAGGTCGAAGCTTCTTGGGGCTAGTGGGTATTACAGGAGATTTGTGAAGGATTTTCCTTGATATTGCTCCAATGACCAAGTTGTTACATAAAAATGTCGATTTGACTGGAATGACAAGTGTCGGACCAGTTTGAGAAGTTGAAGGCTATCTTGTGAGGCACTAGTGTTAACACAAACAATGTCGAGAAAGGACTTTGTGGTCTCTGATGATGCCTCTCATAATGGGTTAGGGTGTGTATTGATGCAAGAGGGAAGGTGATCGCTTATGCTTCCAGGAAGCTAAGGCCACATGAGCAATTACCCTACCCATGATTTAGAGCTTACGGCAATTATCTTATGCGAAGATATGGAGGCATTACTTATATGGTGAAAAGTGCTACATTTACGGACCACAAAAGCACGAAATACTTGCCAACCTGAAGGAGCTCAACCTTAGAGCGAGACGATGGATTGAGTTTCTAAAGGACTATGATTGTGTAATTGACTACCATCACAGGAAAGCAAATGTAGTTGCGGATGCTTTGAGCAGAAAATTCATCACGACTTTGAGATCATTGAATGCCGTCTATCTTTGGTTCGAGATGGAGCTATTTTGGTGAGTTGCAAGTGAGGCCAAACACATTCTGATTTTAGATGGGCAGAAGGTAGATGAGAAGCTAAAGGCTATTATGAGAAAAATCTCAGAGGGAAAAGCAACTGACTATGAGGTGAAAGCAGATGGGTGTTTGCACTACAAAAGAAGAGTATGTGTACCAGATAATGGGGAATTGAAAGCGATGATTCGAAAGAGGCACATGCCAGTGTTTATGCTATGCACCCAGGAAGTACAAAAATGTATCATGATCTGAAACTTCAGTATTGGTGGCCTGGTATGAAGAAGGACATAGCTGACTATATGACTAAATGCTTGACATGTCAGCAAGTTAAGGCAGAACATCAAGTTCCATCAGGTTTGCTACAGCCTATATGCATACCTGAATGGAAATGGGATCGGATCACCATGGATTTTATAAGTGGTCTACCTCTCACCCAGAAGAAACATGATGCAGTATGGGTGATAGTGGATAGATTGACGAAGTCAGCACACTTTCTGCCAGTTAGGACTGACTACCCACTGGAGAAGTTAGCAGAATTGTATATCAGTGAGATAGTTAGACTACATGGAATTCCACTTTCCATCATATTTGATCGAGACCCAAGGTTTACATCGAGATTTTGGAAGAAGTTGCATGAGTCCTTGGGTACACAACTCCACTTCAGCACAGCTTTCCATCCTTAGACGGATGGGCAATCAGAAAGAGTAATCCAGGTAAACAATTGAATCAATTGAATTAATACAAATATTGAACTAAAATGATAACAATAACATGAAATATATGTCAGGTCCTTGAGGATATGCTGAGGAGTTGTGTCATTGAGTTTGAGGGAAGTTGGGATAGATACCTCCCACTGGCAGAATTTGCATACAACAATAGCTACCAAGCTAGCATCCAAATGGCCCCGTATGAAGCACTGTATGGGAGGAAATGTAGAACTCCAGTGTGCTGGACTGAATTGGGCAAAGACAACCGGTAGGGCGGACACGGTGAAACAGTCGAGGAGAAAGTAAAACTAATCAAAGCCAATCTGAAGGTTGCCTCAGACAGACAGAAATCCTATGCCGACTTGAAGAGAAACGAAATAGAATATACGGTTGGCGACAAAGTGTTCCTCAAGGTGTCACCGTGGAAGAAGGTACTGAGGTTTGGAAGAAAAGGTAAGTTAAGCCCTAGGTTCATTGGCCCATATGAAGTCATTGAACGTGTGGGTCCAGTGGCCTATAGGCTAGCTTTACCACCAGAGCTGGACAAGATCCACAATGTGTTCCATGTATCTATGCTAAGAAGATACCGCTCAGATCCTTCACATGTCATCTCCATGGAAGAAATTGAAGTACAACCGGATTTGACATATGAAGAAGAACCCATACGGATCCTGGCTCGGGAAGTGAAAGAGTTGAGGAATAAGCAGATTCCACTGGTGAAAGTGCTTTGGAGGCACCACAACACCGAGGAGGCAACTTGGGAAAGTGAAGAGACGATGAGGCAACAGTTCCCTCAACTGTTTGCATCAGGTAAATTTCGAGGACGAAATTTAAATTAGAGGGGAAGAGTTTCAACACCCTCCCGGTAGCAACTCCGTACATTCTCTTTGTTAGGTGACGATGTCGGTCCGGACAGCTAGAACGTCCGGAAAAATATTTAAACTAAAGTGAGAAACTAAAATTAACTCAAATATTAATAAGAAAAAAACTTAGAAAAAATTTTAGAAATAAAATATAACCAAGTTAAATGAGCCGGTGCCCTAGCGATGGGTAATCTAGTGAGAAGTTGCGGTTCTCGCAACTAAGAGCCCTAGACCCAGGGGAAAAATTATAAAATAATTTTTGAGACTCTAGAGAAGGGTCATTGAGGTTCCTATGGCATTAGAATGCTAAGAAAATATTTAGAAAAATTTTTTAATCGGTACAGACAATTTTGACCCGTTAAGCCAAACGGAGGGCATTTTGGTCATTTCGCCTTCAGAGGCGATTTTTGGCCGACTTGTCCAGTTAGGTAAATAATTATTATGATCTAAAATATGAATAAACATTACTAAAAATTAAATTGAAAATGAGTAGGAATGAAAAGAAATGAAAATGAAAGAAAATACCTAATAATGACATCATACGATGTCATTAAAAACCTATCCACCAATCACAATTTGTTAAACTCATTAAAAGAGATAAAAGAGACCAAAAAATTGAAAAACCAATCTGCATCTTCAACCTTTGGGCAGCCAAAAACGTTGAGAGAGAGAGAGAGAAGAGGTTCCACCATTAAAGCTCACTTAAGCTTCATTTCCCACTTCAATTCACCTTAAAAACTTATCCTCCCTTCACTAAAAATTTCCCTTACCACTAGAGCAAGACTTGGGCAGCAATTAGAAGAAGAGAAATTGGAAGAAAGTGAGGTGTGAACAAGCTTAGAAAATCACCAAAGAGGTTAGTGCCATATACTTTGCTTTTATACCTTTCTAATCATGAATTTGAGCTAAGTTAAGTTGAAAATTTGATGAAAATTGAATTAATGAAGCATGGTTATATTCCATGAAATTTTGGCAGCCTTGACATGAGTTAGAGCTAGGAGAATTCTTTGGTTAAAGTGACATATTAGCTGCCCCTCTTATAAATTATATGATTAGTATAGCAAATTAGGAGTAAGATGCATGAATTGGAGGCTTGGTCAATTAGGGTTAGGGTTTTGAAATTTAATTTTGGTGGTGGATTAAAATGGACATAAACTAAAGTTTTAATGGTCAATGAGTGACCATTTGAGGGAAATTGACCATAACTTGGAGTGAATTATAGCATTAGAAAACTGATTTGGTATGCTGCCTAGTGAGAGCAGCAGGTTGGGATGTAAGTCCAGCCTATTTGGACAGCCACAACTTGGGCTGTGTAGGTTCAATTGGTATTTGGCCAATTGGAAATGAAACTAGACCCATAATGGCACAACTTTGGTGAAGAAACCATGCCCAAAAGACCAAACCAAGTAGACCAAAAACTTGCCTCAACCCGGGTGTCCTGCAACCAGTTTCTGCAAAATGACCAAATGAACAGTGATTGTTCATTTGGCCATAACTCAGTGTAGAATAGTCCAATTGACCTGAAATTTTACTAGCAACAAGTTGAGATATAGACCAATAACTTTCATGAAGGAACCTATCCCAAATTATGACCAGAACCTATTCAACAAGATAGTGGAATTTACTGTTTACTGCACTGTAGATATGGTCAGTTCTGAAATTTTTCAATCCGTCCAGTTGTGGTTTTTGGACCATAACTTGAGCTACAAAACTCCAAATGGAGTGATTCAAAAAAAGAAATTCAACTAGACAAAATAAGGAACAACTTTCATGTTTATCATTTTCTCAAATTCCCACTGCAACAGTAACTAATGGAACAGTAATTATAGGGTATAAAAACTGAAAATTCTGCTCCTTTAATTTTAAACTTAGAAATGGTATTGGTAATCAATGCCAACAAATTTTGAATGCAAAATGTGGTATGTTGGGAGTGTTAAAACCAATGTACCTATTTTCTATACAAAAGTCAACATTTTTGTTGACTAATGAAGGGAATAGTAACACCAAAACTTGAAATTCAAAAATTGAAAGATTTCAAAGTGACAAATGCCCTAGTATACCTAACAGATTGGTTTGGATAGTTTGGCATGCCAATAGGGTTCAGTTAGCAGTACTGCACATGGCATTATGCCATTCTGTGATTTCATGGCTTTTAGCCATTCTGACCTTGTATTGAGATTTGGCCTTGTGCCTGATGTTATCTGACTTATTAGGCTATTACATTGCTGCCGGGAGATACATATGTGACCGATTGTGTGACGGCCCGAGGTACTTGATACCCAGTGCCAGTTTACCCGTTTATCTAGTCCAGTCGTCCAGTATAGGTTACTTGGGCAACCAAAAATGAAAGTGGATAAATTTAACGAAATAATGAATATAACAAGTATACAATAAGTAAGACTACAAATACTCATTGAAAATTTATTTGCAATAAGACATCGATACATTCACTGCATGTTTATTTTTTTATTATTTCTTTGTATTTTATTATTGGCACCACTAAGCATTATTGCTTCGTGCGTTGCTTTTGCCACGCGTAGGTTCTGGAGATACTGATCGAGAGCCCAGTAGACCACAGACTGGGTGAGACCTCCTGCAGCTCTGCATAGTGTCCGTGTCACCTCACTGTCATCAGTGCATTGGTAGGACACTAGGTTTTATTTTGATATTTTGTAATTAACTTTTACTTCCTCATATGTAATTGAAACTTATGTAATGTATTTTGGTATGAATGTAAATAGTAGATATTGTGTTTGTTAATGAAAAAGTGAATACTTATTTATGACTTTTACATGATTATAATATGAGATGAATGATTGAGAAATGGAAATGTTGTTGAAAAAAATATTGAGACTTTGTTGATGAAATGGAGTTGGGATTGCTAGAAATGATTATTGGAAGTGTTTTTCACAGGTTTCGAAGAACTGTTTTCTCCATTTTTAGCCTGTACTCTGCCGGATTTTCTATAAAATTTTCGGAACCTCAAGTAAATTATAATTTCAATAAATGACTTAAATAAACTATATTTCATAAGTTATATTCAAAACTATGATAAAAATTAATTAAGGAAGAATAAAAATAATTAAGATAAAATAGAGTGTTCCGGTACACCGTGTGACATAGCTTACTCGGATATACTGTAGACGGGTAAGGGGTGTCACAGAGACAATTATACAAACCAGTAAGGTAGTTTCTAAAGCTACTGCCAATAATACTGGCACCCTAACAGGGGGTGGTGAAGTTTCTGTGATTGTAAATAATCAGAAAACTCCTCCAGTCAGAACCTCAGATTTATCTGATCCTATGTTCATGAAGATTAAAGAAATGAAGGCTATGTTGGCATTATTAAGGAGGGAGTATGAGCAATCTAATAGAGGAAGTGCAACAGTAATACCTATACTACCACCTCCTACTCCTACTCCTCCTCCTCCTCCTCCTCCTCCTCCTCCACCAACAGTAGTTATCATACCGATTGGAGATCATCCACAGGAGGCCAAATCTGGAAGTAATATAGGCAAATCAAAATTGGAGTTATCCAGGGAGGAGGAGTCTGATAGTGAAAAAAGTGCATTAAGTCAAAAGATCACCAAGGCGATCAAAAAAATCAAAAACACCTTAACTAGGTGATGGTTCTCCTCTTTGTGAGGATATATTATCTTAAGTTGTCCCACCCAAATTTAAATTACCCACTCTAGATAAATATGAAGGTACAACTGATTCTAAGAGTCATCTTACTAACTTCCAAACTACTATATTGTTGTAAAATGTTAACAATTATATTTTGTGCAAGGTTTTCCCAACCACATTGATAGGGCTCATCTAAAAATGGTACCAGCGGTTTCTAGTGGAATCGATGGATAGCTTTGACTAACTGGCGAGTTCCTTTAAGGAAAAATGTGTAAGCTGCATTCCTCCAACAAAGCTCTCTTTCGATCTTAGAAAGGTCAGAAAAATGGAAGGGGAGTCCTCGTGAGATTACATTTCAAGGTTAAATGATGAGGCAATTCGAATTGAAAATCTCAACCACAAAACAACATGTGAAGCAATAAAAAAAAAGGGTCTAGAAATGTGAAGTTCATTGATTCTCTGATCAAAAATCTTGCATGAAATTATTAATAGTTGATGGAAAGGGCAAAAAAGTATATCGGGTTAAATGATGAGCATGTTGCCTTCATAAAGGAAAGGAGATAGATGCAAAACAATGATAAATGTTTAGAAAGTAGAAATTATAATGGTGATAAGCGATCTTATAATCAAGATAGGGATTTAGATTGGACAAGGGAGCGATACCGAACTTATGCTTCCCTCAGGGAGTTAGAGTAAGGGTACTCATATGGATCCAGATGACTAGTCAGAATATCAAGTGGCTAAGGGAGCTCAAGCCGGACAGTGTAGGAAAAAGAGATCAGAATAAATATTATCAATTTCATGATGATCATGGCCATACAACTGATGAATATAGTTAACTCAAGGATGAGATTGAGCGGTTGATTAAAGAAAGAAATTTAAAGAAGTTTACCAGAGATAACCGAGTACATAATAGATGGGAGGAGAGTTTGGCTAACAAAGAGCCAACCAAACCCAAAGTAGAGGAGCCTGTTGGCATCATTAATGTCATTGTAAGAAGACCAGACTACTGCAAGGCCAAAGGTAAAAGACCAGTGGAAAGCAATGGTAAAGGAAAAGTCCTGTCTAGTGAAAAGGAGGCTTTATGCTCAAACTCGATCATTTTCAAGGAGGTTGATTATGAAAAGGTAAGACGCCTTGATTCTGGAGGATGATTATGAAAAGGTAAGACGCCCTAATTTTGACCCTCTGATGATTAATATTTTGTTAAATAGGCACACTATTTTGACTAGTTTCAATAAGATGATATCACTATTTCTACATTTAACAGCTAATCTAATTATTATTTTTACTAAGCACTTCTGCTTTAAATTACTATATAAATAGCTAACCACTAACAACTAATATATAATAGTTAACCGCTAGTAAAGCAGTTGATAACTATTAAAACAGCTAATAATTATTAGAATAGTTAATATTATCGAACATAACCTTCTTCCAAGCTGTGAGATTACATTACCTTGACTTTTATATATATCATTTATTACTTTCAAATTAATTTTGATGTTGTAACAACCTATAATAACTAATATTTATTTCTAATTAATATAAAATATATTTTTATATTGTGAGAGGAAAATTATAATTAGTAAAGTTTAAATTATTAATTTTATATTTTAAATATTTTTTCAATATAACAAAAAAATGGAGAGAATATATTACATAAATATGCAGTGGCCAATTGACCAAAAAATGCCAAACGTTTAAGTCAATTCACATTTACATCCATAACTTTTAATTTTGTCTGAAATAGCCACACCTTTAAGATTTGTCACAATTGTATCTAATGGAGTGAAATTGAATTTGAAAAGTTAATGATAAATTACAATATGATACCAAAAGTTTTATTTAATTAACA
Organism: Hevea brasiliensis; assembly: GCF_030052815.1. NCBI lineage: Eukaryota > Viridiplantae > Streptophyta > Magnoliopsida > Malpighiales > Euphorbiaceae > Hevea > Hevea brasiliensis. Next base: position 21,047,051 of record NC_079509.1, on the reverse strand, counting down.
AATAAAAGTTCTGGATATAATCGTGATTTAATATAAATGTTTAACATTTTTAGTCCATTATTAAACTTTATATTTAAAAATAAATTTTATTTTGTATTTATTTTTATTGAAACTTTATACTAAAAAATATTTTTATTAATTTCAATTTACGTAATTATCTTTTGAATCAAAGCAGGTAAATCTATGTATCTGAATATAAAATATAAAAGTAAATTCAAATATTTTTACAAAATAAATTTGAGAAGAATATATAATTAAAAATAATATATCCTACATGTGACACCCTTCACCCGTCTACAGTGTAGCTGAGCAAGACATATCACACTCGGTGCCGGAACACCCTATCTTATCTTACTTTATTCCTTTAATAATTTGTTCTCATTATATTTTAATATCAATTATTTTTGGATGGAGAAACCAACGGAGTTTCCCCTGTTTCTATTAGCATTTGGCGTATTTCACAATTCACCTGCTTTAAAAATTCCATAATATTTTGAAATAAAAATCTTATCCATATTAATCATAATTATCTCATCAATTCGAATATCCTTTATATAATTCAATTTCATATTCATTTCCATACATTATCATTCATGCTCCATTCACATATCAAAATTCTCATATTTCCATTAATTTACAATACCTAAATATTAATTACAATTTTCTAGTTTACATTATAACAGAAGAAATATTTATAATATACAAAATATATAAAATGACTTATATGGGCTCTATCTACATGCATTGTTGAGGAGGTAGCAACCTTGAACACTCTGTAGATCAAAACTCCAAAATCTCAGTCTAATATCCATTGGGCTTTATCTTCAGTACCTGCACGAGGAAACAAATCCATCGCGTTAAGCACTACTGCTTAGTGGTGTGATAATATAACAAAGAAAATAATATACAATAAAGATAAAGCCGAAGCAATATTTGGATGCTCAACAATTAATTTAATTTCATGTGAGATTACTAATATTAATTTTCGGTTATTCTAATTTGTCATTCTTTGAAAATGCTTAGTGTATAAACTTTATAGTAATAATCTATACAACATTGAATTATTTAATAATATTAGATTTAGTCTTAATTTACTATGAGAAACGCATTTGTAATATTTATTTACGTTCTACTTCTTTTGCAAATCTTGTTATCATTTCACTAATTTATTTCTAGGTATTTTGAATCATTACATAGTAAATAAAATTTTAAAACTAATTCTAGTTTCTTTCTTATTCATTCATTTAATTCACATTATTCTTAACAAATTTTACTGCCCAAGTAACCTATGACAAGCTGACTAAACTGGATAACGGGTCGTTGGCACTGGACACCGAGGTGTCTCGGGCCGTCATACCATGGGACGTGAAATACGGAACGTCAACCACGTATGCAATCAGTATGGCTAAAAGTCATGATAACATATCAGTATGACTAGAAGCCATGATAACAAGTGATCGGGCATAAAAGTCATGAGTGTGGGCATAAAGCCATAAATACAGGCATAAAGCTTTACGCAGTACTGCTAAAATAATACTCTATTGGCATGCCAATCTATCCAATCTGATATATGTGTCTAGGCAATACATGGGCACATTAGTACCATTAAGGGTTCATAAGTATCATTATTTCATTATATGCTCCAATTATAATTTATAACGTTTTAATTTTTATTACTAGCAGAAGTATAAATTTCTAAAATACAATTCTACCTAAATTATGCATTCATCATTTCATTCATTCATTATGTCATTCATATTGATCACAATTTATAACAATTATTTTCATGTATAATTGTACTCAAAGCATTTTTCCTTATCCTTTCTTCAATAATGAGAACTAAAGTCTCATTCATATATTCATTTATTCATTACGCTATGTATATAAATTATCATTTATATTCTAAGTAATCCATGAACATTTCATGGATTTCAAATTTAACTAAATTTTCCTTAAATCCTAGAGTCACTCAACTTTAAGAATTTAAATTCATTAATCACATTATTTATATTAACCATCCTAATAGTTTTTCTAATTTAATATACCATTTCCTATATCATTGGGGTTACTATTCACTTGACCATTTCCCTTCAAAGGTTAACTTTTTAATTCATAATAGATTTATTAAGTCTAAGTTTACCAAGATACCACATTTTGCATTTTATTTTTTTTGGCATTGATTGCCAAACTCAATTCCTAGCCTTCTAGGTTTTATTTCAAATTTTTAGAATTTGAGGTCTAAATTCACTGTTCCATTGGACCTAGCTGCAGTAAAAATTTGATAAAACTTTCTTTATAAAAGTTGTTTCTTACTATGTCTTCTTTAATTTTCTTTTTGAATCACTCCATTTGGAGTTTTGTAGCTCAAGTTATGACCATTTTACCATAACTGGCCGGATTGACCTGTACCCAGAATTCTGGGCAAACTGGTTCTAGCAAGTTAGGGGTCCTACCTTTGGCTAGCATATCGAATGGGTTATGATCAGAATTTGGGCTTGTGTTCTACATGAAAGTTGTTCTAAATTGTCTAAGCTTTCCATTGATATAAAATTCAGGTCAATTGGATATTTCTACAATGAGTTATGGCTAAATGAACAAATACTGTTCATTTAGTCACTTTTACCAGGTCCAGAATTGGTTACCTGGATTTGGTAAATTTTTAGGATATTCTATGTTTGTTTTCTGGGCAAGGTTTCTTCATCAAAGTTGTGTCATTATATGCCTAGTTTCATGTTCAATTGTCCTTGCACCAATTGAACCTACACCTCTCAAGTTACAGCTGCCCAAACTTGTTGGACTCACATCCAGTCCTGCAGGTCACCTAAGGTAGCATACCTAACCTCAATTCCATTAGCATAAATCACTTCAATTCCTCATCAAATATAACCAAATGGTCATTAATTGACTATTAGGACTTTCATTCACTAACACATGGGCAAAACCCTAAGTTTGCCCCGAACCCTAACTCCAAAATTCTAATTTACTCAAACAACATGCAATCAAATGTTCTAATAATCAATTTCATGTTCAATTGCATCAATTCACAACTATAATTCACTTGAATCATTGAAACCCTAAAGTACCATAGGCTGCCAAAATTGAGGGTTTTTCATACATACATAATTTGTTTTCTTTCTTCCAAACTAACACTCAATTCATAATCTATACAAAGTAAACTCAAGGATTTATGGAAGAAGTAGCACTAACCTTGAATTAGCCAATTCCCAAGGCTTGAAAACTCCACTTTTTCTCTTTCTTTTTGCTGTCCAAGTCTTGCTCTAGGTGTGAGGACAAATTTTTGTGAAGGGAAACTACGGTGTTGAGGTGGTTTTGGGGGTAGAACACAAGCTTGAAGTGTTCTCCAATGGAGGTTTCTCTCTTCTCTCTCTCTCTCTCTTTCTCTTTGGTTCGGCTGCCCATGGTGTAGAAGGCAACTGATTTATTTTGTTTTTATCTCATCTTTATTCATTTTTATCCCTTTTTATTAGTTTGTCAAATGGTGATTGGTGGAGCTTTTTAAATGACATCATAGTGATGTCATAAGTCCCATTTTAATTCATTTTCTTTTCTTTTCTTTTCTACTCATTTTCAATTTAATTTTCATAAATTTTTATTCATATTTTATGTCATATAATTCACTTACATAAATGGACAAGTTGGTCAAAAATTGTCTCTGAAGGCAAAATGACCAAAATGCCATCCGTTTGGCTTAAGGAGCCAAAATTGTCTGTACCGATCTTAAAAATTCTCTTAACATTTTCTTGGCATTTTAATGCTACCTAGGGCGCCGTAACTCTTCTCTAGCATCCCAGAAATTATTTCACTGGGTTTTCCTCAGGTCTAGGGCTACTAGCTGTTTTTACAGTAACTTCCCGTTGGATCACCCATTGTCGGGGCACACGGCTCATTTAACTTTGTTGTATTTTATTGCTTAAATTTTTCTAAACTTTTCTTTACCATTATTTGGGTTATTTATGACTCCTCACTCTAGTTTACATATAGTTCCAGACTTTTCGACTGTCCGGACAGACATTAATCATCGGAACAATCGAATGCACGGACTAGCTAAAGAGAGGGTGTTACACTACATGAATTATATAATCCATTAATTAAAATGTATATTTTATATATAGTTTAATATATGCTATATTTCATGATAAATTGAGTTTAAACATATATTTTTTTTTTATTTTTTACTAAATTTTTTAAAAACCTATTGTAATATCCCGAATTTTTAAATAATTATTTTATATAAAAATTTTGATATTTCAATGTATTTAATATTATGGTATTTAATTTAAAATTTTTCTAGGTTTTTAAAATGAGTTTTTATTTTTCAAGATAATTAATTTTAATAATTTTTAACAATTAATTTAAATACCACGTGACAAGTTTAAAAGTATATATGGACTCCATAAAATTTTTTGAGTTTTTTTTTGTATTTTTTTCAAAATTTTTGGGTCTCATTTTTTGTCTTAGTGCAAAGCAAAAATTAAATTTTGGGTGTTCTGAATCGAACCAGTCGAATCGAACTGGATTGGATCAGACTAATCGAATCGGATCGGCCCTCCTATTTTTCTTCTTCTCTTCCCCGCAGGCCTTGCACTCCCTCCCTTCTCTCTTCATTTTCTCTCTCCTCCCTTCCCCACCACCGGCCACCACTCCCCACTCCTTCCTCCCTCGCTGGCGCCCCTCTAGCCAGCCTCTCCCGTCGCCACTGCCCCTCCATCCAGCCAAAAACACAGCCCAAAAGTACATCCTTTTTCACGTGCGACTCTTCGGATTCTTTTGCCATTTTCGACAATTCCAGCCATTAATTAGACTAGGTCATTGTGACACCCCTTACCTGTGTACAGTATACCCGAGTAAGTAATGCCACATGGTGTACCGGCACACTCTATTATACCTTAATAAATTTTCATCAATAATTTTGATTATAGCTTGTGAAATATGTTTTATTTAAGTCATTATTGAAATTATAATTTATTTGAGGTTCCGAAAATTTTATAGAAAATCCGCAGTGATCAAGGCTAAAAATGGAGAAACCAGTTCTTCGGAACCTGTGAAAAACACTTCCTATATTCATATTTCATCATCTCAACTCCATTTATCAAATTCTCAATATTTTTCAATCATTCCTTCCTCATATACAAACAATAAATAAATGCTCAAGTTTTGCATTTATAACCATAACTTTCATTATTTACATAAACATCAAAATACATTACATAGATCCAAATACATATGAGAAAATCAAAATTAATTACAGAATGCCAAAATGACACCTAGTGTCCTACCAATGCACTGCAGAAGTTGAGGTGACAAGGACACTGAGCAGAACTGTAGGACGGACTCACCCAGTCTGTGGTCTACTAGGCTCACGATCGGGATCTCCAGTACCTACGCGTGGCAAAAGCAACGCGCTAAGCAATGATGCTTAGTGGTGCAATAATATAATAGAAGAAAATAGCAAGAAAATAAAGGTGTATGGAATGTGTATGCTTTCTTTGTTTGGTATTGGTACATTCGTGATTTCATTAACGTTGTTCACTTTTATTCATTTGGTTGCCCCAAGTAACCTACACTAGACTACTGGACTGGATAACGGGTAAACTGGCACTGGGTACCTAGTACCTCGGGCCGTCACACCATCGGTCACATATGCATCTCCCGGTGTGCAACAGAACAACTAACAAGCTGTAAATAATATCAGGCAAAAGGCCAAGTCTCAATACAAAGTCAGAATGGCTAAAAGCCATGAAATCACAGAATGGCATATTGCCATGTGCAGTACTGCTAACTGAACCCTATTGGCATGCCAAACTATCCAAACCAATCTTGTTAGGTATACTAGGGCATTTGAAACTTTTAAATTCTTCAATTTGTAAATTTCATGTTTTGGTGTTACTATTCACCTCATTGGTCAACAAAAATGTTGACTTTTGGATAGAAAATATGTTCATTGACTTTGGCACTCCCAACATACCACATTTGGTGTTTAAAACTTGTTGGCATTAAGTGTTAATACCATTTCAAAGTGTAACCCAACACAAACAGAATTTTCAGTTTTGGTGAGTCAACTTCACTGTTCCATTGGACACTGTTACTGTGGGAATTTGAAGAAATGTAAAACATGAAAGTTGTTCCTTATTTTGTCTAGTTGAATTTCTTTTTTTGAATCACTCCATTTGGAGTTTTGTAGCTCCAGATATGGTCCAAAAACTACAGCTGGCCGGATTCCTATTCTGTAGAAAATACCATATCTACAGTAACAGGAACAATAACTTCCACTACCATTTGGGTTAGGTTTTGGCCATAATTTAGGGTAGGTTCCTTCATGAAAGTTGTTTGTCTATGTCTTAACTTGTTGCTGTAAAAATTTCAGGTCAATTGACTATATCTACAGTGAGTTATGGCCAAATGAACAGTTACTGTTCATTTGGTCAATTCTGCAGAACCAGTTGCAGGGTATCCGGATTGGGGCCAAGTTTTGGTCCTCTTGCTTTGGTCTTTTGGGCATGGTTTCTTCAGTAAAAATGTGCCATTATAAGCCTAGTTTCATGTCCAATTGCCCAAACACCAATTGGACTAACACAGCCCAAGTTATGGCAGTGCAAATGGACTGAATTTTCAGTCCCTATCTTTCTTGTCTAGGCGACTGCAACCTCACTTTGGAATCCCATTCTTCAGTCCATTTTTTGGTCAAATTACCTAAAATGGTCACTAATTGACCATTAAAATGCTCTCTAATAATTTCCTAAACCAAGTTTACATTTTGCTCACAAAACCCTAATTCAAATCCATGTTTTTATACAATATGTCTTAGTTAGCTTTTTAATCATTGTTCTTGTATTTATAAACTTCCAACATAACTCTAATTCACTTCAAGCTCATAAAAACACTCCCTCCTATTCCATAGCTAGGGCAGCCGAAATTCACAAGCTCATACACATAGGTTTTTGTTCATTTAAATCACAATTCTTACTAGTTTCAAGTCCCAAACCATGAAAATAAAGAGTTTTCAAGATATAGATGCACTAACCTCAAGTGGCAGAATTTTTCCAAGCCCCAAACTTCAATTTCCTTCCTCTTGTTGGCTGCCAAGAGCTTGTTTAAGGTGTGGGGTAAAGTTTTAATGAAGAGGGGTTAGGGAAATATGGTGGAAATGATGGAGATCTAAAGCTTGAAAAAGCTTGAATGGAGGTGGCTATGGAGGTGAGTTTCGGCTGGTCTTTTGGGGAGGGTGGCTGCTGCAATTTCTTTCTTATTTTGGTCTTCTTTTATGTCTTTTAATAGTTTAGTCAAATGGTAGATTAATTGTGATTGGTCATAGTTTATAAATGACATCATCAAGATGTCATAAATGAGCTTTTCTTGATTTTTCTTTTCTTTTCATCACTACTCAATTTCAATTTAATTTCTAGTAATATTTCTTCATATTTTATGTCATATTAATTATTTACTTAACTGGACAAGTCGGCCAAAAATCACCTCTGAAGGCGAAATGACCAAAATGCCCTCCGTTTGGCTTAACGGGTCAAAATTGTCTGTACCGATTGAAAAATTTTTCTAGGTATTTTCTTGGCATTCTAATGCCATAGGAACCTCAATAACCCTTCTCTGGAGTCCCAAAAATTATTTTATAATTTTTCCCCCGGGTCTAGGGCTCCTCGTTGCGAGAACCGCAACTTCCCTCCGGTTACCCATTACTTGGGCACCGGCTCGTTTTACTTGGTTGTATTTTATTTCTAAAATTTTTACTAAATTTTTCTTATTAATTTTTGAGTTAATTATGGTTCCTGACTTTAGTTTAAATATTTTTCCGGACATTCTAGCTGTCCGGACCGACACCGGTCACCGGAACAGTAGGATGTACGGAGTGGTTATCGGGAGGGTGTTACAGTCAGTCCCTACTGTATTCTACTCCTCGAGAGCTTTTAATAGATACGAATTTTACAAATTTTTATCAAGTAATTTGTGCAAATAAAGCCCGAGAAGTTTTAACCCTTTTTTATTTTAGTCTAGATTTCTCCCAAACCGTTAACCTCACTGAAATTCTGAGACTATCAGCACACTCCACTTGTCAAGAGCTTCGCAATAATACCAATTTAGAATTTTCTGACACTGAAAATTTGATGGGTCTCACGAGCTTGCCAGTGATTTTTCGGGTCTTAAATAAGTCTTTTTAATTAAATAAAAATTATATTCTAACTTCTGGTGTTGTGAGCTTCACTAGGCGTTTCGTTTTGAGAAAATTCCACTGGCGATCGAAACTGCATTTTCAGGCTAGACAGGCAGGCTACCTGACCCACTTCGAAAGTGGGTCAATATTATAGTACTTTCCACCATTTTTAAATACCCCAGATGTGTTACAGGTGTCAGAATTGGCATAGGTAAATCTGAATTCCAAATGCATCATTTTACCTAAGGTTGGGTTTATAATAAAATTCATAAAATATTCGGGTAGCTAAAAAATTGTGATTCCAATTGTATTAGTATAATAATATTATTAAGGACTGCAAGGCTTGATTATAGAATTTTTGGGGTTAGTTTGGATAGTTTTTGCAAAATATTAGTTTTAAGCTTAATAGGTTAATAATGTAAACATGTGAGTTTTGGCTGTTGTGGCAGGCTCAAGAGAAACAGTATGTTGTTGTTGTGTTGTGGACTTGAGGCCATTGGATTAGGAAGTGTGTTTGAGTTATTTTGTAGGTTGGGTATGTTCTAGATACAGGAAAAACTCCACCAAATTTCGATATAAATTTAGCGTGTCTTTAACTCTTTAAGTCCTTATTTTGTTTTAATATTAATAAATTCATAAATATAATTGTTTAGGTGACAGAATCAAGCTTCCTCCTCTTCCTAACCGCCTCAGTAATCTTCGGTTAATCATTGAGTAGATATTGATTTTATTTATAATTTCAATATTAATAATTTATATTCAAGGCATATTTATGCATTCACATATATGTATATATATTTATTTAGTTAAATGCTAGTCATGCTCTTTTATTGCATATTTCATTGAACTTGTTTGTGGATGTCGCCTTATGGTAATTTGGAATTGTGTGCATGTGTTGGCATGAGTATGGTATGAATATGGATATGGTAGGACGGGTAGTCAAGGTTGGAGCTTGACTCGCTGGGACTCGATCTTTATATATGGATAAGTCAGGGTGAATATAGCTTTGAGTTGATCTCGCTGACCCTCGCACTTGGATTATTAAGCGAAATTCCTGCATGAGTTGACCTCGCTGGCAAGTATTAGATTAAGAGAACTATAGAGAGGATCGGCTCCCATATATGTATTGATGAGACACACTGGTGTGTGCATGCTCTAAATTTTCTTTTGTGCGAGTATTGCTTGAATTATTTGATACTATATGATTATGCTGTATTTCATACATAGGAAATGCCTTAAATCTAAATAGTTATAGAAATTATGTTTAAAATCAATATCTTACTCTATGAGTCGAACGCTCATCCCTGTTCAACTATTTTTCCTCAGGTGACAGATGAACTTATGGAAATAACCTGCTTTCTTTTCTTGTAGGTTTAATCAGAAAAGTTTAATTTTACTTTTATTATTTTTTATTTAATTCTAGAACTCCGCATGTACCAGTAGTGTATTATTTTTATATGAGATTGTAATAACTAAATTTTGGAGTTGTAAACTTATCTGTATGAGAATGCTTGGATGCATGTGATACAGCCATTGTGATGGAGGGAGCTGAACTCCTAATTGTTGATTTATTTTATTGAGGATTGGGAGGGTGAGCTGAGCTTCCTATATTATGGTTTATATTGTTTACAGGTCGGGGGAGTTAACGCTCCCCGTTGGATAGTCCAATTTTATGGTCGGACTCTATTCGTTTGTTTTCTTGAAATCAAACTACTTTTATGGACTTTATGTTTGGGGTAGAAATATTGTTGGCTTACTATGAGCTTCGAAGGCCACATACTAACCCAAGTCCTAATACCGGTCCAACCCAGAAAATTGGGTCGTGACAGCCATTAATGATATCAAATTTTAATTGAAGAGAAATTAAAAAAAAAAACTCAATGCAAAAATATACATAGTTCTACAATTTTATTCTTCTTTTCCAAAAAAAAAGAAAAAAATGAAAAGAAAAAACAATTTTATGAAAATTTGTGAATAATTTGTATATTTTATTTTTCCATTTTCACAAAATTTAAAATATAAAGAATTCATATAAATTGTATGATTTATATATATTAATATTATATATCATATATTTTGATTCGCATGATAAATTAGATCTACTTATGATTTTTTTTTCAATTATTACTTACTAATTTTTTGAAAAATTTACTAATGAGTTTAAATTCTAATTCAAAGAGAAAAAAAACTAAATGCAATAATATTCATAGTTCTACACTTCTTTTCATGAGGAAAAAAAAAAGAAAAAAAAATAGTATAAAAAATTTATATTTAAAACCAATTTATCATGAATTGTAACATCTATTATATAAAATATATATATTAACTAAAATAAACTATATATAAAATATATATTTTATTTAATGATTCTTACAATTCATGTGGAATATATTTTTTTTAATTATATATTCTTTTGAAAATTATTTAAAAAAAATATGAATTTATTTTTATATTTTATTTTCGAATACATATATTTATTTGACTTCATTTAAAAGATAATTATGTAATAATTTTTTTTATAAAGTTTTTATTAAAAATAAATATAAAACAAAATTTATTTTTAAATATAAAATTTAATTAATAGACTAAAAATATTAAATATTTATATTAAATTACTATTATATTCAAAATTTTTATTTATTAATCAAATAAAACTTTATGTATTATTTTATAATTTATTATTAACTTTTTAAATTTAATTTTATTTTATTAGATAAAATAATAATAAATTTTAAAGATATAAATATTCAGACAAAATTAACATAAATATTTAATATTTTTTTATCTAATTAGCCATATGCAATAAGTAAGATTAAGTAATTATTTACAATAATATAATTAACAAAGAAATAAATAATTGATAAACGTGTGTCCACTCAAATATATATATATATATATATATATATATATATATATTTTTTTTTTTTTTTTCTTGCAGTTTCACTTTATGGGATTCTGCTTCAAACTTCAAAAGAGTAAGGAGCATGATTTTTCTTTTTAGAAAGAAAATAGATTGAAAAAAATAATAATAAAAAATTGAGAGAAAAATATAAAAGTAGAAAATGAAGTGAAATATCACTGCTCACGAGATCTCATTTTACAATCTGTAACCACGTCATTCTCATCCTCATTATTCTCCATGGTCCCTCACTCCCATTCCTTCGATCCCAGCCGTTGATCTCTTTGTCCATGAATATTATGTTCTTCAAATCGAGGGTTTCCAACGTCAGCCACCGCCATACAACCCTAATCTCCACCCATGTCATCAAAGGTCAACCGCCACCACTACCACCACAGATTCAACGCCCAGAGTTTCCCTCCTCCTTGTCCCCACTTAGCCGAGTTCCGTGCCCGGAACGGCTCCATGCCCTTCCGGTCCCTCGAAGATTGTCTGCGGGCGAAACCACCGTGCGGTCGCGCCGCCATACGCCGGGAACCTTCCGAGGTTCCTCGATGTGGCGCTTGCGGAGAATCTGCGCGGCCCCGGCTCTACGCTTGCGTGGCGTGTGCGGCTATCTCGTGCCACGCGCCTCCCGAACTATCACATGCGGCTGCGCATGCCACGTCCATGCCTCCAGGACACGAGATCGCGGTGGACGTTGATCGCGCGGAACTCTTTTGCTGCGCGTGCCGCGATCAGATCTATGACCGTGATTTTGATGCTGCGGTGGTCTTATCCCAATCCACTACGCTCAAATCCGCCACAATCCAATCGGCGAAACCCGAAAATCTCTGTAAACGGCGGAGAGTTGATTACCTTCCATGGTCTCCTGATATGCGGGATCGCGTGTTGATGGAGAGCGGCTCGAGTCCACTAGTTTACGGGTCTGATATGCCCCGAGGCTTGCGAGGCCTGAATAACCTGGGAAACACTTGCTTCATGAACTCGGTGCTTCAGGCATTGCTTCATACTCCGCCATTGAGGAATTATTTCTTGAGCGATCGGCATAATAGGTACTATTGTAAGCAGAAAAATGGAGTTACCAATAGTAACGCAGGTGGGAAGAGGAATGTGGGTACTGGTGATGGTAATGGCAACAAGAATGCGAGATTGTGCTTGGCTTGTGACATGGATGCAATGTTTTCAGCTATATTTTCCGGGGATCGGACGCCTTATAGCCCCGCAAAGTTTTTGTACAGGTATCGAGCATTTGCATTGTGAAGTTTTCGACTTTTTTTTCCTTTTGGGTTTTTCAGTGTGCCAAATTATTAGTTTACTTGTTCTTATGGGAGAACTTCTTGGGATTTAGTTTGTCTGTGTTTATCTGCTTATGCTGCAGCAGTTGGAATTTATGTACCTCTGTATCTTATTTTCACAAGCTTTTTATTTTTTATTTGGATATTAGTTTGTAGGTTCCCTAAGATTTCCCCCCTCTTATTGGTTTGAATTATATTGGTTGCAGTTGGTGGCAACACGCATCTAACTTGGCAAGTTATCAACAACAGGATGCCCATGAGTTTTTCATCTCCATGCTTGATGGTATTCATGAAAAGGTGGATAAGGATCGACGCAAGCCCCACAATCAGGGTAAAGATTCTGTCTTCTTTGGTTTTTCTGATGCTTTCTGCCAGATATATATGCCACGTTAGGAGTACCAGTTACTTTTGTTAGTAGTGTAATAGTTACAACTAAGAAAATAAGCTATTGTAAATTGTATTTTGCACTTGTGCTAACACATGTGGAATGCGGATATAGTGATTTCCGGGTTCTATTTTTCTGATAATTTATAGCACTTATGGTATTAGAACCAATAGATGTGGGGCCCATATCTTCTCATGCATTGTGCAAGGGTATATTGGCTGTGTTTTGTTGGGAATTTGAGTTTGCCTAATTCTATTATTATCTTTTCTAAGACTTGGTTGCTCTAAATTGTTAATTACGTCATTTTCTGAATTGTATATAATGATTTTGTTCTGCATTGGTGAACTTAGGATTTCTTATTCTTGTATTGTTAGTTTTTAGATGGCTAACATTATGAGGGAACCCTTAGAAGGCTTTGGAGCACTTCCTGGATTTCACTTTGGTTGAGGCACTAGAGGGAGTGAGTATTAGGTCATGTAGCATGAATGGAAGCAGTTAACGTGCAAAAGCTTCAAGATCACCTAGAGTTCTCTTAAGTTGCTAATGACCCTCACTTTCTATTTATGGTAATTCTCTTTGATCGAAATGATCCAAAATACTGTGAACGATTCACAAGTAACCATAACTTTTAACTGCAGGGTGTGGGTTTAGGTCTCTGTCATTGCCCTAGGAGTTGACAACTGCTCCCAGAATTAGGGCTAATTCTCAACATCAACATGCAGACTTGGTGATGTCATCTGCTTTGTTCCAGTAAGTCAACTTGTTCATAGCCTACTTGGTTTCATCATAGGATTCTCACCTGTCATAATGCTCATGTTAATCCAACCTTTGATTCTTAGTGTCTTGTCTGATCAAAAAGCTGATCCCAGTCCCAGAATAATGAAGAAGTTTCATTAGGTTCTCATTCAGCATAAAATTCTGTTTATGCGTTGGAAAATTTCAGCTCTCATGCTGCTTCTGTTTCGCACTTTCTTTGTGAAGCTTTTTATATTGACTAAGATATTGGAATATTATTGGTATCATCTAGATGTACTGTCAGCTGCTTGCATATTTTATTTTCAGCTTCAAGCATCTGTCCATCCTTTTAGTTTTCCATCTCTTGGCAAATATGCTACTTTTGTCATCTTCCAATTTGTTGTTAGTTATTTATCTTGCTGATTGGCCATAAATAGTAATTTTAAACGTGATATAAAATGTAAATGAGCTGTCACAAGTGCACATTTTGCAAAGTAAAAATAGGGAAGTGACAAATTTACTAGTCTACCTCTAAAGATTACAGCAGCTCATCTGATAATTCACTATAGTGCCATCCCAGCTATTACTGATTTTCTGATGAGAGGGAATTTTAATTCTACTGGCTGAGTGGCTGTTACAGTTATAGTCAAGAAATGGAACTTAGTGAAAACTGAAAGGAATAGAAGATACATTATTATTATTATTATTATTTATAAAAAGCTGTGTTGTGTTTATAACTGGATCTTGTCTTTTGCTGTCTTCCTAAAAATGATGTTGTAATCTCTTCTGTGCACATTCCTTCCTGAAATTTGTTTGTTAAAGTGTCTATCCTATGAATTGTTCGTGATGATTGTGCTTTTGGAAGTGCAGGCCACGGAGACTGTTGTATCACTCATAGAGTTTTTTCTGGTATCTTGCGATCTGATGTCATGTGCATGGCTTGTGGTTTCACATCCACAACATATGATCCATGTGTGGACATCTCACTGGATTTAGAACCTCACCAAGGGGGTCCTGCAAAGTCAGCTTCTATGAAGACTCATCCTTCTTGCAATGGTGAGGCAGATAGCTTGAATTCAGGCCAAAACTGTGGGATATCTACCCTAATGGGATGTTTGGACCGGTTTACTAGACCCGAAAGATTGGGAGCTGACCAAAAATTCTTCTGCCAACAATGTCAGGTGAGGCAGGAGTCTCTCAAACAGATGTCTATAAGAAAGCTTCCTTTGGTTTCTTGTTTTCACATCAAAAGATTTGAGCATTCTTCGATAAGGAAAATGTCAAGGAAAGTTGATCGTTATTTGCAATTCCCTTTTTCATTGGACATGACACCTTATCTTTCTTCTTCCATTTTGAGAAGTAGATTTGGCAACAGGATCTTCCCATTTGATGGAGATGAACCAGATGCTTCAAATGAGATGTCATCTGAGTTTGAGTTGTTTGCTGTTGTCACACACAGAGGTAAACTTGATGCTGGTCACTACGTGACCTATTTGCGCTTGAGTAATCAATGGTACAAGTGTGATGATGCTTGGGTCACTCAAGTCAATGAGAATATTGTGAGGGCTGCACAAGGCTACATGATTTTTTATGTACAGAAGATGTTTTATTATAAAGCAAGTGAGAACCAAGTAGCCTTGTGATATAATGACCAGAATTGGTGGTTGACTTAACTGCATTGAAAAATAGTAATCAATGAAGCCACGGTGGGCATAGAAGTCTCCATGAGTGAGATGTCATGGCTTGTTTTATATGCCAAGAAAACAAATGTTCAAAAGCTGCTCTTTCAATTAACGAAGCTGAAGCAGCACACTATTTGAGTTCTAGTGGTGGCTTATTATACTTGGAACATAAACTGAGCCTGGATTTTTGAGGCACTTCAACATTGGGAAAAATAAAATTTATGAAGGTATGGATTTTTCTAAATTAATTCCTGACTTAAAATTTTCCCCTTACGCGGTTTTTTCCCCTGCTCATTCAAGTATTGTTAGTGGGTTGATTCTTTTTTCTTATGGATCCTCTCAGAAGTTGCAATGCTTGGAAGTGTAGTTCAACAGTATACTAATCTTCCTTACATGGCATATAAAATCTGATATGAGTTCATTTCTTTTCCGCTAAGACTTTGATGCTTGGTTTGTGCCTGTTCATGCTTGCTCATAGACTAAATATAAAGAATTGATGCTTTATGTTGGCTCCTCCCTCTCTCTCTCTCTCTCTCTGCTGTTTGAACACTTTTGATGGTTGCCTCATTCTTTAGTCAAAAAGGAGCCAGGGTGAAAGTGTGTTCCCAAAATAAATTCATAGCAAATTAGTGACTCACAACAATTAGTAGCTTGTTGTAGGGTCATGTCTGGCATGTCACACAGTATTACAATAATAAACTTTCTTAATTATAGGCGTCTTATTAGCATTATTATCTTTTTTGTTTGTATATGTTTACACATTATTATAGCCCTATTTATTAAAGCGTTTGAGTTATTATCAACGTTCTAAAACCTCCTTGCCCTGGATAACTCGGTATTGTTTGTGACAGTATTAGAGTTATCCTGTGTGATCTTATATCTCATGTTCCCTTAAGTGAATAAACTCATCCAGAAAACAATGCCTTGTGGTGCTGGGGTGGGATTTAGATCTGCTAATGTGACCAATTTGATCATGTCATTCTCTTTACGAGGATCAAATGGAATGTGTGATTGGCAATGCTTGTGATGTTGAGATGCAATAGCAAACCCAAATTTAATTTTTTGACGCAATGTTTCTCACCTCCGGAGTCTTCACAACAGGAAGAAAGCAGGGCACAAAATCTTTTTTGTTCACAGCAATGTCTGTAGTAGTAAAGGACTAATATTTTCAGAAAAAGATAAAACTCAAGAAAGACGAATATAATATCCTCGAGGCTATCCAGTACTGGTTCTTTTATTTTTGGTTGCACTTGTTCTTTTAGATGCTTTAATTGAACGGATAAAGCATATGCTATCCTGTCCCAATATTGATGAGAAGCTTTGCTCATGTAAGATTGCTGATAATGTTCACTTTTCGTACAATCAAACCATCTTTCCTTACAATTTTAGTGCCTGTGCCATGTGGGTTCCAAGAGAAGGCAACAAATTTAGCCTTGGTGGAGGGGAGTTGTCAGTTTTGGTAGTCCAAGTTATTTACCCGCAAAGCTGCGTTTTTAGTGAAAACTTTTTCAGTCATTTTTACAAGCTGAGCTTCAAAGTTGGTGCTGCAATTGCAGAATATCAAACCCAGTGGGAAATGAGGCTTATTGATATCAATTAACAAAAATGCAATTTTGACTTGATATGGCCATGGTTTCTATATTTATAAGCTCTGTAATCTTTGTTAAATATATAGCCATTAAAAGGCCAAGAACATCATTACTATTCATCATCACATCCATAGTAAGGGCTCAAGCAATAAGTCAGTACACTGGGAAAAACAATATCAAAAAAAAAAAAAAAAAACAGTACTTGAAAAATTCTGGTGATGTCAAGGACTACCATTTTAGCCTTTGGGAAATCCAATCTGCGAGGTTAGCTATTATAAATCCCAGAAGTACCTGTGGGACATCACCGATTAGCATATAAATTACTCATCCATCAATGGAAATTATAGAACTACTGAAGAAATAATTTCTTTTGTAATCATGATATTTCAGATATATTACCTGAGCTGAACCAATGATGTAAATTGCTGAATACTGCTGACCATGGATCATCATGTCCTCCAACATGGCAAGTGGTATGGTAAGGGAAACGCCTAGTGCTGCCACCAGAGGGCTGGTCCAAACGACTCCCAATGCCCTGCAAGTGTGATTTAGCTTCCAGGTCAAGGGAAAAAAAAAAAAAAAAAAGATAAAGAAGCATAGAAATCATGTTCACAAAGATTATTGTGCTAGAAGTACCAGAAATAATCACATAGGACACTCCCAACAAAACTGTTGAGAAGGATGATCTCTTCCATCTTAGCAGAACGTGGAAATTTGAAACTGGGTTCTACACCCATGGCAGTGAGAGGCCACACTGAAGATGAAAATGTTAAAACAATCAATGGTTACAGAAAACATATTATACAAAGATACTCTGAAGGTGGGAGAGTAAGTGCTGAATTTTAAGTGCCTGGAATGTGCAGATACAGTGTCCAATCATGCAAAGAAAAAGCCATGGATTACTTGGAGAAACCAAGGCAAGAAACCTAATTGTTCTTACCAATCCACCAAAGGGTAGTGAGTGTGAACAATCCAATATAGCCAAACAACTTCTGCACATCTACCTTTTCCCCTTCTTCTCCTGCAAACTTTTTAAGAAGCACTGCAAGTTTCTTCTGTTAGTTTCTTATAATCATAAAGAATAAAGCTTTGAAGAAAGCATAAATATTTACAAGGGATTGTAAACTCAACCTGTAAACAGTCCATAAGTCAAAGCTGATAGAGCAGCATAAAGATCTCCTAGAAGAGAATGCTTATGATCTCTGAACACAAAGATTATAGAACATGTAAGTGAAGAAAAGAAACTAATAATTACATAATTTGACCATTTTCGCCAAATGAGGAGAAGAACATACTTAGATGTGCTTGATGGTGATCCACCAGCAGCCCAAGTTTTGCCCACAATTGTCATTGCAACACCAGCCATGCTCACCAGAACAGAAATTGCTTTGACTACAGTGATGGATTCTTCACCCAGAAGCGCGCCAATCAAAAGAGTAAAAAGGCCTGAAGTTGAAGACAATAATGTTGTACTGGCAACACTTGTTCTTGCAAGTGCCGCATTTGTTAGATACTGCAGATGACATAATCAACAAACTAATTCAGCTAAGATCAGGTCCCCTCTAAATTTAAGATTTTGCTTCCAATACTGCACTTCTTAATAGTATTAAACGAAATTAGCTGCCAAAAAGAAAATGTAAACTGGAAACAAGCAAGCCTTACCTCTGTGAGAAACCACAGAGGAGCAATGCATAAGCCAACAATAGTAGTTTCCCAGGCAGTAAGCTTACTGTCTGCTTTCAGGCTGTCTACATTGTTGTTGCTCTGAGAGACTAATGAATTTCCATCCTCCTTTAAGAAAAGATCTATAGCACAGTCCTTATTAGCAGAAGTTCCATGGAATTCAATTTCAAAATTATCTGGTGTCTTATTTTGTTTGACAGAACAATCAATTCCTGCAGATGGCTTATCAGTGGTTCCTTCATTTTTATCACTTCTACTTGACTGATGTCTCATAAACTTTAGCAGCCAATCCTTGATGAATGCAATAGGAAGATAAACAACTAAAAGAGAGGTTCCCAGATATGTAACTGCAAATGGGTGATTATATTCTGTGAAAACACCCTGTTGAACAATTATCAGTCAGGTGAAATCTCAGCAGCCAATCCTAGGAAAACGAACCCAGCCCAACAAAAAAAAAAAAGAGAAAAAAAAAAAATCCAACCTAGACCACCACAGAAAGAAATCAATAAAGAAAATAAAGGTACGCAAGGGAATGAAAAAGTGTGAGCTTTTTAGTGCACTTCATAGACAACCTAGTGGTCGATTTGTATGTCACTGAGCACTAACACCAGAACAACGATCATTTGAAGAAAAGGGAAAAAATAAAGAGAGTTATAATTTAGTACTTAAGTATTATTATTATTTATTAAATAAATTTTATATTTTAAAAGCTATATATTAATTTTTTCCAAAAAATTATATATTAATTAATCTTTAAAATTAATTAATTCATTCATTCATTTGTCAAAACAATTTATCATTATTATTAATGTTCAATAAAAATAATTATATTTAATTTACAAGTATTATCATTATTCATGAGTCAGTCTTTATATCTGAAAAATTATACTAATTGATTTTTGAGATTTTATTTTATTAACTAAATGGTCTATCTATCATTGGTTATTATCTTCTGTAGTGAAAGAGCTATGCAAGTGTTAGAGAACTGAAGTGATTCTTTGTGGTTTTAGCCGCTGCTATCAATGGTGAAAGCATAAGAGGAAAGATAGCAGAGGGAGGGTGACATGATTTGAAACTAATTAATTTCAACCTAAGAATAATAAGGTCTTTTCATTGAATATCAGTGGCAAATTGTGATGAATTTTTTGAATGGATGGATATATTAATCGACAAAATCAAATTTCAGAAATAATTTTCAAAAATATATGAACCCATTAACAAATTATGATAGATTGTAATTTATTAAAAAAAAGTTGATAATCATTACCAAAAACGATTCTTGATGACAATAATTCAAGTAAAAGCTAACCTAGGATAGCAGTCACCAAGAAATAATGCCAATATAGCATAATTTCATTCTTGCTTCTTAGTTCAAGAAGGCTATGTTAAGATTTTTTTACCAAGAAAAGGCCACCAACCCTACACAAAAGTGTGTGTCTAACTAAAATAGATCAATTATCGTAACTTGAAGATCTTGACAGGAACAACTGACAACCCACTGAGCCAAATATATACATAAAGCCATTATCATGAGAGAGAGAGAGAGAGAGAGCTGACCTGTGTTACCTCTGCAGAGGTGACCCAAACGATCACAACTGTGATGATAAGTATCAAACCTCCTTTGTATTTCCAACCCATTTCTCCAATTGGTCATGAACTAAAGAATATATCTCTTCTTCTCATACATAAGCTGTCTCTTTGCCTCTCTTCCTTAATTATAATGTTCTCTCTATCTCTCTACAGAAAGCCCTTTCACAATGATGAATTGATGATTAAAAAGCAAGTAGCAAGTGGTGTCCCTTCTTCTTCTCCCTTTAGAATAAAATGGAGACAAAAAAATAAAAAGCAAAAAAGCACAAGGCCATGAGGCATATAAAAGGATTTATGATCGGCAAAGAGAAAAATTGTTATATTATTAGCTCACTAGTCTTTCTTTTCTTTCTTCCACTGGTTTTGACAGTTGCACCATCAAAGATTGATGATGTCCTCTTTCTTTATTTTAAAGGATAATTAACAATAAATAAAAATACCCACTAAGGAATTTCAGGGGATTTTTACCCATTGAAACTTAATTAACACCAAACAAATATACTTTATTAAAAAGCACAATTAATAATAAACGAAAAGACCAATTAAAAATTTTCAGGGATTTTTGGATCCATTTGAAACTTATTTAACAACAAAATTAAACCTTAAGTCCAAATTAATTAGAGTCCACAATATAAATTTCTTTTATTATATAAATTTTTTGGTTATATATCAGGCCTGTGTCAATATCTAAAATTGAAACTTAACGCCAAACAAATAAAGCAGCACACTACAATGGCAACAAGAAGACTTCTATTATTTTTATAGCACAATTTTGGAGGGTGATCAAGTTTGTGTGTAAAGACTAGAAAATTATGAGTAAGTTTTGACTTAATGATAATCTAATCATTTTCAAGATTAAAAATAAGAGTGGATATCTTAATTATGAAGTTATTATTTTAAATTTCGTTAGAGCCCAAAACATTAAAAAAAAAAAAACTAGAATATTGATAACGTGGCAAACGAAAAAATATATATGGATAAATTTAATTGTACCTAAACTAGACAGAGCTATGTTTAAACTAAAAAAGATAAAGTAAAACCTTTTAAACTTTGAAATTTTGTATTATAAATTTTTTTTTAATTCTTAATAGCCAATTTATAGGTAATGCTCTGATGTGGAGAATCCAGAGTGCTGTTGATAATTCTTTATTTTATATGATAATGACAAACCAATTATAAGTTTTTTCACAAATTGATCATGAAAGAATTTCAGCCACAAGCACCAAGTGTATAGCACCTAACAAGTGACATTTTGTTTCCAAAAAGTAATAGCAATTATCTATCTTACTACCACTTTAAATTGTCAACATCAATATGTTACTTATAAATTGGCTATTGGAGTCAGAAAGAATTTTATTATGAAAAATTTTAAAATTCTAAGATTTCATATTAATTTTTAAGTTTAAAGACATATTTATTAATATTTTTAAATTTAATGAGAACTCTTGAAAAAATATATAGATATATATATATATATATATATATATATATATATATATATATATAGAGAGAGAGAGAGAGAGAGAGAGAGAGAGAGAGAGAGAGAGAGAGATGTAATTCAGAAAAGTTTTATCTTTGACTAGTTGAAGGTGTTGAAGGGGTTTGAAAGTTGTTATCAGAATCAATATTGAAGCTATCCCAAGAGTTGTGGCAGACAGTTCTTTTGATATTGCTAAAAAGTTTTGATGTCTTTTTACCTTTAAACTCTATATGTAGTGCAAAACCTACCTAAGTATTTGTCCTGATCTTCAGCCTAATCTATTTTTATACATGCTTTTTTCTGAATTAGCACTACTTATAACTTAATCAAGAAGAATTCTTGGATTTCTTTTTTCACTATTGTAGCATATTCATTTTGCAAATTTTTTTGCATCATCATTGGGATGAGTATCAGGCTTTACATTTGTTATCTTTGTCTCTAAAAGGGGGTTTTGATTTATCATTTAAATTATCATTGTTTGTTAATTATGTTATAAAAATAATTTAATCTACATAGATTATTGAGATTAAAAAAGAAAAAAGGAAAAGTCATGATTTTCAAACATAGAGACTTCCCGAAATTTCCTTTATTAATCAATTTATTTTTTTTTTCAATAGCAATGCAATTTTTTTCAATATTTTCTAAATTATTGTTGACAATTTAAAAAAAAAAATTTTGTTATTCAACATTTATTCTTTTAGAAATTTTAACATTATTCTTCTTTTTAAATTAGAAAATTTATGCTAACAATAACAAAGTAATAATTAAGCCTTAATTTCAAAATAGTTAGCTTTGATTTTTTTTTTTCACTATTTAACTCTATTTAAAACTATTTCTACATCAACATCCAAAAATTATAAATGTTTTGATACTAATTCTTTCCAGACCATTTTAGATTTTCCCTTTTCCTTCTTACTCATTTCAATCTAACTTATTACACTTCTATATTGAGACATTTGATACACTGTGTTGGACATAGCTAAATCATTTTAATTGTGCCTTTCTCATTTTTATTCCCAATGTTTACTATCCACTCTCTACCGAATGTGGTCATTGATAATCTTATCCATTTTCATATTACTAGACATTCATATTAACATTTACATTTCTATCACACTCATCTTGTAGCTATATTGTACCTTAAGATGCCCAACATTAACTCCATATAACATAACTGGCTTAGCCATAGTTTTATAGAACTTATCTTTCACTTGATCAAGGATCTTATGGTCACATGGTACATTCATCACGCTCCTCTATTTCATCCATCATGATTTGATCTTATGAGTTACATCCTCCATCACGCCGTTCTTTTAGATATAAAAACTAAATACTTAAATTAGTTGCATTTTGGTACCAAAATTCTGTCTAATCAACCTCACTTCCATTCCTTATATAAGAACTAAACTTGCGACGTTGATATTGTCTTACTTAGCCTAAGATCCTTATTCTCAAAAGTCATTCTCCACAACTCCAAATTTTGGTTAACTCATTCACTAATTTTATCCACTAAGACAACATCATCTATAATAACATACACTATTGGATATCATCTTGAACATAATTTGTTAGTTCATTCATAACTAAAGTAAATAGGTATAGATTCAAAGTCAGTCCTTGATACAAGCAACTCATTTGCATCCCTTTCCATTCTTCTTACACTTGTAACCGCCCTTTCATACATATCCTTAATGACATTTATATATTTAAGATGGAGTTTTTTCTTTGTAACACTCGCCATTTTTCGATGTCGGAATACCTGTCCTTGATGAAATATTTCGGTGAAGAGTAAGACTTCACTGACAAGAGAGTGACGGTAAGAAGTGAGAATGTATGTGTTAGAATGTTCAAAATGCATTTAAAAATGAAAGACTATTTTAAGGGTTTTGTTCTTTAAAAGTTTTAAAGTGGTTTTTTTGGCTAGAAAAAGTTTCGACAGCCGAAGGACAGACTTTCGACAGCCGCCCATTTGGGCAAAACCGACTCTGGCAGCTGAAAGTCCCTCGATAGCAAGGGTATAAAAGGGATCACGGCTCATTTTCAACTCAAAACACTTTAGATTTTCTTCTTTCCTCTCTGTCTCTCTCAACTACTGAGGCATACAAGGAACTCTTTGAAGAGATTTCCTGAGAATTATCAAGATCTGGAGGTGGATTCTTCCATTTAGAAGTGTAGAAGAGTAGATTCAAGCTTTGAGGCTTTGGTTCTCTCACCTCAAAGCTCTAAGAAAAGATGTAACTTTCTTTTTTTCTTGATCTAATAGGTAGATCTAAGAGAATTGATGAGGAATTAGGTTTTTAAAGCTTTAATTTCATAAAAAGTTATTTTAAGTTAAGTTTTAATGAAGTTTATGCATTTTAGGTTTGGGTAAAACCTAGGATTTGAGTTTTTGACAAATATATGTGGGTTTTAAGCATGTTTTTTAGTTGTTCTAGGTGCTAGAGATCTGTATATGTGATGACATTGTGTTTTAGAACCTTGAAAAGAGTTTTAAGGCTTTTGGGAGAATGGATCTACAGGTTTTTGATTTGAAAATTTTGAAAATTTCCAAGTTTGATTACCAAAAGTCAGTGCTTTGGTAGCCGAAGCTTGCATTTTCCTGAAAAATTTGGAAATTTCCCAGACTTCAGCAGCAGCAGTGGCTACTGCTCAAAATAGGCACCTAACATTCTAAGGTTCGTCAGTTGAAATCCAAGGCTTCGGCAGCCATACTCGGTTCTGTCCACTTATTTTCTCTTTTGATTGTAAGGTTTTAAAACCTAATTTCATGGTTCTTAAGAGCTTAGAATAGGATGTTTATATTATGTATAGAGTTTTAGAGCCTTGTATAATACTCTAGGATCCAATTTTATAGGATCAGGCTTGAGAGACTTGGAAGAGTAAGGATCCGAGGATAGCTCCCATTCAAGTAAGGAGGTTGATAGGCTTTAAAATGTGAGTAACTCTAACCTTAACAAAATGAAAACTATTTACAGGTAATTAATGAGCATCTTATGTATTACCTCATTTTTATTGAGGATGTATGTATCTAGAATACAAAGATATTGCATATTGGATAAATTATTGTTAGTGCATTTATGGATATTGCATGACCTATTACTCCCCCCATGTTATGTTATGCAATGTTATGGATCTATAAGTAAATCGTAAGGGGAGATCTTAACGTTGCCCTTCAAGGGAGATCTAATAGTTGCCCTTGGGTACATGGCACAGGTCATGTTTAAAAGGAACATTTAGAGAGTTACTGGTGATAATGTCCATCTTATGTGAAATGTCTGTGATGTAAAAATCTATGTGAATGATGCATTGCATAATGAATGACATAATTAATAATGGTTAGTTTACTAACTGAGCTTGTGTAAGCTTACCCATCCTCCTAACTCCCATGTGCAGAGTTGCAAGACTAGAAGAGTTCCTTGAAGAGAGAGCATTAGTGGTAGTCTTAGCCCTTCCTTATGTATGATATATGGGTAGATGGACATGTAATTTATGAATAGATAGTACTGTGCTAGTGATTAAAAAATTTTGGAAGTATGTAATATTGCTTAAGTATGATGATTTATATGTTATGTTAACCCTTGTGAGGGTACACATGTTGAACCATTGCGTTTTGGATCTTATGTATGTTAAGGTTCAAATTATGAACCATTATTATGTTATGAATGTTTATGTATGGATGAAAAGACTAAAGTGTAATGGTTTGATATATGTTAAGATGGTGAGATATAAGAATGTATGTATATTTCACAGGTTTCAAGCTTACTATAGGTTCTGACAGCTTTAAGCTGACCCTATCCCTAGTCCTAGTAACAGCCCCTGGTTTGAGTCGTTACATTCTTCTCCAACAGCCACCAAAGAACATCTCTCGGTATGCTATCATATGCCTTTTCTAGGTCAATAAATATCATGTGGAGATCTTTTTTCCTTCCCTTATAAATTTCTATTAATCTTCTTAATTAGCATAAAGATAGGCTATGTGTAAATTTATTAAGCATAAAGCCAAACTAACTCTTTAATACTTTAGTAGTGTCCTAAGTCTACATTCAATCATTATTGTATGATTCATCAATTTAATATCATGGTAGTTTGTACAACTTTAAATGTCTCTTTTGTTCTTAAACATATGTATCAAAGTGCTCTTCCTCTACTCATGTGGCATCTTTCTAGATTTTAGTATGCCATTAAATAGCTTGGTTAACTAATCTACTCCAATCTCCCTAAGGTATGTACTTCCATAATTATATAGGGATACCATTTGGGCCACAAATTCTCCCTTCTTTATATCTTCATGACCTCTTCAACTTCAACGAACCTAATTTTATTGTGTAGTTAAGGTTCTTTTTTGCCAAAGGAAAATTAAGGTTTATAAAATAATCCTCAGCTCACACTGAATAATTGAAAGTAGAGCCTCCATCTCTTTTTGATCTTACTATCTCCTGACAGAACTTGTTGATTATCATCTTTAATGTACTTGACATGGTTTAGATCTTTACCCTTTTTTTCCTTTATACGTCCTAGCTTGTACATCTCCTTCTAGTCCTCCTATGTCCAAACTTTTGGTACAAATTGGCTAGAGATTAACATGAAACTCCTTAACCATTTTCTTAGCTTCTCTCCTTACCAACTTATATTGCTCAAAGGCCTCCCCACTTTCATAGAGACTGATTGACTCCATCCAATTGACCCTACATCACATAATAAGCTCTAAAAGAGTCCACATTTAATGTTTGACAGGGATAGGACACCATCAACCGCCTATCCTTCTAAAATATCTGCTGATCATATTTGCCTCAATAACACTAAATAACCTTGTGGAAACTTACAAATAACTTATTATGATAACCTAATAAGTAGAGCCTGCTTCCTCCTATTTTATAAAGGACATTCTTTCAAACAATTATCTTCTTTTGACAATACAATGAACCTTTTTCATTTTTTTATTCTTTGTTTATCTCAATTTTCTTTATTTTTCTTTCTTTATATATCTCCATTAAAGTTAGAAACTAATTGAAGTATCGAACTACTGTTCCCATTAAGTTTCACTGGATCACTCTCTTTTTTTTTAATTATTATTATTTTATAGGTCCTTTATATAAAAAAATTCGATATTCATCATTGATACTCATACAAATTTTATAACACTATTTCTTATAATTTAATTAGTCACAAACTTGACTATTATACTTTTCTATTGAATAGAGTTTTTAGAT
Source organism: Hevea brasiliensis (assembly GCF_030052815.1). Classification (NCBI taxonomy): domain Eukaryota; kingdom Viridiplantae; phylum Streptophyta; class Magnoliopsida; order Malpighiales; family Euphorbiaceae; genus Hevea; species Hevea brasiliensis. The sequence goes on along the minus strand of NC_079509.1, from coordinate 21,020,318 downwards.
ATTACATTAAACGTTTATGTTGTGTAAAAATCACACCCACACAAAATAAAAAGCATAAAATTTAATGTGGATCATCGTAAGCCTACTCTACCAACTAAATTCACTATCAAGGAAAAGTAATTACAACCACCAATTATTTTTTTCACCTTCAAAATCACTCAAACAAAACTCATGGAATTCAACACACATCTCCACTTTATGGGCTCTCTGCAATACATTCCATATAATGATCAACCAACTATTCATATATATAGGCCACTAAAATCTAGTCCTCTTAGGACTCTAATTATTAAAGTTCATAATTTAAATTCTACTAAGCTTCATAAACTAATTAAACTTGTCACACCTTACCCCTCCGTAAGGCATAACATGATCCCGTAGTATACTTAATGAATTACCGAACTTCGCCTACCGATAACTTATTAAATATACTACAAGGGATTTTAAAATAATTTTAATTTCTTTTAAAGGTGGTGAGCAATTTTGACTGGTATTAAAACTTTTAGTTGGAGTTTAAATACTAGGTGAAAATTTTGGTAAATTTTATTTTGCCTCAAAATTTTTTTTTTAAATTTCGATAGAGTGCCGTCTATATTTGGGAAAAACAGTTCTTCAAAAACTTGTGAAAACACTCCCGATAAATTTTTAATCTCAACCCCAACCTCCAATATATTTCAACACAATTCAATTCCAAACTCAATTCTAAACTTAATTCATAAAATCAAATCTCAAAAAGGAGAAAATAATTAAGCATTCATATATTAAAATAAAAGGTTTATATTATAATATTTTACAAAACTAAATAATTTACAACACTTCTGTACAACTTTAATATACAACTGCTCAATACCAATTACATTACACACATACAGTTAATATACATTGTAGACACCATATTTTGGACAACCTCCGAAGGCAAGGGTCTTTTAAAATCGAAACTTTATTATCCGTTCTCTACCGATGTCCCAATCACAAGTAGCTTTTCCGAACTTACCGATTGCTCGTCCCTGGAACAAATCGATCTCACGCTCAAGATAGATTGTTTTTCGATCTCTTAGTCTTTATCAGATAAGTTCGAGTCAACATTGGGTCTCCGGACCATCCAATCTTGCCTACTGATATTCTCCGATCTCTCCGTACAAATATTACTGAACTTCATTTGGCTAATATTGTGGTCGGACTTCTCGCTTGAATGCACCAGATATTCCTTAAAATGAAGTTAAGGTTTTTATCTGGTCTAATAATGGTTCTGACCTTAAAAGTTCAAGTCTGTGTCAAATCTCTGCAATTATAATATTTTAAAGTTTCATCCAGTATTTGGTCATGACTTAGTCCGATCTCATGTTCACGTGTAATTTTTTTCCGATCTCTTATCTTCTGATTAATAGTCGCTTTTAAGTTTAATGTTCAACTATATTCAATCAATTAAATACTCAGACAGTTTGGTTTGGACACTTTCTGATCTCATCAAGAAATTGAACAAAAAACTTCAATTCATTTCAAAATAAAATGTATAAGTCATTCGACAGGAGGGTCTCCCCAGCCTACTCCCCAGGTACATTATCAGTTCTCTCATCCTCTCCCTCTCTCTCAGGCTCCTCCTCACTCTCCTCCTCACTCTCCTCCTCACCCCTAAGGATAAGATCCACCATCCAGGAGAAGTCTTCCTCAGGATAGCGCCTTACAAGTTCAGCCAGAAGATCGCCATGTGCATTCAAATAAGCACCAGCTTCCCTCGTCACGGCCTCTTCTTCTTTCACTTTGATCTCTTCGGTAAGGCAAGTGACATCGGCAGTTCAATAGGCCCGAGCTTCTTCGAGTTTTTGCTCCAGTTCAGCTATCCTATCTTTAAAAGATTTCGTCCGACCCTCAATCTCAGTGATGTAGTCCTGAGCAGACGAAAGTTAGGATTTGGCGGAAGCCACGTCCTAGACCGCCTTCAGAATTTCTTGTCTTAAGAGATGAGCCTTTTCTCTGATTATGTGTTGATTCACAAGGCTCTCTATGCTCAAGCTCATCATTTGAGCCAGGAGATTGTCGATGCTATTCGGAGTCAGCCTATTCCAATTGTCCTGAAAGCAGATGGTGGCACCCAAAACTTTGGCCAGGCCAGGATTCCCCCGAACCGAGCGATTCTTCTCTAGCGACTGGATGAGGACCTGGGCACCACGATAGAGGGTCCTCACAACAGGTTGGGAAGACCCTCTCTCCGCACTTGAAGAGATCAGCAGAGGTGGTGGTTCATTCTGTCAAGGAGGGGAAGGAGCGATCTCTACCTCTGGGATCGGCTGTCCCGAAGGTCGGGACGAAGAGCCCGAGACTTCTACTGAGTCTTGCCCTAGTGTCTGGGATATCATAGCAATCTTTATTTCTCACACCTTTGGAATGACCTCTCTTTTTTGCTTGCGGCTCTCCTTCGTGCCCTCGCCTCCAGCCATACCTGCACGGAAAACAAGTTAGTGAGATCACCTAAGTCAGGAGGCTAAAGATTTAGGTTATACCGATCCCGGGTCCAAGGTCAAAGAGCTGCAGTTCATAATCTTCATTGGCGATCATTTACATTAGCCACCACTTTAGTTCGGCCATAATGGCATCTAGACATGAATACTTATGAGTGGCCGCCTGATCCTTTAATTCCTTTATCATGATGTCCTCGTCTCTATTTAGGGCGATCTTCTTTGGAACTGAAGGGACCAGGTGCTGCCAACTGCATGGGATACCCTTGAAGTCGTTCGAAATCTTACTCCTTAAAATAAAGAACAGGTTCTTCCAATTCTTCAATGAAGAAGGGAGATCGGTAAAAAGCCCACAATACGGTTTGGCTTGGAAAAATCAATACTCGTTGTCCTTCCATCGAGTGAGCCTATGCAACTCAGCCAAAATCTTTACTATAGGCTCGACCTTTTTGGCTCGGCATAAACCTCTGAAAGCCACCAAAATCCGCCATGAGTTCGGGTGCACTTGGGCTACGCATACATGATGGAACTTCAAAAAGGCCTTAAAGAAGTCATCCAGGGGAAACTGAAGTTTGGCCTTTAATTGTTCTTCATACATCCTGATCACATCATTTTCTTCAAAGAAATGATCGGTTTGGAGATCGCCATGACATCTGCTAAGCTCAAAGGAGTCAGTCCGAAGGTTGTACTCTTGACTAATGGACTGCAGATTGGTTTCCTGGAGGACCGACGGCAACTCATCCACGAGTAGGTTTTCTTTCCATGAAGAAGAGGCCTGTTTTGATTGGGCCGCCCGACCGTGGGCTGAGACAGAGGTTGTAGAAAGTTCAAGGTGCCCACTCGGCCTGACCACCTCAACTTCGTCCGACGTCCACGAGATATGAATGGAGGGAGGACTAGCATATCTCTAACTGTCGGTACCACTCATTTTTAGAAAATAAAGAGAAATTAACCGAGAAAAGATCGAAACCCTTATCGGAGTATAAATCGGTGCCTGAAAACTTTAGAAAACAAGAGGAAGTGTTGAAATCACTATGGGAAGGTTTGAAAATGACATAAGAAAACAAATGACTCACCTTTCCCCTATTTATACCCGTCTGAGCATTAAATGCTCACGAAGTCCCAAGTGACGTATTGGTTAGTGGGACCCGGCCACCTCTTTGACACGTCGCAAGAAGGTTCCAGAAACATAATAAAAAATTTGATAAATGAGATCGGTCAACTAAGGTCATCAGATTAAACAAATTTTCAAACCCATGGATCGGTGAATGGCGATTTGTCTAGGGATCAGATCGAGTACACTTATCAGAGATCGCAAAAATAACTAATGCAATAACAAAACAAAAACATTCAAATAAAAATTTCATTTCATTTCTAAAAGATCAGATTACATCATTTGGGCGATCTCAAAAGATTTGATTACATCAGTTTGGCGATCTCAATTACATCATTTGGGCGATCTCTCAAAATCAGCACTACATTCTACCTAGCTTAAGACTACTCTGAGGCCCAGAATGTTGGCCTATGTCAAAGCCTAGTCTTATGGATAAATCAAAAGATGTGTTTGATCAGAAAGCTAGCCACAAATATTGGATAGATGTGCAGCTCAAATAGGGTGACTATGACTCTCATGATATTGAGTGGAGTCATCGCCGATGTCATTGACCAGAACCGAGTTGCAATCGGGACGCTCGATATGGTTGGAAGCCAAATGAACTTCAAGAGGCGGTCACTGATATCAAGATTGAAATTAGCAGTCCTTTTGTCTGAGATCGGTCTACTGATTGTACTGATAGACCGATTCGAGATCGGCATAGCCGTCACTTTTGATCTTGATCGGTAAATTAGTTCGGTTCCCTCACTGTCATTAGATGACGTTCTCATAGCTCTCCGATTGCTGGGATCATAAACTTTCAGGCGAGGGGCAAAGGAAATAGTCAGAAAAAGATCAAAATAGCCAATCATAATTAGAATTATCACCGAAAAAGCTAGAATTGGGGAAGCGGTGCATTGAAAATAAACTAAAAAATGAAAAGTGAAGTGTAAAGGTGATTTCCTATTGCTGCATATATATAGGGCCTTGGCATTTATTGCATACAAAACCCAAAGCGGATGCATCGATAACTAAAGAATCTATTGCTTTAACCAATGCAAGTTAGATAGAGAGGAAAGATCAGGAATGAGAGAGATCGAGAAATAAGAGGGGACCCGATGCAAGAGATAGAGATCAGAATAATGATCCCAAAAGGGGGTGGTCATAATGGGAAGATCGGAAGAAACGGGAGACGACCTATAGAGATCGGAGAACGCAAAGGGGTTAAATAACTTCTAATTAACTCTCTTCATCGTCAGATCCGAGTTAGTTAAAGCATTTGCAGGCATGATCAGATCCTCACCACACATCTGAATTGCAAGGACGCCTTCCTAGCTGCCAGATGCTAAAACAGTTAAAGCAGCCCCGTACATCCCGATCTCCACCGTTGATTATAATTGTAAGGATAGATCTAGAGCCCTTAGATCAAAAGCAGATGGCAGATTCGGTGCCTTTTATTCCCAGCCTTTGGATCCATTTTATAAGGCAAGACCCTGGACTGTTGGATTAAGAAGAGAAAGGATGGATATTCTGAACGGAATCCCAACCCTACATTTTGATTCTCTTTAATTCTTAGACATCATATTATGTCCTTTTGAATCTAAGCCCTCCGTCTCCCCCCCCTGGCGAGATCTTGACCCTTCATTTTGAGCACCCATTCCCTATAAATACCTGCATGCAATACTGATGGAAAAAAAAGAGGAGGTGGTGATTATTATGGAAAGACTCTGGATTTTGATTCAGTCTTGCCATTTTCAGCTTCTAAAGTATTGAGAAACTTTAGAAACCAGTTTTCTGAAGTATTTCACTAAAAGGGGCTCTAAATCCTGAGATTTTCATTTTCAGTGCCAATGCACTGCTCTATGAAACCATTTTCATTCTGCTTCATTACCTCCAGCCTAGTATCAGTGCATTACCCATTGAGCTTAACTTCGTTCTGACCCATTCTCATTATCTCGGGTAAGCTCAAGTCCTTCAGCCATCAGTTTTCACCTCTCTAAGATTTGTGGATACCGGAGTCAGCTCGCTTGTCTCCTTAACTTTCCATAGGTAAGCGCCTAAACTATTATTTTGTTAAATATCCTTGGCTTGTTTTATCCAGTTTTCTTTTAAAAGTTTCTTTTATATCCAGTCGTATTAAGTTTTAGAATAGGTTATCTAGGCCCGAAGTTATTTCCTGTGCCTTCTTTTTCTATTCATTCGTAAACTCCATTTATCATCTCTTAGTTTTCATTCATTTTAAAAATAGATGTTTGAGTCATCGACGACTCGTAAATACTCTAAAAAACTATATAGGCAGGGGTACTTTAACATGAGAGTTTTGGTCTGAATAAATGAAAAATGATAAAGGAAGATAGGTGTAGCAAAGATCGGATAGGTTGGAAACAAGATTCGGTCAAATAAACAAGTTAAGAGATCGGGCCTCGGAAGGATCCCAGGCGATAAGACAATATATCGGGGATTAAAAGAAGTTCGAATCCCGGGCGAGCAACTAAAAAGAGTTCGGATGTCGCAAATCAAAGAGTTTTGATAAAACGATCATGCGGAAGATCGGTAAGAAGTTCGGTCTTACCTCTACTATCTAGGTATAAGGTCCCGTAGGTTAGGAAAAGCTTTACACGGGTTTTCCTGCACCTTCGGTACTTTATTCCCATATAAAAAGGGTTAAGAAGGACCCTCTACCAGAATCCTTAGTTCAAAGTTCTTGCAAAATACCATCCTAATAAATACATTAAGAGTTCGGGGGAGAGTTCTTACCCGAACTCAGTCTAATTTTTAACGTGAACACATTAAGAGTTCGGGGGAGAGTTCTTACCTGAACTCAGTCTAATTTTTTACGCAACACAATAAGAGATCGGAGGAGGGTTCTTTCTCGAGCTCTCAACTTAAATTCTTAATACACTAAGAGATCGGAAGAGAGTTCTTACCCTAGTTCTCAACTTAAATTCTTAACACTAAGAGATCGGGGGAGAGTTCTTACCCGAGCTTTCAACTTAAAATACAATAAGAGATTAGGGGAGAGTTCTTACCCAAGCTCTCAACTTAAAGTACAATAAGAGATCAGGGGAGAGTTCTTACCCGAGCTCTCAATTTAAATTCTTAATACAATAAGAGATTTGAGGAGAGTTCTTACTCGAATTCTCAACTTAAATTCCTAATGCACTAAGAGATTAGGGGAGAGTTCTTGTCCAAGTTCTCCGCCCAAAATCTTAATAAAATAGGTAGAGATCGGGGGAGAGTTCTTACCCGAAATCCTCTGCTTAAAGTTTAAACAAAATACACTAAGAGATCGGGAGAGAGTTCTTACCTGAATTCTCTTAGCTTAAATCCAAACTAAAATACCACAAACTTCAGCATTCATATCAACTCCAACAAAAACCCATTACACGACACCTACTAACTAAGGGTCATCTCATGTACTCATATTCTTGGGTAACCCAAAATAGTAAAATATCAAATGTTCCTTTTATCCGTCTAAAGGATTAACATCATCATTCCAACCCCCTAATTATCAATTTTAATTTATAAAGAGCATAACATTAAATCTGCTTACCCTCGTTGAGGGACGAGGTGGGGTGCCTAACACCTTCCCCACCCGTATACGGACCTCAAACCTAGAATCTCTGTTTTCAAAGTGGGTTTTATTTAAAAAAAAAATGATTTTCTTTAATTTCCCTCAAAATTAAAGTGGCGACTCCTCACTTTTCCCACTTTGGTGAGTACTCGTCGGGCAACCGCAAAACCCTTGTGACAGCTTGGCGACTCTACTGGGGACTTTTCACCTTAACCCTGGTTTAGAGGTCCAAAAGCAGATTTAATTTTATGCTCATGTAAATTAAAATAGTAATTAGGGGGGAGGGGGGAGGGGGGGGGGCTAATTTATGAAATTCGAAAGTCCTAATATATTGATTATTTTTATTCTCTCTAACCATTTTACTTTTTTTTTATTATCTTATTTATTATAGCAATTTTTGTCTAAAACACCCCCCTGTATAGGGAAGAGGTAAATATGTCCCTTCACACACTGATTACTTACACAATGTCCTCACACACTTCAGCCTTATACCCGAGTTTTCTTACCCTTTTAAGAAATAGGAGGGAGTCATTTAGCGGTACCCGTGGGTTTTACCCCATTAGTATCCGTGAAGGCTTCTGCTCAGATTGGAACTTATTCCATCTACTGTGATACCCGTGAAATTCTCCCGTTAGTATCATAGTGGTGGAATGAGGCTCTACTGCTTACAGTAGGGACGATTTGGGAACCTGTGGCTTTAGAAAATTAGACCTTAAGCTAAACTATTACATTAGTTGAAAGCCATAGCAAACTACCTCATAAGATAGAACTATCCAATTAGATAGTACCTACCGGGTATTAGGACTCTCCCTATTTTAGGACAAAAAGGGACATACTTGCTTTCACCTTACTCTGCATATATTTTTAAATTTTTCTTAAATAACATGAGGCTAATTTTGAGTCATACTGTCAGGTGTATAGATATTGCCATGCCAGCAGTATAATTCAAAATTATCTGAATTTATTCTGCAGACCAACTTTCCACAGGAAATCAACATTACTCCAAACAAAGCAAACCCGATCGAGCAAGCAGTTTAACCAAAAAGAGTGTACCTAACAAGGTCCCGAGCAAAGAAGATAATGGAATACCAGGAACAAGTGCAGAGCCTACAAGGACAAGTTTCGGAATTGAGAGACCAAGTCTCAGAATTGAGGAAACTGATGAAGGAGATGTCCCATAGTAGAGAAACCATTCGACCTTCACCATAACCAAATTTACTGGTACCTCCCCCACTAGCAATGATGGTTGATTCCCATCGAGCTTCAACCTCTTTCACCTTTCAGCCTCCTATTCCTGATCCAACAATCACCTTTAATCCAACATTCCCTACCTGCAAAATTCTCATCTCTTCTCACCAAGCTGTCCTGAATGTGGAATTTCATCCTTCAGCAACAATCCCTTCAGTTTACCCCGCAACTAATTTTCCAACTGGGGGAATAGCTCATGCAGTAGGAGGAGAAAGTAGAGTAAGAGAAAATGAGAAGTTATCCACTCTGGAGGAAAGATTAAGAGCTATCAAAGGATTAAATATGTACGGCTCAGTCGATGTGTTGTCACTGAGATTAGTACCAGATATGATTGTCCCACCGAAATTCAAAGTCTCGGAATTCGACAGATACAGTGAAAACTCAGACCCGCGTATCCACTTAGCCACTTATATAGCTAAGATGTCTGCTCTTACGGAAGATGACAGGCTCTTGGTACACTTTTTCCATGAAAGTCTCATAGGGACAGCCTTACGTTGGTGCATACAACTAGATAGGAGCAAACTATGCTCCTGGAAAGATTTGGCTGATGCTTTCCTCAAGCAATACAAGTTCAATTGTGATGTTGCCCCCACAAGGAGAGACCTCCAAAACCTGGTGCAGAGGGAAAGGGAAAGCTTTAAGGAGTATGCCCAGAGGTGGAGAGAAAAGGCGGCTAAAGTTTATCCTCTGGTGACGGATAATGAACTTTCCTCTCTGTTCATTGAGACACTGAAGGCCCCATACTTCAATTTAATGATTGAGAATACTTCTAATAGTTTTTCTAATATCATCCAGACTGGAGAAAGGATTTAAGTGAATCTCCGATTAGGAAGGTTACAAGAAGTGGTCGGGGAGAGTTCCATAAAAAAGTCTAATAATTTCTGGAAAAGGAAGGAAGGGGACGTCCACTCCATTTCGAGGCAAACTCACCTACCATCACAAAACAATTTTCGCCCATATACCCCAGCCCAAAATCCATATCCTCCAACCCAAAACCCAATGGTAGCGAATGTTCCTCCCCCATCCCCGAAATATCCTCGCCCCCAATATCCTTCCCAAACTGTCTACAATCCCAGACCTTCTGATCAAAATACTTCTTTCAGACTGCCTGCTCCTCAACCCAACCCAAGACCACCAAGGAATCCTGATCCACCTCTCCCCCTCCCGTTTAGTGAAATTTACCGATACCTATTAGGTATAAATCAGATAGTGCCCATTCCCCTTGACCTGGTTCAACCACCATATCCTAGGTGGTATGATGCTAGTGCCCTATGTGAATATCACGGTGGGGCAGTGGGGCATTCAACTGATAATTGTGGAGCTCTCGAGGAAGGGTACAAGCTCTGATAAAAAATGGGTGGTTAAAAATTAAGAGAAATGGCTCTCTTCCCAATGTCACTTCAAACCCATTACCTAATCACGGTGCAGGCAATGGTGTGAATATGATAGAATTTAGGGATGAAAGTGAAGAGTCTCCTTAGGAACCATCCATCTACGTCATACAACTAGACTCCCTATCTGAGGTACTGATTTCACCAATCGCTGAGGGGCAAGAGCTTGATAATTTAGAAGCAGAAGATATCCCCGTGCTTAATCTTGAGTAAAGTACATTTTGTTATCAACACTTGATCATTCTGTCCATAGTGGCAAGTGTAATACTGTAAATGGACCCTTTTCTTATGATTGATGCATTAATAAATTAATAGCACATTTCGTGTCCAATTCTCTTTTCCTTTTGCCATTAAAATCTATTTCTTTTAATATATACTCCACTTTCATTTCTCCAGGACCATTGACCAATCCAGACTTAATAATTCAATTGACTCTGAAATTCCATATGTTAACTTTGAAACTCCCATAACTGCCATTGGTTCGAGTGATTCTGAAGAAGAGTTTGTAGAAGAACAGGGCAAAAGAGATGAACCTTCCCTGGTGCCTTGTGGGGATGAAATGCACACCATAAATCTAGGGACTAAGGAAATGAAGAGGGAACTTAAGGTCGTGAATAACAGAGAATTAGAGAGTATGATCAGTTTGCTCAAGGAATTCATTGATGTATTCTCGTGGAGCTATGATGACATGCCTGGATTGGATCCTCATATAGTAACGCATAAAATCCCTTTAATTCCTAGGATAATTCCAGTGAAACAGAAGTTGAGAAGAATGAACCCTGACACGCTGCTTAAAGTTAGGGATGAAGTCAAAAAGCAGTATGATGCTGGATTCCTGGAAGTGGTCAAATACCCCCAGTGGATAGCTAATGTTGTCTCGGTGATGAAGAAGGATGGAAGAGTAAGGGTATTTGTTGATTACAGGGATCTCAATAAGGCAAGCTTGAAGGATGATTTTTCCCTCCCACACATAGATGTGCTGGTAGACAATGCTGCAGGGTTGGGAAGGTGTTCATGTATCGACGGGGCATCGGGGTATAATCAAATCCCCATGGATGAGGAGGACAAAGACAAAAGTGCTTTTATCACCCAGTGTAGGGTATTTTGCTATCGGGTCATGCCTTTTGGGTTAAAGAATGCCGGAGCTACCTACCAACGCACCATGGCCACATTATTCCACGATATGATGCACAAGGAAGTAGAAGTATATGTGGATGATATGATCATCAAATCCAGAGGGGCAAAAAGTCACATACAAGTGTTGAGAAAGGTGTTCGAAAGGCTCAGGAAGTATCAACTAAAGCTGAAGCCGGCTAAGTGTGTGTTTGGGGTTAGGTCTAGTAAGCTATTGGGATTTATAGTAAGCGAGAAGAGAATATAAGTGGATCCAGACAAAGTTCAAGCCATTCAAGAAATGCCATCCTCAAAGACAAAAAGGGAGGTGCGCAGTTTCTTGGGAAAACTGAACTACATTTCGAGATTCATCTCCAATCTCACTACTAAAGCTGAGCCCATTTTTAAACTACTCAAGAAGAATAACACCGCTCAGTGGGATCAAGTTTATCAAGAGGCTTTTGAAAATATTAAACAGTACCTGTCAAATCCGCCAATATTGGTTCCTCCAGTGATGGGAAGGTCATTGATTTTGTATATGAGAGTTCAGCAGAGCTCGATGGGTTGTGTTCTGGGGTAGCATGATGACACGGGGTGAAAGAAAAGAGCCATTTACTATTTAAGTAAGAAATTCAACGAATGCGAGTCGAGATATTCATTCTTAGAGAAAACTTATTACGCATTGGCATGGACGGCAAATTGACTCAAGCACTACATATTGAATCATAAAACATGGCTCATCTCCAGAATGGACCCAATCAAGTATGTATTTGAAAGTCCATTCGTGCTAGGGAGGATAGCAAAATGGCAGGTCATACTTTCTCAATATGACATTGTCTACATGACCAGAAAGGCAGTGAAGGGGAGCATGATTACTGATCTCCTAGCAGAAAACCCGATCCAAGATTATGAAGCCCTGGATTTCAAATTCCCCGATGAGTATGTTAATGAAGTCAGAAGCGATGACAAAGAACAAACTAATGTATGGGAAATGTATTTCGACGAAGCGGTCAATTTGTCCGGTAATGGGATTGGGGCAGTTTTGATATCCCCTGATGGAAAACACTTCTCAATAGCTATCAAGCTAAGGTTCAACTATACCAATAACGTTGCAGAGTATGAGGCCTGTGTGATGGGTTTATAGGCTACCATCGAAATGAAGATCAGGAAGTTAGAGGTGTACGGAGATTCAGTCTTGATCATTTACCAAGTCAAAGGGGAATGGCAAACTAAAGACCTGAAATTGTTCCCGTATCAAAAGTATCTCCTAGAATTGATCAAAAAATTTGAAGAGATTTCCTTCACTCACCTCAACCGTAAGAAGAACCAATTCGCCGATGCCTTAGCCACTCTAGCTATCATGGCTTAGATGGAAGAGGGACAAACAACACAGGTGCTACAAATCAAAGCAAGGAGTGAGCCGACGTACTGCTTCATGATCGAAGAAGAAACAGATGGTAAACCCTGGTATCATGACATCCAAGTCTATATCAGAGCTAGGGAATACCCTCCCGGGGCAAGCAGAAATGAAAGAAGGATGATCAAGAGATTAGCACTGGGATACTTCCCCAGTGGGGAAATTTTGTACAAAAGGAGCTCCAATGGCAAATTGTTGAGGTGCGTGGATGCAAAAGAAGCAAGGAGGATCCTTTTTGAGACTCATGAAGGGAATTGCACTACTCACGCCAATGGGCATATGATGGCCAAACAAATCATGAGATGGGGATACTTTTATACTACTTTGGAAAAGGATTGCATTGAGTACTTTCGGAAGTATCATAAATGTCAAATTTATGCTGATCCAGTAAATGTCCCTCCTCATCAGCTTTTTAATCTTGTCTCACCTTGGCCTTTTGCAATGTGGGGCATCGACGTAATCGGTCCTATTAATCCCAAAGTATCCAATGGGCATAGGTTCATCTTGGTGGTTATTGACTACTTTTCCAAATGGGTTGAGGCAACGTCATATGCTCATATCACGCAAAATACATTCCTCAAAATTTTCAAGAACAATGTTATTTGTCGACATGGACTTCCTAGTGAAATTATCACCGACAATGCTAAGAATTTGAATGGCCCAAAGATCTAAAATTTGTGTGACTAGTACAAAATTCGGCATCTCAATTCTTCACCATACTGTCCCCAAATGAATGGAGCGGCGGAAGCCACTAACAAAAACCTCAAGAGAATAATCAGGAAAATGACCGTCACTTATAGAGATTGGCATGATATGCTTCCCTTCGCCCTTCATGCTTATCGGACCTCCATAAGGACTTCAATTGGGGCAACTTCATACTCATTGGTCTATGGGATGGAAGCTGTTTTATCTATAGAGGTGGAAATTCCCTCCTTGAGAATTCTGAAAGAGTCAGGAATCGATGAGTTAGAATGGATTCAATCGAGGTTAGATCAGCTGAATCTAATAGACGAGAAAAGACTAGCGGCAGCATGTCATGGACAATTGTACCAAAGGAGAATGGCTAGAGCATTTAATAAAGACGTTCGCCAACGCAAATTCTAATCGGGAGATTTGGTTTTGAAAAAGATCCTTCCAAATCAAAATGATCCTCGGGGCAAATGGTCACCAACTTACGAAGGACCCTACGTGGTTAAAAAGGCATTTTCTAGCGGTGCACTGATATTGACTCATATGGATGGCGAAGAATTCCCAAAACCTATGAATATAGATGCTGTCAAAAGATATTATGCCTAAAAAGAATATATATATATAGGAGTGAAAACTCAAAGGATGCCTCTAGCAAAATGTGTGAAAGAGGGCGAAAACCCTCAAGGGCGCTTTCTGCAAAACGAGTAAAGGGTAAAAACCCGAAAAGGCATCTAGAAAAAAGTGAGCAAAGATAAAAAATCATCATGCTCTAGGAGTGAAAACCCGGAAGGGCGCTCCTAGGACCAGAAAACGGAGAAATAAGGAAGGGAACCCAAGACTAGAAGAGGTAATAAGTCACCACGGCACGAACATTCGTCGGAAGATTACTCGAAATAGTGGCAGTTAAGGGAGTTCAAAGTTAGCTACAAGGAATTTGTGAGATCTATTCTTGTACCCTTTTCCTTCGAAATTGTGCTTTTGTTTTTAAGCCATAATAAAATTATTCCTTCACTCTAATTTATTTTTTTATATATACCCTCATTTATGCTCTATTAATTGGTTAAAACTTTATTATAAGATCAGGATTTGAATATTGATAACCTCATGTACTTGGTTATGAGATTTGTAGGGGATGAACGATGGCCGGGCTATTGGTAAAAAAAAAAAGAGGTAGGAGTGAAAACCTGAAAGGGCGCTCCTAGCAAAATGTGTGAAAGAGGGTGAAAACCCTCGAGGGCGCTTTTCTGCAAAATGGGTAAGGAGCAAAAACCCGAAAAGGCATCCTAAAAAGTGAGTAAAAGAAGGAAATTGAGGACCAAGCCTTGGGACTCATTCTAACCCTCTCCATTAATCATCTATCTTCGGGACCTTGTTAAGTACACTTCGATTGGAGGAACATCTTGTGTCAGGTTTGCTTTGTGATCATTAGAGGTACAAACCAACGTTTCATACCCTTAACCTCTTAGTTGATTTTCCTGTCATTAACATCTGGATTCAAGATCCAAGTTGATTTTAATTTCATGTTATTAACCTTTGGTTCCCAGATCCAAGTTCATTTTAATTTTCAGTATTTTAATTTCCTGTTATCAACCTCTGGTTCCTAGATCCAAGTTGATTTTAATTTTTAGCATTCTAATTTCCTGTCATGAACCTCTGGTTCCTAGATCAAAGTTGATTTTAATTTTCAGCATTTTAATTTTCTGTCATCAACCTTTGGTTCCTAGATCCAAGTTGATTTTAATTTCCAGTATTTTAATTTTCTGTCATCAACCTCTGGTTCCTAGATCCAAGTTGATTTTAATTCTCAACATTTTAATTTTCTGTCATCAACCTTTGGATTCAAGATCCAAGTTGATTTTAATTTCATGTCATCAACCTCTAGTTCCTAGATCCAAGTTGATTTTAATTTTCAGTATTTTAATTTCTTGTCATCAACTTCTGGATTCAAGATCTAAGTTGATTTTAATTTCATATTATCAACCTCTGGTTCCTAGATCCAAGTTGATTTTAATTTTCAGTATTTTAATTTCCTGTTATCAACCTCTGGTTCCTAGATCCAAGATGATTTTAATTTTCAGCATTCTAGTTTCCTATCATTAACCTCTAGTTCTTAGATCCAAGTTGATTTTAATTTCCAACATTTTAATTTCCTTTCATCAACCTTTGATTCCTAGATCTAAGTTGATTTTAATTTTCAGCATTTTAATTTCCTGTCATCAACCTCTGGTTTCAAGATTCAAGTTGATTTTCTGTCATTAACCTCTGGTTCCTAGATCCAAGTTGATTTTAATTTTCAGCATTTAATTTCCTACCATCAACCTCTAGTTCCTAGATCCAAGTTGATTTTAATTTTCAGCTTTTAATTTCCTATTATCAACCTCTGGTTCCTAGATCCAAGTTTATTTTAATTTTCAGTATTTAATTTCCTGTTATCAACCTCTGGTTCCTAGATCCAAGTTGATTTTAATTTTTAGCATTTAATTTCCTGCCATCAACCTCTGGTTCCTAGATCCAAGTTGATTTTAATTTTCAGCATTTAATTTTCTGTCATCAACCTCTGGTTCCTAGATCCAAGTTGATTTTAATTTTCAGTATTTTAATCAACCTCTGGGTTTAAGATCCAAGTTGATTTTTAACTTTCAGCATTTAATTTCCTGCCATCAACCTCTGGGTCCTAGATCCAAGTTGATTTTAATTTTCAGCATTTTAAATTCCTGTCATCAACCTCTGATTCCTAAATTCAAGTTGATTTTAATTTTCAGCGTTTAATTTTCTGTCATCAACCTCTGGTTCCTAGATCCAAGTTGATTTTAATTTTCAACATTTTAATTTTCTGTTATCAACCTTTGGGTTCAAGATCCAAGTTGATTTTAATTTTTAGCATTTAATTTCGCGTCATCAACCTTTGGGTTCAATATCTAAGTTAATTTTCATCATTTAATTTCTTGTTGATCGTTGGTTCCAATATCCCAACCGCCTAAAATATGGTTCTGAATCTTTATATAATTCCTATACAAGAGAATTTCATTCTCTTTAATAGAAATTATGTAAAGAGGGGCAGCTGTAGACACCATATTTTGGCCGACCTCCAAAGGCAAGGGTCTTTTAAAATCGAAACTTTATTATCCGTTCTCTATTGATGTCCCAATCACAGGTAGCTTTTCCGAACTTACCGATTGCTCGTCCCTGGAACAAATTGATGTCACGCTCAAGATAGATTGTTTTCCGATCTCTTGGTCTTTATCAGATGAGTTTGAGTCAACATTGGGTCTCCAAACCATCCAATCTTGCCTACTGATATTCTCTGATCTCTATGTACAAATATTGCAGAACTTCATTTGGCTAATGTTGTGGTCTGGCTTCTCGCTTGAATGCCCCAGATATTCCTTAAAATGAAGTTAAGGTTTTTATCTGGTCTAATAATGGTTCCGACCTTAAGAGTTCAAGTCAGTGTCAAATCTCTGCAATTTTAATATTTTAAAGTTTCATCCAGTATTTGGTCATGACTTAATCCGATCTCATGTTCACGTGTAATATTTTTCCGATCTCTTATCTTCTAATTAATAGTCGCTTTCAAGTTTAATGTTTAACTACATTCAATCAATTAAATACACAGACAGTTTGGTTTGGATGCTTTCCGATCTCATCAAGAAATTGAACCAAAAACTTCAATTCGTTTCAAAATAAAATGTACATGTCATTTGGCAGAAGGGTCTTCGCCAGCCTGCTCCTTGGGTACATTATCAGTTCTCTCATCCTCTTCCTCTCTCTCAGGCTCCTCCTTGCTCTCCTCCTCACCCCTAGGGACAAGATCCACCATCCAGGAGAAGTCTTCCTTAGGATAGCGCTTTACAAGCTCGGCCAGAAGATCGCCATGTGCATTCACATAAGCACCAGCTTCCCTCATCACAGCCTCTTCTTTTTTCACTCTGATCTCTTCAGTAAGGCGAGTGACATCTGCAGTTCAGCAGGCCCGAGCTTCTTCGAGATCCTGGTCCAGTTTAGCTATCCTATCTTCATAAGATTTTTTCCGACCCTCAATCTCAGTGATGTAGTCTTGAGCAGACGAAAGTTGGGATTTGGCGGAAGCCGCGTTCTGGATTGCCTTCAGAATTTCCTGTCTCAAGAGATGAGCCTTTTCTGTGATTATATGTTGATTCACAAGGATCTCTACGCTCAATCTCATCATTTGAGCTAGGAGATAGTCGATGCTATTCGAAGTCAGCCTATTCCGATCGTCCTGAAAGTAAATGGTGGCACCCAAAACTTTGGCCAGGCCAGGATTCCCCCGAACTGAGTGATTCTTCTCTAGTGACTGGATGAGGGCCTGGGCACCATGAGATAGGGTCCTCACAGTAGGTTGGAAAGACCCTCCCTCTGCACTTGAAGAGATCGGTGGAGGAGCCGGTTCATTCTATCGAGGAGGGGAAGGAGCAATCTCTACCTCTGGGATCGGCTGTCCTGAAGGTCGGGACGAAGAAACAGGCACTTCTACTGAGTTTCTCCCTAGCATCTGGGATACCGCAGCAATCTTCATTTCTTGCACCTTCCGGGCAACCTCTCTTTTTCGCTTATGACTCTCCTTCGCGCCTTCGCCTCTAGCCATACTTGCACGGAAAACAAGTTAGTGAGATCACCTAAGTCAGGAGACTAAAGATTTAGGTTATATCGATCCCGGGTCCGAGGTCAGAGAGCTGTAGTTCATAATCTTCATTGGCGATCATCTGCATTAGCCACCACTTTAGTTCAGCCATAACAGCATCTAGACATGAATACTTATGAGTGGCCGCATGATCCTTCAATTCCTTTACCATGACGTTCTCGTCTCTATTTAGGGCGATCTTCTTCAGAACTGAATGGACCAGGTACTGCCAACCACGTGGGATACCCTCGAAGTCATTCAAAATCTTACTCTTCAAAATAAAGAACCAATTCTTCCAATTCTTCAACGAAGAAGGGAGATCGGTAAAAAGCCCACAATGCGGCTTGGCTTGGAAGAACCAATACTCATCATCCTTCCGTCGAGTGAGCCTATGCAACTCAGCAAAAACCTTTGTTGTAGGCTTGAGCTTTTTGGCTTGGCATAAGCCTGTGAAAGCCACCAGAATCTGCCATGAGTTCGGGTGCACTTGGGCAATGCATACATGATGGAACTTCAGAACGGCCTTAAAGAAGTCGTCCAGGGGAAACCGAAGCCCGGCCTTCAATTGTTCTGCATACACGATGATCACGTCATTTTCTTCAAAGAAATGATCGGCTCGGAGATTACCATGACATCTAATAAGCTCGAAGGAGTCAGTCCAAAGGTACACTCTTGACTGATGGACTGTAGATCAATTTCCTAGAGGATCGACGGCAACTCATCCACGGGTAGGTTTTCTTTCCTTGAAGAAGATGTCTGTTTTGAATGGGCCACCGGACCGTGGGCTAAGATAAAGGTTGTAGAAGGTTTAGGTTGCCCACTCTGCCTAACCACCTCAACTTCATCCGATGTCCACAAGATATGAATAGAGGGAGGACTAGCAGCTCTCTAACCATCGGTACCGTTCATTTTCAGAAAACAAAGAGAAATTAACTGAGAAAAGATCGAAACCCTTACCGGAGTATAAATTGGTGCCTGAAAACTTTAGAAAACAAGAGAAAGTGTTGAAATCGGTACGGGAAGGTCTGAAAATGACATAAGGAAACAAATGACTCACCTTTCCCCTATTTATATCCATCTGACCATTAAATGCTCACGAAGTCCCAAGTGACGCATCGGTTAGTAGGACCGGGCCACCTCTTTGACACGTCCCAAGAAGGTTCCAGAAACATAATAAAAAATCGAATATATGAGATTGGTCAACTAAGGTCATCAGATTAAACAAATTTCCAAACCCACGGATCGGCGAATGTTGATTCATCTAGGGATCAGATTGGGTACACTTATCAGGGATCAGATTGGAAACTAATACAATAACAAAACAAAAACATTCAAATAAAAATTTCATTTCATTTCCAAAAGATAAGATTATATCATTTGGGCGATCTCAAAAGATCTGATTACATCAGTTGGGCAATCTCAATTACATCATTTGGGCGATCTTTCAAAATTAGCACTACATTCTACCTAGCTTAGGACTACTCCGAGGCTCAGAATGCTGGCCTATGTCAAAGCCTAGTCTTGTGGCTAAATCAAAAGATGCGTTTGATTAAAAAGCCAGCTACAAATATTGGATAGATGTGCAGCTCAGATAGGGTGACTATGACTCTCATGATATTGAGTGGAGTCATCGCCGATGTCATTAACCAGAACCAAGCTGCAGTCGGGACGCCCGATATGGTTGGAAGCCAAATGAACTTCAAAAGGTGGTCACCGACATTAAGATTGAAATTAGCAGTCCTCTTGTCCGAGATCGGTTTACCGATTGTACCTATAGGCCGATTTGAGATTGGCACGGCCGTCACTTTCGATCTTGATAAGTAAATTAGTCAGGTTCCCTCACTGTCATTAGATGACGTTCTCATAGCTTTTCGATAGCTGGGGTCATAAACTTTCAGGTGAATTAGAATTATCACCGGAAAAGCTCTCAACTTAAAATACAATAAGAGATCAGGGGAGAGTTCTTACTCGAGCTCTCAACTTAAAATACAATAAGAGATCGGGGGAGAGTTCTTACCCGAGATGTCAACATAAATTCTTAATACAATAAGAGATCGGGGGAGAGTTCTTACCCGAGTTCTCAACTTAAATTTCTAATACACTAAGAGATTGGGGGAGAGTTCTTACCCAAGTTCTCAGCCCAAAATCTTAATAAAATAAGTGGAGATCGGGGGAGAGTTCTTGCCCGAAATCCTCCACTTAAAGTTTAAACAAAATACTCTAAGAGATCGAGAAAGAGTTCTTACCTGAATTCTCTTGGCTGAAATCTAAACTAAAATACCACAAACTTTAGCATTCATATCAACCCCAACAAAAATCCATTACACGACACTTACTCACTAAGGGTCATCTCATGTACTCATGTTCTTGGGCAATCCAAAATAGTGAAATATCAAATATTCCTTTTATCCGTCTAAAGGATTAACATCATCATTCCAACTCCCTAATTATCAATTTTAATTTATAAAGAGCACAACATTAAATCTGTTTACCCTCGTCGAGGGACGAGGTGGGATGCCTAACACCTTTCCCACCCGTATATGAACCCCGAACCTAGAATCTCTGTTTTCAAAGTGGGTTTTATTTAAAAAAAAGATGGTTTTCTTTAATTTTGCTCAAAATTAAAGTGGTGACTCCTCACTTTTCCCACTTTGGTGAGTACTCGTCAGGCAACCGCAAAATCCTTGCTACATACATTAAAATAAATATTTACAAAGGGTATAATTTAAATACCCGACAAAGTCTAAGAATGAAGTACTTCTAGTCACTAGCAGTCTACTCTGTTACCTTATCAGTCTCTCTACCTGCGACAATAATGAAAAGCCATCGCTGAGTAAAAATACTGAATGGTGCACAACATAAGGAAAAATACCTATTTATGCCATAATAAATCACAATTTTTCCAAGTACAGCACTTAAACTATTAAACAGATAGAAACATATTTTAAAATTGAAGTCAAAACAATTCTCACTTTAGAAATCACAAAATAAATTTTGCAAAATCACACAGTCATATCATGACACCAATGTACTTTTCATCCCAATATCCAAAGGCTTATGAGGAATACCAAGGCTAGCTAGCATAAATCTATGGGTACCCATTCAAATTCTTTCTCTACTGGCACACACCTCAACACTTCAACTAGAGAGGGAATACAAAACTATTTCTTCCCACTAGGCCAACTAGTGAGGAATTTAAACATCTAGTCATGACACTGTGGTTTCAAACTAATTTAACAATTTTATAAGCATTAACATGCCAACAATTTCCATACAACTTACTTTCCAAACAATTTGGCCAATAGCACATATATCTTTTCAATGGAAACATTCCATACAAATCAAGTAATAAATTAATCTTTATAAAGCATTTCAACTCAAAGTTCAAAAGAATTTCAAAAAGTAATTATATTGTGCACATACCTCTTATGAGTCGCCGCTTGGCCTTGACTCACTGTTTCTTTTTCCTTCCCAGTGTCTTTTTCAACTGAAACACACAATTTCCAGTGTTTTAGTATCAAGTCACAATATTAATCCAACAAATAATTTCATGCCTACTTAATTGCACCCCTAAAATTGCTTAAAATAGAATTCTTTAGACTTTGCATTTTGGGGTTACTATTCATTGCACTATTTAAGTCAAAATATTGACTTTTTAATGCTTAATAGGTATGTGAATTCCAATTGCACCTACATATCAATTTTGAGTGTCAAATTGGTTGGCATTGGTTGCCATTTCAATTTCTAAGCTTCTTAAGAGAAATTTTAAATTTTCAGTTTTGAGTCACTATTTTCTACTGTTCCATTGGTTTGGTTACAGTGGAAATTTGGCCAACTTTCCTTCATCAAAGTTGTTCCTTATTGTCTTAGCTTTAATTCCCTTTTTGAATCACTCCATGTGGAGTTTTGTAGCTTAAGTTATGTTAATTTCAAGGTGGATGGCTGGATTGGTTTTAACCCAAAATTCTGGGTACCAATTCTGTTCTGGCAGTTTTGGTATGCCGTCTGAAGCTCACTTTTTAGATGGGTTATGGTCATAAACCTTGGATTTGTGTTCTTCATAACAGTTGTAGTGCTATGTCTCAGCTTTCCATCGGTATAAAATTCAGGTCATTTAGACCTTCCTACCCCAAGTTATGGCCAAATGAATAAATACTGTTTATTTGGTCATTTCTATACAGTGGCAGTGTGCCAATTCTGGGTTTGACCTAATTGTTCACTAACTTAAAGCCATTTTCAGGGCAGGGCTTCTACATGAAAATTGTGGCATTATGTGTCTACTTTCATCTTCAATTAGCCTCAGAACAATTAGAGTGGCAAAATTATAGTTTTGGTCCCTGAAATGAACTAAGGTCTAGCTGCCTAGAATAGGACACCTACCAATCCGAATTACATTTCAATTCTCACCATTCTAACACACCCTAATTGGCCCCAATTGACCATTTCAAGTCTCAATTAGGTCCAATTGCATCAAATTACAAAATCCC
The DNA here is from genome assembly GCF_030052815.1 of Hevea brasiliensis. Taxonomy (NCBI): domain Eukaryota; kingdom Viridiplantae; phylum Streptophyta; class Magnoliopsida; order Malpighiales; family Euphorbiaceae; genus Hevea; species Hevea brasiliensis. The sequence continues at coordinate 20,998,207 of NC_079509.1, read as the reverse complement.
TAATTTTTCCCCCCATTTCCCTAAACCAAGAACCCTAATTTTTTTCTACTTGATTCAATTCTTGCAATTAAAGTGAAATAATACTATCTACACACTTAATCAAGCTTCATTACACCTCTACTTGCATCAAAATAAATCAAACCCTAACACTTCTTAAGCTGGCCAAATTCTTCCTTAGTCCCTAACATGTTGTTTTTGTTTTATTTCCCTCAATTCTAACTTAATTCATTTAGATATGCATGAATATAAAGAGAAATCAAAGAATTAGTGACTAACCTCTTTGTGTGTCTTTCCTTTCTTCCCAAATTCCCCTTCTTTCCTCTTCTTTTTGTTATCAATGGGTGAATCAAGGATAAAGGATAAGATTTACTTAAGAAACCTTAGGGAAATTATGGCTAGATTAGGGTTTGTGAAGCTTGGGTGTGGTTCATCAATGGTGGAAGATGAATGAAGAGAGAGAAGTGAAAGGGTGGCCACAGCAAAAAGGAAGAAGACTAGTCCCAATTTTTTTTTTCTTTTATTTATGTATATTTATCTTATATGTTGACTTAGTCCAATAATCAAGCAAATGAAAATTATTTATGAGGTCATTCTTATGTCATGGGGTGATGTCATTAATCTTTTCTCTTTTTTTTTTTCTTCTTTTTCCATACTTCTTTAATTTAAATCTATATTTCAAAATTTTCATTCCTCACATTTTATTGGACAATTAGGCCATGAGTCACCTATAGGGGGTGAATTGACCAATTTGCCCCTCGTCGGTCTGATCCAGTTTGCTAATAATTCAGTATTTCTTCCAGAACTCTAATCTAAATATTTGACCTGCTTATCAACTCTTGTCTGTGATTTTCTCTTTTCCACTAGCTTCGCAATACTTCTTAGGACTGCAATATAACAATGTCCCATTCAAAATTAGGGTTAGAACATACCTCACAGTCACTTTCCGGTAAGGTCACCCATCACTGTGACCCCCGGCTCATTTAACATTTTATGTTTTGTTTTTCTTATTTAGACTTGACCTTCTAGTAATTACTATTAATTTTCATTCAGGGCTTTTCTTGGTGACTTAAATATGGTTCCAATCCTCTTAATTGTCTGGATCGACACCGGTTATCGGAACAGTAAAATACACAAACCTATGTATATAGGGGTGTTACAATTCTCTCTCCCCCCCCCCCCTTAAAATAAAATTTGTCTCGAAATTTTACCTGTTCTTAGTCTCTGAACAGTTGTGGATGCTACCTCCTCATATCCTCTTTTCGTTCCCAAGTAGCTTCCTGGCCTGAATGATGGTTCCATAGCACTTTTACCAGAGGTATCTGCTTGTTCCTCAGCTGCTTCACTTCTTATGCCAGAATCTCAATAGGTTCTTCCTCATATGTGAGGTCTGGATTTATCTCAATCTCTTCTACTGGTAGCACATGAGATGGGTTTGATCTATATCTCCTCAACATAGACACATGGAAGACATTATGTATCTTCGTTAGCTCTGGAGGTAATGCCAATTGATATGCCAGAGGACCCACTCTTTCCAGAACCTCATATGATCTAATGAAATGAGGACTCAATTTCTCCTTTCTGCCAAATCTCATAATTTTCTTCCAAGGGGAAACCTTAAGGAATACCTTATTACCTACTGCATATTTAATGTCTCTCCTCTTTAAATCAACATAGGCCTTCTGTCGGTCTGATGTAGCCTTTAGTCTGTCTCTGTTCAGTCTAATATTTTCCTCTGTCTGCTAAATAATCTTTGGGCCAATCAGTTTTCTTTCCCCCACTTCATCCCAACACAGAGGAGTTTTGCACTTTCTGCCATACAGAGCTTTATATGGAGGCATGCCTATGCTTGATTGATAGCTGTTGTTGTAAACAAACTCAATCAAAGGCAAGTGTGTATCCCAACTACCCTTAAATTCAATCACACAAGCCCGCAACATATCCTCCAATATCTGAATTACCCTCTCAGACTGGCCATCTGTCTGTGGGTGGAATATCGTACTGAAGTTCAATCTAGTTCCTAGGGCTCTCTGAAGACTACCCCAGAATCTAGAAGTGAACCTAGGATCTCTGTCAGACATAATAGATACTGGCACTCCATGCAATCTCACAATTTCATCAATATATAGTTTAGCCAATCTCTCTAGGCTATAGTCCATCTAGACTGGCAGAAAATGAACAGACTTAGTCAATCTATCCACTATAACTCATACTGCATTGTGGTTTTTCTGTGTTCTCGGAAGTCTCATTACAAAATCCATAGTTATTCTTTCCCATTTCCACTCAGGAACTGGTAATGGATGTAGCAAACCAGTTGGCACTTGATGCTCTGCCTTCACTTGCTGACAAGTTAGACATTTGGACACGTACTCGGCTATATCTCTTTTCATACCCATCCACCAATTGTATTCTTTTAACCCTCTATACATCTTAGTGCCACCAGGGTGCATAGCAAAAGGAGACTCATGTGCTTCTTTCATAATGATTTGTCTCAAGTCCACATCATTAGGAACGCACGTTCTGCCCTGATGTAGCAGTAAGCCATCATCTCTCACAGAGAATTTAGGTTTCTTGCCCTACTGAACTTCTTCCAGTAGCTTTTGATATTTCTCATCATTCTGAGTAGCCATTCTAATATGATCAATCAACACTGGCTGTACCTGCCATGCAACTAACATCTGTCCTTTATCATCAACCTCTAAACTAACCTGTAATGCCTTCAACTCATGTACCATGGACAAAGGAGAAATTCTTAGACTTGCCATAGTTTTACGACTTAAGGCATCATCCACCACATTTACTTTCCCTAGCTGGTAGTCTATTAAATAATCATAGTCTTTTATTAACTCTAACTATCTCCTCTGTCTCAAATTCAATTCCTTCTGAGTGCCCAAATACTTCAAGCTCTTGTGATCTGTGTAGATATAACACTTCTCCCCATACAGATAATGTCTCAAGATCTTCAGAGCAAAGACAATAGCTGCTAGCTCCAAGTCATGTGTAGGGTAGTTTCTCACTTGTGGTTTCAGCTGGCGTGATGCATATGCAATGATATTCCGATCTTGCATCAGTACACAGCCTAACTCATTGTGTGAAGCATAATATACTAAATATTCTTTACCTGGTGTAGGTAAAGTCAGGACTGGAGCTTTAGTCAAACATCCCTTTAACTCATAAAAACTCTGCTGGCATTTATCCGTCCACTGAATCTCACATCTTTTCGAAGCAGTTTGGTCAGCGGAGATTCCAACATGGAAAATCCCTTCACCAACCGATGGTAGTATCCAGCTAAACCTAGAAAACTGCAGACTTCTATAACATTTCTGGGTGGCTTCCAATTAAGGATAGCGTCAATCTTACTAGAATCTACCTTGATACCTTCTGCTGATACTATGTGCCTCAAGAAAGCAATTTCTTTCAGCCAAAATTCGCACTTTGACAATTTGGCGTACAACTATTTTTCTCTTAAAGTCAGTAGCACAATCTACAAATGTCTATCATGCTCCTTTGCATTCCTCAAATACACCAAGATGTCATCAATGAATACCACCACAAACTGATCTAAGTATGGCCTGAAGATACTGTTCATCAAGTCCATAAATGCAGCTAGAGCATTAGTTAACCCAAATGGCGTAACCAGGAACTCATAATGGCCATATTGAGTTCTGAAAGTAGTTTTTGGAATACTTTGTCTTGCACCCTCAACTGGTAATAGCCTGATCTCAAATTAATTTTGGAGAACATAGCTGCACCCTTCAACTGATCAAACAAATCATCAATGTGGGGCAGTGGATATCTGTTCTTTACTGTTACCTTATTCAACTGTCGGTAATCAATAAACAAGTGGAGAGTGCCATCTTTCTTCTTAACAAACAACACTGGTGCTCCCCAAGGTGACACACTAGGTTGAATAAAGCCCTTGTTAAGCAATTCTTGCAACTACACTATCAATTCTTTTAGCTCTGCTGGTGCCATTCTGTAAGGTGTAATGGAGATTGGGTCCACACCAGGCATAACATCAATCTCAAACTGCACGTCTCTTCCCGGAGGTAATCCTGGCAATTCATTAGGAAGTACATTCGGAAAAGTCACATATTGTAGGGACGTCCCTCAATGCTGGACTCCCCACTTGGGTGTCTACCATATGGGCCAAGTATGCTTCACACCCCTTTCTGATCATTTTTCTGGCTAGTGTAGCCGAAATTATGTTAGATGGCAATAACTGCCTCTTTCCATGTATTACCATATCACCATATTAAGGGAGACCAAAAGTGACTGTCTTTAGTCTATAGTCAATCATCGCATGATGCCTAGCTAACCAATCCATGCCCAAGATAATATCATAATCTCTGAAGGGCATTTCTATCTGATTAGATAGAAAAGTATGTCCTTGAATCACCAAAGGACAATCCCTATACATTCTGTTGACCCTAACCTCTTGTCCTAGTGGAATAGTTACTAGCACCTCAAAATCCATTTTTACACAAGGAACAGCAAGAGAACCAATGATGCTAGCACTAACATAGGAGTGGGTAGAACCCGGATCAAATAGCAAAAATACATCTTGATTAGAGATAGAGAATGTACCAGCCATAATGTTAGAAGTCTCGGCCCCTTCTCGCTGTCTCATTGTGTAGACCTTAGCAGGAGCACTACCTTGTTCTGATTGATTTATTGTACCCTAACTGCCTGAGGTGCTGCCCCTACCTCTGCCTCTGCCTCTGCCTCTGCCTCTGCCTCTGCTAGCTGGTTGTGAACCTCTAGTGGTAGAACTCTGTACAAAGCCTTCTACAGTAGTAGGAGGTGGCCCAACTCTACAGGTACTGGTATAGTCTTTAGCAAAATGCCCCGTACCCCCATAATTAAAACAGGCTCCCGAAGCCTAGTAACATATCCCACCATGGGTTTTGCCACATGTCTCATAAGGGCAGGGAAGGTGAGAACTTCTGGTTGTCTGCTGACCAGATCGAGGGGGTCTCTGTCCCGAGAATTTTCCCCTTCTAGACTTTTTACCATGGCTTTGTCCCCTGAAGTTCTTCTTCTTTCCAGTATGGTCACTGGAACTCTAATCCACTAACTTTCCACCTTTTTCTTTTTTAGTCTTCTCTATTTTCTCTTTCACTGGTGCCCCTTCTGCTTCAATTCTTTCTAGCTCAAGTGCTTGGGAGATGAGTTCAGAGAAGTTATTATGTCGGAATCCGACCACTTGCATCCTCAAACTAAGCTTCAAGCCAGTCTCAAACCTTTTACATCTCTCTTTGCTCGTAGCAAGCAAGTTCCCGGCATAATGGCTCAGGCGGGAGAACTCCCTTTCATATTCCACCACTATTTTACTGCCCTATTTCAGACTTGAAAACTCCTGTAGTTTCATGTCCACATAAGCATCTGGGACGTATTTTTGTCTGAACTCTCTAAGGAAATCATCCCATCTCAGTACTGGAGGTTCCATTAGACTATGGGGGATGGTTTTCCACCAATCATATGCATCCCCCTGGAGAAGTGACACTGAATACTCGAATTTTAGCTCATTAGTGTAGTGCAGCTTCTTGAAAACTCTTTCCATCCTCTCCAACCACTGCTCTGCCTCTAACGGATCCACTGTACCCTTAAATTATGTAGCACCATACTTGATCAACTTATCATACTGCCTGGCTGGAGGCTATGGTTGCACTACAGGTGCCTGAAGTGGAGCTTGGGTAGGCATGTTTCCAGCCATTTGTTGGAACATCACAGCCATCTGTTGGGCAAATTGAGCAGGGAACTGTGGCATTGGAGGAGCTGGTGTAACTGATCCACTCACATTTTGAAGGGCTGGGGCTTCCCCTTGTGCCTCAGCCTCTACTGATTGTTCTACAGAATGATCCCCTTCTTCCATAGTCTATCAGAGGGTATTCTATCTCCTGAATAAATAACACAAGGAGATTTTCCTTCATTAGTTCATATTTATAATATAATATACTGTATGTATCAAATAATGACATTGAGCGGTTGTACTTAGCATGAAGAAAATGTAAATTCACAAGTCAAAACATACTTTAAAAAAACTTGCTCTGATACCACTAAAACATGTCACATCTTACCCCTCCGTAAGGCATAACATGATCCCATAGTATACTTAATGAATTACTGAACTTCGCCTACCGATAACTCATTAAATATACTACAAGAGATTTTAAAACAATTTTAATTTCTTTTAAAGGTAGTGAGCAATTTTGACAGGTATTAAAACTTTTAGTTGGAGTTTAAATACTAGGTGAAAATTTTGGTAAATTTTATTTTGCCTCAAATTTTTTTTTGAAAATTTCAGCAGAGTTCCGTCTATATTTGGGAAAAATAGTTCTTTAAAAACTTGTGTAAACACTCCCAATAAATTTTCAATCTCAACCCCAACCTCCAATATATTTCAACACAATTCAAATCCAAACTTAATTCATAAAATCAAATCTCAAAATGGAGAAAATAATTGAGCATTCATATATTAAAATAAAAGGTTTATATTACAATATTTTACAAAACAAAATAATTTACAACACTTCTGTACAACTTTAATATACAACTGCTCAATACCAATTACATTACACACATACAGTTCATATACATTAAAATAAATATTTACAAAGGGTATAATTTAAATACCCAACAAAGTCCAAGAATGAAGTACTTCTAGTCACTAACAGTCTACTCTGTTGCTTTATCAGTCTCTCTACCTGCGACAGCAATGAAAAGCCATCGCTAAGTAAAAATAATCAGTGGTGCACAACATAAGGAAAAATACCAATTTATGCTATAATAAATCACAATTTTTTCAAATATAGCACTTAAACTATTAAACAGATACAAACATAATTTAAAATTGAAGTCAAAAAATTCTCACTTTAGAAATCACAAAATAACTTTTTTAAAATCACACAGTCATATCATGACACCAATGTACTTTTCATCACAACAGCCAAAGGCTTATGAGGAATACCAAGGCTAACTAGCATAAATCTATGGGTACCCATTCAAATTCTTCCTCTACCGGTACACACCTCAACACTTCAGCCAGAGAGGGAATACAAAACTATTTCTTTCCACTAGGCCAACTAGTGAGGAGTTTAAACATTTGGTCATGACACTATGGCTTCAAACTAATTTAATAATTTTTTAAGCATTAACATGCCAACAATTTCCATACAATTTACTTTCCAAACAATTTGGTCAATAGCACATATATCTTTTCAATGGAAACATTCCATACAAATCAAGTCATAAATTAATCTTTATAAAGCATTTCAACTCAAAGTTCAAAAGAATTTCAAAAAGTAATTATATTGTGCACAAACCTCTTATGAGTCGCCGCTTGGCCTTGACTCATTGTTTCTTTTTCCTTCCTAGTGTCTTTTCCAACTGAAACACACAATTTCCAGTGTTTCAGTATCAAGTCACAATATTAATCCAACAAATAATTTCATGCCTACTTAATTGCACCCCTAAAATTGCTTAAAATAGAATTCTTTAGACTTTACATTTTGGGGTTACTATTCATTGCACTATTTAAGTCAAAATATTGACTTTTTCATGCTTAATAGGTATGTGAATTCCACTTACACCTACATACCACATTTTGAGTGTCAAATTGGTTGGCATTGGTTGCCATTTCAATTTCTAAGCTTCCTAAGAGAAATTTTAAATTTTCAGTTTTGGGTCATTATTTTCTACTGTTCCATTGGTTTGGTTACAATAGAAATTTGGCCAACTTTCCTTCATCAAAGTTGTTCCTTATTGTCCTATCTTTAATTCTCTTTTTGAATCACTTCATTTGGAGTTTTGTAGCTCAAGTTATGTTAATTTCAATGTGGCTAGCCGGATTGGTTTTAACCCAGAATTCTGGGTACCAATTCTGTTCTGGCAGTTTTGGTGTGCCGACTGCAGCTCACTTTTCGGATAGGTTATGGTTAGAATTTTGGTTTATAACAGTTGTAGTGCTATGTCTCATATTTCTATCGGTATAAAATTCAGGACATTTGGACCTTCCTACACCAAGTTATGACTAAATGAATAAATATTGTTCATTTGGTCATTTCTGTACAGTGGCAGTGTGCCAATTTCGGGTTTGACCTAATTGTTTACTAACTTAAAGCCATTTTCAGGGCAGGGTTTCTACATGAAAATTGTAGCATTATGTGTCTACTTTCATCTCCAATTAGCCTCACACCAATTGGAGTGGCAAAATTATAGTTTTGGTCTCTAAAATGGACCTAGGTCTGGCTGTCTAGAATAGGACCCCTACCAATCCGAATTGCATTTCAATTCTCACCATTCTAGCACACCCTAATTGGCCCCAATTGACCATTTCAAGTCCCAATTAGGTCCAATTGCATCAAATTCCAAAATCCCTAATTTTTTTCCCCCAATTTACCTAAACCAAGAACCCTAATTTTTTTTCTATTTGATTTAATTCTTGCAATTAAAGTGCAATAACATATCTACACACTTAATCAAGCTTAATTACACCTCTAATTGCATTAAAATAAATCAAACCCTAACACTCCTTCAGCTGGCCAAATTCTTCCTTAGTCCCTAACATGTTGTTTTTGTTTTATTTCCCTCAATTCTAACTTAATTCAAGTAGATATGCATGAATATAAAGAGAAATCAAAGAATTAGTCACTAACCTCTTTGTGTGTCTTTCCTCTCTTCCCAAATTCCCCTTCTTTCCTCTTCTTTTTATTATAAATGGGTGAATCAAGGTTCACGGATAAGATTTACTTAAGAAACCTTAGGGAAATTATAGATAGATTAGGGTTTGTGAAGCTTGGGTGTGGTTCATCAATGGTGGAAGATGAATGAAGAGAGAGAAGCGAGAGGGTGGCCACGGCAAGAAGGAAGAAGACTAGTTCCAATTTTTTTTTTCTTTTATCACTTCCCAATAAGGTTACCCATCGCTGTGACTCCCGGCTCATTTAACCTTTTATATTTTGTTTTTCTTATTTAGACTTTACCTTCTGGTAATTACTATTAATTTTCATTCAAGGCTTTTCTAGGTCACTTAAATATGGTTCTAATCCTCTTAATTGTCCGGACCAACACCGGTCACCGGAATAGTAAAATACACAAACCTATGCATATAGGGGTGTTACAATACTTTCTAAATTAATTATACTTCTTAATTCTAATTGGACTTGGACTCTAATAATCTCCACCTCCAAGTCAAATGGAATTGGTCTTTACAATTTCTACAAAAGTCAATTTTCTCTTGGGTATTTCCTTACACTCTTGATTGTTGATGTTGCCTATTACTTCCACTTGCACTCTTCCAATCAATGTGCTTCCTTCCAATTTGTAAAGATTCTTTGTACTAATCTTCTCACCCTTCATGATTACAAGAGCACCTTGACTAACTCTCATGACTCCACCATGAATCGAACTCCCATAACCCAAAGAATCTAATTTACCCAAGGAAATTAAGTTCCTTTCAAATTTAGGAACATATCTTACTTCATTGAACACTTTTACTTGATCACCATGCAGCTTGATCTTCACTCTTCCAATACCTTCAACTTCCATCTTGTTCCCATTGGCTAGCTTCACTTTTTCTCCTTTCTTTTCTTTAATCACATCAAACCACTCCTTCTTTGAGCAAATATGGAATGGGCAAGCAGAATCTATTAACCACTCATCTCGTAATGGACCTTTTGCCTTTTCCTTGTCATCATCCACATTTAAACATTCCCCATTAACACCATCATCCATTGCAATTGTAGCACTTCCTTCTTTTTCTTTTCTGTGACTCTTTTTGAATTATTTAAATTCTATAAGATCTTCCTTCGTCTTCATACAACGGTATTGAATGTGACCCTTCTCATGATAGTAGTAGCATTCTCTATCTTCATGGTCTACTCATAGTCTCGAGCTCGATCTACTATTCCTTCTCCAATTGTTTCCACGTGAATTGGTTCTACCACGACTAGAATCAGCAACAAAAGCTCCACCTTCATTGTTAGTACTTGTCTTCTTAAACTTCTCATCATCCAAGATAACTGCGTTAACCTTCTCCATCTTCAAAGTCTCCTTCCCAACTGTTAGAGCTGTCACCAAGCTTTTATAAGAGTGTGGGAGAGAGGTTAAAAACAAGAGGGTTTTATCTTCTTCATCAACCTTCACACCAATACTAGCTAATTAGGTAATTAATTTATTAAAAGTATTAAGGTAATCTCTCACATCAGTTTCTTCATCCATTTTGAGTTGGTATAACTCTTTCTTCAAGTACAAGCGATTTGTGAGTGACTTTGACATGCAAATTTCTTCCACAAAACAACTGGTGAAGTCTTCTCCACGACATTGTACTTCACATATGGGGCTAACGTCAATCTAATTGTACTCATAGCCCTTTGTTGAAGCTCCTCCCAATCATCATCTTTCATGGTCTATAACGCCTTTACAATAGATAGTCCGTATATTTTATTGTTCTGACGACTAATATTTGTTCGGACAGTTAGAATGTTTGGAACTACACTTAAACTATAGTGAGGAGGCATAAATTGATGGAATAAATATTAGGAAAATATAGGAAAAAAATTAAGAGAAAATAAATTAAAAATTAAGAGAATTTATCAATTGGTACAAAAATAATAAAAATAACCCGATATGCACTATAAAGGGCATTTTGGTCATTTCACCCCCAGAGGTGAATTTTGACCTAAATGTCAAAATAAAATTTAGAGAATAAAAAAATAATTAACACAAATTAAAATTTATGAATTTAATTAGGAAGAAGAAGAAGAAAAAGAGAAAAGAAAAAGAAAAGAAAAGAAAAGAAAAGAAAGGAAAAGAAAAGAAAAAGGTTTATGAAAATTTAAAACAAATTAAGTACACATAAATATATAGCTTTATGGGTATCTATAGCTTCCTTAGGGTGTGGGGAGGATTTTTAATGAAGGGGACTATGGGTTTTGGTGTGTGGAGAAGGGGAGATTCAAGCTTGAAGCTTGAACAAAAATGGTGGGAGAGAGGACTAGGGTGTGTCACACCCTACCCCTCTGTAAGGCATAACATGATCCCGTAGTATACCTAATGAATTACCAACTCCGTCTACTGATAACCCATTAAATACACTACAAGGGATTTTCAAAACTTTTCTTATTTCTTTTACAGTGGTGAGCACTATTTACAGGTGTTAAAACCTTTTTGAACTGAAGTGATAGAATTGACACATTTGAATTATTTGGAATTTCTGTAAAAATTTTGGCAGAGTGCCCTCTGTATTTTGGATAAAACAGTTCTTCAGAAAACCTGTAAAAAGCACTTCAATATGTATTTGCAAATCTCAACTCCAACATATTTCTCAACACAACATTTTTCTCAACTCAAATCCGCAGTGATTTTTCAAAGATTGAGATACAAGAAATATAACACAAAACTATTCAAGTAAATGAAATCTCAAATTTACATTTACAATAATTTACATTTAATTACATACCAAAATATTTTACAAGAGTTTCTATACAACTGCTCAAATAATTTACATACATATTATTACATGCATACATCAAAACCTATGTACATGGGTATACCTATGATATACCTGGAGCTGATTTGAATATATCTTCAAGGAAATTTACTTACTGCTCTATGCTCTTCTTACTGTGACGACATACAAAGCTATCATTGAGTGGTGAACTCGATGGTGCACAACTATAATTTAAAACATAGTACAATATACATTGACAAATTTCTGATAAATAATTTGAGAATCTGAATACTGATCAAATTTCACAACTCAAAATACTCATTGCCAATAATGTAAATCATTTGTATAAATGACTTGGAGCACAAAATTCAATTTATCATATCTTGACTATCCATTTAAGTAATTCCAACAAAATCAATTATACATAAACCATAATTAAAATCACCATTCCTTACCATTCAAAAGCCATTCTGTATCTCAAAAATCATTATGTATCTCAAATATCATATTGTATCTCAAAAGTCATTATGTATCTCAAAAATCATATTGTATCTCAAAAGTCATTATGTATCTAAAAAAATCATATTGTATCTCAAAAGTCATTATGTATCTCAAAAATCAATCTTTATCTCACTAACTATGCAAGACTAATCCGAAAGGGCCATATTCGATGTGATTCTAACTCCCTATGGTCGGGGAGGTCGAATCTGATTCTAACTCCCTATGGTCGGGGAGGTCGAATCATCGTGGACTGTACCATCACAATAATGAATCTTCCGCAAGGGCCTTTACGATAAAATAAACTTAGATCTAACCTCAAATCAGAGGAAAATCTAAGCCTGTGCACGTACCATGGTAATCAAAACACAACTCACTCCATTGTCTTCTCAACAAATGAGAGAGACGGGTAATAACCTAGTCAAGCATCTATAGTGAGATATAAAACAATATCACAATCCTTTTAGTGAGCATAAATCACAATATAATTCGATTCAAAGTCAATTCCAATATCCAATAATTTTTATGCTCAACACAATTCAAAACATGTTCTATCACAATTTTCCAAAACATAATTTGTTCAATCCATAACAATGCTTAATACTTGTGGAAATACCATTTCACAAAGCTGAATTCATACATACTATAACAATTTTCAATAATCATTGAATTAAATCCAATGCTTGTTAAACATAATACATAAGAAAAATATGTCATTTAATCATATGAAATATTCAAAGTAAAATCAGTTAAAAACTAGTTGTGCACAAACCTCTGATGACTGTCTCCCTGATCTGGACTCAGTGTTTCCTTCCCTTTTGCTGAGTCCTTGTTAACTGAGAAACACAATTTGAAGTGTTTCAGTGCTAAATTAAACTGTCTCTATCGATGGTGTTTGGTAAATAATGCACTGAACTCAATTATTCACTTAATCACCTAATATACCAACCCTCATTGCGTTTTAGGTAAATTAGGTCTTAGTGTCGTTAATATGTCACATTCGATAGGGTTTTAGGTTTGGTACGTTTTACCAAAGTCATTTCCTTGTTTAGTGCATTTTAGTGCAAATTCTTTGGATTAGGGATCTTGGTTTGACCTAACCAGACGATCTAGTTCCCTCGGTTTTCGGGTCTCGGTCGAAACTACAAACTTGTAGATCTAGGTCTTATTGCACGCGGGACAAAATTTCAGGTCAATCCGAGTTAAGTAGACCAAGTTATGGTCATTATACTATTGCTGGTCAAATGGTACCATTTTAGGTCAATTTTTGGTCAATTTGGTCAACTCTGGTTCGGCCAGTTTTTGGATCCGAACTTGTGCAAGCTTTTTGACTTGCTTCTGGTCATTTTTGGGTTTTGGTGTCTTCACAAGACTTGTAGGTATGGGTCTTAACTATCCATGGTTAAAATTTCAGGTCAATTGGACCTGTTTTGAGTGAGTTATGGCCTAAATACTCACTGCTGCCCAAATGGTCAGTTTTTAGGTCTCAAGTGTACCTAATCCGAATTGGTCATTTTCTTAGGTCACCTTGCAAGCAGAATTTTGGTATGGTTTCTCAATGAAAGTTGGCACATTTTGTGCCTAGTTTCACCTCAAATTGGTCTCATACCAATTGAGGTTACACATTTAAGGTTATAGGCTAAAATGTACACTGCCCTTGATTACTTTGCTTAACACACATCAACTACACCCATTTACTTTGCAATTTGTTTACTTTCCTACCAATCTGTTTTGGTACATTAACCACAGTATAATCTACTTTACATTGACATTATTTTGGGCAGATTACCATTACCCTCAACACACCAAATATAATTCACATTTACAATATCTCAATACCATTACATACACACCTAAACACCACTAATTCTCACATACACTTTACACAATAATTTCATACACATATCCTTCATTCCTTAATGCCACAATTCTGCCAACACTCCCATGAATATACACATTTATTCAAGTGTCCCCAAGGCTGCCGAAATTGTCCTTCAACACCACATTGCCCTACAATCCATCAATTCTCATCCAAGTGCCAAAATCACCATGTATATGTGAAACAATTCATTAGGATATTAATTTACCATGATCAACATTATTTCTCATCAATTATATGCATAATAAATCATCAAATGTGTGACCCCATGGCTGTCCAAAAATGGCTATCTCAATAACTATTTAAACTTCAAAATTTCCTTCACAAAACTAACACCCATAACATAAACATAAAGTTTAACAAGAAAATTCTCAAAAATGCAAACTTACCTTTAATTGTAACTTGCTAAACCTTCACCAAACTTCTCAAAATTGGTATCAATATCTTCCTTGTGATGTGTAGACCATTTTTTGTGAAGGAACTTAAAGGATTGGAGTTGAAAATGGGAGGTTAAGAGAGCTTGCATGAAAAATGGCCATGGTGTTTTTCATTTCCTCTCAATTCGGCAACTTTGGTTGTTTTGGAGAAGATGACTATTTCTGCTGGTTTAGTGGAGTTACAGCTGCCCTATTATGTATTTAATTTATGCATTAGTGGTCCACTCACAAATTTAATCATTTTATAAACTTAACTCCCACTTATTCCACATTTAACCCATGATTTTAGCTATTTACTTTAGGTACCACTAAACTAATTTTTCATTTTATTTTCTAAGTGTAATATTATTTATTTTTAATGGACATTTAGGTCAAAAGACAATTCGGGATGTCAAATGACCATAATGCCCCTGTTCGGGTTACGTTCTCGATTTTTCGGTATTACCGGGTTTTGTCTGTTTTTCGATTTCTCACTTTTCTTTGTACTATTTATTTAATTTTTCTTTGATATTTCTAATGAGATTTATACTTCAATAAGGGTCCATTTATGTCCTAAAAATGTTTTCCAGGGTTCCCCGCAGTCCAGGGCTAGTCAACGGTCCACGCCGTGACTTCCCAGTGCGGTCACCCATCGTGAGGTTTCCCGGCTCGTTTAACTTGATCACATTTCTTTGCTATCATTTTTCCTTTGTTTTTCTTGTACTTTCTTTTCTTGTATTTCATTATTTTATGTCTCCTCACTCATATCGAAGTACGGTTCTTGGCATCCTAGCTGTCCGGACAACACTAGTCACCGGAGCAGCAGAACGCACTACCGAACTTTGGGGTGTTACAATTCTCTCCCCCTTAAAATAAATTTCGTCTCGAAATTTTACCTGGCATTAGTCTCTGAACAGCTGTGGGTGCTGTCTCCTCATATCCTCTTCACGTTCCCAAGTAGCTTCCTGGCCTGAATGATGGTTCCACAGCACTTTAACCAGGTGTATCTGTTTGTTCCTCAGTTGTTTCACCTCATAAGCCAGAATTTTTATGGGTTCTTCCTCATATGAAAGGTCTGGATTTACTTCAATCTTTTCAACTGATAGTACATGAGATGGGTCAGATCTGTACCTCCTTGACATGGACACGTGGAAGACACTGTGTATCCTTGCTAGCTCTGGAGGTAATGCCAACCGATATGCCAAAGGACCCACTCTTTCCAGAACTTCATATGGTTCGATGAAACGAGGACTCAGTTTCCCCTTTCTGCCAAATCTCATAATCCTCTTCCAAGGAGAAACTTTGAGGAATACCTTATCACCCACTGCATACTCTATATCTCTTCTCTTTAGATCAACATAGGACTTCTGGCGGTCTGATGCAGCCTTGAGCCTATCTCTGATCATTCTGATCTTTTCCTCTCTGTTTGGACAATTTCTGGCCCAATCATCTTCCTTTCACCTACTTCATCCCAACATAAAGGAGTTCTGCACTTCCTGCCATACAAAGCTTCATATGGAGGCATCCCAATGCTTGATTGATAGCTATTGTTATAAGCAAACTCAATCAAAGGCAAGTGTGTATCCCAACTACCTTCAAATTCAATTACACCAGCCCGTAGCATATCCTCCAATATCTGAATAACCCTCTCGGTGGCCATGCATGCATGGGTGGAATCTTTGTCTTTGAAGTTGATCTAGTTCCTAGGGCTCTCTGAAGACTACCCAGAATCTAGAAGTGAACCTAGGATCTCTGTCAGACACAATTGATACTGGCATTCCATGCGGTTTACAATCTCATATCGCATAACAATCTGGCTAATCTTTCCAGGCTATAGTCCATCCGAACTGGCAAAAAGTGAGCGGACTTGGTTAGTCTATCAACTATAATATACTGTATCATGACTATTCTATGTCCTCGGAAATCTTGTCACAAAATCCATAGTTATCTATTCCCTTACAATGTTTCATAGGGTGCCACTTGTATGCTAGCTTGACACTTATTAATGTATACAAATTCTATTAGTGGAATGTATCTGTCCCATCTCCCCACGGATTCAATGACAGAAGCTTTCAGTATATTCTCGAGGGTTTATTACATTTTACAGGTTATTATTATCATTTCATTTCATTATTTACAGAAATCCAATGAGTTTCAAAATTTACTTGAATCACTTGTTTCGACTGTCCATCCATCTGAGGATAATAAGTCGTACTGATATCTCTAAGCTTATAGCAATTCTTGTACAGTAATTCACACTAATGTAATCGAGTCACGACTCTAGCTACCTTACAAGTGTAGTCGTTTGATAGGCTAGTTCAAGTTTTAAATTTCGACTAAAATTTCCACATTTATTTCGATAATAGTACTCTATTCAAGATTTTTGTATCAATTTATATAATACATACAATTATTCTTAATTTATTATACCACGAGGAAGCATGTAGCTCTACACAATAATCCGTGTCGATGCATCTATGACTTACAATACAAACATCGAGAACATTACATAGTCACTACGTTATAACCTCATGGACTAGGTTTTCTAACATCTTATCCTTCTCGAATCCACTAATATCCCAAACTGATTCTGATTACAATTTCCTTTGACAATTACTAATAGTAACATTTTTGCCCTCATCTAGAGCAATTCTATTACTGTAACTTACTTTTAGGTCCTCTTGCCTTACATTAGTAGGCTCGCCAATTAGCTTTATAATTTACGGTATGTTAAAAAATACTTTTAGCTAAAATTCTTCCAAAATTAATGTCAATCATACTTGTTATTACAATTATTATCCTAAAAGACTAGTCACTAATACATCAAAATTCATTCCCATGTAAAGGAATAACAACAGGACATATAGTTCTGACACTAACACACAACTAAGTAGTGCTGGGATCAAATAATAACTAATTGTTTCTTTCAAAATTTAAGAACTTACCAGTAGCTACATCTAAAGTTTCTGCTCTTTCTCCTTGGCGCACAGTGGACGCTCTGACTGGTGCACTACCATATTCGGGTTGATCCACTGTGTTATAGTGGTGAGGAGTACTAACTCTATTTCTATCTTGACTCTGACTGACGGTCTGTGAACTCTGGAGAGCAAATCGAGGTGGTTTAGTACAATTTTTAGCAAAGTGTCCAAGTTTTCCACAATTGTAGCAGGCTCCAGAGGTCTTATAGCATATCCCACCATGATATTTTCCACAAGTTTCACATAGGCGGGAAGGGTAGGAACTTCTAGTTGTTCAACGACTGGACCTTGGTGGTCTCTGTCTTAATGATCCACCTCTATCGTATCCCTGAGCTCGGGGTTCCTCAAATTCTTTTCTCTTTCTCAAATTACTGTTCGAGCTCTGACCCATAGGTTTCTCCCTCTTTTCCATTTCACACTGCCCTTGTGGGGTTGGAGTGCAGCATGGGCTTGGGCCGGACAGTTATCGACCATTTGTTGGAAGAAAGTGGCCATTCTTTGGGCCATTTGTGCAGTAATTTGTCTTGGTAAAGCTGATGCAGTCGGCCTTCGACACTTTGTGGAGTGGGGCCTCAACTTGTTCTTCCGCCATCACATCGTTCTATTATCTCATTCTTCTCTTCCATTTTTTTCACAGAATTTTCTATTCCTGTACAACCAACACAAGGAGATTCCTCTCCATTAGTTCACATTTATGATGTAAATGTACTATATGTATCAAACATTTGAGCAGTTGTAGTTCTGACAAAAAGATTTCAAATTCACAGTTCAAAATTCACTTTAAAACCATTGCTCTGATACCACTAAAACATGTCACACCCTACCCCTCTGTAAGGCATAACATGATCCCGTAGTATACCTAATGAATTACCAACTCCGTCTACTGATAACCCATTAAATACACTACAAGGGATTTTCAAAACTTTTCTTACTTCTTTTACAGTGGTGAGCACTATTTACAGGTGTTAAAACCTTTTTGAACTGAAGTGATAGAATTGACACATTTGAATTATTTGGAATTTCAGAAAATTTTGGCAGAGTGCCCTCTGTATTTTGGATAAAACAGTTCTTGTAAAACCTGTAAAAAGCACTTCAATATGTATTTGCAAATCTCAACTCCAACATATTTCTCAACACAACATTTTTCTCAACTCAAATCCGCAGTGATTTTTCAAAGATTGAGATACAAGAAATATAACACAAAACTATTCAAGTAAATGAAATCTCAAATTTACATTTACAATAATTTACATTTAATTACATACCAAAATATTTTACAAGAGTTTCTATACAACTGCTCAAATAATTTACATACATATTATTACATGCATACATCAAAACCTATGTACATGGGTATACCTATGATATACCTGGAGCTGATCTGAATATATCTTCAAGGAAATTTACTTACTGCTCTATGCTCTTCTTACTCATGACAAAGATACAAAGCTATCGCTGAGTGGTGAACTCAGTGGTGCACAACTATAATTTAAAACATAGTACAATATACATTGACAAATTTTACAGTAAATAATTTGAGAATCTGAATACTGATCAAATTTCACAACTCAAAATATTCATTGCCAATAATGTAAATCATTTGTATAAATGACTTGGAGCACAAAATTCAATTTATCATATCTTGACTATCCATTTAAGTAATTCCAACAAAATCAATTATACATAAACCATAATTAAAATCACCATTCCTTACCATTCAAAAGCCATTCTGTATCTCAAAAATCATTATGTATCTCAAATATCATATTGTATCTCAAAAGTCATTATGTATCTCAAAAATCATATTGTATCTCAAAAGTCATTATGTATCTCAAAAATCATATTGTATCTCAAAAGTCATTATGTATCTCAAAAATCAATCTTTATCTCACTAACTATGCAAGACTAATCCGAAAGGGCCATATTCGATGTGATTCTAACTCCCTATGGTCGGGGAGGTCGAATCTGATTCTAACTCCCTATGGTCGGGGAGGTCGAATCATCGTGCACAGTACCATCACAATAATGAATCTTCCGCAAGGGCCATAACGATAAAATAAACTTAGATCTAACCTCAAATCAGAGGAAAATCTAAGCCTGTGCACGTACCATGGTAATCAAAACACAACTCACTCCATTGTCTTCTCAACAAATGAGAGAGACGGGTAATAACCTAGTCAAGCATCTATAGTGAGATATAAAACAATATCACAATCCTTTTAGTGAGCATAAATCACAATATAATTCGATTCAAAGTCAATTCCAATATCCAATAATTTTTATGCTCAACACAATTCAAAACATGTTCTATCACAATTTTCCAAAACATAATTTGTTCAATCCATAACAATGCTTAATACTTGTGGAAATACCATTTCACAAAGCTGAATTCATACATACTATAACAATTTTCAATAATCATTGAATTAAATCCAATGCTTGTTAAACATAATACATAAGAAAAATATGTCATTTAATCATATGAAATATTCAAAGTAAAATCAGTTAAAAACTAGTTGTGCACAAACCTCTGATGACTGTCTCCCTGATCTGGACTCAGTGTTTCCTTCCCTTTTGCTGAGTCCTTGTTAACTGAGAAACACAATTTGAAGTGTTTGATGCTAAATTAAACTGCTCTATCGATGGTGTTTGGTAAATAATGCATCGAACTCAATTATTCACTTAATCACCTAATATACCAACCTCATTGCTTTTTAGGTAAAATAGGTATTAGTGTCGTTAATATGTCACATTCGAACTGGTTTTATGTTTGGTACGTTTTAACAAAGTCATTTCCTTGTTTAGTGCATTTTAGTGCAAATTGCTGGATTCCGGGATACTGGTTTGACCTAACCGGACGATCTAGTTCCCTCGGTTTTCGGGTCTCGGTCGAAACTACAAACTTGTAGATCTAGGTCTTATTGCACGCGGGACAAAATTTCAGGTCAATCCGAGTTAAGTAGACCAAGTTATGGTCATTATACTATTGCTGGTCAAATGGTACCATTTTAGGTCAATTTTTGGTCAATTTGGTCAACTCTGGTTCGGCCAGTTTTTGGATCCGAACTTGTGCAAGCTTTTTGACTTGCTTCTGGTCATTTTTGGGTTTTGGTGTCTTCACAAGACTTGTAGGTATGGGTCTTAACTATCCATGGTTAAAATTTCAGGTCAATTGGACCTGTTTTGAGTGAGTTATGGCCTAAATACTCACTGCTGCCCAAATGGTCAGTTTTTAGGTCTCAAGTGTACCTAATCCGAATTGGTCATTTTCTTAGGTCACCTTGCAAGCAGAATTTTGGTATGGTTTCTCAATGAAAGTTGGCACATTTTGTGCCTAGTTTCACCTCAAATTGGTCTCATACCAATTGAGGTTACACATTTAAGGTTATAGGCTAAAATGTACACTGCCCTTGATTACTTTGCTTAACACACATCAACTACACCCATTTACTTTGCAATTTGTTTACTTCCCTACCAATCTGTTTTGGTACATTAACCACAGTATAATCTACTTTACATTGACATTATTTTGGGCAGATTACCATTACCCTCAACACACCAAATATAATTCACATTTACAATATCTCAATACCATTACATACACACCTAAACACCACTAATTCTCACATACACTTTACACAATAATTTCATACACATATCCTTCATTCCTTAATGCCACAATTCTGCCAACACTCCCATGAATATACACATTTATTCAAGTGTCCCCAAGGCTGCCGAAATTGTCCTTCAACACCACATTGCCCTACAATCCATCAATTCTCATCCAAGTGCCAAAATCACCATGTATATGTGAAACAATTCATTAGGATATTAATTTACCATGATCAACATTATTTCTCATCAATTATATGCATAATAAATCATCAAATGTGTGACCCCATGGCTGTCCAAAAATGGCTATCTCAATAACTATTTAAACTTCAAAATTTCCTTCACAAAACTAACACCCATAACATAAACATAAAGTTTAACAAGAAAATTCTCAAAAATGCAAACTTACCTTTAATTGTAACTTGCTAAACCTTCACCAAACTTCTCAAAATTGGTATCAATATCTTCCTTGTGATGTGTAGACCATTTTTTGTGAAGGAACTTAAAGGATTGGAGTTGAAAATGGGAGGTTAAGAGAGCTTGCATGAAAAATGGCCATGGTGTTTTTCATTTCCTCTCAATTCGGCAACTTTGGTTGTTTTGGAGAAGATGACTATTTCTGCTGGTTTAGTGGAGTTACAGCTGCCCTATTATGTATTTAATTTATGCATTAGTGGTCCACTCACAAATTTAATCATTTTATAAACTTAACTCCCACTTATTCCACATTTAACCCATGATTTTAGCTATTTACTTTAGGTACCACTAAACTAATTTTTCATTTTATTTTCTAAGTGTAATATTATTTATTTTTAATGGACATTTAGGTCAAAAGACAATTCGGGATGTCAAATGACCATAATGCCCCTGTTCGGGTTACGTTCCCGATTTTTCGGTATTACCGGGTTTTGTCTGTTTTTCGATTTCTCACTTTTCTTTGTACTATTTATTTAATTTTTCTTTGATATTTCTAATGAGATTTATACTTCAATAAGGGTCCATTTATGTCCTAAAAATGTTTTCCAGGGTTCCCCGCAGTCCAGGGCTAGTCAACGGTCCACGCCGTGACTTCCCAGTGCGGTCACCCATCGTGAGGTTTCCCGGCTCGTTTAACTTGATCACATTTCTTTGCTATCATTTTTCCTTTGTTTTTCTTGTACTTTCTTTTCTTGTATTTCATTATTTTATGTCTCCTCACTCATATCGAAGTACGGTTCTTGGCATCCTAGCTGTCCGGACAACACTAGTCACCGGAGCAGCAGAACGCACTACCGAACTTTGGGGTGTTACAGGGTGGAAGGCAAGAGAGAGGGAAGAGATGGAGAAGATGACTTGGTTTAAGAAGCTTGAAGTTGGGTCACCACAAAGGTTAGTGCTTTAAACATTTAATCTCTTCTTTAAGCATGAATATCATGCTAAATCAAGTTAAAATTTGTATGAAATTGAAAAGAAAATTTGAAGGAAAGAATCCATTGATTTTTGGCAGCCATAGGATTAGGGGTAATTGATGCTTTTAATGGTCTTAACTATGTTAGTAATGGTGTGTGATGAGTGTAATTAAGTTAAATTGTGAAATTTATGCATTGACTATGAGTTATGAAAATTCAAGTTAGGGTTTTGATTGAAAATTGGAAATTTTATGCAATTGATGAAATTTGACTTATTGAGATGGATTGGTGATTTATAGAAGTGCTTTGTATGCCAATTGAAGTAAGGGAGTTGGAGGAATTGAGATATTGGGAGTGTTTGATTTTCTGTAGGGTGGGACTTAATGAGTCCAGTCCCTTTATTGAACCATAACTAAAAATGTGTGACTCTAATTGGTATGAAGCCAATTGGAGGTGAAATTAGACTCAAAATAGCCCATTTTTTTTGTAGAAATAATGCACAAATTTTGTCAAAATCATGACCAATTCTCTACTCAAACTCGGATGACCAAATACTGAAATCCAGAAAATGACCAAATGAACAGTACATGTTCATTTGGTCATAACTCTCTCTATACTAGTCCAAATGACCTGAATTTTATACCATTGAAAAGCTTAGATATAGGGCTACAATTTTCATGAGGACCACTAAACCCAGAATTGCCAAAAACCAAACTAAATTGCTGGCCCAAATTTGGTCACAAAACTGCCCAGAATTAGGTTGTCCAGAAACTGCTGGACATTAACTCACCCTACTAGTTTTGGCAAAATGGCCATAACTTGGTCTACAAGAACTCAAATGTAATGAAACCAGTGGAAAAATGTCCACAAGACATAGACCTACAAAATTGGTATTTTGACCAAAACCCAAAAAACTAGAGAACTAGGTCAAACAGTTAGAATAAGTCACTGCATCAAAACCTGCAACCTGACCAAACTCCACTTGACCCTAGAAAAGTATTTTAGTCATAACTCCCAGTAGAAAAATCCAATTGAGATGAGCCATACCTATCCAGAAACCTGAGAGATAGGGCTACAACTTTAGTTTAGAAACCTTCCTCAAATTATGCCTGTAAGAACCTCAAAAAGTGACCTGCAATCACTATCCTGAACTGAGCCCCTATTGGCACAGGGTACATGAGCCCAGGTGAGTTAATTGGCCATAAATAATTCCACAAAACTTGAAAAATTGTGATACTAATTTCTTAATGATCATAAGACATAGGGCAACAATTTTTATGAAGATCACCATACCTAAAAGTGACTACAACCTGTTCCATTAATTAGGTAAACTTTAAGTCCAAAAGTTGCGTAGTTAAGGAACCAGAATCTGGAAATGAGTCAGTTATGATTATCTGACCATAACTTGAGTTCTAAAAATCAAATTGACATGATTCAAAAAGTAAAATAAAGATAAGACATAGGGTAACAACTTCCATGAAGGAAGTGTGGCCAAATAGTGGCTGCAACCTGATCCATTGGATAGGTAAAACTGAGATACAAAAATTGAAACTAAAGAAAGGTCCATGAGATAAATTATCTTATGGTAGGGCATTTAACCCTAAAAAGCTATTAAACACCAAGCTACTTGAAAGAGGTATGTGGGACCTATTTTCCCACTATAAAGTGATATGAACATTCAAATAAAAATGTAACAATGTGTGATTGCCTATAGTATACCTATACTTATTTATTTAGTTTGGATCGATTAGTATATTAATTAGGGACTACAGACAGCAGTACTGCCTATCGAGAAAATCATGAATTGATAATATATGTCTGGTATGATTGTTCTACAGGCTATATGCCTACTTATTGGCCATTATGCCTACTTTATTTCTGGCTTTACAAGGCTAACAGCGGGTCTCATGCCTGACAGCTGGCCTCTTGCCTGACGGATGTATACAGGGTAGACATATGGCTGTCTAACCTGTATACTCCCATGTATCCAGCTCTTATAGTCTGTTATAGGTTTCTTGGGCATTGATAATAATTAATTAAGATTAAATAGACAATAAGTAAATAGAAAAGATCCCGATAATTTAAATTGTTCCCAAAGTGCAGTAAAAATATAAAAGACACAGAAATTATGAATTTGCCATTATTATTTAAATTGTTTAGTATTTGTTATTATAAATTATGCACCACTAAGTGTTATGTTTAGCACGTTGGTTTTCCATCGCGTAGGTATTGGAGACCAGTCTGAGCAGCCGCAGCAGTAGCACCAGTAGTGCCCTGACAGAGCTCTGACCAGATCTGCCACCGTCAAGAATCACCTTACCAGTCTTTTGTATTTTGTAGGGCCTATGTATAGACTAATATTTTGGTTTATTATGTCTAGTCATGATGTAATTACTAGTTTATGATGTATTTCATTTTGGACTTGTAATTTAAACTTTGAGATTGAAATGAAAACTTGTAATTTATTATCTATGAATTTCCATATGAATACAATAGATGACACTTTATTTTGAGATCTCATAAATAGTTATGAATGATATGATAAAAGATAATATGATATGGAAATGTGTGAAATGAATATAGATATGTTAACAGGTGCTTAGTGGAACCTGCCAGATGCTAATAAAACAGAGAAGGCTCTGTCCGGGTCTCCATAGAAATAAGTTATAAAAAAAAAAATTTTCATATATGGAATACTTGTTTTAAATGATATTAGAAGTTTATAATAGATATGATAAAACATGATAGGGTGCTCCGGCACTGAATGTGGCACTTCTTGCTTGGCTATACAGTAGACGGGTAAGGGGCGTCACATTTAGTGGTATCAGAGCTGAGTTTTAGGCGGTCCTAAACCTAGATAGTTAGAAATAAATAGAGTGCATCATATGCATAGGCCTTTAAATAGAGTCGAGGTGACACTAGTACAGATATGTTCTTTGTCTATTTTATAGGATTGATAGCATCTGATCCTTCAGAGCACGGACCTCCAGGACCGATAGAGGAAGAGGTAGAGAGTCACGCACCCGCACCTGCTACTAGTCGGGGGTGAAGTAGTAGTAGAGCGGAATCATCTCGAGGTGTTATGAGTAGGGCACAGTAGGCCTTCTATGAACAGATGACACAGCTGCTCCGTCAGGTCACCGGAGCCATTCCTCAACCACAGCCACCCCCACCCCCACCTCCAAGGCCACAGCCACCACCACCACCTGTACAGCCACCTCCACCCCCACAGTCACAACCTATACATAGATCCCCACTAGATAGACTACAGAAGTATGTGACAGTTGACTTCAGGGGTAAGAGGGATGATGATCCAGCCGCAGCAGAGTATTGGCTGGAGAGGACAGAGAGGGTATTGCAGCAATTGCATTGCACCCCAGAGTAGCAGTTGGAGTGTGCTCTATCACTGCTATAGGAGGATGCTTATAGATGGTGGGTGACAGTATCGAGAGTGGTACAGCCTGCACAGATCACATGGGAGCCTGAACAGATCTCATGGGAGTTTTTTCTGGCTGAATTCAATAAGAAATACATTAGTCACGTATACTTGGAGGCCAAAAGGAGAGAATTCCTGCCGCTGAAATAGAGGCATCTTACAGTCTCCGAATATGAGCGAGAATTCATGAGACTTAGTGGATATGCATTGGAGTTGATGCCTATAAAAACTGATAAGTGCAGAAGGTTTGAAGACGAACTAAATGACAACATCAGACTGATAGTGACATCTCACCACTTCATAGATTTTTCTCTCTTAGTAGCATCAGCCCTTGATGTGGAGAGAGTCAGAAATGAAGAGCAGTCTAGAAAGGATAGGCAATGCAAGAGGGATTCTGGATCTGGTCTGTCCGGTTCAGCAGACACGGATAGTAAGAGGCCCAAGGAGTCTCAGGGTCAGATTCAGGGTCGGGGTAAGAAGCAGAAGTCTCAGTTTGCTCCAAGGAGAGGAGGAGGACAGTCTGGTGTATCAGTGGGTAATTCACCTGGTGCAGCTACACAGGGATCAGCCCCACCACTTGCTTGTGTACATTGTGGTAGACCCTACAGAGGAGAGTGCAGATTATTGATGGGTGGATGTTTTAGATGTGGGTCTACGGATCACTTCTTGAAGGATTGTCCACAGAGGAACACTAGTACTCCCACTGTTCCACCTCAAATGGAGACGTTTGCCCCAACAGCACAGAGGGGTAGAAAACCTACGAGGCCTGATATAGCTGGTACATCACAGAGGCCTACTGCAGAGATAGTTCAGAGGCAGGAGACTAGAGTAACACCTCGTGCTTATGCTATGAGAGCTCGAGATGAGCCAGAGCTAGCTGATGTCATTAGAGGTACATTTTCTCTACATGATCTGTTAGTATGTGCATTGATTGATCTGGGTTCCACACATTCATATGTGTGTATCACACCGCCGGTTGATAGAGGGGTACAGATAGAGGAGTTAGAAGAGGACATACAAGTCACAAACCCTTTAGGCCATAGTGTCATGGTGAAAAAGGTCTACAAGGGTTGTCTTCTGAGGATACAGGGTTATGAGTTCCCAACTGACTTGATTAAGCTACCATTCCATGAGTTCGATGTGATATTGGGTATGGACTAGTTATCACGTCATCACACGATGGTAGATTGTCGGCTAAAGAGGATGTCACTACAGACAGCAAATGGGTATGAGATTATAGTTGTAGGTGAAAGAACAGGTTGTCTTTCTACCATCATATCAGCTACAATAGCCAGGAGATTGATAAGAAAGGGTTGTGAGGCTTTCTTAGCACATGTGGTTAACACTAGGAAGACTAGCCCAAGCATGCAAGAGATCCCCACTGTATGTGATTTTTCGGATGTGTTTCCGGAAGAGTTGCCGGGTTTGCCACTTGATAGAGAAGTGGAGTTTGCTATAGAGGTTATGCCGGGTACTACACCAATGTCCATTGCTCCATATAGGATGGCACCCACTAAACTGAGAGAGTTGAAAGTTCAGTTACAGGAACTACTAGACAAGGGTTTCATACACCCTAGTGTGTCACCCTGGGGAGCACCAGTGCTATTTATGAAGAAGAAGGGCGGTACCTTTCGGCTATGTATAGACTACCGGCAGCTGAATAAGGTGACTGTGAAAAACAAATACCCTTTACCTAGGGTAGATGACCTGTTTGATCAGTTGAGGGGAGCTGGAGTATTCTCCAAGATAGATCTTAGATTAAGCTATCACCAGTTGAGAGTAAAGGAGAAAGATGTTCCTAAAACTTCTTTCAGGACCTGGTATGAACACTATGAGTTTCTAGTGATGCCATTTGGACTAATAAATGCACCAACAGCTTTTATGGATCTAATGAATCGTATCTTTCATCCTTACTTGGATCGGTTTGTTGTGGTCTTTATAGATGATATCTTAGTGTATTCTAAGAATCGAGAAGAGCATGATGAGCACCTGCGGGAAAAGCAGTTGTATGCCAAGTTATCCAAGAGTGACTTCTGGTTGGATGAGATATCCTTCCTTGGACACATTGTATCAGCAGATGGGATCAGGGTAGATCCAAGGAAGATTGAAGCAATAGTTGAATGGAAGCCTCCCAGAAATGTAATAAAGGTCAGAAGCTTTTTGGGGTTAGTTGGATACTACAAGAGATTTGTAAAGAGATTTTCCCTTATAGCAGCCCCACTAACTAAGTTACTGCACAAGAATGCAAAGTTTGGCTGGAAGGATAAATGTCAAACTAGCTTTGAGAAGCTGAAGGCTATGCTTATAGAAGCTCCAGTGTTGACACAACCCCAGTCAGAGAAAGACTATGTGATCTACAGTGATGCCTCTCACAATGGGCTTGGGTGTGTTCTGATGCAGGAAGGGAAAGTAGTTGCCTATGCTTCCAGACAGCTAAGGCCACATGAAAAGAACTACCCAACTCATAATCTGGAATTGGCGGCAATAATATTTGCATTGAAGATATGGAGGCATTACTTTTATGGTGAGAATTGCTACATCTATACGGATCACAAGAGTCTGAAGTATTTGCCAACCCAGAAGGAACTCAATCTGAGACAGATGAGATGGATTGAATTCCTTAAAGATTATGACTGTGTGATCGACTATCACCCTAGAAAGGCAAATGTAGTGGCTGACGCCCTAAGCAGGAAGTTCATGATGACTTTGAAAGTACTGAATACTCAGTTATCTTTAGCATAGGATGGAGTACTTTTGGCTGAGTTGCTTGTAAAGCCAAACTTGCTGCAATAAATACAAGAAGCACAGCAAAGGGATGAAAAGTTGCTAACTGTTATGGGTAGAATTCAAGAGGGGAAGGAAACTAACTATGAGTTGAAAGGAGATGGGTGCTTGTATTATAAAGGTAGAATTTGTATACCAGGAGATGAGGAACTGAAGAGGAATATCTTAAAATAGGCGCATAGTAGCTTTCATGCTATGCACCCAGGAAGTACCAAGATGTACAAAGACTTGAAAACACATTATTGGTGGCCTGGAATGAAGAAAGAGATTGGTGATTTTGTGACTAGATGTTTGATGTGCCAACAAGTTAAGGCTAAGCATCAGGTTCCATCAGGGTTGTTACAACCTATATCCATACCAGAATGGAAATGGGACCACATCACCATAGATTTTGTGACTAGGTTATCATTGACACAAAGGAAGCATGATACTATATGGGTGATTATGGATAGATTGACCAAGTCAATTCACTTCCTACCAATTAGAGCCGACTACTCACTGGAGAGATTAGCAGATATTTACATAGAGGATATAGTATGGCTACATGGAGTGCCAACATCAATCATATCTGACCGAGACCTGAGATTTACTTTAAGGTTTTGGAAGAGGCTACAGGAGTCCTTAGGCACTTGACTGCACTTTAGTATGACTTTTCATGCACAGACGGATAGACAGTCAGAACGGGTAATTCAAGTAACCCTTAGAACCTAATAAATTATTATAGATGTCAAAAGACTACTAATAATGACATGAATTACATGATAGGTATTGGAGGATATGTTAAGGAGTTGCATCATTGATTTTGAAGGAAGTTGGGAGAAGTATCTTCCTTTGGTAAAGTTTGCATACAACAATAGCTACCATATGAAGCATTGTATGGGAGGAGATGCAGGACTCCCTTATGCTGGACAGAAATGGGTGAAGAAAAAGTAGTGGGCCCAGAATTGGTGAGACAGACTGAGGAAAAAGTGAAACTCATCAGAGACAATTTGAAAGTCGCTTTAGACAAATAGAAGTCATATGCAGACCTGAGAAGAAAGGATATAGAGTATGAGGTTGGCGATAAGGTGTTTCTCAAGGTATCACCTTAGAAGAAAGTGCTGAGATTTGGTGAAAAGGGTAAGTTAAGCCCTAGGTTTATTGGTTCATACGATGTCATTGAGCGTGTGGGTCTAGTAGCCTACAGGCTAGCTTTACCACCTGAGCTGGACAAGATTCACAACGTGTTCCATGTGTCGATGCTCAAGAGATACAGATCGAATCCTTCACATGTCATTTCAGCAGAGGAGATAATTGTACAACCTGATTTGACATATGAAGAAGAATCAGTCAGAATCTTAGCATGGGAAGTGAAAGAACTCAGAAACAAGAGAATCCCATTAGTAAAAGTCCTGCGGAGACACCACAACACAGAAAAAGCAACATGGGAGAGCGAGGAGACGATGAGGCAGCAGTTCCCTCAGCTATTCACATCAGGTAAATTTCGAGGATGAAATTTCTATTAGAGGGGAAGAATTATAATGCCCTCACCATAGGTAATCCGTTCATTTTATTATTCGATGACTAATATCTGTTCGGACAGTTAGAATGTCTGGAACTAGGGGTGGCCACAATTTAGGAATCGCCGGTTATGGTTCCTGAACCGCCGGTTTAGGTTCAATGAAATCATGAACTTGAACCAAACCGCTAGGTGACGGTTTGGAAGACGGTTCCTGAATCGCCGGTTCTGGTTTGAGCCCCAGTTTAAAACAGTTTGAAGGGCGGTTCGAAAAAGAACGGTTCAAGACAGTTTGGAGGACAGTTTGAAAGGGGTTTAGGGATGGTTTAAGGGTAGCTTAGACAAAAAAAAAATTAGAGAAAAATTTTATTGATTCAAAATTTAAGTTATATTTGTAAAAATATTTTAATTTTTCTTATAAATCTTTCAATCAAAATAAAATAAGAAAAAAAAGAAAGAAAATAATTTATCTTTAAGAAAAATTTAATAAGTAAAGACTTGAACCTGATTAAAAAACTAGAGATGAAATTAATTTTTTTTAAAGAATTAGCAAAAAGTGTATGAACTTAATTTTGCCTATGTATCGCTTTAGGATTTAAAGGAATAAAAATTTCTAGTTCCATTACTTGCCTTTTTTAAAAAATTATATAATAATTGATAATTAAAAAAGTATAAAAGAGAAAAAAAATAAAATAGAGGGTATTGGAAATTTTATTGAGGATTTAAAATAATAACAAAGTAATTGAGATAGTATTGAAAATTTCAGTAAGTATATAAAATAATAAGTAGGAAAATTGAGAGAGTATTGAAAATTAAAATGAGTGTAGAAAATAATTATTTAGAGAATTTGAGAAAAATTGAAAAAATATTAAGAATTGAAGAAAATGTAGAGAATAATTGTGTAGATAATTAATGATATATATAAATGAATTAGAAGTGAGGTAACATATTTATTGAATTTTTTTTTATATTTAAATCGCCGATTTAATCCGATTCGAAATCATCGGTTCAATCCAGTTTCGAACCACCGGTTCACAGTTCTTAAAAAATATGAACCTGAATTAAACTTCAGAATGACAGTTTCGGTCCGGTTCGAAGCCGGTTTCGATTTTAACTGGTTTTGATCGAACCGGTTTCGGTTTGGTTTCAATTCAAAACAGGACTGTGGCCACCCCTATCTGGAACTACTCTTAAACTATAGTGAGGAGGCATAAATCGATGGAATAAATGTTAGGAAAATATAGGAAAAAAAATTAAGAGAAAATAAATTAAAAATTAAGAGAATTTACTAATTGGTACAAAAATAATAAAAATAACCCGATATGCACTATGAAGGGTATTTTGGTCATTTTAACCCCAGAGATGAATTTTGACCTAAATGTCAAAATAAAATTTAGAGAATAAAAAAATAATTAACACAAATTAAAATTTATGAATTTAATTAGGAAGAAGAAGAGAAAAGAAAAAGAAAAGAAAAGAAAGAAAAAGAAAAGAAAAATGTTTATGAAAATTTAAAACAAATTAAGTACACATAAAAAATATATATATATATATATATATATATATATATATATATATATATATATATATATATATATATATATATATATATATATATATATATATATATATAGCATAAGAGACAAAACTCACAAACCCAAGTCATCTTCTCCATCTCTTCCCTCTCTCTAGCCATCCACCCTAGTCCTCTCTCTCACCATTTTTGTTCAAGCTTCAAGCTTGAATCTCCTCTTCTCCACACACCAAAACCCATAGTCCCCTTCATTAAAAATCCTCCTCACATTTAAGGAAGCTATAGATACCCATAAAGAGGAGAAAAGTTGAAGTTTAAGAAGCTTGAAGTTGGGTCACCACAAAGGTTAGTGCTTTAAACTTTTAATCTCTTCTTTAAGCATGAATATCATGCTAAATCAATTGAAAATTTGCATGAAATTGAAAAGAAAATTTGAAAGAAAGAACCCATTGATTTTCGGCAGCCATAGGATTAGGGGTAATTGATGCTTTTAATGTTCTTAACTATGTTAGTAATGGTGTGTGATGAGTGTAATTAAGTTAAATTGTGAAATTTATGCATTAACTATGAGTTATGAAAATTCAAGTTAGGGTTTTGATTGAAAATTGGAAATTTTGTGCAATTGATGAAATTTGACTTGTTGAGATGGATTGGTGATTTATAGAAGTGCTTTGTATGCCAATTGAAGTAAGGGAGTCGGAGGAATTGAGATATTGGGAGTGTTTGATTTTCTGCAGGTTGGGATTTAATGAGTCTAGTCCCTTTATTGAACCATAACTAAAAATGTGTGACTCCAATTGGTATGAGACCAATTGGAGTTGAAATTAGACTCAAAATAGCCCATTTTTCATGTAGACACCATGCCCAAATTTTGTCAAAATCATGACTAATTCTCCGCTCAAACCCAGATGACCAAACACTGAAACTCAGAAAATGACCAAATAAACATAACTCTCTCTGTATTGGTCCAAATGACCTGAATTTGATACCATTGGAAAGCTTAGATATAGGGCTACAATTTTCATGAGGACCAATGAACCTAGAAATGCTAAAAATCAAACTAAATTGCTAGCCCAAATTGGGTCACAAAACTGCCCAGAATTAGGTTGTCCAGAAACTGCTGGACATAAACTCACCTGACTAGTTTTGGCAAAATGGCCATAACTTGGTCTACGAGAACTTAAATGTAATAAAACCAATGGCAAAATGTCCACAAGACATAGACCTACAAAATTGGTATTTTGACCAAAATCTGAAAAATAAGAGAACTAGGTCAAACAGTTAGAATAAATCACTGCATCAAAACCTGCAACCTGACCAAACTCCACCTGACCCTAAAACAGTGGACCTATTTTCCCTAACAAACTATTAAACACCAAGCTACTTGAAAGAGGTATGTGGAACCTATTTTCCCACTATAACGTGATATGAACATTCAAATAAAAATGTAATAAGGTGTGATTGCCCATAGTATACCTAGACTTATTTATTTAGTTTGGATCAATTGGTATACCAATTATGGACTACAGATAACAGTACTGCCTACCGAGAAAATTATGAACTGACAATATATGTCTGGTATGATTATTCTACAGGTTATATGCCTACTTACTAGCCATTGTGCCTACTTTATTTTTGGCTTTACAAGCCTGACAGCGGGTCTCATGCCCGTTAGCTAGCCTCGTGCCTGACAGATGCATACAGGGTAGACATATGGCTGTCTAACTCGTATACTCCTATGTATCTAGCTCTTATAGTCTGTTATAGGTTTCTTGGGCATTGATAATGATTAATTAAGATTGAATATATAATAAGTAAATAGAAAAGATCCTGATAATTTAAATTGTTTTCAAAGTGCAGTAAAAATGTAAAAGACACAGAAATTATGAATTTGTCATTATTATTTAAATTGTTTAGTATTTGTTATTATAAATTATACATCACTAAGCGTTATGCTTAGGTATTGGAGACTAGTTCGAGCAGCCGCAGCAGCAGTACCAGTAGTGCCCTGACAGAGCTCCGACCAGATTTGCCACTGTCCAGAGTCACCTCACTAGTCTTTTATATTTTGGTAGGACCCATGTATAGACTAGTATTTTGGTTCATTATGTCTAGTGATGATTTAATTACTAGTTTATGATGTATTTCATTTTGAACTTGCAATTTAAACTTTGAGATTGAAATGAAAACTTGTAATTTATTATCTATGAATTTCCATATGAATGCAATAGATGATATTTCATTTTGAGATCTCATAAATAGTTGTGAATGATATGATAAAAAAGAATATGATATGGAAAAGTGTGAAATGAATATAGATATGTTAACAGGTACTTAGTGGAACTCGCCAGATGCTAATAAAATAGAGGAGGCTTTGTCCGAGTCTCCACAGAAATAAGTTATTAAAAAAAAAATTTCCACATATGAAGTACCTATTTTAAATAATATTAGAAGTTTACAATAGATATGATAAAACAAGATAGGGTTCTCTGGCACCGAATGTGGTACTTCTTGCTCGGTTATACAGTAGATGGGTAAGGGGCATCACATGGTCGCTGGTTGCTTTTCGTTCAATACTTTAATTAATCTTTTTTGTACAAGGACATTCTTTACGGTGATTTCCCACAAACTGAAATTATTTTTCTCATCGAACGGCTCCACCTCAAATTTTGTGCTCGCCATCTTTGACATTTTAAATCATAGCTCTGATACCACGTGTTGTGAAAAAATATACCCACATAAAATAAAGAACACAAAATTTAACGTGATTCAGCCTAAGCCTATTCCACTAAATAAATCCACTATCAAGGAAAAATAATTACAACCACTAATTATTTTTCTCACCCTCAAAATCACTCAAACAAAACTCACGGAATTCAATACACCTCTTCACTTTTTGGCTCTCTGCAATATATTCCATATAATGGCCAACCAACTATTCATCTATACAGGCTACTAAAATTTAGTCTTTTTAGGATTCTAATTATGAAACTTTATAATTTAAATTCTACTAAATTTCATAAATTAATTATACTTTCTAAATTAATTATACTTTCTAATTTCAATTGGATTTGGACTCTAACAGTTTATTTATTTTAAAAAAATTCAAATAATTACTTTTTTTATTTGAAAATTCAAATTAAAATAAAAAAATTAAGTAAATATCACTGTTATCACCTTTTTTTAGGGAAGTTGTCACCATTGTTCTTAATTATTGTTTTAATATAAATTCTTCTATCACAAGTTAAACGACTCATATTCTGCAATTTTTTTTTAATTTGAAGATTTATCACAAAAAAAATAACCTTTAAATCCATTATTATATACCAATCATAATATATATATATATATATATTTTTTTTTTAATTACTATAATTTTACAAAGC
Source organism: Hevea brasiliensis (assembly GCF_030052815.1). NCBI lineage: Eukaryota > Viridiplantae > Streptophyta > Magnoliopsida > Malpighiales > Euphorbiaceae > Hevea > Hevea brasiliensis. The sequence goes on along the minus strand of NC_079509.1, from coordinate 20,963,349 downwards.
ATCTCCAATTGGGCAGCTGGGCATAATGCGATATTCAAAGCTCGTTGATCTTCTTCAAGTTATCATTGCAATTTGTTATTAAAGAAATATAATAGGAAAAAAAATAATCCTGTTTGAAAATGTTCTAACTTTGAAAGAAAAAAATTTTTCCTTGCGGGAGGCAATAAATGGTAAACGTATTATTTTAAAATTTTCCATAATGTAAAAAGTAATTTTAAATAATAAATTTATTTTTTTTAAATAAAAAAGGACTTTCATTAAACCTGAAGGGAATTTAGCCCACACAAGATGGGCTTACTTCCAAAAGGACTTAGACGGCAGCAAGGGGACAAAATTCTTCGAAGATTTGATCTGATTTTGGGCTCGTCAATCTCAAGTGATTTTCGGCTGACATATTGAAGGAATTGTTCTTCAAGGTGCAAGTGGCTTTGGATGGTTCAATCCTGGTGCAATCAAGGGGTATCTTTTCTTGATTTCTTTTATATTTTTTATTTTTGGAAAACACTGCAGGTATATATAAATTGTGAAATTTATATTTAATTCGTGATTATCATATGATTGAATATAAACTATAATACAATGTTGATTATAGATTATATATGCATGATATAATATGATTAGGTTATATTAATTTTTTCTAACATTAGTATTTGAGCGTGGTTTCTTCTTTTTCTAGTCTAGATGTATTATTCGACATGTTAAATACATGTTAAGGTGATTACAATTAAATTTGAGATTTAATTTTGTAAATATAAATTTATTAAAACATGTTTAATGTACTTGCTTTGAGCTATTATATCTTTATGTATATTGTTCTTTATGCATGATTATTATACCATTATAAAGTAGACATGGGTATATTATTTGTATTTTTTGGATAAAAGATAAGAGAGTTATATTTTTTAAAAATTATCGAAAAGTCACCCGAAATTTTATATTATAAAAAGTTAAAAGAGACCCTTCTAGCGAGTTTTCAGTTGCGATTAAGGTGTATACACCCCAAAACCTTATGATGAAGTCCTTATCTTTTCGAAAATATCCTACTCAAACGAATAAGAAATATCATTTTTTTAATTATTTATTTGAAATATATATATATATATATATATATATATATATATATATATATATAAATTAGAAAACTAGTCTTCACAGAGTTTTTTTCTGGAAAAAATTTCTACGAGGTCCCAAAATTATTTTAAAAATATTGGTGATGAAAATTTTAATTTCTATGACATTTTTTTATTTTATTATTTTTTTGGATTTTTGATAATTATTTTAATTTTAGTTCTTTAAAATTATTTTAATTATCTAAAATCATTCTAAAATATCCAAAATTATTTAGATATAATTTTAAATTATTTTTCACTCACCTAGAATATTTTTATTATTTTTATTAATGTTATTTATTTTTTAGAAAATAAATATTTATGGACTTTAAATTTTTCTTTCTGTATATATACAACAATATGGTTTATCTTGTTAGAACCATTATAAGATCTTTATTACTCAACAAAGGGCTAGAGTAGATGGAATGATTAGAGTTAATCACTCTAGAGATGGATCCTAATGATACTTTCAATGATTTGTAGCATCTTGTTAATCATAATTATTATGGTGAATTTGAAGAAGCAATCAGTTATTTGGGCGAGAGATTTTTACAAGAGAATGAGAGATACAGGCATTAAGAGCCGGTTTATAATATCGGCCATTTTTCAATATCGGAATATCTATCTTTAACGGAATACTCTAGTGAAAAGTAAAATTTCATTAATAAGAGAGTGGCAGTAATATGTGAAGGTATGCTTATGTATGTATGTAATGTTCAAAATGTACTTAAGAATGAAATTTTTTTTTTTTAAATTTTGAGTGTGTCTGATAGAAGAAATTTTGGTAGCTAAAATATAGACTTTTAGCAGCCGAAACTCCTTTTTACTACCTAAAAGCTCTTTTGATCATAAACGACTTCGGCAGCCAAAAATCCCTCGATAAGGAGGGTATAAAAGGGGTCCAAAACCTATTTTGCTATAAAAAACACTTGGATTTTCCTTCTTTTCTCTCTCTCTTAACTATTGAGGTATACAAGGAGCTCTTTGAAGAGATTTCCTTGGATTTTTGAAAATTTAGAGAGCGATTCTTCCATTTAATAATATGGAAGAGTATATTCAAGATTTGAAGTTTTGGTTTTCCCACCTCCAAGCTCTAAGAAAACATGTAACTGTCTTTTCTTCTTGATTTAATAGGTAGATATAAGAAAGCTGATGAGGGATAAGGTCTCTGTAACTTTAATTTCATGAAAAATTGTTTTCAGTTGAGTTTTAAGGGAAACTTATGCATGTTAGGGTTAGGGTTTTGTGATCTTCTATTGAAGTTGCATGTTTTATGGTTAAAATAGTTATATTTAAGTGTTATGGGCCTTAAATGGCTAGTTTCCCTTAATGGATTTGAAGAAATCCATGTATATGCTATGTTGGTTTTGAGGGAAACCTAGGATTTGAGTTTTTAATTAATGTATGGGAGTATTAAGCATGTTTCCAAGTTGTCTTAGGCCCCAAAGATGTGTTTATGTGATAGGATTATATTTTGAAACTTTGAAATGAGTTTGGGTGTTGATGGGAGAAGGAATTTATAGGTTTTCGACTTAGAAATTCTAGAAATTCCCAGGTTTGGTTGTTAAAAGCTAGAGGTTCGGTAGCCAAAGCATGTAATTTCTCAAAAAATTAAGAAAAGTTTAGGTTCAGCAGCTAAAGTCAACATTGGACAAAAGTGTTATTTGAAGTCTAAGACTTTGGCAACCGAAGTTCAGGACTTCAGTAGCGAAAGTGGGTACTGCCTAACTTTTTTTCCCTTCTTTTCTAAGGTTCCAAAACATGATTTCATAGTTCTTAAGGGCTTAGAATAGGATATTTATGATATGTATAGATTTTTAAAACCTTTTATAACTCTCTAGTGCCTGATTTTATAGGATCAAATGTGAAGGACTTAGAAGGGTAAGGATCGAGGATAGCTCCCATTTGAGTAAGGTGGTTAATAAGCTACAAGAGGTGAGTAATTCTAACCTTAATAAAATGAAAACCATTTACAGGTAATTAATGAGCATCCTCATGCATCATGTCATATTTACTTAGGATATATGCGTGTGGAACATGAAGATGTTGTATAATTTGTCATTAGTGCATTGATGGATATTGGATGACCCACTAACTCCCCCCATGTTATGACTATGTAATGTTACATATGTTATAGATCCATAATGTAAATCCCATAGGGAGATCTTTAAGTTGCCCTTCAAGGGAGATCTGTAAGTTGCCCCAGGATACATCACACAGGTGATGTTAAAAGGAAAGTTTGGAGAGTTATTAGTGATAATATCCATCTTACGTGAAATGTTTATAATATAAAAACCCATATGAATGATGCATTGCACATGTGTGAATGAATAATATAATTATTGATGGTTAGTTTACTCACTAAGCTTGTGTAAGCTTTCCCTATTCCCCTAACCCCCTGGTGCAGTGTAACACCCCTATTTGTATACCTTGGTATATTTCACTGTTCCGGTGACCGGTGTCTGTCCGGACAATTAAGGGGATTAGAACCACACTTAAGACAACTAAATAAGCTATAAACACAAATAATTAGTAATTGCCAATTAGTTAAGTATAAATAAGAAAAATAGAACATAAGAAGTTAAACGAGCCGAGAGTCACAGCGATGGGTGACCTTCTCGAGAAGGACTGCGAAGTCATTTTAAACTCAAATTTCGAATAATAAAATGTGACGCCGCGGTCCTTAGGACCATCACGAACACAGTGAAAAAGAGAAAATCACGAACAAGAACTGTTAAGCCAGTCAAATAATTAGGTCAGGGAGCCAAAAGAAATATTAAATTATTTACAAACCGGGTTAAACTGGCGAGGGGCAATTTGGTCAATTGACCTCGAGAGCTGACTCCTGACCTAATTGTCAAATAAAATAGGAGAAAAGAAAATTTCGAAATCGAGAATTAAATTAAAAAACTAATAGAAAAATAAATAAATAAAAAAGAAAATGAAAAAGTTAAAAAGTTGATGACATCATGCATGACATCATGCATGATGCTATAAAAATAATAATTAATATATTTAATTAATTGGAATTTTTGGTCTTCCTAAGACATAAAAGAAAAGAAAAGAAAAGAAAAGAAAAATAAAGTCATCTTCTTCTTCAAAAAAACGTGACCCATCTCTTTCTCATCTTTGAGCTTGAAGACTACAAAATCCCACCATAGAAAATTGTCTTACCATGGTTAAAGTTTGTTTGAGCAACTAGAAAAGAAGATTCAAGGAAAAGAAAGAAGGAGAAAATTAAGAAAAGGGAGATTGAAAATTCTACATTAAATGTTAGTAGCTAAACTTGGAAATTATAGTTTAATTTAAGTATTTATAGCATGAAGAACATGGAAATATGCTTAAAATGAAAAGAAATTAATTGTTGGAGGACTAGATGGAAATTCTGGCAGCTAGGGTTTGTGATGAAAAGCATGTGTTTTGATTGAATTTAATATGTTAGGCAAGCTTATGTGAATGTGGTATTGAGATTGAAATGTTTAGATTTTGTTAAATGCAAAGAAATTGTGAACTAGGGTTTTGGACTTAGGGTTTAGAGACAAAAATGGGAGAAGTGGTAAATGATGTCTTTGACCTAATGTAAAGTGAAAAATGGTCATTTGTGACCTAATGAAGAGTGTTAGAGGTGTTTGAATCAAAGCCAAATTCGGATGGAGTATGGTAGCATGACCAAATTTCTTTTGAGGGACCAAAAATGAAATTTTACAAGTCCAATTGGTATGGGACTAATTGGGGATGAAAATAGATACTAAATGACACAATTTTCATTTAGGAAGCATGCCCAAAAAGTGTTTAAAACCTAGTGAACGAATTGATCGAAGTTAGAAAATTGCAGGCTACCCTGTATAAACTGACCAAATGAATAGTATTTGTTCATTTGGTCATAACTCGAGCTAGGCAGGTATAAATGACCTGAAATTTTACCAGTGGTTATATGAGATATAGACCTAAAACTTTCATGAAGAACACAAACCCAAATTCTGCGATTAACCACGTCATTTGGCCACCTTAAATTGGTGACCCAAAACTGCCAGCACCAAAAAAAATTGCCCAGAATTTTGGGTTGTGTCCGATCCGGCAGCTATGGTTCAAATGGCTATAACTTGAGCTACAAAACTCCAATTGGAGTGATTCAAAAAGGAGAATAAACTTAAGACATTAAGGAACATTTTCTGTGAAGAGAGTTTTGCCAAATTCTAACAGAAGTGACCAATGGAATAGTGCAACCTTAGACTACAAAACTGAAAATTATCAAATTTACCTAAAAGACTCAGAATTTGAATAAACAACCAAAACCAACAAATTTAGTGACCAAAATGTGGTATGTGGGTGAAGTTGGAATTCCCATACCTATTAAGCCTTAGAAAGTAAACAATTTGACTTGAATAGTATAGTGAATAGTAACCGAAAAACAAAAATTTAAGGAACGTCGAGTTTAACACGTTAGAGCTAGGTAAAAGTGAAGTTAAATTTATTTTTGGATTTATGCTAAGTTATTGTATTGAAACACTGTAAAATTGTGTGTTTCAATTGAAAAGAATATCGAGAAAGAACCCGAGGAACCGAGTCAAGGCCAAGAGGCGACTCGCTTGAGGTTTGTGCACAACATCACTATGCTTTAAAATTCATTGATTAAGTGAATGAAATATGCATTTTAGTTTTGCTTTGAATCGTTGAAAGTATTGTGACCTTATTTATGATGTTTTGATTTAAATTATGAAAGTTACTGTGTATATTTGAAATGAAAATGTTTAGCAAATTGTTAAGATAAGTTTTGAAACCACAGTGTCATGACCATATATTTGAACACCTCACTAGCACAACTAGTGGGGGTAATTAGTTTCGAATTTTGATTTCTTCTCTGGAGAAGTATTGAGGCGTGCCAGTAGAAGAGGATGTGAATGGATATCCATATATTTGAGCTAGCTAGCCTTGTGATGTGATTTCTCTTTAGCCTCTGGCTATTAAGATTCTATTTGTTTCGAATGGCATGAACTAACTGTGGGTTTTATGAAATGTGATTTGATACTTCAAAATGAAATTGTTTGGGATTAAAATCTCATAATGCATGATTTGTATTTAGTTTTCATGTTCAGTGAAATTTTCAAATAAATGTGATTTAAGTTCTGCATAAAGATTATTTAGTATGTTGTGCACCACTGAGTCCTAGTACTCAGCGATAGCTTTTATTGCTGTCGCAGATATAGAGACTAGAGGAGCAACAGACTGAGCTGCTGAGGATTGAGGATTTATCAGCTTGAAGTTATCGGGTATAATTTATACCCTGCTTGTAAATATTTATTTTAATGTATATATTGCACATAAATGTATGGACATGGAAATCGATCTTGAGCAGTTTGTACAAAGTTTGTATAAAGTTGTAATAAAATTTAGTTTAAAGTTTCATACTGTAGATTTTGGTATGATGTATATATATAGCTTGTTATCTTTAATGAATGGAAATGCTTCATTTTAATTTGAATGAGATTGATTTATATTTGTAACACCCTCCCGGTAGCAACTCCGTACATTCTACTGTTCCGGTGACCGGTGTCGGTCCGGACAGTTAGAACATCCGGAAAAATATTTAAACTAAAGTTAGGAACCATAATTAACTCAAATATTAATAAGAAAAATTTAGTAAAAATTTTAGAAATAAAATACAACTAAGTTAAATGAGCCGGTGCCCTAGCGATGGGTAACCTAGTGAGAAGTTGCGGTTTTCGCAACTAGGAGCCCTAGACCCGGGAAAAAAATTCATAAAATAATTTTTGGGACTCCAGAGAAGGGTCATTGAGGTCCCTATGGCATTAGAATGCCAAGAAAATATTTAGAAAAATTTTTCAATCGGTACAGACAATTTTGACCCGTTAAGCCAAACGGAGGGCATTTTGGTCATTTCGCCTTCAGAGACGATTTTTGGCCGACTTGTCTAGTTAAGTAAATAATTATTATGATCTAAAATATGAATAAATATTGCTAAAAATTAAATTAAAAATGAATAGAAAAGAAAGAAAAAGAAAATGACTTAAATCCTTAATTATGACATCACTATGATGTCATTTAAATGCCCTCCACTAATCACCATTCAACAACACAACAAAAATTCTTTAAAAAGGGAAAAATGAAAAATTAAGAAACCATTTTCTGGTTTCTTCTTCTTCCAAAGCCGTGACCCTCTCTTCCACTCCCTCCATGAAAATTTTCTTTCATTACTTCCATTTTCCATGAATTTCCACTACTAAACCCTAGACACGTTTCATTAAAACTTATCCATACCTTTTGGGAAAGTGTTTGGCAGCCTAAAAAAGGAAAGAAAGTGAAGTTTTAGCTTGAGAAAATTCTACCCCATTCAAGGTTAGTGCCTATTTATACATATACCTCTTTTATTCCATGTTAGAGACTTGAAATAAGTAAGAATTTGTAAATTAAATGAATAAAATTTATGTGTATGTACACCATGGATTTCGGCAGCCCTAAGGAAGGAATAAGATTGAGTGTTTTTGATGGACTTGGAGTGAACTAGAGATCATGTTGAAAGTATATATATATAAGGATAATGAATTAGTTAGTTTAACTAAGGTAACTTGTGTGAACCTTGAATTTGAGCTAGGGTTTTGGGAGAGAAACTTGGACTTTGCTTATGAAATGGTGAATGAACATTTTAATGGTCAATTAGTGACCATTTGAGGGAAGTTGACCATAACTTGAAGTGAATTATGGCATTGCAAACTGGTTTGGTATGCTGCCTAGTGTAACCAGCAGGGTGGCTGTAATTCCAGCCCACTTGGACAGCCATAACTTTGGCTGTGTAGGTTCAATTGGTATTTGGCCAATTGGACATGAAACTAGACACATAATGGCACAATTTTGCTGAAGAAACCATGCCCAAAAGACCAAATCAAGTGGACCAAAAACTGGCCCCAATCCGGATACCCTGCAACCAGATTCTGCAGAATGACTAAATGAACAGTAATTGTTCATTTGGCCATAACTCATTGTAGAATGGCCCAATTGACCTGAAATTTTTACAGCAACAAGTTAAGATATAGAAAAACAACTTTCATGAAGAAACCTATCCCAAATTATGACTCGAACCTATCCAACAAGGCAGTAGCAGTCACTATTCACTGCACTGTAGATATGGTCAATTCTGCAATTTTTCAATCCGGCCAGCTGTGGTTTTTGGACCATAACTGGAGCTAAAAAACTCCAAATGGAGTGATTCAAAAAAGGAAATTCAAATAGACAAAACAAGGAACAACTTTCATGTTTATCATTTTCTCAAATTCCCACTGTAACAGTCACTAATGGAACAGTAAAGTTAAGGTACAAAAACTGAAAATTCTGCTCCCTTAGTTCTAAGCTTAGAAATGGTATTGGTGATTAAATCCAACAAGTTTTGAATGCAAAATGTGGTACATTGAGAGTGTTAAAACCAATGTACCTATTTTCTATCCAAAAGTCAACATTTTTGTTGACCAATGAAGTGAATAGTGACACCAAAACTTGAAATTCAAAAATTGAAGAATTCAAAAGTATTAAATGCCCTAGTATACCTAACAAGATTGGTTTGGATAGTTTGGCATGCCAATAGGGTTCAGTTAGCAGTACTGCACATGGCATTATGCCATTCTGTGATTTTATGACTTTTAGCCATTTTGACATTGTGTTGAGATTTGGCCTCGTGCCTAATATTATTTATAGCTTGTTAGCTGTTCTGTTGCACACCGGGAGATACATATGTGACCGATGGTGTGACGGTCTGAGGTACTTGATACCCAGTATCAGTTTACCTGTTTATCCAGTCCAGTCGCCCAGTATAGGTTACTTGGGCAACCAAAAGAATGAAAGTGGATAAAGTTAACGAAATAAATGATTATAACAAGTACAAAACCAGTAAAACATCGATACATTCAATACATATTTATTTTCTGCTATTTCCTTTTATTTTATTATTGCACCACTAAGCATTATTGCTTAGCGCATTGCTTTTGCCACGCGTAGGTTCTGGAGATACTGATCGAGAGCCCAGTAGACCGCAGACTGGGTGAGACCATCCTGCAGCCCTGCATAGTGTTCGTGTCACCTCACCATCTTCAGTGCATTGGTAGGACACTAGGTTTCATTTTGGTATTTTGTAACTAATTTTTATTTTCTCATATGTAATTGAACTTATGTAATGTATTTTGATGTTCATGTAAATAATGAAAATTGTGGTTATGAATGTAAAATTTGAGTATTTATTTAGTGCTTGTATATGAGTATCATGAGAAATGAATGTTTGAGTAATGGAAAGGTTGTTGAAAATCATATTGAGACTTTGTTGATAAAATGGAGTTGGGATTGTTTGGAAATGATTTTGGAAGTATTTTTCACAGGTTCCGAAGAACTGTTTTCTCCATTTTTAGCCGGTACTCTGTCGGATTTTCTATAAAATTTTCGGAACCCCAAATAAATTATAATTTCAATAAATGACTTAAATAAATAATATTTCACAAGTTATATTCAAAACTATGATAAAAATTAATTAAGGTAAATCAGAGTGTGCCGGTACACCGTGTGACATTGCTTACTCGGATATACTGTACACGGGTAAGGGGTGTCACAATATTATTTTACTGATGATTGAATTTTGGAAATTGAGAAATGTTGACTGTTGAATTTTGAGATTTGAGAAATTGTTGAGATTGATTGTGAAATTGAAGTAGTGGTTGAGAAAATTTTTTGAAGTGCTTTTTTTACAAGTATTTAAAGAACTGTTTTCTCAAAATATAAACGGAATTCTATCAAAATTTTTATAAAATTTGCGAAAAAATAAAATGGGCCAAAAGTTTTGACTAGTTTTTAATTTCAATTAAATGTTTTAAATACCTATTAGAAAATGCTCACCACTTACCAAAAATAAGAAAATTGTTTTAAAATCCCTTGTAGGGTACTTAATGAGTTATCGGTAGGTGAACTTCGGTAGTTCATTAGGTATTCTACGGGATCATGTTATGCCTTACAGAGGGATAAGGTGTGACATGCAGGATTGTAGGATTATAAGAGTGCTTTAAAGAGAAAGCATCAGGGATAGCTTTAGCCTTTTCCTTTATGTATGGTATATGATTTGTCGCAAGGACATTGCGATCGTTGAATGATTCTCACCGAAATGGGAAAGGTGAGGAGTCACCACTTTAATTTTGAGAGAAATTAAAGAAAACTGTTTGTAAGAACAAATTAAAGACCACCTCGAAGACAGAGATTCAAGGTTCGGGATCCATATACGGGTGGGGAAGGTGTTAAGCACCCCACCTCGTCCCTCAATAAGGATAAGTAGATTTAATGTTGTGCTCGTTAGAATGATGATGTTAATCCTTTATACAGATAAAAGAAATGTTTGATATTTCACTATTATGAGTTGCCCAAGAACACGAGTACTTGAGATAACCCTTCACTGAATAGGTATTGTGTAATAGGTATTTTGGGGATTAATATGAATACTGAAGTTGCGATATTTTCAGGGAGAATTTTTGCCCTATAAATATGAGTGCCTTGAGGAGGACTCTCCATTGGGCCTCAACATAATATTCGGGATACTTTGGATGAACTCTCCCACAGACTCACCATTTAGGACGTATGATGAGTATTAATTATAGCAATGGAGTTAGAAGGGAAAGGACTTTCTCCCGATCTAAAATGTTCTATTAGGATTTTAGTTAAGATAATTCAGGTAAAGACTCTCTCCTGATCTCTTAATATATTTTAATTTGAATTTAAGCTAAGAGAATTCAGGTAAGAACTCACTCTCGATCTCTTAATGTATTCTGTTAAAATTTAAGCGGAGGATTTGGGTAAGAACTCTCCCTCGATCTCTATATATATTTTGTCAAAAATTTGGCTCAGAATTCAAGTAAGACTCTCCCCCAATCTCTTAATATATTTTAAAATTTTGGCTGAGAATTCGAGTAAGAACTCTTCTCCGATCTCTTAATATATTTTGTTAAAGTTTTGGCTGAGAAATCGGGTAAGAACTCTCCTCCGATCTCTTAATATATTTTAAAATTTTTGCTGAGAATTCAGGTAAGAACTCTCCCCCGATCTCTTAATATATTTTGTTAAAATTTTGGCTGAGAAATCGGGTAAGAACTCTCCTCCGATCTCTTAATATATTTTAAAATTTTGGCTAACAATTCGGGTAAGAACTCTCCCCCGATCTCTTAATATATTTTGTTAACATTTTGGCTGAGAATTCGGGTAAGAACTCTCCCCTAATCTCTTAATATATTGCGTTAAAAATTAGACTGAGTTCAGGTAAGAACTCTCTCCCAGTCTAAAATGCTTTGCATGAAAATTTGGTTGAGTTCGGGTAAGAACTCTCTCCCGATCTCTTAATATATTTATAAGAATGGCATTTTATTAGAACTTCAAACTAGGGATTCAGGTAAAGGTTTTTTCTTGATCCCTTTTATATGAGAAAGAAATACCGAAGACACAGGAAACCCCTGTAAAAAGCTTTTCCTAGCCTATGGAATTTTATAACTAAATGGCGGACGTTAGGCCAAACTCCTTGCCGATCTCCCGCATGATTGCTTTATCCAAACTCTTTGGTTTCAGACTCGATCCCTTTTCTGGTTGCCTGCCTGAGGTCCGAACTTCGTTTTGATTTACGATCTCTTGTCTTGTTGTCAGAGTTTATTCCAGGCCCCGATCTCATAGCTTATTTTCCATTTCGGCGGCCTCTCTAGCCTATTGTGATCTTTTTATGATCGCCGGAGTTACGTTCATTATCCTATTGTTTTCATTTATTTGTTAAAGTACTTCTGCCTATACTCTTTGGAGTATTTATAAGTCGCCAATGACTCAAACATCTACTTTCGAAAGGAATGAAAATGGGGTGATGATAAATGAAATTTATGATTGAATAAAAAAAAGAAGACAAAGGAAATAACTAAGGGCTAAGACAACCTATTCTGAGATTTAGTGTGACTAGATATGTAAAAAAAAACTTGAGAAAACGAACCAAGGATATTCAAAAAATGACAGTTTAGATGCTTACCTGTAGAAAGTTGGGGAGACAAATGAGCCGACTCCGGTATTAACAAATCTTAGAGAGTTGAAGGCAGACGGCCGAAGAACATGAGCTTACCCGAGGTAATGGGAATAAAGCGGAATGAAGTTGAGCTCGAAGGGTAATGCACAGATACTAAAGTGATGGGAATGAGGCGGAGTGAAGTTGGGTTCACAGGGTAGTGCGCAGGTACTGAAAATGAAAATCACAGGATTTAGAGCTCTTTAAAATGAAATACTTCAGAAAATTGGTTTCTAAACTTTCTCAAAACTTTGAGAGCTTAGAATGACAAGCAGTAAGACTGATTGAAAGTTCAGAGTATTTCCACGATAATCACCACCTCTTCTTTTCTATAGTATTGCATGTAGGTATTTATAGGGAATGAGTGTTCAAAATGAAGGGTCAAGATCTTATCAGGAGGAGACGGAAGGCTTAGATTCAAAAGGACATAATTTGATGTCTGAGAATTAAAGAGAATCAAAGTGGAGGGTTGGGATTCCGTTCAGAATATCTGTCCTTTCATCCCTTAATCCAACGGTCAAGGGTCTCGCCTTACAAAATGGATCCAAAGGCTGAGAACAAAAGGTGCCAAATCTGTCATATGCTTTTGATCTGAGGGCTCCAAATTCGTCCTTACAATTATAATCAACAGTGTAGATCGAGATGTACAGGGCTATTTTAACTGTTTGGCGTTTGGCTACTAGGAGGGCGTCCTTGTAAATAAGATGTGTGGTGAGGATCAGATCATACCTGCAATGTAACACCCTAGGCAAATCCCACATCGGCAAAACACGGGAGAGATGCTGGGTTTATAAGTTAGTGGTTCGTAACCCCTAGTGACGCGTTTTAAAACCGTGAGGGCTTCGGCCCAGAGCAGACAATATCACTAGTGGACCGGGCCATTACATTGGGCTGAAGCCCTCACAGTTTTAAAATGCGTCACTTGGGGTTACGAACCACTAACTTATAAACCCAGCATCTCTCTCGTGTTTTGCCGATGTGGAATTTACCTAGGGTGTTACATGCAATGCTTTAACTAACTCGGATCTGATGGTGAAAGAAGCTAATTGAAGGTCCTGACTAGAAGTTATTTAACCCTCATGAGTTCTCTGATCTCTATAGATCGTCCCCTATTTTTTCCAATCTTATTGTGACTGACCCATCTTAAGATTGTTATTCCAATCTTATTGTGACGACCCATCTTAAGATTGTTATTCCGATCTTATTGTGATTGACCCATCTTAAGATTGTTATTCCGATCTTTATCTTCTTTTGCATCCGGTCCTTTTTACTTCCCGATCTCTCTATTTTCCAATCTCTTACTCAATCCGACTTGTGTCAGTCAAAGCAATAAATTCTTCGGTTACCGATGAGCCCGCTTCGAGTTTTGCAATAAATGCCAGGGCCTTATATATATGCAGCAATAGGAAATCACCTTCACACTTCACTTTTCCTTCTCCAATTTATTTCCAATGCACCACTTCCCCAATTCTAGCTTTTTCGGCGATAATTCTAATTATGATAGCCATTTTGATCTTTTTTCGACTGTTTCCGTCGCCCCTCGCCTGAAAATTTATGACCTTGGTGATTAGAGAGCTATGAGAATGTCATCTAATGACAACGACAAAACTGGACTAATTTACCGATCAAGGTCGAAAGTGACGACCGTGCTAATCTTGAATCGGTCTACCGGTATGATCGGTAGACTGATCTCAGACAAGAGGACTGCTAATTTCAATCTTGATGTCGATGACTGCCTCTTGAAGTTCATTTGGCTCCCAACCATGTCGGGCGTCCAGACTGCAGCTAGGTTCTGGTCAATGACATCGGCGATGACTTCGCTCAATATCATGTGAATCATAGTCACCCTATCTGAGCTGTACATCTATCTAATATTTGTGGCTGGCTTTCTGATCAAACATATCTTTGATTCTGCCACAAGACTAGGCTTTGACATAGGCCCATCGTGTGACATTTTGAGTTCGTAAGTAGTTTGAGTTAGGTAGAATGTAGTGTAAGGATACTTGTAATTGCTGATCTTGAGAGATCTCCCAAATGATGTAATCTGATCTTTTGAAAATGAAATGAAATTTTATTTGAATATTTATTTTTTTTATTGCATTATTTTTCGATCTCTTTTAATTGTGTCTAATCTAATCCCGCCAAACGAACTCATAAACCGATCTCCTTTATCCGATCTCTTTTCCGCACTTCTGGAATTTTCTCGGGGCATTGGAACGGTCAGATTTCACTTATCGATGCAGCATTTAATGCACCAGTGGGTATAAATAGGGAGGGGGTATCAAATCATGCCACTTTCAGATTTCTCTCATCGATATCAAATTCTCTCTCGTTTTCCAAGTTTTTTCGGCACTGAATAGTACTCCAGTAAGAGCTTTAATCTTTTTTCGATCAATTTTTCTTTTTATTTCCTGAAAATGAGTGGTACTAAGGGTCAGAGAGCTGCGAGCCCAGATTTCGTGGACCTCGAAAGAAGGCCATGCGATTAGACCAAGCAGGCGATCCAGCACAACCATCATTCCGGCTGCTGGTCAAGCTACCAGACCGAAGCGAGGAACGTCTTTGAAGAAAGAGAACCTGCCAGTTGATGAACTGTCATCAATCCTTTGAGAGGCTAATCTCCAATCTATTAGTTAAGAATACAATATGCGGATTGACTCATTTAAACTGATCAGATGCCATGGCAATCTTCGAGCTGATCACTTCTTTGAAGAAGGCGATCTTATCATAGTGCACGAGGAGCAGCTGAAGTCCGAGCTCCATTTTCCCTTGGATGGATTTTACAAGGCCGTCCTGAAATTCCACCATGTCTCGGTAGCTCAAGTGCATCTGAACTCCTGGCGGACTTTAGTAGCCTTCAGAGGTCTCTGCCGAGCCAAGAGACTAGAGCCCACGGTTAGGGTTTGTGCCGAGCTACATAGGCTTGCCTGAAGAAAGGATGACAAATTTTGGTTTTTTAAGGCAAAGCCGAACTGCGGGCTTTTCACCAATCTCCCTTCTTCATTGAAAAACTGGAAGGATCGGTTTTTCATCCCTAGGAGCAAGGATCGAAATGGGTTTGAGGGGATCCCACGTAATTGGAATTATTTGGTCCCCCAAGTTCCTAAGAAGCTCACTTTAGACAAAGTCGAAGGCGCCACGGTGAAAGAATTAAAAGCTCAGGCGGCCACCCATAAATATTCGCGCTTATATGCGGCTACTTGGGAAAGAGAGGAGGACATGAGGAGACAGCACCCACAGCTGTTCAGAGATTAATACCAGGTAAATTTTCTAGGCGAAATTTATTTAGGGGGGGGGGGGGAGAATTGTAACACCCCCATTTGCATAGCCTAGTATATTTCACTGTTCCGGTGACCGGTGTCGATCCGGACAATTAAGGGGATTAGAACCACACTTAAGACAATTAGATAAGCCATAAACACAAATAATTAGTAATTGTCAATTAGTTAAGTATAAATAAGAAAAACAGAACATAAGAAGTTAAACGAGCTGAGAGTCACAGCGTTGGGTGACCTTCTCGGGAATGACTGCGAAGTCGATTTAAACTCAAATTTCAAATCGTAAAATGTGACACCGCAGTCCTTAGGACCCTTACGAATATAGTGGAAAAGAGAAAATTATGAAAATGAACTGTTAAACTAGTCAATTAATTAGGTCAGGGAGTCCAAAGAAATATTGAATTATATGCAAACCGGGTTGAACAGGTGAGGGGCAATTTGGTCAATTGACCCCGAGAGCTGACTCCTGACCTAACTGTCAAATAAAATCAGAGAAAAGAAAACTTTGGATTCGGGAATTAAATTAAAGAAGCATAGAAAAATAAAGGAAAAAGAAAAGAAAATGAAATATGAATTATTACATCATCCAAATGACATCATACATGATGTCAAAAATACAATTTATTTAATTAAAGTTGACTAAGTCAAAATTTAAGATAATTAAATGTAAAAACAAATAAAAAAAAATTTGTTGGGTTGTCTTCTTCATTTGGCCGAAACACCCTCTCTCTTATTTCATTCTCCACCATTGATAAGCCTCACAAAGCTTTTGAACTCACCAATTAAACCCTAATTTCCCTAAATTATCAACTTAAACCTCATCCTTGCATCTTGAAGAGTATAAAGGAGCAAGAAAAAGAAAGAAAATTAGAGAAAAGGGGAGTTAGAAGTTGCTACACAAAGGTTAGTGATTTAAGTTACAAAATGAGTTTATTACTTGTGTCTATAACCTAATTAACTTAGAAATAAACTTAAAATGAAAAGAAAATTCTTGTTGAAGGATCATGAGTAAATTTCAGCCAACATGTGTGTGGGGGTGTATTGCATGGTTTGATGGATTTGAATGAGTATATGAACCTTAATTAGTTGAATGACTATGGTTAAAGGCATGGAATTGGTTAAATGCAAGAATTAGTGTGAATTAGGGTTTTGGACATCAGGGTTTAGAGACAAAAATGTGAGAAACTTGTAAATGATGTCTTTGACCTAGGTTAAGGAGAGAAATGGTCAATTGTGACCTAATGAGGTGTGTTAGGAGTGTTTGAATCAAAAGCAAATTCGGATTGAGTGTGGTCATGCTATTGGCAGCATGACCAAGTTACCTTTGAAGGACTAAAAATGAAAATTTACAAGTCCAATTGGTATGATACCAATTGGGAATGAAAATAGACACTAAATGACACAATTTTCATTCAGGAAGTATGGCCAAAAAGTGACCAAAACCTAGTGAACAAACTGACCAAACTCGGAAAATCTCAGTCTGCCCTATACAAAATGACCAAATGAAGTCATAACTTGAGCTAGGCAGGTCAAAATGACCTAAAATTTTACCAGTGGACAGTTTAGACATAGACCTAAAACTTTTATGAAGAACAAAAACTCAAATTATGCCATTAACCAAGTCATTTGGCCACCCAAATTGGTGACCTAAAACTGCGAGAACCAAAAAATTGCCCAGAAAACTGGGTTGAGTCCAATCCGGTAGCAATAGTTCAAATGGCTATAACTTGAGCTACAAAACACCAATTGGAGTGATTCAAAAAGGAGAATAAAATTAAGACAATAAGGAACATTTTATATGAAGAAAGTTTTTCCAAATTCCAATAGTAAGATGACCAATGGAACAGTGCAACCTTAGACACCAAAACTAAAAATTATCAAATTTGCTTAAAAGACTTAGAATTTGAATAAACAACCAAAGCCAACAAATTTAGTGACCAAAATGTGGTATGTGGGTGAAGTTGGAATTCCCATACCTATTAAGCCTTAGAAAGTCAACAATTTGACTTGAATAGTGTAGTGAATAGTAACCCCAAAACACAAAATTTCAAGAACGTCGAGTTTAGCACGTTAGAGCTAGGTAAAAGTGAAATTAAAATTATTTGTGGATTTATGCTAAGTTATGATACTGAAACACTGTAAAATTGTGTGTTTCAGTTGAAAAGAATACCGGGAAAGAACCCGAGGAACCGAGTCAAGGCCAAGAGGCGACTCGCTTGAGGTTTGTGCACAATATCACTATGCTTTAAAATTCATTGATAAAGTGAATGAAATATGTATTTTATTTTTGCTTTGAATTGTTGAAAGTTTATTTGTGACATTATTTATGATGTTTTGATTTAAATTGTGAAAGTTATTGTGTATATTTGAAATAGCAATATTTAGCAAATTGTTAAGATAAGTTTTGAAACCACAGTGTCATGACCATATATTTGAACACCTCACTAGCATGACTAGTGGGGGTAATTAGTTTCGAATTTTGATTCCTTCTCTGGAGAAGTGTTGAGGTGTGCCAGTAGAAGAGGATTTGAATGGATATCCATATATTTGAGCTAGCTAGCCTTGTGATGTGACTTCTCCTTAGCTTCTGGCTATTGAGATTATATTTATTTCGAATGGCATGATCTAACTATGGGTTTTATGAAACGTGTTTGATACTTCGAAATGAAATTGTTTGGAATAAAATCTCATAATTCATGTTTTGTGTTTAACTTGCATGCTCAGTTCAATTTTTCAATAAATGTGATATAAATTCTGCATAAAGATTATTTTAGTATGTTGTGCACCACTGAGTCCTAGTACTCAGTGATAGTTGTTATTGCTGTCGCAGATTTAGAGACTATTGGTGCAACAGAGTGAGCTGCTGAGAATTATCGAGCGACTCATCCTGAAGTTATATCGGGTATATTTTATATCCTGATTGTAGAAATTTATTTTGATATATGTAATGTACATAAATGTATAGACATGTAATTGGTCTTGAGCAGTCTGTACAAAGTTTGTATTAAGTTGTAATAAAATTTAGTTTGAATTTCCTAATATAGATTTTAGTATGTTGTATATATAGATTGTTTGTCTTTAATGAAATAATGAATGGAAATATTTTATTTTAATTTGAGTGAAATTGATAGATATTATTTTAATGATTATTGAATTTTTGGAAATTGAGAAATATTGACTGTTGAATTTTGAGACTTAAGAAATTGGTTGAGATTGATTATGAAATTGAAGTAGTGGTTGAGAAAAATTATTGAAAGTGTTTTTTACAGGTATTTGAAGAACTGTTTTCTCAAAATACAGACGGAACTCTGCCAAAATTTTTATAAAATTTGCAGAAGAATAAAATGGACCAAAAATTTTAAATAGTTTTCAACTTTAATTAAATATTTTAATACCTATTAGAAAATGCTCACCACTTATCAAAAGTAATAAAATTGTTTTAAAATCCCTTGTAGGGTACTTAATGAGTTATCGGTAGGTGAAGTTCGGTAGTTCATTAGGTATTCTACGGGATCATGTTATGCCTTACAGAGGGGTAAGGTGTAACATGTTTTAGTGGTATCAGAGAAAATTTTTGAAGTATGTTTTAACTTGAAGAATTTGTGTCTTTCCTTGTTAAGTACAACTGCTCAATGTCCATATTTGTTACATACAGTGCATTACATCATGAATATGAACTAACGGAGGGAATCTCCATGTGTTACTTATTCAGGAGATACCCTAACTTCAGACTGAAATGGAAGAATGGGATCGCTCAGTTGAGCAGTCTGTTGAAGCTGAGGCGCAAGGGGAAGCCCCAGCTTTGCAGAATGTTAGTGGATCAATAGCACTAGCCCCACAAATGCTGCAGTTTCCTACACAGTTTGCATAGCAGATGGCTGTGAAGTTTCAACAAATGGCTGGGGGTATGCTTGCTCAAGCTCCACCCCAGACACCTATGGCACAACCACTGCCTCCAGCCAGACAGTATGATAAGTTATTGAAGTATGGGGCTACAGAATTTAATGGTACAGTGGACCCTTTAGAGGCAGAGCAATGGCTTGAAAGAATGGACAGAGTATTTAAGAAGCTGCACTACCAAGATGAACTGAAGTTTGCATACTCTGTGTCTCTACTGCAAGGGGATGCGTATGATTGGTGGAAGACTATCCCCTACAGCTTGGCTAAACCACCAGTACTGACCTGGGATGACTTCATCAGAGAATTCAGACAGAAATACATCCCAGATGCATATGTTGATCAGAAGTTACAAGAATTTTTAAGTTTGAAATAAGGGAATCGATCAGTGGCAGAGTATGAGAGGGAGTTCTCCCGCTTAAGTCACTATGCAGGGAGTCTCCTTACTACCAGCAAGGCAAGATGCAAGAGATTTGAGACTGGTTTGAAGCCCAATTTGAGAATGCAAATAGTGGGATTCAGGCACAGCAATTTTTCAGAACTCATGTCTCAAGCACATGAGCTAGAAAGGATTAAATCAGAGGCAACCCCAATAAAAGAAAAATCAGAGAAAGCTGAGAAATCAGAGAAAGACAAGGGGGAAAAGTCGGTAGAGCCAAGTTCTAGTGGTACCTCTGGAAAGAAGAAGAAATTTAGTGGACCCAGCAAGGGTCGAGGTGGAAGACTTGGTAGGGGTAGATTTTTCTGGACAGAGACCCCCTAGGTCTAGTTAGCAGTCGAGCAGGGGTTCACATTCTACCCGCCCCTATGAGACTTGTGGGAAGATTCATGGGGGAGAATGTTATTGGGCCACTAGAGCCTGCTTTAACTATGGAGGCAAGGGCCATATAGCTAAAGACTGCACTAGTGCTCCGAGATATGGTCCAGCTCCTACTACTGCCGAGGGATCTATTCAGAGTCCTGCTCCCAAAGGTTTACAATCAGTTGGTAGAGGAAGAGGCAGAGGTAGAGGCACTACTTCAGGCAATCAAGGTACGGTTGGTTAGTCAGCACAAGGAAGTGCTTCAGCCAGAGTCTACACGATGAGACAGCGAGAAGAGGCTGAGACTTCCGATGTTGTAGCTGGTACATTCCCTATCTCTGATCAAGAAGTATTTGTATTGTTTGATCCGGGTTCAACCCATTCATATGTTAGTGCTAGCATAGTTAGTTCACTTGTTGTTCCATGTGTGCAAATGGGTTTTAAAGTGCTAGTAACTAGTCCGTTAGGACAAGAGGTTCGGGTCAAAAGAATTTATAGGGACTATCCTTTGGTGATCCAATGACATGTTTTTCTGTCAGATTTGATTGAAATGCCTTTCAGAGATTATGATATCATCTTGGGCATGGATTGGTTAGCCAGGCATCACGCCATGATTGACTGTAGACTGAAGACAGTCACTTTTGGTCTCCCTTTGTATGGTGATGTGGTAATACATGGGGAGAGGCATTTACTGCCATCAAATATTATTTCGGTTGCACTTGCCAGAGAATGATTAGAAAGGGGTGTGAAGCATACTTGGCATATGTGATAGACACCCAAGTGGGAAGTCTAGCCCTGAGGGACATCCCTATAGTATGTCACTTTTTGGATGTGTTTCCTGATGAATTGCCAGGATTACCTCCAGAAAGAGAGGTGCAGTTTGAGATTGATATTATGCCTGGTGTGGACCCAATCTCCATAACGCCATATAGAATGGCACCTGCAGAATTGAAAGAGTTGAAAGTGCAGTTGCAAGAATTACTTGACAAGGGCTTTATCCGTCCTAGTGTGTCACCTTGGGGAGCGCTAGTGTTGTTTGTAAAGAAGAAAGATGGCACTCTCCGCTTGTATATTGATTATCGACAGTTGAATAAGGTGACAATAAAGAATCGATATCCATTGCACCGCATTGATGACTTGTTTGATTAGTTCAGGGGTACAGCTGTATTCTCCAAAATTGACCTGAGATCAGGTTATTATCAGCTGAAAGTACAAGAGCAGAGTATTGCTAAAACTACCTTCAGAACCCGCTATGGCCATTATGAGTTCTTGGTCATGCCATTTGGGTTGACTAATGCTCCGGCTGCTTTTATGGATCTGATGAACACTATCTTCAAACCATACCTCAATCAGTTTGTTGTGGTATTCATAGATGATATATTGGTCTATTCGAGGAGAACAGAAGAGCATGATAGACATTTGCAGATTGTACTACAGACTTTGAGGGAGAAACAACTATATGCCAAATTATCGAAATATGAATTTTAGCTGAAACAAATATCTTTCTTAGGGCATGTAGTATCAGAAGAGGGCATCAAGGTAGATCCAAGTAAGATTGAAGCTGTGCTTAATTGGAAGCCACCAAGAAATGTCACAGAGATTCACAGTTTTCTAGGTTTAGCTGGATACTACCGTAGGTTTATGAAGGGATTCTCCATGTTGGCATCTCCATTGACCAAGCTGCTTAGAAAAGATGTGAAATTTCAGTGGACGGATAAATGCCAATAGAGTTTTAATAAATTGAAGAAATGTTTGACTGAAGCTCCAGTCCTTACTTTACCTAGTCTGAGTAAAGAATACACAGTTTATAGTGATACTTCTCACAATGGGTTAGGCTGTGTATTGATGCAAGATCGAAATGTCATTGCCTATGCATCACGCCAGCTGAAACCGCATGAGAGGAATTATCCAACACATGATTTGGAGCTTGCAACTATTGTGTTTGCTCTTAAGATCTAGAGACACTATTTGTATGGGGAAAAGTGTTACATCTACACAGATCATAAGAGTTTGAAGTATTTGGGCACTCAGAAGGAGTTGAATTCGAGACAGAGGAGATGGTTAGAGTTGATAAAAGACTATGATTGTCTGATAGACTATCAGCCAGGGAAAGCTAAGGTTGTGGCTGACGCCTTAAGTCGCAAGACTATGGCAAGTCTACGTGTTACTCCTTTGTCTATGGTACATGAATTGAGATCATTACATGCCAGCTTAGAGATTAATGATGAGGGGCAGACAGCAGTTGCCTGGCATGTATAGCCAGTGTTGATTGATCAGATCAGAATGGCTGCTCAGAATGATGAAAGATATCAGAAGCTATTGGAAGAAGTCCGGCAGAGCAAGAAACCGGAATTCTCAATCAGAGATGATGATCTGCTGCTACACCAGGGCAGAATGTGTGTTCCTAATGATGTTAATTTGAGGCATATTATTTTGAAGGAAGCACATGAGTCTCCTTTTGCCATGCACCCTGGTGGCACAAAAATGTATAGAGGGCTAAAGGAGCATTACTGGTGGATGGGTATGAAAAGAGATGTGGCAGAGTTTGTTTCCAAATGCCAAACTTGTCAGCAAGTAAAGGCATCAAGTACCCGCTGGGTTGTTACATCCACTACCAGTACCAGAATGGAAATGGGAGAGAATAACGATGGATTTTGTGATGGGACTTCCGAGGACACAAAAGAGTCATGATGCATTATGGGTCATTATTGACAGACTAACCAAGTCTGCTCATTTTTTGCCAGTTCGAATGGACTACAATTTAGAAAGATTAGCCAGGTTGTACGTTGATGAGATTGTGAGACTACATGGAGTGCCAGTATCCATTGTATCAGACAGAGATCCTAGGTTCACTTCTAGATTCTGGGGTAGTCTTCAGAGAGCCCTAGGAACTAGATTGAACTTCAGTACTGCATTCCACCCACGCATGCATGGCCACCCGAGAGGGTAATTCAGATCTTGGAGGATATGTTACGGGCTTGTGTGATTGAATTTGAGGGCAGTTGGGATACACACTTGCCTTTAATTGAGTTTGCCTACAACAATAGCTATCAATCAACCATTGGGATGCCTCCATATGAAGCATTATATGGCAAAAAATGTAGAACCCCATTGTGTTGGGATGACGTGGGTGAAAGAAAGATGATTGGACCTGAAATTGTTCAGCAAACTGAGGAAAAGATCAGGGTGATCAGAGATCGACTTAAGACTGCATCAGACCATCAGAAGTCCTACATTGATCTGAAGAGAAGGGATATTGAGTATGCAGTGGGTGAGAAAGTATTCCTCAAGGTTTCCCCTTGGAAGAGAATTATGAGATTCAGCAGAAAGGAGAAACTGAGTCCTCGTTTCATTGGGCCATATGAGGTTCTAGAAAGATTGGGTCCTTTGGCTTATCGTTTGGCACTACCTCCAGAGTTGGAGAAGATACATAATGTCTTCCATGTGTCTATGTTGAGGAGGTATCAATCAGACCCATCTCATGTACTACCAGTAGATGAAATTGAAGTGAATCCAGACCTCACATATGAAGAAGAACCCATAGAGATTCTGGCTTATGAGGTGAAGCAGCTACGGAACAAGCAAATACCGTTAGTGAAAGTGCTGTGGAACCATCATTTGGGCCAGGAGGCTACTTAGGAACGAGAGGAGGACATGAGGAGACAGCACCCACAGCTGTTGAGAGATTAATACCAGGTAAAATTTTGAGGTGAAATTTATTTAAGGGGGGAGAATTGTAACACCCCCGTTTGCATAGCCAGTTATATTTCACTGTTCCGGTGATCGGTGTCGGTCCGGACAATTAAGGGGATTAGAACCACACTTAAGACAATTAGATAAGCCATAAACACAAATAATTAGTAATTGTCAATTAGTTAAGTATAAATAAGAAAAATAGAACATAAGAAGTTAAACGAGCCAAGAGTCACAACGATGGGTGACCTTCTCGGGAACGACTGCGAAGTCGATTTAAACTCAAATTTCGAACCGTAAAATGTGACGCCACGGTCCTTAGGACCCTTACGAACATAGTGGAAAAGAGAAAATTATGAAAAAGAACTGTTAAGCCAGTCAAATAATTAGGTCAGAGAGCCGGAAGAAATATTAAATTATTTGCAAACCTGGTTGAACCGGCGAGGGGCAATTTGGTCAATTGACCTTGAGAACTGACTCCTGACCTAACTATCAAATAAAATCATAGAAAAGAAAACTTTGGAATCGGGAATTAAATTAAAGAAGCATGAAAAAATAAAAGAAAAAGAAAAGAAAATGAAATATGAATTATTACATCATCCAAATGACATCATACATGATGTCAAAAATACAATTTATTTAATTAAAGTTGACTAAGTCAAAATTTAAGATAATTAGATGTAAAAACAAATAAAAAAAATTGTTGGGTTGTCTTCTTCATTTGGCCGAAACACCCTCTCTCTCTCTCTTCCCTCTCTCTTATTTCATTCTCCACCATTGATAAGCCTCACAAAGCTTTTGAACTCACCAATTAAACCCTAATTTCCCTAAATTATCAACTTAAACCTCATCCTTGCATCTTGAAGAGTATAGAGGAGCAAGAAAAAGAAAGAAAATTAGAGAAAAGGGGAGTTAGAAGTTACTACACAAAGGTTAGTGATTTAAGTTACAAAATGAGTTTATTACTTGTGTTTATGACCTAATTAACTTAGAAATAAACTTAAAATGAAAAGAAAATTCTTGTTGAAGGATCATGAGTAAATTTCAGCCAGCATGTGTGTGGGGGTGTATTGCATGGTTTGTTGGATTTGAATGAGTATATGAACCTTAATTAGTTGAATGACTATGGTTAAAGGCATGGAATTGGTTAAATGCAAGAATTAGTGTGAATTAGGGTTTTGGACATTAGGGTTTAGAGACAAAATTTTGAGAAACTTGTAAATGATGTCTTTGACCTAGTTTAAGGAGAGAAATAGTCAATTGTGACCTAATGAGGTGTGTTAGGAGTGTTTGAATCAAAAGCAAATTCGGATTGAATGTGGTCATGCTATTGGCAGCATGACCAAGTTACCTTTGAAGAACCAAATATGAAAATTTACAAGTCCAATTGGTATGAGACCAATTGGGAATGAAAATAGACACTAAATGACACAATTTTCATTCAGGAAGCATGCCCAAAAAGTGACCAAAACCTAGTGAACAAATTGACCAAACTCGAAAAATCTCAGTCTGCCCTGTACAAAATGACCAAATGAAGTCATAACTTGAGCTAGGCAGGTCAAAATGTCCTGAAATTTTATCAGTGGACAGTTTAGACATAGACCTAAAACTTTCATGAAGAACAAAAACCCAAATTATGCCATTAACTAAGTCATTTGGCCATCCAAAATTGGTGACCTAAAACTGCCAGAACCAAAAAATTGCCCAGAAAACTGGGTTGAGTCTAATCCGGCAGCCATGGTTCAAATGGCTATAACTTGAGCTACAAAACTCCAATTGGAGTTATTCAAAAAGGAGAATAAAATTAAAACAATAGGGAACATTTTCTATGAAGAAATTTTTGCCAAATTCCAATAGTAAGATGATCAATAGAACAGTGCAACCTTAGACACCAAAACTGAAAATTATCAAATTTGCTTAAAAGACTTAGAATTTGAATAAACAAACAAAACCAACAAATTTAGTGACTAAAATGTGGTATGTGGGTGAAGTTGGAATTCCCATACCTATTAAGCCTTAGAAAGTCAACAATTTGACTTGAATAGTGTAGTGAATAGTAATCCCAAAACACAAAATTTCAAGAACGTCGAGTTTAGCACGTTAGAGCTAAGTAAAAGTGAAATTAAAATTATTTTTGGATTTATGCTAAGTTATGGTACTGAAACACTGTAAAATTATGTGTTTCAGTTGAAAAGAATACCGGGAAAGAACCCGAGGAACCGAGTCAAGGCCAAGAGGCGACTCGCTTGAGGTTTGTGCACAACATCACTATGCTTTAAAATTCATTGATAAAGTGAATGAAATATGTATTTTATTTTTGCTTTGAATTGTTGAAAGTTTATTTGTGACATTATTTATGATGTTTTGATTTAAATTGTGAAAGTTATTGTATATATTTGAAATAGAAATGTTTAGCAAATTGTTAAGATAAGTTTTGAAACCACAGTGTCATGACCATATATTTGAACACATCACTAGCATGACTAGTGGGGGTAATTAGCTTCGAATTTTGATTCCTTCTCTGGAGAAGTGTTGAGGTGTGCCAGTAGAAGAGGATTTGAATGGATATCCATATATTTGAGCTAGCTAGCCTTGTGATGTGACTTCTTCTTAGCCTCTGGCTATCGAGATTATATTTGTTTCGAATGGCATGATCTAACTGTGGGTTTTATGAAACGTGTTTGATACTTCGAAATGAAATTGTTTGGAATAAAATGTCATAATTCATGTTTTGTGTTGAACTCACATGCTCAGTTCAATTTTTGAATAAATGTGATTTAAATTCTGCATAAAGATTATTTTAGTATGTTGTGCACCACTGAGTCCTAGTACTCAGCGATAGCTGTTATTGCTGTCGCAGATTTAGAGACTAGAGGAGCAGCAGAGTGAGCTGCTGAGGATTATCGAACGACTCATCCTGAAGTTATATCGGGTATATTTTATACCCTGATTGTAGAAATTTATTTTGATATATATAATGTACATAAATGTATGGACATGTAATTGGTCTTGAGCAGTCTGTACAAAGTTTGTATTAAGTTGTAATAAAATTTAGTTTGAATTTCCTAATGTAGATTTTAGTATGTTGTATATATAGATTGTTTGTCTTTAATGAAATAATGAATGGAAATGTTTTATTTTAATTTGAGTGAAATTGATAGATATTATTTTAATGATTATTGAATTTTTGGAAATTGAGAAATGTTGACTATTGAATTTTGAGAATTGAGAAATTGGTTGAGATTGATTATGAAATTGAAGTAGTGGTTGAGAAAAATTATTGGAAGTGCTTTTTACAGGTATTTGAAGAACTGTTTTCTCAAAATACAGACGAAACTCTGCCAAAATTTTTATAAAATTTGTGGAAAAATAAAATAGACCAAAATTTAAATAGTTTTCAACTTTAATTAAATGTTTTAATACCTATTAGAAAATGCTCACCACTTATCAAAAGTAAGAAAATTGTTTTAAAATCCCTTGTAGGGTACTTAATGAGTTATCGGTAGGTGAAGTTCGGTAGTTCATTAGGTATTCTACGGGATCATGTTATGCCTTACAGAGGGGTAAGGTGTGACACCAGGAACAAGTCTAGAACCTACAGGGGCAGGTTTTTGAATTGAGAGACCAAGTCTCAAAACTCATGAAACTAATGAAGGAGATATCCCAAAATAAACCTGCATCAGAACCAAATTTGCCACTACCTCCCCCACTGTCTACAACGGTTGATTCCCATCAAGCTTCAACCTCTTTCACTTTTCAACCTCCTATCCCTGATCCTACGATCATTGTCAATCCGACCTTCACAAATAATGACTTACATTTCCCTTATCATTCGACTGTCTCAAATGCCGAGTTACACACTTCCATACCGACCCCTCCTTTTCACCCTACAACTTATTTCCCAATTAGGGGAATGCCCTATGCAATAGGAGAAAGTAGAGCAAAGGAAAATTAGAAGTTTACTGCTCTAGAAGAAAGATTAAGGGCAATAGAGGGTCTGAACATGTATGGTTTAGTAGATGTGTCGTCACTGAGATTAGTACTAGATGTGGTGGTACCACCCAAATTCAAAGTTTCAAACTTCGACAAATATACTGGGAATTCAAACCCCCGTATTCACTTGGCCACTTACATCTCCAAGAAGTCAGCCCTTACAAAAGATGGCAGGCTTCTAGTCCACTTCTTCTATGAGAGTCTCTCCGAGGCAGCCCTGCGATGGTACATTCAACTAGATAGGAGCAAACTGCGCTCCTAGAAAGATTTGGTCAATGCTTTCATAAAACAGTACAAGTTCAATTATGACGTTGCCCCCACAAGGAGAGACTTCCAAAATCTGGTGCAAAGAGAAAGGGAAAGCTTCAAAGAGTATGCCCAGAGGTGGAGAGAGAAGGCAACGGAGGTATATCCTCCTGTTACTAATAATAAACTCTGCTCTCTGTTCATTGAGACATTGAAGGCTCTATACTTCAATATGATGATCGAAACACCTCCAACAGCTTTTCAAACAACATTCAAGCTAGCGAAAGAATTAAAGCTAACCTCAGGTTAGGGAGACTATAGGAGTTGACTGAGAACTCTGCAAAGAAGACCGCCAGTTATGGAAAGAAGAAAAAAGGTGATGTGCACTCCATCACCCGACAAACCCAACCTCCATTCTCTCAGAATAATTTTCGGCCGTACCAAGGCCCGACAGTAGCAAACATTCCACCCCCTTTCCCAAATTATCCTCACCCTCGCCCACAATATCCACCACAAGCAGCTTACAATCCCAGACCGCCTGCCCAACCGAATTAATCAAGACCACCTCCTCCCCAAACTAACCCGAGACCATAAAGGAACCCTGATCCACCTCTCCCCCTTCCACTCAGTAAAATATACCGGTACTTACTCGGTATAAATCAAATAGTGCCTATCCCCCTTGATCTGATTTAGCCACCATATCCCAAGCGGTATGATGCCAATGCCCGATGTGAATATCATGGCGGGGCACTCGGGCACTTAATTGACAACTGCGAAGCTCTCAGGGGAAGAGTGCAGGCCCTGAATAGAAACGTTTGGTTAAAAATTGAGGGAAATGGCTCTCCTCCCAATGTCACTTCAAACCCATTGCCTAATCATGGTACAGGCAGTGGCGTGAATATGATAGAGCCACAAGATGAAAATTCAATTTTGGAAGTAGATCGGCTGATTCCTCATTTCAAAAAGATTTTTGCTATGGCAATAAAAGAGGGATATCTATGCCCTCAGACGTCCAGGTCGGAAAGTGGTATAGGATGCCCCTACCACAGAGGAGCGGCTAACCATGAGCTATAAAACTGTGAAGAGTTCATGTAATGGCCCAGCCCACTAGTGATATTGTCCACTCTGGGCCAAAGCCCTCACGGTTTTAAAACGTGTCGCTAGGGGTTACAAACTGCCAACTTATAAACCTAGCATCTCTCCCGTATTTTGTCTATGTGGGATTTGCCTAGGGTGTTACAATCCACCCCCCTTATGGGACTCAGCGTCCTCGCTGAGGTTCGCCCCACCATCGCCCAAGGTTGCACGCAGAGCGGCTCTGATACCACTAATGTAATGGCCCGACCCACTAGTGATATTGTCCGCTTTAGGCCGAAGCCCTTACGATTTTAAAATGTGTTGCTAGGGGTTATGAACTGCCAACTTATAAACCTAGCATCTCTCCCATGTTTTGTCGATGTGGGATTTGCCTAGGGTGTTACAGTTCAAGCAGGAAGTCTGAAGGATGTTGTCACTCAAAACTTTGAGATGTCAGCGGAGAACAAGGTTGGAGGGCGAAGTGAACACAGCTAGGTTTGGCCAGATTGCCTCCACCCCCAATCCTAGATTAACCTTTTCTGCTCCCAGCATACCAACACCACCACCTCCAATAACAATCATCCGAACCCCGCCTCAACTCCCAGTCATAAACACCCATGTAGTGCCTTGGAACTATAACCTTCAAGTCTTTACTCAGGAGGTATCCAACAGCACCTTAGCCCCTACCCTCAATTATACACGTACTCAACCTATAACCCCTTCTAAACCATGTTTCGCTCCTCACGAGCACTTTAAAATGACTTATTCCAGACCCTCCAATGATGCTACTCCCCAATCAAACCCAAAACCTATCACGACCACTGACTCCTTCCCACTAGATCAAGAGGTAGAATTTATAACTCGGAGTGAGAGGTGTTACGAAAATGATAAGAGGGAAAAGAAGAAGGGAAAAGTAAAAATAGGAGAGCCACAAGAGAACATGGAGGATGGGGCTTTGAGAGTTGAGAAAGGGGAACCTGCTGAACCAAAGGAAGAGGAAGAATTGTTGCTATAAATAATGAAGCAGAGTGAGTATGACATCAATGAGCAATTGAGAAAGACGCCTGCTCGGATTTCATTACTGTCACTAATTCTGGACTCGAAAGTGCATCACTAAGCCTTACAGAAGATTCTGGATCATGCCTTTGTGAACCTCGATGTCACACCAGGGCAATTTGAGAAAATAGTGGGACAAATTCAGGCATCCAGTTTTGTTACTTTCTCGGAAGACGAGATAGATCCGGCTGGCTTAAAGCACACCAAAGCTCTACATATGATAGTCAAATGCAAAGGATGCATAGTTGCCAAGGTTCTGATTGACAATGGATCAGCTCTTAATGTCTTGCCTAATGCCACCTTGGCAAGACTACCCGTTAACCCTTCAGCCATCCGCTAGAGTGCTATGGTGGTAAGAGCCTTTGATGGTACCGAGAGAGAAGTGCTTGGGGACATCGATTTGCCATTGCAAATTGGGGCATGCACCTTCAACATCACTTTCCATGTGATGGATATCGAGCCTGCATACACCATGCTATTGGGGAGACCTTGGATCCACTAGGCAAACGCTGTGCCTTCGACCCTGCACCAGAGAATTAAATACATCATGGGTGGCAAAATCATCACAATAAGGGGGGAGGAAGCCATGCTAGTCACCAAGCCGCAATCAGTTCCTTATGTGGAAACAGCTGAAAAGTCCTTGGAAAGTTCTTTCCAAACACTAGAGTTATAAGAAACTACCTAGAGGGATGAAGGGGCTGCCGCTATGGTTGTGAAGGTGATGCTTAAGAGTGGATACGAGAAGGGCAAGGGATTGGGCGTCACGTTACAGGGAATTGTTAAATGCATACCAGCTATTCAGAAGATCGGTCGCTTCAGCCTGGGATATGAGGAAAAGGCTCTCATGTATGAGAGGTTCTGGATGAGGAACACGCTCTGGGATCAAAGGTTTGACCAAAGAGTCGGGAAAATAAAAGTTGTCCCGAAAATCACAGATGTTTTCACCAAACCGATCATTGAGAATCCAGAGGAAGGTGAAAAATCTCCTAAAGAACCATTCGTCGATGTCATACAACTAGACTCCCTATCTGAAGCACTGATCTCACCGATTGCTGAGGGGCAAGAACTGGATAATTAGGCAACAGAAGACATTCCTGTGCTCAATCTCGAGTAAAGTACATTTTGTTATCAGCACTTGATCATTTTGTCCATGGTGACAAGTGTAGTGCTGTAAATGGACCCCTTTTTATGATAAATGAATTAATGAATTAATAGCACGTTTTGCATCCAATTCTCTTTTCCTTAAAATCCATTCTTTTAATATACTCCACTTTCATTTCTTCAAGACCATTGACCGAATCACACCTAATAATTCAATTGACTCAGAAGTTCCTTATGTTAATTTTAAAACTCCCATAACTGCCATTACTTTAAGTGATTCTGAAGAAGAACCTGTAGAAGAACGGGGTGAAAAAGACGAACCTTCCCTGGTGCCTTATGGGGATAAAACGCATACCATAAATTTAGGGACTGAAGAAATAAAGAAGGAACTCAAAGTCGTAAATAATGGGGAATTTGAGAGTATGGTCAGCTTGCTCAAGGAATTCATCGATATATTCTCATGGAGCTATGATGATATGCCTGGATTGGATCCTCAAATAGTAACTCACAAGATCCCTCTAATTCTTGGGACGATTCCAGTAAAACAGAAGTTAAGAAGAATGAACCCCGACACACTGCTTAAAGTTAGGGATGAAACCAAAAGGCAGTATGATGCTGGATTCCTGGAAGCGGTCAAATAGCCTCAATGGATAGCCAACATTGTCCCGGTAATGAAAAAGGACAGAAGAGTCAGGGTGTGTGTTGATTATAGGGATCTCAACAAGGCGAGCTTGAAGGATGATTTTCCTCTCCCTCATATAGATGTGTTAATAGACAATGCTGTCGGACTGGGGAGATGTTCGTGTATAAACGGAGCATCAGGGTATAACCAAATCCCCATGGATGACGAGGACAAAGACAAAATTGCTTTTATTACCCAGTGGGGGATATTCTGCTATCGGGTCATGCCATTTAGATTAAAGAACGCTGGAGCTACCTATCAATGCGCCATGCTCACATTATTCCACGACATGATGCACAGGGAAGTGGAGGTGTATGTGGATGATATGATCATCAAGTCCAGAGAGGGAGAAAGTCATGTACAAGTGTTGAAAAAGGTATTCGAAAGACTCAAGAGTATCAACTAAAATTAAACCTAGCTAAATGTGTGTTTGGGGCCAGGTCGGGTAAGCTATTGGGATTCATAGTAAGTGAAAAGGGAATAGAAGTAGATCCAGACAATGTTCGAGCCATTCAAGAAATGCCATCCCCAAAGACAAAAAGGGAGGTGCGTAGTTTTCTGGAAAAGCTGAACTACATCTCAAGATTCATTTCCAACCTCACTGCTAAAGCTGAGCCCATCTTTAAGCTACTCAGGAAGAATAACACCGCTCGATGGGATCAAGTTTGTCAAGAGGCTTTTGAAAAGATTAAGCAATACCTATCAAATCTGCTAATATTGGTTCCTCCAGTGGTGGGAAGGCCATTGATTCTGTACATGGCAGTTCAGCTGAATTCAATGGGTTGTGTTCTGGGGCAGCACGATGACACGGGGCAAAAAAAAAAAAGAGCCATTTACTATTTAAGTAAGAAATTCAACGATTGCGAGTCGAGGTACTCTTCCCTGGAGAAAACTTGCTGCGTATTGGCCTGGACGGCAAATCGACTCAAACACTACATGTTGAATCATAAAATGTGGCTCATCTCCTGAATGGATCCCATTAAGTATGTATTTGAAAGCCCGTTCGTGCCAAGAAGGATAGCGAAATGACAAGTCATACTCTCTCAATATGACATCATCTATATGACCAAGAAGGCAGTAAAAGGAAGTGTGATTGTTGATCTCCTGCCAGAAAACCCAATCCAAGATTATGAAGCCTTGGATTTCGAATTCCCCAATGAGCATGTCAATGAGGTCAGTAGGAAGGACAAAGAATCGACTGATGCATGGGAAATGTATTTCGACGGAGCAGTCAATTTGTCTGATAATGGGATTGGAGCTGTATTGGTATCCCCTGACAGAAAGCACTTCCCGATAGCTATCAAGCTGAGGTTCGATTGCACCAACAATGTTGCAGAATATGAAGCCTGTGTAATGGGTTTATAAGCTACCATCGAAATGAAGGTCAGAAAGTTGGAGGTGTACGGAGATTCGACCTTTATCATTTACCAGGTCAAAGGGGAATGGCAGATTAAAGATTCGAAACTGATCCCATACCAAAAGTACCTCCTGGAATTAATTAAGAAATTTAAAGAGGTTTCCTTCTCTCACCTCAATCGCGACAAGAACCAATTTGCCGATGCCTTAGCCACTCTAGCTGTCATGGCTCAGATGGAAGAGGGACAGAAAACACAGGTGTTGCAAATCAAAACAAGGAGTGAGCCGGCTTATTGCTTCATGGTCGAAGAAGAAACCAATGGTAAACCCTGGTATCATGATATCCAGGTCTACATCAAGACCAAAGAATACCCTACAGGGGCAAGCAGAAACGAAAGGAGAATGATTAAGAGATTAGCACTGGGATACTTCCCCAGCAGTGAAATTTTGTACAAGAGGAGCTCCAATGGTGAATTATTGAGATGCGTGGATGCAAAAGAAGCAAGGAGGATCATTTTTGAGACTCATGAGGCAAATTGTGCTACTCATACCAATGGGCATATGATGGCCAAGTAAATCATGAGACGAGGATACTTCTGGACTATTTTTGGAAAAAGACTGCATCAAGTACTTTCGAAAGTATCATAAATGTCAAATCTATGCTGATCCAATAAACATCCCCCCTTATCAGGTATTTAATCTTGTCTCGCCT
Organism: Hevea brasiliensis; assembly: GCF_030052815.1. NCBI lineage: Eukaryota > Viridiplantae > Streptophyta > Magnoliopsida > Malpighiales > Euphorbiaceae > Hevea > Hevea brasiliensis. The sequence continues at coordinate 20,929,273 of NC_079509.1, read as the reverse complement.
TGGCCTTTCACAATGTGGGGCATCGATGTAATTGGTCCCATTAATCCCAAGGCATCCAATGGGCACAGGTTCATCTTGGTGGCCATCGACTACTTTTCCAAATGGGTTGAGGCGACATCATATGCTCATATCACGTAGAATACGTTCCTTAAATTTCTCAAAGAATAATGTCATCTGTCGACACGGCCTCCCCAGCGAAATTGTCACTGACAATGCTAAGAATTTGAATGGTCCAAAGGTTTGGAGTTTATGTGACCGGTACAAAATTCGGCATCTCAATTCTTCACCATACCGTCCCCAAATGAACGGAGTAGTGGAGGCCGCTAATAAGAACCTCAAGAGAATAATCAAGAAGATGACCATCACTTATAGAGATTGGCATGATATGCTTTCCTTCACCCTTCATGCTTATCGGACCTCCGTGAGAACATCGACTGGGGCAACTCCATACTCATTGGTTTACGGAATGGAGGCCATTTTACCTATAGAAGTGGAAATTCCTTCCCTGAGAATTCTGAAAGAATCAGGAATCGATGAGTCAGAATGGATTCAATCAAGGTTGAACCAACTGAATTTACTGGACGAGAAAAGACTAGCAGCAGCGTGTCATGGGCAATTGTACCAAAGAAGAATGGCTAGGGCATTTAACAAAGGCATTCACCAGCGCGAATTTCAATTGGGAGATCTGGTTTTGAAAAAGATCCTCCCTAATCAAAATGATTCCCAGGGCAAATGGTCGCTAACTTATGAGGGACCCTACGTGGTTAAGAAGGCATTTTCTGGTAGTGCACTGATCTTGACTCATATGGACGGCGAAAAATTCTCGAGACCCATGAATGCAAATGCTATTAAAAGGTATTATGCCAAAAAAAAAAACGTAGGAGTGAAAACCTGAAAGGACGCTCTTAGAAAAATGTGCGAAAGAGGGCGAAAACTCATAAGGGCGCTTTCTGTAAAATGAGTGAAGGGTGAAAACCTGAAAAGGCATCCTGAAAAAGCAAGCGAAAATGATAAAAAAAAAAAAAAGTCTAGAGGTGAAAACCCAAAAAGGCGCCCCTAGAACCAGAAAACGGAGAAATAAGGAAGGGAGCACAGGACCAGGAAAGGAAATAAATCACCACGGCATGAACGTTCGTCGAAAGATTACTTGAAATAATGGCAATAAAGTGAGTTCAAAGTTAGCTACAAGGAATTTGTGAGATTTATCCTTGTACCCTTTTCCTTTGAAACTGTACCTTTATTCTCAAACCATAATAAAGTCATTCATTCACTCTAATTTATCTTTCTTATATACCTTTATTTATGTGCTATTAATTCATTAAAACTTTATCATAAGATCAGGATTTCAATATTGATAACCTCATATACTTTGCTATGAGATTTGCAGGAAATGAATGATGGCCACCAAAAAAAAATATGTAGGAGTGAAAACCCGAAAGGACACTCCTAGCAAAATGTGAGAAAGTGAAAACCCGTAATGGCACTTTTGCAAATAAGAAAGGAATGAAAACCAGAAAGGGCGTCCTGAGGAGTGAGTAAGAGAAGGAAATTGTAGGCCAAGTCTTGAGTCTCGTCCTCCATTAATCATTTATCTTCAGAACCTTGTTAAGTGCACTTTGATTGGGGAGCATCTTGTGTCAGGTTTGCCTTACTTTGTCAGTATGTTTAATTCTCAGTATTTTAAATTCCTGCCATCAACCTTTGGTTTCTTGATCCAAGTTGATTTAATTTTCAGCACTTTAATTTCTAGTTATCAACCTCTGGTTCATTGATCCAAGTTGATTTTAATTTCCAACATTTAATTTCCAACATTTAATTTCCAGTTATCAACCTTTGGTTCCTTGATCCAAGTTGATTTTAATTTTCAGCATTTAATTTCCAGCTATCAACCACTGGTTCCTTGATCCAAGTTGATTTTAATTTTCAGCATTTTAATTTTCAGCTATCAACCTCTGGTTCCTTGATCCAAGTTGATTTTAATTTCCAGCATTTTAATTTCCAGCTATCAACCTTTGGTTCCTTGATCCAAGTTGATTTCAATTTCTAGCTTTTAATTTCCAACTATCAACCTCTGGTTCCTTGATCCAAGTTGATTTTAATTTCCAGCATTTACTTTCCAGTTATCAACCTCTGGTTCCTTGATCTAAGTTGATTTTAATTTCCAGCATTTTAATTTCCAGTTATCAACCTTTGGTTCCTTGATCCAAGTTGATTTTAATTTCCAGTATTTAATTTCCAGTTATCAACCTCTGGTTCCTTAATTCAAGTTGATTTTAATTTTCAGCATTTTAATTTTTAGCTATCAACCTCTGGTTCCTTGATCCAAGTTGATTTTAATTTCCAACATTTTAATTTTCGGTCATCAACCTCTGGTTCCTTGATCCAAGTTGATTTTAATTTCCAGCATTTAATTTTCAATCATCAACTTCTGGTTCCTTGATCCAAGTTGATTTTGATTTCCAACATTTAATTTCCAATCATCAACCTCTGGTTCCTTGATTCAAGTTGATTTTAATTTCCAGCATTTAATTTTCGATCATCAACCTCTGGTTCTTTGATCCAAGTTGATTTTAATTTCCAGCATTTTAATTTTTAGCTATCAACCTCTGGTTCCTTGATCCAAGTTGGTTTTAATTTCCAGCATTTTAATTTTTAGCTATCAATCTCTGGTTCCTTGATCCAAGTTGATTTTAATTTTCAACATTTAATTTCCAGTTATCAACCTCTGGTTCCTTGATCCAAGTTGATTTTAATTTTCAGCATTTAATTTCTGGTCATCAACCTCTGGTTCCTTGATCCAAGTTGATTTTAATTTTTAGCATTTAATTTTCGATCATCAACCTCTAGTTCCTTGATCCAAGTTGATTTTAATTTCCAGCATTTTAATTTCCAGTTATCAACCTCTGGTTCTTTGATCCAACTTGATTTTAATTTCCAGCATTTTAATTTCCAGTTATCAACCTTTGGTTCCTTGATCCAAGTTGATTTTAATTTCCAGCAATTAATTTCCAGTTATCAACTTCTGGTTCCTTGATCCAAGTTGATTTTAATTTCCAGCTATCAACCTCTGGTTCCTTGATCCAAGTTGATTTTAATTTCCAGCATTTAATTTCCAGTTATCAACCTCTGGTTCCTTGATCCAAGTTGATTTTAATTTCTAGCATTTTAATTTTCAATTATCAACCTCTGGTTCCTTGATCCAAGTTGATTTTAATTTTCAGCATTTAATTTCCGATCACCAACCTCTGGTTCCTTGATCCAAGTTGATTTTAATTTCCAGCACTTTAATTTCCAGTTGTCAACCTCTGGTTCCTTGATCCAAGTTGATTTTAATTTCCAGCATTTAATTTCCGATCATCAATTTAATTTTCAGCATTTAATTTCCGGTCATCAACTTCTGGTTCCTTGATCCAAGTTGATTTTAATTTTTAGCATTTTAATTTCAGTTATCAACCTTTGGTTCCTAGATCCAAGTTGATTTTGATTCTCAGCATTTTAATTTTCCATACTCCAACCGCCCAAAATATAGGTCTGAATCTTTACATAATTCCTATACAGGAGAATTTCATTCTCTTCAATAGAAATTATATAAAGAGGGGTAACTGTCGACACCATATTTTGGCCGATCTTCGAAGTCAAGGGACTTTAAAATTGACTTTATCATCCGCTCTCAGCCGACGTCCTTCGATCACAAATGACTTTTTCAAACTCACCGATTGCTCAACCATGGAATAAACCGATCCCATACTTAGTTAATTATTTTCCGATCTCTTATTAGATGGGTTCGAATCAATGTTGGGTCTCTAGACCATCCTGTCTTACCTCCGATCTCTCTTTACAAATATTGTGAAACTTCATTTCGCTAATGTTATGATCGTGCTTCTCACTTGAATGCCCCAGATATTCCTTAAAATGAAGTTAAGGTTTCTGTCTGGTCTAATGACGATCCCGATCTTAAGAATCCAAATCAATGTCAAGTCTTTCCAATTCTAATGTTCTAAAGTTTTACTCGGTATTTGGTCATGGCTTAGCCCGATCTCATGCTTATGTGTAATGTTTTTCCGATCTCTTATACTTGGGTTAATGGTTGCTTTCAAGTTTAATGTTCCAATACGTTCAAATAATTAGGTACTCATACAATTTGAACGCTTGCCGATCTCATCAAGAAATTAAACAAAAAGGATTTCCATTCATTTCAAAGAAAAATAATATACAAGTCACTCAGTAGGTGGGTCACCCCCAGCCTGCTCCCCAGGTACATCCTCCACTCTCTGATTCTCTCCCTCTCTCTCTCTCTCTCTCTCTCTCTCTCTCTCTCTAGCTCCTCGTCGCTCTCCTCTTCAGCCTCTAGGGTGAGCTCATTCATTCACAAGAATTCTTCTTCAGGATACTGCTTCCTCAGCTTGGCCAGAAGGTCATTATGGGCGTTCTCATAAGCCCCGGCCTCTTTTATGGTGCTTTCCTCTTCCTTAGCTTGGAGCTCCTCATCCTTGGCTCAGAGCTCCTCATCCTTGGCTCGGAGCTCCTCCTCTTTGGCCCCAAGGGCCTCAGCAAAACGAGTGAAATCAGCAGATAGACCAGCCTAGGAGTCTTTAAGTTTCTGCTCCACCTCTGCTATCCTCTCTTCATAATGCTTCATCCAATCTTCCATTCCAGCGATGTAGTCATTAGTAAAGGAGAATTGAGCTTGTGCAGCTGAGGTGTCCTGGACCCCCTTAAGGATCTCCCTCCTTAAGGCATGGGCCTTCTCTCTGATCACGTATTGATTTGCGATGGCCTTCAAGCCCAAACTCATAGTCTGACTTAGAATATCATCAATGCTCTCCTCTGCCAATCTGTTCCAATCCTCTTGGAAGCAGATGGAGGCACCCATAACTTTGGCTAGGGCGGGATTCCCTCTTGTAGAGCGGTTCCTTTCCAGTGATTGGATCAGGAGTTGAGGGCCCCAGGAAAGCATCCTAACCGTAGGACCTGAGGACTCCCCTTCGACATTGGAAGAGATTGGAGGAGGCGGGGGAGGCGAAAGTTTGATCTGCTGAGCAGTAGGAGCGACGACCTCTACCTCTGGGATCGGTTGCTCCTGAGGTCGGGGAGGAGAGCTTGGCACCTCTACCAATTTACACTGAGGGGTTTGAGCATCAGCAACAGTGGCCCATTTCATCGCTCGCACTTTTTGGGAGACCTCCCTCTTTCGCTTGCGGCTCTCCTTCGAAGTGTCGCCGCTCGCCATACCTACACAGTGAAGAAGTCAGTGAGTTCGCTAAGATTCAGAGGCCAGAGATATGGATAGTACCAGGGCCGAGGTCAGAGAGCTGAAGCTCGTAGTCTTCGTCAGTGATCAGCCGTATCATCCAATACTTCAGTTCGGCCATAACCGCGTCTAAGCATGAGAATTTCTAGATGGACGCCTGAGACTTTAACTCTTTCACCATGGCTTCTTTGTCCTTATTTAAGGTGATCTTCTTCAGGATCAAAGTGACCAGGTGTTGCCAACTCCGTGGGATACCCACAAAGCCTTTTGGAATCTTACTCCTCAATATAAGAAAGCGGTCCTTCCAATTCTTCAATGAAGAAGGGAGATCAATAAAGAGTGAGCGGTTTGGCTTAGCCTGAAAGAACCAGAACTCGTCATCCTTCCTTCGGGCAAGCCTATATAGCTCGGCAAAGACTTTAGCCGTGGGTTCTAGTCCCTTAGCTCGGCAGAGGCCCCGGAAAGCTATTAAAGTCCGCTAGGAGTTTGAATGCACTTGAGCTACCAAGACGTGGTGGAACTTTAGGAAGGCCTTGTAAAACTCGTCCAAAGGAAAACAGAGTCCAGCTTTTAGCTATTCTTCATATACTATGAGGAGATTGCCTTCATCAAAGAAGTGATGGGCCCGATGGACGCCATGGCACTTGATCAGTTCGAAGGAGTCGATCCGTAGGTTGTACTCCTGACTTATGGACTGGAGATCGGTTTCCCTCAGAACAGACGGTAGCTCATCAACTGGAAGGTTTTCCCTCCTCGAAGAGGTTCCTCGCTTTAGTTTGGCAGTCGGACCAGTAATCGAAACTATGGCCGTACTAGTTTGACCACCAGATCTAATCACATCGCCCTCTTTCGAGGTCCATGAAACATGGACGGAAGGCAGGCTAGCAGCTTTCTGACCCTCGGCACCACTCATTTTCAAGAAAACAAAAGAAATTAACCGAGAAAAGAATCAAAATCCTTACCAAAATGTGATCGGTGTCGGAGAAACTTGAGAAAATGAGAGAAAATGCTGGGATTACTATAGAGGTTCTAAAAATGACATAAGGAAATGACTGACTCACCTCGTCCCTATTTATACCCGTCTAAGCATTTAAATGCTCGTGAAGTCCCAAGCGACGCATCGGTTAGCGGAACCGACCACTTTGTCGACACATCGCAAGAAGGTTCTAGAAACATAATAAAAATTGAATAAATTAGATCGGTTAGCCGAGGTCTTCGGATCAAACAAACTTCCAAAATCATGGATCGGCTAATGGTGATTCGTTTAGGGATCAGATCGGACATGCATATCAGAGATCAAAAAAATAACTAATGCAATAATAAAATAAAAACCTTCAAATAAAATTTTATTTCATTTTCAAAAGATCAGATTACATCATCTGGGCGATCTCAAGAGATCGGATTACATCATTGGGGAAATCATTAAAGATCGGATTACATCATTTGGGCGATCTCTAAAGATCAGCACTACATCTTACCTATGTCAAAGCCTAGTCTTATGGCTGAATCAAAAAATGTGTTTGATCAGAAAGTCAGCCACAGGTATTGGATAGATGTGCAGCTCAGATTGTAGCACCCTTATGTTCGGTAGTGCGTTCTACTGCTCCAGTGACCAGTGTCTGTCCGGACAGCTAGAATTCCTAGAACTATATTTAAATATTAGTGAGTAGACATAGAATAATGAAATACAAGAAAAGAAAAGACAAGAAAAACAAAGAAAAAATAATAGCAATGAAATGTAACCAAGTTAAACGAGTCGAGAACCATTGTGATGGGTGACCGCACTGGAAAGTTGCGGCGTGGACCGTTGACTAGCCCTGGACCGCGGGGAACCCTGGAAAATATTTTTAAGAAATAATTAAAGACTTATTGAAGCATAAATATCATTAGAAATATCAAAGAAAAATTAATTAATTAGTACAAAGAAAAATGAAAAATAGAGAAAACGATAAAACTTGGTGTTACAAAAAAATCGGGAATGTAACCCGAACAAGGGCATTGTGGTCATTTGACACCCCGAGTTGTCTTTTGACCTAAATGTCCATTAAAAATAAATGATATTACACTTGGAAAATGTCATGAAAATTAAAATTGAAGTACATAATATAAATGATGGAAGTTTGGGGCATAAAAATGAAAATTTAGAAAGTTAGAATAATTAAACATTAAAATCATGTAAGTGCTCTACTAAGGCAGATTTGGGACCACTATATAAGCTAAATGGACAGCTGAACATCATCTTCAACCTCAAAGATAAAAACCAGCCAAATGCTTCTCTTCTCTCAAATTTATCCATGGCCGTCCATGGCCAAGCTCTCTCTCACCATGATCCAAGCCAATTTTCTTCCATTATCCTTCACTAAAGTTGTTCTACACAACTTGTGCAGTAGATAGCTAGCAAGAAATTTAAGTTTTGGTGAGGTTTTGAAGAATTTCAAAAGGGGTAAGTATGTATTTTTATTCTTGTTTCATTAAACCTTGAATGGATGTTGTGGGTAGTTGATTTGTAGAAGAATTTTTGAAGTTTGATGTTTTAATGGAGATGTACATTTTGGCAGCCATGGAACCTCAATAAGAACAGTTTATTCTTGCATGTAAATAGTGGTTTGGATGATGATTTAAATGTTTAATTGTATTGAAGTTGAATTCCATGTGTAAGATTTGAATTGGAAGCTTAAAAAGTGAAAATGGCAATTGATGGGTATGTGCAAATTTGTGGTAGCCTTATGAAGAAGATTGAAGTGTTTGAGTTCATGAAATATTGTTGAATTATGTTGTCATTGATGGCAGCATGTGTATATGAATAATTGGTTGAATTTGGATATGTGTATAGTGGTTTGAATTTGGACATGTAAATGAGGTGCATTCACGTGTTTAATTATTGTAATTGGACTTGGAAAATTTTAGGTTATAGTGTGCATATTGAGAATGGTTATAAGCTGCCAAAATGACCAAAAATGAGTTGCTAAATGTGTTAATGTTATGGTATAAACCAGAATTGGCATGGAAGAGTGACTTGGTAAGCATAGGATGTGTAATTGGTAAAGGGTGAACAATGTACAATAGGGTAGTGTATGTTTTAGCTTAGAACCTTAAGTGTATGGCTCCAATTGGTATAAGACCAATTGGAGGTGAAACTAGGCATAAAATGTGCCAACCTTCATGGAGGAAGCTTACCAAAATTCTGCCTAGAAGGTGACTTGAAAAATGACCAAATCCGGATTAGTGCTTTGAAAACCTGAAAATTGACCATTTGAGCAGCAGTTGGTATTTTGGCCATAACTCACTCAAAACAGATCCACTTGACTTGAAATTTTTACCATGAATAGTTTAGACATATATCTACAATTCTTATGAAGACACCAAAGCCCAGAAATGGCCAGAACCAAGCTAAAGAGCTTGCACAATTTCAGGTCCAAAAACTGGCCGAATCAAAAGTGACCTAAAAATGACCTAAACCTACCATTTTGATACATTCTGTCCAGCATTGGTAAATTGACCATAACTTGGTCTACACAACTCAGAATGACCTAAAATTTTGCCCCGCGTGCAATAAGACATAGACCTACAAGTTTGTAGTTTTGACCGAAACCCGAAAATCGAGGGAACTAGGTCATCCGGGTAGGTCAAATTAGTATACCGAAATCCGGCAAATTGTAATAAAATGCAATATACTTGAAAATGAATTTGGTAACATGTACCAACACTAAAAGGCTATTAAATGTGACATATTGATAACATTAGAATTGACTCACTTAGAGTGCATCAAGGGTCACTATTATAGGTTGACTAATGAAATGAATTAAAGGGAATAGTACCAAGAAAATTTAAATATTGGATTTTATTGTTAGAAACAAATTCATTGAGTACTGAAATACTTTAAATTGTGTGTTTCAATTGAAAAGGATATTGAAAAGCATAAGGAATACTGAGTCAGGGCCAAGAGGCATATATTAGAGGTTTGTGCACAATAGTTATTTCTTTTGAATTTTTCAATTGAAATAAATTATGATTAATTGTATGTTATTGTTTTAAATTGTGTTTGTGCACAATAATTTTGATTCTACTTAAAAATTTATTTGAATATTATAGTTTTAAATTGTGTCTGTGCACAATACTTTTTATATTCACTGCTTTTACTAGAAAATTTATTTAGAGAAATGAATTATGAATAATTTTTTATTGTTTTGGCTTTGAGAATCTTATTTGGAAATTATTGTGTTGCCTACTTTGCAAATGGAAATTTTGAGATAAAATGTGATTTGGGAATTGTATGAAATATTGTGATTTGGAATTGTTTTGATTCACACTTGGCATGACACTGTTATTATATTCCTCCCTCTTTGACTTATCAGTCTAGGGTGAGTGTGATTATATTCCTCCCTCTTTGACTTGCCAGTCTGAGGTGAGTATGGATGAGTACTCATTATCTAGCTAGCTTCCTCCCTCATTGATTTCGATTATTGGGGTGAGTGTGTCTTGTCGTGGTGTATAACACGGCATGTGTCAAAAATTTGTGTCATGGCCTAAATTGTGTTATTGATCGGCAACACTGTATTATTCAGTTATTTGATCAAATGGTGTTATTGATTGGCAAAACTGTATTATTCAGTTATTTGATCAAATGGTGTTATTGATTGGCAAAACTATGTTATTCAATTGTTTGATCAAATTTGTGTTTATGAACTTTGTAAATTGTGAAATGGAATTGTGAATTATTTGATTTGTGAATTGTCAATAAAAGATTTATATATCGCATTTCAAATTATTATTGTGCACCACTGAGTAAATTTTACTCAGCGATAGCTTTTCATTGCTGTAGCAGGTAGACTGACTGACAGGGCAGCAGACTAGGCTGCTAATGCTATATTGAGAGTTTGGTATATTGAGTATACCATATTTTACATTTTGTACTATAATGTATGTTCACTATATGTATATAGTGTTCTTGGTTTTGAGCAGTTGTAAATTAAAATTGTACATTAAAGTTGTAAACTAAATTTGTAAATTATTTTGGTTTGTAAATATTGTGATATATTTCTTTTATCTCAGCTTTTGAAAACACTGAAAAATTATTGTGGATTGAGTAGACAAATGTTGAGAAACTTATTGTTTTGAATTGGATGTTGGAGTTTGAGATTGAGAAATATATTTGAAGTGCTTTTTACAGGTTTTTGACGAACTGTTTTATTCAAAATACAGATGGCACTCTGCCAAAATTTTTATAGAAATTATTAATTCTTCAAATGTGTTAGTTGTTTCACTTCAGTAAAAGAAACTTTTTAACACCTGTAATAGTGCTCACCACTGTAAAAAGAAGTAAGAAAAGGTTTAAAATCCCTTGTAGTGTATTTAATGGGTTATTAGTAGGCGAAGTTTGGTAATTCATTAGGTATACTACGGGATCATGTTATGCCTTACAGAGGGGTAGGGTGTGACACAGATAGGGTGACTATGACTCTCATGATAGTGAGCAGAGTCATCGTCGATGTCATCAACCAGAACCGAGCTGCAGTCGGGATGCCCAATGTGGTGAGGGGCCAAATGAACTTCAAGAGGCAGTCAACGACATTAAGATTGAAATTAGCAGTCCTCTTGCCTGAGATCGGTCCACCGATTATACTGGTAGACCTATTCGAGATCGGCACGTTCATCACTTTCGATCTTGATTGGTAAATTAGTCTGGTTCCATCACTGACATCAGATAACGTCTTGATGGTTCTCCGATCACTGGGATCATAAACTTTCAGGCAAAGGGTGAAGAAAACAGTTAGAAAAAGATCAAAATGGCCACCATAGTCAGAATTATTACCAGAGAAGCTTGAATTGGAGAAAAAGGGCATTGAAAAAAACTGAAGGAGAAAAGTGAAGTGTGAAGGGGATTTCCCCGTTGGTGCATATATATAGGGCCTGGGCATTTATTGCATACAAAAACTGAAGCAGATGCATCGATAACTGAAGAATTAATTGCGATTGACCAAAGAAAGTCGGATAAAGAAAAAAAATCTAGAATGGGTGAGATCAGGAAATGAGAGAAGACCCGATACGAGAAAGATCGGAAAAGGAGAGGGTCATAATAGGGAGATCGGAAGAAATAGAGATCGGAGAGATTGAATAACTTTCAATAAACTCTCTTCATAATCAGAGTCGAGTTAGTTAAAGCGTTGCAGGTGTGATCAAATCTTCACCACACGCCTCATCTGCAGAAATGCCTACCTAGCTGACAGACGCTAAAACAGTTATGGCAGTCCTGTACATTTCGATCTCCACCGATGATCACAATTGTAAGGATGGACCTAGAGCCCTTGGATCAAAAAGCAGACGATAAGTTCGGCGCTTTTTAGTCCTAGCCTTCGGATTTATCTTATAAGGCAATACCCTGAGCCGTTGGATTAAAAGAAGAAAGGACGGATATTCTGGATAGAATCCTAACCCTCCATTTTGATTCTCTTTAATTTTCAGACATCGGATTATGTCCCTTTGAATCTAAACCCTCTGTCTCCCCTGATGAGATCCTGACCCTCCATGATGAGCACCCGTTCCCTATAAATACCTACATGCAATACTGTAGAAGGGACGGACAAAAAAGGTGGTGGTGATTATAGTGGAAAGACTCTAAAATTTGATTCAGTCTTACTACTTTGCTTTTCTAAGCTTTTGAGAAACTTTAGAAACCAGTTTTCTTAAGTATCTGCATCGAAGGAGTTCTGAACCCTAAAATTTTCATTTTCAGTGCCTGTTCATTGCTCTGTAAGGGCATTTTCTTTGTTTAGTTTCATTCTCACCGTCCTAATATCGGTACATTACTCTCCAAAGCTCAACTTCATTTCGAACTAGTTCACGCTATTTCGAGTGAGCACTAGTCTTTTGGCCATTTGGCGTTCACCTCTACAAGATTTGTGGACACAGGAACTAGCTCATTAGTCTCCTCAACTTCTCACAAGTAAGTGTCTAGACTGTCATTTTGTCGAATGCTCGTGCTTATTTTCTCTGTTTTCATTCTTAAAATTTCTTTTATATTCAGTCGCGCTAAAATAGATTGTCCAAGCTAATAGTTATTTCCTGTGTCTTCTCTCTCATTTGTAAATTTCATTTATTGTCATTTAGTTTTCATTTCCTTTAAGAGTAGACATTCAACTCACAGGTAACTTATAAATATTCAAAAGACGTAGGCAGGGGTATTTCGATATGAGAGTTTACAATCAAAAAATGACAAAAGCATAGATGTAACAAAAGGTCGAATAGTAGGTCAAACAAATAAGTTATGAGGTCGGGCTACGAAATGAGCCCAGGTGATAACATAATAGAGCGAGAATCGAGATAGGATCGGATCCCTAACTAAGTGATTAAAAGAGATCAGATATCGCCAATCAAAGAATTCTGATAAGGCGATCACATAGGAGATCGGTGAGAAGTTCGGTCTTGCATCCACTCTCTAGTTATAAGGCTCAGTGGGGTAGGAAAAGTTTGGTAGGGTTTTCTTGCGCCCTCGGTCACCAGAATCTTTAGTTCGTAGTTCTTATAAAATGCAATTCCGACAAACACCTTAAGAGTTCAAGGAAGAGTTCTTGCTCGAACTCAATCTAAATTTCAAACTGAATACTTTAAGAGATCGGGGGAGAGTTCTTACCCGATTCTCAACCAAAATTTTAATAAAATGAGTGGAGATCGGGGAGAGTTCTTATCTGAGATCTTTCACTTAAAACATTAAATCGAATACTTTAAGAGATCAGGGGAGAGTTCTTACCCAATTCTCGACTAAAATTTCAATAAAATATGTGGAGATTGGAGGAGAGTTCTTATCCGAGATCTCTCACTTAAAACTTTAAACAGAATACTTTAAGAGATCGGGAGAGAGTTCTTACCCAATTCTCGACCAAAATTTCAATAAAATATGTGGAGATCGGAGGAGAGTTCTTATCCGAGATCCCTCATTTAAAAATTTAAATAAAATACTTTAAGAGATTGGGAGAGAGTCCTTACCTGATTCTCGACCAAAATTTCAATAAAATATGTGGAGATCGGAGGAGAGTTCTTATCTGAGATCCTTCACTTAAAACTTTAAATAGAATACTTTAAGAGATTGGGGGAGAGTTCTTACCCGATTCTCATCCAAAATTTTAATGTGGAGATCGGAGGAGAGTCCTTATCCGAGATCCTTCACTTAAACTTTAAACAGAATACTTTAAGAGATCGAGGGAGAGTTCTTACTCGATTCTCAGCCAAAATCTTAATAACATATGTGGAGATCGGAGGATAGTTCTTATCCAAAATCTCCTGCTCAAACTCTTAACAAAATACATCAAGAAATCGGGAGAAATTTCTTATCCGAATTCTCATAACTAAAATCAACATTAAAATATCACAACTTCAATACACAAAGTAACCCCTAAACAAAAATCCACTACACGATATCTACTCACTAAGGGTCATCTCATGCACTTATGTTCTCGAGCAGCCCTGAATAGTGAAATATCAAATATTCCTTTTATTCATATGAAAGATTAACATCGTCACTCCAACCCCCCTAATTACTAGTTTTAAGTTATGAATAGCACAATGTTAAATCTGCTTATCCTCGTTGAGGGACGAGGTGGGGTGCCTAATACCTTCCCCACCCGTAGACGGACCTCAAACCTAGAATCTCTGTTTTCGAAGTAGTTTCTTTTTAAATTTTTATTACAAATGGTTTTCTTTAATTTCCCTCAAAATTAAAGTGGTGACTCCTCACTTTTCCCACTACGGTGAAGTGTTCGTCCAAGCGACCTCAAAAACCCTTACGACACTAACTTAAAGTCATTTTTTGGGCAGAGTTTTCACATGAAAATTGTGACATTATGTGTCTACTTTCATCTCCAATTAGCCTGACACCAATTGGAGTGGCAGAATTACAGTTTTGGTCCCTGAAATGGACCTCGGTCTGGCTGTCCATAATTGACTCTCACCAATCTGAATTTGATTTCATTTCTCATCACTCCAACACACTCCATTTGACTCCAATTGACCATTTCAATTTTCAATTAGGTCCCATTACATCAATTACAAATTTTCTCCAAATTTTCCCACCAAATTCATGTTAGTAGTATGCCCTAAAGCATATCATTTAGTATGTATCTTGTACATGTTTTATTAATATAAAGGCATTTTCACTTTTCCATTTATGTAATATATTTATGTGTAATAGAAAAGGTCCATTGATATTTTGTTAGAAATTCTATTCTTAAGTTGTTAAGAATATGAGTGACAGTATTTGTAGCACAAAGTATTATAAATTGATTCACAATCGAGGATACTTCACACAGGACATCCAGAAAGATTGTATTCATGTTTGTTCCCAATGTATTTATATGAGATATAAATAAGATGGAATGGTGAGTCTCATGCCATATAACAAATATGATAGGCACTTATACATGATAAATAGGCCGAACCAGTGACATTTATGACAAGCACATGGAGTTTACTCTTGTCAATGCATTGTCATAAATCATATCAGTGCATATAATCTTTAGACCTGAGATAACACAATTATCTTGTATATAGGTGGTTTGAGTTTGATACTGCTTTCATACTTGTACTGTGTATGGGTATATTGGCATGTGTTGGCTCCTACTAGTTATATGTGGAGGTAGGTGTTGATCAAGATGGAATCTATTACCCTAAGTAAATAGGGATAAAATCCAATGTTCATTTAATTGTTCTTGATGTTTCAAGTTCTTGGCCAAGACAGATAGATGTAATCAGAAAAGAGTTTCTAATGAGAAAATCTTTTTAATCAAGAATTGGAATTAAAAGAGAACATAATATTCATAGCAAATGGGGTTTGACATAAACCATGACTCCAACTTTAATTGGGATTTTGTAATAGAGAGATTCTAGTGCATGGTAATATATGATTAAAGGTTCATTTAAGGTATTCCTTATTACTAATTGGGTGGCCATAGCATGCTATGCTAGGTGTTAACCATGGTCTATGAGGTGCATAAAATGATTTAGAGAAATCATTTATGGTAAGAAAGAGTTCTGATGATATTAAGAGTTAATATAATATCTCATTGCCAATTAGTGATGAGCCTAGTAAGTCACACAAATACACAAGTAATCACCAAGTTAAATGTGATTTAATTAATTAGTTAAAGAGTTTAATTGATTAATTAAATAGGTTTGGTTTGCAATTAGATTACAAAGTCCCTAGCATGGCTTAAAACCAAATCTAGGTTATTGGATGTATAGTATAAGTTAAATTTATATTTAAAGCGTTTAAATATGAATTTAATTATGAGAAATTAATTAATAGAGATTAATTAATTAATTTATATTTGATATAAATTTATTAGAAGAAGATAAATAATTATTTTGGGTTGAGAACTCAAAATTAAGACACAAGGGTAATTTGGTCATTTCACAAGGTGACATGTGGTACTATGAGATGGTGACACATGGCAGTACACATAAGCTTGTCATTTGTCTTTTAATCATGTAAGATGATCAAAGTCAAGATTAAATCTAAGTTTGACACTTGGCATAATATGATTGGGTCAATTAAACTAAGAGCCAATCAGAATATGACACGTGGCAAGGGTTTTAAGTGATGACCTAGCTATATAAGGGAAAGGATGAAAGAACAAAGAACAATCTGATTTCTCTCATTGTGCGCTGCTACCCAAAGAGACTCTCTCCTCTCTTCTTCCTCATCTCTCATCAATTCAAAGAGAAAACAATTGTTTTCTTTGAATTAAAATTGTTAGAAATCATTTCTAGTGTCCAATATACATCTGCAACCTCTCTAAAAGGCAAAACCTCAATTTTTAATTGATTGGAAAGGCTTGAGAAACTGTTCAAGAGGCTGCCATTGGTGATCTTGGTGTGGACAGCTAGAGGGACAACATCTGGTGTCCTAGATGCATCCCAAAGGTACCAAACACAACTACAGTGCATCAAAAGGTTAGTGCATATGTTCTTGATTTAATCTAGGGTTCTAATGAATTAATCTGTTAATTCTAAAATCTTAAATGGCAAATATAGATCCAAATACATATTAAAAGAGTTTTAATATGCAATTGAACATTGAAATCAATAGGTAAAAATTGAATCTTGCATGATGCATGAGACCCTAGAAGAAAAATTTTGAATTCAATATTCTAAACTAATAATTTTTCATGCTTCTGCTCCTTCAATTGGTATCAGAGCCACTATATTTGCCATTTAGATTGTTTAACATATGATTTAATTGTGTGATTTGATCATAAGATGTTTGATCCATTACTGGTTGCCTTCACCAAGAGTGGTGGCATGGTGTAGTGACCACAAAGCATGCGCATGGTTTGAGCACCATGGTATGCGCAAGGTAAATGGGCTTTGTATGTACAATTGTTGCATAATATTAAGGCCCATGTCTAATTAAATTGTTTAATTAGGAATTATATCACACAATTGAATTTGTTTGAATGTGATTCAAATATAAATTTTTAAATTTGTTTGAATGTGATTCAAATCTGAATTTTTAAATTTGTTTGAATGAGATTCAAATCTAGATTTTTAAGTTGAATATGAGATATTTAATTTAATTTAAGTATGTATGTTTTATTTAATTGTTAAATATTGATATGTATGATGGATGATCATGGACAATAAAAGACCAATGTGATTGGATTTATTTCTTTTATGTTTCTTTGGGTTGTAAATTAATTAAATTATTTTAATTTATTTTAGTAGCATGTATTATAAAGGTTGTAATATTTTTTGGGTTGTAATTTCATTTATTTGGTTCTTGTAAATTCGCCTTGGTATGCCAAGAATTACTATGTAATTGGATTGCAAGAAGATCAAGGAGGTCAAGAGCATTGGTGGGACCAGTGGAATGAATTCAAGATCAAGTGTTGATTATGTACTCCTTCAGCAACTCTTGTAATATGAATAAATGAAATGCACCTAGGAATGCCCCGATTCAATTCTTGGTGGCTCAGAATTGATTCCCTTAGAAAGTCCATGATCATATCATATTTATTGTTTATCCATGAATGCATGAGATGTATGAGATTGTATGCAAGTATATGATATATGCATGCTAAATGGATAATGTGCAAAGTGAGACCATAATAGTAATTAGGACGACCACAAAATCTTCCAAACAAATGATTAAGTTGAAAATGGTATAATTAAAATAATTATAACATGGGCCCTCCATTGAGGCAATTATTTTAAGAAATTTTAAATACTTGCATATGATGTAATTAATTTAAGAGATTTTCTTAAGAATAATTGTTAAGCATGAGATATTGTAAATATGTAAATGGTTTGGTGGCCAATAATGGATGTGCCTGAGGACATTAAAATTATTTGCATGTTTACTGGTCAATGGGATCAACTTAACTAATGCAAGATAAGTCAATAATGGATGTACCTAAGATTTTAAGCATTATGGGCTAGGTAAAGGATTGAACCTCACATAAGATGTGATGGGCAAGGAGTTGCTCACTTATAGTTTATTGTAATTTCAATAATGGATGTGCCTTAGGATGATCAATAAGATTATAAGAATTCAATCACCCACTAGAAATCCATCCAACTAGGATTTCCGTTTTCTACTTTGGAAGTGTAGGATTCGCCAAGTTAGTGGGAGAACCAATTTGATTAAAAGACCATAATCATTTTGGTTAAATACATGATACATTTACTAATTAATCTGATTATTTTCTACAGTTAATTTTCTGATAATAATGAGCATACCACAACCACCACCATCCAATATCCTTGCAAGCATACTTGATTGCAATAGGTTGACAGGACCTAATCTCTCTGATTGGCTAAGAAATTTGAAAATTGTCTTGAACCTTGAACATATAGGATATGTTCTAGACTCAAATGTTCCTGGTCCCTTACCTCTAGAGGCCACTCAAGAGGAACATAAAACTTTGGACAAGTGGAAGGAGCATGATATGAGAGCCAAGTGTTAAATGCTTGCTTCTATGAGTAATGAGTTACAGAAGCAGCATGAGAACATGCAGAGTGCGAGTGAGATCCTCTTTCACCTACAAGAGTTGTATGGTGAGCACAACAGGAATGCTAGGTATGAGATATCTAAACAGCTATTACGCATGAGGATGTCTAAGGAACAGAATGTTGGAGATAATATCCATAAGATGATTCGGCTGATTGAGCAGCTGGAACATCTTGACTTTAACATGGATTTCCAACTGCAAACGGATTTGATCCTTCAGTCTCTTCCTGAGTCATTTGGAAATTTTGTGACAAATTTCCATATGACTAAACAAGAACGCACCTTGGCTGGTTTACTCAACATGCTGGTTATTGCCCAAAAGAATATGCCAGGAAATAAAAGAAAAAAGGTAGCTTTGATTACATCTTCTTCTGCTGGAATTCTAAAAAAAAGAAAGGCAATTAGAAAAAAAAAAAACCTCAAATTCCTGGTCCTTCTAAGAAGATAGCTAAACAGAAAGGGAAGACTAAAGCTGATGGAGACAAAGAAAAGTGTTTCCACTGCCAGCAGGATGGGCACTGGAAAAGGAACTGCCCAGTATCTTGCTTCATTGAAGGACAAGAAGGATACACCTTCGGAAGGTATGTCCATATCTTTTTATTTAGATTCTGATGATAATCATAGTTCATCTACAGCTTGGGTTTTAGATACTAGTACCAGTTCTCACATTTCTTATGATATGCAGGAACTAATAAACTATAGCAGCTTGCGTTCTCGAGATGTTAGACTCCGGATTGGTGATGGCTCAACTATTAAAGCTTTAGCCATAGGATCTAAATCTTTTTACATGTCTGAACATATTTCGTGTTTGAATAATATCTTATATGTACCTAATGCTTTTAAGAACATCATTTGGATATCTAGTTTGACTAGAGATGGTTATAAATTTTAGTTCACAGATGATGTTTGCAATATTTATTTTGAAAATAAATATGTTGGCTCGGGTTATATGCATGATGGTCTTTATTATTTGGATAATAATGATAAACACAGATTGAATGCAAGTGATCTAAATGAATGCAATGCCATGATGAAAATCAACTCAAGTTCAAAATATATTTGGCACTTAAGGTTAGGTCATGTTGCAGAAGATAGGATTGCAAAACTGGAGAAAATTGGGATTTATTCCTCATTGGGTTCTGATCCTACTCCAACTTATGAATCCTGCCTTCAAGGCAAAATGACCATATCACCCTTTGTTGGACAATGGCTAAGAGCTGAAAATATTTTGGAGCTAATACATAGTGATGTATGTGGTCCATTTAAAGAAATGGCTGAAGGCGGTTTTCATTATTTTATTACCTTTACTGATGATAAATCAAGGTTTGAGTATTTGTATTTGATGAAATACAAACATGAATCCTTTGAAAAGTTCAAAGAATTTAAATCTGAAGTAGAAAATCAAACAGGAAAAAGTATTAAAGCTCTTCGATCAGATCATGGAGGTGAATACTTGAGTACTGAATTTGATGAATACTTGAAAGAGCATGGCATTGTTTCCCAGCTAACTCCTCCAGGAACACCACAGTTGAATGGTGTACCTAAAAAGAGAAATCGTACCCTATTGGATATGGTATGTAGTATGATGAGCTATACTGATATGCCAATCTCCTTTTGGCGATTTGTATTAGAATCAGCTTTGCATGTTCTGAATAGGATTCCATCAAAATCAGTATCTTCCACACCTTATGAGATATGGCATGGAAGAAAACCAAGTCTTAAGCATGTTAAGATTTGGAGTTGTCCAGCTTATATCAAAAGGCTGAACACTGATAATTGGAAATCAGATAAAAAAAGGGTCGATTTGTTGGATATCCAAAAGATAGTTTTGGATATTATTTTTATTTGCCTACATCACAAAAGGTTGTGATAAGTAGAGATACCATATTTTTTGAACAACAGTTTGTTCAAGAAGGAGGCAAAGGAAGGCAAATAGAATTAGAATTGGAGAATTTCTGACCAACCAACAGATCATATGGATATAGATCCATCTGGTTAACCTATACCTATTGATGAAACATCTACAGCTGTTCCTCGTAGATCAACCAGGGTATCTCACCCACCAGTGAGATATGGTTTCCTTCATGAAGAAGAACAAGAGTTGTCTACTCATGAAGAAGTAGATCATGGAGATGATCCACTTACCTATGAAGAAGCTATATTAGATATAGACTCTTCAAAATGGATATATGCTATGAAATCCGAGATTGATTCAATGTATAAGAATCAAGTTTGGGATCTTGTTGATCCACCTGAAGGTATTGTACCTATAGGGAACAAATGGATTTTCAAGAAGAAAATTAGTTCTGATGGAAAGGTAAAGACCTAGAAAGTAAGGCTAGTAGCGAAAGAGTTTCGCCAAAGGCAAGGAATCGACTATGAGGAGACTCCTGTTGTCATGCTTAAATCAATTAGCATTCTATTAGTAATAGCTGCATACTATGATTATGAGATTTGGCAAATGGATATCAAAATAACTTTTCTCAATGGATGCATTGAAGAAAACATTTTCATGGAACAACCTAGGGGTTTTGAATCCGAAGATGATTCCAAGTTATGCAAGCTAAAGCGATCCATTTATAGATTGAAACAAGCTTCGAGGAGTTGGAACATCCATTTTGATGAAGCCATTAAGTCATTTGGTTTTATCAAAAATGAGGATGAGCCATGTGTATATAAGAAGGTTAGTGATAGTACTATCACTTTCCTTGTCTTATATGTGGATGATATTATATTGATAGGTAATGACACAGGTATGTTGACAACTGTAAAGGTATGGTTGTCAAATACATTCTTCATGAAAGACTTAGGGGAGGCAACCTATATTCTTGATATTCGTATCTATAGAGATAGAGTGAAAAGAATAATTGGTTTATCCCAAAATCTATACTTGGAAAAGGTGTTAAAGAGGTTTAACATGCTTGATTCCAAGAGAGGATTGTTACCAGTGAGACATGGTATCCACCTTTCTAAAGAGATGTCTCCAAAGACACCTAAAGAAAGAGATAAAATGGTCAGGATTCCGTATGCTTCTGCTATTGGAAGTTTGATGTATGCAATGTTATATACTAGGTCGGATATCGCATATGCTGTTAGTTTGACTGGCAAGTATCAATCCAATCCAGGTTTGGAGCACTGGATAGCTGTTAAGAATATCCTTAAATACTTGAGAAGAACTAAGGATTTATTCTTGATATATGGAGGTGGTGACTTGCAATCGGATGGTTATACTGATTCTGATTTCCAATCAGATATTGATGATAGAAATTCTACCTCTGGATATGTGTTCATTTGTAATGGAGGTATAATCAGTTGGAAGAGTTCCAAACAGAGTACGACTGCAGATTCCACTACTGAGGCTGACCATATTACTGCATCAGATGCTGCAAAGGAAGCTATTTGGATAAAGAAGTTCATGACAAAACTTGCAGTAGTTGCTTCCATTGAGTCAGCAGTTCCACTCTACTGTGACAACAATGGAGCAGTCATACAGGCTAAGGAACCCCGGTCTCACCAGAAATCCAAACACATAGAAAGGCGCTACCACATTATCAGAGAGATAGTTGGGCGAAGCGATGTAGCCATGTAGAAAATAGCATCAGCTGAAAATCCAGCTGATCCATTCACTAAGCCTATGTCACAAACTCAGCTAGACAGACATCTTGAGAAGATGGGTCTAAGATATTGTAATGAATGGCTCTAGTGCTAATGGGAGATTATTAGTAGTATGTCTTAGAGCATATCATTTAGTATGTATCTTGTACATATTTTATTAATAAAAAGGCATTTTCACTTTTCCGTTTACATAATATATTTATGCATAATAGAAAAGCTCCATTGATATTTTGTTAGAAATTTTATTCTTAAGTTGTTAAGAATATGAGTAACAGTATTGCTAGCACAAAGTATCACAAATTGGTTCACAATCGAGGATACTTCACACAGGACATGATTTATCCAGAAAGATTATAATCATGTTTGTTCCCAAGTTATTTATATAAGATGTAAATAAGATGGACTGGTGAGTCTCATGCCATATAACAAACATGATAGGCACTTATGCATGATAAGTAGGCCGAACTAGTGACATTTATGACAAGCACATAGAGTTTACTCTTATTAATGCATTGTCATAAATCATACCAGTGCATATAATCTTTAGACCTGAGATAGCACAGTTATCTTGTATATAAGTGATTTGAGTTTGATACTGCTTTCATACTTGTATTGTGTATGGGTATATGGGCATGTGTTGGCTCCTACTAGTTATATGTGGAGGTAGGTATTGATCAAGATGGAATCTGTTACACTAAGTAAATAGAGATAAAATCCTATGTTCATTTAATTGTTCTTGATGTTTCAAGTTCCTGGCCAGGACAGATAGATTTAATCAGAAAAGAATTTCTGATGAGAAAATCTTTTTAATCAAGAATTAGAATTAAAAGAGAACATAATATTCATAGCAAATGGGGTTTGACATAAACCATGACTCCAACTTGAATTGGGATTTTGTAGCAGAGAGATTCTTGTGCATGGTAACATATGATTAAAGGTTCATTTAAGGTATTCCTTATTACTAATTGGGTGGCCATGGCATGCTATGCTAGGTGTTAACCATGGTCTATGAGGTGCATAAAATGATTTAGAGAAATCATTTATGGTAAGAAAGAGTTCTGATGATATTAAGAGTTAATATCATATCTCATAGCCAATTAGTGATGAGCCTATTAAGTCACACACATACACAAGTAATCACCAAGTTAAATGTGACTTAATTAATTAGTTAAAAAGTTTAATTGATTAATTAAATAGGTTTGATTTGCAATTAGATTGCAAAGTCCCTAGCATGGCTTGAAACAAAATCTAGGTTATTGGAGGTATTGTATAAGTTAAATTTATATTTAAAGTGTTTAAATATAAATTTAATTATGAGAAATTAATTAATAGAGATTAATTAATTAATTTATATTTGATATAAATTGATTAGAAGAAGAGAAATAATTATTTTGGGTTGAGAACTCAAAATTAAGACACAAGGGTAATTTGGTCATTTCACAGGATGACACATGGCACCATGAGATGGTGACACATGGCACTACACATAATCTTGCCATTTATCTTTTAATCAAGTAAGATGATCAAAGTCAAGATTAAATCTAAGTTTGACACTTGACACAATGTGATTGGGTCAATTAAACTAAGAGTCAATCAGAAGATGACATGTGGCAACGGTTTTAAGTGATGACCTAGCTATATAAGGGAAAGGATGAAAGAACAAAAGAACAATCTGATTTCTCTCATTGTGTGCCGCCACCCAAAGAGACTCTCTCCTCTCTTCTTCTTCATCTCTCATCAATTCAAAGAGAAAACAATTATTTTCTTTGAATTAAAATTACTAGAAATCATTTTTAGTGTACAATATACATCTGTAACCTCTCTAAAAGGCAAAATCTCAATTTCTAATGGATTGGAAAGGCTTGAGAAGCTGTTCAAGGGGCTGTCATTGGTGATCTTAGTGTGGACAAGCTAGAGGGCAACATATGGTGTCATAGGTGCATCCCAAAGGTACCAAACACAACTACAGTGCATTAAAAGGTTAGTGCACATGTTCTTGATTTAAGCTAGGGTTCTAATGAATTAATCTGTTAATTCTAAAATCTTAAATGGAAAACATAGATCCAAATACATATTAAAAGAGTTTTAATATGCAATTAAACATTGAAATCAATAGGTAAAAATTGAATCTTGCATGATGCATGAGACCCTAGAAAAAAAATTTTGAATTCAATATTCTAAACTAATAATTTTTCATGCTTTTGCTCCTTCAATTCATTGGCTCAAAAACCCTAATTTTGCAACTTATTCAATTGATGCAATTAAAGTTTATAATCCTCTTCTACACACTTAATTACACTTTCAATTGCATTAAACTCGCTCAAACCCTAATCCTTCTAGTGTTGGCCGAAATTCCTATAAGTGTAGATGTGCATGATTTGTTTCATTTTTTTTTATCAATTTCTAGTGTAATTCAACTACTTAATTATGAATTTAAACATAAAATTGGAAACTAACCACTAACCTCTTTCTTTGAATTTCAATTCTTCAAATATCTATTTTTCCTCCTTCCTTTTCTTCTTTAACCTTCTTTTCAAGTTGCAAGAGCAAGGTTTAAGTAGAGAATTTGGGGAATTTATGGAAATTTTGGGGTTTTAAAAGCTTGATTTCATACTTTAATGGAGGTGTGTAGTAAGAGAAAAATGGGAGAGAGAGGGCCACAGCAATGTGAAGAAGAAGTAAAAAAAATGTCTTTTTAATTTTGTTTTTATGCCCATAATTGACTTAGTCAAAAATAAATTAAATGGGTAAATATTTTTGAGGTCATGCATGATGTCTTCTTGATGATGTCATTATTCTATTTTCTTTTCTTTTCTTTTTCCTTTCTTTTTTCCATACTTCTTTAATTTAAATCTATACTTCAAAATTTTCATTTCTCAAATTTTATTGGACAATTAGGTCATGAGTCACCTCTAGGGGTGAATTGACAAATTTGCCCCTCACTGGTCTGATTCGGTTTACCAATAATTCAGTATTTCTTCCAGAGCCCTAACCTAATTATTTGATCTAGTTCTTTACCTTTTTCTGTGATTTTCACATTTCCCCTAGCTTCGCAATTTTTCCTAGAACTGCGGTGTCACAATGCCGTCATTTAAATTAGGGTTTTGATGATCTCATGATCACTTCAGTCTGGATCACCCATCGGTGTGACCCCTGGCTCATTTAACCTTTTATGTTCTATTTTTATGATCTGTATTTAACATTCTGGTAATCATTATTAATTTTTGTTTAGGGCTTTTCTAGATAACTTAAATATGGTTCTAATCCTCTTAATTGTCCAGACCAACACCGGTCACCGAAATAGTAAAATACACAAACCTATGCATATAGGAGTGTTACAATTCTTCCCCCCCCCCCCCCCCCTCCTTAAAAATAAATTTAATCTCGAAATTTTACCTATCTTTAGTCTCTGAACAGTTGTGGGTGCTATCTTCTTATATCCTCCTCACGTTCCCAAGTAGCTTCTTGGCCTGAATGATGGTTCCATAGCACTTTTACTAGGGGTATCTGCTTGTTTCTTAGTTGTTTCACCTCATATGCTAGAATCTTAATAGGTTCTTCCTTATATGTGAGGTCTGGATTTACCTCAATCTCTTCTACTGATAGCACATGAGATGGGTTTGATCTATACCTCTTCAACATAGACACATAGAAGACATTATGTATCTTCTCCAACTCTGGAGGTAGTGCCAATCGGTATGCCAAAGGACCCACTATTTCCTAAACCTTATATAGTCCAATGAAACGAGGACTTAATTTCCTCTTCTGCCAAATCTCATAATTTTCTTCTAATGGGAAACCCTGAGGAATACCTTATCACCCACTGTGTACTCAATATCCCTCTTTTTTAAATCAACATAGGCCTTCTGTGGGTCTGATGTAGCCTTGAGTCAATCTCTGATAAGTCTGATCTTCTCCTCTATCTACTGAACAATCTCTGGGCCAATTAGTTTTCTTTCGCCCACTTCATCCCAATATAGAGGAGTTCTGAACTTCCTCCTATACAAAGCTTCATATGGAGGCATGTCGATGCTTGATTGGTAGCTATTGTTAGAAGCAAACTCAATTAGTGGCAAGTGTGTATCCCAACTACCTTTAAATTCAATCATACAAGCCCATAGCATATCCTCCAATATCTGAATTACCCTCTCAGACTGGCCATTTGTCTATGGGTGGAATGTCATGCTAAAGTTCAATCTAGTTCCTAGGGCTCTCTGAAGACTATCCTAGAATCTAGAAGTGAACCTAGGATCTCTGTCTGATACAATCGATACTGGCACTCCATGCAATCTCACTATCTGATCAATATATAGTTTAGCAAATCTCTCTAGGCTATAGTCCATCCTCACTGGCAGAAAATGAGTAGACTTGGTCAATTTGTCAACTATGATCCATACTGCATCATGGTTCTTCTGTGTTCTCGGAAGTCCCATCATAAAATCCATTGTTATCCTTTCCTATTTCCACTCACGCACTGGCAATGGATGTAGTAACCCAGCTGATACTTGATGTTCTGCCTTCACTTGTTGACAAGTTAGGCATTTAGATACAAAATCAGCTATATCTCTTTTCATACCCATCCATCAGTAATGCTCCTTTAGCCCCCTGTACATCTTAGTGCCACCAGGGTGCATAGCAAAAGGAAACTCATGTGTTTCCTTCATAATGATTTGTCTCAATTCAACATCATTAGGAATACACATTCTACCCTAATGTAGTAGTAAGCCATCATCTCTCACATAGAATTTAGGTTTCTTGCCCTGTCGAACGTCTTCCAGCAGCTTTTGATATTTCTCATCATTCTGAGTAGCCATTCTAATCTGATCAATCAACACTGGCTGTATCTGCCATGCAATTAACGTCTGCCCCTCATCATCAACGTCCAAACTAGCCTGTAGTGCTTTCAACTCATGTACCATGGACAAAAGAGAGATTCTTAGACTTGCCATAGTCTTACGACTTAAGGCATCATCCACTACATTTGCTTTCCCTGGCTGGTAGTCTATTAGACAATTATAATCCTTTATCAACTCTAACCATCTCCTCTGTCTCAAATTCAACTCTTTCTGGGTGCCCAAGTACTATAAGCTCTTGTGATCTGTGTAAACGTAACACTTCTCCCCATACAAATAGTGTCTCCAGATCTTAAGAGCAAATACAATAGCAGCAAGCTCCAAGTCATGTGTAGGGTAGTTTCTCTCATGTGGTTTCAACTAGCGTGATGCATATGCAATGACATTTCAATCTTGCATCAGTATACAGCCTAACCCATTGTGAAAAGCATCACTGTGAACTGTATACTCTTTACCCGGTGTAGGTAAAGTAAGGACTGGAGCTTCAGTCAAACACCTCCTCATTTCATCAAAACTTTGCTGGCATTTATTCATCCACTGAAATTTCATATCTTTCTAAAGTAGCTTGGTCAGTGAGAAGACAACATAGAAAATCCCTTCACAAATCGGTGGTAGTATCTAGCTAAACCCAAAAAACTATGGATTTCTGTAACATTTCTAGGTGGCTTCCAATTAAGGATAGCTTCAATCTTACTGGGATCTACCTTAATGCCCTCTGCCGATACTATGTGCCCCAAGAAAGAAATTTCTTTCAGCCAAAATTCACATTTCAATAATTTGACATATAGCTATTTCTCCCTTAAAGTCTGTAGCACAATCCGTAGATATCTATCATACTCCTCTGCACTCTTAGAATAGACTAATATGTCATCAATGAATACCACCACAAACTGATCTAAGTATAGCCTGAAGATAGTGTTCATCAGGTCCATGAATGCAGCTAGAGCATTAGTTAACCTGAATGGCATAACCAGGAATTCATAATGTTAGTAGTATGCCCTAGAGCATATCATTTAGTATGTATCTTGTACATGTTTTTATTAATAAAAGGCATTTTCACTTTTCTATTTACATAATATATTTATGTGTAATAGAAAAGGTCCATTGATATTTTGTTAGAAATTCTATTCTTAAGTTGTTAAGAATATGAGTGACAGTATTTCTAGCACAAAGTATCATAAATAGGTTCACAATCGAGGATACTTCACAATAAGGATATGACTTATCCAGAAAGATTATAATCATGTTTATTCCCAAGTTATTTATATGAGATATAAATAAGATGGAATGGTGAGTCTCATGCCATATAACAAACATGATAGGCACTTATACATGATAAGTAGGTCGAACCAGTGACATTTATGACAAGCACATGGAGTTTACTCTTGTCAATGTATTGTCATAAATCATATCAGTGCATATAATCTTTAGACCTGAGATGGCACAGTTATCATGTATATAGGTGGTTTGAGTTTGATACTGCTTTCATACTTGTACTGTGTATGGGTATATGGGCATGTGTTGGCTCCTACTAGTTATATATGGAGGTAGGTGTTGATCAAGATGGAATATGTTACCCTAAGTAAATAGGGATAAAATCCTATGTTCATTTAATTGTTCTTGATGTTTCAAGTTCCTGGCTAGGACAGATAGATTTAATCAGAAAAGAGTTTCTGATGAGAAAATCTTTTTAATCAAGAACTGGAATAAAAAGAGAACATAATATTCATAGCAAATGGGATTTAACATAAACCATGACTCCAGCTCGAATTAGGATTTTGTAACAGAAAGATTCTAGTGCATGGTAAGATATGATTATAGGCTCATTTAAGGTAATCCTTATTACTAATTGGGTGGCCATGGCATGCTATGCTAGGTGTTAACCATGGTCTATGAGGTGCATAAAATGATTTACAGAAATTATTTATGGTAAGAAAGAGTTCTGATGATATTAAGAGTTGATATCATGTCTCATTGCCAATTAGTGATGAGCCTAGTAAGTCACACACATACACAAGTAATCAACAAATTAAATATGATTTAATTAATTAATTAAAGAGTTTAATTGATTAATTAAATAGGTTTGGTTTGTAATTAGATTACAAAGTCCCTAGCATGGCTTGAAATCAAATCTAATTTATTGGATGTATAGTATAAGTTAAATTTATATTTAAAGTATTTAAATATGAATTTAATTAATGAGAAATTAATTAATAGAGATTAATTAATTAATTTATATTTGATATAAATTGATTAGAAGAAGAGAAATAATTATTTTGGATTGAGAACTCAAAATTAAGACACAAGGGTATTTTGGTCATTTCACAGGGTGACATGTGGCATCATGAGATGGTGACACATGGCACTACACATAAGCTTGCCATATGTCTTTTAATCATGTAAGATGATCAAAGTTAAGATTAAATATAGGTTTGACACTTGGCACAATGTGATTGGGTCAATTAAACCTAAAGCCAATCAGAAGGTGACATGTGGCAAGGGTTTTAAGTGGTGACCTAGCTAGATAAGGGAAAGGATGAAATAACAAAATACAATCTACTTCATCCAAAGGTACCACCACCCTTGCCTTGCTCTCCCTCTCATCTTCTTCATCTCTCATCAATTCAAAGAAATTTACCAACAATCTCTTGAATTAAAAATACTAGAAATTGTTTCTAGTATGCTGTTTACATCTATAATCTCTCAAAAGGCAAAACCTAATTTTCTATTTGATTAGAAAAGTTTTAAAAGCTGTTCAAGGGCCTACCATTGGTGATCTTGGTGTGGACAAGCTAGAGGGGCAACATCTGGTGTCCTAAGTGCATCCTAAAGGTGCCAAACACACTGCAGTGTATCCAAAAGGTTTGTGTACTTGTTCTTAATCTAATCTAGGGTTCTAATGAATTAATCTGTTAATTTTAAAATCTTAAATGGCAAATGTAGATCCAAAAACATATTAAAAGAGTTTGAATATGTTTTTTATCATTGAAATCAAATAGACAAAAATGAATCTTGCATGATGCAAGTGACCCTAGATGAAAAATTTTTTAATTCAATGATCTAAACTTATGTTTTTCATGCTTCCGCTCCTTCACATAACGGCCATATCAAGTTATAAATGCAGTTTTTGGGATACTCTATTTTTGCACCTTCAACTGATAATAGTCTGATCTTAAGTCAATTTTAGAGAACACAGCTGCACCCTTAAGTTGATTAAACAGGTCATCAATGCAGGGTAATAGATATCTGTTCTTTATTGTCACCTTATTCAACTGTTGATAATCAATACACAAGCGGAGAGTGCCATCTTTTTTCTTAACAAATAATACTAGCACTCCCCAAGATGACACACTAGGGCAAATGAAGCCCTTGTCAAGTAACTCTTGCAACTGCACTTTCAATTTTTTTAGTTCTGCTAGTGCCATTCTGTAAGGTGTAATGGAGATTGGGTCCACACTAGACATAACATCAATCTCAAACTGCACCTCTCTTTCTGGAGGTAATCCTGGCAACTCCTCAGAAAACACATTCGGAAAGTCACACACTGTAGAGATGCCCCTCAATGCTGGACTCCTCACATGGGTGTTTACCACATGGGCTGATGGTTGTTGACTCTACCAAAAATTAAATTAACTGAAATCACCAATTATGAAATATTTTCTATAGTAAGTGGTAAATCCAGGTCGAACTCTAGAGATTGAATTATTAAATTTCATGCACTTGTATAATGGAAAAAGAAACAAAGGTTGGGGGGGGGGGTGTTAATTCGCAATCCAAAGAAGAAATCAGAAATCCAAAATTAAGATCTAAAAATAAGAAACTCTCCAACTAAACAAACTTTAGTTCAAGGTAATTCGCATTCCAATGCATTGATTTAATCATAGACAAAAGAAATACAATTATCTCTTATTGAATGCTTAACGTAGATTTACCAAACAGTGAGGTAAATCCCTGACTTCCCTATACTCATCAATTCGAGCCTAGCACTCTTGTTGACTCTAATTATTAACTGAATTGGTATTAAGCAATCCTCATCAAATTAATAACTGCTTTAAGAATAGGAAGTAGTTAAACTGGATAACAATTTATAAAGCATAAATCATTTAATTCACCCTATTGTTTCCTCAGGTTATTATCGAAAACTGAGATCATAATCAATAAAACCTAATTACTACTTATGTTCAATCTTACACAACAATTACGGATTATGAAGATGAACTAGCAATTGACCACATCAAACAATTAACTAATAGGCCTTTTTAGCAAATCATTCAATTGATCAAGGACAATGAAATCAGAAAACAATAGATATTCAAAAAGATATAAATTAAATTAAGAACCTGGTCTCACAAATCAAACAAAAGAACTAGAATCTCTTGAACTGAATTAAAAACTTAGCCACTCATGTTCATGGCTTACAGAAAAATAAAGAAAAACAAAGAAGAAATCTAAAAAGAGAATGGAGAACGAATGTCTTCTATGGAGAATGAAGGTCTAAATGGGATGCTCTTAGCTGCTGCCCAAAGGCATATTTATAATCAAAAATCTAATCCCAATGATAGGAACCAAACTAAGAAAATTTTTGAAATTTAAAAGATAGATTTTCAGCTTACATTCACATCTGTAAAATCAAGGCTGATTTTCAGCAACTTTCTTTTCGAATCTGCATCTGCCCTCTTCAGGAAAGTTGTAGCTCTCTTTCCAACGGGTACTCATTTGCTCAAATCTGAGGTCTACAGCCCAAGTTATGGCCCAAAAATTGGGATTGGTTCAGACAGACGATCTAGCCCATAGTGAAGATTTCATTATCGTTTTTTACAATTAAAATGGCCTCATCTCGCATCCAGCCCTTCATAGAAGTTGTAGAGGTAGCTCTTAAGGTTCAATTGGGCTTGAGCTTGCTTCATTTAGATGTCTAGAACTCCAAATACAAAATAAATACTAAAACTGGTCGTGACACATCAAGTCTGGGCTTTTGCAATAGATCCACAGCTCATTTTATCAACCTTGGAGACTAATTTGGGCTTTGGTCCCTCTTTATCATTTGTAGTGCTCTATCTTAGCTTTTCAATGGATTAAACAACACTCAATTTGGAGACCCACAACTTTAGAAACACTTGAAAAATACAGCAAAGGTCAAATGCTAAAAATTTCTCCATTTAACACAATTATTCCAATAATTATCTAAAAATATGCCTAAATGATAAATATACTTTAATCAACTGAATTATGCATAAAAACACACTAGAAATACTAAAAGCAATGGGAGTAAAATTAATAAATTATACACTTATCAAATTCCCCCACACTTATTCCATGCTTGTCCTAAAGCATGACTTAAATTCCCAATCAACTCCACTTTGAAGTTTCTTAACTTCACCCTATCACAACATTCTCTAACAAAAGATTAAAAGTTTGAAAAAAGAGGCAAGTAAGGTAATAACCATCACAACAAATTCCATCAACACCATACCAATATATCAATAATTTTCCAACATAAAACAAAAGGCTTGAAATCAATTAAGCTCACACAATTAAAGTTTCATAAAATTTTAAATCAATACACACCAAAACACAAGGCTAATTTATCAAGGCACAACAATTATAACTCTTTGCAAATCTTAGAGGAGATTTTTTTTTTATTTTGAAATTGGTACTTCTCTCTTGTCACAGTTACTATTTTTTTTTTCCAACCGTCACCTTCAAAAAAGTACCTTGCTCATATCCTAGCTAACTTTTAGCTTGAGAATCGATATGGGGTTCATGAAGACCCCTAGTTAGTTTACTTAACTAAAATAGCGGAGCAATTTTCAAGTTCAACATTTTATTTCCCCCAATTTAAGCATCTACATATTATAAAAGTGCCCTGATAGATTAAACAAAGTTCTGAAATATGCTTGACATTAGTTTAAAGCACACATAACTAATCATTTCACCATTAAATCAAGCCTAAATGATTTATGCAGAAAAAATTGCTATATGGTATGGAGAAGAGGGAAAATCCATCATTAAAGTTACTATTATCTTGCCTAAAATCTCAAAAATTCAATCTAAAATAGAAAAGTCATTTCAAGGACAAAGCACTTATCTCCGAGAGTTAATATAGAATCATGAATTAAGCTTATGAGAACAAATTTTATTTTATTTTATTTTATTATTTTTTTTCTTTAAACAATTAAAAAGATTGCAGCAACAAATTTGTCACACCTTACCCCTCTATAAGGCATAACATGATCCTGTAGAATACCTAATGAACTACTAAACATCACATACCGATAACTCATTAAGTACTCTACAAGAGATTTTAAAACAATTTTCTTACTTTTATAAGTGGTGATTATTTTCTAATAGGTATTAAAATCATTTAATTAAAGTTGAAAACTAGTTAAAATATTTTTCTCATTTTATTTTTTCGCAAATTTTATAGAAATTTCGGCAGTGCCGTCTGTATTTTGAGAAAACAGTTCTTCAAATACCTAAAAAAAACACTTCCAATAATTTTCTCAACAACTTCTTCAAATTCACAATCATCCCAACCAATTTCAACATCATTTATCAATTTCCAAAAATTCAAATCCACAATATCCAATTCAAATACCATCCAAAATATTACTAATTACTTTCATTCAAATTAGAATAAAATACTTGCATTCATATGTAATTAAATGTAAAACAACTTATATACATCATACTAAAAATTTATATTATGAAATAATCCAACTAAAATTTATTACAAACTTTGTACAAACTGTTCAAGACCAATTTCCATGTCCATACCTTTACATACATTACATACATCAAAATAAATTTTTACAGTCAGGATATAAAATATACCCGATAACATCAAGCAG
This sequence comes from Hevea brasiliensis, assembly GCF_030052815.1. Taxonomy (NCBI): domain Eukaryota; kingdom Viridiplantae; phylum Streptophyta; class Magnoliopsida; order Malpighiales; family Euphorbiaceae; genus Hevea; species Hevea brasiliensis. Next base: position 20,895,703 of record NC_079509.1, on the reverse strand, counting down.
GTAGGTCCTCAATCCTCAGCAGCTCAGTCTGCTGCTCCTCTAGTCTCTAAATCTGCGACAGCAATAACAGCTATCGCTGAGTACTAGGACTCAGTGGTGCACAATATACTAAAATAATCTTTATGCAGAATTTAAATCACATTTATTCAAAAATTGGACTGAACATGAGAATTTAATACAAAACATGAATTATGAGATTTTAATCCAAACAAGTTCATTTTGAAGTATCAAAACCAATTTCATAAAACCCACAGTTATATCATGCCATTCAAAACAAATATAATCTCAATAGCCAGAGGCTAAGGAGAAGTCACATCACAAGGCTAGCTAGCTCAAATATATGGATATCCATTCAATTTCTTCTTCTACTGGCACACACCTCAACACTTCAGCAAGAGAAGGAATCAAAATTCGAAACTGATCACCCCCACTAGTCATGCTAGTGAGGTGTTCAAATATATGGTCATGACACTGTGGTTTCAAAACTTATCTTAACAATTTACTAAACATTGCCATTTCAAATATACACAAATAACTTACAACAATTTAAATCAAAAGCATAATAAACATTTCATCATAATGATATTCCAATTCAATATTTCAAATTATTCAAAATAATATGCAGAAGATAAATTACAAAAATTATACGTTGTGCACAAACCTTAAGCGAGTCGCCTCTTGGCCTTGACTCGACACCTCGGGTTCCTTCCCGGTATTCTTTTCAACTGAAACACACAGTTTTACAGTGTTTCAGTATCATAACTTATCAAAAATCCAAAATAAATTTAATTTCAATTTTACCTAGCTCTAATGTGCTAAACTTGACGTTTTTTTAAAATTTGTGTTTTGGGGTTACTATTCTGTAACACCCCTATTTGCATGGCCTAGTATATGTTACTGTTCCTGTTACCGATATCGGTCCAGACAATTAAGAGGATTAGAACTATGTTTAAGACACCTAAAAAAGCCTTGATTGAAAATAAATAGTGATTACCAGATAGAAAAGTAAAATAAGAAAAACAGAACATAAGAAGTTAAACGAGCCGAGAGTCACAGCGATGGGTGACCTTCTCGGGAAGGACTGCAAAGTCGATTTAAATTCAAATTTCGAACCGTAAAATGTGACGCCGCGATCCTTAGGACTATTACAAACACAGTGAAAAAGAGAAAAATCACGAAAAAGAATTGTTAAGCCAGTCAAATAATTAGGTCAGGAAGCCGAAAGAAATATTGAATTATTTGCAAACTGGGTTGAACCAGTGAAGGGCAATTTGGTTAATTGACCCCGATAGCTGACTCCTGACCTAACTGTCAAATAAAATCAGAGAAAAAAAAATTTCAGAATCAAGAATTAAATTGAAGAACTAAAGAAAAATAAATGAAAAATTAAGGAAAATTGAAAAAGAAAAGAAAAAGGTATATGACATCATGTGAATGACATCATTGTGATGTCAAAAAATTAATTTTATTTTCTCAACTTTTTTTACCAAGTCTAATACATAAAATTTCATTTAAAATACCTAAAATTAAAAAGAAAAATCAATTCTTCCTTTTTCCTTAAGTTTTGGCCGCCCCACCCATTTTCACCTCCATTGACAATCCACCATTAAAGCTTGGTTACAAGCTTGATTCCACCCACTTAACCTTATTTTGTCCCTAACTTAATTTATAAAAACTTGTTAACTTCACTTGGGGAACCATTTGAAGAAGAAAAGAAAAGGAAAAAGGGAGTGAAATTGAAGAATTGGAATTCAAGTGAAGGTAAGTAATTTTCTTTGAAATTTTAGTTTTGATGCACGTATATTAAGTTAATTTAACTTAGATTTTAATCTAAAAATCAAAGGAAATAATTGTTGGGGGTCTTTTAGTGACTTTCAGCCAGCCATGGATGTATGAGAATATGATGTGTTTTGAATGAATTAAATGTGTTAGGAAGCTTGATTGAGCTGAAGAAGCATGTGTATAGGTATTGAATTGGTTAAATGCAACAAATTAGTGAGTTAGGGTTTTGGACACATAGGGTTTGGGAGACAAAATTTGGAGAAATGGTGAAATGATGTGTTTGACCTAGTTTGAGGTGAGAAATGGTCATTTGTGACCAAATAAAGTGTGTTGGAAGTGTTGGAGTTGAGTTTAAATTCGGATTGAGTGTGGTCATGCTATTAGTAGAATGACCAAGGTCCCTTTAAGGGACCAAAAATGAAAATTTACAAGTCCAATTGGTATGAGACCAATTGAGAATGAAAATAGACACTAAATGACACAATTTTCATTTAGGAAACATATCCAAAAAGTGACCAAAGCCTAGTGAACAAATTGACCAAACTTGGAAAATCTCAGTCTACCCTGTACAAACTGACCAAATGAACAGTGTTTGTTCATTTGGCCATAACTTGAGGTAGGCAGGTCTAAATGACCTGAAATTTTACCAATCGATAGTTAAGATATATACCTAAAACTTTCATGAAGAACACAAATACAAATTATGCCATTAACCAAGTCATTTGGCCACCCAAATTTGGTGACCTTAAACTGCCAGAACCAAACGTTACCCAGAAAACTGGGTTGAGTCCAATCCGGCAACCATGGTTCAAATGGCTATAACATGAGCTACAAAACTCCAATTGGAGTGATTTAAAAAGTAGAATAAACTTAAGACAATAGGAAACATTTTCTATGAAGAAAGTTTTGACAAATTCCAACAGTAAGATGACCAATGAAACAGTGCAACCTTAGACACCAAAACTAAAAATTTTCAAATTTGCCTAAAAGACTTAGAATTTGAGTAAACAACCAAAACCAACAAATTTAGTGACCAAAATGTGGTATGTGGGTGAAGTTGGAATTCCCATACCTATTAAGCCTTAGAAAGTCAACAAATTGACTTAAATAGTGTAGTGAATAGTAACCCCAAAACACAAAATTTAAAGAACGTCAAGTTTAGCACATTAGAGCTAGGTAAAAGTGAATTTAAATTTATTTTTGGATTTATGTTAAGTTATGATACTGAAATACTGTGAAACTGTGTGTTTCAATGGAAAAGAATACCGAGAAGGAACCCGAGACATCGAGTCAAGGCCAAGAGGCAACTCGTATAAGGTTTGTGCACAACTAACTCTTTTGTTATTTTTTTTTACTTCTAAATTGATTTGAACAAGTTTATTTTGTGACTTATGATTTTGTTGTGTTGAGAATTTTAACTTATTAAATGAAATTGTATAATTTAAATATAAATTTTCTTATGCATTTAAGGATTTATTGTATGTTTCGAGGATTGTAAATTTTAAGTTTGATGTGTTGCCAACCTTAAGCATGAATTTATGATGATTAAATACGTTGATGATTTGAAAACACTTTGTAAATAGAAATTGTTTTGAATATGATTTGAAACCACAGTTGACATGACAAAATTTGTTGTGAATTCTCATTAGCTTGTCTAGTGAGATATCTCCTCCACTAGATGGGGCGAGTTCCTTCCTCTCTGGCTTGCCAGTTGGGGAAGAGTTTGAATGAGTACTCATATATACTAGCTAGTCTTTGTTCCTCCCTTTTAGCCTTGGTTATTGGGAGAGTGTGAAATGTCATGGTGTACAACACGGCATCTATTTGAATTTTGGGTCATGGGTTCAACTGTGTGAATTGTTGGCAACACCCTTTAAATTATGCATAATTTGATAAATTGTGGTTGAAATAAATAATTTGTTAGTGATTCAAAATATTTTTGTAGTGTTTTGGAATTTAAAAGAAATGTAAATAAATAGTTGTTATTTAATCAAAATGTTATTCAAATGAATAATTTGCATGAATAAAAATAATGATTTTTGAATTTCATGGATTTTAAAGAATTTAGAAATTTTAAATTTTTATTCATTATGAATTGTTAAGAATAATTTGTATTAAGATTTAAATTATTAGTTTGTGCACCACTGAGTTCACCACTCAGCGATAGCTTTGTATGCTGTCGCAGGTGAAAGGAATAATAAAGCAGCTGAGCAAGATTTCTGAAAAGACGTAGTGAGACTATCTTTGGGTATATCATAGGTATACCCTTGTACTTTAGATTTTGATGTAATTCTGTAATTATATGTATGAAATTTCCTTTGAGCAGTTGTACCAACTCTTTTGTAATATATTTTTGGATTGTATTGAAATACAAATTATTATAAGGTTATCTTGAGATTTTATATATTTATAAAGTTTGTATTACTAAATTTTTAATAATCCCATGAATGTAAATATTCATTTTGTTATCTTAATGAGATATTTCAATGTTTGAATTAATTTAAACTGCGTATTGAGTTGCTTGTGTTGATTTGTGAAATGAGATTGAATAATGGAGTTGTGATTGAAAAATATTGGGAGTGTCTTTATTTTCAGGTTTTGAAGAATTGTTTTCTCAAAATACAGATAGCACTCTACCTAAATTTTTGTAAAAATTACGGAGATTTTAATTATCTAAAAATTTGATTTATGTTTGGACTTTAAATAAAGGTTTTTAATATCTGAAAAAAAAAATTTACCAACCAATTTAAAAAAAAATGAAAATTGTTTTAAAATCCCTTGTAGTATATTTAACGGGTCACCGGTAGGCGAAGTACGGTAATTCATTAGGTGTACTACGGGAGCATATTACATCTTATGAGGAGTAGGGTGTGACATATTCACTATACTATTTAAGTCAATTTGTTGAATTTCTAAGGCTTAATAGGTATAAGAATTCCAACTTCACCTACATACTACATTTTGGTCACTAAATTTGTTGATTTTGGTTGTTTACTCAAATTCTAAGTCTTTTAGGCAAATTTGTAAATTTTTAGTTTTAGTGTCTTAAGTTGCACTATTCCATTGGTTATCTTTCTGTTAGAATTTGGCAAAACTTTCTTCATAGAAAATGTTCCCTATTTTCCTAACTTTATTCTCCTTTTTGAATCACTCCATTTGGAGTTTTGTAGCTCAAGTTATAGCCATTTGAATCATGGCTGCCAGATTAGACTTAACCCAGATTTTCTGGGTAAATTCTGGTTCTGGCAATTTTAGGTCACCAAATTTGGGTGGCCAAATGACTTGGTTAAGGGCATAATTTGGGTTTGTGTTTTTCACAAAAGTTTTAGGTCTATATCTCAGCTATCCACTGGTAAAATTTTAGGTCATTTAGACCTACCTAGCCCAAGTTATGGCTAAATGAACAAACACTTTTCATTTGGTCATTTTTGTACAGGTCAGACTGCAAAAATCCGGATTTGGTCAATCTGTTCACTAGGTTTTGGTCGCTTTTTGGGCATGATTCCCAAATGAAAAATATGTGTCATTTTGTATCTATTTTCATTCCCAATTGGTCTCATACCAATTGGACTTGTAAATTTTCATTTTTTACTCCTAAACCCTGTAACACCCCTATGTTCGGCAGTGCGTTCTACTGTTCCGGTGACCAGTGTCTATCCAGACAACTAGATTGCCTAGAACTACATTTAAATATTGATGAGGAGACATAAAATAATGAAATACAAGAAAATAAAATAAAAAAAAACAAAGGAAAAATAATAGCAATGAAATGTAATCAAGTTAAACGAGCCGAGAACCCTAGCGATGGGTGACCGCATTGGGAAGTTGCGGCGTGGACCGTTGACTAGCCCTGGACCGCGGGGAACCTTGGAAAATATTTTTAAGACTTAAATAGACATCTATTGAAGTATAAATATCATTAGAAATATCAAAAAAAAATTAATTAATTAATTAGTACAAAGAAAAACGGGAAATCGAGAAAACGATAAAACTCGGTGTTACAAAAAAATCGGGAATGCAACTCGAACAGGGGAATTGTGGTTATTTGACACCCCGAGTTGTCTTTTGACCTAAATTTCCATTAAAAATAAATGATGTTACACTTGGAAAATGTCATGAAAAATTAAATTGATGGTACCTAATTTAAATAGCAAAAGATAGGAGCTTAATGTGAGAATTTGAAACATTAGAATAAATAAATATTTAACCCTCACTTAGTGCTCCACTTACTCCACTTAAGTGGACCGCTACACCTTCATTTGGACAGAAACTCATCTTCTTCAACCCTCCCAAAAACCAACCGAAAATTTCCTTGAGAAATTCCTCCATGGCCGAATTCATGCAAGCTTCCATTTCCCATAATCCAAGCCATTTTTCCACTTGATCCCTTCACTAAAGTTGTTCTACACAACTTAGGCAGTAGATAGGCAACAAGAAGATCAAGTTTTGGTGAGGTTTTGAAGAGTTTCAAAAGTGGTAAGTATGTATTTTTAATTATTATTTCATTAAACCTTGAAGTGATGTTATGGGTAGTTGAACTGTGGAAGGATTTTTGAAGTTTGATGTGTTAATGGAGAGGTATATTTTGGTAGCCATGGAACTTCAATGAGAGTAGTTTATCTTTGCATATAAATGGTAGATTAAAGTGTTGATGTAAGTATTTATGTGTGTAGGAATAAATTGGATAATGTATACTAAATGTATATGTGAAAATACACTTGATTTTGGAAGCTTGGAAGCTAATTGGAGAGATGTACAATTTGGCAAACTTGAAGTGTAGACCAAAAAAATGTTGTTTCATGATTTGGTTTATGGAACTATATCATTGAATTATGGTGCTTGTTAGGGCAGCATGTATATGTGTATGAAGGTTTGAGTTTGGACACGTAAATGAGCTTGTCATATGGTTAAATTGTTTGTAATTGGACTTGGAAAATTCTAGACTATAATGTGCATATTGAGTGTGGTTATAAGCTGCCAAGATGACAAAAAATGAGTTGCTAAATGTGTTTATGTTATGGTATAAACCAGAATTGGCATGGATGTGTAACTTGATAAGTGTTGAATGTGTCCTTTGATGAGTGATGAACAATGTGTAATAGGGCAGTGTAGGTTTTGGCTTAGAACCTTAAGTGTGTGAATCTAATTGGTATGAGACCAATTGGAGGTGAAACTAGGCACAAAATGTGCCAACTTTCATGAAGAAAGCTTGCCAAAATTCTGTTTGGAAGATGACTTGAAAAATGACCAAATCCAGATTAGTGCATTGAAAGCCTAAAAATTGACCATTTGGGCAGCAGTTAGTGTTTTAGCCATAACTCACTCAAAACAGGTTTACCATGAATAGTTGAGACATATATCTACAATTCTTATGAAGACACTAACACCCAGAAATTACCATAAGCAAGTCAAATAGCTTGCACAAGTTCGGGTCCAAAAACTGGCCGGACCAAAAGTGACCTAAAAATGACCTAAAGTAACCATTTTGATGCATTCTGACTAGCATTAGTAAATTGACTATAACTTGGTCTACATAACTCAGAATGACCTGAAATTTTGCCCCGCGTGCAATATGACATAGACCTACAAGTTTGTAGTTTTGACCAAAACTCGAAAATCGAGAAAATTAGGTCATCAGACTAGGTTAAATTAGTACACCGGAATCTAGCAAATTGCAATAAAATGCACTATACATTAAAATGAATTGGGTAACATGTACTAACACTAAAAGGCTATTAAAAATGACACATTGGTAACATTAAAACCTAATTCACCTAGAGTGCATCGAGGGTCAACATCTTAAATTGACTAAGAAAATAATAGAATTCAATAAATTAAGTATTAAGCCTTATTGTTAGAAACGGTTTAAATGATTACTGAAACACTTCAAATTGTGTGTTTCAGTTAGCAAAGACTCAGGGAAGGGGAAGGAAACACTGAGTCAGAGCCAAGAGACAGTTATCAGAGGTTTATAAACAACTAGTTTTTAATTGATTTTGTTCTGAATATTTCATATGATTAAATGATATATTTTTCTTATGTATTATGTTTAACAAGCATTGGATTTAATTCAATGATTATTGAAATTGTTATAGTACATATGAATTTAGCTTTGTGAAATGGTATTTCCACAAGTATTAAGCATTGTTGTGAATTGAATAAAGTATATTTTGAAAAATTGTGATAGAACATGTTTTGAATTGTGTTGGGCAATTTGCATGAAAAAATGCAAATTTATGATTTGAATTGTGATGAGCATAAAAATTATTGGATATTGGAATTGACTTTGAATCGAATTGTATTGTGATTTATGCTCACTAAAAGGATTGTGATATTGTTTTATATCTCACTATAGATGCTTGGCTAGGTTATTACCCGTCTCTCTCATTTATTGAGAAAACAATGGAGTTAGTTGTGTTTTGATTACCATGGTACGTGCACAGGCTTAGATTCTCCTCTTATTAGAGGTTAGATCTAAGTTTTTTTTTTTTTTATGTTATGACCCTTTCGGAAGATTCATTATTATGATGTGTACTGTGCACGATGATTCGACCTTCCTGATCATAAGGAGTTAGAATCTGATTCGACTTCCCCGACCATAGGGAGTTAGAATCACCCCGAAGATGGCCCTTTCGGATTAGTCTTGCATAGTTAGTGAGATACATAATGGTTTTTGAGATACATAATGGTTTTTGAGATACAGAATATTTTTGAATAGTAAAGAATTGTGATTTCAATTATGATTTATGTATAATTGATTTTGTTGGAATTACCTTAAATGGTTAGTTATGATTTGATAAATTGAACTTCGTGATCAAAGTCATTTTATATAAATGATTCATATTATTGGCAATGAATATTTTGAGTTTTAGAATTTGATGAATATCCAGATTTTCAAATTATTTGCTGTAATTTTTGTTAAGGTATATTGTACTATGTTTTAAATTATAGTTGTGCACCACTGAGTTCACCACTCAGCGATAGCTTTATATGCTGTCGCAGGTGAAAAGAGCATAGAACAATTGAGTAAGCTTCTTTGAAGAGACATTCAGATCAGCTCCAGGTTTACCCATGTACACAGGTTTTGATGTATGCATGTAATAATATGTATGTAAATTATTTGAGCAATTGTATAAAAACTCTTGTAAAATATTTTGGTGTGTAATTAAATGTAAATTATTGTAAATATAAATTTGAGATTTCATTTACCTGAATAGCTTTGTGATATTAATTTTTGAGTCTTGTAATCAATGAAATGTTTCTTTTATGATGAGGTTGGTTTGAAAATAAATTGATTTGATTATTGAGATTGAATTGTGAGATGAAATGAAGTTTATTGGAGTTGTATTTAAGAAATTATATTGGAAGTGTGTTTCTTTGCAGGTTTTGAAGAACTGTTTTATTCAAAATACAGATGGCACTCTGCCAAAATTTTTACAAAAATTAATAATAATTCAAATGTATTAGCTGTTTCACTTTAGATTTTGAAAAATTTTTATAACACCATATTTTAATCGATGATTTAAATTTCATGAAAACTGTTTTAAAATCCCTTGTACTATATCTAATGGGTTATCGGTAGGCAAAGTACGGTAATTCATTAGGTGTACTACGGGATCATATTACATCTTACGGGGGAGTAGGGTGACATATTTTGTGGTATGGTTTTAAAGTAAATTTTGAACTATGTATTTGAAATCTTATTGTCGGTAACTATAACTGCTCAAATGTTTGATATATATAGTACATTTACATCATAAATATGAACTAATGGAGAGAAATCTCCTTGTGTTGGTTGTACAGGAATAGAAAATCTTGTAAAAAAATATGGAAGAGAAGAATGAGATAATAGAACAGTCCGTGATGGCAAAAGTACAAGTTAAGGCCCCAGCTCCTCAGAGTGTCGAAGGCCCGACTGTACCAGTTTTACCGATACAAATTACTGCACAAATGGCCCAGCAAATGGCCACTTTCTTTCAACAAATGGCTGATACTCTATCAGCTCAAGCTCAAGCACAAACCCAACCCCCACAAGGGCAACATGAAATGGAGAAAGGGGAGGAACATATGGGTCAGAGCTCGAACAGTAATTTGGGGAAGAGAAAAGAATTTGAGGAACCCTGAGCTCAGAGATATGACAGAGGCGGATCATCAGGGCAGAGAACACTAAGATCTAGTTATCGAATAACCAGAAGTTCCTATTCTACCCGTTTCTACCATGTTTGTGGTAAGCTACATGGAGGTATTTATCGTAAGGCCTCTGGAGCCTGCTACAATTGTGGAAAGCTTGGACACTTTGTTAGAGATTGTACTAGAGCACCTCGATCTGCTCTCCGGGGTTCACAAACCATCAGTCAGAGTCGAGATAGAAATAGAGTTGGTACTCCTCACCACTATAACACAGTGAATCAACCCGAATATAGTAGCGCACCAGTCAGAGCGTCCACTATGCACCAAGGAGAAAGAACAGAAACTTCGAATGTAGCTGCTAGTAAGTTCTTAATTTTTGAAAGAAACAATTAGTTATTATTTGATCCCAGCACTACTTAGTTGTATGTTAGTGTTAGAACTATATGTTTTGTTGCTATTCCTTTACATGGGAATAAATTTTGATGTATTAGTGACTAGTTTTTTAGGATAAGAACTATAATAACAAGTATGATTGACATTAATTTTGGAAGAATTGTTAGCTAAAAGTATTTTCTAAAACACCATAAATTATAAAGCTAATTGGCGAGCCTACTTAATGTAAGGCAAGAGGACCTAAAAGTAAGTTACAATAATAGAATTGCTCTAGATGAGGACAAAGATGTTACTGTGAGTAATTGCCAAGGGATATTGTAATCAGAATCGATTTAGGATATTAGTGGATTCGAGAAAGATAAAGATGTTAGAAAACCTAGTCCATGAGGTTATAACATAGTGACTATATAATGTTCTCAGTGTTTGTATTGTAAGCTGCAGATTACAGTACCGACATGGGATTGTTATATAGAGCTACGTGCTTCCTCGTGGTACAATAAACTAAGAATATTTGTAAGTAATCTATAATTTGATACAGTTGCGCCCGAATAGAGTACTATTACGGGAAATAAATGTGAAAATTCTAGTAAGAAATTTAAAACTTCAGAACTAGCCTATCAAACGACTACACTTGTAAGGTAGCTAGAGTCAGTGACTCGGTTACATTAATGTGAACTACCTGTACCATAGTAATTGCTATAAGCTTAGAGATATCAGTATGACTTATCATCCTCAGACGGATGGACAGTCGAAATAAGTGATTCAGGTAAATTTTGAAACTCATTGAGTTTCTATAAACAATGAAATGAAATGATAATAATAACCTGTAAAATGTAATAAGCCCTCGAGAATATACTGAGAACTTGTGTCCTTGAATCCGAGGGAAGATGGGACAGATACCTTCCACTAACAGAATTTGTATATAATAATAAGTGTCAAGCTAGCATACAAACGGCACCCTATGAAACACTGTAAGGGAATGGATAACTATGGATTTTGTGATGGGACTTCCAAGGACACAGAATAGTCATGATGCAGTATGGGTTATTGTTGACAGACTGACCAAGTCTGCTCACTTTTTGCCAGTTCGAATGGACTATAGCCTGGAGAGATTGGCCATATTGTACATATATGAAATTGTAAAATTGCATGGAGTGCTAGTAGCGATTATATCTCACAGAGATTCTAGGTTCACTTCTAGATTCTAGGGTAGTCTTCAGAGAGCCCTAGGAACTTGATTGAACTTCAGCACAGCATTCCACCCACAGACAGATGGCCAATCTGAGAGGGTAACTCAGATATTGGAGGATATGCTACGGGCTTGTGTGATTGAGTTTGAAGATAGTTGGGATACACACTTGCCTTTGATTGAGTTTGCTTATAACAACAGCTACCAATCAAGCATTGGGATGCCTCCATATGAAGCTTTGTATGGCAGAAAGTGCAGAACTCCCCTATGTTGGGATGAAGTTGGTGAAAGAAAGATGATTGGGCAAGAAATTGTTCAGCAGACAGAGGAAAAGATCAGATTGATCAGAGATCGACTCAAGGCTACATCAGACAGTCAGAAGTCCTATGTTGATCTGAAGAGAAGAGATATTAAATATGCAGTGGGTGATAAGGTATCCCTCAAAGTTTCTCCTTGGAAGAGGATTATCAGATTTGGCAGAAAGGGGAAACTAAGTCCTCGTTTCATCAGACCATATGAGGTTCTGGAAAGAGTGGGTCTTTTGGCATATCGGTTGGCATTACCTCTGGAGCAAGAAAGGATACACAGTGTCTTCCATGTGTCCATGTTAAGGAGGTACAGATCTGACCCATCTCATGTGCTATCAGTTGAAGAGATTGAGGTAAATCTAGACCTCTCATATGAGGAAGAACCCATAGAAATTCTGGCATATGAGGTGAAGCAGCTGAGGAATAAACAGATATACCTGGTTAAAGTGCTGTGGAGCCATCATTCAGGCCAGGAAGCTGCTTGGGAACGTGAAGAGGATATGAGGAGACAGCACCCATAGCTGTTCAGAGATTAATTCCAGGTAAAATTTAGAGACAAAATTTATTTTAAGGGGGGGAGAATTGTAACACCCCTATGTTCGGTAGTGCGTTCTACTGTTCTGGTGACCAGTGTCTGTCCGGACAGCTAGAATGCCTAGAACTACATTTAAATATTGATGAGGAGACAAAAAATAACGAAATACAAGAAAAGAAAATACAAGAAAAACAAAGGAAAAATAATAGCAATGAAATGTAATCAAGTTAAACGAGCCAAGAACCCTAGCGATGGGTGACCACACCAAAAAGTTACGGCGTGGACCGTTAACTAGCCCTGGACCGTGGGAAACCCTGAAAAATATTTTTAAGACTTAAATAGACATCTATTGAAGCATAAATATTATTAAAAATATCAAAGAAAAATTAATTAATTAGTACAAAGAAAAATGGGAAATTGAGAAAATGACAAAACTCGGTGTTATCGAAAAATCGAGAATGCAACCCGAACAGAGGCATTGTGGTCATTTGACACCCCAAGTTATCTTTTGACCTAAATTTCCATTAAAAATAAATGATGTTACACTTGGAAAATGTCATGAAAAATAAAATTGGTGGTACCTAATTCAAATAGCAAAAGATAGGAGCTTAATGTGAGAATTTGGAACTTTAGAATAAATAAATATTTAACCCTCACTTAGTGCTCCACTTATTCCACTTAAGTGGACCACTATACCTTCATTTGGACAGAAACTCATCTTCTTCAACCCTCCCAAACACCAGCCGAAAATTTCCTTGAGAAAATCCTCCATGGCCGAATTCATGCAAGCTTCCATTTCCCATTATCCAAGCCATTTTTCCACTTGATCCCTTCACTAAAGTTGCCCTACACAACTTGGGCAGTAGATAGGCAACAAGAAGATCAAGTTTTGGTGAGATTTTGAAGAGTTTCAAAAGTGGTAAGTATTTATTTTTTATTATTGTTTCATTAAACCTTGAAGTGATGTTATGGGTAGTTGAATTGTGGAAGGATTTTTGAAGTTTGATGTGTTAATGGAGAGGTATATTTTGGAAGCCATGGAACTTCATTGAGAGTAGTTTATCTTTGCATGTAAATGGTAGATTAAAGTGTTGATGTAAGTATTTATGTGTATAGGAATAAATTGGATAATGTATACTAAATGTATATGTGAAAGTACACTTGATTTTGGAAGCTTGGAAGCTAATTGGAGAGATGTACAATTCGGCAAACTTGAAGTGTAGGCCAAAAAAGTGTTGTTTCATGGTTTAGTTTATGGAATTATATCATTGAATTATGGTGCTTGTTAGGGCAGCATGTATATGTGTATGAAGGTTTGAGTTTGGACATGTAAATGAGCTTGTCATGTGGTTAAATTGTTTGTAATTGGACTTGGAAAATTCTAGACTATAATGTGCATATTGAGTGTGGTTATAAGCTGCTAAGATGACCAAAAATGAGTTACTAAATGTGTTTATGTTATGGTATAAACCAGAATTGGCATGGATGTGTAACTTGGTAAGTGTTGAATGTGTCCTTTGATGAGGGATAAACAATGTGTAATAGGGCAGTGTAGGTTTTGGCTTAGAACCTTAAGTGTGTGACTCCAATTGGTATGAGACCAATTGCAGGTGAAACTAGGCACAAAATTTGACAACTTTCATGAAGGAAGCTTACCAAAATTCTACTTGGAAGATGACTTGAAAAATGACCAAATCCGGATTAGTGCATTGAAAGCCTGAAAATTGATCATTTGGGCAGCAGTTAGTGTTTTAGCCATAACTCACTCAAAACAGGTCCAATTGACCTGAAATTTTTACCATGAATAGTTGAGACATATATCTACAATTCTTATAAAGACACTAACACCAAGAAATTAACATAAGCAACTCAAATAGCTTGCAAAATTTCCGGTCCAAAAACTGGCCGAACCAAAAGTGACCTAAAAATGACCTAAAGTGATCATTTTGATGCATTCTGACCAGCATTGGTAAATTGACCATAACTTGGTCTACATAACTCAAAATGATTTAAAATTTTGCCTCACGTGCAATAAGACATAGACTACAAGTTTGTAGTTTTGACCAAAACCTAAAAACCGAGGGAACTAGGTCATCCGGCTAGGTCAAATTAGTACACCATAATCCAGCAAATTGCAATAAAATGCACTATACATGAAAATGAATTGGGTAACATGTACCAACACTAAAAGGCTATTAAAAATGACACATTGGTAACATTAAAACCTAATTCACCTAGAGTGCATCGAGGGTCAACATCTTAGGTTGACTAAGGAAATAATAGAATTCAATAAATTAAGTATTAAGCTTTATTGTTAGAAACGGTTTAAATGAGTACTGAAACACTTCAAATTGTGTGTTTCAATTAGCAAAGACTTAGGGAAGGGGAAGGAAACACTAAGTCAGAGCCAAGAGACAGTTATCAGAGGTTTGTGCACAACTAGTTTTTAACTGATTTTGTTCTGAATATTTCATATGATTAAATGACATATTTTTCTTATGTATTATATTTAACAAGCATTGGATTTAATTCAATGATTATTGAAATTGTTATAGTATGTATGAATTTAGCTTTGTGAAATGGTATTTCCACAAGTATTAAGCATTGTTGTGAATTGAATAAATTATGTTTTGAAAAATTGTGATAGAACATGTTTTCAATTGTGATGGGAAATTTGCATGGAAAATGCAAATTTATGATTTGAATGGTGATGAGCATAAAAATTATTGGATATTGGAATTGACTTTGAATCAAATTGTATTGTGATTTATGCTCACTAAAAGGATTGTGATATTGTTTTATATCTCACTATAGATGCTTGACTAGATTATTACCCGTCTCTCTCATTTGTTGAGAAGACAATGGAGTTAGTTGTGTTTTGATTACCATGGCACGTGCACAGGCTTAGATTCTCCTCTTATTAGAGGTTACATCTAAGTTTTTTTTTTTTATGTTATGACCCTTTTGGAACATTCATTATTATGATGTGTACTGTACACGATGATTCGACCTCCCCGACCATAGGGAGTTAGAATCCGATTCGACCTCCCCGACCATAGGGAGTTAGAATCACTCCGAAGATGGCCCTTTCGGATTAGTTTTGCATAGTTAGTGAGATACATAATGGTTTTTGAGATACAGAATGTTTTTAAATAGTAAAGAATTGTGATTTCAATTATGATTTATGTATAATTGATTTTGTTGGAATTACCTTAAATGGTTAGTTATGATTTGATAAATTGAACTTCGTGATCAAATTCATTTTATATAAATGATTCATATTATTGGCAATGAATATTTTGAGTTTTGGAATTTGATGAATATCCAGATTGAAGGAACGGAAGCGTGAAAAACACAAGATTATACCATTGAATTCAAAAATTTTCACCTAGGGTCACAAGCACCATGCAAGATTTATTTTTATCTATTTGATTTCAATGATAAACAACATATTAAAACTCTTTTAATATGTTTTTGGATCTGTATTTGCCATTTAAGATTTTAAAATTAATCAGATTAATTTTAGAACCCTAGATTAAATCAAGAACGATTACACTAACCTCTTGATGTGCCGCGTGCGCCTTTGAGATTCGTCTTCAGGACACCAGATGTTGTCCCTCTAGCTTGTCCACACCAAGAACACCTATGGCAGCCCTTGAACAGCTTCTAAAGCCTTTTCTATTAATTAGAAATTCAAGTTCTGCCTTTCAAGAGATTAGAGATGTAAACAGGACACTAGAAACAATTTCTAGTGTTCTTAATTCAAGAGATTGATGGCTAATCTCTTTGAATTGATGAGAGATGAAGAGAAATAGCTGGAGAGGCTCAAAGTGGCGTGACATATGAGAGGAGAGGCTACTGGTTATGTTTTCTTTTCATAACCACACTTAAATAGCTAGGTTAACACATTAAACCCTAGCCACATGTCACCTTTTGATTAGCTCTAGGTTTAAGTGACCCAATCACATTGTGCCAAGTGTCAAACCTATATTTAATCTTGATTTTAATCATCTTACATGATTAAAAATATTTGGCAAGCTTATGTGTTATGCCATGTGTCACCATCTCATGGTGCCACGTGTCACACTGCAAAATGACCAAAATGCCCTGTGTCTTAATTTTGAGTTCTTAACCCAAAATAATTATTTTCTTCTTCTAATTAATTTATATCAAATATAAATTAATTAATTAATCTCTATTAATTAATTTCTCATCAATTAAATTCATATTTAAACACTTTAAATATAAATTTAATTTATACTACACATCCAATAATCTAGATTTGGTTTCAAGTCATGCTAGGGACTTTGCAATTTAATTGCAAACCAAATCTATTTAATTAATCAATTAAACTCTTTAATTAATTAATTAAATCATATTTAAATAGGTGATAACTTGTGTATGTGTGTGACTTACTAGGCTCATCACTAATTGGCAATGAGACATGATATCAACTCTTAATTTCATCAGAACTCTTTCTTACCATAAATGATTTCTCTAAATCATTTTATGAACCTCATAGACCATGGTTAACACCTAGCATAGCATGCCATGGCCACCCAATTAGTAATAAGATTTACCTTAAATGAACCTATAATCATATGTTACCATGCACTAGAATCTCTCTGTTACAAAATCCCAACTCAAGCAGGAGTCTTGGATTATTTCAAACTCAATTTGCTATGAATATTATGTTCTCTTTTAATTCCAGTTCTTGATTAAAATATTTTTCTCATCAGAAACTCTTTTATGAATAAATCTATCTGTCCTGGCCAGGAACTTGAAACATCAAGAACAATTAAATGAACATAGGATTTTATCTCTATTTACTTAGAGGAACAGATTCCATCTTGATCAACACCTACCTCCATATATAACTAGTAGGAGCCAACAGATGCCCATATACCCATACACAGTACAAGTATGAAAGCTATCAAACTCAAACTACCTATATACAAGATAACTGTGCTATCTCAGTCTAAAGATTATATGCATCGATATGATTTATGACAAAACATTGACAAGAGTAAACTCCATGTGCTTGTCATAAGCGTCACTGGTTCGGCCTACTTATCATTTATAAGTGCCTATCATGTTTGTTATATGGCATGAGACTCACCATTCCATCTTATTTATATCTCATATAAATAACTTGGGAACAAACATGAATACAATCTTTCTTGATAAGTCATGTCCTTATTATGAAGTATCCTCGATTGTGAACCTATTTATGATACTTTGTGCTAGAAATATTGTCACTCATATTCTTAACAACTTAAGAATAATATTTCTAACAAAATATCAATGGACCTTTTCTATTACACATAAATATATTATGTAAACGGAAAAGTGGAAATGCCTTTTATTAATAAAATATCTACAAGATACATACTAAATGATATGCTCTAGGGCATACTACTAACAATCTCCCACTAGCACTAGAGCCATTCATTACAATACCTTAGACCCATCTTCTCAAGATGTCAGTCTAACTGAGCTTGTGACAAAGGCATCGTGAATGGATCAACAGGTTTTACACGTGAGGTTATTTTTTCTGCATGGCTATATCGCCTTGCCCAACTATATCTCTGATAATGTGGTAGTGCCTTTCTATGTGTTTGGATTTTGGGTGAGACCTTAGTTCCTTAGCCTGTATGACTGCTCCATTGTTGTCACAGTGTAGTGGAACTGCTAACTCAATGGAAGGAACTACTGTAAGTTCTGTTACGAACTTCTTTATCCAAACGACTTCATTTGCGAGATTCGATGCAAAGAATATACTCAGCCTCTGCAGTGGAATCTGCAGTCGTGCTCTGTTTGGAACTCTTCCAACTGACTGCACCTCCATTACAAATGAACACATATCCAGAGGTAGACTTTCTATCATCGATATCTGATTGGAAATCAGAATCAGTATAACCATCCAATTGCAAGTCTCCACCTCCATAAATCAAGAATAAATCCTTAGTTCTTCTCAAGTACTTAAGGATATTCTTGTGACTATCGATGTTCCAAACACGATTGGATTGATACCGCTAGTCAAACTAACAACATATGCGATATCAGGCCTAGTACACAACATTGCATACATTAAACTTCCAATAGCGAAGCATATGGAATCTGGCCATCTTATCTCTTTCTTCAGGTGTCTTTGGAGACATCTCTTTAGAAAGGTGGATACCATGTCTCACTGGTAACAATCCTCTCTTGGAATCAAGCATGTTAAACCTCTTTAACACCTTTTCCAAGTATAGACTTTGGGATAAACCAATTATTCTTTTCGCTCTATCTCTATAGATGCGAATCCCAAGAATATAGGTTGCCTCCCCTAAGTCTTTCATGGAGAATGTATTTGACAACCATACCTTTATAGTCATCAACATACTGTATCATTACCCATCAACGTATGTCATCCACATATAAGACAAGGAAAGTGATAGCACTGTCACTAACCTTCTTATATACACATGGCTCATCCTCATTTTTGATAAAACCAAAAGATTTAATGGCTTCATCAAAACGGATGTTCCAACTCCTCGAAGCTTGTTTCAACCCATAAATGGATTGCTTTAGCTTGCATACCTTGGAACCATCTTGGGATTCAAAACCCCTAGGTTGTTCCATGAAAATGTTTTCTTCAATGTATCCATTGAGAAAAGTTTTTTGACATCTATCCGCCAAATCTCATAATCATAGTATGCATTATTGCTAATAAAATCCTAATTGATTTAAGCATGGCAACAGGCAAGAAAGTCTCCTCATAGTCTATTCCTTGCCTTTGGCGAAACCCTTTCGCTACTAGCCTTGCCTTATAGGTCTCTACCTTTCCATCAGAACCAATTTTCTTCTTGAAAACCCATTTGTTCCCTATAGGTACAATACCTTTAGGTGGGTCAACAAGATCCCAAACTTGATTCTTATACATGGAATCAATCTCGGATTTCATAGCATCAATCCATTTTGAAGAGTCTATATCTGATATAGCTTCTTCATAGGTAAGTGGATCATCTCCATGATCTACTTCTTCATGAGTAGACAACTCTTGTTCTTCTTCATGAAGAAAACCATATCTCACTGGTGGGTGAGATACCCTGGTTGTTCTACGAGGAACAGCTGTAGATGTTTCATCAATGGGTATAGGTTGACTAGATGGATCTATATCCATCTGATCTGTTGGTTGGTCAGAATTCTCCAATTCTAACTCTATTTGCCTTCTTTTGCCTCCTTCTTGAACAAACTGTTGTTCAAGAAATGTGGCATCTCTACTTATCACAACCTTTTGTGAAGTATGCAAATAAAAATAATATCCAAAACTATCTTTTGGATATCCAACAAATCGACCTTTTTCTGATCTGGTCTCCAATTTATCAGTGTTCAGCTTTTTAATATAAGCTGGACAACCCCAAATCTTAACATGCTTAAGACTTGGTTTTCTTCCATGCCATATCTCATAAGGTGTGGAAGAAACTGATTTTGATGGAATCCTATTCAGAATATACAAAGCTGATTCTTATGCAAATCCCCAAAAGAAGATTGGCATATCAGTATAGCTCATCGTACTACGTACCATATCCAATAGGGTATGATTTCTCCTTTCAGATACACCATTCAGTTGTGGCATTCCTGGAGGAGTCAGCTGAGAAACAATGCCATGCTCTCTCAAGTATTCATCAAATTCAGTACTCAAATATTCACCTCCACGATCTGATCGAAGAGCTTTAATATTTTTTCCTGTTTGATTTTCTACTTCAGATTTAAATTCTTTGAACTTTTCAAAAGATTCATGTTTGTATTTCATCAAATACAAATACCCAAACCTTGATTTATCATCAGTAAAGGTAATAAAATAATGAAAATCCCCTCTAGCCATTTCTTTAAATGGACCACATACATCACTATGTATTAGCTCCAAAATATTTTCAGCTCTTAGCCCTTGTCCAACAAAGGGTGATTTAGTCATTTTGCCACAAGGCAAGATTCACAAGTTAGAGTAGGCTCGAGCCCAATGAGGATAGAATCCCCATTTTCTCCAGTTTGCAATCCTATCTTCTGCAACATGACATAACCTTAAGTGCCAAATATATTTTGAACCTGAGTTGGTTTTCACCATGGCATTGCATTCATTTAGATTGATATACTCTGGCCAGTGGAAACACTTTCTTACTGGCAATGGAAACACTTTCCTGTTGGCAGTGGAAACGCTTTCCTTTGCCTTTGTCAGCTTTGGTCTTCCTTTTCTGTTTAGCTATTTTCTTGGAAGGACCAGGAATCTGAGGTTTCTTTTTCTTATTGCCCTTCTTCTTGTTGGACTTTCCAGCAGAAGAAGATGCAACCAAAGCTACCTCTTTCCCTTTATTGCCTGGCATATTCTTTTGGGCAATAACCAGCATGTTGAGTAAACTAGCTAAGGTGCATTCCTATTTAGTCATATGGAAATTTGTCACAAAATTCCCAAAAGACTCAGGAAGGGACTGAAGGATCAAATCCGTTTGTAGTTGGAAATCCATGTTGAAGTCAAGATGTTCCAACTGCTCAATCAGCCGAATCATCTTGTGGACATGATCCCCAACATTACATCCCTCGGACATCCTCATGCGGACAATTTGCCTAGATATCTCATACCTAGCATTGCTACTGTGCTCACCATATAACTCTTGTAGGTGAAGGAGGATCTCACTTGCACTCTGCAAGTTTTCATGCTGCTTCTGTAACTCATTACTCGTGGAAGCAAACATGTAACACTTAGCTCTCATATCATGCCCCTTCCACTTGTCCAAAGTTTCATGTTCCTCTTGTGTGGCCTCTGGAGGTAAGGGACCAGGAACATTTGAATCTAGAACATATCCTCTATGTTCAAGGTTCAAGACAAGTTTCAAATTTCTTAGCCAATCGCATGATTAGGTCTGTCAACCTATTGCGATCAAGTATGCTTGCAAGGATATTGGATGGTGGTGGTTGTTTTGTGCTCATTTTTATCGAGAAAATTAACTGCAGAAAATAACGATTAATTAGTAAATGTATCATGTAATTAACCAAAATGATTATGGTCTTTTAATCAAATTGGTCCTCCCACTAACTTAGCGAATCCTACACTTCCAAAGTAGAAAACGGAAATCCTAGTTGGATGGATTTCTAGTGGGTGATTGAATTCTTATAATTCTATTGATCATCCTCAGGTACATCCATTATTGGAATTACAATAAACTATAAGTGAGCAACTCCTTGCCCATCACATCTCATGTGAGGTTCAATCCTTTTACTAGCCCCTAATGCTCAAAATCTCTGGTACATGCAATATTGAATTATCTTGCATTAGTTAAGTTGATCCCATTGAGCGATAATTATGCAAATAATTTTAATGTCCTCAGTACATCCAATATTGGCCACCAAACCATTTACATATTTACAACATCTCATGCTTAACAATTATTCTTAAGAAAATCTCTTAAATTAATTGCATCTCATGCAACTATTTAAAATTTCTTAAAATAATTGCCCCAATGGAGGGCTTATGTTATAATTACTTTAATTATAGCATTTCCAACTTAATCATTTGTTTGGAAGATTTTATAGCCATCCTAATTACTATTAAGGTCTCACTTTGCACATTATCCATTTAGCATGCATATATCATATAATTGCATACATTCCCATACATCTCATGCATTCATGGATAAGCAGTAAATATGGTATGATCATGGACTTTCTAAGGGATTCAATCGAGCCACTAAGAATTGAATCTGGGCATTCCTAGGTGCATTTCATTCATTCATTTTACAAGAGTTGCTGAAGGAGTACATAATCAACACTTGATATTGAATTCCTCCCACTGGTCCCACCAATGCTCTTGACCTCCTTGAACTTCTTGCAATCCAATATTACATAGTAATCCTTGGCATACCAAGGCGAATATACAAGAACTTAAATAAATGAAATTACAACCCAAAAAATATTACAAACTTAATAATACATGCCCAAAATAAATTAAATTAAATTAATTAATTTACAATCCCAAAGAAACATAAAAGAAATAAATCCAATCACATTGGTCTTTTATAGTCCATGATCATCCATCATGCATATCACTATTTAACAATTAAATAAAACATACATTCTTAAATTAAATTGAATATCTCATATTCAACTTAAAATTCCAGATTTGAATATGATTCAAATAAATTTAAAAATTCAGATTTGAATCTCATTCAAACAAATTTAAAAATTCAGATTTGAATCACATTCAAACAACTTCAAAAATTCAGATTTGAATCACATTCAAACATTTTTTAAAAAATCAGATTTGAATCACATTCAAATATTTTTAAAAATCAGATCTGAATTTTATTGAATCAATTTTAAAAATCAGATTTAAATATGATTCAAACAACTTTAAAAATTCAGATTTGAATCTCATTCAAACAACTTTTAAAATTGATTTGAATCAAATTCAAACATTTTTTAAAATTCTGATTTGAATCATAATTTAATTGTGTGATTAAAACAACTAATTAAACACTTTAATTAGTCAAAGAATAGGCCTTAGATCATACAACAATTGCAGAAATAAAAGCCAAACCTTGAATCACCCATGGAACCATTGTTGCCGCCACCAATGGTGGCTTCTCCATGTGTGACGCCACATCTCATGATCCAACCAGCAATGAATCTCTTGATCTCATGATCAAACACACAATTAAATTATATAATCAACAATCTAAATGGCAAAAATAGTGGCTCGATACCAATTGAAGGCAGGCGTGAAAAACACAAGATTATACCATTGAATTCAAAAATTTTCACCTAGGGTCACAAGCACCATGCAAGATTTATTTTTATCTATTTGATTTCAATGATAAACAACATATTAAAACTCTTTTAATATGTTTTTGGATCTGTATTTGCCATTTAAGATTTTAAAATTAATCAGATTAATTTTAGAACCTAGATTAAATCAAGAACGATTACACTAACCTCTTGATGTCTTGCATGTCTGCGCCTTTGAGATTCGTCTTGAGGACACGGATGTTGTCCCTCTAGCTTGTCCACACCAAGAACACCTATGGCAGCCCTTGAACAGCTTCTAAAGCCTTTTCTATTAATTAGAAATTCAAGTTCTGCCTTTCAAGAGATTAGAGATGTAAACAGGACACTAGAAACAATTTCTAGTGTTCTTAATTCAAGAGATTGATGGCTAATCTCTTTGAATTGATGAGAGATGAAGAGAAATAGCTGGAGAGGCTCAAAGTGGCGTGACATATGAGAGGAGAGGCTACTGGTTATGTTTTCTTTTCATAACCACACTTAAATAGCTAGGTTAACACATTAAACCCTAGCCACATGTCACCTTTTGATTAGCTCTAGGTTTAAGTGACCCAATCACATTGTGCCAAGTGTCAAACCTATATTTAATCTTGATTTTAATAATCTTACATGATTAAAAATATTTGTAAGCTTATGTGTTATGCCATGTGTCACCATCTCATGGTGCCACGTGTCACCCGCAAAATGACCAAAATGCCCTGTCTTAATTTTGAGTTCTTAACCCAAAATAATTATTTTCTTCTTCTAATTAATTTATATCAAATATAAATTAATTAATTAATCTCTATTAATTAATTTCTCATCAATTAAATTCATATTTAAACACTTTAAATATAAATTTAATTTATACTACACATCCAATAATCTAGATTTGGTTTCAAGTCATGCTAGGGACTTTGCAATTTAATTGCAAACCAAATCTATTTAATTAATCAATTAAACTCTTTAATTAATTAATTAAATCATATTTAAATAGGTGATAACTTGTGTATGTGTGTGACTTACTAGGCTCATCACTAATTGGCAATGAGACATGATATCAACTCTTAATATCATCAGAACTCTTTCTTACCATAAATGATTTCTCTAAATCATTTTATGAACCTCATAGACCATGGTTAACACCTAGCATAGCATGCCATGGCCACCCAATTAGTAATAAGATTTACCTTAAATGAACCTATAATCATATGTTACCATGCACTAGAATCTCTCTGTTACAAAATCCCAACTCAAGCCGAGTCATGGTTTATGTCAAACTCCATTTGCTATGAATATTATGTTCTCTTTTAATTCCAGTTCTTGATTAAAAGATTTTTCTCATCGAAACTCTTTTACGAATAAATCTATCTGTCTGGCAGAACTTGAAACATCAAGAACAATTAAATGAACATAGGATTTTATCTCTATTTACTTAGAGGAACAGATTCCATCTTGATCAACACCTACCTCCATATATAACTAGTAGGAGCCAACAGATGCCCATATACCCATACATAGTACAAGTATGAAAGCAATATCAAACTCAAACTACCTATATACAAGATAACTGTGCTATCTCAGGTCTAAAGATTATATGCACTGATATGATTTATGACAAAACATTGACAAGAGTAAACTCCATGTGCTTGTCATAAGCGTCACTGGTTCAGCCTACTTATCATTTATAAGTGCCTATCATGTTTGTTATATGGCATGAGACTCACCATTCCATCTTATTTATATCTCATATAAATAACTTGGGAACAAACATGAATACAATCTTTCTGGATAAGTCATGTCCTTATTATGAAGTATCCTCGATTGTGAACCTATTTATGATACTTTGTGCTAGAAATATTGTCACTCATATTCTTAACAACTTAAGAATAATATTTCTAACAAAATATCAATGGACCTTTTCTATTACACATAAATATATTATGTAAACGGAAAAGTGGAAATGCCTTTTATTAATAAAATATCTACAAGATACATACTAAATGATATGCTCTAGGGCATACTACTAACACAGATTTCCAAATTATTTGCTATAATTTTTGTTAAGGTATATTGTACTATGTTTTAAATTATAGTTGTACACCACTGAGTTCACCACTCAGCGATAGCTTTGTATGCTGTCGCAGGTGAAAAGAGCATAGAGCAATTGAGTAAGCTTCTTTGAAGAGACATTCAGATCAGCTCCAAGTTTACCCATGTACATAGGTTTTGATGTATGCATGTAATAATATGTATGAAAATTATTTGAGCAGTTGTATAAAAACTCTTGTAAAATATTTTAGTATGTAATTAAATGTAAATTATTATAAATATAAATCTGAGATTTCATTCAACTAAATAGCTTTGTAATATTAATTTTTGAGTCGTGTAATCAATGAAATGTTTCTTTTATGATGAGGTTGGTTTGAAAATAAATTGATTTGATTATTGAGATTGAATTGTGAGATGAAATAAAGTTTATTGGAGTTGTATTTGAGAAATTATATTGGAAGTGTGTTTCTTTGCAGGTTTTGAAGAACTGTTTTTCAAAATACAGATGGCACTCCGCCAAAATTTTTACAGAAATTACTAATAATTCAAATGTGTTAGCTGTTTCACTTTAGATTTTGAAAAAATTTTATAACACCAGATTTTAATCGATGATTTAAATTTCACGAAAATTATTTTAAAATCCCTTGTAGTATATCTAATGGGTTATCGGTAGGCGAAGTACAGTAATTCATTAAGTGTACTGCGAGATCATGTTACATCTTACGGGAGAGTAGGGTGTGACAAACCCTAAGTGTCCAAAACCCTAACTCATGCAAAATGCTCAATTAGTTAAATCAAAGTGCAATTAAAGTGTCTAAACATTGTTTACATACTTTACCAAGCTTAATTGTGTCTTTGATTGCATCCATATCACTCACATCCTAAATCTTATATATTGACCGAATTTCACATATACTCTACACACTTGGTTTGTTTCATTTCTTTTATCAATTCTAAATTTATATTCTACTACATAAACAAATCTTTAAATAGAATTTGAAGGGAATAAGCACTAACCTCTTCTTTGTATTTCAATCTTCCAACCCTCCAATTTTTCTTTAATTTCACTTCTCCCAAACTCCTCCTTGAAGCTTAATTTGAGGATTTCTACTAATTTTCTAAGGGATTTATGGGGGGTTTTAAGATCACAAAAGCTCAAAGGAAAGCTTTAATGGAGGAAAGAAAAAAAATTTAGAGAGAGAGAATGAAGAGTGGCGGCCTAAAGTGATGAAGAATACCAAATTTTAATTTTCTTTATTTAGTTATTTTTATTGTATATTTATTCAATTTTTGACTTAGTCAAAAAAAAAATTAAATGTAATTATTTTTATGATCATGCTTAGGTCACCACATGATGTCATTATATTCTTTTCTTTTTTTTTGAATTTTTTTTTCATCTCTTTTATTTTATTTTTTTAATTTAATTCCTATTTCTGAAATTTTCTTTTCGCCGATTTTATTTGACAGCTAGGTTAGGAGTCAACTCTCGGGGTCAATTGACCAAATTGCTCCTCGCAGGTTCAACCCAGTTTGCAAATAATTCAATATTTCTTTCGGCTCCCTAACCTAATTATTTGACTGGCTTAACAACCTTTTTTCGTGATTTTCTCTTTTCTACTGTGTTCGTAATAGTCCTAAGGACCGCGGCGTCATATTTTACGGTTCGAAATTCGAGTTTACATTGACTTCGCAATCCTTCCCGAGAAGGTCACCCATTGCTATGACTCTCAGCTCGTTTAACTTCTTATGTTCTATTTTTCTTATTCATACTTAACTAATTAGCAATTACTAATTATTTATGTTTATGGCTTCTCTAGTTGTCTTAAGTGTGGTTCTAATCTCCTTAATTGTCTGGACTGGCTCCAATCACGAGAATAGTAAAATATACCAGGCTATGCAAATAGGGGTGTTACAAAATTTCTCCTCTCTCACACTTAAAACTTACATTGTCCCCAATGTAAAGCCCAAATGCAAAAGAAAAGAAAAAAAATGCTAGAAAAAAAATAAAATAAGGAAAAGAAAACAAATCTGATTGTGGCTAACAAGCCAACCATGGGTTGCCTCCCAAGAAGCGCTTTTGTTTATCGTCGTTAGCTCGACATGATAAAGCTCCTTAATCCACTGAATGCTCTTGAAACCATTCATAAAATGGCTTGAGTTCATAACCATTGACCTTGAACACTTTGTTAGTTCCTAAACTTTGAATTTCAATTGCACCATAAGGAAACACATTAGTAAAAACAAAGGGTATAATCCAACTAGAATGTAACTTACCAGGCATCAGCTTCAATATGGAAATATATAATAAAACTTTTTGTCCAATCACAAACTGCTTCCTTATTTTGTCATGGAATGCCTTTATCTTTTCTTTATAGATCCTAGAATTCTCATAAGCCTTAAGGCAAATTTCCTCTAATTCATGCAAATATGATTTTGTAATACCTCTATTTGTATAGCCTAGTATATTTCACTGTTCCAGTGACCGGTGTCAGTCCGGATAATTAAGAGAATTAAAACCATGTCTAAGACACCTAGATAAGCCCTGAACTTAAATAATTAGTAATTATCAAATAGTTAAGTATAAAGAAGAAAAACAGAATACAATAAGTTAAATGAGCCGGGAGTCACAGCGATGGGTGACCTTTTCGGGAATGACTACGAGGTCAGTCTAAACTCAAATTTCGAATGGTAAAATGTGACGTTGCAGTCCTTAGGACTATTGCGAACACAATGGAAAAGAGAAACTCACAGAAAAGAATTGTTAAGCAAGTTAAATAATTAAGTTAGGGATCTGAAAGAAATATCGAATAACTTGCAAACTGGATCGAACCGGCGAAGGGCAACTTTGTCAATTCACCCCTAAAGCTGACTCCTGGCCTAACTGTCTAATAAAATCGAAGAAACAAAATTTTTGGGATCGAGAATTAAATTAAAGAACTAAAGAAAAAAAAATAAGATGAAAAATTCAAAAAGAAAGAATATTATGACATCATAAATTACCTAAGCATGATGAAATAAATTTTAAATTTTATAGTTTGAAAATTAGAGGATAATCATTTAAAGAGAATTTAAAAAAATTAAAAAGACATTTTTTTTCATTCCTCTCTTCTTCTTGCTGTGAGCCTTTCTTTCTCTCATCTCTCTCTTTTCTCTTCCACTTCCTCCGTAAAAGCTCATTTTGAGCTTAAAGACACCCTAAAATTTGCCATATTTTCCATAGCCCCTAGAATAAAAACTTACCATTTGGCCTTGTTAGAGTGATTGGAAGCAAAAGAAAGAAGAAATCTTGAAGTTTGGAAGGTTGAGAAAATTGACCAAGTGAGCTAAGTCCAACTTCAAGCTTAAATTCTTATTAAGTTCATGAATTTAAGTTTAATGGTGATGAAATGCCATGAGAAATAGAGGAAATTGTATGAGTGGAAGAGTATGGAATTCGGCTAGGATGGGTGGATGATGAATTGAGTGGTTTGGTTTAATCAAATATGAATTCTAGTGTTGTATGAAGTATATGCATGATTTAAGTAATTGAAATTGAGTGAATTATGTTACTCAGAAAATTAGGGTTCTTGACTTAGGGTTTGAAAAAGAAAAATTGTATAAATTGGTCAATGAATGTAAATAACCTTATTTGAGTTGAGAAATAGTCAATTGTGATCATTTGTGGTGTGTGTGATTTGTTAGAAATAAGTTTCAATTCAGATTGGTTAGGGTCAATATGCAGGCAGCTTGACCTAGGTCCCTTTCAGGGATTAAAACTAATAATTTACTAACCCAATTGGTGTGAGGCCAATTAGGAATGAAACTAGACACAAAATGGAAAATTTTTCATTTAGGAATCATGCCCAAAAAGTGACCATAACTTAGTGAACAATTAGACCAAATCTGGAAGTGGGCACACTGACCTGTACAAAAATGACTAAATGAACAGTCGTTATGTAAACGACCATAACTTGGTCTAGGAAGGTCCAAATGACTTGAATTTTATATTGATATAAAGCTGAGACATAGCCCTACAACTTTCATGAAGAAAACAAACCCAAAATTTGATCATAAGCTGTTTGAAAAATCACTTGCAGTCAACCCACAAAAATTGCCAAAATCCAGAGTTTGCCCAAAATTCTGGGTAATACCAAATCCGGCCAGTCATGTTCAAATAGCTATAACCTGGGCTACAAAACTCCAAATGGAGTGATTCAAAAAGGAAAATAAAGTTAAGACAATAAGAAACAACTTCTATGAAGAAAACTTAGCCAAATTATCACAGCAACATGACCAATGGAACAGTGCAAGACTGAACACCAAAATTGAAATTTTGAAATTTGTGCCTAAGAGACTTGAAGTTTGAGGAAACAACCAAAACTAAAAAATTAGGTAACCAAAATGTGGTATGTGGGTGAAATTAGAATTCCCATACCTATTAAGCATTAGAAAGTCAACAAATTAACTTGAATAGTATCATGAATAGTAATCCCGAAGTATAAATTTTAACGAACATCAAGTTTAGCATATTAAAGCTAGGTAAAAATAGATTTGAAATTATTTTTGGATTTATGATAAATTATGATACTGAAACACTGTGAAATTGTGTGTTTCAGTCAAAAAAAATACTGAGAAAGAACCTGAAGCATCGAGTCAAGGCCAAGAGGCGACTCGTATAAGGTTTGTGCACAATATAAACATTCTTTAAAATTTCTGTGCACAGTGCATGAAATGATTTGTGGTTTAATTATATTGCAAAATAATGATTGAAATGTACACTATGTTTTTTATCTAAATTGTTGGAAATTTGATGATATGTGATTTAATTGTCAGTAAATGTTTGATAAATTGAT
The DNA here is from genome assembly GCF_030052815.1 of Hevea brasiliensis. Lineage (NCBI taxonomy): Eukaryota > Viridiplantae > Streptophyta > Magnoliopsida > Malpighiales > Euphorbiaceae > Hevea > Hevea brasiliensis. The sequence continues at coordinate 20,865,682 of NC_079509.1, read as the reverse complement.
AAGATAGTTTTGAAACCACAGTGTCATGACCATATATTTGAATGTCTCACTAGCATGACTAGTGGGAGAAATTAGTTTCGAATTTTGATTCCTTCTCTAGCTGAAGTGCTGAGGTGTGTGCCAGTAGAAGAAGAAATTTGAATGGGTACCCATAGTTTGAGCTAGCTAGCCTTGTGATTTCTCATAAGCCTTCGGCTATTGAGATGAATATGTTTCGAATGGCATGATATAACTGTGTGTTTTTATGCAATTGATTTGAGAATTCCTAAATGAAATTGTTTGGACTAAAAGTTTATAAATCATGTTTTGCACCTGCCTTTCATTTTTAGTAATGTATTTGAATAAATGTGATTTAAATTATGTATAAATATTATTTTAGTATGTTGTGCACCACTGAGTCATAATACTCAGCGATGGTTGTTATTGCTGTCGCAGATATAGAGACTAGAGAAGCAACAGAGTGAGCTGCTGAGGATATTGGAGCTACACCCTTGAAGTTTATCGAGTATATTTTATACCCTGATTGTAATATTTTTTTTGATGTATGTACATGTATAAACTGGTCACGAGCAGTTGTACAGAGTTTGTAATAATATTATTTTGGATTTGCTAATGTAAAGTTTGGTTGATGAATGTAAATTGATTTTACTTTAATGAAATTATTTAGTATTATTTTTTATGATATTTGAATTGAGAATTGTGTTGGAATTTTGGAGTTTGGGAAAAATTGATGTTGAGTTTGTTGTTGTGGTAGTGATGGATTTTGATGGAAAGAATTATAGGATGTGTTTTTACAGGTTTTTGAAGAACTGTTTTCCCCAAATATAGATGGCAATCTGCCGAAATTTTTTCAAAATTTGCCAAAAGATAAAAATGGACAAAAATTTTAACTAGCTTATAAACTTCTATTAAATATAAGAAAATGCTCACCACTTCCAAAAAGTAAGAAAATGGTTTTAAAATCCCTTGTAGGGTACTTAATGAGTTATCGGTAGGTGAAGTTTTGTAGTTCATTAGGTATTCTACGGGATCATGTTATGCCTTACAGAGGGATAAGGTGTGACAAATTTTCTTTCTAACTCATCCTCCATGCTTAACTCGAAAACATCCTGTACAAATGTATCAACAACATCAATAGAAAAAATAGAATGATTATCAGCATGATACTTTATGGCATCAAAGATATTAAATTTGACAATCTCTCCATCAAACTCCATAGTTAAGGTACCCTCATCCATATCAATTTTTGTCTTGGCAGTTTTTAAGGAAGGTCTTCCAAATAAAATCGAAGCTGACTTTGATGTGGGAACACTATCCTCCATGTCCAGAATGTAAAAATCTATAGGAAAAATCAATTCTCGAACCTGCACCAACACATCCTTAACTACTCCCAATGGGTAAGCATTAGAACGATCTGCTAATTGAATAATGACACTGGTTTCTTTCCAAGGACCCAAATTTAAAGTTTGAAAAACTGGAATTTGACATAACATTAATAGATGCTCCTAAATCTGCCATTGCATATTCAAATTTAGAATCGCCTATTCTGCTGGGAATAGAAAATGAACCTGGATCCTTACACTTAGGGGGTAATTTTTGCTAAATTAATGCTGACATATTTTCTTCCACACTGATCTTCTCATTATTCCTCAACTTGCGCTTTGTAGTGCATAACTCCTTAAGGAATTTAGCATACCTGGGAATTTGTTTGTCGCATCAAGTAAAGGTATATTGACCTCTACCTTCCTGAAAGTCTCCAAAATTTCTTTCTCTTATTCTTCTTTCTTCGTCTTGGCCAACCTGCATGGGAATGGAGGAAGAATAGAATTATTAACCTTATTCAAGTTAGGTTTAGTATTTACCTCAACTTCAAGAACTTCAGACTCTTTTGCTCTTTACTTCTTCTTTTTTATTGGCTCATGTGGAGTCTGATTATCAACTTCTTTCCCACTTCGTAATAGTATCGCACTCGCATTTTCTCTGGGATTCATGACTATTTGTGATGGAAGCTTTCCAGAACCTTGAGCTTCAAGCTTGCTCACAAATGAAGCTAACTGACCAATCTGCCTCTCTATGTTTTGAATGCTATTTCTGGTCTCCTGTTGAAACTGTTGTGTATTGTTAGCCAAAGCCTTAACAATTTCATCAAGTGATATACCTTGATTTGAGGGAGGCGGAGATGGAGGTGAAGGTGGTTGATTCACTTGTGGTCTCTGCTGATGGTATCGGTTTTGCACCGGTTGATTCCCATAACTCAAATTGGGATGATCTCGCCATCCTGGATTATAAGTATTTGAATAGGAATCATACATGTGTTATGGCTATCCATAATTTCCTACTGCATTAACATGTTGCATTAATTCATCCTCTTGTAATGCAGGACACATATCAGTAGCATGACCCGAACCCGAACAAATCCCACATACCTTAACAGTTTGCATTTTCCCTACAGCCAATTGCCTCACCAAAGAAGTTAAATCAGAAATCTGTTTCTCAAGGTTAGATGTACTTACCTCATTAACCTTCATGGGTGTGTGATCCATTCTCATTCCAAACTGTTGAGAGTTTGCTGCCATGTCAACAATCAGCCTCCTTGCCTCTTCTGGTGTCTTGTCAACCAAAGCTCCTTCACTAGCAGCATCTATCATACTACAGTCCATTGGTAGAAGTCCCTCATAGAAATACTGAATCAATAGCTGCTCACTTATTTAATGATGGGGACAGCTTGCACACAGCTTCTTAAATCTCTCCCAATACTCATACAAACTCTCTCCATTGTACTGCCGAATGCCATAAATTTCTTTTCTTATATTGGCAGCATGGGAAGCAGGAAAATACTTCTCCAAAAATATCTGCTTCATCATATTCCATGAGTTGATAGATCCAGAAGGAAGGTAATACAACTAATCATTGGCTGTGCCTTCCAGTGAGAAAGGGAAAGCTCGAAGCTTGATTTGATCTTCTGAAACTCCTTGAGGTTTCATGCTGGAACATACAATATGAAATTCCTTTAGATGCTTATGTGGATCCTCACCCGCAAGACCATGAAATTTAGGCAACAAATGGATTAGTCCAGATTTCAACTCAAAAGCAACATTTAAAGCAGGGTATTGGATACACAAAGGCTGTTGGTTTAGATAAGGAGCAGCCAACTCTTTCAAAGTTCTAGCAACCATGGTTTCGTTTTTGGGATTTGAATCCAAATCTGAATCTGAACTTAACTCCCTTGGAGATTGAACTCCTTTAGATGTACTCGAAATCTGCCTAGCTTGCTTAGCCAATTTTCTCAACCGTTTAGCTATTTTTTCTACTTCTGGATCAAAGATAAACTCACCAGATTGAGAAGTTCTTGTCATAAACAAAAAAATTAAAGTAAAATTAGAAAAATGCTTCAAAACCCTAGAAAACAATGGAATTTGGCCTTAAGAGGGTGGGGCCAAGGAATTTTATGGATTGATTGGTCTTGATCAGAGCATCGTTTCCTTCAAAATAGGCATGGGCTGCCCTCCAAATTCAACCAAAAAATTGTCAATGAATAGTAACACCGTAATTTTTTTCAAAAACCTAAAAATAACAACACTTCCCAAACAAAATTAATAAAAAAAATACCCTAACACTAAAAATACGAAATCCAATGAATTTCAGTCCCCGGCAACGGCGCTAAAATTCTTGATGGTTGTTGAATCCACCATAAATTAAATTAACTGAAATCATCAATTATGAAATATTTTATGCAGTAAGTAGTAAATCTAGGTCGAACCTTAGAGACTTAATTATTAAATTTCGTACACTTGTGTAATGGAAAAAGAAACAAAGGTTGGGGGGGGGGGGGCTTAATTCGCAATCCAAAGAAGAAATCAAAAATCCAAAATTAAGATCTAAAAATAAGAAAATCTCTAATTAAACAAACTTTAGTTCAAGGTAATTCGCATTCCAATGCATTAATTTGATCATAGACAAAAGAAATACAATTATCTCATATTGAATACTAAACGTAGATTTACCAAACAGCGAGGTAAACCCCTGACTTCCCTATACTCATCAATTCGAGCCCAGCACTCTTGTTGACTCTAATTATTAACTGAATTGGTATTAAGCAATCCTCATCAAATTAATAACTGCTTTAAGAATAGGAAATGGTTAAGCTGAACAACAATTTATGAAGCATAAATCATTTAATTCACCCTATTGTTTCCTTAAGTTATTATCGAAAACTAGGATCATAATCAATAAAACCTAATTACTACTCATATTCAATCTTACACAATAATTACGGATTATGAAGATAAACTAGCAATTGACCACATCAAACAATAAACTAATAGGCCTTTTTAGCAAATCATTCAATAGATCAAGGACAATGAAATCAAAAAATAATAGATATTCAAAAAGATATAAATTAAATTAATAACCTAGTCTTACAAATCAAGCAAAAGAACTTGAATCCCTTGAACTGAATTAAAAACTTAGCCACTCATATTCATGGCTTACAGAAAAACTAAAGAAAAATAAAGAATAAATCTAAAAAGAGAATGGAGAATGAATGTCTTCTATGGAGAATGAAGGTCTAAATGGGATGCTCTTAGCTGCTGCCCAAAGATGTATTTATAATCAAAAACCTAATCCCAAAGATAGGAATCAAACTAGGAAAAGTTTTGAAATTCAAAAGATAGATTTTCAGCCTGCATTCACGTTTTTGAAATCAAGGCTGATTTTTAGCAACTTCCTTTCCTAGTCTGCCTCTGCCCTCTTCAGGAAAGTTATAAGCCTAATTCTTAGCTTTCCAACGGGTACTCATTTGCCCAAATCTGAGGTCTACAACCCAAGTTATGGCCCAAAAATTGGGACTGGTTCAGATAGACGGTCCAGCCCATAGTGACGACTTCATTGCCATTTTTGACAATTAAAATGGCCTCAGCTCGCATCCAGCCCTTCATAAAAGTTGTAGAGGTAGCTCTTAAGGTTCAATTGGGCTTAGGCTTGCTTCATTTGGACGTTTAGAACTCTAGATACAAAATAAATACTAAAAATGGTCGTCACACATCAAGTCTGAGCTTTTGTAATAGATCCATAGCTCATTTTGTCAACCTTGGAGACTGATTTGGGCTTTGGTCCCTCTTTATCATTTGTAGTGCTCTATCTGAGCTTTTCAATGGATTAAACAGCACTTAATTGGGAGACCCACAACTTTAGAAACACCTGAAAATTACAGCAAAGGTCAAATGTTGAAAATTTCTCCATTTAACACAATTATTCCAACAATTATCTAAAAATATGCCTAAATGATAAATATACTTTAATCAACTGAATTATGCGTAAAAAAACACTAGAAACACTAAATGTGATGGGAGTAAAATTAATAAATTATGCACTTATCATGGGCCAAGTATGATTCACACCCCTTTCTGATCATTTTTCTGGCTAGTGCAGCCGAAATTATGTTAGATGGCAATAGCTGCCCTTCCCCATATATTACTACATCACTGTACTGAGGGAGACCAAAAGTGACTGTCTTCAATCTATAGTCAATCATAGCGTGATGCCTTGTAACACCCTCCCGGTAGCAACTCCGTACATTCTACTGTTCCGGTGACTAGTGTCGGTCCGGACAGCTAGAACGTCCGGAAAAATATTTAAATTAAAGTGAGAGACCATAATTAACTCAAACATTAATAAGAAAAATTTAGTAAAAATTTTAGAAATAAAATACAACCAAGTCAAATGAGTCGATGCTCAAGCGATGGGTAACCCAAAGGGAAGTTGCGGTTCTGGCAACTAGGAGCCCTAGACCCGAGGAAAAATTCATAAAATAATTTTTTGGACTTCAGAGAAGGGTCATTGAGGTTCCTATGGCATTAGAATGCCAAGAAAATATTTAGAAAAATTTTTCAATCGGTACAGACAATTTTGACCCGTTAAGCCAAACGGAGGGCATTTTGGTCATTTTGCCTTCAGAGACGATTTTTGGCCGACTTGTCCAGTTGAGTAAATAATTATTATGACATAAAATGTGAATAAATATTGCTAAAAATTAAATTGAAAATAAGTAGAGAAGTAAAGAATAGAAAATGAGATAAAAGGCTCATTTATGACATATTATGATGTCATTTAAAAGCTCCCTCCAATCACAATTAAACAATCATCTAATTAACTAATAAAAAGAGACAAAATAAGACCAAAGGAATTAAAAATACCAGCTGCCTTCTTCTTCCCCAAACCAGCCGAAATCCATGCCCTAGACCAAACCTCCACTAACACTTCCACAAGCTCCATTTCTCTCTTTGTTTCACCATAAATCCTCCTACTCCTTTCATTAAAATTCATCCTTGCACCTTGAATAACCCTTAGGCAGCCTAGTAAAGGAAAGAAAGTGAAGTTTAAGCTTGGAAAATTCTGCCCTACAAGAGGTTAGTGCTTATTTATGCATATACTTCTTTTATTCCATGTTAGGGACTTGAAATTAATATGAAATTGTGAATTAAATGGACTAGAACTCATGTGTATGTATACCATGGAATTCGGCTGCCTAGTGAGGGTTATGACTTTGATGGTTTAGATGGGCTTAGAGTGGATTAGAGAGGGTGTTTAAAGTGTATATATATATATATATATATATATATATATAAGGAATGAAAGTGTTAACTAAGGTGTGTGGTGTGAATCATAATAGGAATTAGGGTTTTGGGAGTGAAATTTGGACTTGGCTTATGAAATGATAAGTGAACATTCTAATGGTCAATTAGTGACCATTTGAGGTAAGTTGACCATAATTTGAAGTGAACTAGAGTGTTACAAACTGAAATGGTATTGCTGCCTAGTGAGGGCAGCAGGGAGGCTATGAGTCCAGCCTGTTTGGACTGCCATATCTTTGGCTATGTAGGTTCAATTGGTAATTGGCCAATTGGACATGAAACTAGACATATAATGGCACAATTTTGCTGAAGAAACCATGCCCAAAAGACCAAAGCAAGTGGACCAAAAATTGGCCCTAATCCGGATACCCTGAAATCAGATTCTGCAGAATGACCAAATGAACAGTAAACAATTTTGCTGAAGAAACCATGCCCAAAAGACCAAAGAAAGTGGACCAAAAATTGGCCCCAATCCGGATACCCTGAAATCAGATTCTGCAGAATGACCAAATGAATAGTAACTGTTCATTTGGCCATAACTCACTGTAGAATGGTCCAATCGACCTAAAATTTTTACAGCAACAAGATAAGATATAGACAAACAACTTTCATGAAGAAAGCTACCCCAAATTATGACCAGAACCTATCCAACAAGGCAATGGCAGTCACTATTCACTGCACTGTAGATATGGTCAATTCTGCAGTTTTGCAATCCGGCCAGCTGTGGTGTTTGGATCATATCTGGAGCTACAAAACTCCAAATGGAGTGATTCAAAAAATGAAATTCAACTAGACAAAATAAGGAACAACTTTCATGTTTACCATTTCCTCAAATTTCCACTGTAACAGTCACTAATGGAACAGTAAAATTGGGGTACAAAAACTAAAAATTCTGCCCCCTTAGTGCTAAGCTTAGAAATGGTATTGGTGATTAACTCCAACAAGTTTTAAATGCAAAATGTGGTACATTGGGAGTGTTAAAACCAATGCACTTATTTTTATCCAAAAGTCAACATTTTTGTTGACTAATGAAGTGAATAGTAACACCAAAACTTGAAATTCAAAAATTGAAGAATTCAAAAGTATCAAATGCCCTAGTATACCTAACAAGATTGGTTTGGATAGTTTGGCATGCCAATAGGGTTCAGTTAGCAGTACTGCACATGGCACTATGCCATTCTGTGATTTCATGGCTTTTAGCCATTCTGACCTTGTGTTGATATTTGGCCTTGTGCCCATTTTCATTACAGCTTATTAGCTGTTCTGTTGCACACCGGGAGATGCACATGTGACCGATGGTGTGACGGCCCGAGGTACTAGATACCCAGTGCCAGTTTACCCGTTTATCCAGTCTAGTCGTCCAGTATAGGTTACTTGGGCAACCAAATGAATGAAAGTGGACAAGGTTAACGAAATAAATGGATATACAAATACAAAACAAATAAGACATATACATTCAATACATATTTATTTTCTGCTATTTCCTGTTATTTTATTATTGCACCACTAAGCATTATTACTTAGCGCGTTGCTTTTGCCACGCGTATGTTCTGGAGATACTGATCGAGAGCCCAGTAGACCGCAGACTGGGTGAGACCATCCTGCAGCTCTGCATAGTGTCCGTGTCACCTCACCATCCACAGTGCATTGGTAGGACACTAGGTTTCATTTTGGGATTTTTGTAACTAACTTTTATTTTCTCATATGTAATTGAACTTATGTAATGTATTTTGATGTTCATGTAAATAATGAAAATTATGTTTGGGAATGAAAAAGTAAATATTTATCTGTGACTTGTACATGATTATCACATGAGATGAATGATTGAGAAATGAAGTTGAAAAATATTGAGATTTTGATATTAGAGTTTGAGATGATTGAATATGATTATAGGAAGTGTTTTTCACAGGTTCCGAAGAACTGTTTTCTCCATTTTTAGCCGGTACTCTGCCGGATTTTCTATAAAATTTTTGGAACCCCAAATAAATTATAATTTCAATAAATGACTTAAATAAATAATATTTCACAAGTTATATTCAAAACTATGATAAAAATTAATTAAGGTAAAATAGAGTGTGCCGGTACACCGTGTGACATTGCTTACTCGGATATACTGTACACGAGTAAGGGGTGTCACATGCCTGGCTAACCAATCCATGCCCAAGATGATATCATAATCTCTGAAGGGTATTTCTATCAGATCGGACAGAAAAGTATGTCCTTGGATCACTAAAGGACAATCCCTACACAGTCTGTTGACCTTGACCTCTTGTCCTAGTGGACTAGTTATTAGCACCTCAAAATTCATTTATACATACGGAACAGCAAGACAATCAACAATACTAGTACTAACATAGGAGTGGGTAGAACCCAGATCAAATAGTACAAATACATCTTGATCAGAGACAGAGAATGTACCAGCCACAGTGTCAAAAGTCTAGGCCTCTTCTCGTTGTCTCACTGTGTAGACCCTAGCAGGAGCACTATCTTGTTCTGATTGATTTACTGTACCCTGAATGCCTGAGGTGCTGCCCCTAGCTCTACCTCTGCTTCTGCTAGCTAGTTGTGAACCTCTAGTAGCAGAACTCTGTACAGACCCTTCTGCAGTAATAGGAGGTGGCTTAACTCTACGAGCACTGATACAGTGTTTAGCGAAATGCCTCGTACCCCCGTAATTAAAACAGGCTCCCGAAGCCTAGTAACTTATCCCACCATGGGTTTTGCCAGATGTCTCACAAGGGCGGGGAGGGTGAGAACTTCTGGTTGTCTGCTGACCAAATCGAGGGAGTTTCTGTCCCGAGAATCTTCCCCTTCTAGACTTTTTACCACGATTTTGTCCCCCAAAATTCTTTCTCTTTCCAGTATGGTCACTGGAACTTTGATCTACTGACTTTCCACCTTTTTCTTTTTAAGACTTCTCTATTTTCTCTTTCACTGGTGCCCTTTTTGCTTCAAATCTTTCTAGTTCAAGTGCTTGGGAGATGAGTTCAGAGAAGTTATCATGTCAGAATCCGACCACTTGCATCCTCAAACTAGGCTTCAAGCCAATCTCAAACCTTTTACATCTCTCTCTGCTCGTAGCAAGTAAGTTCTCGGCATAATGGCTCAAGCAGGAGAACTGCCTTTCATACTCCGCCACTGTTTTATTGCCCTATTTTAGACTTAGGAACTCCTGCAGCTTCATGTCCATATAAGTATTTGGGATGTATTTTTGTCTGAACTCTCAAAGGAAGTCGTCCTATGTCAGTACTGGAGGTTCCACCAGACTATGGGGAATGGTTTTCCACCAATCATACGCATCCCCTTATAGAAGTGACACTAAATACTCAAATTTTAACTCGTCTGTGCAGTGCAGCTTCTCGAAAACTCTTTCCATCCTCTCTAACCACTACTCTGCTTCTAACAGATCCACTGTCCCTTTAAACTCAGTAGCCCCATACTTAATCAACTTGTCATACTGCCTGGCTAGAAGCTGTGGTTGCACTACAGGTGCTTGAAGTGGGGCTTGGGTAGGCATGCTTTCAGCTATTTGTTGGAATATCACAGCCATCTTCTGAGCAAATTGAGCAAGAAATTGTGGCATTGGAGGAGCTGTAGTGGCTGACCCACTCACATTCTGAAGAGCTAGGGCTTCCCCTTGTGCCTCAGCCTTTACTGATTGTTCTACAGAACAATCCCCTTCTTCCATAGTCTATTAAAGGGTATTCTATCTCCTGAACAAATAACACAAGGAGATTTCCCTCTGTTAGCTCATATTTATAATGTAATGCACTGTATGTATCAAATAATGACATTGAGCAGTTGTACTTAGCATGAAAAAAAAAATGTAAATTAACAGGTCAAAACATACTTTAAAAACCTTGCTCTGATACTATTAAAATATGTCACACCTTACCCCTCTGTAAGGCATAACATGATCCCATAGTATGCTTAATAAATCATTGAACTTCGCCTACCAATAACCCATTAAATACACTACAAAGGATTTTAAATAAATTTTTATTCCCTTTTTAAAGTGGTGAGCAATTTTGACAGGTATTAAAACCCTTTAATAGAAGTTAAAACAGATATTAAATATTTAACTAATTTAAAGTTTCCGCAAATTTTATAAAAATTTCGACAGAGTGCCATCTGTAATTGGAAAAAATCAAATTTTCAACACCTCTAAAAAAAACACTTCCAATAATTCAATTCACAACTCCAACTTCCAATATCTCAACACAACTCCATTACACAATCTCAGTTCCAAATTCAATTCATAAAAATAAATCTCAAAATGAAAAATATAATTGAGCATTTCATAAATTAAAACACAAGGTTTATATTACAACCATTTTACAAAATCAAATAATTTACAACATTACTGTACAACTGCTCAAGACTAACCACAATACATACATACAGTCATATACATTAAAATAAAAATTTACATAAAGGTATAATTCAAATACCCGACAAAAATCCAAGTGTGTAGTTTCTTCTAGTCACTAGCAACCTATTCTGCTGCTTTACCAGTCTCTTTACCTGTGACAGTAACATAAAGCAATCGCTGAGTAAAAATACCCAGTAGTGCATAACATAAAGAAAAATATCAGTTTATGCCATATTAAATCACAATTATTCCAAAAACAGTACTTAAATTGTTAAACAAATACAAAGCACAATTTAAAATTTAAGTCAAAGAAATTCTCACTTCATAATTCAAGAATAGTTTTTCATAAAATCACACAAGCATATCATGATACCAATATTGTGACACCCCTTACTCATCTACAGTATAGCCGAGTAAGATATGTCACACAGTGTACCAGAACACCATATTTTATCTCAATTATTTTATCCTTCCTTAATTTATTTCTTTATGGTTATGAAGTGCAATTTGTGAAATTTAACTCATTTAAGTCATTTATTGAAATTATAAATTTATTTGAAGTTCCGAAAATTTTATAGAAAATCCGGCAGAGTACCGGCTAAAAATGGAGAAAATAGTTCTTTGGAACCTGTGAAAAACACTTCCTATACATTTTCAATCATTCTCAAATTCCATTACATCAACAAAATCTCAATATTTCTCAACCATTTCTCATCAATTCTTCTATTTGTCATTCATTCATTTCACATGATAATCATGTACAAATCATAAATAAATACTCAATTTTTATTTATAAACACAAATTACAAATATTTACATTAATACCAAAATATATTACATGAGTCTCCACTATACATGGGAAAATAAAAGTTTAATTACAAAATACCAAAATGGGACCTAGTGTCCTACCAATGCACTGAAGTTTGTGAGGTGACACGGATACTATGCAGAACTGTGGATGGCCTCACCCAGTCTGTGGTCTACTGGGCTCTCTGTCAGTCTCTCCAGAACCTATGCATAGCAAAAAGCAACGCGCTAAGCAATAATGCTTAGTGGTGCCAATAATAAAATAAAAAAAAACTAAAAGAAAATAAATATGCAGTGTGTATATTGATGTCTCATGCAGATAAATTTTCGGTAATTATTTGTAGTCTTATTTATTTGGTACTTGTTATATCCATTATTTCATTAAATTTATCAACTTCCATTTTTGGTTGCCCAAGTAACCTATACTGGATGACTGGACTGGATAAACGGGTAAACTGGCACTGGGTACTAAGTACCTCGGGCCGTCACACCATCGGTCACAATGTGTCTGCCGGTATGCAATAGAACAGCTAATAAGTTGTAATAAACATTGGGCACAAGGCTAAGTATCACACTGATATCAGAAAGGCTAAAAGCCATAAAATCACAGAATGGCATAATGCCATGTGCAATACTGCTAACTGAACCCTATTGGCATGTTAACCTATCCAAACCAATCTTACTAGGTGTATTAGGGCACATTACAAAGTTATTGATTGAATTTTCATGTTTTACATATAAGGTTACTATTCATTTTACTATTTAGGTCAAATTATTGACTTTTCAATGTATAATACTTACATGAGTCCTAATCACATAAATTTGCCACATTTTGGTTCCCAAAAAGTGTTGGCATTAGTTGCCAATCCATACTTCTAACCGATGGAGAATAAATTAAAATTTCAATTTTTAGGAGCTAGAGTTTACTGTTCCATTAGGCCATTCTACAGTGAGAATTTGGCCAAGTGTTTTTAATCAAAGTTGTTCTTTATTGTGTCTAGTTACATTTCACTTTTTGAATCACCCCATTTGGAGTTTTCTAGCTCAATTTATGGCTATTTCAACATAACTGGTCGAATTGCCTTTGCCCAGAATTTCTGGGCAATTTTTAGATATTGGCAGTTTTTGTACACTGACTGCAGGTGAGTTTTTGGATAAGTTATGGTCAAATTTTGGGTTTGTTTTCTTCATAAAAGTTGTAGGGTTATGTCTCAACTTTCTTTCGGTATAAAATTTAGGTCAATTGGACCTTTCTACACTGAGTTATGACCAAATGAATGAACACTGTTTATTTAGTCATTTTCCAAGGATAGCATAATGGTCACCCGGATTAGGTCACTTTTTAGAGCCACTTAGGTTGGTTTTCTGGGCAGGTTCCCTTCACTAAAATTGTGGCATTATGTATCTAGTTTCACCTTCAGTTGGCCTTGCACCAATTGGAGCTATACAAGTTCAGTTAAGGCTCTCCAAACACACTGGACTCCAGGAGTCCAGACTGCAGCACACAAGGCAGCCTACCCTTTCTAACATTCAATGACTCAATTTACTTCATATTAAGTTTAAAACTTACCAAATGGTCACTAATTGGCCATTAAAATGTTCCTACACCATTATAGGAGCAAAACCACAATTGGCTCAAAACTCTAAGTTTTCAATTTCTCTATTCTTCCATTAACTTACAATTCAATATGCTAAATGTTAAGTTCATATCAAAGGGCAGCTTATATACTCATTTAATCCAAAGAAATCATCAAAACCCTCATAAGTCCATGGCTGCCGAAAATGGGGTGACACTTCAACATGTTTATTTTTTATGGAATTTCACATATCCTAGTTTAGTTTATCCTTCTAACAAGAAATTTGAAAGAAAGAGAAAAGGAATTAGACACTAACCTTGTTAGAGCTAACTCCCAAGTTTACAAAACCTTCCTTTTCCTTCTTCTTTTTGCTGGCTAGAGAGAGTTTAAGATGTAAGAAGCAATTTTTGTGAAAGAAGCTAGTGGTTTTATGGTGTGTTTGTAAGAGAATTCTAGTGAGAAGGAGGAGCAACAATGGAGGTGTGTGTAGAGAGAGAGGTGTCTCGGCTGAATGGGGAAGAAGAGAGCAAAATTTTGTTTCTTTAATTTGACTTCTTTTTCCCATTTTAAATGAATTTAAGTATGTTGTTAAATTGTAATTGGTTCATAAGGTTTTATTGTGTCATTCTTGCATAGGCATGATGTCATAATTGGATATTTGTTTCCATTTTCTTTTTCTTTCTTTTCTACCCATTTTTAACTAATTTTTCATCAATATTTATTCACATTTTATGTCATAATAATTATTTACTTAACTGGACAAGTCGGCTAAAAATCATCTCTGAAGATGAAGTGACCAAAATACCATCCGTTTGGCTTATTGAGCCAAAATTATCTGTACTGATCGAAAAAATTTTCTAAGCCTTTTCTTGGCATTCTAATGCCATAGAAACCTCAATGACTCTTCTCTGGAGTCCCAAAAATTAGTTCATGAATTTTCCCCTGGGTTTAGGGCTTTTAGCTGTGAAAACAACAACTTCCCACTGGGTTACCCATCACTAGGGCACCGGCTCATTTACCTTAGTTGTATTTTATTTCTAAAATTTTTCTTAAATTTTTCTTATTAATATTTGAGTTAATTATGGCTCCTCACTTCAGTCTAAATGTTTTTCCAGACGTTCTAGCTGTCCGGACCGACACCAGTCACTGGAACAGTAGAATGTACAAAATTGCTACAGTGAGGGTGTTACAAATATACTTTTTATCCCAACAGCCAAAGGCTTATGAGGAATACCAAGGCTAGCTAGCTCAAATCTATGGGTACCCATTCAATTTCCTCATCTACTGGCACACACTTCAATACTTCAGCCAGAGAGGAAATACAAAACTATTTCTTCCCACTAGGCAAGCTAGTGAGAAATTCAAACATCTGGTCATGAAACTGTGGTTTCAAACTATTTTAACACTTTTCTAAATATTTAAAATGGCTATCAATTCACATATAGTTTAACTTTCCAAAAACATGGGTCAATAGCACATATTTCTTTTCAATTAAATATTCAATTCAATGGAAGTCATAAATAAATTCTTAAAATTCATTCAACACAATTTCAAAAGAAATTTCAAATAGAAATTATATTTTGTTCACAAACCTCTTATGAGTCATCTCTTAGCCTTGACTCAGTGGTTCTTTCTCCTTTCCAGTGTCTTTCCCAACTGAAACACACAATTTCCAGTGTTTCAGTATCAAGTCACATAATTAATCCAACAATAATTTCATACCTACTTAATTGCACCTCTAAAATTACTTAAAATAGTATTATTTTGACTTTGTATTTTTGGGTTACTATTCATTAAACTACTCAAGTCAAAATGTTGACTTTCTCATACTTAATAGATATGTGAATTTTAATTACACTCACATACCACATTTTGAGTGTCTAATTTGTTGGCATTTTGTGCCATTTCAATTTCTAAGCCTCCTAAGAGAAATTATAATTTTTCAGTTTTGGTTCACTGTTTTCTACTGTTCCATTGGTCTGGTTACTATCGAAATTTGGCCAAGTGTCCTTCATCAAAGTTGTTCCTTATTATCTTAGCTGTAATTCCGTTTTTGAACTACTCCATTTGGAGTTTTGTATCTCAAGTTATGGCCATTTTCCTAAGGCTGGCCGGATTGGTTTTAACCCAGAATTCTAGGTACCAATTCTGTTCTGGCAGTTTTGGTATGCCGACTGCAACTCACTTTTTGGATCGGTTATAGTCAGAATTTGAGTTTATATTCTTCATAAAAGTTGTAGTGCTATGTCTCAGCTTTCTATCGGTATAAAATTCAAGTCATTTAGACCTTCCTACTCCAAGTTATGGCCAAATGAACTAATACTGTTTATTTGGTTATTTCTGTACAGTCGCAGTGTGTCAATTTCGGGTTTGACCTAATTGTTCACTAACTTAAAGTCATTTTTTGGGCAGGGTTTCTACATAAAAATTGTGACATTATATGTCTACTTTCATCTCCAATTAGCGTTACACCAATTGGAGCGGCAGAATTATAGTTTTGGTCCCTGAAATGGACCTAGGTCTAGCTGTCCAGAATTAACTCTCACCAATCCAAATTTGATTTCAATTCTCTTCACTCCAACACACTCCATTTGACCCCAATTGACCATTTCAAGTTTCAATTAGGTCTCATTACATCAATTACCAATTTTCTCCAAATTTTTCCCCCAAATTCATTGGCTCAAGAACCCTAATTTTGCAACTTATTCAATTGATGCAATTAAAGTTTATAATCATCTTCTACACATTTAATTATACTTAATTACACCTTCAATTGCATCAAACTCACTCAAACCCTAATCCTTCTAGTGTTGGCCGAAATTCCTATAAGTGTAGATGTGCATGATTTGTTTCATTTTTTTTCATCAATTTCTAGTGTAATTCAACTACTTAATTATGAATTTAAACAAAAAATTAGAAACTAACCACTAACCTCTTTCTTTGAATTTTAATTCTTCAAATATCTATTTTTCCTCCTTCCTTTTCTTCTTCAACCTTCTTTTCAAGTTGCAAGAGCAAGGTTTACGTAGAGAATTTGGGGAGTTTATGGAAATTTTAGGGTTTTAGAAGCTTGATTTCATGCTTTAATGGAGGTGTGTAGTGAGAGAAAAATGGGAGAGAGAGGGCCACGGCAATGTGAAGAAGAAGAAGTAAAAAAAATGTCTTTTTAATTTTGTTTTTATGCCCATAATTGACTTAGTCAAAAATAAATTAAATGGGTAAATATTTATGAGGTCATGCATGATGTCATCTTGATGATGTCATTATTCTATTTTCTTTTCCTTTCTTTTTTCCATACTTCTTTAATTTAAATCTATACTTCAAAATTTTCATTTCTCAGATTTTATTGGACAGTTAGGTCATGAGTCACCTCTAGGGGTGAATTGACTAATTTGCCCCTCGCCAGTCTGATCCGGTTTGCCAATAATTCAGTATTTCTTTCAGAACCCTGACCTAATTATTTAATCTGGTTCTCTACCTTTTTCTGTGATTTTCATATTTCTCCTAGCTTCGCAATTTTTCTTAGGACTGCAGTGTCACATTGGCCCGTACGAAATTAGGGTTCTGACTGATCTCGCAGTCACTTCCCGGTGAGGTCACCCATCGCTGTGATCCCCGGCTCATTTAACCTTTTATGTTCTATTTTTCTAATATGTATTTAATCTTCTGGTAATTATTATTAATTTTTATTCAGGGTTTTTCTAGGTGACTTAAATATGGTTATAATCTTCTTAATTGTTCAGACCGAATCCGGTCATCGGAACAATAAAATACTCAAACCTATGCATATAGGGGTGTTACATTATTAGTAATTCCAATAATATTACTTTTTTTCCTTATTTAAATCTTCTAATAAGTTTATGAATGATGTTAACACGTCATGCTAAACTTGACCGCATAGGTCAACAATGCATGCAAAGATTGGCTAAAGAGAGCCTACTAGGTAGTATTAATAAAGTGGAATTGTCTACTTGTGAATATTGCATAAATGGCGAAACAAAATCTAGAGAACTATTTGGAAAATGAACTAGAGTCGAATTTCCATTGCTAATCCATTCTGACATATGTGGTCCAATGAATGTAAGGCAAGGCTTAAGACTATTTATTTCATCACATTCACAGATGACTTCACTCGATATGGTACTGTCAATTTGATATCTCATAAATTTAAGACTTTAAGTTGCTTCATTGAATTTCTGAATTTAGTTGAGAATCAATAAGATAGAAAAGTTAAGGCTTTAAGAACCAATCGGGATAGAGAATATCTATTATTCAATTCAAGGAATTGTGTGATGAAAAGGGAATAGAAGGACAGTTGCCTATTCCTGGAATTCCACAACAAAATGATGTTGCAAAAAGGCAAAATAAGACCCTGTTAAAAATAGTTAGGTCAATGATGGCTCAAGCTAATTTGCCACCTATAGGGGTGATGCACTTTTAACTACCACTTTTGTACTCAACAGTGTGCCTACCAAATCAGTTACTTCCACTCCATATAAGCCTTGGACAAAAACACAAACCAAACCCAAGTTTTATGAAACCTTGGGATGTGTTGCATTTGCTTATGATCCTTCCCACAAATTTGGAAGACTAGGTCCAAGGGGAAGGAAAATACTCTGAATAGTCAAAAGGACATGTTCTAATAGGTAAGCAAGAAAATGGAAGTATAACTGAATTTGAATCATGAGATGTCACATTCTCAAAGAATGATTTTCCAAAAGTAGGGTGAGATAGGTTAAAACTTATATCTATTTAAAACTCATGACTAGGATGCCTCTGTTATGCAAATTAAATGGATACACTTTCAAGTGAGAGCAATATGAATATCGATGAGTATGTTCATTCAGATTCACATTGCACCCTGAAGTGAGTCTAACTTTGATTCTTAGTCTAAGTAGGAGTAACATATCCATTAATGAGTTAAGGAATCAATCTTAGCAATGATAAATGAGTCAATTAAGTCTTCCCCATCATTGTATTGATATCCAAGGAAAAGCATGTATAGTTACTCCTATTGAAGAAGAGCATGAGGCTCTTTTATGCCTAGCTAAGGAAAAATGGATTAAGGCAATCCAATGAAGTTTGGGAACTAGTTGAATTACCTAAGGGACATAAGGTAATTGGGAATAAGTGGGTTCTCAAGATAAAGCATAAGGCTGATGGTAGTATCAAAAGATACAAAGCTTGCTTAGTGGTTAAGAGGTATACACAACAGAAAGGATTAAATTATGAGGAAATTTTTTCACATGTTACAAGATTTACCTTAATAAGATTGATTTTGGCTATAGTGGCTAATTTAGACATTGATTTACATCAAATAGATGTGAAAACAGTGTTTGTCAATAAAGAATCCCATAAGTTTCGTCAAGCCAATCTCTTCTTACAAAGTGTATAACCTTACCCCTTTCCATGGCAAGCTAATAATGACTAAGAGTGAATTACCCAAAGGTCAACTTCCTTTCAAGAATCCAGTTCAAGTAGAATCCCAATCAAACTTTCGATTGCTATGATTTTAGTTTAAGGAGCAGATTTCCTAGTTTTATTAAAAGTTGGATTTTTTGGCCAAGTGTGAATTCTTACATATGATACATGGCTATTATTAATTTTAATATATAAATAATTTTAATTTTTAATTTTAATAAATATAAATAAATTATTTAAAATTTTTAAGTTACTTGTATTTTATTTTTATTACCTTTTTTGTAGATTATTTTTTAAAAGCTTAAATAAAAACTTTATATCTCAATTTTTAATAAAAATTTCATAAATATTAAAAAAAAGAAAATATTATTAATTAATAAAAATACGACAATAGAATTTAAATATAAATTAAAGATATGAAATAATTTGATGTTAATTAAATCATATCATTGTTTTTATCATTTTATATAATCTTAATATATTTAAAATATAATATATTTAATTGTTGTATATATTCAATAATGTTAATATTATTTAAAAAAAATACTAACAATCAGAAAAAAAATTAAAGGAAAAGAGAGGAATATATATGTATATATATATAACTAAAATAATAAAATGAATAAAATAGTTTTTTATTTTAAATTGATAATTAAATTAATTAATTATAATAAAGTTGTTTTATTTTTTTCATTTTAAAAAATTTTTTAAGATAAAGATAATGATATTATTCTTATTTTAATATTTATTTTAACTTTTAAGAAAGTCATAATGATTAAAATATGTTTATATTTCATTTGTTTTAAAGTGTCTAAGAAAAATAAATCTTAAAATCTCTATTCAAAATGTCTAAGAAATATTCTAATAACGCTTGTAAATTTCGTGATCTTATTTACACGTGTAGAAGTCTGACCACTTTGCTCTTCATTTAGCGGCCGTTGTGGGTAGGTGACGAGGTTAAAAATGTCATTAAAAATTTTTTTCTTTTCTATAATTAATTTAAAATTATTGATTAATAGAAAATAATTTTATTTTGGATGAAATGACTTTTCGATTAATGAAATTAAAATTTAAAAATTTTTTAAATGTTAAAAAATAGAAATAAATTTACCAATAATGACAAATTCTACAAAAATTCACATAATTTTTTTTTTTTTTTGCATTTCTTGTTTATTTTCAAATTTTCATTTTCCTTGCTGTGGGTTTTTGAATTCGTGCTCGCAAAATCCCAAAAGAAACAAGCAATATGTATCTCTGTCTTATCTAAAGGGTCTCTTCTCCGCCTCATCTTGCTTCTTCTCTTGTTTCTTGTTATCACTGTACGGATACGAAATCGGAGATTCCGTGACGCGGGTTTTCGATTCTATACAGATTTTCGCATTCTCAATATCTAATTATCTGTTGGGTAATTTTTGGATTTCATTAAGATGGGTTTTGATTCATTCCTTTTTTTTCTATTGGGCTGTTAAGCTGGTTCTCGCGATATCTTCCCTATTTTCAAATGAAATATCTGACTTTGTTTTAATTTAAGTTTTAATATCTGCTTGCTATTTGATTTCTTGGAAATTTCTTCTCTTCTGTTGTTGAGAATTGAGATTGTGTCTTATGCTTCTTGTGGGCGTTGATGGCTTAAATTTTTCTTTGTTTTTAACAATATGAATTGTGAATATGCCAGGATGAAGAGTATTAGAGATTGGGTTTTTACTCGATTATTGTCCAAGTCTTTGGCCATGTCTAGATCGTTGTCTGGCAGTGGCAGTTTCTTCTCTGAGGGACCTGTGGATGAAGATTCTAATGCCCGAGGTATCAGGCTACTCTTTTCCCCTTCAGCCTCCTCTTTTTTATGTGTATTTGTTAAATTTGTGGAAAGTAACGTTTCTACTAATTATTGATTAGAGAAGTCTTCTTTCTTGCATGTGCCTCACAAATTTTTGGAACCCATGAAAGGAACTCATCATGGGGTAACCGGAACTCTTTATCTGCTTATATTTTAGTCGTTAGTGAATGTTCTTGCTGCTTATTGAGATGCGCATGCTTGCTGTAAAAAAGGGGGAAAAGAAAGAAAAAATGAATTAGTTAATCTTGAGGAAGGAGAGGGTCCCAAATAGTTTCAAGAACTTAGGCCTATTTTTCGAAGAATTTTTAGTTTGTGAAAGGAACGGTTTCAAATTATATCTAGCATGTTGGTGAATTATCTTGCATGATAACTACCAATCAATCATGATAGGGATCTTTCTGAATGACTTAATTGCTTCCTTGGGGCACTCTGTGATACAAGTACACTTGTGGAAATGAGGATTACCTGTATTCTTTTTGGTCCTTCATACTAGCTTCCATGTCTAACATTGTGGTAGTGTGACTTGTTCCTTACGGCACTCATTGATACCAGTACACTTGCAGAAATGAGGATTACCAGTATCTTCTTTTGGTGCTTCATACTAGCTTTCATGTTTAATATTGTAGACAATGTGACATGTTCCTTTTTGGTTCTTCTTAGTATCCGAAAAAACTATCTTTTATTTTGGTTGGCATTGTGTCATGGATCTCAATTAAAACTCAACTGATCAAATGGCTTACTTTTTGGTCTTCTCATATCAAGAATTCATCTTGGCTTTGGGGTCACCAGACCAAGAAACTGTCCATGGTGACAACAACCCAGTCAATATGCCTACATGATCCATGGTTGATAAATAGATGGTAAAATTATGAAGAACCTTTTGAAACATCTGTTTTAAGTGCTATAGCAGTTGAAGTTTTCCTTGTGGTGATATCTTTATGAGAAATAATTACCGTAAAATGCTCGAGCCATGGATTTCTATGACTGGGAGTGTTTATTAGTCAAAATTGTCCATGCCAGGAATCATATTAGTAGGATCTGAAATCTGACTTGAAATTGTATATTGATTTTGTTAAGACCTTACTTTCTTGTTATCTGCAGCTCACACGGATTGTTCAGAGGTTCCACCACTACTTCCAGATACATCATACTGCTCTGATGACACACGGGAGAATGAGCCTCATCCCTCTCTTCAGGAAGATTCTAACAGATCTAATAATGTCATTAATTATGAAAAGATGGATCCATTGGCAAGGATTGAGGATCTCCAAGTTAAGTTTTTTCGGCTTCTTCGGCGGTTAGGGCACTCAAATGACAATCTTTTGGTGGCAAAGGTTTTGTATAGGATACACCTAGCAACATCAATACGAGGAAGGGAATCAGATCTAAAAAGAGCCAGAAAGGTAGCAGCAGAACAAGAGGCAATTGACATACCCAAATTAAATTTCTCTGTAAGAATACTTGTCCTGGGGAAAACAGGTGTTGGAAAGAGTGCAACCATAAATTCTATATTTGATCAAAGAAAGACGATGACTGATGCATTTGAACCAGCCACTGATCGCATCCAAGAGATTGTTGGTACTGTATGTGGAATCAGAGTAACTTTTATCGACACCCCTGGCTTCTTACCTTCATCTAAAAGTAATGTGAGAAGAAATAGGAAGACCATGCTCTCTGTGAAGAGATTCATTAGAGAATCCCCACCTGATGTTGTTCTTTTTTTCGATCGGCTTGACCTCATCAACATGGGTTATAATGATTTCCCTCTTATGAAGCTTATGACCGAAGTCCTTGGTAGTGCAATTTGGTTTAACACCATCCTCGTCATGACTCATGCTTCTTCAACCCTTCCTGAAGGACCAAGTGGATTTCCAGTCAACTATGAATCATATGTAACCAGATGCACAGATTTGATGCAACACTTTATACACCAGGCAGTATCAGACAGAAAACTGGAAAACCCAGTACTTTTAGCAGAAAATCATCCTCAGTGTAAAAAAAATTTATTGGGGGAAAATATTCTTCCCAATGGACAAGCTTGGAAATCTCAATTCTTATTGTTATGCATATGTACCAAAATTCTTGGTGATGTTAGTACTCTCTTGGAATTTCAAGGCAGTATTGAGTTGGGGTCATCCAGCCCCCGGGTGCCTTCACTGCCACATCTCCTTTCATCTCTTCTACGGCACCGTGTATCAAACCCAAATGAAGCAGATAACGATGTTAATGATATTTTGCTTTCTGATGCAGAAGAAGAAGATGAATATGATCAATTACCTCCAATCCGAATCCTGACAAAATCTCAATTTGAGAGATTGACTAAATTGCAGAAAAGAGACTACCTTGATGAGCTGGATTACCGAGAGACTCTTTATTTGAAGAAACAGTTGAAGGAGGATGCTCGGAGGCAGAGGGAGAAGAAGCTTTGTGAAGCAGAAACTTTGGGTGAGGATGACTATGATGACCAGCAGACACCTCCAGAAGCTGTCCTGTTACCAGATATGGTAGTCCCTCCAACTTTTGACTCAGACTGCCCTGTACACAGATATCGCTGCCTTGCTACAAGTGACAAATGGCTTATGAGACCTGTGCTTGATCCTCAAGGATGGGATCATGATGTGGGCTTTGATGGTATAAACTTGGAGACGGCTATGGAAATAAAAAGGAATATTTATGCCTCAATTGCAGGGCAGATGAGCAAGGACAAGCAGAATTTCAGTATTCAGTCTGAATGCGCTGCTGCTTACACAGATTCTAGGGGGCCTACTTATTCTGTGGGTATTGATGTTCAATCTGCTGGTAAAGATCTTATATATACAGTTCACAGCAACACAAAACTGAGGACTCTCAAGTACCACATGCCTGACTGTGCAGTGTCATTGACATCATTTGGGAAGAAGTATTATGTTGGTGCCAAGATTGAAGATAATATATTGATTGGGAAGAGACTAAAGTTTGTAATGAATGCTGGCCAAATGAGGGGTCCTGGACAAGTGGCATATGGTGGGACTTTTGAAGCAACATTAAGAGGGCGAGACTACCCTGTGAGGAATGATATTATCAGTGTATCAATGACCGCTCTATCTTTTAAGAAGGAGATGGTGTTGGGTGGAGGTTTTCAGTCTGAGTTTCGGCCAGCACGAGGCATGAGAATGGCAGTTAATGCCAATTTAAATAGCCAGAAAATGGGGAAAGTTAGCATAAAGATGAGTAGCTCTGAGCACATTGAAATTGCACTAGTAGCCATTTTCTCAATTTTCAGGGCCATTTTGTGTAGGAAAGAGGCTGAAAATGGAAGAAAAGAGGCATTGGAGATGTGATGAATCTGTGTTGGCCCTTTTGCTGATAGATTTTCTTAGTTTGGAGAGGAAATAATAACCAGAAAGCATTTTATAGTCAGAACAAGGTTTTAGAACGTTGAAAAGAGTTTGGTGTTTCAGAGGTTGTCCGTTTTCTTTTTGCCCCATAATTTACTGAACATGTACCTATTCTAGAGGAGGTTAGATATGCTTTATTATTATTTTTTTAATGTATACTTGGAGGAGGCTAGATAGTGAGACTTTTTCCGTTTAAACTTGTGAAATGGACATGTCCGGTTGATTTGGCTTGTCTGGGGCCTGTGGGCACATAGCTCTGTAACAAGCAATAGCTGTTATAATTGTACAGGAGCACAAAGAAAATCAGTTCTATGATTCCTGGAATAAACATTCTTCATCTAGGTTCTAACATATGACTGTTCTTCCCCACTTACCTTCGTATCAGCACACTGCGTTATGATGATGTCAAGGCGTTCTTTAAACAAAATGGAATGGCAGAACCGTGGAAATTAAGAGAAGTTTATGCCACGCCTTGTTCGAGCTGGAGGAGGCTCCATTGGTGCTGCAAATTTGCACAGGTACGAACTTCACAGCTTCTGATTTAACCTTGTGGCATGTAAGTTGATTCTTTGAATTATGCTTATGAAACATGACATGCTGTGTGAAAAAAGATAGGTGAAAACTTGGATTAAATTAATGCTTTAATGATTGTCTGGGGAGGTAATGAATTAATTAGGTGTATCAAAAAGGGACACGAGCACTTTATCTCTTAGTGGGTTGATTCGGAGTGAACAGGATTAATTCTGATTCATTGAGGTAAAGAGCAGAAAAATAAAAAAATAAAAACGAAGTCAAAAATAAAATGATTGATGGTGGGCTACTCCATTTATTAGAAGGTGTAGTTGATATCTCTACTTATAGGACTTTAGCCTCACCAAAAACTGAATTGATGTGGACTCGCTCCCTTCAATTGTGCCGTGTGTCAATTAGAGTTACTGTCCAGAGAGACAGATCCTCACTTTAGTCTAATGAAGTCGGTGAGCACATCCACATCAATGTCCCAAGTCACCACAATTTAGGTGTAGTTGCAAATCTTTCGGAATCCCTTTGATAAAATTCAATTTGGTATCAATGAATTAGCTTTTCCTTAGTCAGGGATGGAGCTAGAAAATTAAGTTAATGAGGTAAAACAAAAAAATTGTTTTATTCAATTAAGAGAAAATGAAAGTATTTTATATAATAATAAATTATTTATTAAAAAACATAATGCATGTAAACTTTAATGGGTTGCAATAATTGAGTGGAAAACGAAAATAATTTTATAAAACAATAAATTTTTTATTTAATTTAATTTTATAATTATTTTTAATAAGTTTTTATTTTTTGAAATATTACTTATCATTTTATTATTAATATTATTAAAAATATCTTTCAATAAATATAATTAAAGAATCATTTAACAATTAATCTCTCGTTTGATTTTGTAAGAAATAAACTTGTAATATCTATAATTGTAATAGGTAATATTAATGTCAATTTCACAAATAAACAAACTAATAAGTATAATTATTATTAATCTAAATGTCAATTATTATACAATAAATATAATAATTATCAAATAAGTCTAAATTTTTAGCTAGATTTTTTTTCTTCTTTTTCTAATATATATATATATATATATATATATATATATATATATTTGAAATATAAATAAATTTATTTTTTTAAATCTATATCTATTACAAATAGATTTAAGATTTTCTTTTCAATACTGAAATACTGCACTTTTCATCATTGAGATTTTGTTTACTATTCTTTAGTGGGGATTATTTTGATTTCTTATCTTATTTGATAGGCTTTATTTAAGATTTTCTCTTCAATATTAAGATCATACACTTTTTAAGGTAATATTTTCTCTCTTTTAGTGAGATTTATTTTAATTTCTTATCATATTTGATGAGTTTTTTAGTAGTTTGAAATCAACTGTATCATTTAGTTAATTTTTTTATTAAAATACTTTGAATTTTTAAATATATGCGATGAAATCAACGAAGCCAATAATGCGATTTGTTCTACCTTTTGATCGATGTGTTGAGTCTTCATAAGGACTTGATCAATCTTAGTTTTCAATTATTTATATTTATATTATCTAAGAGAAATTATACTGTAATTATATCAAATTTTCTATTAAAAAGAATGGCAGGCATGCTTAATTCAATATAAATACCCATCACAGAAACTAGAATGTGCCAGCAGGTACTTGCAGCTCAATAATTGAATACGATAAGTTGATAACTCTTGAAATTCAACTGAGTCCTCTGTAACCTTGACTGGGGATGGGCAGTCAGCAGGGAAAGCAGCTTTATTTGAATACTAAAAATAGCATCGCAATCATGTTCAAAGCCCATTGAAAATGAATATTTTGGGTCTCCAAGGTACCCATTTCTAGTTCTACAAGAAAAATAAAAAAATAAAAGAAAAACGAATATTGGAAGAAACAAATTATTTTCACTTGCAAATACATGTTTTAAGAACAAAAAATGATTAAAAGAAAAAGAAAGCACGATTATCTTTAGGACAAAATTTGCCTTAGACAATGACATAAACTTTGCCATCATCTGAGTTAGAAATTTTTTTCTCTTTCATATATTCTTAAGCCATACTCGCAATCCATGCGCAAAGATGATATTTATATTTATTAATTTGTCTGAGCTGGTTAAGATTTCGTAACAAATAATTAAGATTCTCTTAAGGCAATGGCATATGCCAAGAAATGATGCGGCTTAAAATCCTGTGCCACTGAAAAGTATTGTTCAACTACCTCACCTGTTCTTCCCCAATAATAACCAAAAAAAATAAAAATAAAAATTCTCCGCCAAATAGCTCTCAAACAGTGTTTCTGCTAAAAATTGAAGGAAGTGATGCTTCTCAACGTTTTGAACTCCAAAGCAGGCAATCATCTAAAATTCCAATCAAGAATTCAATTTATTTAACACAGCTGAACACATGCATCCAAGATTTACAGCAAAAGAATTTCTTTTAACTTCGGATCACTGAGAAAAGATGGTAAATTTTTATTACAATTTCAAGGTGAAGAACCCCACAAAACCTCAGCTACAATGGTAGCAGCTTCAGCATCAGAAACAGAAGCTTCCTTAACTCTATTCAATATCTCTTGCTTGAATGCTCTTTTCTCTCTCTGCCTCAACCCTTCTCCAACCTCTAGTTGCACTGCAAATCTTGCTACGCAGCTTGCAAAGGGATGGCTATCTAAGAACCTCTTTTCCCTGCTCCCTCTCCTCTCTAGCTTTCCCTCAACCGTTTCCGTTTTATTAGTTTCTTTCTCATCAAACCTTCCCATGTCAATCAAATCACCACCAAGCACTGATCTTTGCAACTCCACAAGCTTCTTTATCAACCCTTCTTCGAGCATAGCCTCTACTGCCTCTTTGCGACCAAAATACCCAATTTCAAGAATGCAATCCATTGTTAGAACTCGAAGTTGCAGGTCTTTATGGTCCAAGAAACTAATGATTTTGGGTATTTCTTCATTGGACTCGATCTCGTCTGCCAGAGGTGACTTGATTAGCCTGATAAGTGTACAGAGTACTTTCATTGATTTCCAGGAAGCCATTGATACAAGAGCATGAATCAGGGGACCTATTAGAAATTGACCCACGAAAACATCTTTATTAAATCGAATCAAAGCTGCAACAACAAAAGCGCACTGTTCTCGAATCCTTTTGGAGAAATTGGAATTGCAGATGATTTTTTCAAGTAATAAAAGAATTTTGGATTTAAGAACCAAATCTTGTAACTCACGATTAAACCCTTGCGAAATCCGTTTCTCAAAGTGAGTTAACAAACTAACCAACTCGTCCTCGTTTTGTACAGTCTCTTTCAACAAAGTCGTCAAATTCTCGATGCTTTCACGATCGATCCAGGCTTGAATCTCAAACTCAATCGACCCAGCGACTCGGGAGATGGAGTTAGTGGAGACTCTGCGAGTCAAGAAATTCCGGAGGCTATGACCACTGGATTTCTTAAGAGTTTCAACGAGGGTTCTAAGGTAGGTAAGGTGATGGGAGAGAGTAGAGAGATGTGGGTCTTTACAGAGGATGGTGTCCGACTCTGTTTCGAGCTCTAACAGAGCTTTAATGGCGGGTGAGTTAGAATCAGCAGACTTGGGAGTGGGGTGGGCTTGGAGGTCGCGAGAGGCTTGTCTGAAAGCTTCAAGGACCTTGAGGACTCTCGAAATCTCCTCCTTGGAAGATGGGTTTTCCATTAATGGCCGATTCCAGTTGCAGTACTAGAAAGAGAGACAGAGAGACTTAGAGAAGAGGCGAGGATGCGCAGTATAAGGAGGAGGAAGAAGAGTTTCGCAGAGAAATGAATTCAACGACCAGTCAGAACTCAGAGTTGATGTAGCTGCTTTGGTTCGTGTAAGGAACAGCCACTTGTATATTATATTTCTGTCTTTTCTATATTTGTCTTCATATTAGTGAAGATTATGTTATATTATTTTCTTTATTATATATTTATTTTCTGCCCTTGTATTATTATTGAACATATACATAAAAAATTAATATGAAAAAAATACACTTAATGTAAATTTAATTTCATATAAAAACGATTTTAATAATTATTTAATTAAATATTTATATTAAAATTTACATAAATTAATTAAATTATATATAAAATATAGACATAAATAATTTAATTACTATTAAATTTATTCTTTATTAAAGTAAATATTTTATTATCTCTACATTTAAAATATTATTTTTTTAAAATATAAAAAAATATATTTTTATAATAATAAAAAAAATTGCCTGTCACCTTCATCATCAACCATCATATAATTACATATTTATTAAATATTTATTAATATTATTATTATTTTATTTTTTAATGAAAATGTAAAATAATGAAATAAATATTTTAAAAAATAAATCATTTAAACAAAATCATATTTTAGCGGATTATTTTGTGAGAGGATATTTAGAATAATTATTTTCCTAAAAATTACAATTTTTATTAAAATTACTTACTGAATATATTCAAGATGATAAATAATATTTATTTAATTTAATTTAATTTGGATTGATTCTTAAATATGTGACTGTTTATCCATATCAATTTATAGATCGAGCTTAATTTAAAATTTTAATTAAAAAGGTAGTTTTTTATAAAAACACTTTTTAATGTGTTATTTACAAATGATGAAATAAAAAATTAATAATAATAATATTTAAAATTTATATTTTTTATATAAAATTTAAAAATTAATAATATATATGTAAATATATATTTATAAAAATTTAATATTAATTAATTAAATTTATCTATTTATTTATAAAATATATAAAATGAGAGGGAGTAGTAATAAAATTGTTAAAAATATTTTTAATTTTTAAATTATTTATAACTATATTTTTTATTAGTTAAATTAATTACAAAATTTATATAAATTTAAAAGCCTTCAGATCTGAAGCGCCATTGAATTGGGTGGTGGTACGTGTTTTGCATGAGTCGTTAGGATTGGATTTTATTATTAGTTACCAAATATTTATTTATTATTCTTCAAAACTTTTCATTTGATTGTTGAAGTGTTGTTTTATCATATTGTATTTAATGTGGCAAATAAAATAAAATGGAAATAAGTTTAGTTTGCCCTCTGTATTTTTTAAAGATATTTAATTTAATTTATTTTTAAGTTTTGATCAAATTTAGTTATTTTACTTTTTATTTAAGTTTAAATTAACCCAATTGATATGCACGCGCCGAAATAAATTCAATTTATTCTTATACTTTTTAGGAATGTCTAATTTAACTTATTTTTAACTTTTGAGACCAATTTAATCCTTCTACATTTAGTTTAAATTCAAATTAATCATTTTTATTTTTTAATATTAAAATGTTATTTTTATTTTTAATAATTAATTAAATTATATAATAAAAATAATATTATTTAATATTAATAAATAAAATGAAAGTATGAAAAAATATTATTTTTATATTTTCATTATGTAATTAAAAATAAATTAACTAAATTGAAAAATAATCATTTTTTAATGTTAATTAAATAATTATAATTAGTTAATTTTTGTATATTTAAATTTTTAATGTTAATTAATAATATGGAAAAAAAATAATATTTTATATTTTTAATTTTATTTGATTATAATTTTCTAATTTTAATTAAGAAAATAAAATATAAAATAAAATTTTTTATTTTAAATAATTAAAATTAGTTATAATCATAATTTTAAATTAATTATATGAAAATAAAAATATTTTTTTATTATCTTTCAATTTAATTAATTTATTTTTAATTAATTAATGAAAATATAAAAAAAATATTTTTTATACTTTTATTTTCATTATTAATATTAAATAATATTATTTTTATTATTTAATTTAATTAATTATAAAAAAAAAATAAAAATAACATTTTAATATTAGAAAATGATAAAATGGGCTAATTTGAACTTAAATCAAAAGTAGAAGGGCTAAATTGGATATTCTTAAAAAGTGCAGGGACAAATTGAGATTATTTAAAAAAAAAAAAAAAAAAACAACTCATGCGCAAAGTGGTGCATGAGTTGCACATTAAGTCAATTTGAACTTAAACTAAAAATAGAAGGGTTAAATTGGACCAAAAGATAAAAATAAACTAAATTGAACTTCCTTAAAAAGCATAGAGGGCAAATTGAACTTTATTTCTAAAATAAAATTGATAAATAGTATTATTTTATCAATGGGAAGATACTATATGGATTAGGGCTGTGCACGATTTTTGAGGAATCAAACTAAACAGAAGAACCATACGGAACAAATAAAAACTGTACCAAACTGAATTTATCTTAATAGTTTGGTTCGATTATAGTTTTTTATTAAGAATTAAACCGGAACTGTATCAAAATCAAATCGAAATCGTATCAAATTGGAACCGAACAGAGAACCAACTTTATATTGTTTTTTTTCTATGTTTTTTAGATGTATTATATACTTTCAAAAAAAAAAAAATATATATATATATATATATATATATATATATATATATATATATATATATATATATATATATATATATATAATTATGAACTAAATACAACCTAATATTATATTTCATTTTTTATATTTTATTAATAATTTTAGTTATAAATACATTGAATTATCTCATAATTATTAATTATAAATATACTATTATCTATTTATATCTTATAGTTAAATATTATATTATTAACAAATAGTTAAAATATATATTATATGATACACTTATACTATTATATTTATAATATATTTAATCTTAAATTATATATACACCTTATAATAAAAAGAATATATAATTTAGGTATAACTAAAAGATATATTATATTATATATTATGTATTAAAAACTCAATTCAAAAGTTAGATATTAATTTAAATATGACTTTTTAAGAAAATAGTTACATAAAATTATTTTAAAAACCGAGAACTGAACTGAAATCATACCGAATTGAAATAAAACTGAAGAATTGATAATCATATCGAACCGAAACTGAAACAATGAAGAATAGAATCAGAACCGTATCAAAATTTTGGTTCAATTCTAATTCTTAGGCAAACCCCAAGCTAAACTGAGACCGAACACTCCTAATATGGATTACAAAAATTACTAGCATCAACTATAATACATTATCAAAGAAAGGGCTAATTTTTAATAAATGTAACTGAATTTATGCAATTATAATATTAAAATTCCTTAAATGAAAATAAAATATAAAATTTTCTCAACTTTTAAAATTTACACGGTAAAACTTTTTAATATTCGATCATCGATTTTTCGGTTAACATTGACGTGAAATTAAATATGTAATATAAAATTTTCTCAACTTTTAAATTTTATATAATAAAATCCTTTTAACCTTCAATTATCGATTTTCCAGTTAAGCATTGACGTGAACAGATTCAACATAATACTTAGTATGCAATCTCTCCTCACATGTATAAAATTATTCTCTCTCATCTCTCCTCACTATACTTTAACAAACCATTATATCAGAAAAGCTGGCTAATTAAGCCCCACATTGACTATAGTGTAACATCCTTACTTTAGTTAGTCCGTACAGTCACTATTCAGGCGACCAATGTCGATATGGGCAACTAGAATATTTGAAATTATAAATAGACTAGAGTGAGGAGTTATAAATAAACCAAATAATGCTCATAAAAATCAAAGAAAATTTTTAGAAATTAAATACACTAAGGTTAAACGAGCCTAAACCCCAGGGATGAGTAACCCGAAAGGGAAGTGACGGTGAAGGCCGTTAGCAACCCTAGACCTGGGGAAAATTTATAAAATAATTTTTGGGACTCCAGAGAAGGATCATTGAGGTTCTTATGGCATTAGAATGCCAAGAAAATGCTTAAAAAAAAAATTTAATCGATACAAACAATTTTGGCTCGTTAAGCCAAACAGATGGCATTTTGGTCATTTCGTCTTCAGAGATGATTTTTGACCACCTTGTCCATTTTTGTAAGTGAATCATATGACATAAAATATGAACAAACATTGATGAAAAATTAATTAAAAATGAATAGCAAAGGAAAGAAAAGAAAATGAAAATAAATTGGATTTATTACCTAATCCTTAAGTAAGCATGAGGTCATTAAAATCTTTGGCCAATCAAAATTCAAGAAATACAATTATAACACATTAAAAATAAAAAAAAAAAGAGGGCAGAAATCTGAAACAAACTAGCAGCCCTCTCCCTTCCTCAAAACGTCATATATGCTCTCTCCCTCACTCCTCCATTAACAAGCTTCCTAACCTTCATTTTTCCTAGTTTTCTTCCAACAAAAACCCTAAGTGTTAACACAAAAGCTTGCTCTTTCATCTTGGTGAATCTTTTGGGAGCAAAAAAAAATCAAAATGAAGAGTTCTTGCAAGCTTTGGATTAGCTCCATTAGAGGTTAGTGACTAACCTTGATTTTTATCTTTCAATTCATGTTGAAGGAGTGGTAATTGATGCAAATTTACAAAAAAAAAATTTAGTAAATATCATGTGTATGTCTTGCTTAAAATCCCAGCAGCCTTGAACTTGGTTGAGTTTTGAAGAATTCTTAGAACTAAAATGGTATTGTGGCTGCCCTTAACGTTGATTTATTGATTAGGATAGTGAATGCAAGTTTTGAGATGGTTGAGCTAGGGTTTGAGCATGAAATTGAGACTTGTTCATGTATTTGGTGAAAGAGAGTTTTAATGGTCAATTATTGACCATTTGGCTGTGTGTGAATAAGAAATGAAGTGGTTTGTGTAGTGGGAATTGAAGTTAGAGTGGCTGCCCTTGGTGACCTGCAGGACTGGGTATGAGTCTAGCAGGTTTAAGCAGCAATAACTGGAGTTGTTGTTAGTAGTATGCCCTAGAGCATATCATTTAGTATGTATCTTGTACATATTTTTATTAATAAAGGCATTTCCACTTTTCCGTTTACATAATATATTTATGTGTAATAGAAAAGGTCCATTGATATTTTGTTAGAAATATTATTCTTAAGTTGTTAAGAATATGAGTGACAATATTTCTAGCACGAAGTATCATAAATAGGTTCACAATCGAGGATACTTCATAATAAGGACATGACTTATCCAGAAAGATTGTATTCATGTTTGTTCCCAAGTTATTTATATGAGATATAAATAAGATGGAATGGTGAGTCTCATGCCATATAACAAACATGATAGGCACTTATAAATGATAAGTAGGCCGAACCAGTGACGCTTATGACAAGCACATGGAGTTTACTCTTGTCAATGTTTTGTCATAAATCATATCAGTGCATATAATCTTTAGACCTGAGATAGCACAGTTATCTTGTATATAGGTAGTTTGAGTTTGATACTGCTTTCATACTTGTACTATGTATGGGTATATGGGCATGTGTTGGCTCCTGCTAGTTATATATGGAGGTAGGTGTTGATCAAGATGGAATCTGTTCCTCTAAGTAAATAGAGATAAAATCCTATGTTCATTTAATTGTTCTTGATGTTTCAAGTTCCTGGCCAGGACAGATAGATTTATTTAGAAAGAGTTTCGATGAGAAAATCTTTTAATCAAGAACTGGAATTAAAAGAGAACATAATATTCATAGCAAATGGAGTTTGACATAAACCATGACTCAAATTGAGTTGGGATTTTGTAACAGAGAGATTCTAGTGCATGGTAACATATGATTATAGGTTCATTTAAGGTAAATCTTATTACTAATTGGGTGGCCATGGCATGCTATGCTAGGTGTTAACCATGGTCTATGAGGTTCATAAAATGATTTAGAGAAATCATTTATGGTAAGAAAGAGTTCTGATGATATTAAGAGTTGATATCATGTCTCATTGCCAATTAGTGATGAGCCTAGTAAGTCACACACATACACAAGTTATCACCTATTTAAATATGATTTAATTAATTAATTAAAGAGTTTAATTGATTAATTAAATAGATTTGGTTTGCAATTAAATTGCAAAGTCCCTAGCATGACTTGAAACCAAATCTAGATTATTGGATGTGTAGTATAAATTAAATTTATATTTAAAGTGTTTAAATATGAATTTAATTGATGAGAAATTAATTAATAGAGATTAATTAATTAATTTATATTTGATATAAATTAATTAGAAGAAGAAAATAATTATTTTGAGTTGAGAACTCAAAATTAAGACACAGGGGCATTTTGGTCATTTCACAGTGTGACACGTGGCACCATGAGATGGTGACACATGGCATAACACATAAGCTTGCCAAATGTTTTTAAATCATGTAAGATGATTAAAATCAAGATTAAATATAGGTTTGACACTTGGCACAATGTGATTGGGTCACTTAAACCTAGAGCTAATCAAAAGGTGACATGTGGCTAGGGTTTAATGTGTTAACCTAGCTATTTAAGTGTGGTTATGAAAAGAAAACATAACCAGCAGCCTCTCCTCTCATTTGTCACGCCATTTTGAGCCTCTCCAGCTATTCTTCTTCATCTCTCATCAATTCAAAGAGATTAGCCATCAATCTCTTGAATTAAGAACACTAGAAATTGTTTCTAGTGTCCTGTTTACATCTCTAATCTCTTAAAAGGCAGAACTTGAATTTCTAATTAATAGAAAAGGCTTTAGAAGCTTTTCAAGGGCTTCCATAGGTGTTCTTGGTGTGGACAAGCTAGAGGGACAACATCTGGTGTCCTGAAGATGAATCTCAAAGGCGCAGACACGCTGCAGCACATCAAGAGGTTAGTGTAATCGTTCTTGATTTAATCTAGGGTTCTAAAATTAATCTGATTAATTTTAAAATCTTAAATGGCAAATACAGATCCAAAAACATATTAAAAGAGTTTTAATATGTTGTTTATCATTGAAATCAAATAGATAAAAATAAATCTTGCATGGTGCATGTGACCCTAGGTGAAAATTTTTGAATTCAATGGTATAATCTTGTGTTTTTCACGCTTCCGTTCCTTCAGTTGTAGAGGTTCAATTGGTGCAAGGCTAATTGGACATGAAACTAGACACATAATGGCACAACTTTGGTGAAGAAACCATGCCCAGAAAACCAAACCAAGTTGACCTAAAGATTGCCCTAATCCGGGTGACCTGCAATCGGCCTGGGTAAAATGACTAAATGCAGTGTTTAGTCATTTGGTCATAACTCAATGTAGAAAGGTCCAATTGACCTGAAATTTTACGAGCAACAAGCTGAGATATAGACCTACAACTTTCATGAAGAAACCTAACCCAAATTATGATCATAACATATTCAAAAAGTGAACTATAGTCACTACTCAAAATACTGTAGATTTGGTCAGTCAAGAAAATCTGGAAAATTTGTAATCCAGCCAGTTGTGGTTTTTGAACTATAACTTGAGCTACAAAACTCCAAATGGAGTGATTCAAAAAAATAAATGTAACTAGACAAAATAAGGAACAACTTTCATGTTGACCACTTTGCCAAATTTTCACTGCAAAAATGACTAATGGAACAGTAAACACAAAGTTTGAAATCTGAAAATTTTGAACAATTAACATTAAGCTTAGAAATGGTATTGGCAACCAATACCAACAATTTTAGAATGCAAAATGTGGTATGTTGGGAGTGTTAAAACCAATGTATCTATTGTCCATGTAAAAGTCAACATTTTTGTTGACTAATGAATTGAATAGTAACACTTAAACTTGAATTTCAAGAATTGTATAATTTAAGAGTGTAGCATGCCCTAGTACACCTAGCAAGATTGGTTTGGATAGGTTGGCATGCCAATAGGGTTCTGTTAGCAGTACTGCATATGGCTTCATGCCATTCTGTGTTTTATGGCCTCAGGTGCCATTCTATGATATAATAGTCTTTGGCTATGTTGATTTAGTTGTTATATTCGGGTTTTATCCCTGATAATTATTACAGCTTATTAGTTGTTTTGTTGCACACTGGGAGACACAATGTGACCGATGGTGTGATGGTCCGAGGTACTTAGTACCCAGTACCAGTTTACCCGTTTATCCAGTCCAGTCGACTAGTATGGGTTACTCGGGCAATGATAATAAATCTTACCAAATTTTAATCGAATAATACTGCAATAAATATCAGAAATTAAGTCTACCAAAGATGTAAATATACATTCTGTATATTTACTTTATTTTAGTTATTTTATTTTATATTGTCACCACTAAGCAGAATTGCTTAGCGCGTCGCTTTTGCCACGCACAGGTACTGGAGACATAGCTGGGGAGCCCAGCAGACATCAGACCGGGTGAACTTTCAGAGCTGCATACTGAGTCCAGAGTCACCTCACATCTGCAGTGCACTTGGTAGGACATTAGGACTTTGTGTGGCATTTTGTATTTTTGCATTTTGTATTAGTTTTAGATTGTAACTAGAAACTTTTGAAATTATGTGACAATGTAAATATATGAAATTTCATGTTATTGAAATTTTCTGTATATTATGTTGAAAAATAAAATGTTGAAAAATATACATGAATGTGCTTCAAGTGATGATGTGAACAAAAAAAAAATTCTGAAAATAGTGTTGTGATTTTGAGATTGAGTTGAGATGTGTGTATAATGGAGTTCTGGATTTGAAAATTTTATTGGAAGTGTCTTTTAAACAGGTTCAGAAGAACTGTTTTTCCAATTTATAGCCAGCACTCTGCCGAATTTTCTATAAAATTTGCGAAAAAATTCAGATTAATCAAAATTGTAGATAAATGAGTTTAAAAAGGGTAACTTGAAATGGAAATGTGAATTGGTGCTCCAGCACACTGTGTGGCATATCTTGCTTGGCTACACTACAGACGGGTAAGGGGTGTCACATTTAGTGGTATCAGAGTATCGGTTTAGGCATTTCTGGGCCTAGATAGAGTGCATACCATTGCATTGCATTTGTAAGTGTTGAGGTAACACTGATGTAGATCTGTTTGTTTTCTTATTTTTATTAGGATATGGATCCTGCTTCTCAAAGAGCAATTGATGAAGAGGTGGAGAGTCGTGCTCCACCAAGGGCTGAATCTGGGGGCAGGGGAGAATCTGCTCCACCAACAACTGAGTCACCTGCCCAACCTCAGTTTGCATTATTTCAACAAATGACCGAGTTTTACCGGCAAATGATGGGGGCAATTCTACCACCACAACCACAGCCACAACCTCCACCAGCACCACATAAGTCCTATCTGGAGAAACTGTGAAAACATGGGGCTGTGGATTTCTTTGGGAAGAAGGAGGATGATCCCATGACAGCAGAAAACTGGTTGGATAGAACAATCAGAGTGCTGAAATAGCTTAATAGCACCCCCGAGCAGAACCTAGAGGGTGCTGTGTCCCTACTTCAAGATGATGCATATCAGTGGTGGGACACAGTAACCAGTGAGGTGCAACCGGAACGGATCACCTGGGAATTCTTCCTCACAGAGTTCAGGAAGAAATATGTCAGTAAAGTATACTTAGAAGAAAGAAGAAGAGAATTTATCAGTCTGAGACAGAGACAACTATCAATGGTAGAGTATGAGCGAGAATTCGTCAGACTGAGCCGGTATGGGAGGGAGATAGTCCCTACAGAGGCAGAGAGGTGCAGAAGGTTCGAAGAAGGGCTCAATGACAATATTAAAGTCATGATAACAGCATTGGAGATCACAGATTTTGCCAAATTAGTAGATGCTGCATCGAAAGTAGAAAGAGTCCGAATAAATGAGCAAAATAGAAGGGAAAGATAGCAGAAGAGGGGTCCAGGTCAATCCAGTTCATTTTCTACTCCCAGTAAGAAGAGTAAGGGTCCTCCTGCTCAGGGTTCAGGAAAACCACAAGGTCAGGGTCAATCTCAGGGGCCCAGACCACAGTTTACACCTAGGAGAGGCCAGTTCACACCATCAGTGGGTAGCTCTCCAGGGACGGTGTTTAGGGGACCAGCCCCAGCATCTTATGCCTCTCCGTACTGCCAGAAGTGGCATAAGGGGGACTGTTGGCGAGTAACTGGTACATGCTTACGGTGTGGATCTACAAAACATCAGATTAAAAATCGTCCGAAGAGAACTACTACAGCTACTCCAACACAAGGAGACAGACCTGCTCCTGCACCACAAAGGGGTAGGAAGCCCGGTAAATCTGAAGCAGCTGGTCCATCACTGAGGCCTGCATCTGAGTCAGGTGAAAGGCTAGAAGCCAGAGTACCTGCCAGGGCCTATGCCATCAAAGCTCAGGAGGAGCAAGATGCCCCGAACGTCATCAAGGGTACATTCTCTCTCTACAACGCTTCTGTGTATGCATTGGTGGATCCAGAATCCACTCATTCATACATCTGCATCAAACTACCTGTAGAGAAGGGAGTTTCAGTAGAGGAGAGTGATTAAGATATTCTGCTCACAAATCCACTAGGCCACAGTGTGGTAGTGAATAAGGTGTATAAAGGTTGCCCGTTGAGGATTCAGGAATATGAATTCTCGGCAGACCTAATTGAATTGCCCTTCCACGAGTTTGACGTGATTTTAGGAATGGACTGGTTGTCACGTTATCAGGCAATAGTTGATTGCAAGTTGAAGAGGATTTCTCTGAAAACTTTTGAGGGTAATGAGATTACTGTTGTGGGTGAAAGGACAGATTTCCTGTCCAATGTTATCTCAGCCACAGTTGCAAAAAGAATGAATGAGAAAAGGCTATGAAGCTTACCTAGCACACGTGGTTGATACTAGGCAGGCTAAGCCGAACTTGTGTGATATACCCACAGTGAGAGACTTCTCAGATGTGTTTCCTGAAGAATTGTCTAGTTTACCACCAGAAAGGGAAGTCGAGTTTGCTATTGAGGTAATGCTGGGTACAGCACTAATTTCTATTGCTCCTTATAGGATGGCACCCATTGAATTGAGAGAGTTGAAAATTCAGTTGCAGGAGTTACTCGATAAGGGGTTCATACGCCCTAGTGTGTCACCATGGGGAGCTCCAGTGCTGTTTGTGAAGAAGAAGGATGGAACCTTGAGATTGTATATTGATTACCGGCAGTTGAACAAAGTAACTATGAAGAATAAATATCCGTTGTCCAGAATTGATGATCTGTTTGATCAGTTGAAGGGAGTCGGTGTATTTTCAAAAATTGATCTTAAATCAGGGTATCATCAGTTGAGGGTAAAGAATGCAGATGTATCAAAAACTAATTTCAGAACCCGGTATGGGCATTATGAATTTCTAGCGATGTCGTTTGGGTTAACAAGCACTAGTAGCATTTATGGACCTTATAAACCGTATCTTCCATCCATACTTAGATCGGTTTGTAGTGATCTTTATTGATGATATTCTGGTGTATTCCAAGACCAGGGAAGAACATGATGAACATTTGAGAATTGTTCTGCAAACACTGCGAGAAAAGAAGCTGTATGCTAATTTGTCCAAGTGTGACTTCTAGATGAGTGAAATCTCCTTTCTTAGACACATAGTATCAGCTGAGGGAATTAGAGTGGATCCCAAAAAGATAGAAGCAGTGATGGAATGGAAGCCTCCCAGAAATACAACTGAGATCAGAAATTTTTTGAGGCTAGCTGGGTATTACAGAAGATTTGTGAAGGAGTTTTCTCTTATAGCTGCTCTAATGACCAAGTTATTACACAAGAATGTGAAATTTGGCTGGAACGACAAGTGCCAAGCCAGTTTTGAGAGGCTAAAGGCTATGCTGATAGAAGCACCAGTGTTAACACAGCCAGTGTCGGGAAAAGACTTTGTGGTCTATAGTGATGCCTCGCATAATGGGTTAGGGTGTGTA
Organism: Hevea brasiliensis; assembly: GCF_030052815.1. Lineage (NCBI taxonomy): Eukaryota > Viridiplantae > Streptophyta > Magnoliopsida > Malpighiales > Euphorbiaceae > Hevea > Hevea brasiliensis. The sequence continues at coordinate 20,825,450 of NC_079509.1, read as the reverse complement.
TTGATGCAAGAGGAGAAAGTGGTCGCCTATGCTTCCAGGTAGTTAAGACCACATGAACAGAATTACCCTACTCATGACCTGGAGTTAGCAGCAATAATCTTCGCACTGAAGATATGGAGGCATTATTTGTATGGTGAAAAATGTTACATCTATACAGACAACAAGAGTCTAAAATATTTGCCAACCCAGAAGGAGCTCAATCTTAGACAGAGGCGATGGATTGAGTTCCTAAAGGACTATGATTGTGTGATAGATTATCATCCTAGGAAGGCAAATGTAGTTGCTGATACCTTGAGCAGAAAATCCATCACAGCTTTAAGATCACTAAATGCCCGTCTGTCCTTAGCTCAAGATAGAGCTATTTTGGCTGAGTTACAAGTGAGGTCATACCTACTACAGCAGATACAAGATGGGCAGAAGGCCGATGAAAAATTGATGGCTATTGTGAGTAAATTCCAGAGGGAAAGGAAACTGATTATGAGATGAAAACGGATGGGTGTCTGTACTATAGAGGAAGAGTGTGTGTACCAGATGATGGGAAACTGAAGACTAGATTCTAAAAGAAGCACACACTAGTGTTTATGCTGTGCACCCAGGAAGCACAAAAATGTATAATGATTTGAAGCCTCATTATTGGTGGCCTGGTATGAAGAAGGATATAGCTGACTATGTTACTAGTGTTTGATATGTCAGCAAATTAAAGCAGAACATCAAGTTCCATTATGGTTGCTACAGCCTATAAGCATACCTGAATGGAAATGGGACCGGATCACTATGGATTTTGTTAGTGGTCTACCTCTCACCCAGAAGAAGCATGATGCAGTATGGGTGATAGTGGATAGATTGACAAAGTTAGCACATTTTTTGCCAGTTAGGACTGACTACTCACTGGAGAAGCTAGCAAAATTGTATATCAGTGAGATAGTTAGACTGCATGGAATCCTACTTTCCATCATATCTGATCGAGACCCAAGGTTTACATCGAGATTCTGGAAAAAGTTATAAGAAGCCTTGGGTACACAACTCCGCTTTAGCACGGCTTTTCATCCTCAGACGGATGGACAGTCAGAACGAGTAATCCAGGTAAACGTAAAAACTAATTGAATTTTCACAAATAATAAATTGAAATGATAGTAACAATGTGAATTATGTAATAGATCCTAGAGGATATGCTGAGGAGTTATGTCATTGAGTTTGAGGGGAGTTGGGATAGATATCTCTCACTAGCAGAATTTACATATAATAATAGCTACCAAGCTAGCATTCAAATGGCCCCGTATGAAGCACTGTATGGGAGGAAGTGTAGAACCCCAGTATGTTGGATAGAATTGGGCGAAGATAAGCTGGTAGGACCAGACCTGGTGAAACAGACTGAGGAGAAAGTGAAGATAATCAAAGGTAATTTGAAAGTTGCCTCAGATAGACAAAAATCTTATGCCGACTTTAAGAGAAAAGAGATAGAGTATGCAGTTGGCGACAAAGTGTTTCTCAAAGTCTCACCATAGAAGAAAGTACCAAGGTTTGGAAGAAAGGGTCAATTAAGTCCTAGGTTCATTGGCCCATATGAAGTCATTGAACGTGTGGGACTAGTGGCCTATCGGCTAGCTTTACCACCAGAACTGGATAAGATCCATAATGTATTCCATGTTTCTATGCTAAGAAGATATCGCTCAGACCCTTCACATGTCATCTCCATGGAAGAGATTAAAATCCAACTGGACTTGACATATGCAGAAGAACCCACACGGATCTTGGCTCGAGAAGTGAAGGAACTGAGAAATAAACAAATTCCACTAGTGAAAGTACTTTGAAAGAACCATAATATTGAGGAGGCAACTTGAGAAAGTGAAGAGACGATGAGGTAATAGTTCCCTCAACTGTTTGCATCAGGTAAATTTCGAGGACAAAATTTTTATTAGAGGAGAAGAGTTGTAACATCCTCACTTTAGCTAGTCTGTACAGTCTACTGTTCAGGCGACCAATGTCGGTCTGGGTAGCTAGAATGTTTGAAATTATAAATAAACTAGAGTGAGAAGTTATAAATAAACCAAATAATGCTCATAAAAATCAAGGAAAATTTTTAGAAACTAAATACACTAAGGTTAAACGAGCCGAAACCCCAGGGATGAGTAACCCGAAAGGGAAGTGATAGTGAAGGCTGTTAGCAACCCTAGACCCTAGGAAAATTTATAAAATAATTTTTGGGACTCCAGAGAATGGTCATTGAGGTTTTTATGGCATTAGAATGCCAAGAAAATGCTTAAAAAAATTTTTCAATCGGTACAAATAATTTTGACTCGTTAAGCCAAACGGAGGACATTTTGGTCATTTCGTCTTCAGAGATGATTTTTGACCACCTTGTCCATTTATGTAAGTGAATTATATGACATAAAGTATGAACAAACATTGATGAAAAATTAATTAAAAATGAATAGCAAAGGAAAGAAAAGAAAATGAAAATAAATTGGATTTATTACCTAATCCTTAAGTAAGCATGAGGTCATTAAAATCTTTGGCCAATCAAAATTCAAGAAATACAATTATAACACATTAAAAAAAAAAAAAAAATAGGGCAGAAATCTGGAACAAACCAGCAGCCCTCTCCCTTCCTCAAAACGTCACCTATGCTCTCTCCCTTACTCCTCCATTAACAAGCTTCCAAACCTTCATTTTCCCTAGTTTTCTTCCAACAAAAACCCTAAGTGTTAACACAAAAGCTTGCTCTTTTATCTTGGTGAATCTTTTGGGAGCAAAAAGAAATCAAAAGGAAGAGTTCTTACAAGCTTTGGATTAGCTCCATTAGAGGTTAGTGATTAACCTTGATTTTTATCTTTCAATTCATGTTGAAGGAGTGGTAATTGATGCAAATTTACAAAAAAAAATTAGTAAATATCATGTGTATGTCTTGCTTAAAATCCCAGCAGCCTTGAACTTGTTTGAGTTTTGAAGAATTCTTAGAGTTAAAATGGTATTGTGGCTGCCCTTAACATTAATCTATTGGTTAGGATAGTGAATGCAAGTTTTGAGATGGTTCAGCTAGGGTTTGAGCATGAAATTGAGACTTGTTCATGTATTTGGTGAAAGAGAGTTTTAATGGTCAATTATTGACCATTTGGCTGTGTGTGAATAAGAAATGAAGTGGTTTGTGTAGTGAGAATTGAAGTTAGTGTGGCTACCCTTGGTGACCTGCAGGACTGGGCATGAGTCCAGCAGGTTTGAGCAGCAATAACTGGAGTTGTAGAGGTTCAATTGGTGCAAGGCTAATTGGACATGAAACTAGACATATAATGGCACAACTTTGGTGAAGAAACTATGCCCAGAACACCAAACCAAGTTAACCTAAAAATTGCCCTAATCCGAGTGACCTGCAATCTGCCTGGGTAAAATGACCAAATGAACAGTGTTTATTCATTTGGTCATAACTCAGTGTAGAAAGGTCCAATTGACCTGAAATTTTACCAACAACAAACTGAGATATAGACCTACAACTTTCATGAAGAAATCTAACCCAAATTATGACCATAACATATTCAAAAAGTAACCTGCAATCACTACTCAAAATACTGTAGATTTGATCAGTCCAGAAAATCTGAAAAATTTGTAATCCGGCCAGTTGTGGTTTTTGAGCCATAACTTGAGCTACAAAACTCCAAATGGAGTTATTCAAAAAAAGAAATGTAACTAGACAAAATAAGGAATAACTTTCATGTTGACCACTTTGCCAAATTCCCACTGTAAAAATGACTAATGGAATAGTAAACACAAAGCTTAAAATCTAAAAATTTTGAATAATTAACATTAAGCTTAGAAATGGTATTGACAACCAATACCAACAATTTTAGAATGCAAAATGTGGTATGTTTGGAGTATTAAAACCAATGTACCTATTGTCCATGTAAAAGTCAACATTTTTGTTGACTAATGAATTGAATAGTAACACTTAAACTTGAATTTCAAGAATTGTATAATTTAAGAGTGTAACATGCCCTAGTACACCTAGCAAGATTGGTTTGGATAGGTTGGCATGCCAATAGAGTTCTGTTAGCAGTACTGCATATGGCTTCATACCATTCTGTGTTTTATGGCCTCACGTGCCATTCTGTGACATAATAGCCTTTGGCTATGTTGATTTAGTTGTTATATTCGGGTTTTATCCTTAATAATTATTACAACTTATTAGCTATTCTGTTGCACACCGGGAGACACAATGTGATCGATAGTGTGATGATCCGAGGTACTTAGTACCCAGTACTAGTTTACCTGTTTATCCAGTCCAGTCAACTAGTATGGGTTACTCGGGCAATGATAATAAATCTTATCAAATTTTAATCGAATAATACTGCAATAAATATCAGAAATTAAGTCGACCAAAGATGTAAACATACATTCTGCATATTTACTTTATTTTAGTTATTTTATTTTATATTGTCACCACTAAGCAGAATTGCTTAGCTTGTCGCTTTTGCCACGCACAGGTACTGGAGACGTAACTGAGGAGCCCAACAGACATCAGACCAGGTGAACTTTCAAATATGCATACTGAGTCCAGAGTCACCTCACATCTGCAGTGCACTTGGTAAGACATTAGGACTTTGGGTGGCATTTTGTATTAGTTTTAGATTGTAACTATAAACTTTTGAAATTATGTGACAATGTAAATATATGAAATTTCATGTTATTGAAATTTTCTGTATATTATATTGAAAAATGAAATGTTGAGAAATATACATGAATGTGCTTCAAGTGATGATGTGAACAAAAAAAAAATTCTGAAAATAGTTTTGTGATTTTGAGATTGAGTTGAGATGTGTGTATAATGGAGTTCTAGATTTGAAAATTTTATTGGAAGTGTCTTTTAAATAGGTTCAGAAGAACTGTTTTTTCAATTTATAGCCGACACTCTGTTGGATTTTCTATAAAATTTTTTGAAAAAATTCAGATTAATCAAAATTGTAGATAAATGAGTTTAAAAAGGGTAACTTGAAATGGAAATGTGAATTGGTGCTCCGGCATACTGTGTGACATATCTTGCTCGACTACACTATAGATGGGTAAAGGGTGTTACATATAGTATGAGAGAGAAAAGAAAAATGTTAAATAAGCTTCATATTGAATCTGTCCACATTAATATTAATTTAACTAGAAAACTAGTAATTAGGGACTAAAAAATTTTATTATGTAAAATTTAAAAGTTAAAAGAATTTTATATTATATTTTTAAATTAAAAAGTTATAGTGTTATCATTGTATAAGTTTGAATGATATTTATTGAAATTTATCCTAAAAAAAAAAGGAATACTAATGAGTTTTAGTTTAATAATATTATAATTATCTTTAAAATTATGAAATTTCGAATTTAAATTTTTATTAAAATTATATTAAAAAATTAAAAATTCTTATCAATTAAGATTTAAAACATAAAAAAGAAAAAAAAAAAAAAAACCTTTCAAACAAATAGGTTGGCTTTAAAAGAACATAGAAAAATAGGAAATGGCAAACAAAGCTCTTCCATATTTGAGGCTTCGTCTTGGGAGGAGTTTTCTTTCAGAGAGGTTTGTCAAGTTTGAAAACCTTTAACTTGTATTAAAGAGAGCGGAAAATCTTTTAAAGTAAGATTTTTGAAAATTTTTAAAAAACTTAAAAAAATTTTCGTTTTCTAACCCACTAAATTAATAGATTATGGATTTTTTTTTTAATCTTTAAAAACATTCTTTTCTTTCCAAATACTAAAAAAATATAAAGATTTGAAAATAATGAAAACCTTATTTTAGAAAATAAAATTATTTTATAAAATCTTACTTTATTTTTCTTAAATAAAGTGTACAGCATTTTTGTTTAAATTTTATGTATGGAATTTAAGATATCAATACATTTATAGCCTACCAACTTAATGAGTTGAAAAAATTAAGGATTTTAAAAGTTTTGAAACATCCAAAAATATTACCATGGCTGAAAAAATCCCCATCCTAAATAAACCGATTAATTTAAAATTTCATGAGCACTACATGAGTTGCTAGGATTGGATTTTATTATTAGGTTACCAAATATTTATTTATTATTCTTTAAAATTTTTAATTTGACTATTAAATGATTTTTTTGTCATATTGTATTTAACATGACAAATAAAAAAAATGGATCATTGGTATTATTTTATAAATGTGAAGATATTACTGTTATTTTACTAGTTATTTACTGTTAAATATTAGTCGTTAGTGATTAGTTATTTATATAATAATTTAAAATAAAAGTGTTTGATAAAAATAATTATTGAATTAACTATTAAATATAAAGATAATAATATTATTTTATTGACTCTTGTTAAAATATTCTCTCAAATTAAGAGGAGTAATTTTTTATAAATTATTATTTTAATTTCTAAATATTAATATAAATATACTACTAAATATTTTAACTATGATCAAAATACTAAAAAAAATTATTGCCAAACTGGGCCGCAATATATTCTCTCTCAATTTTTATTTGTAGTTGATGTGGGACTCAAGCATACTTTCATCTTTATTATTTTAAAATTAATATTTTTAATTCTTTATATTTTAATTATTATTATTATTATTATTTGTAAAGAAGATATAAACATTTAAAATATTAAAAATGATAATATAGACAATTAAAATTTAAATACCAAAGACCAAAGTTTTCTTTTTCCAAGAGAAATTTGAAAGAGTATTTTATAACCAATCATTTTTTCTTTTATTGGTATCAACTTGCTAAATAGAAAAAGGTTTTTCTAACTTGCACTCAATAAAATTCATTAAATATCTTTATTTATTATTAATTTTATATTAAAAATTATCAATATTATATAAAAATAATACAATATCATATAAAAAATATATTTTCTTATATTATTAATACAAAATTAATAATAAATAAATATATTTAATAATCTTGTAATTACGTATTAAAAAAAATCCTTTTTTTGTGATTTTAATTAAAATTTAAATGAAAGATTTTAATATTTCAAAGATATTTTGATATTATTGAAATAAAGATATTAATTTAATGATATTTGTGGACATGTGTAATTTGTACTTTGGTAAGGGAACATAAAATGTGATTTGGCTGCTCCACTCATCATCCACGATCACTTTCATTTAAAATTTCATTTAAATGAAAAAATTTATTCATCCCTAAGTTCTATCATTAATCTGTATGTGTGATTTATTTAAAAAAAATGTAAAAAATACTAAATTAATATTAACTCCAATGATTAACATAATTCTAATGATCAACTCAATTAATAATTAATTTTATTTCTTATTGATGAAATTTTATAGTTTGTACACTTGTGAAAAATTAAGGTATTATTTTGAAAAATTTTTGTGAAAATTAAAAAATAAAGTTTCGTTTTTATATGTTTTAAAAAATTAATTTTTTAATTTTTTTTATAATCTAATTAAGGTTAAAAAAAAAATTTTAAGTTAGTTTTCAATCTTTTATCTATTTTTTTAAATAAAAAAAAAACAATTTTTTAGCTAAAATTATGTTACAAAGGTAAATTTTAATAAGACAATTTTATTAATAGAAATATGTTTTCGAGACTTCTCATTTTTCATTGAAAAAACAAATAATTAAAAAAAAATTAACTCTAATTTTTAACATATTTTATATATTAAATTATAAAATACTCCAATAATTTTTTAAAATAAATTATTTATAATAAAAAAATTCTTACACAATTATATAAAAATTTTATTTCTTTCAAAATAAATTATGTATTAAGTTAAAAAAATTAAATTTATGAGAATTAATAAAAAAATATCAATTGAATTAAATTCTTATAAAATTATAATTTTTATATAAGAAAAAAAAAATTATAGAATAAAAAAAAATAAAACGATGTTGAGAATATTTCAGATTCTAAGGAGAATATAGAAGCATTACAAAAATGTCAAAAATGGATAATCCTCTACAACATTTCGCCCCCACCCCCAACTTTTCCACCCATGTATGGTATCTGCTATAAAGGGCATCCTCAATACACAAGACTCCCCCGCCCCTGTTGAAATGTCCTCCCTTCATGCTTCACTATATGTTCGCTTAGTACTGCAAAAATAGCTATGTACAGTGTGTTTGCTATCACATATGCATGGTGCATAAACTTATTGATAACTGAACATGCAAATGAGTGTTAGTAATGTTCTCGAGCCTCCACCAGCTAAGTTCCACCGATTTGCCATTGAACAGAGATCACATTCACTCATCACTCATGTATCACGATAGATATGTTGCGGCAACCACTTGAGATGCAAATATAAGCTTCCAGATTTAGCTCCATCAAGTTTAAACCTGTCTTTGTACTCCCCTTCCAAAATAACCTTTGTCAAAGTCAGGATACATCTTCCCATGTAGTCCTGCATTAATATAGAACTGATAAGAGCAACAACCAATGTAGCCCCCCTCTCTATTTTTACTGTTTCACACTTGAAAACTAGTTGAAATTCCAAGTTGTACCCTTGGAGACAACAAGGGAAGAAAAAAAAAAAAAAAACCACGCTCATTATTGTACACAATGTCCAGCATTGTGGCTGGCATGTAGCAAGCAATTAATACTCTACACCTAGTCCACAAAAAATAATCCAGTTCAGATTACACAAACGCAAAATTGAAGTTTAGGTTACCTTGCCAAATGTGTCATGATCCCATACTTCAAGAATTAGCATATCATGTAATCCGTCCTCAACAACAAAGTCGAAAGTTTGATTCCAAACAGGGTTCAAGCAATCATTCACAACCTGGCAAAAGAACATTACAAATAAATAAGCATACAAGAGCAGGAGGGCAATGCATAGGTTCATGAAACCTTCTTATGGATGAGAGTCATGAGACCCTTTTCACCAGAGTGAGAAGTACAGAAAGAATAGCAACAAGTAAAACAGAAGTGAAATTTATTAGAAATCATAACCACATATGGACACTCAAAATACATTACTTAGATGGAAAAAGAAAAAAGAAAAACAAACTTTTTTGCAGTACAGTAGGTTTTTTAAACTATAAAACTGACTAAAAAAGGATCACAACCTAAATGGGCAAATATTTTAAAGTCACTAACAAGGAAGCAAATGACTACTAATAAAAGGAAAATTTATAAGAGAAACCTGAATACTAAATTAAGAACTAAATCAAAATAATTAAATATTAAGAGCCTGTTTATGCTTGTGTAAAACAATTATCTGTTTTTAATTTTCTATTTTCCAAGAAAATTCAAATTTTTTTATTTCATAAAAAAATAAGGAAAAACATGGAAAATGTGTTCGATTGTGAATAATGGAAAAGAATTTTCTAATTCAAAAGATTATTCATATATTTCATAATTAAAAAGAATAAATCATTATAAAATATATTTAGAAACTTATTTACATATAAATTTTTTAATATGTGTTGTTATTTTATTTGATGATAATATTATTATCTTTTATCATTGTAAATAAATATTTTCCTAATAATTATTCAATTTATTTATGCAAAATTTATACTATAATTTTTAATTATAGAAAAATCATTGTTTTTCATTTATAAATCAATAGTATATGACTTTTGTTATATTGGAAACACTATAAAACAACTTAAAATTGCTTTCCATATCTTAGTTAAATTTTGAAAAACTAATTTTTCAGTTTTCCATTTAAAAAACTTTCACTGAAAATATGAAACTTTATTTTTCAGTTTTCCTAAAAAAATTACTCCAATTTTCCGCAAGTGAACAAGCCTTAAATTTTTCTTTCCTTGAGTGCACACTTACCCTAGTTTTGTTTTTTGTTTCTGATTTCTTCATTGTGAGAACAACATAGGGATCAGCCTTGCCCATCAAATCTACCACTGGCAAATCTTCAGCAGATATCACAGTCACGGAAAGAACTCCTCTAACTATGACCTCCCTTCTCCTTTGTGTAATTGCGTTTCCGTTTCCAGTGACTTCAATCCCATCCGCCCCACTTTTAAGAACCTTCTCCAAGGAGGTCATTGAGAAGCTCGAAGCAAATGGGTTTGTAAAGCCATTCTCCATACCAAAAGGACAGTACAAAAGCTCCAAGTGAACCTAAAAAAATTGAAGTGAAAAATTGAGGCAGCAATAAATTTTTGGCTTAAAATGAAAAGCCAACTTTTTTCTTGCTGCAACATGCAGTTGCAGAGAAATAAATTAAAATGGTATTCAGATGCAAAAAAGTGAGTTACGAGGTCACATGTTAGAAACTGTGATCAACAAAAATAAATTACCAGTAACTGAATGTCCAACTAACTCAAACTCTTAAAGTTAAGCTTTGTAATCAATTCAATCAATTATTATAAAGGTTACCACAAAGGCCTGAATGTCTACCCAAAATTTTTACTGGATTTAGCAAGGGCTGGACCTTGATGAAACCACTATATCCAATATATGAAAGAAACACCAGGTGGAATGATAAATTATCATTCAAAGACTGGTAGAAAATATTAGGGAATGCAAAGCTAATAGTTATCCAAAAGAAAGAAAAGCATATAGCGTAACTGAGGATTCATAAAGCACTGACAAAAAGAAAGGATGGAAAATTGACAATTAAATACCCTATATGTTTATTCATTAAGCCAATTGGTTCAGCTAGTGTAATCTTTCAATTCCAACTATTAGTAACATTTTAATTAGCTGAATTTATTTTTATTATCACTGACGAAAAGAAACAATGGCAAATTGACAAAGAAGAGATGAACAAAAGGATAGCAAAATGTCTCTTAAATTTTCAAAAGAAGATACAGATGTCTCTCATAATTTTTAAGTAATCTACTTCTAAAGCAGAGTAGTCGACATTCTCACCTGGCCCCTGTTTTTATTATCCCTTTGGACCTCCAAATCTTTAACCAGATTCAACCATATATCTTTCACTTTACCAGGCTCAAGCTCACTTAGCTGCACTTGAGCACATCCAATGAGCTCAGATGCCTGCAGCCCTTCATCATCAAAGATCTTTACCACCAAGTGTTGAGTGGTTGCATCTTCAACAATAAATTCAAAGTGCTCATTCCAGATTGGATTCAGATCATTGTTCTGTGAGGAAAAGAACAAGAAATTCAATTCAAATAATTACTTAATAGAGAGACATAGAATGTTCAAATATCTTACAATTATTTTACTGGTTTTTGTTCTGTCACGTAGAGGACGTATGTATAATTCAGCATAGGGATCTGATTTCCCAATGATGTCTTTGTTTGTCAAATCCTTTGCTTGCACAAGCTTTACTTCTAACATCCCAACAGGCTTTAACTCCAGATCACTGCGCAACAAAATTTACTAGCTTTCTCAAGTATTGTTAGAAATAAAGATCATAGAAAAGCAACCTTAAACAACCCTACCCAACTCTCCCTGAGACCGTAACTGATCAAAGGAGTAAAAACCACCACCACTTTTCTGAAATGTCCAACTAAGTTATTCAGAGAGAAAATCAGATTGTCCCTTTAAACGTGAGAATGCAATTATCAGAGCTATTTCTGATAGCTTTCTATATTCATTAGCCTGACTATTAATGTAGTATTAACAATAAGCTTTCAAAAGGGGAAAATAATCTTTTAAACTAAAATAAATCAGCTGAGATACCTATAGTCCCCAGGCAAAATTGGAACAACTTTCCGAACAGGCCAGGTAATCGAATCTTCAATAGCATCACGTATTGTCCCCTGTATACGTAAAAATGTCATTTTATTAAACAAAGGTCATTTTATCACCAAAGTCAGGAATTCAGATTTACCCTCCAAGCCCATATTGTAAACAAACAAGCATACACGTTTTTCACATACAAAGTCACATACAGAAAAATTACTAGACAAATGCCAATGCGCTTTTCACATCACATATAATTGACATATTAAGCTTCATCATCCAATTTATGAAAAAATAACCGAAGTCCAAACCTTTTTTAATTATAATAATCAATTCATTTTGGTAAACCAAATTTTATGCAAATTTCATTATATGAATAACCCAAGCTACCACATGCCAGACGACTGGAACCACAGAATGCTACAAAGAAAAGCTCATCCAACATCACGAGCAAGTTATCTTTTAGAGCAACTTCAACACAAGATCCTTTAACACTATCCACCAATTCAAAATGGCATTGAATTTACAGAATTAATATTAGGACAACGCTATTCTGAGTCTCCTGAATTCAGCAAGAAATTCCCCAAGAATTTGAGCAGACCACTCTGTTAATGGTCCTCCAATCACAAGTAAACGGACCCAATACACAAAGTTTATATATTGGGGTCATAATTTTAATTCAAAAGATATGTAAACTCTCGAATACCACCATGAATTCATAGGCATCTTACTCCACAAGGTGGTAGGATCATTGTACTCTAGTTTTTTTAAATCCTCAAAATCTACCGTTGATATTAGGCAGCATAAGCCATAAAGTTTAGGTGAAAGGCTGTGAAACTGAAAATTTGAAAATCACAACAGATGGAGAACTATTCACTTTGCAAACTGTAATAAATGGCACATTAAAAAAAAGTCATATTAGTTGATACAGTGATAACAATGTATTATCAAATAATGATGCCAATAAAGACAATTATAGGTTGCACAAACCTCAATAGCATCAGAAATTCCAGGAATTGCTGATATGTCACCGCCAATAACTTTTAGTGTAAAATCCAACTTTTTCTGCAAGCCAAAAATCCACAGCCCACTAAACATACGAGTCATTCATCTATCTGCAGCATTGTGCCTACACAAGTGCATGCATGTGTGTGCGTGTGGGTGTGTGTGGGTGCCCGTGCCGAGAGAGAGAGAGAGAGAGAGAGAGAGAGAGAGAGAGAGAGTAATCAAGAGAGGGGCTGAACGCAGAGGTACTGGATCTACTCCATGTTTCAAATCAATAGCGTGTTATCGTCAAGATTTTCAGACTTCAAACAGCACACTATACTCCCACCCCGCCCTTTCAAAGTTTAAAAAGAATATCCAACATATGAATATTCATCAATATAAAGAAGAGGGGGGAAAATAATATTAAAAGAAAATGACTTGCGTCCTTATGATTTTGAAAAAGATGAGAAAGCCAAATATATTGACAATCTATCTGTCTGCTGATTTGGTTGCGTAGTGCTACACATATATTAACATACGAAAAATTATCAGCATTCTGAGAAACTCATTTGAAATTGGCTTGGAATTTATAAGTATGTGTTTTTGTTTTATATATGCATTTCAATCAAAACTCTCTCTCTCTCTCTCTCTCTCTCTCCATGTACTCTCTCTCTCTCTCTCTCTCCATGTACCCATGTGTGCATATTGAGAAGCTATCAGCAGATGCACCTTTTGTCGCAACGAATAACAAACAGCTCCAAAGCAAGGAAACTCATTAACCAATGGCTTAAAGATCAACCTGAAAACCCCAGTAAATCCAATATCTTTCACCTGAACAAAAGAGGAGAAAAGAATAAAGAATCATTCAGATAAGTAAAATGACCATAATTCATTGTAAAGCAAAAGTGGGAGTAAACCTAAATACAAATAGATATCATTTACAAGACACAACTTACTTATAGAAGGAGTAAGAAAGTCTACATATCCATAAAATGCTACCCACTAGACCAAAATTTAAAGCATTAAGCCGTTTTATTTTTTAGCATGGAGAAAAACAATCCTCTCCCTCAAATGTTAACGAGTTCCATTTTCTCCATGCTACACAAAAAGATGAGAAACTAACATAGAATCTTTACCTCTCTTAGAAGTATATAAACAATCCCTCCAAGCCTAAAACTCATAGTCAATGAAACACCACAACAGCCTACAAACTCATAACTCAGTAAGCCAAATCCCATGACTGTCTTGCCCAAGAAAAATGCAGTAAGAGATGGTACCACACTTTAACTGTGTTCACATAATAACATCTTATCGTCGCCATGATTTTCCCCATTTTCTAGAGCTTGTCAATGTCATGATGCTCTCACATGCTGCCTCCCAAGTCAAAAAAGCATCTTTCACAAGAAGACAAATCTCCCATAATGCAAATTCAAATTAACAAAATTCCATCATCTAGATCTACCTTCTCTTTGCATCTTCAAAACCTGTTTAGGACTGAGGTTGGAGGCCAGAAAAAGCGCTTTTTAGAAAAGCATCACTTTAGATGTTGAAAAAAAGTGTGGAAGAATCTAGTTAGTTATTTTGGAGTTTTTATGGCTAAAATATGTCAAATTTAACTTTAAATTAATTTTTAATGCTCTTTAACTAATATTTTTAAGGAGGTACTTTTCTCGATAATAACTTTAACAACTAACAGACCCTCAATCCCATTTTACATAACAGATGTTATGGATGGGGGATATGGTGGCCTCTAATTCCTAACCTAGAGCTCTAGATGAACTTACACCCCGAGCCACATTCCATCAAGAGCTCAACAAAACACATCCATCCTAAGCCAACAAAGTTGATTTGTACATAGAACTTTTCAATGGGGATAATCCGCATTGACTTTTCATTTACAAACCCCACTTATTTTCTATCCCACACTCTAAACTTTTCATTAGACTCCATATAATATGTAGCAACAATAATCATTCTCAAATCGGTCATATAAATATTATTTGATAGTATCTCACTTCTCCAATTGACATATGAACTCCACCATACTTTCTACAAGAAATATTTTTTCTTTTTTTATGTCTTTACAACTGTTTGCCACGAAAGGGGACAAAGAGTAGAAATAAGGAAAAAAAATAGGAAGGTTGGAAAAAATATTTTCCAATCAAGTAGATCACCCAGCTCCAAAACACTCTTATCCTTCAAATCGGCTACCAAAGGGAGCTAAATAAGTCAAAGGAAAAGACTTCACATTATATCTCATAACACTAGCAAAAAGGTCCCATGAACTCCTTTACGCAAAGATATGAGGTATACAATCTCTTGTCCCCAAACACATTGAATTGAGCAATTACTTCAATGCAAAGTAAAATACATCTCAAATGGATAATTAGTTGGACATCTTCTTAGTATAATAATAATAATAATAATAATAATAATAATAATAATAATAATAATAAACGCAAAGTACACTTTAGTACCCTAGACTTTCGCGCTTTTGCACTTCAAGGTCTAAAGTAAATTTCGTTTCAATTTAGGGATTCCATTTTCTTACTGTTAGCTCTTTGGCAAAAAAATGGCTAATAGCGTTAATGGTGCTAACCTTAACTCAATGTCTGACATCAACAATTTTCATGCTTTTTTTTTTATATTATTTTGTGGCCTAAGTGCAAAAAGCTGAAAATCCAAAGTACTGAACTGCCAATAGAAAAAAAAAAAAAAAAAAAAAAAAAAGGTTCAACTCCTAATTGCTAAAACGCAAAATTTAAAAGTATATGGAAAAAAAATTAGAAAAGAAAGACACTCACTCTCTCTCTCTCTCTCTCTCTCTCTCTCTCTCTCTCTCTCTCTCTCTCTCTCTCTCTCTCTCTCTCTCTCTATATATATATATATATATATATATATATATATATACGCGCCTAGTAGGGGTGGCCACGGTCCGGTTTTGAATCGGAATCGAACCGGAGCCGGTTCGGTCAAAACCAGATCAAAACCAGAACCAGCTTCGAACCGAACCGAAACCTTACTTCTGCGGTTTGGTTCAGGTTCATATTTTTTAAGAACCGTGAACCTGCGGTTCCGAACCGGATTGAATCGACAATTTCAAACCGGATTAAACCGGCGATTTAAATATAAAAAAATTCAATAAATATATTACCTCACTCCTAATTCATTTATATATATCATTAATTCTCTACACAATTATTCTCTGCATTTTTTTCAATTCTTAATATTTTTTCAATTTTTCTCAAATTCTCTAAATAATTATTTTCTTTACTCATTTTAATTTCCAATACTTTCTCAATTTTCCTACTTTATTATTTCATATACTTACTGAAATTTTCAATATTATCTCAATTACTTTGTTATTACTTTAAATCCTCAATAAAATTTTCAATACCTACTATTTTAATTTTTTTTCTCTTTTATACTTTTTAATTATCAATTATTATATAATTTTTAAAAAGGGCAAGTAATAGAACTAGAAATTTTTATTACTCTAAATCCTAAAGGGATATTTAGGCAAAATTAAGTTCATACACTTTTTGCTAATCTCTTTAAAAAAAATTAATTTCATCTCTAGTTTTTTAATTAGGTTCAAGTCTTTATTTATTAAATTTTTCTTAAAGATAAATTTTTTTTTTCTTTTTTTTCTTTTTTTATTTTGATTGAAAGATTTCTAAGAAAAATTAAAATATTTTTACAAATATAACTTAAATTTTGAATCAATAAAATTTTTCTCTAATTTTTTTTTTGTCTAAACTATCCTTAAACCATCCCTAAATCACTTCCAAACCGTACTCCAAACTGTCTTGAACCGTTATTTTTCGAACCACCCTTCAAACCGTTTTAAATCAAGGCTCAAACCGAAACCGGTGGTTCAGGAACCATCTTCCAAATTGTCTCTGGCAATTTGGTTCAGGTTCATGATTTCATTAAACCTAAACCGGCGTGGCCACCCCTAGCGCCTAGTATGGCAGTATCCATCGTTTACAGCTAGGACTACTGGGGTATCTAATGTCATTTGCTCCCCTAACTTTCGTCTCTCAGCGTCAGTGTCGGCTCAACAAAGTGCTTTCACCATTAGTGTTCTCTCTCTCTCTCTCTCTCTCTCTCTCTCTCTCTTTGTATATATATATATATATATATATATATATATATATATATTTTCACACCGGCTAATTAAGAAGAAGAGAGAGATTGACTTTCCCATGCCTCTCTCCCTCTTTCTCTCTCACTCTGTCTATATATATATATATATATATATTTTCACACCGGCTAATTAAGAAGAAGAGAGAGATTGACTTTCCCAT
Source organism: Hevea brasiliensis (assembly GCF_030052815.1). Taxonomy (NCBI): domain Eukaryota; kingdom Viridiplantae; phylum Streptophyta; class Magnoliopsida; order Malpighiales; family Euphorbiaceae; genus Hevea; species Hevea brasiliensis. Next base: position 20,808,561 of record NC_079509.1, on the reverse strand, counting down.
GCCTCTCTCCCTCTTTCTCTCTCACTCTGTCTCTCTTTCTCCATCTCTCTCTCACTCTCCCATGCCTTCCTCTCTTTCCTAATTTTTTTTCTCTCTCTCTCCCTCTCCTCTTTCCTAAATTTTTTTCCATAAACTTTTAAAATTTTTACACTTTTAGCATTCAGAACTTAAAACCTTTTTTTTTATTGACAATTCAGCATCATGGACTTTCAACCTTTTGCAATTAGGTCACAAAATGAAAAAGGGATAAAAATAGTTGAGTGATGTCTAATTTGGAGCTGACATCAGCATGCCAGGCCAGCGCCATTAACGTTGTTAGCCACTTTTTCACCAAAGTGCTAACGACAGGAAAGTGGAATCCTTGAACTACAACGAAACTTACTTTAGACCCTAAAATGCAAAAGTGTGAAACTCTAGGGTACTAAAGTGTACTTGCCTTAATAATAATAATAATAATAATAATAATAATAATAATAATAATAATAAACCATATCCAATGGAAAAGAGAAGGCTATAAACCATGATCTCCCCACCTCTTCTTCCTACATTAAACCACTCAAATGCCCTTTTTCCATTTTTTAGACAACATTTTACAAAAAACTTCTCTCATCAAGATAAATAAAAAAGAAAAGGCAAAGGAGCTCCATGGTCTAAACCCAACAAATGAAAGAAACTAGATGTACATGAATGGAATTTAAAGGAGTGCTCCTTCTTATCCACCTATAAAATATAAAAAAAGAAAGCCCTAACAAGCATGATCATAGGCTTTCTCCATATCAAGTTCACAGATCATTATTCTCCAATATTTGGTACTAGCATCCATAAAACTGTTACTGGTCAATATAGAATCCAGAATTCCTCCCTTCAAACAAAATTTGTGTTCACATATCCCGACAATTTTATAGATAAACTTCGTTAATTGCAATGCCAGCCCTTTGGAGCATACACACTTCGTTAATTGCAATGCCAGCCCTCTGTCTTTAATAACATCAACCATAAAAATCCTCAATTTCATAACAACCCAGCAATATACTTCAAGTCACTTCTAGCTATCTCCGATTTTGCTTCAAAGAACTTCATCCTCATTGCGATCTCTTACAGCTTAATAATTTCTACATTAATTATAAACAAATGGTTTATCAAGCCAAGGAGTCATTAATGTTCCAATGCCACCAAAATGTATGGCTCCCAATGCCACCAAAATTTATGGCTCCCAATACACCTTTCAACTAGTTGACAAAGGAGTTCTATAGAAATTATAAATAGCATCCCCCATCACAACTCTTCAACCCTTTTTTTAAGCCACTCTGTGAAAAATTTATTGTTTCAATCCCCTTCACTTAACTAAAATGCCCTAGATAAAGACTACAAGGAATTTCCTCCATACAATAACAGTGGAGACTTCCTCCTTTATCATCACCCTCATCTGCTTCTCTTCAAAAAAGCATTAAATGTCAACAACATATAGAGAAGACTTAGTAACCTAATATATTGTTGGCAACATCACAACTAAACCAATTTCTAAACATAACACTAATCCCAAGGGATTTTTTTGAAATAATTATGCTTGTAAGAAGATGTGCACACATAGGAGGTAGGGTTAGAAGTCCCTAGGCTCTTTAGTCTTAACAGGAGTTCGAGAGGCAACATAAGATTTTGTCGCAGCCAGGAAATTAAGCTTTCAATGAATTACAGAAAAAAAAAATGCAGAGAAAGATGCAGAAGAGCAAATGTTGCCACATCATTTTCACTTCCCAAAGCACTCATTATGATCATTCTCAATATGAAACTGTGTCAATTGCAACATTTACTTGCTCAGTTGAACACTTACTTGGTATCAATAAATATAAGCCATATTAACAATTGTCTAAAACTATAAATAAATATGAGAATAAAACATGCAAAATATATATCATTGTATTTCTTTTAATGGCCAAATTGCAACAGAATGATCTATTGACTGATCAAAACTATAATTTGCAGAAAGCAGAGTTTAAATGGATACCGCAAATTCTCACATGGAAAAGTTGTAGAAGCATTAGCTGGGAGATCAATTGTCAAGAGTAAGAATGATTCTCTCTATTATATGCTTACAAGATGGTTAATATTTAAAAAAACTGTTCTTTGGGATTGAAAACAAAATATCCAAAAGATTACCTGCACAGGCAAGGAAACACCAAGTCTGGTCTTAATATCTAGTATTATACTTGGATTCCCGTCCCAATTCATTTCCAACTCCATGGTAATGCCACTACCTCCATCTTCAATAATAGAAACTCCTAAAAAATAGCATTGATTTGTGAGAACCAAACGCTAAATAAGGATAACTAGTTTGTACAGTGTTCAGAGAATCCCTAGGTGGAACATGATTGTCACAAACACTAAAAACAATAAAGGTAAAGAAAATTCCCAGCAAATAAGTATATACGAAGAAGCTCAACCGACTTATGTGGGCCATTTGACAAGAAGAAGAAAGCCAAGTGAAAATCGTTACATGCATCTCTAATTGCAAAAAAAATGTTAATAGAGCATGCTGATCAAATTAATATCAATACTCGGAAAACGATTGAAGCCCAGTTGAGGCGAAACCATAAATTAAAAATCAAAATCCAAAACCATTCGAAACAATGAAACAGAACCCACCTGTAAATTGCGGTGCAACTGTTCCAAGGGTAAACTTGGAAAATTTAAGAGATGATAGTATAATCGGTCTATATTGCTCAAGAACAGGCTCCACGGAAGCCCTTATCAACTCAGATGCAGCCTAAACAAACCAAAATTTCAAGACACTTGTTTACTCCAATCATATTTGCTTGACTTTACCAATCAACTACAGCCCCTTGTTCCTCAGGATTAGTTAAGAAGCACATATAGATTCATAAGAAAAAGCAAAATCCAAAAGAAGTTGGTACCGCATCCACATATGGCCAGATCTTTACGAGTTGAAGATTTAGCCAATTCAACTGAAGAACCAAAAAAAAAAATCAGCAAACTCAACAGAGAGAGGAAGAAATCATGTAGAATATATAAAAGCAGGAATAATGAGTAAGCAAGCAAGAGCTCAACTTCTGGCGCTGGGAGAAAACAACCCAAGAAGGGTAGAACTCAGCAGGCAAGATCTTTCTAGAATCCTCCACAGTCATCCTCGCAAACGCAGCAATGGTAGTTGCCTGAAACCCACAAATTTTTTTTAAAACACACACACACATAAGAAACAAAAACCAGAAAACCACTCGCACGTCAAAACCAAACAGTACTAACGAGTTCAGTGCGCATCTTAGATCGGGCATTCTCAGACCGAACAAATCCAACAATAAGCGCAAGGCCCACGACGAGACCAACCACCAGGCCAAGCAAAAAAGCCATTTGATGAACTGGAATGAGTAGAAATGATGAAATTGAAGAAGAAAAGCGTGAGTAAGGAAGAGAAGAGAGAAGGGTGTGTGTATGTATGATTAGCAGAAGACTGTTTGTTTGTTTGTTTTAAGGGAAGGGGAAGAGGATGAGGAGCTTAACCTCAGTGGGGTCCAAAGCAATGGAGGTCGTTGTAATCGAAGATTGGGGGCGGACCCATCATCGGATAATTAAAGATGGTATTTTGGGAAATTGCAAAATAGAAATAAAGTAAGCGAAAGGTCGTTGCCGACATAAAACCGACCTTGATGAAATTTTTGTTGTTTTTCGGGCTGCAATTGATTTCGCTTTGTTCGTTGGATGGCAAATGGCGAGTTTAGAATGGGATTACCAGTAAAGATTTGCCACCTCAGCATTATTAGCATTCTGATTTTGATATATTTTTTTTATTTTTAATAAAATCACTCCATCTATCTTACTTGTTTCTATTTTTATTAAAAAATACTGTTAATAATTTATTTATAAAAAAAAGTGACCCAGTATTAATTTTCTTATTAACTATAATGTAATAAAATATTATAAAACTAATCGCGTAAATAATTATAATTATCAAATTATTTAATTGATATTTTAATATAAATTATATTTTATTTTATATTAGTTAAATAAAAAGTGAAATTATACATAAAAAATTAAAAATACCTGTTTTGATATAAACCAAAATCGTACCCTTTCTCCTTATTATAATTATTTTTTGCATTGAAAATTTGAGATACATTTGTAAATTTATATTGTGATATTATTATATCAAATCATTTTTAATAGAAATTATTTATAATAATATCTAAAAATTTATTAAAAAAATTTAAAATTCTCTAAAAAAGAAAAATATAAACTCTTGTAATTAAATATATAAGAGTTTATATTTATTTCTACCATTAATATATTTATATATAGATAAATATAGATTAATTCATTCAATAAAATCATTACTTGTTTTTATTGTTGATATATTCAACCATAAAATTAATATTGTATATTAATAATATCATCTATTAAGAAACAAACAGCAGTTATTTTTATATAGCTAGCATTTTATTGTTCGGGTGTTTAATTTTAAAAAGAATATATAAAACAATTTAAATATTTAGAAATATATAAAAAATATAATTATTATTTACAAAATTTTTATATATTTTAAATTGAAAAAATATAAAAAATAATAATATATTATATTTTAGTATGTAAAGCAAGATTATTATTCAATATTTTGCTAAAATATGAAAGAATAATTAAAAATAATTACTTTTAAAGAAAATAAAAAGAGTATTAATTTAATATAACCTAAATTTCATTTTTTGTGTTTTGCATTTTATAATTTAAATTTTTTTAAAGGCAAAAACACAGATTTTTTATTTAACTTCAAAAAATTTACTTTTTTTTTTGCACATGATAAAAGAAAGAAAATATCTTATAAAATTATAAAAAAGAACACGAGAAATTATAATTTTGCTTCCAACTCACGTCTTAACAGATTGAAACCTAGAAGAATAAGCAATTCTCAAAAATGGTTTAACTAAGTAAGTTGCTTTGTGGTAGTTTATAGGTAGCGTAAGAAGGAAGAAGTTCATTAACAAAAATAGATACAATGAATGGGCACATTCTTTGTTAATATCAAAGAGGTGTATTTATATTAATATTCAAATTTTCATTTTTTAATTAATTAAATTTTTGTAAAAAATTAATTAAAATTTTAAAAATCTACAAAAAAAAAAGTTGTTTAGATAAAGACTCTTGTGAATTTCTTTTTGTGTGTATAATATATATATATGTATATATTAAATTCAATTATTATTTTTTATGACTATATATTTTTAAAATTAGAAAATAAATATCAATAAATAAAATATTTGTAAATTTCTATTATTTTATACCGTAATGTAAATATTTTATCATTGACACATTAAAGATGGAAAGATATTTTTATTTTCCTACTTAATTATATAAAATATTAATCTTTAAATTTAAAAAATATATTAATTGATCCAATTAAATATAGAAAAATTAAAAAATTAAAAATTAAAAAAAAATAAGAATGCTAAAAAAGAGGATCACATTCTCTTTGTTATATATATATATATATATATATATATATATATATATATATATATATATATATATATATATGAACAGATATAGATGTAAAAGATATCAATAAAAATATGATGTTTTATATGAAAAATATTTGTTTAAAATTGCAACTTTTAAATATAAAATTATATAAATTTTAAAAATTTCTTTGAGGTTTCATGCAAAAAATGTTTTTTAAAAGTTTTCATTGAGGTTTCATGTGTGTGCGTCTAATTCTTACGTTTCAACTTTTATATATATAATTATATAAATTTTAAAGTTTTAAAATTAAAAGAAAATAAAAATTTAAATTTAGATTAAAAACAGGATTTAAATTTTCTTATTCTAATTGAAATTTAAATTTTATTTCTTATAGTTTTAAATATTTTTTTATTTTGATTGAAGTTTATATTTTAAGATTTATAGTTTTAAAAATGGTATTAAGCAATCTTCTTACTTGCGCATTATACTTGCGCATTACACTGATTATTTATAATTTTATTTTAATAATATAATTTAATGTTTATATTTTTTATTTTTTAAAATTATATTATAAAATTTTGTTATGATAAAATTTTAATTAATTATAATTTTATTTTTAAGTGCTAATAAATAAATTTTTTAATTACATTTTAATACAATTTTATATTTAGTAAAAGATATAAACTATATACCATTAGATTTTAAATTTTAAATTTTACAGATATTTTTTAGTAAATAATTATTTAAATATATATATTAATACAATTTTTTTAAAAAAATAAGTCAGCACTTTTTAATCTAACCAAAATATTTTGTAAAAAAATTATTGATTTTTAGTATATATAAAATATGATAAAGCAAAATGTTTTAATGCTTGGAGACAAGAAAGGTATTCTTATTTACATTTTGGAGCAGTAAGACTTATCTTCAATCTACATGAAAGACGTGGACTCCTAGTAACTACTAGAGTGTCACTCCTTGACACTAGATTCCTCCAGTATGAACATGTGGTCATTGGAACGTGTCTTACCACTCTCCATGCTAGAAGTGTGGTATTAACATTTTTCCCCAATTATAATCTGTCCCTACGAGATCCTCATCTCTACACCGCTTTAAAGGTACAAGTCTTGCTCACGAGAGCAGAACAAGTGACGTTATCAATGATGGCCATTTTGCATCACCAAATTATTTACAGGCTACAACATCATGCAGTAGATCTGTCACAGCCCTCTGTTTCGAATGATGCCTTACTAGTACTGGCAGACACTGAGACTACTTCAACAATAGTCCAAATACCTAGGCAACTACTTAAAGGTGAGCTTGAGCAGCTCATTCCAAAGACCTGGCTAACCAACTATGAAAAGCTCCATGCAACCTCTCAGCCGATTCAAATCACTAAGTCTTCCTTCAGAAGAAATACTGATGGAACGGTACAAACTACCTTCCAGCCACCCAGGCACTCCACAGGTTCCTTACCTATGTTTCAGACCATGATGGTCCAGCCATTAAAGAATGAGTAAAAGCATTATCCTATCAGGGCAGTAACACCCGACAATCACTACGTTTATCCCATGAGGATAGATGGGCATTGTCCTTGGGATCTCTCAGGATCTGGCATGTGTGACCTAGATTGTGACTGTTGTGACAATTATTAGGAAAATGAGTATGACCATCCTTTGGCCGACAAAAATTGGAAGAAACTTACCAAGAATTCCAAAGCTTCTTGCAAATCTCCTCAAATTCTCATAGAAGATTATCCTGACAATGGCCAATGGATAGGCATCCATGAAGAAACTAAGCAAAAGAAGTCTCTTCCAATTTATGAACTTACATTAGAAATCATAAGAAAAGAAGGATGACCTTGTCCTCCTCCTCCTCCTCCTCCTGCTCTTCCAACTCCACCTACTGCATTGCCTTTAGTGCAGCCATGCATAATGTTTTCTCCTGTCTCCTATGAAGCAGAGTTTCCCCCGCTAGCCCAGCAAATGGATCAGTAAACCAAAATCTCTACAAGACCCTTCATCCACTCGACCAAAGTTGACGCTGAAGGACAGGCAACCCCGATCACCCAAGCTGAGGAAGTTCTAAATTGGCGAACAAAGAACGCAGCGGTTCAGAACAAAACACTGCAACGAATTAATTCTAAAATTGATCAAGTTCTTACGAGAACTCAGCATATTGATCAAAAGGTGGATTCCTTTACTGCATTTGCCCAGAATATGTACAAGGAATTACAAGGGAAAATTGTGCAGCTTGAAAAAGATCTTAAGTCCTTGATACAACAAAGGAGATTTGGTATGGAGTTTACCCAAAAGGAAGCTGAGATCAGAAAACTAAAGAAGCAATTGGCTCAGGTTGAAGCAGACCTTCACAGACCAACCGAAGCACCTACTTCTAGTATGATGAATCCAGCCATATTCCCTCCAGAATATTAGGTCCCACACACAGAGTATTTCAAAGTAGCTGATGGAAACATTTTCAAAACTAGCCTGATTACCAAACAACCCATTAGTATTCAGTTCTTTCCCACCTGCATCCTTTGGACCAAGATCATTGGATCAGACCTCCCTGATAAAGACTTGCTGATTGGGTTTGATTTATACCAGTAAGTAAAACATTTAAAGATTCTGCCAAAGGGATTGAAATACAAAAGACACTTACAACCTTTCACTTCTGTTCCTAAACTGTACTCCTTAGCAGATGCCTCAAAGGAGTTTTAAGAATACAAAGAACTTCTCTTGAAGTCTTGTGCATATTCTCATGCACAGTTCCATCATCATCACTCCTTATGGAAAAACCTGGAGTTCTTTGTCCATCTACCATTTAAGTTGAATGAAGACATAAATCCCACGAAGGCATCACTCCCAGGAATGAATCCAGCAGATCTAGCTTTGGCTCAAGAGGAATGTAGATAGTTACTTCAACAAGGCCTAATAGAACCCACATCCTCTTCATGGGCTTGCCAAGCCTTTTATGTGAAAAAACGATCTGAAAAATTAAGGGGCAAAAAGAGGCTCGCAATTGACTATAAGCCTCTTAACCATTTCTTACAAGATGAAAAATTTTCACTACCCAAGCCTGAAGCCCTATTTACCCAACTTCATGAAGCCCACATCTTTTCAAAGTTTGATCTCAAGGCCAGTTTTTGGCAACTGGGTATCGAACCTACAGACAGGCCCAAAACTGCATTCTGCATTCCCATAGCCCAATACCAATGGACTGTTCTCCCTTTTGGCCTAAAGATAGCACCTTCTGTTTTCCAGAAGGCTATGACAAAAATATTTGAGCCTATACTCCACAGTGCCCTCATCTACATTGATGACATCCTACTCTTCTCAAAAGATGTCACGGCTCATAAAGCACTCCTGACCACATTTCAATCTATAATGGAATCTTATGGTATAATGTTGTCCGAAAAGAAAAGCTCTTTGGCACAATCTGACATTGATTTCCTTGGAATGCTATTCAATGATGGAAAGTACCAACTAGGGCCACATATTGCAAAAGAATTACTAAAGTTCCCTAATAAAGACTTATCGATAAAACAGATACAGCAATTCCTAGGCATTGTCAATTACATCAGAAAGTTTATTCCTCATGTCGCCACTCACGCTTGCAAGCTTTCAAAGATGCTCAAGAAGACTGCACCACCTTGGGGAAAAGAACAAACAGAGGCAGTCAAAGCTCTTAAAGTAGTGGCTTCTAATCCGCCACCACTTAAGATTCCCAGTACAGGACATCGCACACTCCATACTAATGCCAGTGACACCTATTGAGGTGCTGTCCTTATTGAAGAAATTCAAGGAGAAAAATACATCTGTGGACATGCTAGTGGTGAGTTCCCAGAATCCCAAAAGCATTATCACTCAGTGTATAAAGAAATCATGGCTGTCATGAATGGTATCAAAAAGTTTGAGTTTCATCTCATTGGACACCATTTCATGGTTATCATGGATAGCTCATCTTTCCCAAAGATTCTGGACTTCAAAAATAAGTCACTTCTAGAACCACAACTGTTAAGGCTAAAGGACTGATTTGCCAAATATAAATTCACAGTCCAGCACATAAAGGGAAAGCACAATTTAATCCCAGATCTCCTGTCTAGACCCAGAGAGCTTCACCTCATCAGATCACATCTTACATTCCCCTTAATCTTAATGGCTTCTTCATCCTCTTTAGATACCCCTTTTTTCCTCATCCCCACACCAGACAGTTTCCCTCCAGGTTACTCTCCCAATCAACCTATTCTGAAGATAGCCCAATTTGCAAAAGACCATTTGTTTCATTACTTGAGTGCTAGAAATACCTTGAGAGGATTACTCCCATCTTCCTCTCTCTTCATCCCTAACAATCCTTTTTTGACCTGCTTCAGCATTCATCCTGACAAAAACCTTATTCTCGAAGAACTATGGCTCCTATGGTTTATGGTCACTCTGTACTCTACGGGTATAGAGTTTCCTCTCTTGACACTTCATCAATATACGCTCAACAGCACAAACAGGACCCTCCTATTTAGGTTCCTTAAATGGTTTAAGCCCATCTCTGTATAGCAATACAGTCTCAAATGACTCATAAAGGTCCATGGAATTGAAGAAAGGCCCATCAAAACTTAGCCCACTATCAGGACCATGTTTATCATGCACAGGCCCTTTTCCAGGAGGCCTGATGGACTCCTTTGGTCTCAAAATTCTGAATATGAGTGAAGAACGTATGATGGCTCAATTCTAGAAAAAGGTACTATAGGAACACTAAGAAGACAGCTGGCTAAGCATCTCTGTGAGATAAATAATTACCAGCCCCTGGCTCTTCTTCATGTGAACTGTACATCCCTTGGACCCATCCGAGCCCTTGAAGATGAGCCCATAAATTGGACCAATCCAATCTGGCAAGATTCCCAGGACCAAATGGACATTGAAGCCCGTGAAGCCATCGAGAATGCTGACCCACCTTCTCCCACAAAACATGGATAATGGCCTAAGGACTTTTTTGGAATTGATGACTCAGATGACTCTGACTACCAGACCCTCAACCTGTCAACAACTCCATAATTAGATTTCTTGACACTGGAGCCCATAAGAGTATGATGAATCTAGCCATACTCCCTCCAGAATATTGGGTCCCACACACAGAGTATTTCTACATGTGGGTTTTGGGCCTGGGGAGGCCCTGTAGGGCCTGTAGTGCCGCTGGGCATTTGGGAGACCAAAATCTAATATTGGATCATCCTTAGGTATTTCTACATATGGGTCTTGGGCCTGGGGAGGCCCTGTAGGGCCTGGGGAGCCGCTGGTAGAATCCGTGGTCGGAGAAGGACCAGTTTGAGATGAGGTTGGTTGCTGTGGAGGATCAGCCATGAGTAGAGATGTAACATCCATTTTTCCAGATTCACTATTATCACTGGAAAAATCATCTTCATTATGGGAAGAATCATCTTCTGAGTCAGAAGGAACATATATCATGTGCTGAGGTGGTGGTTCAGGATGCATCTTTTCTTTGCCCTTATCAATTTTTCTTTTGGTGGCTTGGGATTCATCAGAAGAGGATAAACTACTAGGCACATATTTGGAGGGTGCTAGAGGAGGTATTGGTCTATGGAATAAGGGAGATGGGTTATTGAGAATACCCTTCTTATCTCCATTTGGGAATCAAAGGAGAAGGGATTTCCAGGGTAACATATTGTTCAGCAGAGGAGCTTTGGAGGGAACATTGGTCCATTCGGGAAGCTTGGACATATTCTTTAGAAAGAGATCTTCTAGAAGAAATGAGAGATTTGATGCTTCTGGTGAGAGAACCAGAATGCCTGTAGATATTATAAGGACTTAGAAGAGGGAGAAGAGATTCTCCGACTTGAGCGTCCTCAGGTAAGGTGGCTATTTCTACAAGGTTATCAATGCGAGAAGAAAGAGTTCTTCTAAGAGGAGAAGAGAGAGAAAGAAAGAGAAGAAGTAAGGTTCACAATCTCAGAAGGAGTTGGGTGTTGCAGAACTATTTGGGTAGAAGGTGTAGGTGTTTGACAAGACATGTTTGAGATAGGTCGGGATAAGCTCCGATACCAAGATAGGCCGGGAGCCCTTACCATACATATAACTTACTCATGCTGTGCCTTTTCCCTTCCATAGGTACTTCCTGGCTGTGGATAGGCCGGGAGCCCTTACCATACATATAACTTACTCATGCTATGCCTCTTCCCTTCCATAGGTACTTCCTGGCTGTGCCCTTTTATAACATTACATGCATGATAATGAGACCATCGCATCAAATATCATAACAAAGATATTTCTGATACACAGGATTCTCTAGCGAGGCAAGTGTAGAGCATACGTATATTTGATTACATAAGTATAATACACATTCTAGGGTTTTCAAGAGAAAGAAAGAAAAGTAGAAGGTCATAAATAAAAACTGAGAGATATTATTTCAGAGAGAGCTTGGGAAAAACTTGATTATAACTAAACTGAGAGTCTCCTTATATAGGCTTGGAAACTCTAACTTTTACAGGCAACCGGGTAGCAACCTGCTACCGACACTTAAAAGTAAAAGATACACACTCAAAGTAAAAGATACTTATTACAAAATATGGCCGACATGCTTTAACTTTTTAATTATGGAGTTATTGACAAATTGAGGGTCTGGTAGTCAGATTCATCTGAATCATCAATTCCAAAAAAGTCCTTAGGCCATTGTCCATGTTCTGTGGGAGAAGGTGGGTCAGCATTCTTAATGGCCTCACGGGCTTCAATGTCCATTGGGTCCTGGGAATCTTGCCAGATTGGATTGGTCCAATTTATGGGTTCATCTTCAAGGGCTCAGATGGGTCCAAGGGACGTACAGTTCACATAAGGAAAAACCAGGGGCTAGTAATTATTTATCTCATAGAGATGTTCAGCCAGCTGTCTTCTTAGTGGTCCCATAGTACCTTTTTTCTAGAATTGAGCCATCATACGTTCTCCACTCATATTCAGAACTTTTAGACCAAAGGAGTCCATCATGCCTCCTGGAAAAGGGCATGTGCATGATAAACATGGTCTTGATAATGGGCTGAGTCTTGATGGGCCTTTCTTCAATTCCTGGAGGGAGTATGGCTGGATTCATCATACTCTTATGGGCTCCAATGTCAAGAAATCCAATAACATTTATGGGCCGCTCATATTTACTGGGTAGGAAATGCAATGGGACCAGAGGGACAGGGATAGTGTTTGGGTTGTAGGTAGGGCGAGATGTCACATCTTACCCCTCCGTAAGGCATAACATGATCATGTAGTATACTTAATAAATTACCAAACTTTGTCTACTGATAACCCATTAGATATACTACAAGGGATTTTAAACCATTTCTTATTTCTTTTTACAGTGGTGAGCACTTTTGACAGGTGTTAAAAATTTTCTTTTACTGAAGTGAAACCAAATAACAAATCTGGAGTATCAATAATTTCTATAAAAATTTCAGCAGAGTACCGTCTGTATTTTGAATAAAACAGTTCTTCAAAAACCTGTAAAAAAAAAACACTTCCAATATATTTGTTCAATCCCAAACTCCAATAATAGTTCAACACAAATAAATTTCTCAACATTTGTCAAACTCAATTCATCAATTTTCAGTATTTCCAAAGATAGACTATAAAATGATTGAGTAGTTCAAAAGCTGATATAAGAAATAAATATTACAACTTTCGTTTACAACTGCTCAAGACCAAGTACAATATATACATACAGTTCACATACATTACAACAAAAATTACAAAAATATGGTATACTCAATATACCCAGCAGAATCCCAAAATGTAGCACAAGCAGCCTACTCTGCTGCTCTGTCTGTCTGTCTATCTACGACAGCAATGAAAAAGCTATCGCTGAGCCAATGTCTCAGTAGTGCACAACATTAAGCAAATACAATTTAAAACCATAAACCATAAATCATATGAACTGTGGATACTTAAAATCATAGTTAAATTTAAAAGACAGTGAACGTCATAAAGAATTAAACTCCATTTCACAATATTTCAATAAATATCAATAAATCACACACACAACTTAATCATGTTTCCAAAGTCCAATTCATCCCAAAAGCCAATGGCTAATGAGGAATAACATAGCTAGCTGGCAATTATATGAGTACTCATCCTATTCATCCTCAACTGGCACACACCTCAACACTTCAGCCAGAGAGGGAATTCAAAGCCAATTCGTCCCACTAGACAAGCTAGCGAGGAATTCAATCAAATATATATGATAGATGTGGTTTCAAACCATTTGTAATATTTTTCAAGTAATAAGTATCCATCAAATTTCCATTCAAACAATTTTTCACAATTTAAACAATAACATACAAATTGTCATAATTTATTTCAATTGAAAATTTAAAAGAAATAACTGTTGTGCACAAACCTCTGATGAGTAGCCTCTTGGCCTTGACTCAGTGTTTCTTTCCCCTTCCCTGAGTCTTTGCTAACTGAAACACACAATTTAAAGTGTTTCAGTACTCATTTAAATTGTTTCTAATAATAAGGTTTAATAATTAAATTTATTTAATACTATTGCTTTCATTAGTCAACCTATAATGTTAACCTTTGATGCACTCTTAGTGAGTCAATTCTAATGTTACCAATATGTCACATTTTATAGTCCTTTAGTGTTAGTATATATTACCAATTTCATTTTCAAGTGTATTGCATTTTATTGTAATTTATCAGATTTCGGTATGCTGTTTTGACCTAGCCGGATGACCTAGTTTCCTCGGTTTTTTGGGTTCTGGTCAGAATTACAAACTTATAGGTCTATGTCTTATTGAACTTTTGCCACAAATTTTAGGTCATTTGGAGTTTACTAGACTAAGTTATGGTCATTTTACTAATACTGGATAGGTTGCACTTAAAATGGCAAACTTAAGTCATTTTTAGGTCATTTCCGATTCTGACAGTTTTTATACCCGAAATTGTGCAAGAATTTTGACTTTCTTATGGTCATTTTTGGGTTTTGTGTTCTCTACAAAAGATGTAGCCCTATGTTTAAGCTTTCCAACCATATAAATTTCAGGTCATTTGGACTTGTTTTGAGTGAGTTATGGCCAAAATACTTACTGCTGTTCAAATTGTCAATTTTCAAGTTTGCAATGTCACCAATCCGGATTTGATCAGTTTTCATGTCACTTTCCGGACAGAATTTTGGTAGGCTTTCTTCATGAAAGTTGGCACATTTTGTGCCTAGTTTCACCTCCAATTGGCCTCAAACCAATTTGAGTCACACAATTCTATTTATAGACTAAAACACATACTGCCCTTAACACCTTTTTAAAAAACCAAACCAATCATACATTCAACTAGCTATAACTTCATTCCCAAACCAAATTTTGCATTTGTATCATACCACAACCATTTATCACTTCATATTATAGTCACTTTGGGTACAAGACAATGACCTTAAATACACCAAATACAAATCCCAAATTACAAAGTCCATTTATAACAACATATACACATAACACTCCTAATCATTATACATAACTTCCATCATCAAATTACATATATATTCTCTACTAAATCATATATATATGCTGCCATCCTTGGTACCATAATTCACTAAACTATTTCATGAATTTAAACACTCTACCATGTATCACAAGGCTGCCCAATTGTTCATATACATCAAGCTTCCATTTTAACTTTTCAAACTTACAATTCAAACTATATACATGGTAAATCAACTCCTATACATTTAAGCACTTAAATCAATACCTCAAAATACCATTTACATGAAGAAATAATTCATTAACCTTGATATTTCATGGCTGCCAAAAACAGTACCTTCCAATAACTCATTAAAACCTCAAAGTTTCTTCTTAAATCAACTCACCACAATACCCACACAAACTTTAATGAAGCAAAAATGGAAAACAAGCACTTACCTATTTTGAAGCTTGTTAAAAACTCATCAAAACCTTTCTTTCTTACTCCCTATCTCTTCCCCAAGGTATATAGACCAACTTTAGTGGAGAAACTATGGTGAAATTGAGCTTAGAATGGGAGTGCATGTGGCTTGCGTGAGGTTTGGCTATAGAGCTTCCATGGAGGATTGGTTTCGGCTGAATGGTGAGAGGTTGAAGATGATGATATCTTCTGTCCCAAATGTTGTATTTTAATGTCCATTAATTCCCCTTAGCGGAGCACTAACTTAGTTTTAAGATTTAATAAATCAAAGTTTTATAATTCACATATTTTACCTCAATTCTTTTACTATTCCTATAATGTACCACAATTTTAATTTTCATGACATTTTCAAAGTTTAATATCATTTATTTTTAATGGACATTTAGGTCAAAAGGTAACTCATGGTATCAATTGACCAAAATACCTCTATTCGGGTTGTATTCTCGATTTTTCGATAATACCGATTTTTATCGGTTTTTCGATTTCTCATTTTTCTTTATACTAATTAATTAATTTTTCTTTGACATTTTCAATGTCATTTATACTTCAATAGATGTTTATTTAAGTCTTAAAAATATATCCCAGGGTTTCCCGTGGTCCAAGACTAGTCAACGGTCCTCGCCATAACTTCCTGGTGCAGTTACCCATCGCTGCGGTTTTTGGCTCGTTTAACTTAGTTACATTTCATTGTTCTTATTTTTCCTTTGTTTTTCTTGTATTTTCCTTTATTGTATTTCATTATTTTATGTCTCCTCACTAACATTTAAGTGTAGTTCCAGGCATTCTAGCTGTCCTGACAAGTATTAATTGTCGAAACAGTAGAATGCACTACCGAATATAGGGGTGTTATACGAGAGGATTGGATATTTTGGGGCAAGTAAAATGGGTAATGGGCTTTAGAGTCAGATTCTGAGCTCTCTGAGGATGGAGACTGGGTTTGGTCAAAATCAGTATCATCTTCCCCAAGGGCGAAGATAGTTTCTGTATCAGGTTTATATTGTTCTGAAAACAAGGATTCAATGTCATCATGCTCCAAAGAGATATGAGAAACTTGTTGGATGTGTTGTAGAAGCTTAACAACTTTGTTTGGATTCTTGGGATAATTTTTTACATAGTGCCCACGATTTCCACAAATGTAACAGCGATCAGATTTGTTTGTGCCCATCCTTCTTTTCCTGAAATATTGAACCGACTTCTTCCCCTTTCAATGTTTGAAGGGAGGTTTAGATCCTGAAGAACCGGAATACCTTTTATAATGACCATTCTTCTTAGGCTTACATTCACAGTTCTTTTCTTTGCACTTGATGGCAAGGTGGGACTTCTGGCAGACATTCTTCAGTGTCTTACTTTTGTCAATAATGTCTTTGAATAATTTTTGTTGCTCGCACATTTTTTCCGAACAAACCAGTGTCATTTGGTGTATTTCTCTAATGGTTATGGCATTCATAGCCCTGTGGGTGGCAGCAAGGCTATGATGTAGCTCTGGTTGTAATGCTTCTGGGAGAGAAGCAATATAAATATGCCACAGGTTTATATCATTGTAACCATTCAATAGATAGTAGCGCTGGACCATACGCTGGTAATGCTTTTCTATGTCTGTTTTCTTCAATTAACAACAACACATGTCAAAGAATTCTTGACGTAGTTACTTGTTGTATAAAGAGGCATCTCCAAGAAATTCAGCAAAAATGGCATTGATTGCTTGCATGATAGTTAAATGGCAGAATTGAGCTTTGTGATATTCTCCAAGGGAGGCAAACTAATCTTGAAGAGTACCAATGGCCCGAGAAATAAATTCCCTGAGAACAACATGGGAATCAATGCCTTCTCGAAGCATCTGGACGTCTAGCCAGGCTTTGAATTCTGCAAGGCCGTCTCTCCATTTGAATGGAGGTATGTCATCCAATGCAAACCATGGGCCTGACCTAGGCTTAGACTATTGCTGGGCATTTAGGAGACCAAAATCTAATATTGGATCATCCTCAGGTATTTCTACATGTGGGTCTTGAGCCTGGGGAGGCCTTGTAGGGCCTGTAGTGCCGCTGGTAGAATCCGTGGTCGGAGAAGGACCAGTTTGAGATGAGGTTGGTTGCTGTGGAGGATCAGCCATGAGTAGAGATGTAACATCCGTTTTTCTAGATTCACTATTATCACTAGAAAAATCATCTTCATTATGGGAAGAATCATCTTCTGAGTTAGAAGGAATAGATATCATGTGCTGAGGTGGTGGTTCAAGATGCATCTTTTCTTTGCCCTTGTCAATTTTTCTTTTGGTGGCTTGGAATTCATCAAAAGAGGATAAACTACTAGGCTCATATTTGGAGGGTGCTGGAGGAGGTATTGGTCTATGGAATAAGGGAGATGGGTTATAAGTTACAGGAGTAGGTTCATAAGGGTGGTTGAAAGGACCAAAAGGAGAGTAAGTAGGTTCAGGTGTTGCAAGGAAAGGATTTTGTGATCTTGGGGCAGAGAAAGGGCTGTAAGAAGTAGGCGCTTCAGTTGGTCTGTGAAGGTCTGCTTCAACCTGAGCCAATTGCTTCTTTAATTTTCTGATCTCAGCTTCCTTTTGGGTAAACTCCATACCAAATCTCCTTTGTTGTATCAAGGACTTAAGATCATTGTTAAGCTGCACAATTTTCCCTTGTAATTCCTTGTACATATTCTGGGCAAATGCAGTATAGGAATCCACCTTTTGATCAATATGCTGAGTTCTCGTAAGAACTTGATCAATTTTAGAATCAATTCGTTGCAGTGTTTTGTTTTGAACCGCTGCATTTTTTGTCTGCCAATTTAGAACTTCCTTAGCTTGGGTGATCGGGGTTGCCTGTCCTTCAGCGTCAACTTTGGTCAAGTGGATGAAGGGCCTTGTAGAGATTTTGGTCTGCTGATCCATTTATTGGGTTAGCTGGGGAAACTCTGCTTCATAGGAGATAAGAGAAAACATCATGCATGGCTGCACCAAAGGCAATGCAAGAGGTGGAGTTGGAAGAGCAGGAGGAGGAGGTCGTCCTTCTTTTTTGATGATTTATAAGGCAAGTTCATAAATTGGAAGAGGCTTCTTTTGCTTAGTTTCTTCATGGATGCCTATCCATGGACCATTGTCAGGATAATCTTCTCTGAGAATTTGAGGAGATTTGCAAAAAGCTTTGGAATGCTTGGTAAGTTTCTTCTAATTTTTATCTAACAGAGGATGGTCATACTCATTTTCCCAATAATTGTCACAACAGTCACAATTTGGGTCGCACATGCCAGATCCTGGGAGATCCCAGGGACAATGCCCATCTTACACATGCCAGATCCTGGGAGATCCCAGGGATAATGCCCATCTATCCTCATAGGATAAACGTAGTGATTATCAGGTGTTACTACCCTGATAGGATAATGCTTTTGCTCCTTCTTTAATGGCTGGACTATCATGGTCTGAAACACAGGTAAGGAACTTGTGGAGTGCCAGGGTGGCTGGAAGGTATTTTGTACCGTTCCATCAGTATTTCTTCTGAAGGAAAAATCAGTGATTTGGATCGGCTGAGAGGTTGAATGGAGCTTTTCATAGTTGGTTAGCCAGGTCTTTGGAATGAGCTACTCAAGCTCACTTCTAAGTAGCTGCCTAGGTATTTGGACTATTATTGGAGTAGTCTCAGTGTCTGCCAGTACCAGTAAAGCATCATTCGAAACAGAGGGCTGTGACAGATCTACTGCATGATGTTGTAGCCTGTAAATAATTTGGTGATGCAAAGTGGCCATCATTGATGATGTCACTTGTTCTGCTCCCGTGAGCTGGACTTGAACCTTTAGAGCGGTGCAGAGAAGAGGATCTCACAGGGACAGATTATAATTGGGGAAAATTGTTAATACCACACTTCCAGCATGGAGAGTGGTAAGACACGTTCCAATGACCACATGTTCATACTGGAGGAATCTAGTGTCAAGGAGTGACACTCTAGCAGTTACTGGGAGTCCACGTCTTCCATGTAGACTGAGAATAAGTCTTACTGCTCCAAAGTGTAAGTGAGAATACCTTTCTTGTCTCCATTTGGGAATAGCGATTTTCTAAATAGCCTTATTAGTTTAGGTGATATCATCTTATAAATTAATTTTTAAGATTGAGTTATATATATATATGCACACACATGGGAAAGTAATATCAAAAAATTTAAAAAGTTATTATATGAATGCAGATATAATATTAAATAAAATTGAATGATGAAAAAAAAGATGCATGTAATTAGCCTGACTAATTTAAAATTAATACTTAATAATTATTGTTGCCTTTTTCACCGATCAACGCAGGATGTAAAAATTCCTTTGTGAAATTTTGGAGGGAAAAAGAAGTTGATTTTTTTGAATATTAAAATTTAACCATCTCACAAGGCAATATAATTATATAAAATATTTCTACTATTTCATACCTTAATGTAAATATTTTATCATTGACATATTAAAGATAGAGAGATATTTTCATTTTCCTCTTTAATTATATAAAATATTAACTTTTAAATTTAAAAAATATATTAATTGATCCAATTAAATATAAAAAAATAAAAAAATAAATAAGAATGCTAAAAAAAGGTCACATTATCTTCGTTTTAGTATATATATATATATATATATATATATATATATATATATATATATATATATATATATATAGATAGATATAAACAATCAAACAGATATAGATATAAAAGATACCAATAAATATGTGATGTTTTATATGAAAAATATTTTTTTAAAATTGCAACTTTTAAATATAAAATTATATAAATTTTAAAAATTTCTTAAGGTTTCATGTAAAAAATATTTTTTAAAAGTTTCCATTGAGGTTTCTTGTGCGTGTGTCTATATATGTATATATGATTCTTACGTTTCTACTTTTAGATATAAAATTATATAAATTTTAAAGTTTTAAAATGAAAAAAAAAAAAAAAATTTAGATTAAAAACAGGATTTAAATTTTCTTATTTTTTATGAAGAGAATAAATCTAAAAAAAAAAAGGTTATGAATCTCCTATGTTTTAAACATTCATTATGTAAATGTGAATGAGTTAAATTACTTATCTCTCTCTCTATATAAAGCTAACTCTAAAATTTTGTGAAGAAGGTAATATCAAAAGGTTTATAAATTTTTTATATTAATACATATTTGATATTAAACGAAGTTGGATAATAAAAAAAAAATCATAATTAATCTGAATAATTTGAGATTAATACTTAATATTTGTATAACCTTTTTCACTAATCAACAAAGAACGTAAAAAAAAAAAAAAAAAAAAAAAAAAAAAAAAAAAAGAATTTTGCTTTTTTTGAATATTAGAACTTAACCATCTCACAAGGCAACATCAATTGACAATTCATTATATTTCTTGATAAGCTTTATTAAAAGGTCATTTTAATAAAGTTAATATACAAAGTCTATCTTCTCTTATTCACTCTCTCTGTCGTTTTTCTCTTTAAAAACTTTCTCATTTTTAAATATGAATTTAGTGTCGTAATCGTGGACGGATCCCTTTTTAATTTCTTTAAATTAAAATATCTTTTATTCAATAAAAAATTTATGAGTTTAAAAATAGGTAAATTAAGGGATTCAAATACTACATTTTTAAACCTCTTTTCGCTTTAACCTTTGTCTGGGAGGACGAGATTTTTTTACCTCTGTAAATTAGAGGCAAATGAAGAATTTTAACATTAATAAAATTTTATAATATAATTTTAAAATATAAAAAAAATAAATATTAAATTATAGCACAGGCAATATATTATTATTTTAATATTTGGGGGCAAGAAAAATTTTTTAAAATATTTAAAGATTTTATAAATAAATCTTCTTAACTCACTGATTTTGTGGGTTAAAAAATGAAAAATCTTATTTTAAAAATCAAACTCTCTCTCTCTCGTTTAAATATAAGTTTTGATTTTTAAATATTGAAAAATCTTTCATTATTTAAGAAAAAAAAAAAACCTCCCAAACAAATTTAAAGTAAGGAGAGTTTTTTTTTTTTTTTTTTTTTTTTAATTTGTATTTAAGAGGGTACAAGCTTTAAAGACCCACCAGCCAATGCTACAAGTATTATTTTTTCTTATTTATTATATCTTATTTATTAAGTTAATACAATTAATAAATAAATAATGTTTATATTATATTATATTATATATATAATTTAATAATATAGAATATTATTCTTATACCATATAAATAAAACTATTATTTGTAAATAATTATTAAAATTATTTAATCAATTCAATTAAAATAACATTTTAATCATTCAGTATATATATATATATATATATGAAAGATTATCTAATATTAATAATATAATATTTATTTTTTACTTATTGTAATACATTGAATAAAATATAATTTTGTAATAAAAATATATAATATGGAGTCTAATTATAAAAGAAGATAATAATATTAACATTGATTAAAAAAGTAAATTAATTATAAAAGCGTAACATAGTTCTTACGGCAATAAGTTTAGAACACAAAAATAATTTATATGCAAATTATATTAAAATATTTTTTAATTATTGAAATATATTAAATATATTATAAAATATATTAAAATTTTCAAGATAAAGTAAATTTAATTATTTATTATCTATAAACTAAAATTTACACATTTAATAACTTAAAAACTCGAAATAATTATCATGAAAAGTCAATAATTTATTTTAATTTAAATCACTAAAGTGTTTATAAATGAGTTCAAATAATAAACACTCAAATTTTGATAAATAAATAAATAAATATATATATATATATATATATATTGGTGGAAATGGATTCTACTTTTCTTTGATTACACCTGACATAAAGGTCTAGATCTTTAACTAAATTTATGCTATTATGCTACAAACACTAAATTTCAGCTCAAAATTATGGCATTATCATATCCAATGAGAATAGGCCATTAGAGGTTATCAATTAAAAAGAAAAGGATTTAAAAAAAAAGAAGAAGGGGTAAGGGGATATTTTACTGTTTTTTTTATCCTCTATAGAAAGTAATTTATATATAAAAAAATATTTTTTAATAAAAATTACTTTTAAAAAAATATTTTTTATTATTTAATTATAATATTAAATTAATAATAATTATTTATATCATATAAATATAAATATTTTTTTATCATTACAATCACCGTTACTACTCTCTTATTATCACTATTACTTATCATCATTACCATTATTGATATTATAAATAAATTAAATATTAAAAAAAAATTATTATTACAATATATTATTTATATTTTTATTTTCAATTAAATAAAAAAATATAATGATAATTATATTACAATTTTGATTACATTACATTCTTACAAATTTAACCTTAAGTAATAAAAATATTGTTATGAGAAATATATTTTTAAATATATTATTTGAAAATTTTTTAAAATAATTTAAAATTAAATTTATAAATTTTAGTGATTACAATGTTAAAATAATAAAATAATTTTTAAAATTTTTTTTAATAACATTTAAAATAATGTTTTTTTTTTTTTTCTGAAAAACAGTTTTACCTCTAAAATCACAATATTAAACAAACACTTACAATTAAGTTTCTTACCAAACAACTTTTTTTAACTTCACAAATCTAATCTAATAGATATATGAAAGCTAAAAACTAAAAAATATTAAAAAAATTGACATATGGCATAATTAAAAATAATAATTTTATTTTACAATATAAAATATTTGAAATTTATAAATTTTAAAATGTTTAAAATTTCGTTTCAGTTTATTTTCTTTGTAAATTTAATTATTAGTATTAGATAATACTTAACTTAATAATTTTATATTAAATATATCATTATTTAATTTCACAATATAAGATAAAATAAAATAGAATATATTTAATATAAATATAATTTCAATTTATATATATATATATAAGAAATTAATAATTTATTTTATAGATGATTCATGTAAGATATAATTAATAAATTTAATTATTGATATTAAATATTGCTTAACTTAATAATTTTATGTTAATTAAAATTTGAAATTTGAAATATGTAATTTATCAGGTATGTCAATGAATTAATTTTTTTTATTTAAGATATATTCAATCTTTAATTATATTTTTTACTTATTACTTTTATATTATTTCATACTATCATCTATATTAAAAAAGTTTTTGCCAATTATCTTTTGAGAGAAGAATTATAATTTTATATTCTAAAAATTTTTATTTACATATTTTTTTCCTACCTTATTTCTATTCAGTGAAATATTTCTGTTTAAACAAAATAGTACTAAATGAATATATAATTAACATAATAATTTTTTTTTTTCAATATACACAGAAAATAAATAATTGAAGTTCATTTAATTAAAGTTAAATAAAAATTAAAAAAAAATAAATTATTATCACGTTAGGCGTGGGTAGATGGCTAATCCTCTTACAATTTTCTACGAGAAAGGAGTTTTGGTTGGGTCGATTTGGTTTACAAATTGCTGCATTTCGGTCTTTTGGCACTTCAAAAAGTCAATATCAAATTTATGGTTTTTTTTTTTTTTTTTTTTTTATCAAAAGGTAGGATTCATTTGTTAGAAATGTTTCAGAGCCCAAAGTACAAGCTACTTCAAATACTTCGGCTAATGAAACATTACAAACTCCAGCCCAATAAAATGCTCATCTAAAGATCTAAAAAGATAGTTAAAAGTCTAGCTTGCTAAGTCTATCTCTAACCCTGGCTAGGGCAGGAGGTTCAAAGAAGATGTAGCACTTCTGTGCTGCCTCTGATGCTTCCACTGTTGACTATCACCAAAAATCTTGAGATCAGGGGAAGAATAGGACCTTCTAAGGCTAGAGCGGATAAAAAAAGCTCATAACAACCAACCGCATTGATAACCCTATGAGTGGGCTACTGCTGAAGAGACGTGAATCAGGAGGTGTGGGAACTCTATGTGAAGTAGTCTACGCCATTGGCACCCAAGAAGGTGTCGATACTTATGATCTATTGGCAACCCACTCGCGCTGTACCCTCTCAACAACCAAACGCAGAAAACCTTGCGCCCCCGAATCAGCGAAATAAAGCTGGCCAACATCAAGCACTTCTTTGCTTTGCACCAATGGCAAACCAAACCCAATAGGTTTTATCAGTATTGAAGCACACAGCTTGCATGTCACTACCCAAATAATAAAAAAACAACCATCAATGGTGCCTAATTTGCTCCAATTCATCACATGAAATAAAAATATACTTATGCACACAACTCCATGAGCAGAGAGGGCACACCCACATCCAAAACATGGAAGGAGATGAACGACAATGACAAAGGCCAAGTGACTCGAGAGCAGAAAACTGGACCTTGTTTTCCTCCAAGGACGTTTAACAAAATTGCTGATTGGATAGATAAATATTATATAACAAATTCATTAAATATAACTAACGAAAGGTATTACACAATAAAGCCTCAAATTTATATGAAAAGATAAAGCCTCCAAAGTGGAATGTACCTTGTTTGATCCTAATATATTTGTCACGATATTTTTTATATATAATTTAATAATCAAATATTACATTTTATAATTTAAATATTCAAATTTTAATATTTTATTTTTATTATTAATAAATTTCAATTAAAAAAAATGATATTTTATTTTAACAAGAAAATTTATTTTATATTTTAAAATTATACTTAAAAATTTTATTAAAATTTCAAATAATTATATGTCGATTTAAATTTGTGTTCACTATCTTTAGTTCCTTACAACTGACCAAATTCCCAATTCCCTTTTCCATTAACCCTAATTCAGTCATTCCCTTCCCTCTTTTCTAGTCAGCTTCAGGCTTCAAATCCCATAACATCCGACAACAAATTCGACGGTCAGACACGAAGCTCCCGCAACAATTTGATTCGGTTCCCTCGAGCTTCCAGCGACCAGTCACACAAATCACACCAGAGAAGAAAAAACAGAAGAAATAGAAGAAGTGGAAGATTGTCTGTATACGGGGAATGAAGTTTCTGGATTGGTATGTGAAAATAGCAGTAGGTTCTGCTTTGATTGGAGCTTCCATGGAGTTGTTCATGAACAAGACCGGTTTCTGTGAGAATCTTCCATTTCATCCTCTTATTTGCAAATCTTAACCTTTTCATTTATACTTGTTATTGGATTAATGTCTTTATGCTCTGAAATGCTTCCATCTGTTGCATCTTATTAGTTAATTTTGGAGGTTCTTTATGGAATTTTAGTGCTTAATTGGCTCCCAATTCCGAAAGTTCTATTATTGATTCTTTCTCTAAAAAAATAGATAGCAAATTGCCATTGACTTTTAGCTCTAGTTGTTTGATTAACAATAGCTTTTCTCTTCAGATCCTCCTATATTTTGTTCAAATTGTGTGAATTAAATTTTTGTCGCGCATATGATTTTGATTAAAATTGGTATATTTGTTCAGATTATTGTATATTTCTTTTGTCTAGTTGTTATGATAAATGATGCAATGTTTGCTTCACAATTTTTCACAATATTGCTATTGTATGTTAATGTTTTGAATTGAAGTTTTGTTATGATTCCATTCCAAGAAATGGTCCTTTCAAGTTTAAATTTCACGAATGTTAATTGGGTTAAAAATGAGCTTTGGAGTCTAACATCTACTCGAGCTCAAATTAAAAGTTGGATGTCATGCTCGGAAACCATGAAATCAAGCATCTTTTGACACCATAGCAAACCATTGCTCATTTGTTGAAGTCTGTAGCATAGGTGAGGTGCTTGTGAACATGTCTTTTTTGGATGATTTGCTGATTGATTTGTGTGTTTGAGTAAGGCTTTAACCTTTTAACAAAAAACTTGAGCTTTTTCCAATTCCTCTGTTATTGTCATTGCATGCTTGCCCCTGTTGTTTGATGTCATATAGTGGAATTGTTCCATGTTAGACTGCACCAAGAGCACCTAACACATTTATCAATTAGTTTCCGACTTTAATTTACCTGTTATGGTTTGATGCAGATGATAAAGTGACTGTTCTGGAGTCAGAGAAGCGGGCATGGGAGAGCTCCCCTGAAGCTCAGGCAATCAGAGAAGCACTGGATCCTTGGAGAAACCATGATGCAGAAGCAAGAAAAAGCTCCTAAGTTTTATATAATCAATTCAATTAGCCAAGAACGTAGCTGAGCTTAAAAAAACAGCCCTTAATGTCAATGCTGATATGTTAGATGCAATGGTTGTGGAAGCAGCTCAAATCCTGAATTGCCTGGATTTTATGATCTCCCAGTATATGAATAATCTTCAATTGAATCAAATCTAAAATAATATTACTTGGTTGGAGGAACACCTAACCAATCCTTTGAAGCCATCTACAAAAATAATGTGAACAACCTCCTTCTGTTAATGGTTTCGTAACGCCACAGCCCCTCAGGGACGTCCTGTGAATATTCTTTGATATTTTTCTAAAAATTTCCTTCTCTGACTGCCTTAACTTCTTTAATGGAGCACCTTGCTGGCAGTAATGGGTAGAATTCATGATTTCCTCTCGTGTTTCTACAAAAGCTGGTAATGAGCCAGCCTTGTCTTGTGGGAATTTCTGCATGTAACGAGCACATACCAGTTAAGCAAGGTTATGGGCATAGGAGGCCTGCCTCAGTGCCTCTTCTGATCTATTTTAAGGCTCCGATGATTATTTTTTTTTGTACCGAATGCAATGTTTTTGTTAAGTGCACCAAAGATGATAAGGTTGGGGTTCATGCTGGCTTTAGATGTTTGTTATCAGAAGTGACAACCCTTTTAAAATATTAGATTTATTGTTTCGTTTTTTTAAAATAAAATCCATACTTGATTTAAATTGGACTGATTTAAATTGGATCGTTATGGGTTAAATCTATTTTTGACTTGAATTGTGGATGAATTAGACTGAAGTTGAAACAAAACTGAATTAGATGATTCTGGATAAAAGGTTTTTTCTTAATTTAAAAAATAAAAAAATATATATTAAAAAAAATCTGTTCCGCTGGATTTAGACCTTGTCAAACCGAAATCGGCTTGATGGGTGGGTCTAATAGTAAACCAACTGGGCTTCAATAATAGCAAAGACAAGTGCGTGCCCGTTAAGGTTTAAGGCCGAATACAACTTGCAATTATTCTGGCAACTTCGGTCTCTTTGGTTACTTACTTTCAAGCTTCAAATCTGACCGTACAAAAATAATAATTATCTTAATGCTTCCATTTATAAACAATTAGTCGGACGCAAATAATATAATTATTGTAAAAAAAAATTAATTAAATTTAACATATTATGTCAAAACTGGTCCTTAATAACGATAATAATGCTAATAATTAAAACCTGTATTTTTAATTGATTTGATTCATGCTTTAACCAACCAAAATTTATATTGCACCCAATCTTTAAGTGGGTACCCACAGCATGAGCAACTTGGGGACATGAAATATTAAAATCTTACTAAACACTTATTAATGATTTGTTTAATTTATGTTGACAATAATGGCGTATTGGAGCAACGCTACAATACTATATTTGATAATGATTTTTAATGTAATATTTAATATTTTATTTATTTCTTTTATTTATATTATTTAATAATATAATATTTATGTTAATATTTAAAAATTAAAAAAATAATTTATAAAAATTAAAATTAATAATAAATATTATTATTTTTATAATTAATAATTAATTCAATGATTAATTTTATCAAATACTTCTACTCTAAATTATTATATAAATATCTAATCACTAATGATTAATTACTAATAAAATAATTAATAATTATTAAAATAATTAATATTATCAGACATAACTTAAATCTTTGAGAGGCTACATTGAACTTCTATTTTAGCTTAAAATAATATGCAAGTTTTTGTATAATAATAATATTCATAATAATAATAATGTAGAAAATTGTCTATGAATGGACCCCATTATGCAAAAAGGTTAAAATGGAAGAAAGTTATGCAAAGAAAAGGCCAAGCAAGCAGAGCCAGGAAAGCAAGCTATTGAAAATCTTTTTTTTTTTTTTTATAAATTAAAAAGAAAATTATTTCATGATAGGACATGTTAAATCTGATACTTTCTTCTGGGTATCTTAGGCTTTTTCAGGAATCTTAGCTAGTATCTTAGGCATGGCCACAACAACTGTCCCATGTTTTTTTTTATTATTAGTCAATGGAGTAATGCTCAACCTATATACTTTTTCACCCTTTAAATTTTAAAAATATAGAAAAACATGAAAATGCCATATGTTAAATAAAAAAGCCAACACATAATATAAAATCTATTTAGTGGATATTATAGTAAATTAGCATTAGTAAAGATTTTTATTTTTAAAATGTAGAAAATATCTTAAATTTAAAATTTTCCATTTATTTATTTAATATATTTTTTTATTTTTTTATTTTAAATTTCATCGCATCTATTGACATTCAAATATAAAAAATTTTAATAAAAAGATTCAAATTGGTATCATTAGATTATTCCCCACAAAAAGTACTTTATTATTTAGAAAGTTAATTTCTAATTTCTCCTGTTTGAAAATTATAATATTATAAGAATTTAATTTAATTAATTTTTTTTTAATTTTCATATTAAAAAGGAAAGAATTTAATTTTTTTAATATAAAAATTATTTATTTTAAAAAAAATTCACGCATATAAGAATTCTTGAAAATTCTATTCTTACAAATAATTTATTCCACTGAAATCCACTATATTTTAACGTTGGATAATTGGCTACAAAGATAATATGGGAAATTTTTTTTTTTTCAATTTCTGATCTAAATAGTGAACTAATTAATGACTCTTTACCTATTTTACTAGAAAATAAAAAATAAAAAAACTATCCTCTTATTATTATTATTATTATATATATACATATATATATGGTTTGTTATATTTTTATTTTACTATTATTATTGTAGTTAAATGAGTGTGGATAAATATAGTATTTTATATTATTTTAGTTAAATATCTTAATCAAATTTTTTATTGATTATTTTATATAAATATATTTTCCCCTCACATGCATATGGTCTAAATCCACCATGGAAGTTATCCATTAAGTTATTATACAAAAAGAATTTTAATTAATTTGTGAATTATAAATGATTTTAGATTAAAATATTAATATTTTTTTTAAAAAAATTAATTATTATTAATCAAATCAATTTCTCTTCCGTCATATGAATCATCAAGTTCATCCTAATTTTGTGGGTCATTTACATTTAAATTATTTTGATTTTGTATGAATTGAAATGAGTTTCATATTATTTTTGCTATTCTTGCTTTTAGATAGAAATCTCACAAGGTATAGCTCTTGCTTTTGGATTATGGCTTGCTT
Source organism: Hevea brasiliensis (assembly GCF_030052815.1). NCBI lineage: Eukaryota > Viridiplantae > Streptophyta > Magnoliopsida > Malpighiales > Euphorbiaceae > Hevea > Hevea brasiliensis. The sequence continues at coordinate 20,778,879 of NC_079509.1, read as the reverse complement.
CTGATTTGTGTTTTCGTAGTGTTGTTGCTGAGTCAGATTACAAGCGGGTAATCAGTGGAGAACGTGGAAATTTAGTTTAGGGCCTAATTAAAATATATTATTTATTAAATAAATAAAAATTGGCAGGAAATTTTCTTACAAAAAGTTGATGTGTTGTTATAATTAATTTATATTGGCAAAATTAAACACTTTAATTTTTTTAATAACATTAATTTATTAAAAAAAATAAAATTATTATTAATTTAAAAATATAATAAATGTCTGATACTATGCCAGGCTAAAATTGAAAAGTTCGTTCAAATCTATTTTTCTAAAAATAATTAAGAAAAATAAATTTAATTAAAAATATAAAATATTATTTTAACCATCCAAATTTTAAATATATTTGATCACGTTAACGTATATCTAATCTCTCTCTCTCAAAGAGACAATGCACAAAAAGTAGTTTAATAATAGATTGTGTTTATTATATATTTGAAATAATATATGTAGATATTATATTTAAATTTAAATATAATATATATAATAATTTAACCATTATTTAAAAAATGAGATATTATCTTATTTGATTTTAAAAATATATAATTAAGTTATTAATTTCATAATTAAATTATTAATTTCATCAAAATGATAAGAATTTAATTGTTTCATAATTGCTGCTTTTTACAAAATTTTGGGTCAAGTGAAAACGTCAATGGAGAAAAAGAGAAAGCAGAGAAGAGAAGGGAAGAGAAGGTTAGCATGACATAGCCCACAGCATATAATTTCTTCGTAGGCCATATGAATAAGAATAAGAAAATTCCACGCAAGCCACATAAGCATAGTGTAATTTTGGATTTCATATAAACTGACAATTATTCTCCCTTCTTTACTTTACCAACCGATACCAATCTTTGGCTTCCACGCTAACTTCCCTCTCGCGAAATTTCCTTTTTTCTAACTTGACCTTTCTTTTCGTGTATATGAGAGATACTTCTAAATTATTAATTAATTATATAATCAAAATTTTATCATCTCAACCAATACTAATTATTTATTAATCTAATAGTTAATGATAAGATAAATTTAAGAAAAATCTCATATTTGAGTTTAGAGATTATAAATATATCATTTAATTTAGAGTATTGTAACTCATTATCTAGTTTCTGTGATTTTCTAAATATTGTAAAAGCTCATGAGGTAATTAATCTGGTTGGCTAACAGTTGAAAGTAGATTAAAAAAAAAAATCATTTCAATTGATAGATAAAAATCAGTAAAAAAAAGTCAATGGATAATTAGTTTGATAATATTAATAAATATTATTCGCGGTGGTAAAATCTATTATAATTTTAATTGAAATAATTATTATTAATTAATTAAGTCTAATTAAGATGATAATTATTAATTAATTAAGTCTACATAAATAAGAATTGCTCAATTTGTTGATTATAGATTATCTTATATAAAAATGATTTATTCCATCTTAGAAAAAAGCTTGAAATCTTTAGAAATTTTAAAAATAAAAATAATATTCATTATTGATAGTGAAAAAAATTGAGATTCAATTTCATGCTAAAATTTAAACTATATCAGTTAAATTCCCAAATAAATTTAAAAGTTTCAACAGCAACTTGTACTTCCTTTGTCTCACAAAAATATATTCACTCATATTTTTATATAATTTAAAAAATATATAATTAATATAATAAGTAGCTTAATATACGCTTTACTTATATAGGTATGAATACTATAAGTTCAATATCATATAAGAATGAGTTTAATACTCGATCGATTAACTATTTACATATAAATTTATGCAATTATTATTGAACTCAGTTGACGAATTAATTATGGTTTGAATTAGCCTGAAACTGTCAATTTATTATTCACCAAAGAGGTGAAATTGACTCTTCAAACACTTAAGGTTTCGAATTTAATTCAATCTAGTTTGATCTGATTCGATTCAAATCCAAAAGTCTAATTTTTTTTAATTTTTTATTTTTTCAAATGAAAAATCTTGTTTGACCTAGAACCAAATCGAATGGTTATAGTTCAATTTCAATCTGGTTCATTCATAATTTGAATTAAACACAAGTCTAAATAGTTTGATTTAAATAGGTTCGATTTCAATTCTAAATCGATCCACAATCAAGTCTACTCATGATATATAATTTAATTAATTTTATTCAAATATTTATATAAATATTTAATTTAATAATTATAAAATTAATTTATCAAATTTATATTAGATACACTCATAAAAAATCGAACATGTAAACTAATTATCATTAAATTTAATTTATTTATTGGATAATTAAAGGAGGAATATTTATTAAAGGTATTTAATTAAAATTTATTTATTTAATAATTAAACTATAAAATTAAATTCCTAAAAGTTAAAAAACCACCGTATGTCACGTAAGTTCGGGACACCGTATCATAACCCAACAGTCCTAGTCCCACCCCGATTCCCCACCAAAAGCAGAAATTCATGCTGTGTCCGAAATCTTCTTCTTCTTCTCCTTCTCCTTCTTATTTATCTCTTATATATTGTTCCTCAATAAATATCTTACATTACATTCTTCTTCACCAAGACCTTTCAAAAAACGAAAACCAGAGAGGTGAACACTATGTCAACGAATTCCATCAATGGAGCAACAGACCGAGAATCACTCACTATTCCTCTTCTCGCCAACTCCACCTCTCAAGTTGCCATCGTCGGCGCCAGTGTCTGCCCTATCGAAAGCCTCGACTACGAGTATAACAACTATTCATCGTTTCCTGAATGAATTGTTTTTTTTTTTTTTTTTTCTGACTAGTTTTGAATCCGTTTTGTTATTGGCTAATGATTGTAGGATAGCGGAGAATGATTTCTTCAAGCAGGACTGGAGGACCTGTGGAAAGATCCAGATTTTTCAATATTTGTTCATGAAGTGGTTGCTTTGCTTCTTGATTGGGATTATTGTCAGCCTTATTGGTTTTTTTAATAATCTTGCTGTTGAGAATATTGCTGGTATTAAGTTTGTTGTCACTTCCAATATGATGCTGTTAAATAGGTGTGTAATGACTGCTCTTCTTTGAATTTTTGGTTTCTATTGGATCTAGCTTTGGTTTTGTTTGATTTCATGGAAAGTGAAATTGGATTTGGATGGAAATAACTTCAATTTCCTCCGAGAACTTGTGTTTTATCTTGTTCTCGAAATTACTTTGACTGTTAGGAAGAGAGTTTGACTTGAACAGGAAATTCAAGAGTCCTTTTTTTTTTGGGGGTCTCCAATGAATATTTTGGGGAAAAGTTTTGACTCATGCAGTTTCTGAAATGTTTGCAGGTATGGGATGGCATTTCTTGTGTTCTCAGTCTCCAATTTGGTTCTTACCCTGTTTGCATCCATTGTCACAGCTTTTGTAGCTCCGGCCGCTGCTGGTTCTGGTATACCAGAAGTGAAAGCTTACCTGAATGGAGTGGATGCACCTGGAATTCTTTCCTTGCGTACTTTGGTTGTCAAGGTAAGTGTGTTTCTGAGCACGTTGAATGATTGACAATGCCAGAAGCAACGCTGAATTGAATAGTGTGTTAAGCTTATTGATTGTCTCTTTTTGTCAAACTCAATCCACATTTTTATAAGGGTGATGTGCTATTAGGCTGCTCCTCATTTTGATGTTGTATGAATGATTCTGATATTTGAATCATGAGTAAAGCTTTCTCAAAGCATTTTACATTCTGAATAACATTGATGCATAATTGTTTGTTATGGGGTGGAGAAGGTTTATAGAGGTCAGTTTGCTGTTGAACTTATTTTTGTGCTTGTTTTATTTCTAATGGCCTAATATATTTTTATTTGTGGGTTGAATGAAGAAAGGCATTTATTATTTTGATCTGCAGCCTTCTTCTTCTTCTTCTTCTTCTTTTTTTCTTTTTTTGGGTATTACTGTACTGAGAATGCACTCATCCAATGTGTAAAACATGGCACTATATGATATCACGTGCCTGGGCATAGACGTGATATTTGAAATGGTATAGTTTTGTGCCACAGCGAGCGGGTTGTGCTTTGCCACTCAACCTACATTTTTCACTTGATTTATCTCATTTAACCTAATACTATGAATAAACTTTTGAGGATGCCAATTGTTTCCTTTCTGAGTAGACAACTTGTGTACTTCATTTGTGTTAATATTAGGCACTTTTAAGAGAACAAGACATTTCATGAACTGATGTTGTCCTTAAGGCCTAAATGCTGCCAGTTAAGCATTTCAACTATCTTGCAAACCATAGAATTGCTTAAATTTTTCTGTCCTATGACTAATATAAGACACATTTGTTTAATTCAATTAACATGTGGATGTGTTAATAAATTTTTATTTATTTTTCAGATTATTGGAAGCATTTCTGCTGTGTCATCATCTCTTCTTGTTGGAAAGGCAGGGCCCATGGTGCATACAGGTGCATGTATTGCATCATTGTTGGGTCAGGGTGGATCTAAGAAATATAGATTAACAGGGAGATGGCTACGCTTTTTTAAGAATGACCGAGATCGGCGAGACCTTGTAACATGTGGATCAGCTGCTGGAATTGCTGCTGCCTTTCGTGCCCCAGTTGGTGGTGTGCTATTTGCTCTTGAAGAAATGGCGTCTTGGTATATGTTTATTACTCATGGAAAACTCAATAAACTGAACATTTTTAATCTTGTCTATGGTTGTTAACATGTTGCACTTTTCATGCATACAACTTTTTATGCTCTATCTTCCATTGCAAAGGTCTCCACAGCACTATTTCAGCTAAACCGTACAGATCAATAGTTAGACCCTATTCTCAATTTTTGCTTCCAAAAATCTTCTCATAATATTTTTCAGAGTTTAGTACACAAGTCTTAAAGCGCTTGTCCTCTTCAGCCACATCAATATGATTCTCTTCTCCATATTATTTCTTCTGAGTTGTTGCTTGATTTAAGTTATAAAAATTTCAGTAATTTGCCATTCACTGTCCATCAACTATCCCATATATTCATTTGTAATGTTGATCCACCAATCATGCATGTTTTATTTGATAGTCTTATTTTTAAATTTAAATTTGTATATAATTCCTCAACCTTACTTTTAAATCTAAAGATCTCTACACAGACACCCTGTTCTCATAAATAAAACTATTTCTAGTAATTGTGTCAGATTTTAACCTCTTTGCAATTAGATTGATCCAGTTCCACTGTGAATTTCCTAGATAGAAGTGTTCTCTTGCAGTACTAAATATTAATGCCAAGATTTTGTTCTGCAGGTGGAGAAGTGCCCTTCTATGGAGAGCTTTCTTCACAACAGCAGTAGTTGCAATAGTGCTTCGGGCTCTGATTGATTTGTGTTTGAGCGGAAAATGCGGTCTATTTGGTACAGGGGGGCTCATAATGTTTGATGTCTATTCAGCAAATATTACATATCACCTCATTGATGTGCCACCTGTGCTTCTCCTAGGAGTGGTAGGGGGCATATTGGGAAGTTTGTATAACTTCCTTTTAGATAAGGTTCTTCGAATTTACAACCTTATTAATGAGTAAGCTCCCATTTTAGTTTTTAATATTTGTGTGAAATCTGTGTTTTCATTGTTATAAAATGCTATATCTGAATTCATTCTCCTTGTTTTCTGTTTTCAGGAAAGGCATTGTTTACAGAATTTTTCTTGCTTGTTCAATCTCTATATTCACATCCTCTCTTCTTTTTGGATTACCTTGGCTGGCATCATGCCAACCTTGTCCAGCTGATGCATCAGAAGCCTGTCCAACAATAGGCCGGTCTGGCAACTACAAGAAATTTCAATGTCAACCTGGTCATTACAATGATCTTGCTAGCCTCATTTTTAACACAAACGATGATGCTATTAGAAATCTTTTCAGCAGGGACACTGATGCTGAGTTTCAATATTCATCAATTCTCATATTTTTCATAACATGCTTTTTTCTTAGTATCTTTAGCTATGGAATTGTTGCTCCTGCTGGTCTTTTCGTACCAGTTATCGTGACAGGTGCATCTTATGGGCGTTTTGTTGGGATGGTAGTCAGTTCAAAATCCAGTCTTAATCATGGCCTCTATGCTGTGTTGGGTGCTGCTTCATTTCTTGGTGGATCTATGAGGATGACAGTCTCTTTATGTGTTATTATCCTAGAATTGACCAATAATCTGTTGCTACTACCCTTGATAATGTTGGTTCTTCTTGTTTCTAAGACCGTGGCTGATGCTTTTAATGGTAACATTTATGACCTTATTATGAAGGCGAAGGGTTTTCCTTATTTAGAAACTCATGCAGAGCCTTACATGAGGCAGCTGACAGTTACCGATGTAGTCACAGGTCCACTGCAGCTGTTTCATGGCATTGAGAAGGTCGGTGATATAGTACATGTTCTCCAAACAACAAGGCATAATGGATTTCCTGTAATTGATGAGCCCCCACTTTCTGAGTCTCCAGTTCTTTATGGACTAATCCTTCGTGCTCATCTTATCGAATTGCTAAAGAAGAAAGTTTTTTCGTCCACTCCGGTGCCAATAGGCCCTGATGCCTTTGAGCAATTCTTAGCCAGCGACTTTGCAAAGAGGGGCTCAGGCAATGGTGGCAAGATAGAAGATATAGAAATTAGTGAAGAAGAGATGGAGATGTTCTTAGATTTGCATCCTTTCACTAATACTTCGCCTTATACTGTTGTGGAGACTATGTCACTAGCTAAAGCTCGCGTACTATTCCGAGAAGTTGGTTTGAGGCACCTGCTCGTGATACCCAAGGTTACTAGTGTAAGAACTTCTATCCTATCTTTTTCTTCTAACAAATTCTACTTGGAGATTAGGTGGTTAGGGCATTTGAAAGGTTATTGCTGCAAGCTTGATATGCCAACATTTCTTGGCAGTTTTCCTCATGCCTAGTCCCCTTGCTCTTCTATCTGCCTTTTAATATGAGATCTTTCCGTTTTGTGTTTTGGTCTCTGTTTAAAAGCTCTATGCATTTACTTTGTTTAAGTAAAATTTACCAATTCTGTTGCAAATCATTTGCACTTGCAACCTGACAAAAATTATCCTGATTTGCAATTAACTAATTACTTAACTGACCCAAAACATGGAATTTTCTTGTCACATTCAAATGGCATATTTTTTATATTATATTGTTACATAATATTATAATTTTGTGGATTTTATTGTTGTATAATGATTTGATGCAAGCATCAAATGTCTTCAATGGGAATTCTTTTTTCTTTTCAATCTAAAGCAATTTAGTTATATAAAAATTTGAGAAATATTACAATAATAAATTTGTTTCACATTAAACTTGTAACAGATGTAGGACATCAATCCGCACTTGTCATTTTTTTTTTTTCATTAATTAGAAGGTCTGACATTGGGAGTTCCTATGTGCTGTGATTATTTGGCTATCCATGCTTGTGTCATTTTGAGGGTGATGCCATGCCATTTTCTTTATTGTTCTTCTTGTTGGGAATGCCTTGCTGGATTACTTGATAATTTGTTTCTATAAGTTTCACTTATAGTCTTTTATTTTGAACGCTTCTTAATTGCAGAGATCTCCTGTTGTGGGCATATTGACAAGACATGACTTCATGCCAGAACATATACTGGGTTTGCACCCTTTCCTAGTTAGGAGCAGGTGGAAAAGATTAAGAATCCGGCTGCCCCAATTATTTAAAATTTTCTAGGAGTCTTGCATATGCTGCTGATTAGGTGCAGGTGGAAAAGAATTTGGCTGCCTTATTTACTGAAAATCTTGTAGTGTATCTCAGTCGAGTATTGAAAGTTGCTCTTAAAAATGAGTTTGTACAAACTCCTATTTGAGCTCCATAACACACAAGACTCACGACATTATTTTCTAGCTTCTTCATGGAAACCAACCAGAACCAAGATCAGATTAGGACAATCGCTCGTGTTAAATCATCCAGCCGTTTATAATCAGTATGATGTGAAAGTCATCGTCTCATGGTAATTGGGTGGCATAAATTTGGGATTTTTACTAAAAATGTGTAATAAAAAAAAATTATACTAAAAAAGTTGAGTTTGAGGATAATTACCAGGTGAATGTGAGACGTTAAATTTAAAATAGAATCTCACTTTTTTTTTTAATAATAAATAATTAATTAAAAAAAATAAAGGTTGAATGTTATTATTTTTTTAAAATTTTTAATTATTTTATTTTATATTTTAAATAAAATATAAATATTATTTTAATAAATAAAATTATAATATTTAATATTATATATTATAATATTTTTATTATAAATATTATTTTTTAATTTAAAATTAAATTAAATTTTAATAAAATAAAAAATTAAAATTAAAAAATAAATAATTAAAAAGGTTTAAGAAAAGTTGGATGCGTCCAATTTTTTTTTAATTATTTTATTTTATATTTTAAATAAATTAAAAATATTATTTTAATAAATAAAATTATAATAATTAATATTATATATTATAATATTTTTACTATAAATTTTTTTATTTTATAATAAAATAAAAAAATTTAATTATTTAATATTAATTATTATAATTTTATTTATTAAATAAATTATTTTATATTTTAAATAAACTAAAATATTATTTTAATAAATAAAATTATAATAATTCTTTTAAAATTCTTTTAATAATTTTATTAAAATTATTTTTTAATAAATTATTTTATATTTTAAATAAATTAAAAATATTATTTTAATAAATAAAATTATAATAATTAATATTAACTAATTAAATTTTTTATTTTATTATAAAATAAAAAAATTATAATAAAAATATTATAATATATAATATTAATTATTATAACTTTATTTATTAAAATAATACTTTTAATTTATTTAAAATATAAAATAAATTAAATTAAAAAAAGAAAAGTATAAGTATTGTCCAATTTTTTTAAAACTTTTTTTAATTATTTATTTTTTTTAATTTTAATTTTTTATTTCATTAAATTTTAATTTAATTTTAAATTAAAAAATAATATTTATAATAAAAATATTATAATATATAATATAAAATATTATAATTTTATTTATTAAAATAATATTTATATTTTATTTAAAATATAAAATAAAATAATTAAAAATTTTAAAAAAAATTTGACGCTTATAGTCTTAAACTTTTTTAATTATTTATTTTTTTAATTTTAATTTTTTATTTTATTAAATTTTAAATTAAAAAATAATATTTATAATAAAAATATTATAATATATAATATTAAATATTATAATTTTATTTATTAAAATAATATTTATATTTACTTAAAATATAAAATAAAATAATTAAATTTTTTAAAAAAAAGTTGGACACTACCTTTAAACTTTTTTTTAATTAATTATTTATTATTTAAAGGAAAACTGAACGTTATTTTGAATATCATTCAACTTTTCTTTAAAGTTTTTGATGCTCGGACCTTAAAAACGCTATTATAATTAGCGTCTCACACTCATCTCATTCAACTCAATATAATTTACCCTTTTTTGATAATTACTCTCAAACTCACCTTTTTTTTGGTATAATTTATTTTTTATTACACCTTTTTGATAAAAATCCCGATAAATTTTGCGCTGCTGAAGTATTTTATATCATGATCTACATTCTCCCACTATGAAAGATTCAAAGTTAAACTTCTCTTTGTCCATATGACGAGAAAAAAGCATCCGAAACCAGTACTTCGTTAATCAATTGTATAGTGTTGAGTAAATATTTTCCAGCATTCTATTCACAAACTGTGATGAAGTTTAGATTATCATAATTATTAGATCCAAATATCCGCATATTTTTGTTGCCATCGTTGATGATTAGGACATCACTAGTGTTGTTAATTATTGATGCTCTGCATTATACCAGTAATGCTTTGAGGTTATGTTCCTTCACTTGTTCCTGGATTTCTAATTAGATTAAAGTTGAAGTGATTAAAACAATAAATAGGAGTATTGTGAAAAAGTGAATAGCTTTGTCAATTGCTAGGATTTGATTTTGCCTATTGAGGAGGGATTCTCATTCATTGTCTAGACGAGATTGAGAGAGACTAAATAATATATTTACTATGAGTAGTTTGATATAAGGATTCTCTTGGTGTAATGGGTTAAAGAGTAGATAGTTTTGATGATATTATGTTTTTTTATATATAATTTATACACTTCTCCATTCCATAACAAGATGATTTGGTTCATGTCATTTTCAATTATCAATTAATTTAAATTATTTATTAAATTAGTGTATAAAAATTATTCAACCTTATTCGTGAATTGCTATCATTTTAGACTTGAATTTTTTTAAAGAAAATTAATTTAAAAACAAATTTTATTTGTTTAATTTTTAATTAGATTTAAATTTAAATGAGTATTTTTAAATATCATTGTATTAACTTTTAATTCGACAAATTACTGAAATTCAAATTATTTAGTGTGAATTTAAATCATTTACAAACCAAATCTCCTCATATCAACTGTTTAAATCTGAAAAAAAAAAAGATAAATTTCAAGAATTATCTCAATCCTTTGAAAAGTTATAATAAAGATATCCTTAAATTTAAAAATATAATATAAAACTCCCTAAATTTTAATATTATGTATAATAAAATCTTTTCAACCGTAAATAACCTAATTATAAGTAATATATTAGTGTGAACAATCTATAATGAAAATAATATCAACAATTGCTATTGTTTTTCTGAGGTAGACTTCTTCTAATCAGCTATTATACATCTAGCACTTTATTATCCTGTATGAATAAAATTGTTTCATGGTTAATTTGTGAAAAAAATCATAACTGATTTTGTTATTGCCACTCTAAATTGTATAAAGTAACTATTAAGAGTTAAAAGATTTTATTGTATAAAATTTCAAAATTTTAAAAATTTTATTTTATATTATTAAGTTCAAAAATAGTTCTCTTGTAACCTCTAAAACTCAGTGATAACTATTTAAGTTTATCCAAAAAAAAATGGGGATTGTAATTATATACTCCCAAGACTAGTGAACACATATAATTATGTAAAGCGGCTACCGTTGACCAAAAAAATGCGATTGATATTGACAAACCGTTGTTTTATTTACCAATATCAACAGTGATCTAATCAAACCCTCTCCAATCTACACAAATCCACCACAAAAAGGGACACAAGATTTATTTATGTACACAACCTTGCCTAGAAGCAAGAGGGTCTCCCCTATCCAGGGCAGGGAAAATCACTGAACGGCAAGTACTGAGACTCTGTGTCTCAGAAAGGAAAGGAATCGGCAAGAGAAACTTCTCTCGACCTTTTCTTTTCGCCTCCAACTAAAAATTTCTATTTGCTTGCTCTGTTACAACTGATATGACCATTTAATTAATAGGTGAATTATAATTTCACCCAATCGACGAGAAAACATTTTAGAACTAAATTTAACTATAGCCAAAAAGAGGGAACGTACCAACACCTTTTTTTTTAAGGGAAAAAAAAAATACCAATATTTAGAGAAAGGTGATAAATAGAGGGGCAAAGATAGTAGGAGAGAACTGAGAAGGGGGAGTGAGTATAAATCGGCTAAAACGTGTAAGAGAATTTTTTTTTTTTTATGAAATAAAATCAAAATTAAGTGATATCATTGAAATAATTGAAGTTCAGTAATAGAAATTAAATTTCAAAATGAAACAAACGTGCAATCATGCACATATTTTAGTATTAAAATGACAGCGTTGTAACTTTCTATATGGATTAAAGATATGCTAAAATATAATTACATTTTCTCTAAACTAATTGTTCATCTCCTGTAATCGTATAAAAGATTTTACTAAAATGTTAGGGGGCAATTGCCCTCTTCGCTCGCTGGGATTTACTACTGTTTGAAGTTCTTGGGAAACAATTTTTGTTAATTAAATTTCAACAAAACCAGAGAATTCACAAGGTCCTGGCTTCAAAATTCAAATCATGTTAACAAGATGAAATGCAAACCAATTTGCCAGTAATTACATGGCACACTTCATGCTTATTTTTATCTCATCATCAAGCGCAAAAACCAGAGAATTGTTGTATACAGATAACCTGTCATTTGGTAGAGCAATCTTCCAAAGCAAATGTGCTTCATCATTTTATACATTGTCCATGACAGGACTTTTTGCTATATGACAAGTTAAAGAGCAAGAAGTAGCCAAGAGCCCATGAGTCCAAGTATGTTCTTAAAATGATGATGAGCAGTGAAGCAAGGTTAAGGGACCAAGATGAAAGTAACTTGTGTCTTGACATTAAAATGGAATTTGTTTACACAGGCTGAAAAGAAAATGTAATGAAAGGAGCACAATAGAATATGAGCAGGCCACTCTTCTTTTTTTTTTTAACCACGCCTTGCCCTTGCACTTTTCAGGTAGTCTGCCCTTATTGCCCACAGTTGTTCTCCTGCTGTTTTCATGTCCGGTCGATCTGCTCGAATGGGTGCAGCACACTGGATTGCCAAAGCAAACATTTTCATGAGTACCTCCCCATCTACTTTCTCTTCCATTAGTGGATCCACCATATCTACCACGGTTCCTTCGTTATACTTTCTAAAGACCTGCACAAATTTGAAAAGGTTTTAGTGCTTTGGAAGTGAACTAGCATGCTATATATATTGGTTAGGGTAGGTTAATGAAAAAGCACTGCAGAAGCAGTCCCTGAATGTGGAATCCCCTACTTCTGTTCCAATGTTAGCAAAGGCATTTAGGTTTTTAAAATTTTCCAATTAGCTATTTACACTGCAAGAATCTGCTCTCTAAAAGAACAAGCTACTAAGGGGGGAAAAAAATCCTAACAAAACATTAAGGCTTTAATGCAGAATAATCTGATGCATAGATCTACAAAAGATAATCCTGGACAGCAACCCTAAGTTCTAAGAGCATGTATTCTAGTACACAGATCAAAGTTTTTGGTTTAGATAATTAAATAAATATTCAATATATTTTGAAACAATTTGTCCTTGCAGGTAGAAAAATCAAATACTTAAACCCCTGAGGGGAAAACTGTGAATGTTTGTAACACTTGTATAATGGTACAAAAAAAGACTACCATATCATCTAAGAACCCTCTGAGGTTCAGCCAACTACCCCTTTTCAGAACCAAACACTTCAGCTCTTGAATTTCATAAAAATCAGCACTTTGGTCTTCATGAGCTAAGATAAGTCCAAAATGATAATGTTACGGTTTATTAAAGGACTAAAGAGAATTTTATAGAACTCCAGCACCAAAATGTTTAATTTTGAAAAGGGTAAAAAGAGAAAGACCAAAGTGTGAATCAGATTAACTGTTTAATCCTGTTCTTTATATTAATGTTGGCCCCATAAGCTCAAAATGAGCAATTGTTTTTTGATGATATCAAAACTCAAATGAAATCAACTAACCTTATCTCAAAGTGTTGTGAAAAGGACGGAGAAGTGTTAAGCCATATACATAGAAAGAGATTTGTCAAGGCTAACACAAGGCGAATCAAAGTGATGAAAAGATAAGAAGATTGCTTATCAAAGACTTGTGAAGACTCAGTGAAAGTATAGAGTTAGGTGTTTGAGTCACTAGGTTTATTGTAAAAAGATTAGAGGGGATTGTGCATGTGCATTCTATCTTTTAACCCTTAATTTTTGAAATCCAAGTTTTTAGAAAATTTTTTCACTATGATTTTGAAAGTCTTAAAAGGTTAGATCAACTTTCCAAAATCTGGTTCTTGTTTTCAAAGTTATTCAAACTGAAAGGATTACCAGGTTTGCTAATTGGTTTGTTACTGGTATACATTTTTGCAAGATAGTTTACTAACTTGATTAGTTTGCTAAACAGTTTGCTAATTCCAGTAAAGTTTGCTAACATGTTTGCTACTAGTACACAAAATTTTTCTCAGAATGCTAAGGATCCAGAGTCACAGAAAAAGACAAAACAACGACTATTTTCTTGAAAAACATACCTGCAACGTTCTGATGAGGCTTGTTATGGAAAGTCAATCACTATGTTATGGAAAGTCAATCACTATATTATTTCTCTGTATATTCTGTATTCTGTATTCCTATTTAGGATTTCTTATTTAGAATTTCCTCCTAATTAGTAGAACACAATTATAGGAATCAATTGTATATATATATACCCATGTACAGATTAATTAAAATCAATAAGAATTATCTCTTTCTACATGGTATCAGAGCAGATCATCAATCTAGGGTGACTATTTGTTCTCACTACCTAGCTCAGGAGAGACCTTGGCCGCCGACCGGCCGTTTCGACCCCGATCAACATCGCCGGCGTCGCCTCAACCCCCTTATTCCACCACTGTGTGCTGTTGCCTGATCCAGTATACCATTAAAGGACTTCTGAGGTTTGGCTCTCAGATCCTATTTCGGTATTTGCTTGATTTGTGATTTTGGATTATTTTGCTGCCATAAGCACTTTGGATTAGCGTTTCGGTTAGTTTTCTTTGTCTCAACAAATGGTAGACAATAAGAATGTTATTTCTGATGTGATTCCGGTGATGACTAAGATCACGGAACACAAACTTAATGGTTCGAATTACCTGGAGTGGAGTAAGACTGTTAGGGTCTATTTGCGTAGCATTGATAAGGATGATCACCTTACTAAAGATCCACCCACTGATGATACACGACAAACTTGGCTAAGGGAGGATGCTCGGTTGTTTTTGCAGCTTCGGAACTCGATTCATAGTGAGGTAATTAGTTTAATTAATCACTGTGAATTTGTTAAGGAATTGATGGATTACTTAGATTTTCTCAGATTACGTAAAGGGAATATCTCCCGTATTTATGATGTTTGTAAGGCATTCTACCGTGCTGAGAAAGAAGATAAGTCTCTCACGGCTTATTTTGTGGATTTTAAACGGGTATATGAGGAACTTAATGTATTGTTGCCTTTTAGTCCTGATGTGAAAGTTCAGCAGGCCCAACGGGAGTAACTGATTGTTATGAGTTTTCTTGCAGGCCTTCCTTCAGAGTATGAGACTGCTAAATCTCAGATTCTCTCCAGTTCTGAGATTTCCTCTTTGCATGAAACGTTCACACGGGTACTTCGTACAGAAAGTACTCAATCTTCACAGCCTGCCAGTAGTGCTCTTATTAGCCGTAATCCAAATGGACAACAGGGTAATAGAAGAGGAAGTAGAGGAGGAATTACAGGCAACAGAAATAATCAACGTAATAGAGAGGCTAGTTCTAATCAGGACTCAAGAGGAGTCATTTGTTATTATTGCCATGAGTCTGGCCATACAAAATATAATTGTCCGCAACTTCAGAGGAAAAATCAGCGATCACATATGGCAAATATGGCAACAGAGAATTCTACAGTATCTTCCTCTGAGAAAACTATTTTGGTATCTGTAGAGGATTTTGCACAATTTTCCCAGTATCAGGCATCTCTAAAGCCTACTAGTTCCCCTGTCACTGCGATCGCTGAGTCAGGTAAATCCACTACATGCCTTGTGTCTTCTTCATCCAAATAGGTTATTGATTGCACAGTGCGATGCATCACATGACAGGTAATTCTAGTCTTCTATCTGCTTTTCAGTCTAATCTCACTTCCTCTACTGTTACTTTAGCTGATGGTTCTACTTCTTGTGTCATGGGTTCTGGAACTGCGAACCCGACTTCGTCAATTCTTTGTCTTCTGTTTTGTGTCTACCAAAATTCTCTTTTAATCTACTTTCTGTTAGTAAACTTACTCGTACCTTAAATTGTTCTGTTTCCTTTTTTCCTGATCAGTGTTTCAAGATCTTACGACGAAGCAGATTATTGGTAGAGGACGCGAATCAGGTGATCTCTACATTCTGGAAAATCATGTACCGCGGTCGCTTGTTTGCTCCAGTACCTTATCACCTCTTGAAGCTCATTGTAGATTGGATCATCCTTCTTTGTCTACCATGAAGAAGCTGTGTCCTCAATTTCAGTCTTTATCAATACTAGAATGTGAGTCGTGTCAGTTTGCAAAACATCATCATTTGCCTTTTGTGTCTAGAGTCAATAAACGGGCTTCATCCCCTTTTGAGTTAGTTCATTCTGATGTTTGGGGTCCTTGTTCTCTTACATCTAAAACAGGATTTCGTTATTTTGTTACTTTTGTTGATGATTACTCTCGTGTTACCTGGTTATATTTAATGAAGAATCATTCTGAATTCTTTTCTATCTTTTGTGCCTTTTGTAATGAAATCAAAACTCAATTTAATATTTCTGTGCGCATATTAAAAAGTGACAATGCCAAATAATACTTTTCAGCACAATTTCAGCCTTATAAGACATAACACCATGGTATTCTTCATCAGTCTTCCTGTGTGGATACCCCATCCCAAAATGGCGTGGCCGAAAGAAAAAATCGGCATCTTCTTGAGGTAACTCGTGCTCTTCTTTTTCAGATAAAAGTACCTAAACACTTTTGGGAGGATACAGTTTCTACGGCATGTTTTTTTATCAATCGTATGCCGTCTTCTGTCCTTAATAGGGATATTCCTTATACTGCTTTGTTTCCTACAAAATCTTTGTTCCCTGTTGAACCCCGTATTTTTAGTTGTACCCGTTTTGTGCGTGATGTTCTTTCACAGGTTACTAAATTGGATCCAAAATCTCTCAAATGTGTCTTCCTTGGGTACTACTGACTCCAAAAAGGTTACCGTTGTTTCTCTCCTACTCTTAATCGTTATCTTGTTTCTGCAGATGTCACATTTTTTGAGTCCACTCCATTTTTTCCTCCATCATCTGTGTATGAGAGTCAAGGGGAGGAAGATGATCTCTTAATATATACTGTCCAACCAATGTCTAGTCCTCTCCCACAGCCTGTTCCTTCTGTCTCTAGACCTATTCGACCTCCCGTTGTTCATGTTTATTCCAGAAGATTGGAGATTCCTGACTCAGATCCTCCACCAGCTACTTCGTTGGGAGATCCTGTACTTCATACTGATCATGATTCTGATCTAGACTTACCCGTTGCTCTTCGTAAAGGTAAACGTTCATGTACTTACCCTATCTCTTCTTTTGTTTCTTATAATCAATTGTCTTCTTGTTCTCGGTGTTTTGTTACTTCTTTAGACTCTGTTCCTATCCCTAATACTATTGGTGAGGCACTGTCTCATCCTGGCTGGTGTGATGCTATGAAAGAGGAAATAGAGGCTTTAGATGCTAATGGTACATGGAAACTATTGCCTTTGCCCACTGGTAAGAAAGCTATTGATTGCAAATGGGTATTTACGGTAAAGGTAAATCCTGATAGTTCTGTGGCTAGGTTAAAAGCACGCCTTGTAGCAAAAAGATATGCTCAGACATATGGAGTTGATTACTCTGATACTTTTTCTCCTGTAGCTAAACTTACTTCTATTCGCTTGTTTATCTCTTTAGCAACTACATATGATTGGCCCCTGCATCAATTGGATATCAAGAATGCTTTCCTTCATGGTGATCTTCAGGAGGAAGTGTATATAGAGCAACCACCTGGGTTTGTTGCTCAGGGGGAGTTGGGTAAAGTTTGTAGGCTTCGGAAGTCTTTTTATGGCTTGAAACAAAGTCCTAGGGCATGGTTTGAGAGATTCAGTGAAGCAGTACAGGAATTTGGTATGCAAAAGAGTAAGTGTGATCACTCAGTATTTTATAGGCAATCTGAGGCTAGTCTAATTCTCTTGGTAGTCTATGTGGATGATATTGTCATCACTGGGAGTGACTCTGCAGGTATTTCATCTCTTAAAACCTTCCTCCAAACTCAGTTTCAGACCAAAGACTTGGGATTGTTAAAGTATTTCTTGGGTATCGAAGTTATGAGAAGTAAGAAGGGTATTTTCTTGTCTCAAAAAAAATATGTCCTCGATCTATTGACAGAGACAGGAAAATTAGGTGCTAAGCCTTGTAGCGCACCAATGACTCCAACTTTACAACTGTTAGCAGGAGATAGTGAGTTGTTTGAAGATCCAGAGAGATACAAGAGATTGGTAGGAAAATTGAACTACCTTATAGTCACTCGTCCTGACATTGCTTATGCCGTTAGTGTGGTAAGTCAGTTTATGTCTTCCCCAACTGTTGCTCATTGGGAAGCCTTGGAACAAATGTTGTGTTATCTGAAGGGCGCTCCAGGAAGAGGTTTGCTATATGGTAATCATGGGCATTTGAATGTTGAATGTTTTTCAGATGCCGACTGGGCTAGATTTAAGGTTGACAGGAGGTCAACTACTGGATATTGCGTTTTTATTGGAGGAAATTTGGTGTCTTGGAGAAGCAAGAAGCAGGGTATAGTTTCTCGATCTAGTGTTGAATCCGAATACAGAGCCATGGCACAATCAGTATATGAGGTAATGTGGATACTTCAATTACTAGATGAGACAGGTTTTAAGACCTCCCTGCCTGCGAAATTGTGGTGTGATAATCAAGCTGCTCTTCATACTGCTTCTAATCCGGTGTTTCATGAGCGGACCAAACATATTGAGATTGATTGTCACTTTATTCGTGAAAAGATTCAACAACAATTCATCTCAACAGGACACATCAAAACTGGAGAGCAATTAGGATATATTTTCAAAAAAGCTCTGAATGTAACTAGAATTGACTACATTTGTAACAAGTTGGGCATGATTAACATCTATGCTCCAACTTGAGGGGGAGCGTTATGGAAAGTCAATCACTATGTTATGGAAAGTCAATCACTATATTATTTCTCTGTATATTCTATATTTTGTATTCCTATTTAGGATTTCTCATTTAGGATTTCTTCCTAATTAGTAAAACACAATTATAGGAATCAATTGTATATATATATACCCATGTACAGATTAATTGAAATCAATAAGAATTATCTCTTTCTACAAGGCTCTTAATGGTCTGAAATGTTTTTGAACCTATAAATACATTTTTTTACAACTTCTCACACTTAATGAAGGCTTGAGATTAATTTACACTCCTAGAAATTATTTATTGCTTTCATTCAAGTGCTTTAACTTCTATTTGAGCTACATTGGCATATCAACTCTCTCTCATCTTTATAGTTTCTGTTGTATTATGAGAGATTGAGTGAAAAACAATCTTTAATATTATTAATGAGGGTTGTTCAAGCACCTTGTGAAACTTGAAGTGAGTGAAGTGTTTAGGATAACACTTGTAGAGGTTTACAAGTGCCTTGAAGACTTGTGGATGTAAAAGGCTTTCTCTTGCCAATTGAAAAGAGGTTATAGTGGAGTGAAGACTCAAGAAGGAACCTTAAGAGAGTGGATGTAGGCTAGTTAAGCCGAACCACTATAAAAATCTTTGTGTTCAATTCTCTCAACCCTTATCTCTTTACCTTATGTCATTTACTTTAATGAGAATCTTGAGTTGAATGACGTATTTCATGCGATGATTGAATTGATTAAGCAACACATTGAATTATTGAGCATATTTGAATTATACTTGATTAGGTTGTTTATGAAATTGCTTAGAATCTAAGTTGTGCGCTTTGATAGAGTTTGTTAGGTTGCTTTACCTTAGTCAAGTGTAAAGTTGCATTGAGCATATTTGTGATACACTTTTAATTTGCTTAGCACATATATCACACTTAGAAACACCTAGTTAAACAAAGCCACAATTTTTCAAAAAGTTTCAAGCAAGGACCAAAAAATTGTTAAAGTCCAATTCAAACCAACTCCTCCCCCCCCCCCCCCCCCCCCCCCCCCCCCCTTTTCTCTCTCCTCTTGGACTATTTTTGGGCCTACAATTAACTATACCCATTGGTAACGATCAGCTCAAAGGCTGGGGGTGTGATATATATCCACAGCAAAGCAATTGCTAAAGTTGGGCAGGACTTGCCCACAGAAAGTCTGATATACAGGGTCAGACCTAAAGTGAATTTGACATTCAGGCACACTGACAATCTTTGGCGATCTCATTCTACAGTTTTGGCAAATGGCACAGACGGTCCTTGACTATCAATAGTGATTCATTTAAAATGTGGTTCTCCATAGGCAATGACCATCATCCTATGTTTATGAAAATTATAAATATGCCAAGGTATTGAATATGAATACTAATCATTATAATTACATAAAAAAAAAACATGCAACACGCAGATGGGATAAGCTTACCCATCTAAGTGTAACCCGCTCATCTGCAGGTCTCTTCAGCTCCACAGGACGGCGGCCTGTCAGAATTTCTAGAAGTAAAATCCCAAATGAGTATACGTCACTCTTTGGGGTCAGCTGATAAGTCTTCATATATTCAGGGTCAAGGTAACCCACTGTCCCTTTCACTTTGGTTGAAATGTGAGTCTGATCAGCGTCCACAGGACCAAGTCTTGCAAATCCAAAATCAGCAACCTTGGCCCTCATGCTCTCCGTCAAAAGAATGTTGGATGATTTGACATCTCGGTGGATAATCTGCTTCTCTGTTGTGAGTAAATAACACATAAGGCATAGTCAAACACAAACCAATTTAAATAAGCTACACAGTGATGATGAACCTACAGGAATACAAAGCATCTGAGAAGCATGTCAGCAAATGGATGATGAGAATATAATTCATGTTGTACTGGAAATTTCTATCATAGATATAAAGCAAAAATCACTATATAATAAAATACCAATACTAGATGATACATCAAACATGTATAATAATTTATAGAGAGTAGCATATGCAGTATGCTGTGGCCTTACAGGTCTAGTATGCCTTATACAGCTATCTAGCATCTAAATCATACACAAAGGCAAAGGCACCTTCAACAGTTCATAGGAAATCCTGAACATATATTAGCATATTGCTCCATTTTTTTCTCCTCCCATAGGCCTTCAAATCAGTAGGCGTAAAGAATCTCCCAGTTGAAATTAAGCCTTAGTTAAATTGATGTGATTTGTTATGGATAAGGTTTATAAAGCAGATCATAACTAATTCATGTTAGCGTCGGATAGACCTGAACCTGATCCACATTGCCCTATTTCCAGCAATAATTCTTGTGGGTGTTTCTGCATGATCATGATGCAGTATTGGAAGAAGACTCAACTTGGGAATTATATTCATTATAGAATTAGGCAGTTTAAAGTTCTATTATTTAGTAATTCTATTATTATTATTTAGAAATTCTATTAGGTTTATTATTATTTTCCTAGTTTGAGTTTATTTAGTTTTCCCAAATTATATTGGTTTAGTATTCCTAATTGGTTACTAAAAACACTAGTTGATAAATTATAAATACCTATGTCTAGGAATTTTATTAGGGAGCTCATTATTATGATTATTATTACTGAGAATTAATAAAATTTTTGAGAATTTGTTTCTCTTGATCCTTTGGTTTCATCTTGGCGTCTTGCTCTTTTGGTTTCTTACGTGCTCTACATCAATTTGGTATCGGAGTCCTAAAAATATGACCCCTTTGTTTCCATTATCCTACTAGTTCTACATCAATTTGGTATCCAAGCTTACTAAATTGATACCAAATTCACTTACTAAGCTGATAACTTACTAAATTCACTACAAGAACATAGCCTTCATTGTGAATGTGACTAGTTGCAATTTTGGAAGAATATATTTGGATACAATACAGTGTAGCAACAAAATAAAAGTTACTTGGAAATAGCAAGGCAAGATGCTTAGGTAACATTTTGTTGAGGGATTTTGGGTGAGTGAATTGGAAGAATGCATTATTTGGTAATAGCCAAATCAATAAAGAATTGGTGAATTTTGATAATTCCCATCTTTCAAGATCTCTAGAAAATGAGGAATATGTCATGCCATATCCTATATGGATTTGGAGAAATCTCTTATTTAAATGAGATAAGAGGTCTCAACACTCTTTTAAATTTACCAAACTGCCCTTTAGTTTCTAGGATTTGGACTGTATGCTAAACAAGAGAATCATCCAATTCCTATGATTTGATTTTACAATTTTTTTTTTTTTCATTTCCAAGATCTGGAAAAAAATTCTAGGATTTCAAGAACCCTCATTCCAAATATACCCTAAAAGTTGCTTAAAAGGATAAAGTTATATAATCAATCAAAAGCCCATATTTTTTTTTTGTATCACATTCATATTCACATGCATGATTCATATTTAACTAGATACCAACAACTTCAAATTTGTCTTATGCAACCATAGTGGTAGAATATTAAATATGAGACTATGAGGACTCTCAAATTATTCCAAACAATGATTGGGTATTAAATTTAACAGTAGTACAGAGCAACAGTAATGCTTCCAATAACTATGGAAAATTCAACACAACTTTTCCCCTTAAACAAACACAACGAGCAGCAATGGATGTATTGATCTTTAAAATGTCAGCTAAATTGAATCTTCAAAAACAATAGAGCATAGTAATTTTAATCAAGTGTTCTGCATCAAACACAATATGGGTTTCTTAACACAAGTTCTTTTTCTTTTGCTCTGTATATGTGAGTAGATTGCACCATTTAAAAAGTTTAGCTTAGATCTAAGCTCTGCTAAATTATCTTCCACTAAAATAATGTAAGAAAAGTAAAGGTAGATGACATTTATTGGGTCCAGCTAGCAAGTGCCATGACTCCAGAGAACTATTTATTTGCCAGTGACAAAATATGTCATTGATGGCATATACATGATGATGGAAGCTAGTAAGACAATTAATGGTGGGATAAGAAAGTTGCAGTAGCAGTTAGCTGACATCAAATTCCACTTTTAAGTATTTAGCTTACTGAAAGTACGGATAAAACTACATATTTTAATGTATGGTTTATGTTTTGTTTCCACAAAATGAGATGTTGTTTGGTGAGGTTGCAAAAGTGAAAATCATAAGCTAGAATCTCAAAGCGAATTTGACTGGTCAGTCATATGATTATTGAAGGAGATAACTATCAGTGGTCTTTTGACATTATTGTTCAGTGGAGATTAAGATTGATAGCTATCATCATAACATTGCATAACAGAATGGGAGAGTATTGAAACTGTTGACCAGTGATATTAACTCAGGTGAATAACCATCTACCACCTTCTCTGGCCATAAAACCCTTTTTCAACTGAGGAACAATCTAATGAGATAAACTAACACTTCTCATATGCGTCAAAGCACACAGAGTGGCAGTGTTGATATTACAGAACCAAAGTGACGCAGTTTTGACTTTAAATACTTTCAGGCTAAAGCATTTATAGTTGATTCCATAAGTAAATATTATCATCTTATTCACCATAAGAGGCTTCAGCTTACAAAAGTAAACTAATAGACACTATAATGCTACAAAATTAGCTGAAATATGTAGAAGAACTCCAACTGCATATATACTATCAGATAATTCTAAAGTATTCATCTCAGATTAGTTATTTCAGTTCAATTGACATCCTAGTTGGTAAAAGTATGATTCAGAAACAAATAATGAAATTGGCACTTGTCTAACCTGCATATGTGTGGAGATAAGTTAATGCATGTGCAACATCAATGGATATTTCAAGCCTTTGATTAAAGTCCAGAATTCTTCCACGCTGACCTGCAGGGAATTATATCAAAACCATTAATATAAATGTTATTGTCCATACTGAAATTTCATATAATCTTATATTACATAAGCTTACCATCCAAATGTTCTCTAAGAGTACCATTTGGCACATACTCAGTAATAATAAGGCGCTCAGTTCCTTTTTCAACATAACCAAGCAATTTCACCAGATTCCGATGATCAATTTTTGCCAGAAGCTCAACTTCACTGCTGAATTCAGTTCGCAAGTTCTCATAGTGTTCCTGTACAGTGTTTTCTCATCAACTAACAGAAGATACTTGAGAAAAAAAAAATGACTGATTTGCAGATTCAGTGATGAGATAATATGAATTCTCTAAATTCACTACACTCTAACGTTCATTAAAAATAAAGCCAACTCAATAAAAAAAAAAAGAGAAAGACATGTGGGGGTGGGGGTTGTGGATTGAACATGTGAGAGCATATTCTCCACAAACAACAATGACTTCCACATTAGAACAAAGTGTGTTCTTCATTGCACAATGAATACTAGATATATGTCTTTGTCAACTCAGAAGAAATCCTTCCAATTTTTTTTTAAAAAAAAATAATTTCCAAATTAGATATTTTTCCTCAATTATACCAATTTTGGGCTAAATTTGAAGAAGAGCCTAGGGTCACATCATCCTTTTTCACTACCTTGACCCACTTTATCCTATGCATCCCACTTTACCAGGATCACACTACTATTATTCATTTTCTACTTGTGTACTAAGCTTATTTATTAAGCTTATTTATTATCAGATTTACTGGTTTTGTAATAAAAAGTATAGGGTTTTTGTCACTTCACCAACAATGTTCCATTAGGTAGGATTTCAGTGACCCAAGCAATATTGAACCAAAAATGATCCATTTCAGAGTTGCTGATGTTGTAGAGGGAAATAGTGTCAAAAGATTTATAATTAAGTATTGATGCATAATTGCTCTCAAACAGAGCTAAATGGTGAAAAAAGATGCATATAGCCAACCCCAAATAGTTTTTGATTAAGGCTTTATTGTTGTTATTGTTGTTCAGAATTATTGATATTTACTGTTATGGAAAGTCAATCACTATATTATTTCTCTATACATTCTTTATTATGTATTTCTATTTAGGATTTCTTCCTAATTAGTAGAACACAATTATAGGAATCAATTGTATATATATACCCATGTACAAATTAATTGAAATTAAGGAGAATCATCTCTTTCTACATGGTATCATAGCAGGTCATCTATCTAAGGTGACTATTTGTTCTCACCACCCAGCTCAGGAGAGACCTTGGCCGCCGACCGGCCGTTTCAACTCCGATCAACATCACAGGCATCGCCTCAACCTCCTCATTCCACCACTGTGTGCTGTTGCCTGATCCAGTACACCGTTAAAGGACTTCTGAGGTTTGGCTCTCAGATTCTATTTCGGTATTTGCTTGATTTGTGATTTTGAGTTATTTTGCTGTTGTAAGCACTTTGGATTAGCGTTTCGGTTAGTTTTCTTTATCTCAACAAATGGCAGATAATAAGAATGTTATTTCTGATGTTATTCCAGTGATGACTAAGATCACGGAACACAAACTTAATGGTTCGAATTACCTGGAGTGGAGTAAGACTGTTAGGGTCTATTTGCGTAGCATTGATAAGGATGATCACCTTACTAAAGATCGACCTACTGATGATACACGACAAACTTGGCTAAGAGAGGATGCTCGGTTGTTTTTGTAGCTTCGGAACTCGATTCATAGTGAGGTAATTAGTTTAATTAATCACTGTGAATTTATTAAGGAATTAATGGATTACTTAAATTTTCTGTATTCTGGTAAAGGGAATATCTCCTGTATTTATGATGTTTGTAAGGCATTCTACCGTACTGAGAAAGAGAATAAGTCTCTCAAGGCTTATTTTATGGATTTTAAACGGGCATATGAGGAACTTAATATATTGTTGCCTTTTAGTCCTGATGTGAAAGTTCAGCGGCCCACCGGGAGCAACTGGCTATTATGAGTTTTCTTGTAGGCCTTCCTTCAGAGTATGAGACTGCTAAATCTCAGATTCTCTCCAGTTCTGAGATTTTCTCTTTGCATGAAACGTTCACACGGGTCCTTCGTACAGAGAGTACCCAATCTTCACAGCCTGCCAGTAGTGCTCTTATTAGCTATAATCCAAATGGACAACAAGGCAATAGAAGAGGAAATAGAGGAGGAATTACAGGCAACAGAAGCAATCAGCGTAATGGAGAGGCTAATTCTAATTAGGACTCAAGATGAGTCATTTGTTATTATTGCCATAAGCCTGACCATACAAAATATAATTTGTTCGCAACTTTAGAGAAAAAATCAGCGATCACAGATGGCAAATATGGCAGCAAAGGATTCTACAGTATCTTCCTCTGAGAAAACTGTTTTGGTATTTGCAGCGGATGTTGCACAGTTTTTCCAGTATCAGGCATCTCTAAAGCCTACCAGTTCCCCTGTCATTGCAATCGCTGAGTCAGTTAAATCCACTACATGCCTTGTGTCTTCTTCATCCAAATGAGTTATTGATTCTGGTGCGACATATCACATGACAGGTAATTCTAGTCTTCTATCTGCTTTTCAGTTTAATCTCACTTCCTCTACTGTTACTTTAGCTGATGGTTCTACTTCTTGTGTCATGGGTTCTGGAACTGCGAACCCGACTTCGCCAATTTCTTTATCATCTGTTTTGTGTCTACCAAAATTCTCTTTTAATCTACTTTCTGTTAGTAAATTTACTCTTACTTTAAATTGTTCTGTTTCCTTTTTTCCTGATCAATGTTTGTTTCAGGATATTACAACGAAGCAAATTATTGGTAGA
Source organism: Hevea brasiliensis (assembly GCF_030052815.1). Taxonomy (NCBI): domain Eukaryota; kingdom Viridiplantae; phylum Streptophyta; class Magnoliopsida; order Malpighiales; family Euphorbiaceae; genus Hevea; species Hevea brasiliensis. The sequence goes on along the minus strand of NC_079509.1, from coordinate 20,752,679 downwards.
GGACGTAAGTCGGGTGGTCTCTACATTCTGGAAAATCATGTACCGCGATTGCTTATTTGCTCCAGTACCTTAACACCTCTTAAAGCACATTATAGATTAAGTCATCCTTCTTTGTCTATCATGAAGAAGTTGTGTCCTCAATTTCAGTCTTTATCAGTACTAGAATGTGAGTCGTGCCAGTTTGCAAAACATCATCATTTGCCTTCTGTGTCTAGAGTCAATAAACGGGCTTCATCCCCTTTTGAGTTAGTTCATTCTGATATTTGGGGTCCTTGTTCTGTTACTTCTAAAACTGGATTTCGTTATTTTGTTACTTTTGTTGATGATTACTCTTGTGTTACCTGGTTATATTTAATGAAGAATCGTTCTGAGTTGTTTTCTATCTTTTGTGCCTTTTGTAATGAAATCAAAACTCAATTTAATATTTCTGTGCGTATATTAAGAAGTGACAATGTCAAAGAATACTTTTTAGCACAATTTCAATCTTATATGACACAAAATGGCATTCTTCATTAGTTTTCCTGTGTGGATACCCCATCCCAAAATGGCGTGGCCGAAAGAAAACATTGGCATCTTCTTGAGGTAACTCGTGCTCTTCTTTTTCAGATGAAAGTTCCTAAACACTTTTGAGCGGATGCAGTTTCTACGGCATATTTTTTGATCAATCGTATGCCGTCTTCTGTGCTTAATGAGAATATTCCTTATACTGCTTTGTTTCCTACAAAATCTTTATTCCCTATTGAACCCCGTATTTTTTGTTGTACCTGTTTTGTGCGTGATGTTCGTCCACAGGTTACTAAATTGGACATAAAGTCTCTCAAATGTGTTTTCCTTGGGTACTCCGGGCTCCAAAAAGGGTACCGCTGTTTCTCTCCTACTCTTAATCGTTATCTTGTTTCTGCAGATGTCACATTTTTTAAGTCCACTCCATTTTTTCCTCAATCATCTGTGTATGAGAGTCAGGGGGAGGAGGATGATCTCTTAATATATACTGTCCAACCAATGTCTAGTCCTCTCCCACAGCCTGTTCCTTCTGTCTCTAGACCTACTCGACCTCCCGTTGTTCATGTTTATTCCAAGAGATTGGAGATTCTTGACTCAAATCCTCCACCAGCTACTTCGCTGGGAGATCCTATACCTCATACTGATCATGATTCTGATCTAGACTTACCCATTGCTCTTCGTAAAGGTAAACGTTTATGTACTTACTCTATCTCTTCTTTTGTTTCTTATAATCAATTGTCTTCTTGTTCTCGGTGTTTTGTTACTTCTTTAGACTCTGTTCCTATCTCTAATACTGTTGGTGAAACACTGTCTCATCCTGGCTGGTGTACTGCTATGAAAGAGGAAATGGAGGCTTTAGATGTTAATGGTACATAGGAACTGTTGCCTTTGCCCACTAATAAGAAAGCTATTTGTTGCAAATGAGTATTTACAGTAAAGGTGAATCCTGATGGTTTTGTGGCTAGGTTAAAAGCACGCCTTGTAGCAAAAGGATATTCTCAGACATATGGGGTTGATTACTCTGACACTTTTTCTCTTGTAGCTAAACTTACTTTTGTTTGCTTGTTTATCTCTTTAACAGCTACATATGATTGGTCCCTGCACCAATTGGATATCAAGAATGCTTTCCTTCATGGTGATCTTCAGGAGGAGGTGTATATGGAGCAACCACCTGGGTTTGTTGCTCAAGGGGAGTTAAGTAAAGTTTGTAGGCTTCAAAAGTCTCTTTATAGCTTAAAACAAAGTCCTAGGGCCTGGTTTGAGAGATTCAATGAAGCAGTACAGGAATTTGATATGCAAAAAAGTAAGTGCAATCACTCAGTATTTTATAGGCAATCTGAGACTGATCTAATTCTCCTAGTAGTCTATGTGGATGACATTGTCATCACTGAGAGTTGAGTATGGAGCAACCACCTGGGTTTGTTGCTCAGGGGGAGTTGAGTAAAGTTTGTAGGCTTCATAAGTCTCTTTATGGCTTGAAACAAAGTCTTAGGGCCTGGTTTGGGAGATTCAGTGAAGCAGTACAGGAATTTGGTATACAAAAGAGTAAGTGTGATCACTCAGTATTTTACAGGCAATCTGAGGCTGGTCTAATTCTCCTGGTAGTCTATGTGGATGACATTGTCATCACTGAGAGTGACTCTGCAGGTATCTTATCTCTTAAAACCTTCCTCCAAACCCAGTTTCAGATCAAAGACTTGGGATTGTTAAAGTATTTCTTGGGTATTGAAGTTATGAGAAGTAAGAATGGTATTTTCTTGTCTCAAAGAAAATATGTCCTCGATCTATTGACAGAGACAGAAAAATTAGATTCTAAGTCTTGTAGTGCACCAATGACTCCAAATTTACAACTGTTAGCAGGGGATAGTGAGTTGTTTGAAGATCCAGAGAGATACAGGAGATTGGTAGGAAAATTGAACTACCTTACAGTCACTTGTCCTGACATTGCTTATGCCATTAGTGTGGTAAGTCAGTTTATGTCTTCCCCAACTATTGCTCATTGGGAAGCCTTGGGATAAATCTTGTGTTATCTGAAGGGCGCTCCAGGAAGAGGTTTGTTATATGGTAATCATGAGCATTTGAATGTTGAATGTTTTTCAGATGCCGACTGGGCTAGATCAAAGGTTGACAGGAGGTCAACCACCGGATATTGAGTTTTTGTTAAAGGAAATTTGGTGTCTTGGAAAAACAAGAAGCAGAGTGTAGTTTCTCGATCTAGTGCTGAATCCGAATGCAGAGCCATTGCACAATCAGTATGTAAGGTAATGTGGATACTTCAATTACTAGATGAAACAGGTTTTAAGACCTCCCTGCCTACGAAATTGTGGTGTGATAATCAAGCTGCTCTTCATATTACTTCTAATCCGGTGTTTCATGAGCGGACCAAACATATTGAGATTGATTGTCACTTTGTTCGTGAAAAGATTCAACAATAGATCATCTCAACAGGACACATCAAAACTGGAGAGCAGTTAGGAGATATTTTCACAAAAGCTCTGAATGGAGCTAGGATTGACTACAATTGTAACAAGTTGGGCATAATTAATATCTATGCTCCAACTTGAGGGGGAGTGTTATGAAAAGTCAATCACTATATTATTTCTCTGTATATTCCGTATTTTGTATTCCTATTTAGGATTTTTTATTTAAGATTTCTTCCTAATTAGTAGAACACAATTATAGGAATCAATTATATATATATACCCATGTATAGATTAATTGAAATTAAGGAGAATCATCTCTTTCTACATTTACATAGATCAATCATATAATCTCCGATATAAACAACCTAAACTCCATCCACTTGATTGTGTCCAAAAATTCGATAACATAGTTTCCATGTTTCAGCTGTTATGCAACTAGTGTTAAACAACTAGTTATGTAACATCAAATATCCTTTTAAACCTGTCATACATCAGTTCAGTATCAAAGTGGATGACCCTTATCATTTAAATTTGATGCAATGCACATTTCTTCAATCCAACATTAGTATGATAGTCTTGAGAAGCTCTTTTATTATCTAAAGCTCAGGAAGGATATTATTATTTACCTTCTTTGCTCGTTTTATCGCAACCACCTGCCCATTTTCTAGTTGGGCCTTGTAGACAGTTCCAAAGCCTCCTTCTCCTATCCGATGTGTTGGAGAAAAATTGTGTGTAGCTCTTGCAGCCTGATTCAAATTGAGATGAATTGATCCCAGTCTACTAAGCTTGGGAGACATTGAAAATCTAGAAGGACTAGGTGGCACCCGAAGTGGACTGGGTGGAACTTTTTCAGGAGTGGAATTCACATTGAAAGAGGATACTGAATCCACTGCAACAATGCAATTGAGTACACTTTTCAATTTTTATCACTGAAGCATGCTGAGTAAAAAATATGGTTGATCACCAAATAAATCCACTTCTTTATCAACTCATCAAGCCAATTATTTTATTTATATAAACTATATATGCCAGATTTAATTTATTATCAGCCCTGTGAGCTCTCAGCTGGATTGTACTAATTCACATTTAAAATATGATTGGAGCACATTTGAAGTGTGATTGGAACAAGTGATGCAGCTATACTTGTAATGCAAGGTAGAGGCAGGGAGAGTGCAGATAATATGGCCTATACAAGCAGTGAAAAGGGAGGTTAATGGACTTGAGAGAGATGCAAATGATCTAGAGATATGCAAATGCAGTGAGGAGAGATGGAGGTACAAGTTCAAAGTAGATTTGGTGGGTTTTTACAGAATCAACACATTCAGCATGGGGTTCTCTAGGGCTGGCCTAATTTAGACAAATGTTAAAATTGATTTGTATAATTGATATAAATATAAGAATTGGACATACATGAAAATTTGACTGAACTTCAGATGTATTTGCTCATTGGTACAATAGACCAAATAAAAAATCAAGTCTCAACATAGCAAAAGTTTAACAATTGTTGACCCTTGATTTAAATCTCTCAATTATAGAACTGCAGATAGTTAGCCAACATCATACCCTTAAAATTGTTGAGAAAAGAATTTGTTCAAATATTGTAAATGATGAGATACAAATACTAGACTCACTTGAAATTGGATCCTTAGCAAGAACAGGGTGAGCAGTTGCTTTCCTTTTCCTGCGAGAACAGGGACACAAAAGACCACAGGTTATGACAACAATTCCAGCTGCTACTAAGCCGACATGTTTGGGGGTTAAAGTTGTAGGATTGTTCTTCTTCTCTTTTGGAGGAATATCCTGACCTCCATGGATTTTGGACTGTTCCCCGACCTCCTTTTGCAAAAGTTTTCTTCCTCCCTTGAGGGACAAGTTAGCTGCCAAAACAGTGGCAGTTAATTAGAAATTCAACCTGAGAGTTAAGTAATGAACTTCATAGAATTGCAAGCTTACAACAAATGGCTAGATTAACTTCTAAAGCAGAAAACCAAATAAAGAATATAATATCAGCACATACCTAATAAGAGGTCCAACCCACAGTAGCTACAGCCATCATAACTCTCAAAGATGCAACCATTTGCATAGTGGAAGTGAAGGAGCTTGCAAAATGAATCTTTGTCTACGGGACTTCCATTAATGTAAAACAATTCTTGATCATCAAAATTTGAATAGACTATGTGATCGGTACCACAAACCTTTGATTGTATGTGCAACCCAAAGGCTATTATACTTGGAAATTGCACCAATAACAGAAGAGCCAATGCAGAAACAGCCATCATCAATGAAATAATGTGCTCCATTTACATCTTTGAGAATTTAAACATAATGAAAACATCTCAAAATTCTGCGCGCTGCAACTAAGCTATATAAAATGAATAGATCGTCAGAGCATATGAAATCGCAACCCAGAAACCTTGGAAATTCAAGCTATATAATTCACATCCACTGCTCTTTAAACAATTATGTGGAGAAAGCTATACAGAAAATTAGCTTGAAATTCAACACCCATAAATCTTGGGTTCATAGAGCTCTAAACATAGCACAATTTTGGGCAATCAACACGAAACTCAGATGAATTCTTCAAATTCCAATTTGTCAAGTTGACAAAAGGGAGAACCCAGATTAGAAAGTAGCTGAAACTCAAACACGCATGGATACTTAGAGTTGAAGGAATCAAACTTCCCTGAACAAGAAATATCAATTTCTCACTATCACTACAAAATCCAAGTACAGTCTTCAAGACCAAATTCAAGAAATTGGCAAGTTGATATTGAATTTTACACTTCCAATTTTGTGCTAAACAACAATTATGCCAAGTCCTTGATAACCTGCTCACCAAACTAACAAAATAGTTGGTTCAGTAGCTGTAGATCGAAATTCCAGCTACAGCTCTCCAAGACCCAGAAAGTGCCAAAAACCCTATAGTGGAACCAAATCCTCCTACACCCACAAAACCAAATGATAAAACGAATCAAACCCAGATAATAAAACAACAAAAACTTCAGAATTCAAAACTAACAAAAAAAAAATACAACGATTCTGAAGTTGCTTCACTCTGAATCCACAGACAGAGAAACAAAGAGCAGACAGACACAACATGAAACAAGGTATGCTAGCTACAAATTAAGAAGGAAAAACAATGAAAAAAACAAACCTGAAGAAATAAGAAGATTGGTTGAATTTTGTTGAGAGAAGAATCAAAGAAAGCGAAGACTTACGGGCCTATAAATTTTTGTTGGGAAAGAAAGGAGGAAGGAAGGAAAGAAAGAAAAATGGTGGGGGAAGTGATGCAAGTGATTGCCGTCTCATAATGATAGCATTGTTGCTATATCCTTCAAAAATAATAATATTAATATTATGCAAACAACACTACAAGAAAAGAGAACCCAAACCAAACGTTGGACAATGTTGACCGTCGTTGGATTTGTATTTTCTTCTTTCATTTTTATTTGGAAAGTTCTCTTCCCTACCAAACACTTTCACACATGCATATCATATTATATATATATATATTTTCTATATTTGATAGGTACTTTACGAAGAAGCAGAAATATGAAAAATTATTAGATTAGAATATTGAATTCAAAAATTTTCTTCTAGGGTATCATGCATTATGCAATATTCAATTTTTACCTATTGATTTCAATGTTCAATTGCATATTAAAACTCTTTTAATATGTATTTGAATCTATATTTGTCATTTAAGATTTTTAGAATTAACAGATTAATTCATTAGAATACTAAATTAAATCAAGAACATGTGCACTAATCTTTTGATGCACTGTAGTTGTGTTTGGTATTTTGTGAAGTACCTATGATCCCAGATGTTGTCCCTTTAGCTTGTCCACACCAAGATCACTAATGGATCAATGGCAGCCCCCTTGAACAGCTTCTCAAGCATTTCCAATTAATTAGACATTAAGGTTTTGCATTTAGAAATGTTATAGATGTATATAGGACACTAAAAATGATTTCTAACAATTTTAATTCAAGAGAATGTTGGCAATTCTCTTTGAATTGATGAGAGATGAAGAAGAAGAGAGGAAGAGGAAGACAAGGGTGCGCGGCACCTCTTTTGAGAAAATCATATTGTTCTATTTGTTCTTTCATCCTTTCCATTATATAGTTAGGTCATCACTTAAAATTATTGCCACATGTCATCTTCTGATTGGCTCTTAGTTTAATTGACCAAATCACATTGTGTCCAGTGTCAAACTTATATTTAATCTTGACTTTGATCATCTTACATGATTAAAAGACAAATGGCAAGCTTATGTATAATGCCATGTGTCACCATTTAATGGTGTCACATGTCACCCTGTAAAATGACCAAATTACCCTTATGTCTTAATTTTGAGTTCTTAATTCAAAATAATTATTTCTCTTCTTCTAATCAATTTATATCAAATATAAATTAATTAATTAATCTCTATTAATTAATTTCTCATAATTAAATTCATATTTAAACACTTTAAATATAAATTTAACTTATACTATACATCCAATAACTTAGATTTGGTTTCAAGCCATGCTAAGGACTTTGCAATCTAATTGCAAACCAAACATATTTAATTAATCAATTAAACTCTTTAACTAATTAATTAAATCATATTTAACTTGGTGATTACTTGTGTATGTGTGTGATTCACTAGGCTCATCACTAATTGGCAATGAGATATGATATTAACTCTTAATATCATCAGAACTCTTTCTTACCATAAATAATTTTTCTAAATCATTTTAGGCCCCTCATAGACTATGGTTAACACCTAGCATGGCATGTCATAGCCACCAAATTAGTAATAAGGTTTACCTTAAATAAACCTATAATTATATGTTACCATACACTAGAATCTCTCTGTTATAAAATCTCAATTCGAGCTAGAGTCATGGTTTATGTCAAACTCCATTTGCTATGAATATTATGTTCTCTTTTAATTCTAGTTATTGATTAAAAGAATTTCTTATCAGAAACTCTTTTCTTATTAAATCTGTCTGTCCTGACCAGGAACTTGAAACATTAATAACAATTAAATGAACATAAGATTTTATCCCTATTTACTTAGAGCAACAGATTCCATCCTGATTGTAACACCCCAAGATTTTAAATTTTATTATTTATGAGTATTTTTGATACTTTAATTTTATTTAAATTTTAGGAATTTTTTTAGATTTTTCGGATTTTAAAAATCGGGTTCGATTTTCCGAAAATATAAACTTTAATGATTTTTAAAAATTAATTTAAAGACCACGTGGCAAAACTAAAAATATATTTGGAGTCTACGTATTTTTCTGAGTTTTATGAAATTTTTGAATTTTGGACCTCGTTTGGTCCCGAGTAAAATTCAAAATTTTGTATTTCGAATCGGCCAAATCGAACCGGACCGGATCGGGTCTTCTTCTCTTTTTCTCCTCCTCCCGCGCGATGGCCTCTCTCCTTTTCTCTCTCGCTTTCTCCTCGGCCACGAAAAATATGCGCGAACGCGCCTTCCCGCCAAATCCGCCGATCCGCCACCGATTGGACCGGGTCTTGTGTCTAAAATCATCTACAGAGCTTTCCATAGACACCAAGAACGCCAAATCCATCGAGCGGTTTGTCCGATTTTTGCTCGGGAAGATTTTAGCCCATTTCGACTTTTGGGCTAGATTTCTCAAAACCGTGAATCACGAGAAAACCGAGGCTACCAAAGACGCTCCATTCGCCGAGAGCTTCGCAACGACATAAATTTCGAATTTTCCGACACCGCTTTGGTGGGTCCCACGGAACGGTATTTTCGAGCATTTAATGAGTTTAGAAAATTCTGAAAAATTTATGTACTAACCCCGTGTTATGGGCTTCGTAGGTATCCTCGATTCGCGGAAATTGGCGACAAAATTGACTCCATTACCGGAAAAGTCTCTGGACCGAGGTTTGGCTAGCCCCCATTGTCGATGTTCCGAGCGTTCGAAGTCGGAATCGGCAAAGGTAAACCCGAACCTTGTTTTTACGTAATTTTCTAGTGCTTAAATAGGGTTAAAAATCCGTAAAATATTCGTGGTAGCTTAGAAAATTACGATTCTTTTTGCAATAGCTTAGTAATATTGCTAAGGACCGCGGGGCAATGTTTTATAATTTTTAGAGCTTGTTTGGGCAGTTTTTGCAAAAATGATCAATAATAAGGACTAAATTGAAATTTTGCATATTGTGACGGATGACTGATTTGATGGGCCCAGGAGGGGCTGTGTAATATGATTGAGTTGTGGATGTATGGATTGTGAGTATAGAAGTGTATTTTGAGCCCTTTTTGCAGGTTGGGTAGGTCCTAGGTATAGGGGAGACTCTGCCGGATTTTCGGCACGACTTAGGACGTAATTGGTCTTTTCTTTGTTTGTATTGAGTCAGATTGTATTAAATAAATGTAATATGATTGTCAGGTGAGCCGGGACAGCCTTCTTCCTCCGCCCAGCCGCCACAGTGATTGTCGTCAAGTCTGTGAGTAAAATATTAATTTTAATTGTAATTTCGATATTATTATATGTTCAGCATGCCCATGCATCACTTATATGCATATATTTATGTAGTTAAACTCTAGGCACGATTTATGATGCATTGATAAATGTTAAAGTGCCATGATGTTGTTGTGGTAATTTGGAGCAGTGTGCGTGCGTTGGCGTGCGTGTGATGTGGTGTGGACTATGGATAGGACGGGTAGTCACGACTTGAGTTCTTCACTGGAAACCCGATCCTTCGAGGGGTAGTCACGGCTTGAGTTCTTCGCTGGGACCCTCGATTTGGTTTATTAAGCGAAAGTCCGGCTTGAGTTCTTCGCTGGCACCAGGTTGGATTTAAGAGAGCTGTATAGGGGATCAGCTCCCAATATGATATGATTGATGCTACAGGGTGCGTGAGTGCTCCAAATTACCTTTTTGATGTTATGATGTGAAAATGATGTGGATGTTGCATTTCACTCTACAGGGTGCATTAGTTTTAGATAGTTATAGAGATTATGGTTAAAATTGATATTTTATTCAGTCGAACGCTCACTCGCTTCAAAAATTTACAGGAGGATATTTTGTTCTGGGTTAACCTGCTTTTCTACTTCGCAGGTTGTTTATTAATATTTGTGTAATTTTAATTACTCCTAGAATTTTCGCATGTGTTAGCAGTAATTATTTGAATTTGGTCTGTAATATTATATTCATGTTAGACCTGTAAACTTAATATTTTAAGTCTGTTTTGATGGATTGGATGAGGGAGTTGAGCTCCCATTTATTATTATGTTGATGAGTATGTGGAGGGTGAGCTGAGCTCCCCAATGGATTGTTTATTGTGTTTACAGGTCGGGTGAGTCGAAAACTCCCCGTTGAAAAGTCCATTTTATGGTCGAACTCTGTCCGTTTGTTTTCTTGAATTTGGGCCCAATGGGCCTTAGAGTTGGGTTAATGAATAGTTAAGGCTTACTACAGGCCTCGGGGGCTTTAGGCTGGCCCAGGTCCTAGTGCCGGTCCGGCCCATAGGTTGGGTCGTGACACTGATCAACACCTACCTCTATATATAATTAGTAGGAGCCAGCACATGCCTATATACTCATACACAATACAAGTATGAAAGCAGTATCAAACTGAAACCACCTATATACAAGATAACTGTGCTATCTCAAGTTTAAAGATTATATACACTGATATGATTTATGATAATACATTGACAAAAGTAAACTCCATGTGCTTATCATAAGTGTCACTGGTTCAGCCTACTTATCATGCATAAGTGTCTATCATGTTTATTATATGGCATGAGACTCACCATTCCATCTTATTTACATCTCATATAAATAACTAGGGAACAAACATGATTACAATCTTTCTGGATAAATCATGTCCTTATTGTGAACTAATTTATGATACTTTGTGCTAAAAATACTGTCACTCATATTCTTAACAACTTAATAATAGAATTTCTAACAAAATATCAATGGACCTTTTCTATTACACATAAATATATTATGTAAACGGAAAAGTGAACTTGCCTTTTTATTAATAAAACATATACAAGATATATACTAAATGATATGCTCTAGGGCATACTACTAACACTTTAGTCTAATATATCATAATTAATTATGTTTGCATCGAATTAATTCATTAAAAAGTGAAGTGTTCCTATTGGGTATCTCCTTCATCCACAACAATCAAACACTCAACCTTAATTAAAAAAATAAGTGTCATTTTAATTGCTAATTTTATATGAGATATATTTAATTTTTCTGTCTATCTAATTCATTTGCAATATGGTATTATATAGGTTAACCATACACCTAAAAAAAAATATTACGTCTTTTATAATCACACATATCTCTATTATTATTAAGTTAAGCATTCAGTTCAAATAAAATCAAATGGAACAGTTAAAATTGAATTACTTGAGTTTATAAATATTAAATATTGAATCGAATCAAAATGTAAAGAAAATTGAATCGAATTGAATCGATCTAATTCAATTCATTTGAAGCCAATCGATTTGAGCTTTTAATGAGCCTTTTTATTTGAATCTAATTTTCACCTTATTTTATGATTTTTATCTCTATTTGGGTTTGATTTTCACCTTATTTCCTATTTTTACCTTAATTTGAACCTAATTTGATCAGTTTGATTTTACCAAAATTTTTCCCTGAAACCAAACCAAAATAGCCGAACATCCTAAAAACTAAAATCAACCCAAATTATCAAATTAAATTAGTCCGGTCGATGTATTTGATTTAAATTAAATAGTGCTCATTCTTATCCATTGTAATTATGTAAGTATACTTTCCAAAATGAGGTTAATTAAAAGTAGATATGCCACATATCAAGAAGTTAGTAATGAGTCCAAAACCTTTAAGACCTTGCAAATTAAATAAATCTCTCTTAGAAGCATTACACATTTCTGAGGATTTAACCCAAAATCGTTCAGAGTGGAAAAAGCGAATCTATATAGCCGACCCCAAATTTTTGAGATAAAGGCTTAGTTGAGTTGAGTTGAGTTGAGTATTACTTGAATTAATCCATCGAGATCGTCATACATAGTTTTTTAGTTACATTCAAATTTCATTAGTATTTTTTTAATTACTTATAAATAAATAAATAATACATATGTTTCTAAATTTTTTTTATAAATTTATATTTTTAATCGGATAAAAATGCACCAATTTTTATAAATTAAAAAAAAGGGATAACGTAATGCTTAAACTTCAAAACTATCTAACAATTTTCTTCACCAATATGAGTGCGTATACTTAACTCGGCAGTTAACGCGGAGGACTCAAAAACTTTCCAAGCTCATATTCCTCTTTATTTTATGTATTTTTAGCATTTTTAAAACATACTTTAATAAATAAAATTAACAAAATTTAAAATATAAATTTTTAATATTATAAACCGAACATTCGACAGCTGTTAATATAAATAATTTACGTATTTTTTTTATTTGATATAATATATGGAGAATTCAATATTTTGTATTTATCACATTTAAAAATACTCAAATAAAAAAAATATAACAACAATATGATTGATATGTCCCACATGTTGTTAATATTCCTTTGTTTTATCGTTTATTTTTTTAGTAAAATAAATATAAAATACTATTAAGAATGATTAAATTTCTACAATTATGGCTCATTGGATATAAATATAATGTGCCGGCCTCTTTAAATATTAACTCAAAAACTTTAATTAGTCTTTTTTTTTTTTATTTTTTTAATTAATTAGTTGGATGTGGATTTAGTGTGATTATATCAAAATTTGGAAATGTCCCAATTCTTCTAGACCCTGTTTGGTTTGAAATTTCAATATATATATATATATATATATATATATATATATATATATATATATATATATATATATATTAAAGTTTAAGCCAAGAAGCCAATGATAATTTATTAATTCATTAATAGGTAATGACAAGATAATTAAAAAACTTTTTTTTATTTAATTTGATAAAAAAATGTATTTTTTGACAAGTATACTAAATTAATCCTTGCAGCTTGCTAATTAAGTATAAATAAATTCACATGATATATTTAATATACACTTGAATTTATATAAAAATTAATTTAATAATTATTAAATTAAATATTTATATTAAAATATATATAAAATTAATTAAAATATATGTATAAAAAGTACGAATCTATATATAAATATTTAATGTGATTGTTAATGAGTTTAAATATTAATTTGAGCCGCCTATAATTTTCAGATTAGTGAATTGTATTGAAATATATGTAAAATTAATTATAATATGTATAAAAAATTATATAAATTTAAATATAAAAAAATAATTTAATAATTAATAAATTTATTATCATATGACTTTAAATTTAAATATAAACTTTTACTCCTTAATTGGATATTAAAAAAAAATAAATGAATTTTCTCGAAAATTGGAGGGTTGTGATCTTTTGTCATGTTCCACGTGAACGGATGGAAGTGAAGAGAGCGGAGATACTTTTATAACCTGGCAAACACATGCAAGATAAAACCCCAACCTTAGAGCTGTAAAGTGAACACTAAACAGTCGACGCGATTTCACGTGGAGTTGAAAATGGTCACCACTCACCAATAAGATTTAAATAAATAAATAAAAAAAAACTGAAAGTAGCAATCAAACGCAATGATATGGATGCCACTTGATGCTTCCAATTTGATCGACGTCAGTGGGCCACACTGAAAAACCTTTTCCATTTTTTTTTTTTTTGCCAACGGCTGAAAACCTTATTAATCTTCCCTAACTATTTTTTTACCACGTGGAATAAAGTAACTTTTTCTTCACCAACAACTTGTGAGTAGCTTGGAGTTAATTTGATGTAAATTTTAACTACAAGATTAAAGTTTGAATTTTAAAATTTTTATTATTAAAAAGATTTTATTTGAATATAAAAAAATTACATATTTAAAAGAAATACCTTTTCTTCTACATATTATTTTTTTTTCTTAATATCTATCATTAGTAAATTTTTCTTTTTTTTTTTTAAAAAAAAAAAGAGACCTGCCCGTTTATCACTCAAAACAAAGTTCCCTACCTAACAAAACAGGAAGGAAAAAAAACTCCTTAAGAGAACATGATCATCAAATATATAAAATTATTACAAAAATTACTTTAGTTTTTATCATAAAAATTACTAGTCTGAAATTCTTATGGTTAAATTTTGTTAAAAACTTCAATAAAAAATAAAGCTAAAAAAGGTCACAATTACACTTTGATAATAATAAAAATAATTCTCCGGTGTTATCGGCGGCGAAACTTAAAATTTTTAATGATGAAGACGATGGGAAAGAAAGAGAATATTTTTAAAATGACAAGTGTGAAAACAAATAATTTTTATTGTTATTTACATCTTAGTTTTTGGCCAGAGACTTCAATGAAAAATCTGATCAGAATAATTTTGAGTAGTATCCAATTAATGTTTAATAATTTTTTGATATAAATTAAAATTTAAAAATAACACTGAAATGATTTTATAAATTGCGAGATGGTGAATAAATTTAAGTTGAAATATAATCATCAATATTAGTTAAATCATTAGCTTAATTGCACCAATCATCTCTAAAGTTAGATGATACTTTTAATTTTGTCCTTAAACTTTAGTTTATTAAAATAAAATCTTTTAACTTTAATTTATTTTCATAGAAAGTCTTTGTAACTAGCTATTGTAAGTTTAAAAAATAAAAAGAATGAAATTACATTTTACCTCTCTCTCAAAAATAAAATTACCATTTTACTCTTCACTTTCTTTTATCTTTGTATATCATATTTATAATTAAATTAATTGATAATTATGTATTTATAAAATTATTTTATTTTATTTGTTAAATTTATTAATAAAATTATTAATTATATATTTTTATATTTAATAAAATTATTAACTAATTTCAAACATCTATCAGTTTCCAATTTCAGAATTCACATCAAACATTCAAATTTAACCAAATTCTAGAATTTCAAAATCAAACATCCAATAGCTCTCATGCTAATAATTTTAACCAAATTTCTACTAAAATGAATAAATTTCAACCAGAAAATTTGGAATTCAACCACAACGCATGGCAGTTCAACAATTAAAATATAAATCCAGCAATTCTAACAATCCAAAAATACAAAACCTAACAATTTCAACAATAAGCATACAAATGTATAAAATCCAACAATTTTAACAATTAGACATCATGAAACTCTATAACTCTTGTAATCCAGTAAAATCCAGTTCTTGAACAACCAAGCAAAACCCAACGAGGTGACCCACTTCTGCCCAGAAGCAGAGGAAGAAAGAGATAAGGCTTGCGTAGATTTGATAATTGAGAAGATAAGTGGGGTAGGTTAGGGTTATTGGAGAAAAGATAAGTGAGAATGAAAGGGTAAAAAATTAATTTCATTATTTTTTAACCTGCAAACTTGTTATTACAAGTTATAGAGATTTTTAAGAAAATAAATTAAAGTTAAGAATTTTTATTATAATAAATTGAAGTTTAATGATGGAAATGAAATAACCCTCCTAATTATTAACTACCATATTATTCTATTTATAAAAGAATAAAAAAAACTACATAAATAATAGGTAAAAAGTTAGTTTTTGCTTTTAAAATATGGGTTAATATAAGTTATGTATTTTAAAGTCTAAATAAGCTCTTTAAATTTAAAAAAAAATCAAAAAAATCTTTCAAATTTAAAAAATAAATTAAATAAGTCATTTTTACTATTTTAAGCGTAAATAGACCCTTCAACTTTTAAAAATAAATAAAAAAAATTAAATTAAAATTTATTTCTAATATAAATTCAGCCAAGTCTAATATAAGAATATTTTGTAACGCATGAGTTTTTATCAGTAAATTTTAAAAATTTAACCTATTTGAAAAATTCTAAAATGTCCTTTGCAAATAATCAAAATAATATAAAATATAATCGATTTAATACTGAGATGCGAACATTAAATGTCTAGATCTCAAGTATTTAACTTTAATTAGTTTTATTATTAGACTTAGACTTTTTTGTTAATTACTTTGAAAATTGTAATACAGATTGAATGACAGCATATTAATAAATTGTTGATTTCAAATTTTAATATTAATTAATTTTATCATAAAATTGATGTATGTGGGACAGGACCGGACAGTAGGCCCTCATTTGGTGAATTTGTTCTGCTTATGAAAAAAAATAAAATATTTAATTTCTGTATTTTTTTGAAAGAATTTAATTTAGTTTATTTTAAATTTTTTAGTCTATATTAATTTAAAAAATTTAATTTTAACTAAAAAATTAAAATTAATGAGTTAAATTTCTTAATTTCTTGATCTAAATAAAAAAATTAAAAAAAATAATTTTTTAATTTTAAAACTAAATTACTTAATTTTTTAATTTAAATCCTCAAAATTAAGAATTTTATTTTTTTAAATTTTTTTATTTTTAGGTTAAATTAAACTTAAATTGAAATTTTTAGATTAAATTAGATAAAAAATTAAAAATAAATTAAATTATAGATCTTTAAGCCAATTAAAAGTCATATACTATATATATACAAGACATGCATTTGAGTCTTTGAAAAAAACATTTTATAATTTCTATCAATTGAAAGTTTGAAAATAACTTGTGTCCAATCACACGTTTCATGTAATTCTTTTCTTGCAAGTCAGCATGATGTGGATATATAATAAGCACATACGATCAACAATCACTTCACATTCATTACTAATTAATTGAGGTTTAGTTTTCTCCAAAATTAAATAATTAAGGTTTAGTTTGATGTAAATGGGTTTACTTTTTGATGTTGTTCATTAATTTTGAATCCTGTAGTCAAATTAATAAGGTTTCTTTTTTTATTTTATTTTATGAATTTCATCTAAGTGAACGTCATAATTTAATAGTCTTTTATATGCGTGATTATATAATATATCATATAGATATATTTTTAATTATTTAAATCAAAATAAAGGGTTGAAATTTAATTGTCTAATATATAATTATTCATTATTTAAAAAAAATAAATTATTTTTTTTATTGTATTTGAATCGAATGAATGAGAAATTTATTTATTTGTAAATTAAATTACGAAAAATTATAAAATTTTATAAAAAAAAATTACCAATTAAATTTTATATATATCTTGCCATAACAAGGCAGTTAAGAGCTAAAAAAAACATTATGTCAAACGTACTTCATCCTAATTAATCTAATTAAATAAAATAAAAGGAAGATGATTTTATTTTATTTTATTTTTTTACTAAAGGTTACATGCAAAAAAATTTTGAAATTTTTGATAAAGCTTACTTGTCAAAGATGGTATTGAAATTTGTGATCAAAACTTACTTTCAAACCCCTCAATTATCAAAGCCATCTTCCTTTTATTTTATTCTTTTTATTTCATTTAATTAAATTTAATTAGACTTAGGGCCTGTTTGGATTAACCGTTGAATACAACTGATAGCTGATAGTACATTCTTGTTAGTGATAGTGATAGCGATAGCTGATGATAGCTGTTTTATATTAAGTGTTTGGTAAAATTATATTTAGCTGTTGCTGTTAATATGTGAAATGACTAATAAGGGTATATATCATATAATTTATTTTATTATTTAAATAAATATAAAATTATAAATTTATTACATTATATTATTTATTTTATTATTAAATTAAATATATAATTATTAAATTAATATATTATATTATTTAAATAAATATATAATTATTAATCTTTTATATTATATCATTTATTTTATTATTGAAATAAAAAAATAATTATTTTTTAAGATAATTAAATAATTTTAAAAATATAGATAAAATAATAAAATAATTATTATTGTTAATAGAAAAATTTATAATTAATTTTAAGTTTTTGGATATGAATAAATATTTTATATTTTATGTTATTAATAAAAAATATTTTAACAAAGTTGAAATACGTTAATTAAAATATTAAAATTATAAATAAAAATATTAATAATATTAATTTTTAAGATAAATAAAAAAAGATAATATGGTCAAAATAAAAAACAAAATCAGATCAGCTATCAGCTGATGAGAAACAGCTCTAAACATAGAGCTGATACAAACTGCAGCTGATGGGTATCATATCAGTTGCCCATCAGCTATCAGTTCTATTTTTTTTAACTTGCCAAACACCACAATTTATCTGTTTGGGTGTCTATCAGCTATCAGCTGCACCCAACAGGTAAACCAAACACCCCCTTAAATTGAGTCAATTGGAGAGAAAGACCTCCAACGTGTCGTTTCCATTAGCACAATAACGGACTTTTTGATGAGAGATATGATTAGACAAACATAAAAAGCATTGATTTTAATTGCTAAATTTTAATTTAGAGAAGAATTATAAAAATTTTAAAATTTTATTTTTTTTATAATTTCTTTTAATATTATTAATAAAATTTATTTAAATTATTGTATTTAATATTTTAATTATTAAATTATAATTAATTATGAAATCAACTAATTTTAGGTCAAGTCAAAATGAAATCAAGCTTTAACATCATTAATTTATTATGCATTTGCAAATTCTATTGAATTTTGTAGGATTTTGATCCATTCCATAAAATTAATTGTAAAGAATTTGTAAATAATGTTTTTTACAAATTAAAAATGGATTTGTAAACAAAATTTTATAAATTTTTTTTATGAAATTCATTTATATCATAGTAAGATTAGAAGAATATAGTAGATCATATTTAAAAAAATAAGAGAATTAAACTTAGTACAAGCATTATTTTTTTTTAAGTGTAAAATAAGAGAATTCTAATACAAGCATTCAGTAATGAATTTAATATAGTGTATGAAAACTAATATATATTATCTATAGATTAAAAATTTATATATAAAAAAAAGAGAGTGGAAAATTATTATATAACCTTATAAATAAAATCTTTGATGAGTTCACATTGCCAGGACATCATGAATGGAAGACCAAATGGGCCTAGCTTTTGAAGTTGATAGGAAGAATAGAAACCCATCATTATCAATGTTAATATTAGGTGATTCGCAATCTATATAGGTCAAAACATAAAATTCAACTTCTAGTTGCATGCACATTCTCAGGGAAACTTCTTAGAAAAATACATAACTATTTAATTAATAATTAATAAATTATGAAAATAATAATAAAATTCAATAATATTTAAGTCATCTTTAATATTATGAGATCACGAATTCAAATTCAATCGCAATCAATTACATAAAAAAATAATAAATTTTATTACAATATATAATAAATTTCATTATAAAATGATAATTTTTTAAATTTTAATTTATTAAACATAAAAAATAATTTATATAATATATATAAAAATTTTTCCATTGTCAATATTCAATTCAAGTTTTTTTTTTTTTCCCAGTAAATCCAACCTATTCTTTTAGTCTACACTACACAACAACCGGTAAACCTTGAAGACAAGTAATCGTGTACAAACAAGTAATTACCTAATTAATTAATTAAGGGTTAATTACCCATTTAATCCCACAATTTAACACCTTTTTCAATTTTAACATTTATTTTAATTTTTTAAAAATTTTATTTTTAATTTTAATAAACTGATACCTAAGGTTATAAAATGTTTGCAATACTATCCTCAATCACATTCTAATAATGTTATTTAACAAATCAAACATTGCATTTAATTTATTCTCCTTTGCCACCTTATGAACCAATTAAATTAATAATTGCCTTGGTTATTAGTCAATTTATTAATTTTTTTTTCTAGCCAAACTTTTAATATCACACTAGTATTATACCCGTGTGTTGTGCAAATTTATATTATTAATATTTTATTTATTTATTTTTTTTATAAATGAAGATGAGTTAGAGATTGTAACACCCAAAATTTGAAATAATTATCTTATATGTAAATTATAATATTTTATTTTATTAAATATTATGGAAATTAAATTGAAAGTTTTTAGATTTTTAAAATTGGGTTTAATTTTCTTGAGATAATAAATTTTATCGATTTTTAAAAATTAATTTAAAGATCACGTGAAAAAATTTAAAATATATTTGGACTCTATAAATTTTTTTTGAGTTTTTAGTAATTTTTTTGAAATTTTTGGGTCTCGTTTTGGGTTTCAAGATAGAGTAAAAATTCAATTTTGAATATTCTGAATCAAATAAGTCGACTTGAACCTAATCAAATCAGACTAATCGAATTAGACTGGTCCTTTTTTTCTTCCCCTCCTTCTCCCCTGCGCGCGACCTCCCCTTCCTTTCTCTTCATTGCCTCTCTTCTCTCCCCTCCCCACCACCGGCCACTACCTCCTCTCCCTCCCCCACTTACCGGTGCACCACTAGGATGCCTCCTCGCTGCCGGCTGCCGCTCCTGTCACTGAAAAATCAAGCTTGAATCCCTCTTCATGCGCAACGCTCCGTTTCAACTTCCAAGGCCTATTTGGGCCGATCTAGCTACTAATCGGACCGAGTCAAGTCCCAATCACGTTCTACTCTTCGAAAGTTTTTCAAAGACACTAAGAACATGATTTTTTATCAAGCTGTTTGTTCGATTTAAGCCTAGAAAGTTTTACCCCATTTCGACTTTTGGGCTAAATTTCTCTCAAATCGGGGATCCCATGGTAGTTCTAAGACTACCGACACGCTCTACTTGGCAAGAGCTTCGCGGCGATATAAATTTCAAAATTTTTCGACATTGAAAATCTGGTGGGTCTCACGAATTTCGCAATATTTTTTCGAGCTTTTAATGAGCTTATTTAATTAAATAAAAATTATATTCTAACTCCTGATGTTGTGGACTTCGCGTAGGTACTTTCCTTTTACAGAAATTCCACTAGCACCCGGATCTACATTTTTAGATCGGACAGGTGAGCTGTTGGAATTATCTCAAAAGCAGGCCAATATTACAATCCTCGCTACCAATTTCAGACGTCCCGGATGGATTCCAAGTATCAAAATTGGCGTAGGTAAATCCGAACTCTAAATCCCTTTAATTGCCTAGTACTAACTTTAAAATAAAAATCCATAAAATATTTGTGGGTGACTAGAAAATTATAATTCTTTTTGCAATAACCTTATAGCATTGTTAAGGACTACAGGGCAAAATTTTAGAATTTTTAGAGCTAGTTTGAATGATTTTTGCTGAATGTCAGTTTTAAAGACTATAACTGAATTTTCTGATTACGTAAGTTTTGTCTGGTTTGGAGGGCCCAGGAGGGGCTATGTGATGTTACTGAGATGTGAGTTTGAGACTTGTGATTTTAAAAGTGTGATTTGAACCACTTTGCAAGTTGAGTAGGTCCTAGGTACAGAGAAAACTCTGCTAGATTTTCAGCATAAATTAGGATATCTTTTGTCTCTTTAAAATCCTATTTTAAAGTTAGTACTAATAAATTTATAATATAATTGTTTAGGTGATCAAGATCAGCCATCCTCCTCCACTCAGCCATCACAGAAGATTCTGATTAATCAATGAGTAGATATTGATTTTGTTTATGATTTCAATATTATTATTTATTCAACGTACGCCCATGCATCATTTATAAGTATATGTATATAACTATTATTAGGCACGCCTTGTGTTGTATTCTTATTTGATGAAATTGATGTGGGTGTGGTCTTAGGGTAATTTGGAACTCTGTGTGTGTGTTAATGCGTGTGGCATGGTACTGGATATGGGTAGGACAGACAAATCGACTAGAGCTAGTCTCGCTGGGGCCCAATCCTTTTTGTGATAAGTCAGGCTGAGTACAGCTTTGAATTGATCTCGCTGACCCACACATTTAGATTATTAAGGAAAAGTCCAGCTCGAGTTGATCTCGCTGAAAGGCATTAGATTAAGAGAGTTGTATAAGAGATTAGCTTCCATGTGTATACATATGTTGATGTGATATACGGGTGTGAGTGCTCCAAATTATTCTTTGTGCGAATATTATTTGAATTTGATTGAATATGTTGGTATTTGTTGTATTTCATCCTTAGTGATGTATTAGTTTTAGGTAGTTATAGAAATTATATTTAAAATCAATATCTTACTCTATGAGTCCAACACTCACTTTTGTTCACCCTATATTTTCAGGTTACAGGAGGATCTCCTTCTTGTGATTAACCTATTTTCTTCCTCGCAGGTCTCTTAGTAGCAATGTCACTATTTCATAGTATGAATTAAAAATCTAAAGCTCCGTATGTGCTAGAAGTATTTTATTTAGCTTGAGACTATAATAGTTTATTTATTTTGAAATTGTAAACTTATTATTTATGTATATGTGGATATATGGGATGGGTATTTATCTTGGATGAGGGAGTTGAGCTCCCATTTGATTACATTGCTATGTTGAGGATTGTAAGGGTGAGCTGAGCTTTCCAAATTGATATATTTTGTGATTATAGGTCGGGTGAGCTAAAAACTGCCCATTAGATAGTTCAATTTATGGCCAGACTTTATCCGTTTGTCTTCTTGAAATTGGACTACAGTGATAGGCCTTAGGTTTGAGCTTAAAATAGTTAGGCTTACTATGGGCTTTGGGGGCCTTATGCTAACCCAAGTCCTAGTGTCAGTCCAGCCCATAATGTAAATCATGAAAAAGTTGGTATCAGAGCTTAGGCTTTAGATTCATGGGAAAGTGTGTACCTAGAGTTATCACATGCGAAGTATAATATCCTATTTCATCTTCTTTTATAATTCCTTATTTCTAGATTCTGTATTTTTCCTTGGGTAATGTAAAAGTGCTTCAGTTTAGTATCTCATTTTTTGTGGAGTACATGATGATGTGAACTTGAGCTAGCAGACGTGTTGAGGCTGCCATGGGGATGTGTACTCCAAGAAGTTTTATGTTTTTATCGATATGGGGCTAGGTGACATGCCTATCTAGCATAAGACATGAGTACATAAATGTGAGTTATGGTAGTATAGCTGTCCTAAATAGGGGTGAGGATATCACTGCCGGCAGTGGATAGCCCAGTCATAGTAAGTTTATAATATCAGTGGGCTCCAGAGAGATAAGAAATTAGGAAACCTAGTCTGTGAGGATGTACTGTAGTAACTATGCAATGTTCTCAATATTTGTGCTGTAAGTTATGGATTATAATATCATCATGGGATTATTATGTAGAACTACATGCATCCCTAATGTGTTTCCTAAGGGTATTTGCAAACAACCTCTGTTTTGATGCAGTTATGCCATAATAGAGTTTTATTTCTGCAGAAGATTTTGGAACTCCTAGTTAGGGGTGTAAATCCTTGAGCTAAAATATCAAATATCACAGTTGAGTGGTAGCTAGAGTCAATGACTCGGTCACTCTCACATGAGCCAGAGTTATATCAGGAGTTGCAAGACTAGAGGTTTCAGCTTAGTTGAAAAGTAAAGGTAACACCTGCAAAGTGAGACCATCTGGTCTTCTATATGGGATCTTGGATAGTTTTTGCATTATGATGGACGCTTTTCCTAAAGTTTAATAAGAATAGTATATCCTTTGTGTGTCAGCGAGGTGCAAAGTACAACCTTGCTGCCTAAAGGAGATTGGAAGCTAGGAATAATGTTCATAGCCTATGAGATAATGTTTTAGGGAATTTTAAAGTGTGATAAGAGAGCAGATAGCCTTATATAGTTGTGACAATATAGTAGAAGTAGTACCTCTTTTACTATCAGTTGTGCTGCAGAGTATGGTAATGTCCTTCAAGAGAGACAACAGATTACTACCAGTGTTGGTGACCTACTAAATGGCATCCCAGGTGGGACTATAATATGTGATAGAGAGTTGTTGGCTTAGGTGTCCTAGAGGGGTATGAGTTTCACTGTAGGAAACATAAATGATCCAATCATGATGGACGTAAAGTCTTTGAATTTAATAATGGGTTTGGGTAACCAGTATCTTAAGTTTTGGCGAATTGAGTGGAAATGGGAAAATAATATCCTTATAGATCTCCTCCTCGAGGTAGCAGAGGGTAGCCTATCGTCTAATAGACAGGAACAAAGATTGCACAGTGAATGTGTGACTGCTAATCTCTGAGTTCCTTATCAGCTTCTTACTGCTCAAGACAAGAGTATACTTAGGGGTGTAAATGAACCAAGCCACTCGTGAGCTTCTCGAGGTTTGACTCGATAAAAGCTCTGCTTGGTTCGACTCGATTTCTAAATGAGCCTAACTCAAGCTCGAATTTTAAATTCATTTAATAAACGAGTCGAGCTCAAACTCAGCAGTATTCGACTCGAGCTCAGTTCGTTTATAAGTTTGTGAGCTAGCTCGTTGAACAGGTTCATGAGCTGGCTCATTGAACAGGCTCATGAGTTAGCTCGTTAAATAGGTTTATGAGTAAGCTCGTTTATAAAAACATTTATATTAATTATTATATTTTTTTATAATATTATAAATATATTTATTTTGTTTATAATTATTTTTAAAACAATATATTCTTTAAAAATATGATATAAACAATAAATAAAATATATTTATAATTATATAGTTATTTATGCTTTAGATTTATTTTTTTAAGTTAATTTTTATATGAAAATAAATTTAAAATATTAGATAATAAATACATAAAAATTATTGTGAACTATTTAATCTATATTAAATTACTAACGATATTAAAATTACATACTTTTGGCGTTAGTGTGATTTGAAACATGAAGCATATCTCTCTCCCTCTCTTCCTTCTCTATTAAAATTTTAAACTTTTAAAAAATTAAGTTTTAAAATTAACATTAATATATCTAATAATTATTATTACTTTTTTTTTCTATATGCAGTCTTACTTATAATATCTTTGATTAGTTTTCTTTTATGTGAATTTTAAACTTTTAAAAGATTAATATTCAATTTTAATACAAAACTATTTATCCATTATTATTATTCTTCTCTCTCTCTAAGAAGTTTCTCTTTATGCATCCTTTAAAAATTTTTCTCTCCTAAATCTTTTCTACTTAATGTCCACTTATTCCCTTAAAATTAAATTGTTAATATGTTAAATTTGAATTATAATACTATTGAGTTTAGTTAAGAGCCATGCAATTAGATTATGTGTGTGTGTGTATATATATATACACATTTATGTAATTGAGTTTATTATAATTATCAATAATAAATTAATATCATATAATATATTGTATTTATATCACATAGTAATCTTTTTAATTAATCATAATACTATTGAGTTTAGTTAGGTGTCATGAGATTAGATTGTGTGTGCATATATATACACATGTAATTGAGTTGATTATAATTATAATTAATATATTGATATCATATAATATCTTGAATTTGTATAACAAGGTAATCTTTTTAATTAAATCATAATACTATTGAATTTAGTTAAAAGCCATGAAATTATATTAAGCGTGTGTGTAATATAAATATGATTTTTAATCAAATTTAAACCTTAAAAATTTATAAATGTAATAATAAATATGATAACATTTTAATTATATATTATATTGTGCCATTAGACATTTATTATAGTAAATTATTTATATAAAATAAAAGTAAGTTAAAATTTAGTAATAAAAGCTAGTAAATTAAAAAAAAATAAAAGACAAAAATCTGATGTGGGACTTGTCCCACATCGGATGGTGGGGAGTTGTGGCTTCCTTATAAAAGGGAAGCCACTTAACCCCCCACCCCAACTTAGATGCTTTTTGTTGGTTGGCTAGTAAGCTAACATGTGAGCCCCAAATGGGCTCCTTAGTAATTTTTTTTTCAATTTTAAATTTCTTTTAATTAAGATTAAATATATTTTAATTATAATTAATTTAATTTTTAATTTACTTTTATTTAAATTAAATTTTATTTTAATATAATAATGTTAACGAGCTTGAATCGAGCTTGAATTCAAGCTTGAGTTTAGTTTATAAACAAGCCGAGCTTGAGTTTGATTCATTTATCTTATAAATGAGTTTGATACGAGCTGAGCTCGAATCAAGCTCGAGTTTAATATATATGAAACGAGTCGAGCTCAAGTTTAAATATTAAAGCTTGAATCGAGCTCGAGCTTGAAAAAAAATATAACGAGCCGAGCTTGAACTATTCAAAGTTTAGCTCGGCTTAGTTTGTTTACACCCCTAAGTATACTCTAAGCAGAGGAAAAGGTGAGGGCAATAGGTCAGCAAAGATAAATCATAGGATATTAGTAGATAAAAGAAGTGTAGAAAGGAAGGTTAAAACAGTCGGTCCAAATGTAGCAGGAGAGACAGCCTGAATGCCAGTGGAAGTACTAGCTAGAGTGGTCAAAAGACCAATTTTGAGTAACATCGAGGTGTAGATGACTTGATAGAGACAATAAAAAATTTCTGATATGATAGTCAGGTCAAGAAAGAGAATGGAGCTAAAAA
Source organism: Hevea brasiliensis (assembly GCF_030052815.1). Taxonomy (NCBI): domain Eukaryota; kingdom Viridiplantae; phylum Streptophyta; class Magnoliopsida; order Malpighiales; family Euphorbiaceae; genus Hevea; species Hevea brasiliensis. Next base: position 20,726,462 of record NC_079509.1, on the reverse strand, counting down.
GTAAAATGGTCGAAGTTCAGATTTGGATAAGATAAAAAAAAGTTAGCTCAAGAACAAACTGAAAGGTTCAAATTATGATAAGATTAGGAAGAGTAGAGTCAAGATATAGAGGAGGCAAAATGCGATTCTAAGAAAGGTAAACAAGGTAAATAGAAAAGTAAGGATAGAGAGCTTAGAAAATGACGACATTAAGGAAAACCTTTGTCAGGATATGAAACCCAGAAGTGCAGAACTCATAGCAGGTCATAATTGATGCAGTGTTAGGAGCTTGAACCTAGAGCTCAGAGTTAGAAGATTTGGATTAGACTTCGTCTGTTTCCGTCCCCAAAGTAGAACAAGGGGCAATGGGATAAGAACCCTTTAGATTGTTGACAGTATGGGGAAAGTTAAGTAAAGTATGCAACCAAAGGAGGTAGTAGCTATAAGGTGTGCAGTGGTAGCTTGAACTGTCTTATTAGGCAAAGAAGCAAAGTCAGTAGATAGTAAGTTAAATAAAAGTCAACCTAATTGATTCAATTATGCTTGATGAGAAAAGAATAAGAGATAATGACACATAGGCTTTGGGTTAGACTATTAAGATAATGAGAAGGTAGTTAAAGATTTGTTATGAATGTTAGGCAAATGTTTTTAGTGTGATCAACAGAGTCATTTTGCAGTAAAGCAATAATGATAGAATAACAATAGGGGTAGAATGGGAGGCAACGGGTATAGGTAGTTATAAGTCATTAGGAAGTTCATGGATCAAAATAATGATTATCGGTAAAGGTGCAGTTACTACTGGAAGGATCTATTAGTGAGAGATATCATTCAGAATACAGCAAAAGTCAGGGGCAAAATATGAATGATTATAGGTATGAAATATAGATCGGGTATAAGCAAAGTTAATAAATTATAAAATGTTTTGTTAGGTAGGACAGTAGTACAATAGAGGGCTAGTTCGGCTGATACCTTATAGGTAGAGCATAATTTTTGCAAGGAGATGATAAAATTTAAAGAAAAAGACCAAAAGACATGGGTTAAACATTATTATATGAAATTATATGTAGTTGACTGTAGGAGGATATTTCTCCTTCTCTTCAAGTTTAGCTCATACTCTTGGCTCTAGAGGGTTATGTAAAGAACAGAGACTAGGTCAAGGTGACCCAGTTATATGAGAGTTTAGTAGGCACCAGTTCACACACAATCTCTTGATATAAGAATGGCAGTAAGTACATACCTAATGTCAAGGATGGATGGACGATTAGGGTAATGACAGGAGTTAGATCAAGTTAGTTACCAGGGCTTGTAGCCCTTCTGAATTATAAGCTGAAGGGAGTGCTATCTATGAATAAGATTCAATGGATGAAACTTTTGCTGATGGATAAATTTGAGACTAAAGTTTGGAAAGCTGTGAGCAGTAGATGTGGCTATATCAAGGAAAGTGAACACGTGAAATATTTTATCTAGGATTGTAGTACAACATATATTTCCCACTGTCATGTTAGTTCCGATGGAACTTATAGGTTAAGGAGCCCCTAACTAGCAATGATGAGCAATTTCTTACAAAGGGTAGTAGAAAATAATAATGTTCTAATGGTCAAGTTGGGGAAGGAGGAACAACAATAACTTTCCATGGGGAATTGCATGTGTTATAGAGCACGAGTAGTAGGTTAACACTACAATGTTATACAACATGAAGAATGTGTTTGTAGGAAAAAATCGCAGCATTAAAATTCTAAAAATAGTGAAGCTAGTAATCATGTTAGACTAAGAAATAAATAAAGGCTCAAATTTAATGATGGGATGGACATCTTCAAAGGAAGAGGCACAAAGTTAAAAAATAAAAACTTATGGAAAATGATAGGTTAAGAGAGTAGTGGAGCCTTGATCTAAGTGTCAATGTATTAGAAAGTATGTTAAATAGTTAAAAAAAAAAAAGAATTAGGTTGAAGTAAAAAAACTCTCATTCTGGAGGAATAGAGAATGATAAAGTCATGCTAACTAAGTTGTTCTGAAATAAATAGACTTTTGTCAGGTTAGAGAAAAGACCCAGTCCACTTTCCAATATTGATAGATTGCAAATGGATGTTTAGCATTTGGGTGAAGTTCTATGCAGATGATTACATAAGACAAGCAGGAGTTGGTGCAATTACCTCATGGTAAAAAGTAGACTAGAAGCTCATAATATCACGGAACTAAGAAGTATAGGTACTTTTATCACAGAGAAAAGTCTTGCTAACGCTTCAATGGCCAAATAAGATCAACAATGATTTCCGATAAGGTGCATGCAAAGGTAGTTATTTCAGAAGGGTGCTTCATGAGGCATTATATGATAGGAAGTGTAGATCCCCTCTGTGTTGGACAGAAGTTGGAGAGGGGAGAGTACATGATTTAGATCTAGTGTCGTACACTTCAGAGATGGTTCCTTTGATCAGGGAATGTTTAAAGACAACTTTCAGCAGGTATAAGAGTTATGCAAATCCAAGGCGAAAGATGTAGAATTTGCAATAGGTGATAATGTGTTCTTGAAGGTTTTTCTTATGAAAGAGGTCATGAGGTTTGGGAAGAAAAATAAGCTGATTCTCCGATACATAGGACCTTTTGAGATCACAGACAGAGTAGGAGTAGTTGCCTACCAGTTGGAGTTACCATCAAGCCTTTCTCATGTCCATCCAATATTTCACATCTCCATACTTGGAAAGTACGTTCTTGATTCTTCTCACGTGTTGCAGCCAGACATAGTGGAGTTAAATGAGGATTTGACCTTCGAGGAGCAGCTTGTTGCCATAGTGGACTATCAGATGAGACAGCTTCAGTCAAAGCAGATATCTATGGTTAAAGTTTTATGAAAGAGCCAATTAGTGGAGCAATACACTTGGGAGTCAAAGTGGGGTGTGCGCAGCAAGTGCTCGTATTTGTTTAATATATAATCTTGTACCTTATTATTCCTTGTGTAAAATTCGAGGATAAATTTTCTGTAAGGAAGAAAGAATATAACACCCCAAATTTTTAAATAATTATTTTATATATAAATTATAATATTTTATTTTATTAAATGTTATGAAAATTAAATTAGAATTTTCTGGATTTTTAAAATTGGGTTTGATTTTCTTGAGACAATAAATTTCATCGATTTTTAAAAATTAATTTAAATACCACGTGACAAAATTAAAAATATATTTGGACTTTACAAATTTTTCTGACTTTTCAGTAATTTTTTTAGAATTTTCGAGCCTCATTTTGGATCCCAAGCTAAAGTAAAAAATTCAATATTTGGTATCTTGAATCGAACTGATCGACTCGAGCTGGATCGAATCAGACCGATCCTCTTTTTCTTCCCCTCCTTCTCCCTTGTGTGTGACCTTCCCTCTTTCTCTTCATTTTCTCTCTCCTCTCCTCTCCCCACCTCCAGCCACCACCTCCCCTCCCTCCCCCACTTGCCAGCGCAACACCAGGACATCTCCTCGCCATCGGCCGCCTCTTCTGTCACTGGAAAATTGAGCTTGAATCCCTTCCCATGCGTAGCATGCCGTTTCAACTTCCAAGGCCTATTCTGGTCAATCCGGCCACCAATAGGACTGGGTTGTGACACCTCTCACTCGTCTACAGTGTAGCCAAGCAAGATATGCCACACAGTATGCCGGAGCACCAAATCATATTTTCATTACAATTTACTCTTTTTAATTCATTTATTTATATTTTTGATTAATCTGAATTTTTCGCAAATTTTATAGAAAATTCGACAGAGTGCCGGCTGTAAATTGGAAAAACAGTTTTTCTAAATCTATTAAAAACACTTTCAATATAATCATAATATCAATCTCAGTCAACCACCAACATATTTTCAACAATTTCTCAAATGACTTCATTATCTCAAATTTCAATTCATTTCATATCATACTCAAATTTATTACTGAACATGATTCATAAATAATTACATCAAAAGCATAATTACATGAGTTTATAATATACATTATAAAAGTTTACAAAATACAAAAGACCAAAAATAGTCTAATGTCCTATCAATGCACTGCAAATGTGAGGTGACTCTGGACTCTATGTGCAGATCTGAAAGTTCACCCAGTCTGAGATCTGCTGGACTCCCCAGCTATGTCTCCAATACCTGCGAGTGTCAAAAGCGACGCGCTAAGCAATTCTGCTTGGTGGTGACAATATAAAATAAAATAACTAAAATAAAATAAATATGCAGAATATATGTTTTCATTTTAGGTAGACTTAATTTCTGGCATTTATTGCAGTATTATTCAATTAAAATTTGATAAGGTTTATTTTCATTGCCCGAGTAACCCATACTAGTCGACTGGACTGAATAAATGGGTAAACTGGCACTGGATATCAAGTACCTTGGACCATCACACCATCGGTCACATTGTGTCTCCCGGTGTGCAAAAGAACAGCTAATAAGCTGTAATAATTATCAGAGATAAAGCCCAAGTATAACAACTCAATCAACATATCCAAAGGCTATTATATCACAGAATGGCACGTGAGGCCATAAAACACAGAATGGCATGAAGCAATATGCAGTACTGCTAACAGAACCCTATTGGCATGCCAACCTATCCAAACCAATCTTGCTAGGTGTACTAGGGCATGTTACACTCATAATTTATACAATTCTTGAAATTTAAGTTTAGGTGTTACTATTCATTTCATTAGTCAATAAAAATGTTGACTTTTGCATAGACAATAGGTACATTGGTTTTAATACTTCCAACATACCACATTTTGCATTCTAAAATTGTTGGTATTGGTTGCCAATACCATTTCTAAGCTTGATGTTAGTTGTTCAAAAATTTCAGATTTTAAGCCTTGTATTTATTGTTCCATTAGTCATTTTTGTAGTGGGAATTTGGAAAAGTTATCGACATGAAAGTTGTTCCTTATTGTGTCTAGTTACATTTCTTTTTTTGAATCACTCTATTTGGAGTTTTGTAACTCAAGTTATGGCCTAAATACCATGAATGGCCGGATTGCTAACTTCCAGTTTTACGGGTGACCAAATCTCTGATATTTTATACGATGTTGCGAGTCACCTTTTGAACATGTTATGGTCAAAATTTGGGTTAGGTTTCCTCATAAAAGTTATAGGTCTATGTCTCATCTATTTTTTAGTAAAATTCCAGGACAATTGGACGTTTCTACACTGAGTTATGACCAAATGAATAAATATTATTCATTTAGTCATTTTGCCCAGGCAGAATGCAGGTCACCCAAATTAGGGCAATCTTTAGGTCAACTTGGTTTAATTTTCTGGGCATGGTTTCTTCACCAAAGTTGTGAAATTATATGTCTAGTTTCATGTCCAATTGGCCTTGCACAAATTGAACCTCTACAACTCCAGTTATTGCTGCCCAAACCTGCTGGACTCCTGCTCAGTCCTGCAGGTCAGCCAAGGCAGCAACACTAACTTCACTTCCCACTAAACAAACCACTTCATTTGTTATTCACACATAACCAAATGGTCATTAGTTTACCATTAAAACTTACTTTTACCATTACATGATTAAGGTCTCAAATTCATGCCCAACCCTAACCCTACTATCTCCAATCATGCATTCACTTACCTTCCATTATCCTAAGCAATAAATTGGTGTTAAAGGCAGCCACAATATCATTTTAATTCTAAGAAATCTTCAAAACCCTACCAAATTCAAGGCTGCCGAAAATTTGGGATGGGCATACACATAATGTTTATTAAGTTTCTTTGTAAATTTACACTCATTTTCACTCCTCCAACATGAATGAAAAGAGAAAGATCAAGTTTAGTCACTAACCTCTAATGGAGTGAATTTCAACCTTGCAAGAGCTCCTCCTTTCTTCTTCTTTTTGTTATCTTTAGCTTGCCCAAGGTGTAAAACCAGTTTTTAATGGGATCACTAAGGGGTTTTATGGTGGAGTTGAAGAGGAAATGAAGCTTTTGGGTGAACAACAATGGGGGAAAGCTATGGGAGCTGGTTCGGCTTGGAGAAGGAGATAAGGGCAGATGGCTTTTTGGCAAATTTGACTTCTCATTCCTCTTTTTAATTTATTTTAAATATGTTTAGTGATTTTTTGATTAGCCAAGCTTTTTAATTACCTCATGCTTACATAAGCATTAAGTAATAAATCTCATTTATTTACAATTTCTTTTCTTTCTTTTCCTATTCATTTTTAAATAATTTTTTATCAATATTTGTTCATATTTTATGTCATATAATTCACTTACATAAATGGACAAGTTGGTCAAAAATCATCTTTGAAGACGAAATGACCAAAATGCCCTCCGTTTGACTTAACGAGCTAAAATTATGTGTACCAATTAACAAATTTTTCTAAGCTTTTTCTGGGCATTCTAATGCCATAGAATCCTCAATGACTCTTCTCTGGAGTCCCAAAAATTATTTTATGAATTTTCTCCAGGGTTTAGGGCTTCTAGTTGCGAGGATCGCAACTTCCCACTGGGTTACCCATCATTAGGGCACCGGCTCATTTAACTTAGTTGTATTTTATTTCTAAAATTTTTTTCCTATATTTTTCTTTTTATTATTTGAGTTAATTATGGTTCCTCACTTTAGTTTCAATATTTTTCTAGACATTCTAGCTTTCCGGACCGACACCGATCACCAGAACAGTAGAATGTACAGAAATTGCTACAGTGAGGGTGTTATAACTACAGTGAGGGTGTTACATGGGTCCAATCCCAATTTACATTTTACTGTTCGAGAGCTTTCCAAAGACACGAAGACGAATTTTCGTCAAGCGGTTTGTCCGATTTAAACACGATAAGTTTTAGCCCATTTTGACTTTTGAGCTAAATTTCTCCCAAACTGGGAACCCTACGATAGTTCTGAGACTACCAGCATGATTTATTCAGCAAGAACTTTGTGGTGATATAAATTTGAAAATTTTATGACACCAAAAATCTAGTGGATCCCACGAATTTCACAATATTTTTCTGAGCATTTAATGAGCTTATTTAGTTAAATAAAAATTATATTCTACCTTTTACTGTTGTGAGTTTTCCGTAAGTATTTTCATTTCGTGAAAATTCTATCGGAACCCGGATCTACATTTTCATACCGAACAGGCAAGCTATCGGAATTATCTCGGAAGCAAGCCAATATTACAATCCCTGCCATCAATTTCAGATGCCCCAGAAGTATCCTAAGCGTTAGAATTGGCATAAGTAAACCCAAACTCTAAATCCCCTTAATTGCCTAGTGCCAGGTTTAGAATGAAAATCTATAAAATATTTTTGGGTCACTAGAAAATTATAATTCCTTTTGTACTAGCCTTATAGCATTATTAAAGACCACCGGGCAAAATGTCAGTTTTAAGGACTATAACTGAATTTTTTGATTACGTGAGTCTTGCCTGATTTGGAGGGCCCAGAACGGGCCATGTGATGTTGTTGAGATGTGAGTTTGAGACTTGTGATTTTAGAAGTGTGATTTCAACCACTTTGTAGGTTGGGTAGGTTCTAGATACAGGGAAAATTCTGCCAGATTTTCAATATAAATTAGGACGTCTTTTGTCTCTTTAAAATCTTGTTTTAAAGTTAGTATTGATAAATTTATAATATAATTGTTTAGGTGATCATAGTCAACCATCCTCCTCCACTCAGCCGTCACAGTAGCTTCTGATTAATCAGTGAGTTGATATTAATTTTATTTATGATTTTAATATTATTATATATTGAAGGCATGCTCATGCATCATTTATAAGTATATATATATATATATATATATATATATTATTAGATACACCTTGTGTTGCATTCTTATTTGATGAAATTAATGCAGGTGTCGACTTAGAGTAATTTGGAGTTGTGTATATGTGTTGGTGCGTGTAGCGTAATACTGGATATGGGTAGGATAGGCAAATTAGCTAGAGCTAGTCTTGCTGGGGGTTGATACTTTTTGTGACAAGTCGGGGTGAGTACGACTTTGAGTTGATCTCGCTGATCTCCGCATTTGGATTATTAAGAGAAAATCCGGTTTGAGTTGATCTCGCTGGCAGACATTAGATTAAGAGAGCTGTATAAGGGATCAGCTCCCATATGTATACATATATTGATGTGACATATGAATGTGTGAGTGCTCCAAATTATTCTTTATGCAAATATTGTTTGAGTTTGGTTAAATATGTTGGTATTTGTTGTATTTTATCCTAAGTGATGCATTAGTCTTGGGTAGCTATAGAAATTATATTTAAAATCAATATCTTACTCTATAAATCGAACGCTCACTCCTGTTCATTCTATTTTTTCTGGTTACAGAAGGATCTTTGTGATTAACCTGTTTCATTCCTCGCAGGTCTCTTAGTAGCAATATCAGTATTTCATAGTATTAATTAAAAATCTAGAGTTTCGCATTTGCTAGAAGTATTTTATTTAGCTTGAGACTATAATAGTTTATTTATTTTGAAATTGTAAACCTATTATTTATGCATGTGTGGATATATGGGATGGATATTTATCTTAGATGAGGGAGTTGTGCTCTCATTTGATTAAATTGCTATGTTGAGAATTATAAGGGTGAACTGAGATTCCCAAATTAATATATTTTGTGATTACAGGTCGGGTGAGCTAAAAACATCATGTTGGATAGTCCAATTTATGGCTGGACTCTGTCCATTGTCTTCTTGAAATTGGACTACAGTGATGGGACTTAGGTTTGGATTTGGAATAGTTAGGCTTACTACAGGCTTTGGGGGTCTTATGCTGACTCAAGTCCTAGTGTCAGTCTGGCCCATAATTTGGGTCGTGACAAATATATTTTTAAATATTTAGATATTATTTTAATTATAAAATTTTAAATATTGTAAAATAGTAATAATAATAATAATAAGATTATAATTAAATATTATTAGTTTTATTAGGTTGAATTGTAAATTATATTATATTGTTTACATGTATAATTAAGAATTTTATATGTGATCTCTTTTTATGCTGAATATTTTATATATATCTGTTTTAAATGTATTGTGGAATTTTATGTGTAAATATTATTTGTTTTTCCAAAGTATTATATCTATAATTAATATTTCCAAATGTTTAAGAATCATAATCATTTATAAATTAAGAAAAAACACATAATTATCTGAATATAATGTTATTCGCTTTATTTCTTTATAATTTTTTTTGTATTTCTAAGAAAAAGATAAAAGGATATATTGAATTTATTAAATTAATTTTATTTAATATTTCATTAATTTTATTTTATATATTTTTATATGAAATTTATTAAATATTTTATTATGTATATTTTATATATTTTATTAATCATATAGTCATTAACAAATTTGTCACGTATAATATAGTAAAAAACTTTAATATTTAATATTAAATATTTTCTTAAAATAATATTTATAATATAAAATTTTAAATATTAAATATTTATTAATCTTTATTAGGTTGAATTTTAGAGGTTAATTGAAGTCTTTTCGTATTAAAAAAAAGTTATGTCTTTGGCGTGCACTTGATTTCTTTTTTTCAAAAAGAAAATTGTGTCTTTTTTTTAATATTTATAATTAATAAGTGTAACGTTATTAATTTAATAATAAATAATTAAGTGCATTATCATTTTTTTTAGGAAATGTTATCAAATTTCATTTACTGCAAAATAAGAAGTATATCAAATAATATATTTAATAATTCTATTTAAATATATTAGAAAAATTTATAAATTAATTATACAAATAAAAATAAAAGAATATAATGAATAAAAATAAAAAAATTAAAAATTTAAGTAAATGTTATGCATTAATTATATTATGCATATGGCTCTTATTAGTTAGTAATGAATTGAGGTTGCACCTTTTATTAATTTATGTTCATATCAACAAACTCACACTTATGGTAAGGAATTGTATTTTCAGACCCTTCTACTTTGGTAATTTATTCATCATGAGAAAAATTATTCTATTACTATTAGAAATAGGCCCATAATTTGTAGAGAAACAGCAACTTTGAAGCTTCCTATTATATACACCTCACCCTCAATCAATCGGCCTTTGAATTTTTCTATTTGATGCTTTTGAATAGTTGCTTGAATCATAAAATTACAATAGAATCAATTAATTTTAATGAAGGGAACACAATATATCTTATAATTTAAAAAAAAAAAATTATGAATTATAAAATAGAACCTCATCATCCAATAATATCATGTCTATGCTAATGATAGAATTGTTTTTTTTTTTTTTTTTGTGCTGACTACTTCCCATAATTTGATAAGTCTCACTTTGATTCTCCACGTGTCTTTTTCACTTGTTAGTTGATTAATATCATCGAACCTCATATTTGCACAAACAATACCTAAGCAATCTGAAGATATATATGAATACATAAATACAATTCAACATTGTGAGATATCAATGACACATGACCAAGTTGACAGAGGACTATTTGAAAGAGAGTTTTTTAATCATAATAAATATTTCTCCAACATATTTAATCTTGTGATAACAAGGGCAGGACATAAAAGACTAACCAAACTCTTGTATCAAGCTCTACCAAACTACAAGCTGATTAGTTTGAGAAGAGCCTTCATTGATACCAAATGACTAATTATAATAATAATAAAGTGACTATTGATCCTTATATTGCTTTTCATCAAACGTGTAATTCAAGACGTAAGATTTAAGGTTCATGCATAAGTTAAATCATTTCGTTTCCCTACATTTAAATACTATAATAAATTAAAATTAAAAAAGTTAGTAGAAATGAAAGGATGGACAAAAACATTTAATGGAGTAATGCAAGCCTAGTTTGCAGCAAGAAAACGAAGGGATATAATAAACTAATGGAAAACATCAAGATTAAACATAGATTTTTTACCAATTTCACAAACAATCTCACAATTCTAATATCCTCAAATTTATCTAAATGAAAACGAATACTGAAAATGAAGAATTAAAGCTTATGAAGAGTGCAAATGTAGATAAAAAAATTAAGTTTATGAAAATAATGCTAAAATTAAGAATATATTTGTAGTCAAATGATACCTCAATATATGATTCACCCAGTGCTGTTTGGGCAACTGTCGGCGACAGCGGTAGAGCCATGAAGCACATCAAAACTGAAAATTGACATGCAATAAAGTAAGAATCTTTTCATGTTGATGCAGGGTGAGCCAGACATAAAACTTCTCCATAGACTACCTGAATGTTAAGGCTCCTAATGTCATTGCGAAAGGCGTGGCCATTTTCACTATTTTCCTCTCTTCTTCTTCTTCCACTTAAGGCTAAAAATTTGAAGTTTGTCGAGCTATCAATTAATTAGGGAAGATATTTCAGTTGTGAAGATGTAAAGAAGAATGCCACATAAAATCAAAGAGTGCAACTCTGAACTCTGCTTCTCTGCCCTACATCTAGTTACGCCTCCTCAAAGCGATGCAGTATGAGCTGCATCATATCATCTTACATTTACTTATTTGGAAATTAGAAAATATGAATAAATTGCTATTGTTATTTAATTTTTTAAATATATAGAAGCTATCAAGTAGGAAAGCCTTTACGAAAATTACAAAATATATTGAAAATTAGAAAAATATGAATAAATTGCTTTTATTTTTTACTTTTTTTAATTATATAAAAGCTGCAAAGTAGGAAAATACTTATGAAAATTGAAAAATATATTTAAAATTAGAAAAATAGGAATAAATATATTTAAAATTTGCATAAGCCGGCAAGTAGGAAAAAGAAAATTATTATTGTCCTATCTGCTAAAATTAGAAAATATATTAAAAATTTATAGAAGCTACCAAGTAGGAAAGAGGAAATTAGGAAAATGAAAATTACTATTGTAATTTATTTTTATAAAATTGGAAAATAAAATTAAAAAATATATTTAAAATTAATAAAAGCTAAAATTACTATTGTCCTTTATTTTTATAACAATGGAAAATATATTTGAAATTTATAGAATTGCCAAATAGGAAATTAGAAAACAAAAGATTACTATTGTCCTTATACTTTTACAAAATTACAAAATATATTTAAATCTATAGAAACCGCCAAGTAGGAAGAAGAAAATTACTCTTGTTCTTTACTTTTATATATTTATATAGACTATTTTTTTTTTAACGTGTATCGCACATTTTTTGTATTCATTGTATATACTTGTAATTTAATATTTTAATATTTTATTTTTTATTAATTTTTTATATGATATAATATTATTAAAATATATTAATTATTATTATGATAATATAATAAATTTTCATTCATATATATTTATCATTTTCAAATTAAGTTAATAAAAATGAAAGTATATTAATGAAAATAAAAAAATTGTGGAGATAAAATTTAAAACGAAAAATTTATTATTATAATATAATTTTATAATTATAAGTGTTTTATAAATATATAAATTTAATTATTTATTATTTTGTTAGTTCATAAGTGTTAAGTTTATCAAGACTAATTAGGTTTTACTGTTTTATAATTTTTATAAAATATATATAATTAACATGAAAAATTTAAACTTTTTTCAATACTAATTAATAGTTTATACACATAATAGTAAAATAAATTTAATTTGATATAATTTTATATAATGTTGCTTTTTTATTTCTAATTATTTTTAATTTGATTTTTTAATTTTGTTTGATAAAATTAATTATGTACATCCATATTAATAAGTATCAATTATTAATTTTTATTTGATAAATAATGTTTTACATAATTTCATTTTTTTATAGTATAATATGAGAAAAAAATTTAATGAGATTGAAAAATATATTAATATTAATAAATTATTTATAAATAATAAATTAATGACTAAAATGTTCTTTTTTTATAAAAAAATAAATTCTAATAAAATAAAAAATACTGACATTAATATATTATTATTTTTAATTAAAATGATTATAATAAAAAGTTATAGACAATTATTCAATTTACAATAAAATATTTTATTAAATTAACTTATAACGTATTTTCAAATTAAATTTTTTATAATTATTTTTCTAAAAGTAAACGTAAAATTTCAATAAAAGAAGTTGTTGAATCCAGATAAATAAAAAATCTATTAAATGATGTAATATTTGTGTTTATATGAAAATTGTGACTTTTTTAATTAAATTATCAATTTTTGTTTACATTTAAATATAAATTTATTAAATTGAAATAATAATTTTATATTTAAAGTATAATTCTTAATTCTTTTTATATGTGTTCACTATTTATTAAGTGAGGATAATATTATAGAACTAAAAAATTAAAAAATATTTTTTTATATGTACATGCAATAACATTTTTAAACTTTTAATAATGTATTATTGTAAAATAGAAAAAAATAGTACTGTAAATTATAACTATCCTATTAATTATATTAATTTTATCATTAAATTCAAATTTAACATATTCTGTTAATTAATAATTTTTCTTCTCATATATATATATATATATATATATATACTTTGTACATAATTATATATTATTTAAAAATGTTAGATTCATATAATTTTAATATATATTACATACTAATTAAATATTTTTTCATAAATCAATGAATATGATTTTATTTTCCGTTGTTGAATATATATATATAAAGCTGATCACTTTGTAGTACTTGCATAAAATTTATAAATTCATTTTTAATTAGAACTAATTTATACATTAATGTAATAATTAAGAATTTAAAAATATATTTATAATTAAAAAAAATATATAAATTTATTTTATATGAAATATTTTTTAATGAACTTGTAAGAAATTAAATTAAATAAGAATTTTAAAAACATTAATAAAAGAATTTATATGTTTAGTGAACAAAAATTAATTTCTTTTTTTATTCTTCTATGTAGACCCTGTTCAGCAATATTAGCTGTTCTAATCACTGTTAACTGTTTTAGTAGCTGTTAGCTGTTAGATATTAGCTGTAAGTAGTTAGTTATTTATATAGTTGTTAAAATAGAAATGTTCGATAAAAATAGTTGTTGGATTAGTTATTAAATATAAAAATCTTATTGATTCTGATCAAAACGCTCTCTCAACTTCTAAAAGTTAGGAGGGATAACATTTCGTAAATCACTTCTCAACCTTTAAAAATTAGTAAAAACACTTTGTCACCGAATAATATAAATAAAAGAAATAGTATTTTGGCTCTGGTCAAAACACTAAAAGTTACCTTAAAAACTGTTGTCAAACCAGACTATAAATTCAAATATAATTGTATTAAAATAAATTACATAAGTAATTATAAAATAGAGATAAAAATTTATTAGATTCATTAAAAAAGTTATTCATATAAATAAAATACTTTCTTATTTTTATAAATAATATAAATCACAAGGTTTTTTTATAAAATTTTATTTAAAATTATATTATAATAAAATTTAAATTCAATAGACTTTAAATACCTAAAAATTTTAGATTTATGTAAATTTTAAAATTATATAGACAATTAAATTTCCTAAGAATTTTTAAATTTATATAAACTCTAAAATTAAATTAAATATTAAAAAATATAATTACAAATACTATAAATAATTAAGAGTAATTTAGTCAAAACTAATATTCTCCCGCTTCACACATTTATATATTATATAGATTTTATTCAAGAGATGTCAGAATATTCTTTTTCACAGGATCATAATTTGATAAGAGGAAAGAATTGCAATAATTCAATTGATTTAGGTGTGAATTCATTAAAATTTAAAAAAAAATGACTAAAATTAAATAATGGCTAAAGTATGAGATTGATCTTGTAATTAGGCCATTAATTAATTGTATTGTTTGATTAGAATACACCCATTGACATACTATGCAATGACACAACAAGCAATAACATGTTAATTGTTGACAAGAATTTTGTATCTATATGAATCCAACAACTACAATTCTACAAATTTAAGTTCTACTCAATGTCAAATTAACAAATTGAAAACCATATTTATTTTTTAAGGTCTACACAGGACTAATATTTTTTGGAGTTCATAACTGCTATTTCTAACAATATTTTCTTTCAGAATCGAACTAAAATTCTCCTCTTAGGAATGCAATAAGGCTTACTACTACACAAAATACTTGTTAGTATCATTAAATGTTCATTTTTATAATCAATAAATATAATTTTCTTCAATCAATAATAAGTAATTAAATAAATCATTAAGTTTAACATATTATAAAGTGAAAAAATATATCAAGTGAAATATTTAATTACGTTTTATTTACAATTTTAAAAACTATCTATATTGATTATAAATTTAAGGGATTCAATAAGTTAAGAAAAATTATAAATATAATTGATCAAAATAAAAAAATTATGAGTATAAATGAAGTTTTCCTAAATAACTTAAAAGCTAATATTTGCATTCAGCCTATTAATTTATGCTACCAGTATCTTCGTCATTGCCATTATTGAAATCATCAATAAGTTATTAATTTTATTACTTTCTTTTTTTACAAAAGAGCTTCAAAATACATATTTAAAATATAAAACTTCATGTTATTAATTATTTATGTAAATAAATCACTTATAAAAAAAATGAAATATCTTTGATTTAAAGAGTTCATGTTCAAATTTGTCGATCATTGAGAAAAAAAGGCTTCATTTAATGACAATCTACCATTATTTTACTCTTTAATCTTTCCACATTCAATTCGATAATAATCAAATTTTTACATTCTATTAAAAACAACATCTATATTTTGTGTTGTAACATATTCATGAAATGGTGATAAAATAAATTTTTATAAAGAAGAAAACAAAAAATTGAAGATTTAATAAAATTTTATTTTGTTTTAGAGAACAAAAGAAAATTTTTCATTAAATGGAGATAGAATAAAATTCTAAAATATAAAATTTTGTACTACTATAATTTTATATAAGAAAATTTAAAATAAATTATTCATACAACATATAATAGTAATTATCTTAATTTGCAGTATTTGATTGTTAAGTATTTGATTTAGTCATTCTGTAGGAAACACACTATACTTTGTGGCAATTTATCACAGTTTTACTCTATAGTTTTTTTATAAACTTTACTTAAAAATTATCAAATTTTAATATTCTCATGAAGAAAAAAATCTTACTTACTATCATTATATTTCTATATAAATAACAAAATAAAATACCTAAAAACTCCACAATAAAAAAAGAAAAAAAAAAAGAAGCTAACAATGAAGGAAACAATAAATCCTTGCAAAATGGGAAAATACCAAATTCTCATAGAATAGAAGATATTAAATCCTCCAAAAAGGGATGATAAAATTTAGATTTATCCATAAGAATAGATTGAAAATAAATATAAATCTATTTTAAAAGGATATAAATTTTAAAATTATTGAAAAAAAAATAAAAAGGAAAATGAGAGGATAATTACCAATAAAAATATTCATCTGTAGCACTATAAAAGCTCACAAGAAAAAGAGAAAGGAGGAGTAAAGTGAAGTGCCATGGATATGAAAATCATTAAAAAAAAAAACTAAAATAATGGAAAAAGTGATATCTTTGTAGGGCTAAAAGAAATTATATTTTTATGCATATTCATTACATATCACAAGTGTTTATATATATATATATATATATATATATATACACACACACATGATGAATATCCATGGGAGTGAGAGTGAGTGAAATAAAGTTGTCATCTAATAAATTGTAACCATCAATTCCACATGATGAAGGTTCAAATCCATAGAGTGTAGCCCATCAAGGCAAAGCCCTGTCCAAGCCTCCAAGGTTTTAAATTCAGCCTTCTGATTTCATTTGCTGACTTGAGAATTGGTCAATGAGATGAGAGAGCCAATGTTTTCAGTTATGGGCCGATCCTAGGGCACAATTTCACAGTAGCATTTAATACATTTCAACGTAATTATTTAAACTTAACTTTATATTACTAAAACAATTCATAATTATATATATATATATATATATATAGTCGTAAACTTACATTATTATAAAAAAAAATTAAATTAAGGTATAATATAATTAATATTATTAAAATTTATTCATAGTTATCGCTTAAGCACTATATGTGGAATAAGGAAGTATAATGATATCGTACGATCTCAAGTTTTTAATAAAATTCTTTAAATGGGAAATAATTAATATATAAAATATATATTTTTAAAATTTGTGAAAAATAACATAATTAATTATTAATTATGAAATGATTTCATTTGAAAATTACTGAAACAAATAAATTTTCTTAGAAACATTTATATACAAAAATATCAAAAACTTTGGCAATTCAAAATTTAAAATCCACATAAATTCATCACTTTCTAAATGTGGTACGTGGTAACCATACCGAGCGATAGAATAGCTATTTTTTGCACTTATTTATTTAAATCTTAATATATAAAATATATATTTTTAAAATTTGTGAAAAATAATATAACTAATTATTAATTATGAAATGATTTCATTTGAAAATTACTTAAACAAATAAATTTTCTTAGAAACATTTATATACAAAAATATCAAAAATTTTGGCAATTCAAAATTTAAAATCCACATAAATTCATCACTTTCTAAATGTAGTAAGTGATACCGAGCTATAGAATAGCTATTTTTTGCATTTATTTATTTAAACCTTGAACCGTTTCCCCTTGACAATGAGTAAAGCCTCTCTTAAATTATTCAAAATCTGATAAAAATTTAATTTAATTTAATTTAACTCTTTTTTTTTAATTAATTGAGTTTAAACTTAATTTTATATTTATTTAATAAATGAATCAATTACAAGTTCATTGTTACTCGATTCGTTAAGGTTCAAAAATCAATTAATTTATAGGCTCATCAGCAGAATCTTTAGATAGATTATGAGCCAGCTATTTAAACAAAGTAAACTTATTAAATAAGCTTGTAAATTAACTCATTAAATAAATTCATTTATTGGTTTGTTTATAAACTCATTAGCTTATGACATTATATTGAAATTTAGATCATTTATATTAATTATGGTATTTTATATTAATGTAATTAAATTAATTTTTTATAATTATTTTATAAAATAATATATTGCTAATTATAATTTAAAATTATAATATAATTAAATTATTTAAAATATAGTTATAAAATTAAAATCATATTTATATAAAACTATTTTTTTAATTAATAGCATCATTATGATTTATTAAATCTATCATTAAATGAGTTTTGTCACGACCCAATCTATGAGCCGGACCGGCACTAAGACTTGAGCCGGTATAAAGCCTCCGAGGCCGGTAGTAAGTCTTACTGTTTCCCAACCTATGACCTAGCCCACAATTTAGCTCAACATGCATATAAAATAATTTAAATTTAATTATTTTAATTTTATTTCGGGCCATCTTAACCCAATAATTATCAGAAACTAAAATTAGAGGAGCCCAGCTCAACCCTGTTACCTCCTTTACAAACTATTAAAAATCATAAAAAATTTTCATTTATTAATACAAAAACTTAAACTCATATAGTCCCTGACAAGATTAATGCTACTGCTAGTACATGCGGAGTTCTAAATTACAATTTAAAGAATAATAATACAATTAAGTAATTATTGATAACCTGCGAGAAAAAAAGCAGGTTATTATGAAAAAAAGTCTCCTCCTGTAGCCTGGAAAAATAAGGTGAACAGGAGTGAGCGTTCGACTCAGAGAGTAAAATACCAATTTTAAGTACAATTTCTATAGCTATCTAAAATTAATGCATCCTAAAGAGTGGAATGCAACACCTTCATAGTTTTCATACAAATCACATCATAACAGCAAAAAGATAATTTGAAGCACTCACACACCCATATAATGTTCAAATAGTACATATACGAGAGCTGATCCCCTATACAGCTCTTTTAATCCAACCTCTGCTAGCGAGTGTTTCTCAATCCGGACTTTCGCTTAATGAACCAAATGGGGGGGGTCAGCAAGTGTCTCTCGAGCCGTGCCTACCTTGACTTATCCATAAATGACCGGGTTCCAGCGAGTGTCTCTCAAGCCGCGTCTACCCGTCCTATCTATATCCAATACCACACACCACACGCACGCCAACGCATGTGCACTGCTCCAAATTACCATAAATAACATTCATAGCACTTCATCAATTAAGAATGCAATATAAAACGTGCCTAAGGTTTAACTATATAGATACATATTTATAAGTGATGCATGGGCATGCTTGAACATATAATAATATTGAAATTATAATTAATATTAATATTTTACTCATAGTAAACCAGAGACTACTGTAGAGGTTGGGTGAAGGAAGATGGTTGACCCTGATCACCTACATAATTTTATTATGAATTTATTAGTGCTAATTCAAATAAAAATAAATCTAAATCGGTAATTCTAATTTATGCCGAAAATTCGACAGAGTTTCCCCTATACCTAGAGCCTATCCAACCTTTCAAATGATACTTCTAAATTCTCAATTTCCACAATCACATTTCATCAACATCATATGACCCTTCCTGTGCCATCCAAATCAGACAATAGTCATAAACTTGAAAAATTACATTTTAATCCCTATAATTGACATTTTATAAAAATCCAGTCAAACAAGCTCTAAAAATTTTAAAATTTTGCCCCGTGGTCTTTAATAAAATTATAAAGCTATCGCAAAAGGAATTGTAATTTTCTAATCACCCATGAATATTTTATTCAAGAATATTACTCAATTCCATAAGTTTCCAACAGCTAACATATTCTTAATTCAACCCAATTCAATATTTACATATTTAAACCTCCATCCTCAAGCTTCAACCAATTATATAAAATTTAAATACCATAAATCCAAATGTTCTTATATGCTCAGATGCTAAAAATCTAACTAAAACTCACATATATTTTTCAAAAATATTCCACAATCACTTAAAAATTCAACAAATACCATAAAACATCTCCAAATAATTTTACTTTCATCATATATTTTTCTTAGAATTTTTCTCCAGTTTTTCCTGTTTAAGAAAAACTATATTTAAGCATCGCACACTGAGAAATAATGAAAATAATCTTATCCAAAGCTTATCTGTATTTCAAAAATTCCAAAAATTTATGAGGAAGCGTCTGTAAGTTGAATCATCCCCAAAACTCGCCAGTGCCACCGACGGAACCACCAAGCACGGTGGTTGGCAGCCGGCCACCGGTGACATCTGCCGGAACTGGTTATACCAAAATGTTCCTCTCCTCCTTCTGAGTCCATAGATGGTCTTGGATCGTCAATCCAATAGTCGGATTGTCGGAAATCTCGTCAAAAAGTAAAAAAAAAAAATAAATCGATTTTCTCTCTCATCGCCGGCGTCGGAAAACGACCACCAAATCCGGCGAGGCTGGTTTCATCTAAAAGAGCTCTTTCTTAGGAGTCCATAGCTGCTGGAATCACTCCAATCGGACGTTGGGATCACCAGATACGAGCATTCAAAGTTTGGAACCTTTTTTTTCCTCTCTCTCTCTCTCCACTGTTGGCCGGATTCTGGGCTGTTGCCGCCACTTGTGACGTCGCCGGTGAGTGTGGAGCTACTTGGGAGGTCACCGACCGGTCACTGGAGAAGGGAAGAAGAAGAAGAAGAAGAAGAGAGGGGAGGAGAGGAGAGGAGAGGAGAGAGAAATTGGGGGGGAGGGAGGGGCTCCTCCCGATTTTTGTTTTTTGAAAAAATTAATTTTTTTTTCCTGACAGTGGAACTGAGTTCCACTACCACACGAAAAAGTCACCTCTTCTTTTTTTTTTTTTATATTTATAATATAATAATAATAATAATAATAATATATTTAAAAAATAATACTTTTTGGGTATAATTTAATAGGTTCAAAATTCTTTTTAATTGGGTTTTAAATAAAATTTTGTGTATAATTAGACAACAAAGAAAATAAATTTAATAAATATAGTAATAATAATTATTATAATATTTACAAAATTAATAACAATTTAATCAAACTATATTATGATAATTGATTCAATATTAATGTATAAAACTAACAATTTCAATTAAAATTGGACTATTTAATAATTATAAATTAGGTAGATACTATTAAATTAACATTTTAATACCATATAAAAACATAAAATTTGTATTTTAAAATTCAGGTTATTACAAGTTTTGTATAATAATTAATAAAATTATAAATTTTTAGTATTTAAGTTAATGGTTGAACTCGAGCTCATGAGTCAAATAAATGAATTGAATGCAAATTGAGCTCGTGAGTTTGATAAACAAACTAAATGCTAGCTGAGTTTGCAAATTTGATTAATAAGTCAAGCTCAATGCAATCTTAATAAGTCAAACTTAAGGATTTCAAATTCAATTTGTCTTGATTCGTTTACACTCCTAAACATATATAGTCCCTTCTATTTTTATCATATAGAGTTTTATTGTTATAATTTGAGCCTATAATTTTGCACCATTTTCACTTAGTAATAAAATTCATAATATATAAATTATTGATGTGAAAAATTAATAATTATTTTTTAATATATCTTTTAATTATAAAATAAAAACATATATATAATTTTCTCATTTTTCTAGGTTTTGTGAATTTTACATGAGTCCCACATGACCAAAATGGAAAAGAAATCCATTCTCTCCCAACCCAGTTTACAAGGAGCGCTTCTTTTTCTCTTTCTCTCCAATATCCATCAATGGCTTTTATTTCTATATGAATAGAATGTATGGCTAGATTGCATCCTCTTTGGTTTTTGTTGCATTCTTCAAATGAGTTTCCTTTAACCTCTATCAGAAGTACCATGTATTCCAAGTCATTTTAAGCCAATTAGAAGTATTAAATGATTGACTGAGCACATTAAATATCTAGTAGCTTGAGAAACTCTTACTCAAATAATGATATAGTTACTAAAAGAAGTGACAAGTACCATTTATAGGTGTGACAAACAATACTTTTACTCAGAGCATGCACCGATCTAATAATATTTACAATTTATCCACTTTTTTTAATAAGTCACATAGCACGTTCTTATTGTTCAGATAATACTATACTTAAAGATTCCTTTGAGAGTTACTCTCTATTATTTATCTCTTTTTAAGAGTTTTATAAGTTTAGAACAATACATAAGTGTCATGAGTTCGTGCAACCTTTATAAGTGTCTCTCTAACACTCAATCTTATTTCAAGGGTCCTATTGAAAACCTTGCATTAGTTTTGTATTTGGATTTGAAATTCACTTTCAATCTTTCAAAATTATAAAAATAAATAGCTATCAAAATAAAAGACATGATTTGCTAATACAAGAACAAAGATGAAAGTTAAAGTCAATAATGAAAACTCTTAAATAATCTCAGTAAATCTCCAAAAGTTAAAATATATATATATATATATGAAAAGCAAAGTGGTATTTTCAAAATGCCACGTAGTATTTTCCTTTAAAAACTTACCACGTGCCATCTTTCATTAATAACTCTCTTTTATACTATTTATAATAATAATTATTTAATTATTTTTTATTTCTCTTTTAATTATCAATATTATTTACAATTCTATCTTAACATTTATGATTTAAATCATTATTTTCTTTAAAATTTGATTTTAAAAATTAAAATTTTTTATAATTAAATATAATATTTAAAAATTATTTATATTATTGTTTTTATAAATTTATTTATGTAAAAATATTATTTACCACATATAACCCTCAATAATAATAATAATAATAATAATAATAATAATAATAGTTTAAATAAAAAATAATTCAACAACAACAACAACAATAATAATAATAATAATAATAATAATAATAATAATAAAATATTAGTGATGGCCACTAGCTTAAAGAAAATTATCCATTAATTTTTGATCTCATAATCAACTATCATATAATTTAATTAACTTTAAATTATTTTATATCTTTAACAAATATTTTTATTATATTATTATATTTTCTATTATTTTTATTATAAAATCTTTACTAAAAAATTTGAGAGACAAAAAGTGTAATTTATATAAAAAGTTATAAAAATAAAATAAAGAGATTTAACTTATTTATAATTAATATATATTAATTTTTATGATAATAATGTAATATTCTTTTTATTTCACTTTCTTATTATTAATTGATACTTATTATTATTATTATCATCATCATCATTATAACTAACTTATGGCCATTAAATTGAAACAGTCAAATAAATGAGAAACATTTTACTGTTATAAAAATTGAATTTAAATATTTTTATTATCGTTTTTCAATTAAATAATATTTAATTATAAAATTAAATTTTTATTTAAATAATTTCTATTTATTTGTTTATATATACTATGTCATATGAGACATTTAATATATATTAATCACTATTCTCTCACAAAGTATTTTCATTTCACTTAAGTGTTGTCAAATTTTTTTTATTTACTCTATTTTTTATTATTTCTTACAAAAATTATTAGTCATCATTCTTAAAATTTATTTATTTAAATAGATTTAATTAATATTTAAAGCTTTCCCTTAAAAAGTGTGCCACGTGTCACCTTTCATTAATAATTCTTTTTTATATCTTTTATAATAATTATCATTTAATTCTCTTTTATTTCTTTTTTAATCATCAATATTATTTACAATTCTATCTTAACATTTATGAATTAAATCATTATTTTCTTTAAAATTTGAATTTAAAAATTAAAACTTTTTGTGATTAAATATAATATTTAAAAATTATTTATATTATTTTTTTATAAATTCATTTATATAAAAATATTATTTACCACATGTCACATTCCATTATAATAATAATAATAATAAATAAATAAATAATTTAACAACAACAACAATAATAATAATAATAATAATAATAATAATAATAATAATAATAATAATAATAAAATGTTAGTGATAGCCATTAACTTAAAGAAAGTTGACCATTAATTTATGATATATAATCAACTATCATATAATTTAATCAATCTTAAATTATTTTATATCTTTAACAAATATTTTTATTATATTATTATATTTTTTTATTATAAAATCTTTGCTAAAAAATTTGAGAGACAAAAAGTATAATTTACATAAAAAATTATAAAAATAAAATAAAGATATTTAACTTATTTATAATTAATATGTATTAATTTTTATGTTAATAATTTAATATTCTTTTTATTTCACTTTTTTATGATTAATTATGCATATTATTATTATTATTATTATTATTATTATTATTATTATTATTATTATTATTATTATTATTGATGTTATTATTATTATAGCTAACTTATAGCCATTGAATTGCAACAACTAAATAAATGAGAAAATTGTTATAAAAATTAAATTTAGATGCTTTTATTATCGTTTTTCAATTAAATAATATTTAATTATAAAATTAAACTTTTATTTAAATAATTTTCATTTATTTATCTATATATATTATGTCATATGAGACATTTAATACATATTAATCACTCTTCTCTTATCAAGTATTTTCATTTCAACTAAGTATTCTCAAATCTTTTTTTGATTTACTCTATTTTTTGTTATTTCTTCCAAAAGTTATTAGTTATTATTCTCAAAATTTATTTATTTAAATATATTTAATTAATATTTAAAATTTTCCTTAAAAAACTTATCACATGTCATCTTTTATTAATAACTCTCTTTTAAACTTTTTTATAACAATAATTATTTAATTCTTTTTTATTTCTCTTTTAATTATCAATATTATTTACGATTCTACCTTAGTATTTATGATTTAAATCATTATTTTTAAAATTTGATTTTAAAAATTAAAATTTGTTGTGATTAAATATAATATTTAAAAATTATTTATATTATTTTTTTATAAATTCATTTATATAAAAATATTTTTACCACATGTCACCCTCCATCATCATCATAATAATAATAATAATAATAATAATAATAATAATAATAATAATAATAATAATAATAATAATAGTAATAGTTTAAAATAAAAAATAATTTAATAACAACAATAACAACAGCAATAACAATAATAATAATAAATTAGTGATGACCATTAACTTAAAGAAAATTGACCATTAATTTATGATATCATAATCAACCTTAAATTATTTTATATCTTTAATAAATATTTTTATTATATTGTTATATTTTCTATTATTATTATTATAAAATATTTGCTAAAAAATTTGAGAGACAAAAAGTATAGTTTACATAAAAAGTTATAAAAATAAAATAAAGAGAGTTGACTTATTTATAATTAATATGTATTAATTTTTATATTAATAATTTAATATTATTTTTATTTCACTTTCCTATGATTAATTATTATTATTATTATTATTATTATTATTATTATTATTATTATTATTATTATTATTACCATTTTGGCTAACTTATAGCTATTAAATTGAAGGGACTAAATAAATAATAAATATTTTATTGTTATAAAAATTTAATTTAAATATTTTTATTATCATTTTTCAATTAAATAATATTTAATTATAAAATTAAACTTTTATTTAAATAGTTTCTATTTATTTGTCTATATATACTATATCATATGAGATATTTAATATATATTAAATACTCCTTTTTCATTAATTATTTTCATTTCACTTAAGTGTTCTCAAATTTTTTTTAATTTATCATACTTTTTACCATTTTTTTCAAAAGTTATTAGTTATCTATTCTCAAAATTTATTTATTTAAATATATTTAATTAATATTTATTTAATTACAAATTTTTTTTTTAAATTTCTTATTTAATATTTTTTAAACTTTTTAATAATTTATTTCGTAACAATTATATATCGAATGTAATTATAAATAATATTTTAATTATTGATATTTTATTATCATTAATTTTCAACAGAAATATTTTTAATTTTTAATTAAATATTTATATAATGTTTTACTATTATAAAAATTAAATTTAAATATTTTTATAATTATTTAATTAAATAATATTTAATTATAAAATTAAAATTTTATTTAAATAGTTTCTATTTATTTGTCTACATATACTATATCATATAAAATATTTAATATATATTAATTACTCTTTTTTCATTAAGTATTTTCATTTCACCTACATATTTTTAATTTTTTTTAATTTACCATACTTTTTACTATTTACTCCAAAAGTTATTAGTTATAATTCTCAAAATTTATTTATTTAAATATATTTAATTAA
Organism: Hevea brasiliensis; assembly: GCF_030052815.1. NCBI lineage: Eukaryota > Viridiplantae > Streptophyta > Magnoliopsida > Malpighiales > Euphorbiaceae > Hevea > Hevea brasiliensis. The sequence goes on along the minus strand of NC_079509.1, from coordinate 20,700,427 downwards.
TATTTATTTAATTACTAATTTTTTTCATAAATTTCTTATTTAATATTTCTTAAACTTTTTAATATTTGATTTCATTATAATTATATATTGAATGTAATTATAACTAATATTTTAATTATTTATATTTTATTATCATTAATTTTCAATAAAAATATTTTTAAATTTTAATTAAATATTTGCATAATATTTTATTATTATAAAAATTAAATTTAAATATTTTTATTATCGTTTTTTAATTAAATAATATTTAATTATAAAATTAAACTTTTATTTAAATAATTTCTATTTATTTATCTATATATACTATATCATATGAGATATTTAATATATATTAATTACTCTTTTTTCTCTAAATATTTTTATTTCACCTTAGTATTCTCAAATCTTTTTTTAATTTACCATATTTTTTACTATTTCTTCCAAAAGTTACTAATTATCATTCTCAAAATTTATTTATTTAAATATATTTAATTAATATTTATTTAATTACTAATTTTTTTATAAATTTCTTATTTAACATTTCTTGAACTTTTTAATATTTTATTTTATTATAATTATATATAGAATATAATTATAACTAATATTTTAATTATTTATATTTTATTATCATTCATTTTCAACAGAAAATATTTTTAAATTTTAATTAAATATTTATTTTTTTATGCATAAATTATCTCTCAACTATATTTTTATATAAAAGTAGAATTTCAAAAATAAAATGTAAATATGATTACATCAAAAATTTAACTACAAATAAAGATGATTAAAAAAATTATAATATTAAAATCATGAATCTGTCTTTTGAAAAATAATATATATTTTTAATATTTATTATATTAATAAAAATAATAATATTCTAAAATTTTAATTTTTATAAAATATATTTATCTTATATCATAAATTTATATAAAATAATAGCTATTTTTATGAAAAAATTATTTTATAAAAATATATCATATTCATAAAAAAAATGTATACTTTATAAAAATTTAAGATGTAATATTTTTACAAAATAATATAATAAAATGTTTTTTAATTAATAATAATGTTTTATAATTTTTTAATTATTATTAAAATTAAATAATTTAATTCATTATTAGTAATTTAATATTTTTTTATATTATTAATTATAAAAAAATTATATTTATATATTTTTTAAATAAAATTATTTTTTTATTAGTCAAATATATTTTCTATAATCTAGATACATAAATTATGAGATAAAATATAAAAATTTCATGAAATTTAAATTATTTTTTAAATAAAATAATTTTATTATATTTTAATCGAAGTAATCATAGAAGCTATTATTAATATATTTACAAAAAGAATTAAATAGATATTTTAATTAATTACACCATAAATTAATTAAAAATTTATTATTATAGTAGATAAGATTTTTTCATAAGAGAAAAATTTTAATTAAAAATTAATTTAATAATAATAATTTATTTTATTTAGAATATAATTAAAAAATAAAAATTCTAAATTATGCATGAACATGAACATAATGCTAGCCCTTTCATAAAGTCAAAAGGAATTAAATGAAACCCTTATATATAGCTTCTTGGAAAACTAGTTGTTATGACTCAAAGTTGTTACCCTCTTTTGGACAGAACATATTAAAATTAATTAATTAATTTTCTTTTTTATAATTAGTTAAGGGTACATACCCACGCACAAAAACAAACAAGAAAAATGTATTCTTTGAGATTTTACAAATTACTTTAAAACATTCACTTGATTATTATAATACCTTAAAAAGGTTATGAAATTTTTTTCAAAAACATTTTGAAAAATTAATTCTTGAAATTTAAAGATTGACAAAATATCTGCTACACCTTTTACATGAGATTATGATGTAAAAGTTAATAATTTAATTTGTCTTTTTTTTTATTTTATATATATATATATATATATATTTTTTTTTTTTAATTTATAGAATTTGAAGCTTAAAAAAAGCCTTGCTTTACACATTCAACATTCTCGAGAGACTGTAAAACAGAGGAAAAGAGACACCTTAATCTCTAAAAAAAAAAAAAAAAAAAAAAGGAAATAGCTACACAACTAAATTAATAACTGTAGCTGGGCAAAATACAATTATTGGCGTTAGGCTTTTTTTTTTAAAAATAAAATACAGCCACGTGTCAATAGTCCTATAGCTGGTGATGTGCAAGTAGTGGATCTTGACGCACTGTTGCCCACACAAATCCTGAAAGAGACAAACAGTGTATGGAAAAATCATGGAATTCCCATTCAGCTCTTGATTTGGAGTTTGAACCCTTTCCCATCATCTTCTTATTATTAATTATGCTAATTACTAATAATAAATCTCTAACACATGTTATCTAACTATGGTGTAATATTTATCTTAATTTATAAAAATTATAAATTTATTTAAATTTATAAATATTTAAAATTTTAAATAATTAAATTATTCATGAGTGATTAATAAACTCCTAATGCATTTAATAAAAAATAATTTATAAAATATATTTATTATTAAAAAATAACTAAAAAAGATTAAATAATTTTATCAAATAATACTTGTATTAACTCAAATTTTTTTACTATAATATTATCAAAATATATTACAATATAATTTAATTTTAAAATTAAATAATAAATATTTTATAGACAACTGTTTTTTTAGGATCTTCTAGGGATAAAATATTTTATAAAACCTTTGAAGACGAGAAGAAGAAAATCTTGAAAGGTATTGAAAAAATTTTTATTATGTCAGAGAGAAAAAATAAAATTAAAAAAAAATAAAATGAACGTATACAGTGAAATTTTAAAAAATTAAATAATAGTAATTTAGTAAAATAATTAATCAAACTAGTTTAAAAATATTAAAAGGAAAAACTTCTCTCTTTAAATTTTTTAATTATAAATTATGTTTATAAGTCCTAAAAATTTTTTAAATAAACAAGTAAATTAGTTTAAAATTAGAATTTATAAGTTAATTTAATTAGTTTGTAAGTTACGTCAAATCACTTACATATTGGGGATTTATCAATTTTTTTAATTATTGTTATTTTTTTTTCTAAAATGACAAAATTAAGTTAAAGTCCTTTTCTTTTTAATTTAATGAGTTGATTATATAAAAAATTAAAAATTTCTATTTGTAAAATTATTTTGGGACATTTATTAATTTATAAATTATAAATTTGAATTTGCGTAATATTTTTATTCATGTTATATAAAATTATCATTATTTTTTTTTTTACATATTTAAGAATAATAATGAATTAGAATTATAAGATAATTTAATTAGTTTTTTTTTTATTTTTAAAATATAAAAAATAAAAAATCTCAAGTTTAAATATTTATATGTATATATTATGAAATTTATTATTTTTACAGTAAAAAAAGAGAAAATTGTTTTTCATTGTGTTGTCCACAGTTATTGTTTCAATCTACTAGATTTTCATTAAATAAAAAAAAAAACTAAATTTAGACTTGTTCAGAAAAAGGAAAAAAATGGAAAATATATATATAAAAAAACTAAACCTTGTTAGATGTGTTTAACAAGAATTGAAAACAATTGTTTAGTTATTTTTAAATTGTTATAATTGAAATATATTATTTTTAATTTAAAAATTTGTTATTGTAATTAGTATAATAAAATAGTAATGTTCTAAGTAGTAAATCAAAATAATAATATCTAATATAATTTAAAATACTATATATATGAATTAAAAATAAACTAAAAAGCTTGACCTGAATTAATTTAATAACCGAAAGTATATCACTTATTTGGTAAACTCATATTGAAATTCTTGTTTTTTTAATAAAGTAAATTATAATTTAGTCAATGATATTTAACAAAATCTATAAGTTAGCCTATATATTTTAAAAATAAAATAATTTAATTTATAAAATTTGATAAAACATACATCTTAGCCATTTCATCTAATTTTCTATTCAATTCACCACTAATTATAATAAAAATGATTAAAAGCCCTTAATTCCATATATTTCCTAATTTAAACAATTTAGTTATTGAGATTTCGTATTTAAATAAAATAGTTAAAATCAAGGGAATATTTTATTTATAAAATTTAAATCAATGAATTATTTTATTTATAACACAAAACTTTATAGATTAAATTGTTTTCGTTAGAAAATATAAAATTAAGAATATTTTAATTATTTTTATTATAATTAATAATTAATTAGATGAAAAATTGGATAAAGAATTTAAATTATAAGTTTTATAAAATTTTAAGGGCTAAATCACATAATTTTAAATAGGAAGACTAATTAAAATTTAAGGAGTAAAATAATGTAAAAAAAAAAAAGAAATATTGTTAAAACAATAATTAAACTAATCATAATTTTAAATTTAAGTGAGAAACTGACACATTGCCATTTGAAATAGACGGGTGTTTACTCGCGGCCCGTTGAAATACCATGCTATGCCTGCTTGTAACTTTTTCAGTGCAAAAAGTTCGATTCATGAGTGACCTTGTTTTATTCTCTATATTATTTATTAATTAAACTTTTTTACTTTTACTATTAAATTATAAAAATACATATGATTAGATTATATGAATTCTAATCACAATTATATTAATATTTAAATCAAAATATCTTCAAAATAAAATTTAATTAAATTATATGAATTCCCATCAAAATCATATAATTATGACTAAAATTTATCTATTTTAATGTATATTTGTAAAATAAAAATAATAAAATAATATTAAATTATATCAATAAATTTTAATTTTATAATACTTAAATTGTTTTTGAAACTATAAATATTAATTTCAAATTTTAATTACAATAAAATAAATAACTAGCTATACTATTTACGTATTTATTTGTATATTAAGTTACCGTTACAATTTATTTTATTGAGTTTTTATTAAATTTAAATTTAAATTCATATAAATTTGAAAATGACATTAATATTTTTAAATTAAATTTTATTATAATTTTTTTATATATCATAAATACTTAAAAGGAGGTGAAAACTATCATAAATTAGTTAAATTGTGTGTAAATTGATCCTGACCTGGACACTAATTATAAATAACAAATAATTATAAGGCATAATTATATGTACTTTTTTTTTTCTTTTTCATTTTGATTAATTTAGAGTAATTTTTATAGTTCATTCTTGAATTTTATTTGTTATTTTAATTTTATTCACTGACTTTATTTTATTATTAAAAAAATTTTTCAACTTTAATTTTATTTCATAAAAAAAATTTATTTAACCCATAATAATAGATTTTTAAATTAAAAAATTTTTTTATACTATAGTATAATATTTATAAATATAATTTATCACTTTTCAATAAAAAAATAAATTATCATCCTTTTTAAAAATGTCTATCATTAAAATGACTAATATTTTTTAAGTGTGAGAGAAAAAAAATATAAAAAAAATAATTTTATTAATCTTTTAACTTAAAGAGACTTTTATAAATTAAAATTAAAATTAAATATTTTTTTATTAATAAAATAAAATTAAAAAAGAAAAACAAAACACATGATAAAATTTAAAGAGAGAGAATAAATATTACACGTTAATTTAAATTCTATTGTTGTTTTTCCTTTAGTTTTGACGATCTCAATCTTTCGTCAAAGCAAATGGACACAGATGTCGAGAAGCATAATACCAGAATGATTCCATTTCTTAATTTCAAATCGTTGTTATCATGTGTAAATCCCACCGCACACTCCTCCGCTAATCACTTCCTGCTGATGATTGCTTCGTGTCCACCAATAAAACTTGTAAATTAAAAATTCACTTAACATAAAAAAAAATTAACTATACACATCAATCTAATTGAATTATAAATTTTTACTTATCTAAAATATATTTTTTTGTTTGATAATATATAACTATTTTAAATGTATAGTATAAATAAAAAATTATTAAATTTAATATTTCATTATTTTATTTTATTAAATTTAATATTTTATTTATCAATAAAAATATTGATTAATAAAAAATATTTGTTATAAAAAAATTAAATCATTTTAAAGAAGAATAACTATTTCCTTATCAAAGACAAAATTATTTTGTAAATTTTAAAAAATTTATTAAAATATAAAAATACTTATATAAACATATAACATTGCAATTAAATATGATATTGTAAAATCATAATTTAGAACTTTTGTTAAAAAATAAAATATGAAAATAAGGTCTTAAAAATTATTAAAATTAATTGAAAATAAAAATTATTTCATATAAAAAACAAGAAAGAGATTATTTTAATGTGGATGTAAAAAAAAAAACCATGAATTGTGTTTTTTTTTTTGTAATTATAGATAAATGAAAAAAATTAAACAAATGCCACGTTAAAAATTTATTCACAAAATATGAATAATTAGGTAATTTATAAGGAAAAGAATTATTTATAGCAGTGGTGAAAATATCTTATATTTTTATATTTAATAAGATAATTACAATAACTGTATAGATCATATTATAGATGGATAATTTAGTCTAATAATTAAAATAGTATTAAAAATTTGTAGTATTAATAATTATGATTGTGAAAGTGAACTCACCCTAATTTTTATTATTCAAAATTTTGAAATATTATATAAACAAGTTATTGCACTTAAAAAGAAATATTATTTATTATTTAAAATAGTCATAACTAAAAATATTTTTCAGTATTTAAGATATTTAAGAAAATGGATTAAAAAAATATTTTTTTATGTATGTAATATAACTATATATTATTAATTTAATATTACAATTAAATACATATAAATTATTTTTCATGAGAAGCAAAAACTTAGAAGACTAAAAAAAAAGAACTAATAAGAAATAAAAATATAATTCATGAGATTAATATAATTTTTGTTTTTTATGTAATTTCTATAAAAAAAAAACTATTATGTAATTTCTATTTTTATTATTTAGGGCTTTTTTTTATATATAATTTGTGCCTATAATTTTTCACCATTTTCACTTGAGTAATAAAATTCTATATGCAAAGAATGTATGGCTAGATTGCTATCTTCTTTGGGTTTTTGGTGCATTCTTCAAATGAGTTTCCCTTATAATGGTCCTTCTAATAAAGGTTAAGGGAAACTCATTTAGCTTAATCTACTAATTCAAAAAATTCATACTCAAATAATGACATTATTACTAAAATTTATAAGTGTGACAAATAAGACTTCTATTCAGAGTATGTACCAATCTAATAATATTTATAATTTATCCGCTTTCTTTAATTAGTCACATGGCACATTTTCATTGTTTGATAAATACTATACTTAAAAAATCTTTTGAGAGTTACTCTCAATTATTATCTTTTTTCAAGAGTTTTATAAATTTAGAATAATACATAAATTTTGAAAGTTCTTACAACCTTTATGAGTGTCTCTCTAACACTCAATTTTATTTTAAGGGTGCCATTGAAAACCTTATATTAGTATGTATTTGGATTGGAAATTCACTTTCAATCTTTCAAAATTATAAAAATAAATAGCTATCAAAATAAAAGACATGATTTGCTAACATAAGAACAAAGATGAAAGCTAAAGTCAAGAATGAAAACTCTTTAAATAATCTCAATAAATCTCCAAAAGTTAAAATGCTTTCATAAAGTCAAAAAAGAATTAAATGAAACCCTTATATATAGCTTTTTGGAAAACTAGCTGTTATGACTCAAAGTTGTTACTTTCTTTTGGACAGAATATATTAAAATTAATTAGCTAATTTTTAAAATTAAGTAGTTAATTTTTTTTTTATAATTAGTTAAGAACACACATACAAGAATAAGGAAAATATTCTATAAACTGTAAAACGGGAGAAATGAGACACCTTAATCTCTACACTAAAAAAAAAAAAAAAAAAAGCTACACAACTAAATAAAATAACTGAAGTTGGGCAAAATACAATTATTGGCGTTAGGCTTTTTTGAAAAAATAAAATGTAGCCACGTGTCAATAGTCCTATAGCTGGTAATGTGCAAGTGGTGGATCTTGACACGCTGTTGCCCACACAAATCCTGAAAGAGACAAACAGTGGATGGAAAAATCATGGAATTCCCATTCAGCTCTTGATTTGGAGTTTGAACCCTTTCCCATCATCTTCTTATTATTAATTATGCTAATTACTAATAATAAATCTCTAACACATGTTATCTAACTATGATGCAATGTTTATCTTAATTTATAAAAATTATAAATTTATTTAAATTTATTTAAATTTATAAATATTTAAATTTTTAAATAATTAAAGTATTCATAAGTGATTAATAAACTCCTAATACATTTAATAAAAAATGATTTATAAATATATTTATTACTAAAAAATAACTAAAAAAAATTAAATAATTTTATCAAATAATACTTGTATTACCTCAATTTTTTTACTATAATATTATCAAAATATATTACAATATAATTTAATTTTAAAATTAAATAAATAAATATTTTATAGACAACTGTTTTTTTAGGATCTTCTAGGGATAAAATATTTTATAAAACCTTTGAAGACGAGGAGAAGAAAATCTTGAATGGTATTGAAAAATTTTTTATTATATCAGACAGAAAAAATAAATAAAAAAAATTAAAATCATAGTATGCAGTGAAATTTTAAAAATTAAATAATAATAATTTAGGAAAAAATAGTTTATCAGACAAACTTAAAAGTATTAAAAAGAAAAACTTCTCTCCTTAAAATTTTTAATTATAAATTATATTTATAAGTTCTAAAAATTTTTAAATAAACAAGTAAATTAGCTTAAAATTACAATTTATAAGTTAATTTAATTAGTTTATAAGTTAGGGCAAGAGTAAGCATCCAGTTAAACGAACCGAGCTGAACTAAAATTTTAACTAATTAAATTATTAATTGACTCTTAAAATATTAACCAAACCGAATCGAAATTAACCGAAACCGGTTATCTGTTATAACTGAACTAACTGAAAAAAAAAATATATTTTATATTATTAATTATTTAATAAAATATTAATAAAAATATATTTATATTCTTTTTTATTTATAAAAAATAATAAATATAATTTAATATTAATAAGATAATAATTATAAGTTAAATATTATTATGAAATAATAAAAATAATAATTATAAATAATATAATATTAGTAAAATTATAATTAATATACTAATTAATTGAAATTTGATTATTTTTGTTAGTTCAGTTACTAAATCAAAGGTAACCGAATCGATAATCGAAAATAAAAAATTTTTATTATTACTAACTGAAAATTGAACTGAACCGAATTTACTCTTATTGAAATAATTAAATTTTATCGGTTCGATTCGATTATTCAATTATAACCGAATAATGTACACCCCTAGATAAAATCACCTACATATTAGAGATTTATCAACTTTTTTTATCATTGTTATTTTTTTTTTCTAAAATGACAAAATAAAGTTAAAGTCCTTTTTTTTTTTAATTTAATGAGTTTATTATATACAAAATTAAAATTTCCATTTGTAAAATTATTTTTGGACATTTATTAATTTATAAATTATAAATTTGAAGTTGTGTAACATTTTTATTCGTATTATATAAAATTATCTTTAGTTTTTATATATATATATATATATATATATATATATATATTTAAGAATCAAGAATGAATTAGAATTATAGGATAATTTAATTATTTTTTCTATTTTTAAAATAAAAAAAAATCTCGAGCTTAAATCTTTATATGTATAGATTATAAAATTTATCATTTTTATAATAAAAAAAAGAGAAAATTGTTTTTCATTGTGTAGTCCATAGTTATTGTTTCAATCTACCAGATTTTCATTAAATAATAATAAAAAAAAACTAAATTTAGACATGTTCAGAAAAGGGGAAAAAAAAGAAACTATATATAGAAAAAAAAATAAACGAGTGGGGAAAAAAAAAAACCTTGTTAGATGTGTTTAACAATAATTGAAAACAATTGTTTAGTTATTTTTAAATTGTTATAATTGAAATATATTATTTTTAATTTAAAATTTTGTTATTTTAATTAGCATATTAAAATAGTAATGTTCTAAGTAGTAAATCAAAATAATTATATCTAATATATATAATTTAAAATATTATATATATGAACAAAAAAAAAAAATACTAATAAGCCTAACCAGGATTAATCTAATATTTGAAAGTATATTACTTATTTGATAGACTCATACTAGAATTCTCATTTCCTTAATTAGTAAACTATAATTTGATCACTGAAATTTAACAAAATTTATAACTAAAACCTATATTTTTAAAATATAATAATTTAATTTATAAAATTTAACAAAAAATACAATTTTACCATTTTGTTTAATTTTTTATTTAATTACCAAAAATACTAAAAGTCTTTAATTTTATATATTTTATACTTTAAACAATTTAATTATTGAGATTTTGTGTTTAAATAAAATAGTTTAAATCAAGAAAATATTTTATTTATAAAGTTTAAAACAATAAACTATTTTATTTATAATACAAAACTTTATAAACTAAGTTGTTTCAATTAAAAATTATAAAATTAAGAGCATTTTAATCATTTTTACTATAATTAACGATCAATTAGATAAAAAAATTAGATGAAAAGATTAAATTATAAATTTTATTAAATTTTAAGTATTAAATTTTTAATTTTAAAAATATATAAACTAAATTATAAATTTTATTAAAATTTAAAAATTAAATTATAATTTACAAAAAAAAGTAATCTTGTTAAAAAAATAATTAAACTAATCATCAAGGCAGGTAGTGGTGAGTTTAGTACTAGGGAATTCTAAATTAATAATAAAAGCAGGTCCATTTTAATTTTAAATTTAAGTGAGAATCTGACACATCGCCATTAGAATTAGACGCGTGTGTGCTCGTGGCGCGTTGAAATACCATGCCATGCTTCTCATTGCAAAAAGTTCAATTCATGAAAATACGTATGATTAGATTATATGAATTCAAATCATAATTATATTAATTATAATTATAATTAATTTCAATCAAAATATCTTTAAAATAAAATTGAATTAAATTATATGAATTCTCATCAAAATCATATATTTATGACTAAAATATATCTATTTCAAAATATCTTTACAAAACAAAAAATAATAAAATAATATGAAATCATATTAATAAATTTAAATTTTATAATACTTTGAGCTGTTTAATATTACTGTTGAAAAAATTATTTTTTTAAATATATTAGTAAAAGAGTATTAATAAATAATTTAAAATTAAATTTAATAAATTTTAATTATAAAAATATTAAAATAATAAAATAATTTTTTATAAATTATTTTTTTCGATAGCATTTAAAATAATATTTTTATTCAGAAAAAAATAATTTTAAACCTCTAAATGTAATGCCGAACAGATACTTATATTGTCTTTATAATTGTAAAATACTAATTTCAAATTTTAATTAAATTAAAACAATAACTATCTATACCATATATGTATTTATTTGTAAACTAAATTACCTCATAATTTTTTATTGAGTTTTAATTAAATTTAAATTTAAATTCATATAAATTTAAAAATAATTTTAATATTTTTAAATTAAAATTTATTATAATTTTTTTTATATCATAAACACTTAAAAAGAGGTGAAAACTATCAAAATTTAAACCATTAATTTCTTACATTGCAAATTAAACATTCAATTATCAATTTATTAATTTAATAATAATACAAGTTAAAAAAATTTTTAATAATAAAAAATTAAATTTTCTTTATGATAATGTTAATTTCAAATCTTACTAAATGCCTATCGACTATATACTCAAAACTCAAAATTATATATATATTCTCTTAAAAAATAATGGATTTATTTAAAATTTTTATTATTTTTTATATATTTAATACCATCTAAATATTGGAAATATATTTTTAAATATATTAAAAAAATAAATTAGCTAAATTATGTATAAGCATGTTATTGTGATAGTATTAATATTTTTATGAAAGATTTAAATAATAATTAAAATAACTGATATTTTTTAAGTGTGAGTGGAAAGATAATTTTATTTTTTTTTAATTTAAAAACTTATCATAGATTAAAAAATTTTTGTAAAATAAAATTAAAATTTGAAATTTTTTATTAATAAATTAAAATTAAAAAAAAGCATGATAAATTTTAAAAAGAGACTATAAAAATTACACGTTAATTTCAATTTTATTATTATTTTTCCTTAGTTTTGACGATCTCTCTCCTCCTCTCTCCTAAAGTAGCCAAAAGCTGCGCGTTTTATCCCTTTTCAAAGCAAACGGACAGAGATGTATAAAGCCAGAAGCATAATACCAGAATGATTCCATTTCTAAAATTCAAATCGTTATTATTATGCGTCAATCCCACCACACACTCCGCTAATCACTTCCTGCTGCTGATTGCTTCTTGCGTCCACCAATAAAACTTGTAAATTAAAAACTCACTTAACATAAAAAAGGACAATTAAATATACACATCAATCTAATTAAATTATAAATTTTAACTTATCTAAAATATATTTTTTGTTTGATAATACATAACTATTTTAAATACATAATATAAATAAAAAAATTATTAAATTTAATATTTTTATTTAAATTTCATTAATTTATTTATCTTGTAGGGTAAAGAGTCTAAGACTTTATTTATTTTATAGAAAATATATTTTTAAAAAATATGTTCATATTTTTTAATATTTAGAATACTTAAAAATATTAATTAATGAAAAATATTTTTTATATAAAAAAAATAAACCATTTAAAAAAAAGCTATTTCTTTATGAGAGATGAAATCATTTTTTAGATTTTAAAAATTTTATTAAAATATAAAAATACTTATATAAACACATGGTATTACGATTGATATTGTAAAATCATAATTTATAATTTTTAAAAAAATAAGATATAAAAATAACGTCTTAAAAAATATTAAAATATAATTGAAAATACAGAACATTTCATATAAAAAAAATGAAAGAGATTACTTTAATGTGAATGTAAAATAAAACCATGAATTGTGTTTTTTTTTAATTATAGGTAAATGAAAAAAATTAAACAGATGCCAAATTAAAAATTTCTTCACAAAATATGAATAATTAGGTAATTTATAAGGAAAGGTATTATTTATAGCAATGGTGAAAATATCGTATATTTTTATATTTAATGAGATAATTACAATAATTATATAAATGGATAGTTTAGCCTAATAATTAAAATAGTATTAAAATATTGTGGTATTAATAATTATGATTGTGAAAGTGAACTCATCCTAATTTTTATCATTCAAAATTTGAAATATTATATAAAGAAAGTTGTTGCATTTAACAAAAAATTATTTATTATTTAAAATAATCATAGCTAAAAATATTTTTCAGACATTTAAGAAAATAAATTAATAAAAAATTTATTAATATATAATATAAATATATATATTATTAATTTAATATTATAATTAAATAATATAAAATATTTTTTTTAAAAAATATTTTAAAAAATATTTTTGATATATAAATTATTTTATATGAAATAAATAAATTTCAGTATCAAGGCCAAAAACTCAGGATAAAAAAAACTAATAAGAAATAAAAATAGAATTCATGAGATTAATATAATTTTAGTTTTTCAAAAATTTTTTAGTTAATTATATTTAATTAAAATAAAATAATTTAGATTATGATTTAACTACAACAAATATATTCAGTTAGTTTGAGGTAAAAATAGGAAAAAGCAAAGAAAACACGAGACTGATATGCAAGTTGGAGCTGTAATCTCTCTGCCCAATTCCAGCCTCAATCTCTCTGCCTTTGTCTTTTCTCTTCATTGGCTAGCTTACGCATACAAGCAAAAACCACTGCTCTGCCTCTAATCATAATTCTCTCTATCTCCATTAGCTGATTCTGGAGAAGGAGCAAATCGGCTAATGGCTGGGAACGATTGGATTAACAGCTACCTCGAGGCAATCCTCGATGTCGGCCCTGGCCTTGATGATGCTAAGTCGTCTTTGCTACTCAGAGAGAGAGGAAGATTCAGTCCCACTCGATATTTCGTCGAAGAAGTCATCACTGGATTCGATGAGACCGATCTCCACCGCTCCTGGGTTAAGGTTTGTTCGCATTTTTTTTGGCTCTTTTTTTTTTTTTTAATAACTTTGAGTGTATATGTGATGGATTGGCCTCTCTGCGTGGGATTTCAGGCTCAGGCGACGAGGAGTCCGCAGGAGAGGAACACCAGATTGGAGAATATGTGCTGGAGGATTTGGAACTTAGCTCGCCAAAAGAAGCAGGTTTTAGAAGTTTCTTTTTCTTTCGATTCTTACCCCCCCACCCCCCTCTACCTCTTTAGAAGCAGATTTGATGTCTAATGTTTCTTTGTGTATAAATCAGTGATCACAGCTTGTTGGAAGCAGAAAAGATTTATCTGACTTAATTAGTGGATTTATCAAGTATTTAATTTTTTTTTTTGGTTTAGAACTTTGAATTTAGCAAAAATTATGAACCTGATTTATTGGTTTTTTAGCAAATTCTTAAACTTTAAACTATTTGATTGTCAGAAAAAATCATGTTGTTGTTCCTTTTTTTTTTATTATAGTAATTTTTATCAGCTGTTCATTTTTATTTGAATCTTTGAACTTTTCCAATCTCATTGTAACTGAAGAAGACATCATTTCCTAATCTAGCTTATGAATGATTCATCAACTATTAACTGTTGTCTTTGTGTTTGCAGCTTGAGGGAGAGCTTGCCCAAAGGAATGCTAAACGTCATCTTGAACGTGAAAGAGGCCGCAGAGAGGCAACTGCTGATATGTCTGAAGATCTATCGGAAGGAGAAAAAGGAGATGCAGTAGGTGACGTATCGTCTCATGGTGATAGTAACAGAGGCAGACTGCCTAGAATCAATTCTGTTGATGCAATGGAGGCATGGGCTAGTCAGCAAAAGGGCAAAAAGCTGTACATTGTGTTAATAAGGCATGGACTGAACTTTACTTCTTAGTGTTTAAATGTCATCACGAAGAGGACTCTGAGGTGCTTATTTGGTATTGCAGTATTTTAGTAAAGTGTAGTCAACAGAATTCTTTTATGGACTTGTGCTTTCTGTTCCAATAGGAAATCCATGGTCATTGTCTAAACATCAGTTCAAAAGCTACTGAAAGGAATTTTCATAGGATATTAAATGTAGTGATTGATGTTAGGATGTACACTATGATTTTTCCACTACGCAAGTTGACCATATATTATAATTTTAACAAGTAGTATACATGCAGCCTTCATGGTCTAATACGAGGTGAAAATATGGAGCTTGGACGTGATTCCGATACTGGTGGTCAGGTAATATTTGTTGTGTAAGTTTTGGTTTTCCATGGTTATATGTGGTCTCACTCCCAATTTCTGCTCATATAATCTTTTTATATGATGATCAGTAATCTTGGGCATTTGTTTCTTTTAGGTTAAATATGTTGTGGAACTTGCAAGGGCTTTGGGCTCAATGCCAGGAGTCTATCGAGTGGATTTGTTAACTAGACAATTATCAGCACCAGATGTAGATTGGAGTTATGGTGAGCCCACAGAGATGCTTACCCTTAGAAACTCAGAAGATTCTGAGGATGAGATGGGGGAGAGCAGTGGTGCCTATATTGTTCGTATACCCTTTGGAACAAAGGATAAATACATCCCTAAAGAAAATTTGTGGCCTTACATCCCTGAATTTGTTGACGGTGCTCTTAACCACATAATTCAGATGTCCAAAGTTCTGGGAGAGCAAATTGGTGGTGGGAAGCCAATCTGGCCTGTTGCCATCCACGGACATTATGCTGATGCAGGCGATTCTGCTGCTCTTCTATCAGGTTCTTTAAATGTGCCAATGCTTTTCACTGGTCACTCACTTGGCCGGGATAAGTTAGAACAGCTACTAAAACAAGGCCGATTATCGAGGGATGAAATAAATTCTACATACAAAATAATGCGTCGGATAGAGGCTGAGGAATTTTCGCTGGATTCTTCTGAAATAGTCATAACTAGCACTAGACAGGAGATTGATGAGCAGTGGCGCTTATATGATGGTTTTGATCCAATACTGGAGCGTAAACTGCGAGCAAGAATCAAGCGTAATGTGAGCTGTTATGGCAGGTTCATGCCTCGCATGGCTGTGAGTACTGCAATGATTTCTTTCCTTTTTCAAAAATAAATAAATAAATAAATACTCTTACAGAAGCCTTACTTGCTTTGGTAGCTAATACAGATTTTATAACTATGACTAAGCCTGTCCTACAATGTGGCTGCACTTATGAATCTCAGATGATTGGGTGTTTATTACAGTTATTGTTTCCCTATGTTAAACATGGGGAATACTAGTTTAAAGAAAAAGAATGCCCATGGCTGTCTCTGTCCATCTGGATATTGGGTGTTGGTGAGTCATCCATGAAAAAGAGCTGTAATTGTTGACATGGAGTCTGGTACGTTGGTCAGTTTTCTCAAAAATTGTTCAATGAATCCACTCACAGGAATTCTGGAGGATGTCTATGTAATGTTATCAATGATATAACAGATTTCTCTTTTTACTTTGTCAATCTTGTCTTTTTAGTACCATAAATCTGTAAGTGTATCTAATAAATAATTAAAACTCTCATTTCAACTTATTCTTGTTGTATTTATGTTGAACTGTTGTGTCTTTCTTTAAATTTGAACTTATGGAATTGATATATGTAAATTAAATGAAATGCTGATAGTTTTTAATAGTATTTACTAACTATTTTAAGCAAAGGATGGAAAGATTAAGTTTCTAATGATCTTTTTCCCTGAGTAATAAATAATATGGTGCAAAAGGGTCTTATGTATTGTTGGTTGGTATTGGAAGGGATTTGCCAACTAGATAACTCCCACATTTTCCTTTGTGCATGCACATGTGTGTTTTTGTGTGTCTTATTATAAGGTGAAACTTGGGGATCCAAAGTGATATGCCTGGTTGAATTGCTGCAGTACTTGATTTGCATACCAACCCTGTTCCAGAATACTTGTTAAGATTCTAGATCTTGACAAGTGTCTGTTCTTATCATGTTATGCAGCATATCCATGGTTAATGCCTTTCTAGTTAATGGAATGTGTATTAACAATTTGTTGTTCTGCAGATAATTCCTCCTGGGATGGAGTTTCATCACATTGTTCCCCAAGAAGGGGATATGGACGGTGAAGTGGAAGGAAATGAGGACCATCCTACTTCTCCTGATCCACCAATATGGTCTGAGGTTCTCAATTTTCCCTTTTTCTTATTATTTTCATACATCCCAGACAATTAGCCGGATACATTCCTTTCTAATTCTATTTTAATGGAAAATGACTGCTTTCAATACCGTGCCCACAAAGCCAGTAATAACGTTTGCTTATTTTATGAAGCAACCATGTTGACATCAGTTAAATTCTTGCTATTCTGCAGATAATGCGCTTCTTTACGAATCCTCGTAAGCCTATGATACTTGCCCTTGCTAGGCCAGATCCCAAAAAGAACATCACAACTTTGGTTAAAGCATTTGGAGAATGTCGTCCATTAAGAGAGCTTGCTAACCTTGTATGTCGAGTCACCTAATTAGACGTGTTTGTTGGAGACATAATCTTAAATAATGCTCAGCTGAATTTGCTTTACTGTTTAGGTCATCTTATATAGCGTTTTCCTCTCTCTCTCTCTCTCTCTCTCTCTCTCTCTCTCTATATCTCTGTTCTTTATTTTACAGACGCTAATTATGGGTAACCGAGATGGAATTGATGAAATGTCAAGCACAAATGCTTCTGTTCTTCTTTCAGTGCTTAAGCTTATTGACAAGTATGATCTGTATGGGCAAGTTGCATACCCTAAACACCACAAGCAGGCTGGTGTCCCTGACATA
This sequence comes from Hevea brasiliensis, assembly GCF_030052815.1. Classification (NCBI taxonomy): domain Eukaryota; kingdom Viridiplantae; phylum Streptophyta; class Magnoliopsida; order Malpighiales; family Euphorbiaceae; genus Hevea; species Hevea brasiliensis. The sequence goes on along the minus strand of NC_079509.1, from coordinate 20,682,609 downwards.
TATCGTCTAGCAGCAAAGACAAAGGTATGCCATGTAGCATGCATATTAGATGAAACTGGTGCCTTTTTTTTGGTTCCTTTTAACATTTTTTCTGCAAGTATCGTATGTGAACTTTTTCCCCTTACTATCTATTGTGTGGTAAACAAGATCTAATATATAGAATGGAAGCAATAAAATACTCTAGTGTTCAATATCACAAATGATCACTGAGAGCTCCCACAATAACTCCTTTTATTAGCTATTGTTGCCATTGTTCTGGCATTGTGGTTTGAAGTAATTGGCTAATTCAGCACAATTATATCAAGTAGCTAACTAGGTGATGATAAGCAGAAATGTTTACATGCTAGTCCAAAGTAACATCACACATACTAACAAATCTCAGAAACAGACATAGCATTGAGCATGATTATGATCACTGATACATAACAGGTATGTTTAATGAGATGGTATGGTGTTGAAAGTTGGCAGACATATATTGTGTACTTTAGTCCAAGGAAGTTAGATGCTACATCTATTTGTTATATAAATACATAACTCATATCCTGGAATCCTGGTTATGGTTGAAATCTTTGCAAAGATTGTCTTTGCATCTGTGTTCTGCATGGTTTGTCCAAGATATATGTGACTTAAATAATTGTTTTATTTGCTAAGTCTTCAATTGTTGTATGTTGCTCCAGTATGTGATGTAATTGCCTGTAGTTTTTCTTGTACTCATAGTCCAGATATATACTGTATGTTGTCAACTTAATCTTTCAATTCCTATCTCTCAAATGTCAAGCAGTTGGAACTTTGTGGTTAGATATATGAAATTCTGATTGGGAATTTATGCAGGGTGTTTTCATCAATCCAGCCTTCATTGAGCCATTCGGGCTTACTTTGATTGAGGTGCTCTTGTTAACACTATGTGGAGTCTATTTTTATGTTTATTTAATAGGCTCATGCTATTTCCACAGTTTAATTTACTAGAGTCATTGCTTATTAATTGCTTAAGTGTGGCCCACCGCACAAAAGATCTCACACTTGTGGGCTTTGGGGAGAGAATTTACATAACCTTACCCCTAAATTGTATATAGGCCGTTTCTGTGGCTTGAACTCATGACCTCTAGTTTACAAATGGAATAAATTTACTGTAACACTAAAGCCATCCTCTACCTTATTAATTGCTTAAATGTTGAAAAAAAAAATACCGATTAATTTGAATAGAACGGTAATATAACCAGTTTGTCAAGAAGAATGAATCAGATCCATCTCTTTACTTTTATCCTTCCTTTACTTTTCTCTTTTTTTCTAAAGATTATATGGAAACACTTTTTTTTCTTCCCTCTCCTAATTTTTCCTCTCTTCTTGTTTCAACCAAAAGAAACAATTGCAGGGCTCTGTTACCACAAATTTATGCACTATGCTATTATAAGTAAAAGTAATTTCTCCTATCTGTTCTTCAGAGATTCAAGATGATTTCTATGGATGGTTTTTCCAGTTTCCTTGCCTCAACAAAATAATGACTTAGGGAAAGTCATTAGATGAGCATCAAATCTGATGTTTTGCCAACAATGCTATTTTGGTTTATTTGTTTATTTACAGAATAAATAAGCTATGGCTCTAGTCACAATACCTGTGGAAATAGCCTGAGCCTGTTTAATATTCATGACCTGAGGTAAACTGTTACTCTTCTGTTGAGCAGGCAGCAGCTCATGGTTTGCCCATTGTTGCCACAAAAAATGGAGGCCCAGTGGACATACACCGGGTATGCCTACTCATCAAAACATAATGCTTAGAACAATCTTTTGTGTATGTGTCTTTTTATGTGTCTTTGTTGCTTATAAAACCTTCTAGTATTGATTGGATATATTTATTTCGTCAGGTACTGGACAATGGTCTTCTTGTTGATCCTCATGATCAGCAGTCTATTGCTGATGCTCTTCTAAAGCTTGTTGCTGACAAGCAGCTTTGGGCAAAATGCCGACAAAATGGATTGAAGAATATTCACCTATTCTCATGGCCAGAGCATTGCAAGACTTACCTATCACGAATAGCCAGCTGCAAACCAAGGCATCCACAGTGGCAAAAAGATAATGATGGAGCTGATACTTCAGATACAGATTCACCAGGTGATTCGTTAAGGGACATACATGATATATCTTTGAACTTGAAGTTCTCATTGGATGGAGAAAAGACTGGAGCTAGTGGAAATGATAATTCTCTAGAATCTGAAGGAGATGCTGATAGAAAGGGTAAGTTAGAGAATGCTGTTTTGGCATGGTCAAAGGGTGTTTTGAAGAACACACAAAAGACTGGATACATAGAAAGAGGAGAACAATACAATAGTTCTGGTAAGTTTCCAGCTTTGAGAAGGAGGAAACAAATTTTTGTCATTGCAGTGGATTTCGATGCCATTTCTGGGCTTATAGAGGCAACTAGAAAAATTTTCGAGGCTGTTGAAAAAGAAAGGACTGAAGGCTCAATAGGGTTCATATTGTCAACGTCTTTGACCATATCTGAGATACACTCATTTCTGGTCACAGGGGGATTTAGTCCCAGTGATTTTGATGCTTTTATATGCAACAGTGGTAGTGACCTATTTTACTCAAATCTTAATTCAGAGGATGGTCCCTTTGTGGTTGACTTTTATTACCACTCACATATTGAGTACCGATGGGGTGGAGAAGGGCTAAGAAAGACTTTGGTTCGCTGGGCTACTACAGTTAATGATAAAAAGGCTGAGAAAGGGGAACAGATTGTTACAGCAGCCGAACAGCTTTCAACCAACTATTGTTATTCTTTTACCGTGCAAAAGCCAGGAGTGGTAATTTTCTTTTCCTTCCTACTTGCAAGTGACTTCCTGATTGTTGTTCTCAAACTGAGGGTGAATTTATTTTCCAGACTTCATTTTTTGTTGCCTGATCATTTTTCACATACACATACAGTGTGTAATGCAATAGATATCAGGGAAATTCATCTGTTTGTCTTTTGAAGGTTCCCCCTGTTAAAGAGCTCCAGAAGTTGCTGAGGATTCAGGCTCTCCGATCCCACGTTATATATTGCCAAAATGGGACCAGGATAAATATAATTCCAGTATTGGCTTCTCGCTCCCAAGCCCTAAGGTAGAGTTTTCTATGTGGACCAATATACATGATATTGACTTTCATTTCATGCGACTTCAACTTAGAAGCAGAACTGGGTATATATTGAGAAGACCAGCTGTTGAGTACAAAGTTGTCGCTAAATTTGAAAGGCCCCATGGAGAATAGTTTGATGCATGATTGAACTTTTAGCACAATTGCCCCCCCTAATTGCTCATTTGTGACTTTTAATGATTTAAAACATGTTTCAGGTATCTTTATGTTCGGTGGGGCATTGATTTGGCAAATATGGTGGTTTTTGTTGGAGAATCTGGGGACACAGATTATGAAGGATTGCTTGGTGGGCTACACAAGAGTGTAATATTAAGGGGAGTTTGTAGTAGTGCAAGTAACCAACTCCATGCCAACAGAAACTACCCTCTCACAGATGTTATAGCGTCAGACAGCCCCAATATTGTTCACACAGCTGAAGAATGCACCAAGTCTGATATCCGGGGTTCCTTGCAGCAATTAGCATGTGTCAAGGGCTAGATAGTCCCACACTTACCCTTCATCATTCAAATTTGTTCTAGACCTTGTCTATGTTGCTTTTATCATAAGGAGTACCCGGTTGCTTCCATGCCAAGCATCTCATAATTATGGCATTCTCATCATTTTTCGATCCTCAAGAAGCTTGCTTGTGAGTATTTCGTGTAGATTCAAACCCCATTTTACTTTCTACTTTTTCCAATTTGTTTATTCCCATATTGAGTCCATCCTTGAGTGCTTTATTGGCCTGCAAGTTTCTAATGCCTTCCTCCGTGACACTTGTGTCCAATTTCTTTGGCTATTGTACACAGTTGCATGTACTTTTGGTATGTTTCTATCAGATAAGTGTTACCATATATAAAAATATTATCTCTGCATGTTTGCAATACTACTACATGAAAATAAAGCCTTCTGTTTCATTTTGTCCCTTTCTGTTCTCGTTGGGCTGCTTGGGCATTTAATCTTTAAATGAGAGATTGCTGAAGAACAGAACAGCTCTCCTTATTTTCTTATAGTGAAGTAGTTTTTTTTTTTTTTTTTTTTTTTTCACTGGTTGGACCTTAGACCCATTAACTTAAATTATTGCCAACCACAAATGGCCAAGTTGAAACTGAGGAGGTAGCCATGGCTTCCTCGGTAATGTTGGGTGGTGATAGGTACAGGAAAACCGCTATCGGACACTTTTCTGTGGCTGGCAACATAAGAAAAGTCAGCGTTCTGTTGTTAGTTACAATAATTTGTTCACTGTAGTTTGTGGTCAACTACAAGCTTTCATCTAAAACCAGGATAGAGACTTCCACATATTAATGCTAACAGGTAACTAACACATCCAGTTAGTTCATAGTTGGCGCCCCATCCATCTCATGTATAATATTATCAGTTTTATCAAGGTCGGCTGTCCTTTGGTTTTAGGCAAAAAGCAAGGCGAGAGCTTTTTTTGAAATAAGGTGTCATAACCAAATATATATATATATTTGTAAATGAAAGAAATATATATATTCTATAGGCGGCAGAGTCAGTCCGTTAAGAATATATATATTTATCAAAATAAAAATTAAACTTAAAATTAAAATATGAATATATATGTATATATTCAATAGGCGGCAGAGCTAGTCCGTTATGAATATATATACGTATATGCAGATCAGGCGGTTGAACTCACCATATGCATGCAAAATAAATTTAAATTTTTGTAAAAGAAATTGAAGAAAATTTACTTCAAAATCATATAAATTTTGTAAGATTTGTATAAAGGTTTTGGAGATGTAATTTCGGGTATGACTTACAGAGGTTGCTCAACACATGAGCTTCCTAAGATCTACTACAAGGAAGTACAGGATTTGTAGGTTTGTAGGTGAGATAGAGGTAGGGCAGGTTAGGAAGTGAATCAACCTTCTTGCTCCTTTCTTCACCTCGGTGTGAAACTCCTTCAGGACCTTCTTTGGATTTTTTTGGCTTAAGAAGCTTGAAGGGGAGAAGCTTGCGCTCAAGAAGCTTGAAGAATGGTTTGAAGTGGCTTCCCTTGCCTTGGATAGGTGCCTCCTTATATAAAAGTGATCAGGGGCAGTTTTGTAATTTTTTGAAATCTTGAACAGTATTTGCCATTTACTTTTTCACGTGTGAACAGTACTTGAACAGTTCTTCCTGTTGTCTTCACATGTGAACAGTAAAAGTGAACAGTGACAGGTAAATAGTATCCTGTCAGATTTTTTGTAAGTGCAAGATTGCAAGAGTAAAATAAAAGCAGAATGAAAAAGTTAAATGGATAATTTTACCGTCATAAATTTCTTTTGCCGGTATTTTTTTTTTTTCAAGAGATTTGATGCCTGTGAAGAGGTACCACAACCTTCATTATCATCATCCTCCAAATCGATTATGGGTTCTAAATCAGAATCAGCTGTAGAGGAATTTGCTCTGTTTTGTAATAACTGTTGCATTATTGCAAAATATTCTTCATCATTTTTAGCTTCCGCCAATCTAGCCATAGCATGTGATCGTTGGGTCAAAAATAACTGGTTTTGTACTGTATTTTGTTGCAAGAGGTTTTTTCCCTTAAGCCAGTCTTTTATTCCTTGATTTGTAATTGCTTCAGGGACATTGAATGAGTCCCACCATTTGACCTTGAATCTTTTGGTAATAGAGTTCAATCCATCTTGGGGTCGAAATTCAAAAAACCAAATGAGAACCCAAGGTAAAAAGAATTTTGAAGAAAACAAGAGAAGAGGCGAAAACCTTTTCTCCTTGGGTGAGGGTTTGTAATGGGTTTTAAAAAGGTTTAAACTCTTTGATATTTCTGGTGTAAGAATTTCAAGTAGTGCACCAAAATACTTCCACCACTGAGCAAACCATGAAGGGGTTTTGAAAGGATCAAATATTTTTTGGAAATAGAACAGCCATGAATGACTATTCTTGTGATTTTGTATGAGAAGGGTATTGTACCATGCCTGTTGGTAATCCCGGTAATTGAAATGTTGGCAATGGTCAATCTTGTTTTGAAATGATAATAGGAAGATTTTTGATTTTGTAAGTTCTTGCCCCCAATCAAAAGGATTAATGACGTTTTGAATGTGGCAGGTTGAATAAGCCGGATCAGCATGGTTTTCTTTTAAGTAAAAATGTTTGAATTTTGCTGATCCAGTGAATTCAATGATTGCCTGGTAGTAGGATTGGGTCTTAGTAAGATCCCATGATTTGTAATGCCATCCTTTTGGGAAAGCTTTGTCTTGGTGTAGAAATTCATCCTCTATAATCAAAACATTTTAAAAATGCATTTTTGTAACCATTGTGAAGACTTCTTTTTTAATTTTGTCTGGGACAAAACTATTTAAGAAGAATTTGGTTGAGAAAGACTGTTTTAGAATTCGATTTGTAAAATCTCATTTGCTTGAGAAATATCTTGAGAAAGGGTTTTTTAGGAGGAAGATTTTTCTTTCTCAAGGGTTTTGGAAATGGGTTTTGTAGATTTACCTTTCTGGGTAATATTTTGTAATGCCTGAAGAACTTCAGGAGATTTAGATAGCGATTCTGGCTGTTAGTTTCTGGAGCCTGAGACTCAATATATTTTGTATGATCTTCTTCTTCTTCTGCTTCGGCTATGTCTGCCTAAGTTTGTATAGGCTTTGCAGAAGAGATGGCTAGTTTTGTAGGGTTTGGTTTTGTAGAGGGTGAGGCTTCAGCCTTGGTATTTTTTTTTTTCTGGGCATTGGCCTGTTTTGAAGAAATTCTCTTATTAGAAAGTCTGGGATGTAATTTGTATCTCCTTTTATAAATTCAATTTCAAAATAAAAAATACTTAAAATTGCTTGTCACCGTGCAAAAATTTGTGCAAAAATTTGTTTTGATGCAAGATTTTGAACATCTTTTTGCAAAACTTCTTTGGATGAATTGCAATCAATTCTAAGCAAAAATTTTTGATTTAATAAATCACTTTGAAATTTTTGTATGCACATGACAATTGCAAGAATCTATTTTTTGATGGTAGAGTATTTATTTGACAATCATTCCAATATGCAGAATGGAATTGAACTATTTGTTCTTTTCCGTTTTGAACCTGTTTTAAAATTCCACCATAACTTAACTCTGAGGCATCTGTTTCGACTACCTTAGGGGCTAATGGATCTGCTAAATGCAGATAAGGAATGGTTTGGACCCGTTGTTTAATGTGACGGATCACTTCAGTGTGATGATCTGTCCATGGAACAGGGTTTTTCTTTAACCTATCATGCAAGTGTTTTGCTAGACGGTTAATATTTGGACAAAAATCGAAGATATAATTTAAGCTACCTAAGAATCTCTGTAGCTGGGTTTTATCCAAGATTTTGTCAGGAAATTTATTTAAAAATTCTAGACTTCTCTCTATTGGAGTAATGATTCCTTGGGATATGTAATGACCTAGAAACCTAACTCTGGTTTGGAAAAGAGAAATCTTTGATTTTGAAACGGCAAGGCCATTTTGTTTTGTAACAGAGAAGAATGTTCTTAAGTGTTTGAAGTGTTGTTTAATTGACTCTGAGAATACAAGAATATCATCTATATAGACTATGCAAAATTTTGAATATGGATTAAAGATTTCATTCATAATTCTCTGGAATTCTGATGGGGCATTTTTCAGGCCAAAAGGCATGACTTTCCACTCATATTGTCCAAAGGGAACTGTGAATGCGGTTTTGTATCTATCTTTTGGATCAATTTGTATTTGCCAAAATCCTGATTTCATATCAAATTTGGAAAATACAAATACAGAATGAAGTTTTGTAAAAGATCTTTTTTGTTTGGAATTGGATACCTGATCCATTTCAAAGTTTTATTCAAAGGTTTGTAATTAATTACTAATCTAGGAGTGCCTCTTTCTATTTCTGAATTTTTGTTTACGTAAAAAGCTGTACAACTCCAAGGAGATCTAGATTCTACAAGTAATAATTCTTTCTTTAAATCCAAAATTTCTGAACGACAGTGTTGTTCTAGTTCAGCATTCATTTGGATTGGTCTGGCTTTTGTAGGTATCTGTTTTTCATCGAAATCATTTTCATATGGTAAATCTACCATATATTATTTTCGATTCCAAAAGGCATTTGGTAAATCAAAACAAATTTCTCTTTCAATTTGGGTTTTGAAATCCGAAATTTTCTTTTTCACCAAATCATTTTGTAATTGTTTTTCAATTCTTGTTAATGAACATGTTGCTGTAAGTACAACAAGTGTTGCTTTTTTCCCTCTAGTAAAACATTAATCTCATTATTATAAATGGAACAACCTTTTATAATATTGAGATTTCTTGTTTTTGGTTTTGTAACGAAAGGGAAAACAAGAGTTTGTTTTGTAGTTTTGAAGGAGATATTATCATCGTTAACCTTGTAGGGAGTTATCAAGTTAATGAAAGGAGTCCCTAAGATTACACTATGATGAATATCTTGAACAATTATGAATGAGGTTTTGAAAAGAAAATCACTATTAGTTATGGAGGCTTCTGTCTTATAGCTAATAGCCATTTTTGAATTATTTGCAGCTGAAAGTTTTTCTGTGGTTTTTTCATAAAATTTCTTTGGAACAATTCCTTCTTTAATACAGTTCAAATCTGCTCCTGTATCAAATAAGACAATTGTATTGATTTTGAAAACTTTTGGAAAAACAATGGTAATTTGTATTAAATATTTTCTGGAGGTGATCTGATTGAGGATGAAAAGAAAATCTTTTGGAGGTTTTTGAGTTTTCAAACTATTTTCTTTATTTTTCTCAGATTTTTCCTGGGGTTTTGAAAATAAAAGCTGGATTGCTTTTGAGTCCTGTGCCTTTTTCTCTTTAAGCTATTTAAGCTCATTCTTAGTGATTTTTATTTCTCTTTGGAGGCATTGGACGAGAGGGTTTTGTAATTTTTTTTTTATTTTCATGCTTTAAAACATCTAAGACTAATTCTTGATTTTTTAAAAGCATGTTAACATTTTTTACATTTTCTTCAGATTCAATTTTAGAATCTGACTTGGATGAATTATTAACTAATCCATCTTTTTGTAAATGCATGTTTTCTTCGGACTCCTGGTTGGAGTTTGAAGAGAAATTTGAGGAATTAGTACTCAAATTTTGAATGACTAGTTTTTCTTTTTGTAATGATTTATGATTGTCAGTGGATTCAAAGATTTTGAATTCACTTTCTATTTGTAATTCTGGGATTGATTTTGGAAGAGGTTTCTTTTGTAATTCAAAGGTTTCTTGAGGGTTTTGTTCCTTTAAAACCTGTTGTTTTCAATTCTTTTTGTGAGGAGTTTTATTTTTAACAGTAACAGGGTTAACAGACAGTTTTTCTTCTTCTTTCTTTAGAAGATCTTTCAGAGCCGCAATGAACTCTGATTGATTATCTTCTGTCTCCTGTTGTTTAGGTTTTGAATTCTGAGAAGGTTTTGAAATTGGGACTATTGACTTTTTAGATTTTTTGGACTTTTTGGAAATTTTTGAAAACGGATATGGAATGTCATGATAATCAGCATACATTTCAAACCATTCAAATAAAAGAATATAAACTTTATATTCATATAGAAAATCATAATATTCTTTTTGAATTTCTTTCCTTCGATCATTGAAATGTTTGAAAAACCACATTTGCTTTTTATGATTTTTAGGAGAATAAAAATCATCATGCAAATATTGTTTGTCTACTTCAAATTCTTTTTCAAGCACATTAAGTTCATGGTTTACATTTTTTGTAATGCCTGAAAAGGTAGGCGAAGTAGGTTCTGATTCTGTTTGGGTTTCAACCTGAACAGACTCGTTTTGTAAATTTGTATAAAATGGATGTGGAACATTTGTAGAGTAATCTACATTTTGTAAAGTGGATCTAGGTATTTCTGAAGTAGAAAACCTAGAAGAGCTAGGTAAGTCTGAGGTAGAATACCTAGGCTGAATATTTTGTATTCCAATTGGTTTTGTAACAGGCAAACTAATGACAGAAGGTATACAAGACACTCTTCCTATGTCTACAGTACTGAATGTTGAGGAATCATCTGAAAACCTAAGGCTTCTGTTAAAACTAAGACTGACTCTTCCATCGTTATGTTGGGTTATTTGCCTCAGTTGAATGTTTGGCTCAACTATTTTTGAAGATTCTGGTTCTACTGCATCTTCTAAGATCCATTTTTCTGGTAGGGTTATGTCCTTCCATTGGATAGATCTAGGGATTACAGTGTTAGATTTTGTAAGATCAGTTTGTAAAAATAAAGTTTCTCCTCTTTTATTCTGGAACTTATGTTTTGTAGCAAAAGCAGAGACCATAGCTTTGTAATGGATTTTGTAAATCAGTGCAAGAGGAATAGATCATTCAAGCATTTTGTAATTGTGAGTTTTGATTTGTAAAACAAGGGATTTTGTAATATTACTGTCGTTTAACGAAGCAGTAAAATTTGGATAGCAATCAAAAGATATTGGTCCACTGCATAAACTAGACTCGACTGAACTAAGCAAGGAGTCCTGGAAGTTTATGAACCTAGTATCTCTAAGAACTGCTAGGATTGAGGTGTTCAACCCTTCTTTTGTAAGCGGTTTAATTCCAACTTGGACTAAACCTATATGGATGTATTTGTATTATTTTTCACAGTGTTTTTGTAAGGATTTTTGAGATAGAAGAGAAATTGTCTCAAAGGGTTTTGTAATATGAAGATCTCTTTCTTCAGTTTCTTCAGTTTTGATTGTGAAATCAGTTTTGAAAAAATTGAGTTTTGTAGTCTGATAGATTTGATCCTTTTGTATTTTTGAAATTTTCCAATTATCTATACATTTTTCAAAATTTTCGATTATTATTTCTTCACTATTAACTATCTTTCTCGACTCAGAGGACGAGGTAGAAGAGTTTGAAGAAGAAACTGTCTTACAGAAAATTGGATTCATACTTAAAGAATTTTTCTAGGTTGATTTTTTGAGTTAAGTGAGGTAATCGCCAAAGGAATCACTGCTCTAAACACGCCCTCTCGGCTACAAAGACGAGACTTACAACCCAAGCCTGTTTACACCTCTAAAGAAGCTGTCTTATCACCTTAAGATCATCTTACCAACCTCTAAAAAATGTTTAAATGTGAATCCGAACTTTAAATAGTATATATATATATATATATATATACACACACACTTCTAACATAAAAATTTATACTTTTAATTAGTTTAATAGCAATAAAATAATATAAGTGGATAAAGAGGAGCATGGTTTTTAATTATGGCTAAATTTCACAACTTACATATGTTCATCAAATTAACAAATTAATAACAAAATAATAATCTTCATATAAAATAAACAACAAATTAACAACTAATTAACAAGAATAAATAGTAAAAGAAACAAAAAATTAACAAAACGTACATAAATTAATCAAAAAATTAACAAGAATTAAAAGTACAACAAGAAATTAACAATACCCATATAAATTAACAACGCCCATACAGCAAAATTCAAGTAGAGAAAAGAAAAAGAGAAAAAGAAAAAAAAAAGTAAAAAGAAAAAAAAATGTGCAAAACGACATTGCTGTATTGAGAGGAGCATATCAGAGGAGAGAGAGAGAGAGAGAGAGAGAGAGAGCCAATAGTTGGAAGGGAGGAGTTGCTGTGTGTTTCTCTTTTACATGAGGTCTGTGAGTGTTTCTCGTGAGGTAGGCTGGTAGGGTTTTAATTTTATTTGGGTTAAAAAATAATTAAAATAAAAAAGAAAACAATTACTGTTTCTTCACAGAGGTGTCTCCTCAGCAGCACAGAGCCTTTCGCCTATGTCTCTTGGGCACTTGCCTTCTCAAAGCCAAGCCAGCAGTGCCAAACGAGGCGCTAAAGGGTCTCTTCATGTCACCACCTTGCTCGCTTTTACAAATGAATATTATTTGTTTAATTATAAAAATATATAATATAATTAAATTCTACTCGACAAGTTAAATATTTCAATTGTTTTTTTATCCAAAAAAATTTTAATGATTTATTAATAAGAATTATGAGATAAGTACAGTATAATCTTACATATATAAAAAAAGTACAGAGTAATCTTCATATAAAAGAAAAAAAATATAAATATAGGCAATTAAAATTTTTTGATCAGAGATGATTTGGGGTAGAGGAAAATAATTTCCCAGATAATAATTGGTCTTTTTTCATTTTAAACAATAAAACAAACCTTATGCCGTACAACCAACTTTATTGATAGAAGATCATTACCCATACTTGAATATCCAAAGTCTCCAATTAAAAGAAATCAATAATTCATATTGCATTTCGAACTGTCAAACACTACTAAGAGGGAGAAATAGGACCTTAATATTGGAGAGATGAACTTAGATTCATTCCTAACGAAAACAAATTTGAGGAGATAAATTCATAAATATTCCAAAAGGATACAAATCTAAGAGTTTATTAGAAAAAAATAACAAAAAAGAAACAAAATAAATGAAGAAAATCCATCTGGGTTAGCCACTAGTGAGAAACTATCATGACCCAACTAGGAGGTCATAATCGGCACTAGAGAACGGGTCAGTTTAAGGCTGCCGAAACCTGTAGCAAGTCTAAGACTGTAGACTTTGACCTTTTAAGGAACCACATAACTACTTCTAACGACCCGACTGGGAGGTCATAACCGGCACTAGGGAACGGGTCAGTTTAAGGCTGCTAGAACCTGTAGCAAGTCTAAGACTGTAGACTTTGACCTTCTAAGGACCCACATAACTACTTTGGAACTTTTCTTTGAAGTTTAAGGAAAGTTCTTTCCTCCCTAAGATCTAGACTCAGCAGAAAGAGGTTAAAACTTTAAGGGAATTATGTAGAAATTTCTTTTTTTTGTTTCTGTCTTTCATTATCGTTATTATTGTACTAAACTTTATTTGTACAAAACTAAGCTCTTTCTGTAACCTTTACATGACTGTTAAATCACATAACTTCCTTTGAATTGCTTCCCTAGGAAGAGCAAGCTATAAACCTTTACTTTCTTATCTTTGTTATGGCTATTCATCATTTTCACACATAAATTATGGAAATGTCCCCTTAAAGGGACCTCTTTTACTTAGACAAGGCATTTTTAACTTTAACTACATCCTATTAATCACACTATCTTTACTTCTTCATGGACATTCGGTTTACCCTTGGTATTGAGACATTCAAGAGGGTCATTGATTATCCCAGTAGACTTTTTCTAACTTTCTCAAATTAGTATGACTAATTGGATAATACTTTACTTTATCTTCATTACATAATTATACATTCAAATTTTATCATGCTCTTCCATTGGAACAACTCACTACACATACATCTAAACAATCTACTAGCAAGTAAATTTTTATGATGTCATCATACATTAGACATACATGCCCACACCACAGGCATAAAACATACAATCATAATACATAAAATATATTCACTTTCATAACACCATGAAATGACATAATTACATACTTCTATACTATTAATACATTTGTACATAACATGCTGACTGCTAATACTATTACAGCCTCTGTTCTTCTAACATGTCATAACTACTCCTATATTCCTGTGCTCTTGCTACCTGCAAAGACTGTTTGGTTTTTGTGTGTGTGTGGGGCGTGCGGTGAGCTAGGAGGCTTAGTAAGTATAAACTTCTTAAAACATTTACATACACTTTTAAATATATACACATGGTTTGTCAAAGACATGAATGCATTAATCATCAAACATATACCCACACGGTAGTCATGTAACCAGTGACTTTCCTATAATCCAATGTGCCCGACTCATATAGAGGCTCCTCATGACTTTTGCTTAACATATTCAATGTGCCTGGCTCATACAGAGGCTTTCAGGACTTTTATTTAAAATACGACATGCGTCATGCACCAGGGATATCGTAAAGATCTCCCCCTCAATTTTATGGATCCATAACATAGTCATAATCATAGGGAAAGTCAGTGGGTCATTCATAATCTACCTCACATCATAAACATACATGCAATTACATCAAGTATGGTTCTAATGCATTACACCCTAATATTAATGCATTTTATGATGCATGATTATGCTTAAAGTAGAAATTAAAGTAATTAAAAAGCATTTGAAATTAATTTAAGCAGTTTATACTTGCCTCTTGTAGTATTTATTCATTTACTCTTAACCCCTAGATCTGGTAGGTAGACTAGATTTAATGTGTGTTTTCTAGGATGTTTTGTCATCAAACTGACTTAGGACCTAATTTCCTTAAACCTTGATCACCCACTCTCATCAAGTGGTAAAATAACAAACATATCAATTCTATATCCTAGACTTCCTAAAAACCTATAATGGACCTTTAATGTACATCATCTAGGTCCTTTTGGATAGCAAAATCATGTTTTGGAGCTTTAGAACTAAAGGAGAAATAAGGTTGACAGAACCAGGTTTGGCTGTCGAAGTCTTGGACTTCAGCTGCTGAAAGCTTGAATATCAGTTGCCCCTTTCAGGCAATAGCTACTATGGTTGTCGAAGTTGCCGAAGTCTTAAGCCTTATTTTTCCTTTTGTCCAGAATAACTGTGGTTGCCAAAGTCTGGGACTTTGGCTACCGAACCTGGAGATTTTTCAGATTTTCTTGAAAAACTGTACACTTCAGCTGCCGAACTAATGGTTTTCGATTAGCAGCCAAACTTGGAAATTTCCAAAATTTTCAAGTCGAAAACCTGCAAAATCCTTCCCCTATCAATGCCCAAACTCACATTAAGCTCCCAAAACACGATCCATGCATCCCAACACGTAAATAAGGCCTAAAACAACTTGAATAGGCACTCAATTCCAACATACATCATCCAAGAAAACAAAGCTAGGTTTTTCTCAAAACTAACATAACATAAACAAGGATTCCCTCAAATCCATCAGGGGAAACTAGCTATTGAAAGCCCATAACACTTAAATATAATAAAATCAACAATCAAAACCTCAAAACTTGACAATTGTCAAAACAAAACATAAAATTCATCAAAACCCTAACATGTAAGAACTCTTCTAACCTTCATACAATGAAAACGAACTTAAACTCTTCGACACAAACATGTAGTTAGAGCCAAACAACCTAACATTCATAAACATGCTTGGATTGTTCTAAAAGATCAAAACAAAAGAAGAATTACCTCTTTTTCCTTTGAGCTTGAGAAAAGAAAGAAGTCAAGATCTAAGCTTCAAACCACTTTCCTTCGACTTTCCTAAGGAAAATCCAAGCATCAAGGTATACAAAGCATAAAATTGCCCAAAGGATTTCAACTTAAACCTTTGCATGAAACAACAGCCAAGGGAGACAGAAAAAGTCTGATTTTCTTTGAAAAAAATGAAACTAAGTAGACTATTTATACCTCTCTTATTAAGGGGACTTTTGGCTATCGAAAGCCCAACTTTTGGCTGCTAGAGTCCATTCTGTTCAAAAGGACAATTGAATAATAAAAAGGGACTTCGGCTATCGAAAGTCCGACCTTTAGCTGCCGAAGTTCCTTCTACCCACTAGGATACCTTGATTTCTTTTCTTAACAAAACACACTAGTAACCTAGGCTCTTAATACATTAATTTCATACATATTTATACGCATGTACACACACACACACACACACACACACACACACACACACACATATACATAAATGGTTCACCACCACCATTTTCTTGTCCGTGAAAACCTCGATTTCACAAGGATTTTCCATCGACAATAAGAATTTCGATATCAAAAAATTGTGAGTGCTACAGAAACTCATTTACAACCACCCAAAAAGGTGATATGGAGAAAAAAAGAAAAAGAATAGAGGACAAGAAGAGAGGAGGAAAGAATAGTAAATTTTAAAGTTCAATAACTAAATACTTCAATTATAAGCGCTAATAATATCAATTTTTTGATATTCTTAATTGTGAATTTTAGTCTTTTAAGTTTGTTAATCAATGAAATACATTAATTAATACATTTGTTAGATAGGTTTAACTTCAAAAGCATTTAAATAAATGTGATTAATTTATATTTTTTATGGTTTATTAAATGTTAACAAATTTTAATTAATTTATTGTTTGTAAAAAGTGAGAAGAATTCATATAGTTTTTGTAATTTATCTTTTATTTATTTATGCTTATTACTTATTGAAAATTATCCTATAGAATAATTATTATTTGGTACAAACTTAATTTTGCACTTGAAAGTAAATTTTTTAAAATTTATTATTTTATAAAAATATTATTATTTATAAATAAATGGTTAATAATAAGTAATATTGTATTATAATTTCAAGGTAAAATATATTTTGCCCCTCAATTTCACAAAAAAATGTCTTATAGCACCCTAACCTTTTATCATAATCCATTTGACACTTTAAACTTTTATTTTTGGTACTATCACACTGCTAGAGAAAGCATTAAAGCTTGCAATATGCTCTTAAAAAAAATACACCTTTTCTGTAAAAAGTGTACCGATATGGAAAGGGTAATTTACAAAATGACCCATCTCAATCTTGTTTATATCTTTCTCCCCCCTATCTTCTTCTCTCTCCCCATTTCTCATTATGCTCTCTCACGTACGCATTCTCCCCCCAAAAATCACAATAATAAAATCAATAAAATCCAAGAACTATATCAACAAATTCACAACCAATTCCATAAATCTACCATACATAAATTAATTCAATAAATTGACAAACCAATTTCAATTTTCATGAGAAATCAAAAGCTAAAAACCTAATTATCAATTTTGACTTAAGGTAATCAAAAGTTAAACTCAATTAAATTGAAATTTCATCTAGGCATGGAAGGTAAGGTGATGAGGAAAGCTTGTGATCATAATTAGAGCAACAACAAGAGATGGTGGTGGCGTAACAATGGAGTAGCGAAGGAATAAATTTCAATAACTATCCTTGAACTTATATGGTTGTAATATTACAGTCCTTCAACTTTAAAATGTAATATAAAACCCCCTTAACTTTCAAATTTTGCGTAGTAAAATCTCTCTGACTTTTAATTATCGATTTTTCAGTTAGAAACTGACATGAACAGCTCCCGCATAATGCTTAGTCAACATTTCTCTCTCCTCTCTTATGCAAAGTGTAAAATTATTCTCTTTATACGTAAAAAATTATTCAGTCTATATAGAGAATAAGGATTCAATTTACACATAGCTTAAGAGAGAAAAGAAAAATATTAACAAAGCTCTGTGTTAGAACTGTCCATGTCAGCGTCTAACTGAAAAATCAGTAATTGGAGGTCAGAGGGATTTTACTGTGCAAAATTTGAAAGTTGATGGGGTTTTATGTTACATTTTTAAGTTGAAGGACTGTAATGTTACAACTAGATAAGTTCGGGGACAGTTGTCAAAATTTATTCAGTAGCGAAGGGTGGGGTCAATACAATAAGGCATGGGGAGAAGGCCTGTGAGCAAAGCAAGGAAATTACTTTCTTTGGGCTTTTTTTTATTTATTTTTATTTTTTTATATAAAAAAGAAGAAATCCATAAGAAAATAAGTTAGAGAAAGTAATGGATTTTATCCAGTCTTGAGGTTGAGCCTTGTACCTCTATTTATGATTAGAGTTACCAAAGTAAGCAAGAAAGTAACTCATCAAAGAAATCTCCTTTTTCTTCCCATCATTACTCATTGGATCTTCACTCCCTTCGGAATTACTCTCCTAATCCTACTAGCATAGCCACCTCCTTTGGTCACAATTACAAGAAATACCATAATTTTCTCAAAGCAAGCAAGTTTTTTAGACTTTATGCAGGGAGTGTGGTCGATTTCTATATTAGTGATACTACTCGTCCAAAAATGAAGTCAAATAGTCAAATTTATTTCCAGTGTAGAAGTAAAAAAATCAGAATTATGTCCAACATGGCAGTTAAAAAATCAAACAATATTTAGATGATCAAAAGGTCTAACGAGCTGAGCAAAACAAGACCGCACAAAACCTTCAGTTGGCCAACAAGGTGAACAAAATTTACACCAAGTAGCAACCATGCTAATAATCAAACAGCGCCTGGATCTCATGGACCGAGCAATAATCACGCCAGAAATCAATCAAAAAGTAAATTTCATGGAGATAATCTTGAAAATTCAACCAAATTTAACGACTATTTCCCTAAAAAGCCTATAAATACCAACATAGTGACCAGAAATAGATACGCATACTCATTATGTAATTCTTTTCAACTAGCTCTCTAAACATTCCCTAAATACTTTTAATCAAAATCGCTGACTTGAGCATCAGAGTGGCCTGCCAGCTGGCCATCCACCTTATCTTTTCTCTTATTGTAGGATTATGTGGCATCAGGACCTCCAGTAGCATCAGTGGTGCTGTTTGTGGGAAACTCATATTACCGGTTGAAAAACTTACATATGAGATCATTCCTTTTCTTTTCAATACTATTTTCTACTACCAGTGGTCTCTAATCCTTGGTCCTAATTATTTTTACACTATTTGTGTTTTTTGCCTTTCTCAATGGTTGCAGATTTAACGACCCCAAACAAAGGTATCATTTCCATCACCCTTACAATGGGAGGAAACCCACTTGTGACAACCTCGTCGTTAATCAACTGCAGGGAAATTTGCAAGTACAAGACCAGAACTTGGGAAGACACAGATTACGTATCCAAGAAATGCTAGCACAAATCCAAACAGAAGGAGGAGAAGTAAATATCCCCTAGATACCAAGGGAGGAAAATCAAGAAGTTGATAGTTCGGCTAAAGCAATGGTAGTAGGCGAGCAACACTTCTCATAACCGATCCCTTTAGAAGAAATAACAATGCCAATTGTGGATAGAGAAGAAAAAGCTTTCCCAATTAAAGTTGGAGAAACATGGATGACGCTAATCTTCTGCTATCTCGACTAAGGCACACTTCCAGAAGATCAACTTGAAGTCAAAAAAATAGTACAAAGATTAACAAGATACAACATACTCGATGGATGGCTGTATAGATAGTCTTATCTCTAACCATGGCTAAAATGCATCAATAGAGAAGATGGTTTATTAGTTTTGCTCGAGATCCACAAAGGTTTGTGTAGCACCCATGAAAGAGCAAGAATGATCGCCAAGAAAACATTCAGGTAAGGACTTTTTTAGCCCACCACAGTGCAGGATGCCAAGGAGTTAGTTCAAAGATGTCAGAAGTGCCAAGCACATAATAGTATTCCTTGGCAACTAGCAGAGAAACTTTTAGTAATTGGTAGCCCTTGGCCCTTTTATCAATAGGGCATAGACATACTCGCATCATTTTTTAAGGCATTCGAATCTTGCAAATACGTCATCGTCGCCATCAATCACTTCTCCAAATGGCTAGAGGTAGAAACATCACAATATGTAATAACAAATTGAGTAATCACCTTTGTTAGAGAAAATATCTTTTGTAGATTTGGAGTTCCCAAAGTCATCATAACAAACAACGGCAGACAGTTCACCAGCGAGAAGTTTAAAAAGCTATGCACCGAGTAGGGGATCGACTGCTGCTTTACCTCAACTTACCACCCTCAAATGAACCAAATGACCAAAGTCACAAATTGAACAATTCTTCATGGACTCAAAAGGTGATTACTCGAAGTAAAAGGAGCATGGCCTAACCATCTGTCGAACATCTTATGGGCCTATCGAACTACACCAAGATCAGTAATAGGAGAAACTCCATTTTCTCTTGCGTATGGCTCAGAAGCAGTAATACTAGCAAAAGTTAATGTTCCATCAACCCAAACAGAACACCCCGAGGAAGCCTCATAAGAGGAAGATCTATGATTTAATCTTGATGTGGCAGAAGAACTAAGAGAAAAAACCTTTATTCGGATGGCTTAGTATAGGCAAAAAATGATCAATATGCATAATAGGAAAGCTAAAAAACAAGCATTCATTATAACACCCCTTACCCGGTCCACAGTATAGCCAAGCAAGGAATGTCACATTTTGTGCTGGAGCATCTTATCTTATCTTGTCTTATTCATCATTAGCTTTAATGTCATTATATTTTAATTCAATCATTTCAATTCATATCTCATCATGCCTTCATCCTCTCATATAAATTTTCATAATAATTCATGTGAAATTCATCTTATTTCATACATATAAGGTTCATGTACATAAGTTACATAACTTATACAATCTCAAAATTTATTACAAGCATTCCTATCTACAATGCTCAAAATGAATATACATATATGATATCCATGGGCCCTACCAAAATGAACAGTTGAGGTGACCACTCTCCTACTGTAGATTTGATCACTGCTGGACTTTTTCTCCAGTACCTACGCTTGAAAATCAACGCGCTAAGCATATTGCTTAGTGGTATAATAATACAATAAAAATAAACTAAATAAATAGAAATACATATTTCATATGTATGATACCATAATAGAAATGCATTTCATGATTTATGAGTGCTTTACAGTTTAATGGTCTTTTCAATTTATTTGTTTAATATTCAGTTAAATTAATGCATTTCATTGCCTAAGCAACCTATAACAGACTGTTAAAACTGGATACAGGGGAGTATACTAGTTAAACACTCCATGTGCCTATCATGTATATATTTGTTAGACATAAAGCCAGCGGGCAGGCATGAAGCCAGTAAAATCATGTAGGGCATAAAGCCAATGGGCAGGCATAAAAGCCAGAAGAATAACCATGTTAGGCATACATTGCCTTTCAATGATCATCCATGAGGTAGGCTAAAAAGCCAAGGGCAGTACTGCATCTGTAGTCCCTATGGATAGCTTTACACAATAATCTCAAGTCAGTACTATAATCTGCAATTTACAGTACAAACATTAAGAACATTATATAGTTACTACGATACATCCCAATAGACCAAACTTTCCTATATCTTATTCTTCTCGAATCTACTAATATCCAAAACTTATTCTAATTACCATATCCATTAACAATTACTAGCAGTAACATTTTTGCCCTCATCTAGATCAATTATATTACAATAATTTACTTTTAGGCCCTCTTGCCTTATATTAAATAGGCTCACTAATTAACTTATAATTTATCTAATGTACAAGGGTATATCTCTAATATACTCGAAGCTAATCCCAATGAGTCTTCAAGGCTTAGCTACCGAAAATCTCACTCGGCTGCTCTATCTTTACTTTCACCCGCGACAGCATACAAAGCTATCGCTGAGTGGTGAACTCATTGATGCACAACCATAATTTAAAACATAATATACAATACCTTACCAAAATTTTAGTAAAGAATTTGAAAATCTTGAAATTCAATCAAAATTCTAAAAATCAAAATATTTGTTGCCAATAAAATAAATCATTTGTTAAAATGACTGTGCTCAAGAATTTCAATTTATCAAATCATAACTGAACATTTAAAGTAATTTCAGTAAATTTATGGGAACAAATCGTAATTCCAATAAAATCAGTTATGCATAAATCCCATTTGAAATCACAATTCTTACTTTTCAAAACTTATTCTTTATCTCATTTTATTGGACAGTTAGGTTAGGAGTCACCTCTAGGGGTGAATTGACCAATTTATCCCTCGTCGATTTGATCCTGTTTGTAAATAATTCAGTGTTTCTTCCGGAACCCTGACCTAATTATTTGATATGGTTCTGCACCTTTTTCTGTGATTTTCACATTTCTCCTAGCTTTACAATTTTTCTTAGGACTGCGGTGTCACAATGCCCCATACGAATTTAGGGTTTTAACTGATCTCGCAGTCACTTCCCGGTGCGGTTACCCATTGCTGTGACCCCTAGCTCATTTAACCTTTTATGTTCTATTTTTCTGATCTGTATTTAACCTTCTGATGATCATTACTAATTTTCATTCGGGGCTTTTCTAGATGTCTTAAGTATAGTTCTAATCCTCTTAATTGTCCGTACTGACACCGGTCATCAGAATAGTGATTTGCACAGGACTATGCTTGTAGGGGTGTTACAATTCTCCCCCCTTTAAAAGAAATTTCGACCTCGAAATTTTGCCCACTGTCAGTCCTTAATCATCCATACGTGTTGTTTTCCCATGTCTCTCTCATCTTTCCATATAGCCTCATAGTCTGAATGATGGGTTCGTAGCACTTTAGCCAATAATATTTACATATCGATTGCTCACCTTGTGTGCCAAGTTTCTTATGAGCTTCTTGTCATAAGTTAAATTTGAATTCCTTTTTATTCTAAAGGTAAGCAAATCTGCGTGCTAATGGATCCACTTTTTCTAGGACCTCGTGTGATCCTGGGTAATGAGAACTTAGTTTTCCTTTTCTTATTGAATCTTATGATCTCCATATCGTCCACATTATATTCATATCTATTTATTTTAAGTTTACATAAAGCTCTTGACCATTTGATGCAACCTTCAATTTATTTTGGAATATATTAGTCTTTTCTTACTGTTGTCCTAACAATTATTTTTCTTTGTAATTCCCTTTTAAAATGACCTTGTTGGTCATTTATGAAATGCTTATCTCCATATTGGCCATAGGTCCATAACCATTACCTTACCATCTCTATTTATGACCTAGGCCTATGTGTCATATTGCACTGTCTTATTTGCCTTTTGTTTAACATATTTCGATGTTTACACTTTTATACCATAATAAATATTTTTCATTAATATTATTCCTCATTTTTACTTTCTATTTACTTCTTTTTCCATTCCACAACTTAACTTAACTTTAATTAATTCCTTTCTCAGTTTTACCTTCTTCCTTGACTCGACTGTTGAGTCAAAGTTTAGCACCTCTTATCACCCCTAATAAATCCGCAATACATCAGTATTACTTTGACTTATTTCTCTGACCATTTTAGTCAACACTTTAACTAATATTCATAACATTTCATTATTACATTTGCACCAACTATTCTAATTTTTTACTTCCACAACTTTTTTTTTTTTATCTATCAATATTCTATAACTTATTTTGCACTGATATGCAATTATTACTTCCTTTTTGTACTAAACTATAATCTTTCGATATTCTAACTTTAGAGTTTTAAATCCCGGGTTAGGATTTTCAAACTCATTTCCATTAAGAAAACTTTATCTTGTCATAATTATACCAAAACAGATGTCGTTTATAACTATTCTTATCTTGGTATACTATCGGGTAGTACATAGCTCTACACAGTAATCTCAAGTCAGTACTGTAGTCTGCAGTTTACAGTACAAACATTAAGAACATTGCATAGTTACTACGATACATCCTAATAAACCAAACTTTCCTATATCTTATTCTTCTCGAATCTACTAATATCCAAAACTTATTCTAATTACCATATCCATTGACAATTACTAGCAGTAACATCTTTGCCCTCATCTAGATTAATTATATTACTATAATTTACTTTTAGGTCCTCTTGCCTTATATTAAATAGGCTCACTAATTAACTTATAATTTGTTGTATACTAATAATTACTTCTCGCTGACAAACTCTTCCAAAACTGATGTCAATCACACTTATTATCGTAGTTTATATCCTAAAGGACTAGTTACTAATGCATCAAAATTTATTCCCATGCAAAGAAATAATAGCAGAACATATAATTCTAACACTAACATATAAATAAGTAGTGCTGGGTTTAAATAATAACTAATTGTTTCTTTCAAAATTAAGAACTTACTAGCAGCTACATCTGAAATTTATGCTATTTCTCTCTGGCGCGTAGTGGACGCTTTGACTGATGCGCTACTATGATCGGGTGGATTCGCTGTGCTTGGATTACGAGGAGTACCAACTCTATTTCTAGCTTGGCCTTGACCGACTGTCTGTGAACTCCGAAGAGCAGATCGAGATACTCTAGTACAATCTCTAATAAAGTGTCCAAGTTCACCACAATTGTAGCAGGCTCCAGTGGCCTTACGACACATACCCCCGTGTAATTTGCCACATACCTCACAGACACGGATAGGGTAGGAACTTCTGATTCTTCACCGATTGGTTCTCGATTGCTTTTGCCCTAAAGATTTGCCTCTGTCATATCCATGAGTTCGGGGTTCCTCAAATTCTTTTCTCTTCCCCAAATGACTATTCGAACTCTGACCCATAGGTTTCTTACTCTTCTCTATTTCACACTGCCCTTGTGGAGGTTGGGTCTGTACTTGGCCTTGGGCTGACAGACTATCAGCCATTTTTTGAAAGAAAGTGGCCATTTGTTAGGCCATTTGAGTGGTAATTTGTATCGGTAGAACTGGTACAGTCGAATTTTCAACACTCTGGGGAGCTGGGGCCTCCCCTTGTGCCTCAACTGTAATTGTTTGTTCTACTGGTTTATCTCCCCTTTCCATTTCTATTCACATAATCTTCTTTTCCCGAGACAACCTATATAAGGAGATTTCTCTCCGTCAATTCATATTTATGATGCAAATGTACTATATGTATCAAACATTTGAGCAGTTGCATTTACCGATAAAATATTTCAAATTCACAGTTTAAAATTTACTTTAAAACCATTGCTTTGATACCACTAAACATGTCACACCCTGCTCCTCTGCAAGACATAACATGATCCCGTACGCCCACCGGTAACCCATTAAATATACTACAAGGGATTTTAAAATAATTTTCGTTCATTTTAAACTAGTGAGTAGATTTTTTTTTTCACAAATATTAAAACTTTTAATTGACTTTAAGTCACAAATCAAATTTTTGGATATTTAAAACTACCGCAATTTTTACAAAAATTTCGGCAGAGTATCGACTGTATTTTGAGAAAACTGTTTTTCAAAACCTAAAAAGAAACACACTTCCAATATTTTTACTCAACCATAACTTCAATACAAATCAATTTCATCTCAATTCCATACAAGAACTCAATTTGCAATCAAACACAATTTATTTAAACCAATACTGAAACTTCTCATTTCAGTCTCACAATGTTAAATGTAAAAGAAATAATTGATCATTTACAAAATACAAAAATTTAATTATTTACACTGATTACAAAACTCAGAAATAAATTTGAATATTACAATAATTTACATTTTAATTACATACCCAAAATAATATTACAAAAGTTCTTGTACAACTGCTCAAATAAAATACATACATATAGTTACATGCATACATCAAAATCTAATGTACAAGGGTATACCTCTCATATACCCGAAGCTAATTCCAATGGGTCTTCAAGGTGTAGCTATTGAAAATCTCACTCGGCTGCTCTATCTTTACTTTTACCTGTGACAGCATACAAAGCTATTGCTGAGTGGTGAACTTAGTGATGCACAACCATTATTTAAAACATAATATACAATACTTTACCAAAATATTAGCAAAGAATTTGGAAATCTTGAAATTCAATCAAAATTTCAAAAATCAAAATATTCATTGTCAATAAAATAAATCATTCGTTAAAATGACTGTGCTCAAGGAATTCAATTTATCAAATCATAACTGAACATTTAAATTAATTTCAGTAAATATATGGAAACAAATCTTAATTCTAATAAAATCAATTATGCATAAATTCCATTTGAAATTACAATTCTTACTTTTCAAAACTCATTTTTTATCTCACTAACTATGCAAGACTAATCCGTAAGGGTCATCTTCCGGGCGATTCTAACTCCCTATGGTTGGGGAGGTTGAATCGGGATTCTAAGTCCCTATGGTCGGGGAGGTCGAATCATCGTGCATAGTACACAACACAATAATAAAACTTCCGAAAGGGCCAACAAAAAACTTAGATCTAACCTCTAATAAGAGGAGAATCTAAGCCTGTGCACATACCGTTGTATTCAAAACAAAACAAAGCTAACTCCATTGTCTCCTCAACAAATGAGAGAGATGGGTAATAATCTAGTCAAGCATCTATAGTGAGATATAAAATAATATCATAAATCTCTTTGTCCTTTTTGTAAGCATAAATCATAATACAATTCAATTCAATATCAATTTCAATATCCAATAATTTTTATACTCATCACAATTCAAAACAAATTTTATCCATTTCCCATGTCAAGTACATTGCAATCAAAATTTTTCTAAAGCTAACTTTATTCAATTCATGACAAAATAAAATCATAACTAATTTCATTTTCCAAAACTAAACTCATTCATACCATAACACATTTCAATAATTGTTGAGATAGATTCAATATTTGATAAACTTAATACAATAAGAAATAAAATCATTTAGTTAAAAGACATATGAAGAAACATAACTAATAAAATACTAGTTGTGCACAAACCTCTTTTGTCAACTCAATTTACTCAAACTTTCGTTTCTCCTTCGACGCTCCCTTTTCAACTAAAACAAATAAATTTAAAGTACTTCAGGATCTATTTCTAATACTTAAATTCCAACAATTTCTTTGAAGACTTATCCTACCCATTATGGTTTATAATTTTTGAGTCCTTTGCATTTTTGTGTATCGTGATACTATTCATGGCACTATTCAAGTCAAAATATTGACTTTTCCATACTTAATAGGTTTATTAATTCTAATTGCACTCATATACCATATTTTGAGTCATGTTTTTGTTAGCATTAATTGCTAAATTCAATTCAAAGTCTATTAGGGTTTAATCTCAAAATTTAAGTTTTGGGTTACTTGTTTGTACTGTTCTATTGGTCTGTCTACAGTGGAATTTTGGCCAACTTTCCTTCATTAAAGTTGTTCCTTAATGTCTCTTCTTAAAATCCCTTTTTGAATCATTCCATTTGGAGTTTTGTAGCTCAAGTTATGGCCATTTTCCTAATATTGGCCGGATTTGTATCTATCCAGAATTCTAAGCAGGTTTTTGGTTCTGGCAGTTTTGGGCAACCAATTTTGGGTGGCAAAATGACTTGGTTATAAGCAGAATTTGGGTTTGTGTTCTTCATGAAAGTTGTAGTACTATGTCATAGCTTTTTGATGGTTCAAAAATCAGGTCACTTGGACTGCGTAGACCAAGTTATGGCCAAATGAATAAATACTGTTCATTTGGTCATTTTTGTACAGTGACAGTGTGCCAATTTCAGATTTGACCTAATTGTTCATTAACTTAGAGTCACTTTCTGGGCATGGTTTCTACATAAAAATTGTGTCATTATGTATCTATTTTCATTCTCAATTGGCCTCACACCAATTGGGTTGGCAAAATTTCAGTTTTGGTCCCTGAAAGGGACCTAGGCAAACTGCCAGATTGGGACCCCTAACCAATCCGAATTGCATTTCATTTCTACTCATTAAAACACATCCCAAATGACTCCAAATGACCATTTAAAACCTCAATTAGGTTCCATTACATCAATTACCAATTTTCTCTAAATTTTTCCCCAAACCCTAAGTGCCAAGAACCCTAATTATGTAATTCATGCAACTAATAAGATTAAAGTGCATAATCTTAATCTACATACATATTCAACTTCCCTATCACTTTAATTTCATCAAACTCAAGTAATTTCTACCTCCCTATAGGCTGGTCGAAATTCACTACTAGTCCCCCATAATAGTTTTGTTTACATTTTCCATAATTTCTAAGTCTATTCAACTAAATAAACATAAATTTAACTAAAGATCACAAGTTTAAGTCACTAACCTTACTTTGGATTTCAATTCTTCAATTTCTTCACTTTCTTCCTTTCCTTTCTTCTTCAAGCTTCTTTTCAAGTTTCCAAAGTAAGGAAATTCAAGAATTTAGGAGAATTTATAGGGAATTTTTAGGGTTTGTGAAGCTTGAAATCAAGCTTCAATGGACGTTTTGGAAGAGAGACGGGAGAAAGAGGAAGTGGACGGCAACTATGGTGAGGAAGACAACAAGTTTTTCTTTTTAATTTTATGTATTTATTTGCTTTTTGACTTAGTAAAAAATTAGAGAAATTAAATTCCATTTTTGACATCATGGGTGATGTCACCAAGGTGATGTCATAAATCTTTTTCTTTTCTTTTTCCTTTTTCCTTTATCTTTCTATAGTTCTTTAATTTAATTCTATATTTTGAAATTTTCATTTCTCTAATTTTATTGGGCAGTTAGGTCAGGAGTCACCTCTAGGGGTGAATTGACCAATTTGCCCCTCGCCAGTTTGATCCGGTTTGCAAATAATTCAGTGTTTCTTCCGAAATCCTGACCTAATTATTTGATCTGGTTCTGCACCTTTTTCTGTGATTTTCGCATTTCCCCTAGCTTCACAATTTTTCTTAGGACTGCGGTGTCACAATGCCCCATACGAATTTAGGGTTTTGACTGATCTCGTAGTTACTTCCCGGTGCGGTCACCCATTGCTGTGACCCCCGGCTCATTTAACCTTTTATGTTATATTTTTCTGATCTGTATTTAACCTTCTAATAATCACTACTAATTTTCATTCAGGGCTTTTCTAGATGTTTTAAGCATAGTTCTAATCCTCTTAATTGTCCGGACTGACACCCATCACCAGAACAGTGATTTGCACAGGACTATGCCTTTAGGGTGTTACATTCTAATTGACATGTTAATTGATCCAACTCATACATATATGTCTAGGCATACAAGGGCAAATTTAATGTTCTTATGTGTTTATAAATTTTAATATCTTATCACTTGAGTTATTCATGCTTCATAGTATTAGTACACTATTCATGGTGGGAACATAAGTCCCAATGACTTGTTCATGTAGTTCATGTGATCATTAAACCATTTACATTAAGTTATTTTCACATTTCAAGTCATTTGCGAAAGATTCAAAATTTCTAGAATTGAGGTTGTAACTTTCCCTAGCAATTTGGCCAAGATATAAAATCTGTTTGGCCATACTTTCTTTATGGAAGTTGTTTCTTTATGTCTTAACTTTATTTCCCTTTTTGAATCATTTAATTTCAAGTTTTTTAGCTCTAGTTATGGCTATTTTACCAAATGCTATTTTAGGGTACTAACCCTATACTTTCCATGTTACCAGAAATTCAACAAGTTTTTACAACTAGATTCTGAGCACCTTAGGCTCTGAATTGACTTTAGGTCTCTGAAATAAAGTTTTAGACCTTTATCTTAGATTTCTAAATCTTTTTGAATCACCTCATTTGAAGTTTTCTAGGAGAACTTATGACCTGTTAAGTATCCGGAGGTCATGAGGCTAGTCTGCTGAATTTTAGAATTTCCAGCTTTGTTACTACTAAATTGTCCTAACAATTTCTCTAAGTTGCCTTAAGTTCTAGGTTCTGGTCAAAAGAGAAAAGTTTTAGTTCTATGTCTTATGAGAATTTTAGCTTTGGAATCACTACATTTTCAATTTTGTAGCTTAAGTTATGGCATTTTTACCAAAACTAGTCAAGTACCCAAAATTCAAGATTTTCAGGTTTGGTTCAGGTGCAGGCAGATTTACTGATCCAAATTTTTCCAGCAATTTGGTTTGAGTTAAGTTCATAATTTGGCTTTAAGTTCTTCATATGAAATGTTCTCCTCTATCTTAGGTTTCCATTGATTTAAGAATCAGGTCAATTAGAGTTTTCTAGAGTGAGTTTTGACAAATTTAAGATTATTGTTCACGTGGCTAATTCTGCTACTGTCAAGAATTGCCATTTCGGATTCAAGGTTAAATTAAGGTAACCTATGGTCATTTCCTGGGCAGGCTTTCTTCATGAAAGTTGTGGCATTATGTCATAGATTTCATCTTCAATTGGCCTCGTACCAATTAGAGCTATGTAACTCTACTTATGCTCATGCAAATCTGTTGGACTCAGGGTTCTAGAATTCAGCATATTGACCAATTTCCAATTCATTAATTCTACTCAACAACCAACCTCATTTCATAGTCAATACACATAATTTGGTTAATATTTAGCCTCAAAAACATTAATTTCATGCCATATCACAAAATCCCTAATTTTCCAAAACCCTAATTTCCCAATTCCTAATTTCATGCTAATCTCATGCAATCCAATATACCATTCATGTATATCACTTTACCCAAGCTAGAATTCAAGTATAATTTCAATTAAACACATCAAACTCTCCTTCCATAAGTTGGCCGAAATTCATTTCCCTCATACATGCATCTTTTCCTTCAATTTTCATGAAATTTTCCCATATTCAAACTTAAATTCAAGTAAACTACAAGAATTTAAGATGAAAGTGCACATACCTCAGTTGAGAGATTTTTTCTAATTCTTCAAACTTTCAATTCTTCAAACTTTCAATTCTTCAATTTCTCTTCTTCTCTTTACTTCCAATCACCAAATGGAGGTCTAATACCAAGGTTTCTCAAGTTAGGTCATGAAATTTATGGAAGAAAATAAGGTTTTGTAAGCTTGGAATTTGAATTAAAATGGAGGAAGAGAGGGCTAGGGTGGGGCGACAAGGAGGGGGTTGAAGGAGAAGAAGATGAGAGCTATTAATTGTATTTTTGTCTTATGTGTATTTGTCTCATCTTAGATAGTTATAATTTTTTTATTATAAAGAATATAATTTTAATAATTCCCTTATTTCCTCATATGTCCCTTTTTAATATTTCCATACCACTTTCATATTTTAGAATTTATTTCCAACATTTAATCTGACATAATTAATTGTCATTTAGGTCAAAAATCAACTATAGGGTGAATTGACCAAAATGCCCTTCATTGGGTTATAGTCCATCTTTTTCATTAATTCCGATGTTTTCCATAACCCAATGGTTACTTGATTTTTATTATGCTTATTTCGAATTATTTTTCATCTTTAGTCCTCAAACTAACTTTGAATAGTACTATTCCCTGACTGAAAATGGTACTATTTAGAGCTCGAAAAATTCGGGGTGTTACATTCATGGTCGGAGATTTAGTTCTTAAATGAGATGACATCACAGGAGGACTAGCTAAAGCAGGAAAGTTAGGATGCAATTGGATCAGGCCTTATGTAATTTAAAAAGTTACATGCCTAGGAACTTACAAGTTAGCCGAGACAAGTGGGAAAATACCACCCTGAACTTTGAATATCTGTAATCTTTGAAAGTATTATCAATAAAAGAATTCTTTTCTCAGCTTTTTAAAGTTCTCAAGGGTACTTAGCCCATCCTTAGTGATTGTTCGCTAGGCTAAATAAATATAAGGGTGCTTAGCCCATCTACGATGATAGTCCATTAGGCTAAATAATCTAAGGATGCTTAAGCCCATCCACAGCGATAGTCCACTAGGATAAATAATCCAAGGGTGCTTAGCCCATCCACAGCCCATCCACAGTGATAGTCTGCTAGACTAAACAATCTAAGGGTGCTTAGCCCATCCTTGATGATAGTCTGCTAGGCTAAATAATCTAAGGGTACTCCACTCATCTACGATGATAGTTTGCCAGGCCAAAAAAAAATATGAGTATCTATTTATAAAGTTCAAACTAAGGATGCTTAGCTTAACCACTTAGCTTGACCACCAGACAACTATGTCTTTCTAGAAACTCGTTAATAAGCTAAGAATAAAAGCACTCACAAAATTGAATCAGCAAGGTAACTGTAATTTATTTTTTTGAAGGAAATTCAATTATTTGTTCGTTCATCATTTTTTAAGATTATTGGTAGACTGAACATTTTTTACTTGCAAAATCCCTTATCAATTACCCCTTTTAATTATCGATAAAACTCGCTCGGCCTGTGGGTCCAAATGTTTAAATCACAAAATAAATGCAAAAGTATGGACAAAAGGAACTATTTTTTGTTCACAATAAAAGTATTTTTTACAAGTTTTTATTTAGGCAGAGAGGCCTACATCATCGCCTCCACCCCCCTTCCCATCCTCTTGCTCTTTCTCTCCTTCCCCACTCCCAAGGTTTCTACCTAGGAGAAATCATCCACTGGGTAGCGCTTTCGCAACTTGACGACCATGTAATTTTGGGACGTAACATAGATTTTAGCTATTTGGTCATCGATTGTAGCTAGCTCCCCATCCAGCACCTCAATTTTCTTTGTTAAGTTAGCTTGCATGGACGAGTGACTCTCCTGAGTAGCAGCTAATTCATCTTAAAGAGTAGCAAATTGTTCTTTCACCTTTTGAAGTTTGCTCTCTAAGTCTTTGGCTCACTTCTTAAAAGTAGTCGCAATGTCAACAAGCAAGTTTAGTTCGATCTCTTGAGAACAGACCTGACCATGTAACACCCGGTTCCTTTCCCTAAAAATCTGAGTGCATGCTAGTTGCTCCATTAGTAGAGAAACTGAACGAAGGGCTAAGTCGTTATCATGCTGCGCCCCCCCCCCCCAGCAAATCTCAGTCGAGCAGCAATGCATGCTTCTTAGCAAACCAGTTGGCGAGCTTCCACAACTGATTCACTGGACAATGCCTACTCAACCTACTGTCTACGGGGTGAAGGAGGTGGAGCTACAACGTCAACCTAATCAAGCTCTTGTTGAGAAGTCTAGGTCTCTAGAGTTGGGACATTTGGGGGAAGAGAAGGAGGATCAATCATCACTCTCTTTGGGTCCACAGGAGAAGTATCTTCAGCAGGACGAGTAGCTTTCTTCTTTTTCTATATTAGCTACTCGATGTTTTCGCTTGGCTGCCTATCTCTGCTTAAAGAAAAAAATTTCAATAAGTAAAAATAATTAAGAGAAAAAGCAATAGTGTTTACCTCAAGTGGCATGTTATTATAATGCTCAGCCACCATGAGATCCCCGGTCACATAGGTCGATTCCCACTATCTGGCCTTAACATCAAGTAGCGCCTTTATTGATATCTTCTCTTCCTAAACAATGGTTTTTATTTCCCTAACTACCACCTTTCCCTCGGCGTCCAATCTCAATTTTTCAGTTCTTTTGTCCACTAGACAGTTCCAAGACATCTGGATCCCACCCCAATACTCCTCAACTGTATCTTCTATATAAAAAAAAATTTATCCTTCTATTTCTTCAACAAAGACGGAGGGCCAACAAATAATCCCATCCCTTTCTGGGCATGGAAGTGCTAGTACTCCTCATTTTCTCAAACGTTAAGTTAGAAAAAGAGGAAGATACAAGTAGATGCATGCAACCTCCTCCTTCTGCATGATGTTTGGAATTCAGAAAGAAGTCTCCACGAATTAGGGTGCATTTGAGGGACAGATAGCTAGTAATACTTCAAAACTTCTACATCTAAGGGGTTGAACTGCAATTGCAAACCAGACTTCAACTGTTCTTCGTATATTGCCACGTTAACAAAGCAAAGTACTATCGGCTCCCCCGTTAGCTCTGGTGAGTGAGAGCCGGTATCATTCGGTATTTATCCCATAGGATTTAAAGAAATCTAGAAGATCCCACCTGGACAGAAAGGACACCATCTTAGGAAACCCCCCCCCCCCCTTGGCATATTCACACTAGAGGAACTGCCTCTATATTCAAAATCGGACTAATGGCAGTTGGACCCATAACCTCTGGAGACTCCACAACTTCTACCAAATTTTGATCAAAGAACAGTTTGTGAGTACTTGAGTCTTGGCTATAGAAGATGATAGGTGACCTAGGAGTGCCACTCAAGTCACCGATATCACTCAAATCGCTCATATTGTCAACGTAAAACAGGAAGAAAAAGGAATAAGTTAAGGAAAAGCACAAAACAATACCTTCACTGGAGTAGCTAAAGCACCAAAGATAGGAAATAAACACCACTGAAAATCACAAAGAAAAGGCAAGAAAGATAAAATGATAACACAGGAAAGATAAAAGAGGAAAGAAAATGAAAAATGAGTTTTTAAAGAGGGAGAGAAAGGGCAATAAATGACTTCGAAGTACGAATCGTCGCCTGCCACCTTTTCACTTATCAAGGAAAATTTAAATGATGACAGCTTACGTTAGAAATACCATTGAAGGAGAGCCTGATAGCTATCCCTAAAGGATACAACACAATAGCTGAAAAAGAATCGCATGCAAACAGTCAGGTCCCATCCCAGCCGGACGAACAAACAACACAAACATAAATGTTTGCAAAGATTTGAGGAGGGGGGACTAATAATATTATCCACCCAAAAACCATGTCAAATAGTCAAATTTATGTCCAGTGTGAAAGTAAAAAAATCAAAATTGTGTCTAACATGGAAGTGAAAAAGTCAAATAATATTTAGATGATCAAAAGTTCTAACAAGCCGAGCAAAACAAGACCGAACAAAACCTTCGGTCATCTAGCAAGGTGAACAAAAGTTATACTGAGTAGCAACCACACCAATAATCAAGCAGAGCCTAGATCTTATTGACCGAGCAATAATCACACCAGCAATCAAGCAAAGAGCGGATTTTATGGAGATAATCTTAGAAATATAGCCAAGATCACTGCCATAAATGAAGCAATGGCTATTTTCCTAAAAAGCCTATAAATATCAACCAAGTGATTAGAAACATGTATGCATACTCATTTTACAATTCTTTTCAACTAGTTCTTTAACGTTTTCTGAATACTCTTAATCAAAATCTTTGACTTGGACATCAAAGTGGCCTGCCAGTAGGCCATCCAACTCATCTTTTTTTTCTTATTGCAGGATTATGTGGTATCAGGACTAGGACACAAAGACCTCCGATAGCATCAATTAGTATGACTAGCTATGGTGGGGATGCAATGGGTAGCGTACTATGAAAATCACTCTATCCAAATCCGATTAATATTCTCAAAATCTGAATCGTTTTAAATTCGATTAAAATTTATTCTCAACTATCCAAATTCGTCTTAAATCCCATTAATATTATAAAAAAAATCTAAAATCATTTAATTTTATATATTTTAATTAATAATCTACATAAAAAATTATTTTGATTAATAATTTATATTTTTAAAATTTAATAATTTTATAAAATATTTAAATTCCATTTTATATAAATAAAATATGTAAAAATATATAAATATTATTATGAAAAAATATATTTTATATTTAATTAAGTATTTATATAAATGGATTCAGATACTCAAAATGTAAAATTTGAATCTATCACAAATATTATTTTTTTAAATCTAAACCCATCGCAGATCTAATTATATATTATCCAAATTCATCATATTAGAATTCGATCGAATCGAGTACCTATAAAAACTCAACTCATCCAGATGAGTAAGGAAGTGAATTTATCCATGAATGCTTAAGGATTAATGGCACACAGGTGCCATGAATTCGGGTGGAACATCATCCTTTGTTGGCCTCCACTCAACGCATAAGCTAATGACTAGTTTATAAGAAACGCAGAGCAGGAATTAACGATTAGCTAATTAAATTGAATCAAAATTTTCAATTAATCAAAATTTTTAGCATTTTTAAAATATTAATTGAATTAATTTTTTTAATAAAAATAAAAAATATTTTAATTTAATTACTTTATTTAGTTCATTTACTGTTTCAATGTTAACTCAACGAATAGTAAAAAATTAAAATTTTTAGAAATTATTAATTAAGGTGAATTGAACTGAACTAATAGTTAAATTATACTTTACTAAAACAACCAAACTTAATAAATCTATTAATTAAATTATAATTTATTTTAAAAATTGGCAATTTATTGATAAGTGTCATATATAAATACAACATAACCTAATATATATATATATATATATATATATATATATATATATATATATATATATATATATATATAAACAATTAAAAACTGTTTTTTAGAGGTTATCTAGGTAGAATAGAATAATTTTATAGATAATAACATGTCATTTTTCATTTTAATTGATTAAAAATACCTTTTGCAATATTTATTGTAACACCCCAAAATTTTAAATTTTATTATTTTATGAGTATTATTGATACTTTAATTTTATTTAAATTTTAAGAAATTATTTGAGATTTTCTGGATTTTAAAAATCGGGTTCGATTTTCCGAAAATATAAACTTTGATGATTTTTAAAAATTTATTTAAAGACCACGTGGCAAAACTAAAAATATATTTGGAGTCTACAAATTTTTCTGAGTTTTCTAGAATTTTTTCGGAATTTTTGGACCTCGTTTTCGGTCCCAAGGCAGAGTAAAAATTTAAAATTTTGTATCCTAAATCGAACCGGCCTAATCGAACCGAACCGGATCAGACCGGTCTTCTTCTTTTTCTTCCTCCTCCCCGCGCGCGTCCCGACCTCCCTCCCCTTCTCTCCCGTTTTCTCTCTCCTCCCTCCTCCCCTTGTCGCGCCGCCACCTCCCCTGCCACCCCAGCTCGCAGGCGCGCCGCCTCACCCCTCTCCCATGGCCGGTCGCCGCCTGGAACGCCGGAAAACGGTGCCCGAAGCGACGCGACGCGCAAGCGCGCCGCTTCATCTTCCCAGTCGAAATTCGGCCCATCTGGCCACTAATCGGACCGGGTCTTGTGTCTAAACTCATTTAATCGTCGAGAGCTTTCCATAGACACCAAGAACACAGAAATCCATTTAGCGATTTGTCCAATTTTTACTCAGAAAGTTTTAGCCCATTTTGACTTTCGGGCTAGATTTCTCGCAAACCGTGAACCCCACGAGAAAACCGAGAGCACCAGAGCGCTCCACTCGTCGAGAGCTTCGCGGGGATATAAATTTCAAAATTTTTTGACACCGTTTTTCGGTGGGTCCCACGGAACTTGGCAGTATTTTTCCGAGCATTAAATGAGCTTAGAAAATTTCGTAAATTTTATGTACTAACCCCTGTGTTGTGGGCTTCGTATAAGTATCCTCAATTCGCGGAAATTCGACAGCTGTCTGGGTCTGTGAATTTCCGGCCGCATGCACCGCCAGGAAAAGTCTCCGAACTGGATCGAGGTTTTGGCTACCCCACCATTGTCAGACATCCCGAGCGCGTTCCTGAAGTCGGAATCGGCAAAGGTAAACCCGAACCTTGCTTTTTCATAATTTTCTAGTGCTTAAATAGGATTAAAAATCCATAAAATATTCGTGGTAGCTCAGAAAATTATGATTCTTTTTGCAATAGCCTAGTAATATTGCTAAGGACCGCGGGGCAAAGTTTTAAAATTTTTAGAGCTTGTTTGGGTAGTTTTTTAAAAAATGATCAATTATAAGGACTAAATTGAAATTTTACATATTGTGATGGATGACTGATTTGATGGGCCCAGGAGGGGCTGTGTGATGTGATTGAATTGTGGATATATGAGTTGCGAATATAGAAGTGTGTTTTGAGCCCTTTTGCAGGTTGGGTAGGTCATAGGTATAGGGGAGACTCTGCCGGATTTTCGGCACGACTTAGGACGTATTTGGTCTTTTCATGATTTGTATTGAGTCAATTGTGTTAAATAATTGTAATGTAATTGTCAGGTGAGCCAGGACAGCCTTCTTCTTTCGCCCAGCCGCCACAGTGACCGCTGTCAAGTCTGTGAGTAAAATATTAATTTTAATTGTAATTTCGATATTATTATATGTTTAAGCATGCCCATGCATCACTTATATGTATGTATCTATGTAGTTAAACTCTAGGCACGTTTTATGTTGCATTCATAACTGTTAAAGTACCATGGATGTTGTTGTGGTAATTTGGCGCAGTGTGTGTGCGTTGGCGTGCGTGTGATGTGGTGTGTACTATGGATAGGACGGGTAGTCACGGCTTTAGATCTTCGCTAGGACCCGATCCTTCGGGGGTAGTTACGGCTTGAGTTCTTCGCTGGGACCCCGATTTGGTTTATTAAGCGAAGGTCCGGCTTGAGTTCTTCGCTGGCACCAGGTTGGATTTAAGAGAGCTGTATAGGGGATCAGCTCCCATATATTATGATTGATATTACTGAGTGTGTGAGTGCTCCAAATTACTTTTTTGCTGTTATGATGTGAATTATTGCTGATGTTGCATTTCACTCTACAGGGTGCATTAGTTTCAGATAGTTATAGAGATTATGGTTAAAATTAATATTTTACTCTTTGAGTCGAACGCTCACTCCTGTTCAATATTTTTTCAGGCCACAGGAGGATATTTTTGAGGTTAACCTGCTTTCTCCCTCGCAGGTTATTTATTCATGTTTGTGTAATTCTATAAATTTCTAGAATTTCCGCATGTGTTAGAAATATTTAATTGATTTGGGTCTGTAATATAAATTGTTATTTTGGACCTGTAAAATTATTATCACATGCATGTTTGATAGACTGGATGAGGGAGCTGAGCTCCCATTTATTTTTATGTTGATATGAGTATGTGGAGGGTGAGCTGAGCTCCCCAATTGAGTATTTTATTTTGTTTACAGGTCGGGTGAGTCAAAAACTCCCCGTTGAAAGGTCCACTTTATGGCCGGACTCTGTCCGGTTGATTTCTTGAAATTGGGCCCAAATGGGCCTTAGAGTTGGGTTAATGAATAGTTAGGCTTACTACGAGCCTCGAGGGCTTTAGGTTGGCCCAGGTTCTAGTGCCGGTCCGGCCCATAGGTTGGGTCGTGACACTTATCTTTTGGAAACTTGCTATTTCTATGGTATATAGAAGAGTTTAAACCATCACATGAATGAAGAAATCAACTGACCAATCAATTAATGAAAAATCATTACTTGTACTTAATCAAAGATTCAAAATCTCTAATAAAAAGAAATCAACGATTTACGCTGTATTTTAAACTTTTAGAGATTCGCTATCAAATATAATAACAAACAGACTCGATTAGATAGTAAAATACAAAATCTAGTAATGGGAGAAAAATCTAAATCTGTTATTAATAAATACAAATTTACAGAAATGAATTTAAATTTATTCTAAATGAAGATAAATTTAGGAGTTTATTGAAAAAATAATAAAAGAATTGGTTTAGAGGTAGTTACCGATCTCATTAATAATCTTGTTAATAATCCTTTAAAGAAGAGATATAAAGAAGAAGAGTAAAAGAGGAGAGGAAGAGACGAGTAAATTGTACTTTATTAAAATAACTCAAGTTAATTGATGTAGTTGGATTTTTCAGTTGAAATTATAGGACATCCTAATGCAGAGGCATTCTAATAATTGAATGCAATAATTAGGGTGGTTTTCTTTCTTGATTTAGATTAGTGTGCCTTTTAAATGCACTGCACTTGTCAATTTCAAATTATCTTGAGCTATCTATCTCCGAGCAAGTGGAATGCATTAAATCTAGAATGAGATGGAGTGGCAATAACAAAATTAGATAAGGTTTAGCTAGAGCTCAACAAGTTACCATTAATGCAAGAAAAGTTTTTTTGTGGTTACGCTTGGAGTGTCTTAAACATCATGAATTGCTTAAATTTATGAGAAATAAATAAAGGGGTAACAACTATCAACTCAATTTTATATAAAAAAAAAAGTTTAAAAATTATTAAATTAAATATTTATATTAAAATTTACATACTTGTTATATAAATTTTAATTTTATATAAATTTAAATATAAATATTTAATATAATAGATACAAAACCTTCTCGTGTTAAATTGAGTTTATATCAACAGTACCCATAAAAAAATAATTACAAGTCAAGAATCCCACTGGTAGAGAGGGGTTACCTAATCATCTTAGCTAAATTAGATAAATATCACACATACTTACTTAATTTTATAAGTATTTTTATGAAAGTTATTAAATTTTAAATATCTTTTATAAAATTTACTGAATTTTAATTTAATTTCATAAAAGTTACTATTATCGAAAAATTTCATGTTAAGCTGGCCTGTTAATTATTTTATAAATAAAATTATCTTGTCTTATTAATTTAAAAAAAAATACATAAAATATATTCAGCTATCCTCGTCATCAAATCTATCCATTTTCTTTATTTTTTCTTCATCAATAACTACTAATTAGATAATTTTATTTATAAAATAATTGACAGGTCAATAAATTATTCTAAAATTCTTTAATTTTTAATTATAATAACTTTTATGAAATCAAATTAAAATTCAGTAAATTTCATAAAAAAAAAATAAAATTTAACGAATTTGATGAAAAGCACAAAAATTAAATGATTGCGCATAATAATTACCCTATCTAAATCTAATTATCACATGCAAGTTCATTTAATACAAGCATTAATCAACACACCCAATAAAAATTAAAAAAAAAAAAAGTAGGTTTGCTTTTCCATCCAAGAAGTTGGGAAATAATGCAGCTTTTCTCTTATACACTCAAACTCGTTCCCATTAGAAAGTCAAAATTGATGATGTACAAGTAAGATAAAATGACAAGAAACTTATTGCCACAAACAATGTTAATTTTGGGATTTTATTTTTCTTCCCATGCTTAAGCTCTAACCCTATGATTGAATGAGGAAAATACCCACGAGGGACTTACCAATTTCTACAATTTTTTCTTTTGCATGTTTTTAAAATCATTGACAAAGTGGGAAGGTTCTGAATTCAAATGTCTCTATTTATCTATTTTAATATTATTTTTTTTTTATAAAAAATGAAGATATCTATTATTGTGTAGCCTACTAAGTTATTATCTAATCTATTATACCGTCATAAAATTAAAAAAAAAAAATGACAATGCTCTTCTTTTATCTGATTTTATGTACTTGATGAGAAAAAATTGATACTTTTTATTTATAACAGAAGAGGTTTCAATTATTAAATTAGTTTTAGCCTTTTAGGTTTTATTTTAAATAAATTATTTGTAGAAAAAGAATTTAATTAAATTCTCACATAATTATATTTAATTTCTATTTTTTAAAATTTTTATTAAAAAATTAAATTATTTTATTTCAATAATAATAATTGATAAAAGAAAATTAATTAAATTAAATTCTCATAAAATTTTAAATTCCAAACAGTATAATGCTGGTTGTGTGGACGTAATTGCCCACTCAAATCTTTTAATACTACTGGACACATTATATATAATCATTTAAATTCAAATTCTAATAAAAAAATCATTCTAGGTATTTAAAAAATAGTTTGAAAAAAATTATTTTATTATTTTAGTATTTTAATGACTAAAATTTATTAAATTTAATTTTAATTATTTTTTTAAAATTTATTTAATTGAATTTTAATTATTTTTTAATACTTTCTAAATAATATATTTAAAAAAAAATTCTTTTCTCATTGGCAATATAGAGATGTGAAGAAAGATCTATATATGATTTTTATCGATTTAGAGAAGGTCTATGATAGTGTTTCAAGAGATGTCTTATAGAGAGTGTTAGAATAAAAGATAGTATCTATTAGGTACATACAAGTGTTGAAAGATATGTATGAAGGAGTAACTACTATTGTGCACACAGTGGGAGGGGACACAAGAGATTTTCCTATCTCAGTTGGATTACACCAAAGTTCAACTATAAGCCCTTATCTTTTTTACATTAGTTTTAGATGAATTTATGAAATATATACAAGAGAGTATACCTTGGTACATGATATTTACGGATGATGTAGTTCTGATAGATGAGATTCGAGAAGGAGTCAATAGAAAGCTAGAGCTTTGAAGAAGTACTCTAGAGTCGAAGGGCTTTAAGTTAAGTGGAACGAAGACAAAATACATGCATTGCAAGTTCAGTGAAAGCTGAACTGGTGATAGGAAATGAGTTTGTTTAGGTGGAGTGGTACTGTCCCAAAGTAATCACTTTAAATATCTCGGCTCAGTTCTTCAAGTAGACGGGAGATGTGAGGAGGATGTTAGTCACAGGATTAAAGCCGGATGATTGAAGTAGAGACGTGTCATGGGAGTTTATGTGATTGCAAGATTCCCAATAAGTTAAAGGAAAAATTTTACCGTACAGCCATACGTCCGGCCATGTTATATGGTAGTGAGTGTTGGGCACTAAATGAGTTGTATGTGTCTAAGATAAGAGTTACGGATATGAGAATATTAAGGTAGATGAATGGCCATACTAGACTAGATAAAGCCCGTAATGAGAGTATTAGAGAAAAGGTAGGAGTGGTGCCAATTGACGATAAGTTGAGAGAATGGCAATTAAGGTGGTTTGGTCATGTGAAGCGTAGACATACATAGGCTCCAACTAAACAAGTAGAGCACATTAGGTTAGAGGATAGAAAGAAAAGAAGGGGTAGACCTAAAATGACTTGGAGGAGAGTAGTACAACATAACCTAGAAGTATTACACATTTTCGAGGATTTAACCCAAAATCGTTTGAAGTGAAGAAAGAGAATCCATATAGCCGACCCCAAATTTTTGGGATAAAGGCTTAGTTGAGTTGAGTTGAGTATTAGCAACGCCAAACAAACTCATTAAAATTAAGGGCAAAATGGATATCATTTCAGCCATCTCAAGGTGAAGAGTTTTATCATGACCCAAATTATGAGTCGGACCAGTACTAGGACTTGGTTCACCATAAGGCTCCCAAAGCTCATAGTAAGCCTAACTGTTTTAGCCCAACCATGAAGCCCATACTCTAAGTCCCAATTCAATAAACTAACCAGATAGAGTCCAGCCATAACCTGGACTATCCAACGGAGAGTTCTTGACTCACCCGACCTGTAATCACAAAATATATCCATTTGGGGAACTCGGTTCACCCTCATAATTCTCAACATAACAATTATATCAAATAGAAGCTCAACTCCCTTATCCAAGATATATATTCATCCCATTCAACCATACATGCATAAATATAGGTTTACAATTTCAAAACAAATAATTTTTTATAGTCCCAAATTAATTAAAATACTTTTAACACATGCAAAGTTCTAGATTTGTAATTAATACTATATAATACTGATATTTGCTGCTAATAGACCTGCGAGGAAGGAAGCAGATTAATCATAAAATGAATTCTCCTGCATCCTGAAAAAAAAAAGGGGTAAATAGGAGTTAGCGTTCGAGTCATTGAGTAAGATATTGATTTTAAATACAATTCCTATAACTATCTAGGGCTAATACATCCCTAAGGATGAAATACAATATATATTAACATATTCAACCAAGTTCAAATAATATTCGCACAAAGAATAATTTAGAGCATTCACACAGTCGTGTGTCACATCAATTAAATATATATATATATATATGGAAGCTGATCCCATACACAGCTCTTGTAATTCCAACCTCTATCAGTGAGATCAACTCAAAACCATACTCACCCTGACTTATCACAAAAAGGATCGAGCCCCAAGCAAGACTAGCTCAAGTCGATTTGCCCATCCTACCCATACACAATATCACACCTCACGCACGCCGATACACGCACACAACTCTAAATTACCCTAAGGCGACACCTACATTAATTTCATCAAATAACAATGCCACACAAAGTGTGCCTATAATAGCTATATATATATATATATATATATATATATATATATATATATATATATATATATATATATATAATTATATGTGAATGCATGAGTATACCTTGTATTTATAATAATATTGAAATTATAAATAAAATCAATATCTACTCACAGTACACCGAGAATCACTGTGGCGGCTGAGTGGAGGAGGATGGCTAACCCTGATCACCTAAATAATTATATTATAAGGTTATCGGAATCAACTCAAAACAAGACTTTAAAGAGTTAAAAGAGACACCCTAATTTATATCGAAAATCCGATAGTATTTTTCCTGTATCTAGAACCTACCCAACCTACAAAGTAGCTCAAATTACACTTCTAAAGTCACAAGTAAACTCAATAGCATTACCTGGCCCCTCCTAGGCCCTCCAATCCAGACAAATATAGTCCAAAAATTCAATTATAAGACTTAAAACTGACATTTTGCAAAAGTCATTCAAACTAGCTCTAAAAATTTTAAAATTTTGCCTCATGGTCCTTAACAATGTTATAAGTCTATTGCAAAAAGAATTATTATTTTCTAGTCACTTATGAATATTTTATGGATTTTTATTCTAAATCCAGTACTAGGTAAATAAGGAAACTTAGAGTTCGGGTTTACCTACGCCGATTCTGACGCTTGGAACGTGTCTAGGGCATTTGAAAATGGTAGCAAGGACTATAATCATAGTACACTGTGTATCCTTCTCCACTCATTGGCAATATCAACACAGGGGTTGTAGTTAGACATTCCTTAAGTTTCTGAAAGCTTTCCTCACACTCGTCTGATCAAAAGAATAGGATATTCTTTCGAGTCAACCTGGTCAAAGGAGCTGCTATACTAGAGAAATTATGCAAAAAGCACCTGTAGTAGCTTGCTAAGCCTAGAAAAAAATTGCACTTTAGTAACCGTTGTAGGCTTAAGCCAATCAGTTATTGATTTAATTTTTTTGGGATCCACCTGAATACCTTCTCTAGAGACCACATATCCCAAAAATGAGATACTCTCCAGCCAGAACTCACATCATGAAAATTTTGCATGTAGCTGATGCTCCCTTAAGGTTTGCAATACCATCCTTAGGTGCCAAACATGCTCTTCCTTAGTGCAGGAATATATCAAAATGTCATCTATGAAGACAATGACAAAACGATCCAAGAATGGCCTAAACACTTTGTTCATTAATTCCATAAAGGCCGTTGGTGCATTAGTGAGCCCAAAAGACATCACCATAAGCTTATAATGACCATACCTAGTCTTGAATATATCCTCACCTCTAATCCTTAGCTGGTGATAACTTGACTGTAAGTTTATTTTTGAAAAGTACCTTGTTCCTTAT
This sequence comes from Hevea brasiliensis, assembly GCF_030052815.1. NCBI lineage: Eukaryota > Viridiplantae > Streptophyta > Magnoliopsida > Malpighiales > Euphorbiaceae > Hevea > Hevea brasiliensis. The sequence goes on along the minus strand of NC_079509.1, from coordinate 20,638,245 downwards.
AGCTGGTCAAACAGGTCATCAATTAAAGAAAGTGGATATTTGTTCTTAACTGCCACTTTATTCAACTGTTTATAGTCAATACACAACCTCAAAGATCCATTCTTCTTGCTCATGAATAGAATAGGAGCACCCTAAGGTGAAGTGCTTGGCCAGATGAAACCCTTTTCTAGAAGTTCTTGCAGTTGTTTCTTCAGTTCCTTTAACTCTGCTGGTAACATTGTGTAAGGTGGCATAGAAATGGGGTTTGTACTTGATACAATGTCTTTGCAGAACTCTATCTCCTGGTCTGGTGGCAATCTTGGAAGCTCCTTAGGAAATACATCCACAAATTCCCTGACAACAGGAAACATCTTCCACATTGATACCTTTAACAGATGTGTCCCTTACCATTGCTTAATAACCCTGGCATCCATGCTTCAACATCTTCCTGGCGCTAATGGCTGACACTAGGATGTACAGAGCCATGTTTCTGTTACCATCAAAGCTAAACTCTTCTACTCCAGGTATATGGAAATATACCTTTTTTTATTTCTGCAATCTAGGGTAGCATAATAAATTGACAGCCAATCCATCCCCAAGATCACACCAAAATCCATCATTGGCAAAGGAACCAAGTTTGTAGAGAGGATCTTTCCATCCGCTACCACTGGGTTACCCGAAAAAATCATATCTACATTTATGTTGTCACTAAGAGGGGTAGCTACAGACAAGGGACATTCTAAAGTTGTAGGATTCTTACCCAACCTTAAGGTGAACACAAGGGAAATAAACGAGTGTATAGCACTTGGGTCTATTAAAACATGAGCTTCAAAAGAACAGACTGGAAGAATACTTGCCACCACTGCATTTAAAGCCTGTGCATCCTAGTGTGTTAGAGTAAAAACTCAAGCCTATCCTCTGCCTTAAGATGCAAAACTCTGGAACTAGCTCCTACCCCCAGATCTACCTCCAAAGCTGTGTCCTCCTTGACCACGGCCTTATTGGCCACTGAACTATCTACCTGCCATGCTAGAAGTGCCAAGGTATAACTGGCAGGGTATATTAGTAATCGATCCTTGGGACCCCCTCAAATGCTCGCTGAATATGGGATATTCCCTGGCAAAGTGATCTTGTTGGCCACATTTGAAGCATCCACCAGAGCTTATCAAATAAGGCCCTGAGTGTACTCTCCCAAATTGTGTACAAGGTGCCAAAGAAGACCCTAAACTAGATTCAAAACTGCTGTAACCCAAACTCTGACAACTGTTAGGCCCATTGCCTGGCCTGAATCCTCTGGCTCTATGTTTGAGGCCTACTTTCTTATTTCTTCTGGCCTTTCCACTATGGTGACTTTGACTGCCACCACCCATGGTACTCATGTATGGCACACTTGATGAACTTTCAGCTTTATTTTTCTTTACTTTGCTCCCATCATCTCCCATATAACTAATTTCAATCTATCAGGCCCGATCAACTACCACATCAAATGGTTGGTCTGACAACATAGCCAAGTTTGCATACTTCCTGTCTAGCCCCTTTAGGAATCTTTTCATTTTCACGTGTTTTATGACCACTGCAGTAGGGGCATACCTGCTCTACTCTAAAAACTCAGAGGCATATTCATCCACTAATCTACCATTTTATCTTAAAGCCTTAAAGGCCCACTGCTTCTGATATTTGAAACTCTCTGGTATGAACCTATTTATGAATAGTTCCACAAACTGTGCCCAGGATAACCCCTCTATACAAGGAAGCACATAATTCGTCATCCACTGTCTAGGCGCAAGTCCCATCACATGCTGCACACACTCTATTAGCCTCCTGTTAGTCAATTGCAGCTCCACTCCTGCATGTTTGCAACAGTCCAGAAACTGATATGCATCATCTGTAGTATCATATGTACCAGGCACTAACTTATTGAAATTTATTATTTGCTTATAAGATTCCCCTCTCTGTACTGGGGGCTACTCCTATTGTGGAGGGAGGAATATATACTGCGCGATCATATCAATGGTCCTCTACAAACTAGCTAGTGTGGCTGTCATTAGATCCATAGGACCTTGGGCCATAAATGACTGTTTCTGTACTTGTGGCTGCTGCTCTTCCACTTGAGCAGTTTTAGGTCTCCTACCCTGTAACACCCCTCACCCGTCTACAGTGTAGTCGAGCAAGGTGTGCTACATTCGGTGCCTAAGCACCCTATTTTATCTTACTTTGTTCCTTTAAAAATTTTGTTCTCGTTATATTTTAATATCAATTATCTTTCTATGGAGAAACCAATAGAGTTTCCCCTGTTTCTATTACCATTTGGCTTATTTCACTATTCAGCTGTTTGAAATTTAACAATATTTTCAAAATAAAATCTCATAATCATCTCATATTTCAATATCATCCATGTATTTTAATTCTCATATTGATTTCCATCCACTTTCCTTCATACTCCATTTACATATCAAAATTCTCATATTTCCATTAATTTACAAAATACATGATATACAAATTAATTACATATGAACTAATCAATTTATTAATTTACATCACATAAATATTACTTACAAATTCTTAGTTTACAATTCTTAGTTTACATTACAATATATAAAATATTTATAATATAAAAAATACATAAAATGACTTATATGGGCCCTATCTACATGCATTGCTGAGGAGGTGACAACCTTGAGCACTTCTGACACTTCTACAGATCTGGACTTTAAAATCTCAGTCTAATATCCCCTAGGTTTTGCCTCAGTACCTGCGCGAAGGAAAAAAATCCATCGCGCTAAGCATTTTTGCAAATAAAGAAATAATGTATACAAATAAAGAAAGAATCAAGCATTCTAAATATTCAAGTATCAATTTGATTTAAAATGACATTTCTAGTATTAACTATCTTATATGCTAATTCGTTCCTCTTTGGAAGTACTGAGTTTATAGCCTTACAGTAATAATATTCATTATACATTTTATTCTAGGAGTATTGTATTTGAGGTCTCTCTACGATTCTGCAAATTGTATTTTTGTTATGTTTCTATTGCTAATCTCTTTTTCACATTTTATTCAATACTTTCTAATGTTTTTAATTGCTAATATGCTTAAATAATTTCAATAATTTACACTGCTTAGGTAACCTATGACAGACTGACTAAACTGGATAACAGGTCGTTGGCACTGGACACCGCGGTGCCGAGGGCTGTCATACCATGGGACGCGGAACGTCAACCACATATGCAGTCAATATGGCTAAAAAGCCATGATAACATATAATCGGGCATAAAAGCCATGAGTGCGGGCATAAAGCCATGAGTATGGGCATAAAGCCATGAATATAGGCACAAAGCCTTACACAGTACTACTAAAACAATACCCTATTGGCGTGCCAATCTATCCAATCTGACACACGTTTCTAGGCAATACATGGGCACATAGTACCATTAAGAGTTCATAAGTATCATTATTTCATTATATGTTCCAATTATAATTTATAACGTTTTAATTTTTATTACTAGCAGAAGTATAAATTTCTTAAAATACAAATTTACATAAATTATGCATTTATCATAATTTATATATTCATTATATTATCCATATTGATCACAATTCATAACAATTATTCTCATGTACAATTTTACTCAAAGCATTTTCTCTTCTCCAATAATGAGAACTAATGTCTCATTCATACACTCATTTATTTATTATACTATTTATATAATTATTGTCGCAAGGATTTTAGCGGTTGCCTGGACGAGTTCTCACCGAAGTAGGAAAAGTGAGGAGTCGCCACATTAATTTTGAGGGGAATTAAAGAAAACCATTTTGAAAATTAAAATCCACTTTAAAAATAGAGATTCTAGGTTCGGGGTCCGTACACGGGTGGGGAAGGTGTTAGGCACCCCACCTCGTCCCTCGATGAGGGTAAGCAGATTTAACGTTATGCTCTTCATAAATTAAAATTTAATAATTAGGAGGTATAATGATGTTAATCCTTTGTGCGGATAAAATGAATATTTAATATTTCACTATTTAGGGTTGCCCAAGAATACGAGTACACGAGATAACCCTTCAGTGAATAAGTGTTGTGTAATGGATTTTTGTTGGGGATTAATTCGAATATTAAAGTTGGGATATTTTAGTTTGGATTCAGGTTAAGAGAATTCGGGTAAGAACTCTCTCCCGATCTCTTAATGTATTTTGTTAAGAATTTAAGCGAGAGATCTCGGATAAGAACTCTCCTCTGGTCTCTACATATTTTATTAAGATTTTGGCCGAGAATCGGGTAAGAACTCTCCCCTGATCACTTAGTGTATTCTGTTAAAAATTTAAGCAGGAGATTACGGATAAGAACTCTCCTTCGGTCTCCGCATATTTTATTAAGATTTTGGTCGAGAATCGAGCAAGAACTCTCCCCCGATCACTTAGCGTATTCTTTTTAAAGTTTAAGTGAAGGATTTCGGATAAGAACTCTCCTCCTATCTCTTAGAGTATTCTGTTTAAAATTTAAGCGGGAGATTTCGGATAAGAACTCTCCTCCGGTCTTCACATATTTTATTAAGGTTTTGGTCGAGAATTCGGGTAAGAACTCTCCCCTGATCTCTTAGCGTTAAGGATTTATTTGAGAATTCGGGTAAGAACTCTCTCCCGATCTCTTAATGACTTGCGTTAAAAATTAAACTGAATTCGGGTAAGAACACTCCCCCGAACTCTTAATGTTAAGAATTTATTTGAGAATTCGGGTAAGAACTCTCCCTCGATCTCTTAATGAGTTGCATTAAAAATTAAACTGAGTTCGGTAAGAACTCTCCCGAACTCTTAATGTGTTTATTAGAATGGCATTTTGTAAGAACTTGGAACTAAGGATTCAGATAAAGGGTCTCTCTTGATCCCACTTTTTGTGAATGGAGTACCGAATACATAGGAAACCAGTGTAAAGCTTTTCCTAGCCTACAAGACCTTATAACTAGGAGGAGGACAAAAGACGGAACTCCTTGTCGATCTTTCGCATGATCGCTTTAGCTTTATCCGATCTCTTTTTAGTCACTAGTCCGGGATCCGATCTTATCTTGATTCCTGATCTATTATACTATCACCTGGACTCATTCCGTAGCTCGACCTCATAACTTATTTGTTTGACCTATTCTTGTTTCCAACCTATTCGACCTATACTACACCTATCTTCCTTTGTCATTTTTATTTTTTAGACCAAAAACTCTCATGTCGAAATATCCCTGCCTATATATTTATTTTTTTGAGTATTTACAAGTTGCCTGTGACTTGAACATCTACTCTCGAAGGAAATGAAAACTAAATGACGATAAATGGAATTTGCGAATGAAATAAAAGAAGACACAGGAAATAACAATTGGCCTAGATAATCTATTTTGAGATTTAGTGCGATTGGATATAAAGGAAATTTCAAAAGAAAACTGGAGAAAACAAAACAAGGATATTCGACAAAATAACAGTTTAGACGCTTACCTGTGGGAAGTTGGGGAGACAGATGAGCTGACTCCGGAATCCACAAATCTTGTAGAAGTGAAAGCTGACGGCCAAAGGACTCGTGCTTATCCAAAGTAATGGGAACAGGTCGGGACAAAGTTGAACTCAGAAGGTAATGCCAAATACTAGAGTGGTGGGAATGAGGTGATGTGAAGATGGTTGCACAGAAACTGAAAATGGAAGTTTCAGGACTTAGAGCTTTTTTTTGTGAAATACTTAAGAAAACTGGTTTCTAAAGTTTTTCAACACTTCGAAAGCCAGAATGGCAAGTAGCAAGACTGAATCAAATTTCAGAGTCTTTCCACTATAATCACCACCTTGTTTTTCGTCTGTCCGTTCTACAGTATTGCATGCAGGTATTTATAGGGAATGGGTGCCCATAATGAAGAGTCAGGATCTTGCCAGGGGGAGACGGAGGGTTTAGATTCAAAAGGACATAATTTGATGTCTAAGAATTAAAGAGAATCAAAATGGATCCAAAGGCTGGGAATAAAAAGCGCTGAACCTGCCGTCTGCCTTTTGATTCGAGGGCTCCGAATCCATCCTTACGATTATGATCAACGGTGGAGATCGAAATGTACAGGACTGCTTTAATTTTTCTGGCGTCTGGCGGCTAGGTGGGCGTCCTTGCAAATGAGATGTGTGGTGAGGATCTGATCACGCCTGCGATGTTTTAACTAACTTAAATCTGACGATGGAGAGAGTTAGTGGAAAGTTCGGACCGGAAGTTACTCAACCGTTTTGCACTTTTCGATCTCTATAAGTCGCCTTCTGTATTATCATGACCATCCCCTTTTTTCGATCTCTATCTCTTACATCGGGTCCCTTTTATTTCCCAATCTCTCTTATTTCGATATTTCCTCTTTATCTGACTTGCATTGGTCAACGCAATAAATTCTTCAGTTATCGATGCATCCACTTCGGGTTCTATATGCAATAAATGCCAAGGCCTTATATATATGCAGCAATAGGAAATCACGTTCACACTTCACTTTTCCTTTTTCAGTTTATTTTTGATGCACCACTTCTACAATTCTAGCTTTTTTGTGATAATTCTGATTATGATGGCCCTTTTGATTTTTTTCCAACTGTTTCCTTCGCTCCTCGCCTAAAAATTTATGACCTCGGCGATCGGAGAGCTATGAGAACGTCACCTAATGACAGTGAGGGAACTAGACTAATTTACCGATGAAGATCAAAAGCAACGGCTGTGCCGATCTTGGACAAGAGGACTGCTAATTTCAATCTTATTGTCGGTGATCGCCTCTTGAAGTTCATTTGGCTCCCAACCATATTGGGCGTCCCGACTGCAGCTCGGTTCTAGTCAATGACATCGGTGATGACTCCGCTCAATATCATGAGAGTCATAGTCACCGTATCTGAGCTGCACATCTATCCAACATTTGTGGCTGGCCTTCTAATCAAACACATCTTTTGATTTAGCCACAAGACTAGGCTTTGACGTAGGCCAGCCTTCTGGGCCTCGGATTAGTCTTAAGCTAGGTAGAATGTAGTGCTGATCTTTTGAGACCGCCTAAATGATGTAATCCGATCTTTTGAGATAACCCAAATGATGTAATTTGATATTTTGAGATTGCCCAAATGATGTAATCTAATCTTTTGGAAATGAAATGAAATTTTTATTTGAATGTTTTTGTTTTGTTATTGTATTGGTTATCTTTTCGATCTCTGATAAGTATATCCGATCTGATCCCTAGACGAATCGCTATTTGGCGATCAGTGAGTTTCGAAATTTATTCAATTTTGATGACCTTAATTAATCGATCTTCTTTATCTGATTTTTATTGTATTTCTGGAACCTTCTTTGCGACGTGTCAAGGTGGTAGCCCGGTTCTGCTAACCAATGCGTCACTTGGGACTTTGTGAGCATTTAATGCTCAGATGGGTATAAATAGGGGGTGGGTGAGTCATTTGTTTCCTTATGTCATTTCAGAGCTTCCCCCTAGCAATTTTAGCACTTCTTCTAACTTTTTAGAGTTTTCAGGCATCGATTTATACTCTAGTAAGGGTTTCGATCTTTTCTCGGTTGATTTCTTTTTTTGTTTTCTGAAAATGAGCGGTACCGATGGTCAGAGAGCTGCAAGCCCACCTTCCATTCATATCTCTTGGATGTCGGACGAAGTTGAGGTGGTCAAGTCGAGTGGGCGACCTGAACCTACTACGACCTCTGCCTCAGCCTATGGTCGGGCGGCCCAATCAAAACAGGCATCTTCTTCAGGGAAAGAAAATCTCCCCGTGGATGAGTTACCGTCGGTCCTCCAAGAAACCAATCTGCAGTCCATCAGTCAAGAATACAACCTTCGAACTGACTCCTTCGAGCTTATTAGATGTCATGATGATCTCCGAGCCGATCATTTCTTTAAAGAAAATGACGTGATCACGGTGTATAAAGAACAATTGAAGGCCGGGCTTCGGTTTCCCCTGGACGACTTCTTTAAAGCCGTTCTGAAGTTCCACCATGTATGTGTTGCCCAAGTGCACCCGAACTCATGGCGGATTCTAGTGGCTTTCAAAGGCTTATGCCGAGCTAAAAAGCTCGAACCTACAGCAAAGGTTTTTGCTAAGTTGCATAGGCTCACTCGTCGAAAGGACAACGAGTACTGGTTCTTTCAAGCCAAGCCGCATTGTGGGCTTTTTACCGACCTCCCTTCTTCATTGAAGAATTGGAAGAACCGGTTCTTTATATTGAGGAGCAAGATTCCGAACGGCTTCGAGGGTATTCCACGGAGTTGGCAGTACCTGGTCCCCTCAGTCCCAAAGAAGATCGCCCTGAATAGAGACGAGGACGCCATGATAAAGGAATTGAAGGAGCAGGCGGCCACCCATAAATATTCATGTCTAGATGCCGTAATGGCCGAATTGAAGTGGTGGCTTATGCAGATGATCGCCAATGAAGATTATGAACTGCAGCTCTTTGACCTCGGACCCAGGATCAGTATAACTTGAATCTTTAGCCTCCTAACTTAGGTGATCTCACTAACTTGTTTTCCGTGCAGGTATGGCTGGATGCGAAGGCGCGAAGGAGAGCAGCAAGCGAAAGAGAGAGGTCGCTCGAAAAGTGCAGGAAATAAAGATTGCTACGGTATCCCAGATGCCAGGGGGGACTCGAAAGAAGCACCAAGCACTTCGTTCTGACCTTCGGGACAGCCGATCCCAGAGGTGGAGATCACTCCTTCCCCTCCTTGACAGGAAGAACCGCCGCCTCCACCTGTTTCTTTAAGTGCGGAGGGAGGGTCTTCTGAACTTGCTGTGAGGACCCTCTCTCGTGGCACCCTGGTCCTCATTCACTCCCTAGAGAAGAACCATTCAGTTCGGGGGAATCCTGGCCTAGCCAAAGTTTTGGGTGCCACCATTTGCTTTGAGGACGATTGAAACAGGCTGACCCTGGATAGCATTGACGATATCCTAGCTCAGATAATGAGCTTAAAGTTAGAGAGCCTTGTGAATCAACATATAATCAGAGAAAAGGCTCATGCCTTAAGGCAGGAAATTCTGAAGGCGGTCTAGGATGCGGCTTCCGCCAGATCCCAGCTTTCGTCTGCCCATGACTACATTGCCAAGATTGAGGGTCAGACGAAATTTTATAAGGATAAGATAATCAAACTAGAGTAGGAACTCAAAGAAGCTCGGGCCCTCCGAACTGCCGATGTCACTCGCCTTACCGAGGAGATTAGAGTGAAAGAAGAAGAGGCCGTGATGAGGGAAACCGGTGCTTATGTGAATGCTCATGGCAATCTTCTGGCCGAGCTCGAGAGGTGCTATCTTGAGGAAGACTTCTCCTGGATGGTGGATCTTGTCCCTAGGGGTGAGGAGGAGAGTTAGGAGGAGCCCGAGAGAGAGAGAGAGAGAGGATGAGAGAAATGATAATGTACCCGGGGAGTAGGTTGGGGGAGACCCTCCTACTGAATAACTTGTATATTTTCATCTTGAAATGAATTGAATTTTTTTTTGTTTGCTCAATTTCTTGATGAGATCGGAAAGCATCCAAACCGAATTGTTCGAGTATTTATTTGATTTAATGTAGTTTGAACATTAAACTTGAAAGCGACCATTAACCAAAAGATAAAAGATTGGAAAAACATTACACTTGAACATGAGATTGGACTAAGTCATGACCAAATTCCGGATGAAACTTTAGAATATTAGAGTTGCAGAGATTTGACATTGACTTGAACTTTTAAGATCGAGACTATTATTAGACCGGATAGAAACCTTAACTTCACTTTAAGGAATATTGGGGCATTCAAGCGAGAAGCCGGATCACGACATTAGTCAAGTGAAGCTCTATAATATTTGTACACAGAGAGATCGAAAAATATTAGTAGGCCAGATTGGATGGTCCGGAGACCCAAAATTGTCTCAAATTCATCTGATAAAGACCAAGAGATCGAAAAGCCATCTAACTTAAGTGTGAGATCGGTTTGTTCCAGGGACGAGCAATCGGTGGGTCCGGAAAAGCTGTTTGTGATTGTGGACATCGGTTGAGAGCGGATAATAAATTTAGAAGTTTAAAAGTTCCTTGACTTCGGAGGTCGGCCAAAATATAGTGTTTACAGCTGCCCCTCTTTACATAATTTCTATTAAAGAGAATGAAATTCTCTTGTATAGGAATTATGTAAAGATTCGGACCCATATTTTGGGCGGTTGGGATATTAGAACCAGAGATCAATGACAAAAATTAAATGATGAAAATTAAAATGTCGAAAAGTAAAATCAACTTGGATCTTGAACCCAGAGGTTGATAACAGGAAATTAAACTGCTGAAAATTAAAATCAACTTGGATCCAGGAACCAGAGGTTGATGACGGGAAATTAAAATGCTGAAAATTAAAATCAACTTGGATCAAGAAACCAGAGGTTGATGACGGGAAATTAAAATACTGAAAAGTAAAATTAACTTGGATCAAGGAACCAGAGGTTGATGGCGAGAAATTCAAATGCTAAAAACTAAAATCAACTTGGATTAAGGAACCAGAGGTTGATGGCAGGAAATTAAAATGCTGAAAATTAAAATAAACTTGGATCAAGGAACCAGAGGTTGATGGCAGGAAATTAAAATGCTGAAAAGTAAAATCAACTTTGGATCAAGGAACCAGAGGTTGATGGCAGAAAATTAAAATGCTGAAAATTAAAATCAACTTGGATCAAGGAACCAAAGGTTGATGGCAGGAAATTAAAACTGACAAAGCAAAGCAAACCTGACACAAGAGGTTTGTCCAATCAAAATGTACTTAACAAGGTCCTAAAGATAGATGATTAATGGAGAAGGTCAGAATGAGTCCCAAGGCTTGGCCTACGATTTCCTCTTTTACTCACTTTTCCGGAACGCCTTTTCGGGTTTTGGCTCCTCACTTATTTTGCAGAAAGCGCCCTTTGCGGGTTTTCACTCTCTCTTTTACACATTTTGCTAGGAGTGCCCTTTCGGGTTTTCACTCCTATTTATTTTTTTTTTTGTCCGGCCATCATTCATCCCCTGCAAATCTCATAGCAAAGTACATGGGGTTATTAATATTCAAATCCTGATCTTATAATAAAGTTTTAACGAATTAATAGCGCATAAATGAATGGTAGATAAGAAAAATAAATTAGAGTGAAGGAGCAATTTTATTATGGCTTAAATATAAAGGTACAATTTCAAAGGGAAAGGGTACAAGAATAGATCTCACAAATTTCTTGTAACTAACTTTGAACTCCCTTGAGTGCCACTAATCTTCCGATGAATGTTCGTGCCGTCGTGACTTATTACCTCTTCTGGTCTCGAGCTCCCTTCCTTACTTCTCCGTTTTCTAGTCCTAGGAGCGCCCTTTTGGGTTTTCACTCCTAGAGGATGATTTTTTTTTTTAAAAGGTGTCCTTCAGGTTTTCACCCTTTGCTCATTTTGCAGAAATCGCCCTTGCGGGTTTTCACCCTCTTTCACACATTTTGCTAGGAGCGCCCTTTCAGGTTTTCACTCTTACATTTTTTTTTTTGCTCATGCATAATATCTCTTTACAGCATTTGCATTCACAGGTCTTGGGAATTCTTCGCTGTCCATATGAGTCAAGATCAGTGCATTGCCAAAAAATGCCTTCTTAACTACATAGGGTCCCTCATAAGTTGGTGACCATTTGCCCCGAGGATCATTTTGATTTGGGAGGTTCTTTTTCAAAACCAGATCTCCCGATTGGAATTCAAGTGGGCGAACGTCTTTATTAAATGCTCTAGCCATTCTCCTTTGGTACAATTGCCCATGACATGCTGCTGCTAGTCTTTTCTCGTCTATCAGATTCAGCTGATCTAACCTCGATTGAATCCATTCGTACTCGTCGATTCTTGACTCTTTTAGAATTCTCAAGGAGGGAATTTCTACCTCTATAGGTAAAACAACTTCCATCCTGTAGACCAATGAGTATAGAGTTGCCTTAGACGATGTTCTCATGGAGGTCCGATAAGCATGAAGGGCGAAGGAAAGCATATCATGCCAATCTCTATAGGTGACGGTCATCTTCCTGATTATTCTCTTGAGGTTTTTATTAGCGGCTTCCACCTCTCCGTTCATTTAGGGACGGTATGGTGAAGAATTGAGATGCCGAATTTTGTACTTGTCACACAAACTTCGGATCTTTGGGCCATTCAAGTTCTTAGCATTGTCGGTGACTATTTCACTGGGGAGACCATGTCGGCAGATAATATTATTCTTGAAAATTTTGAGGAATGTATTTTGCATGATATGTGCATATGACGCTGCCTCAACCCATTTGGAAAAATAGTCAATAGCCACCAAGATAAACCTGTGCCCATTAGATGCCTTGGGATTAATAGGACCAATTACGTCTATGCCCCACATTGCAAAAGGCTAGGGTGAGACAAGATTGAAAAGCTGATGAGGTGGGACATTTATCGGATCAGCATAGATTTGACATTTATGACACTTCTAAAAGTACTCGATGCAGTCTTTTTTCAAAGCGGTCCAGAAGTATCCCCGTCTCATAATTTGCTTGGCCATCATATGCCCATTGGCGTGAGTAGCGCAATTCCTCTCATGAGTCTCAAAAGGATCCTCCTTGCTTCTTTTGCTTCCATGCACCTTAACAATTGACTATTGGAGCTTCTTTTGTATAAAATTTCCCCACTGGGGAAGTATCCCAATGCTAATCTCCTGATCATCCTTCTTTCATTCCTGCTTGCTTCGGGAGGGTATTCCCTGGTTTTGATGTAGACCTGGATGTCATGGTACCAGGGTTTACCATCAGTTTCTTCTTCGATTATGAAGCAGTATGCCGGCTCACTCCTTGCTTTGATTTGCAACACCTGTGTTGTCTGTCCCTCTTCCATCTGAGCCATGACAGCTAGAGTGGCTAAGGCATCGGCGAATTGGTTCTTGTTATGGTTGAGGTGAGTGAAGGAAATCTCTTCGAATTTCTTGATCAATTCTAGGAGATACTTTTGATACGGGATCAGTTTCGGGTCTTTAGTTTGCCATTCCCCTTTGACTTGGTAAATGATCAAGGCCAAATCTCCGTACACCTCTAACTTCCTGACCTTCCTTTTGATGGCAGCTTGTAGACCCATCACATAGGCTTCATACTCTGCAATGTTGTTGGTGCAGTCAAACCTCAGCTTGATAGCTATTGGGAAGTGTTTTCCATTAGAGGATATCAAAACTGCACCAATCCCATTACCGGACAAATTGACCGCTCCGTCAAAATGCATTTCCCATACATCATTTGGTTCTTTGTCCTCGCTGCTGACCTCATTAGCGTACTCATCGGGAAATTCAAAATCCAGAGCTTCATAATCATGGATCGAGTTTTCTGCTAGGAGATCAGCAATCACGCTCCCTTTCACTGCTTTTCTGGTCATGTAGACAATGTCATATTGAGAAAGTATGACTTGCCATTTTGCTATCCTCCATGGCATGAACGGGCTTTCAAATACATACTTAATGGGGTCTATTCTGGAGATGAGCCATGTTTTATGATTCAACATGTAATGCTTGAGTTGATTTGCCGTCTAGGCCAATGCGCAACAAGTTTTCTCTAGGAATGAGCATCTCGACTCGCAATCGTTGAATTTCTTACTCAAACAGTAAATGGCTCTTTCCTTTCGCCCCGTGTCATCGTGCTGTCCCAGAACACACCCCATCGAACTCTGCTGAGCTGCCATGTATAAAATCAATGGCCTTCCCATCACTAGAGGAACCAACATTGGCGAATTTGATAGGTACTGTTTAATCTTTTCAAAAGCCTCTTGACAAACTTGATCCCACTGAGCGGTGTTATTCTTCTTGAGTAACTTAAAAATGGGCTCAGCTTTAGCAGTGAGGTTGGAGATGAACCTCGAGATGTAGTTTAGCTTTTCCAAGAAACTACGCACCTCCCTTTCTGTCTTTGGGGATGGCATTTCTTGAATGGCCTGAACTTTGTCTGGGTCCACTTCTATTCCCTTCTCGCTTACTATGAATCCCAATAGCTTACCAGACCTGGCCCCAAACACACACTTAGCTGGGTTCAGCTTCAGTTGATACTTCCTGAGTCTTTCGAACACCTTTCTCAACACCTGTACATGACTTTCTCCCTCTCTGTACTTGATAATCATATCATCCACATACACTTCTACTTCTTTATGCATCATATCGTGGAATAATGTAACCATAACGTGTTGGTTAGTAGCTCCGGCATTCTTTAACCCAAAGGGCATGACCCGATAACCGAATATCCCCCACTGGGTGATAAATGTAGCCTTATCTTTGTCCTCTTCATCCATGGGGATTTAGTTATACCCCGATGCCTCATCGATACATGAACATCTACCTAGTCCTGCAGCGTTGTCTACCAGCACATCTATGTATGAGTGAGGGAAATCATCCTTCAAGCTTGCCTTAGTGAGATCCCTGTAATCAACACATACCCTTACTCTTCCATCTTTCTTCATTACTGGGACAACATTGGCTATCCACTGAGGGTATTTGACCACTTTTAGGAATCCAGCATCATACTGCTTTTTGACTTCATCCCTAACTTTGAGCAGTGTGTCGGGGTTCATTCTTCTCAACTTCTGTTTTACTGGAATTGTCCCAGGAATCAGGGGGATCTTATGCGTTACTATATGAGGATCCAATCCAGGCATATCATCATAGCTCCATGAGAATACATCAATGAATTCGTTGAGCAAGCTGACCATACTCTCAAATTCCCCATTATTTACGACTTTAAGTTCCCTCTTTATTTCCTCAGTCCCTAGATTTATGGTGTGCGTTTCATCCCCACAAGGCACCAGGGACGATTTATCTCTTTCACCCCATTCTTCTATAGGTTCTTCTTCATAATCACTTGAACCAATGACAGTTATGGGAGTTTCAAAGTTAACATAAGGAACTTCTGAGTCAATTGAATTATTAGGTGCGAATTGGTCAATGGTCCTGAAGAAATGAAAGTGGAGCATATTAAAAAATGGATTTTAATGGCGAAAGGAAAAGAGAATTAGACACAAAATGCGTTTAGTCATTCTTTAATACTTTAATCATAAGAAAAGGGTCCATTTACAGCACTACACTTGTCACCATGGACAAAATGATCAAGTCTTGATAACAAAATGTACTTTACTCGAGATGGAGCACAGGAATGTCTTCTGCTTCCCAATTATCCAGCTCTTAACCCTCAGTGATTGGTGAGATCAGTGCCTCGGATAGGGAGTCCAGTTGTATGACATCGACGGATGATTCTTCAGGAGATTCTTCACTTTCTTCTGGATTCTCGATGATTGGTTTGGTGAAAACATCTGTGATTTTCGGGACAACTTTCATTTTCCTGACTTTTCGGTCAAACCTTTGATCCCGGAGCATATTCCTCATCCAGAATCTCCCATCCACCAAAGCATCCTCCCCATAACCCAAGCTAAAGCAACTGATCTTTTGAATAGCCGGTATAGGTTCAACAATTCCCTGTAACACGGCGCCCAATCCCTTGCCCTTCTCATAGCCGCTTTTAAACATCACCTTCGCAACCATAGCTGCGGCTCCTTCATCCCTCGGGGTAGTTCCTTGTAACTCTAGTGCTTGGAAAGAGCTTTCCAAGGATCTCTCAGTTGTTTCCACATAAGGAACCGATTGAGGCTTGGTGACTAACATGGCTTCCTCCCCCCTCACTGTGATGATTTTGCCGCCCATGATGTACTTGATCATCTGATGCAAAGTTGAAGGCACGGCGTTTGCCGAATGGATCCAAGGTCTCCCCAATAACATAGTGTATGTAGGCTCGATATCCATCACTTGGAATGTGATGTTAAAAGTGCATGCCCCGATCTGAAGGGGCAAATCGGTGTCCCCAAGTACCTCCCTCTTTGTACCATCAAAGGCTCTTACAACCATGGTACTTTGGCGTATGTTTGATGGGTCAACAGGTAGTCTTGCCAAGGTGGCATTAGGTAAGACATTGAGGGCAGACCCATTGTCAATCAAGACTTTTGCAACTATACACTCTTTACATTTGACTGTCACATGCAGAGCTTTGGTGTGCTTCAAGCCAGCCAGGTCTATCTCATCTTCTGAGAAAGTGACAAAACTGGACACCTGAATTTGCCCAACTATCTTCTCAAATTACCCCGGTGTGATATCGGGGTTCACAAAGGCCTGGTCCAGAGCTTTTTACAAGGCTTGGCGATGCACTTTCGAGCTTACAAATAATGACAACAAAGAAATTCCAGCAGGCGTCTTTCTCGGTTACTCGATGACGTCATATTCGCTCTGTTTCATTATTTGTAGCAGCAGTTCCTCTTCTTCTTTCTTTACAGCAGGTTCTCCTCTCTCAACCCTCACACCCCTTTCCTTCATGTTTTCTTGAGGCTCTGCCATTTTTACTTTCCCCTTCTTCTTTTCAACCTCATCACTCCCGTAACATCTCCCACTTTTGGTTATAAATTCTACTTCCTGCTCTTGCGGGAGGGAGTTACTAGTAGTGACAGGTTTTGGGTTTGGTTAGGGAGTAGCATTATTGGAAGATCCTGTGTAGGTCATTTTGAAATGCTCATGAGGAGCAAAGCATGGCTTAGGAGTGGTGATGGGTTGAATGTGGGTGTGGTTGAGGGAAGGAATTGGAGTGCTGCTAGATGCGCCTTGGGTAAACACTTGGAGGTTATAGTTCTAAGGTACCACATGGGTGTTGGTGACTGGGAGTTGAGGCGGGGTTCGGATAACTGTTATTGGTGGTATTGGTGGTGTTGGTGTATTAAGTAGAAAAGATTAATCTTGGGTTGGTAGTAGAGGCATCTCGGCCGAACCTGGCTGTGTTTACTTCGCCTTCCATCCTCGACCTCCGCTGACATCTCAAAGTTTTGAGCAACAGCATTCTTCGAACTTCCTGCTGGAATTCATCATAGTTATGCAGCTCATGATCAGCTGCTCCTCCATGGTAGGGATATCCTGCATCACTTTTCGACCCGGATGCTTGAGGGCAAAGGTATCCCTCTCTCACTGCCATTGAAAAAATCTCCTCAAAATGAGGAATCAGCTGATCTACCTCCAGAACTGACCTTTCATCCTCAGGTTCTATCATATTTACGCCATTGCCTGTACCATAATTAGGCAATGGGTTTGAAGTGACATTGGGAAGAGAACCATTCCCCTCGATTTTTAACCACCCGTTTCTGATCAAGGCCTGTACTCTTCCCCAAAGAGCTCCACAATTATCAGTTGAATGTCCTAGGGCCCCACCATGATATTCACATTAGGCATTAGCGTCATACCACCTAGGATATGATGGCTGAATCGGGTCAAGGAGTATAGGCACTATCTGATTTATACCGAGAAGGTATCGGTGGACGGGGGAGGGGTGGATCAGGGTTCATTTGAGGTCTTGGGTTGGTTTGGGGAGCAGGCGGTCTCAATTGATTAGGTTGGGTAGGCGGTTTAGGGTGGTAAGCAGCTTGTGGTGGATATTGTGGGCGAGGGTGAGAATAATTGGGAAAAGGGGGTGGAATGTTCGCTATTGTCAGGCCTTGAGTAGGAGGATACGGCCGAAAGTTATTTTGAGGGAATAGAGTTTGGGCTTGTTGGGTGATGAAGTGTACATCACCTTCCTTTTTCTTTCCAAACCTGGTAGTTTTCTTTGCAGAGTTCTCAGCCAACTCCTGCAACCGTCCTAACCTGAGTTTAACTTCAATTCTTTTGCCAGTTTGGATGATGTCTGAAAAGCTATTGGAGGTGTTTCTGATCATCAGATTGAAGTACGGAGCCTTCAAGGTTTCAATGAAGAGAGAGCAAAGTTCGTTGTCAGTAACTGGAGGATATACCTCAGCTGCCTTCTCTCTCTATCTCTGGACATACTCCTTAAAGCTTTTCCATTCCCTTTGCACCAGGTTTTGGAGGTCTCTCTTTGTGGGGGCAACGTCACAGTTAAACTTATACTGCTTAAGGAAAGCATCAACCAAATGTTTCCAGGAGCGTAGTTTGCTCCTATCCAGTTGTATGCACCACCTCAAAGCTGCCCCGGAGAGGCTTTCATAAAAGAAGTGGACCAGAAGTCTGTCATCTTCTGTGAGGGCAGACATCTTAGCTATGTAAGTGGCCAAATGGATGCGGAGGTCTGAATTCTCGGTATACTTGTCAAAGTCCGAAACTTTGAACTTGGGTGGTACCACCACATCCGGTACTAATTTCAGTGACGATACATTTATTGAGCCATACATATTCAGACCCTTTATTGCTCTTAATCTTTCTTCTAGAGCAGATAACTTCTCATTTTCTCTTGCTCTACTTTCTCCTCCTACTGCATGAGTTATTCCCCCAGTTGGGAAATAAGTGGCAGGGTGAACTGGAGGGATTGGTATGGAAGGGTGCAATTCGGCGCTTGAGACAGCCAAATTATAAGAAAAAGGGTAAGTCATTATTTGGGAATGTCGAATTAACAATGATCGTCAGATCAAGAATAGGAGATTGAAAAGTGAATGTAACACTCCTATTTGTATAGCCTGGTATATTTCACTGTTCCGATGACCGGTGTCGGTCCGGACAATTAAGGGGATTAGAACCACACTTAAGACAACTAGAGAAGCCATAAACACAAATAATTAGTAATGTCCAATTAGTTAAGTATTAACAAGAAAAACAAAACATAAGAAGTTAAACGAGCCGAGAGTCACAACGATGGGTGACCTTCTCAGGAACGACTGCGAAGTCGATTTAAACTCAAATTTCGAATCGTAAAATGTGACACCGCGGTCCTTAGGACCCTTATAAACACAGTGGAAAAGAGAAAATCATGAAAAAGAACTGTTAAGCCAGTCAAATAATTAGGTCAGGGAGCCAGAAGAAATATGAAATTATTTGCAAACCGGGTTGAACCGGCGAAGGGCAATTTGATCAATTGACCCCGAGAGCTGACTCCTGACCTAACTATCAAATAAAATCGGAGAAAAGAAAATTTCAGGATCGAGAATTAAATTAAAGAACTAATAAAAAAAAAGAGAAAATGAAAAAGTTAAAAAAAAGTGTAGGAAGATGACATCATGCATAATGCCATAAGTCATATAATTAATAAATTAATTAAATGAATTTTTGGGGTCTTCCATAAGACAAAATAAATAAAAGAAAGGAAAAAAAAATTTCATTGTCTTCTTTTTCCCTTCCAAGACGTTTTCTCTCTCCATTAGCTCTCTCTCTCAAACTCCATTAGAGCTCTTAAGTCAAGCTTCATAAACCTTCAATCCCACCATAAAAACCTTACTCTCCAACATTAAATCTTGTAGTTAGACCTAGATAAGGAGCTTGACAACAAAAAGAAAAAGAAAGGAAGGAGTTTTGAAGAGGGAGAAATTAAAAAAAAAAGGTTAGTAAGCAAACTTGATGATTTTAGTTTGATTTCTACATTTTTAACTTATTGAACTTGTAAATAAATTTTAAATAAAAGAAAAATTTGTTGAGGAACCATGAGTGAAATTCGGCCAGCATGTGTATAGGGGTATATTTGCTTGGTTTGATAGATTTAAATACATATGTGAGCTTGTTTGAGATGAAGAAACATGTATGTATGCATGGAATCAATCAAATGCAACAATTTAGTGTGGTTAGGGTTTGGATACTTAGGGTTTAGAGACCAAAAATGTGAAGAAGTGCTAAATGATGTCTTTGACATAGTTTAAGGAAAGAAATGGTCATTTGTGACCTAATTAAGTGTGTTAGAAGTGTTTGAATCAAAGTCAAATTCGGATTGGGTATGCACCATGACCAAAAGTCAACTTTGAGGGACCAAAAATGGAATTTTACAAGTCCAATGGATATGGGACCAATTGGGGATGAAAATAGGCACTAAATGACACAATTTTCATTTAGGAAGCCTGCCCAAAAAGTGACTAAAACCTAGTGAACAAAGTGGCCGAAGTCGGAAAATCGCAGGCTGCCTCTGCACAAACTGACCAAATGAACAGTATTTGTTCATTTGGTCATAACTCGAGCTAGGCAGGTCAAAATGACCTGAAATTTTACCAGTGGTTAGATGAGATATAGGCCTAAAACTTTCATGAAGAACACCAACCCAAATTATGCCATTAACCCAATCAAATTACTGAGCCAAGTTGGGTCACTGAATCTGCAGACTGCAGATTTGCCATTTGAACAGTAAAGTTTCAATGCCTATAACTCTCTCTAGAAAACTCCGATTTAGGCGATTCTTGAACCGATGGAAACCTAAGACATGTTAGAACATTTCATATGAAGAAAATTAGACCAAATTATGAACTTAACTTGATCAAATTACTGAATGAAGTTGGATTAACAAATCTGCAGAACCAAAATTCTGCAGCATGAACAGTAAACGTAATTTGCTTATAACTTGAGCTACAAAACTCCAATTGGGGTGATTCAAAAAGAAGAATAAACTTGAGACAATAGGGAAAATTTTATATGAAGAAAGTTTTGCCAAATTCCAACAGTAAACTGACCAATGAAATAGTACAATTAGGGACACCAAAACTGAAAATTGACAATTTTGCCTAAAAGACTTAAGTGTTGCGAAAATGACCAAAATCAACAAGTTTAGTGACCAAAATGTGGTATGTGGGTGAAGTTGGAATTCCCATACCTATTAAGCCTTAGAAAGTCAATAATTTGACTTGGATAGTGTAGTGAATAGTAATCCGAAGCACAAAATTTCAAGAACGTCGAATTTAGCACGTTAGAGCTAGGTAAAAGTGAAGTTAAATTTATTTTTGGATTTATGTTAAGTTATGGTACTGAAACACTGTAAAATTGTGTGTTTCAGTTGAAATGAATACCGAGAAGGAACCCGAAGAAACGAGTCGAGGCCAAGAGGCGACTCGCTTGAGGTTTGTGCACAACGTATAACTTTTGTAAATTATTTCTGCATATTGTTTTGAATAATTTGAATCAGTGAATTATGACCATTTTTATGATGTTTTGATTTAAAT
The DNA here is from genome assembly GCF_030052815.1 of Hevea brasiliensis. Classification (NCBI taxonomy): domain Eukaryota; kingdom Viridiplantae; phylum Streptophyta; class Magnoliopsida; order Malpighiales; family Euphorbiaceae; genus Hevea; species Hevea brasiliensis. The sequence goes on along the minus strand of NC_079509.1, from coordinate 20,617,353 downwards.
TGTGGAAAGTTAGTTGTGTATATTTGAAATGACAATGTTTAGCAAATTGTTAAGATAAGTTTTGAAACCACAGTGTCATGACCATATATTTGAACACCTCACTAGCATGACTAGTGGGGGTAATTAGTTTCGAATTTTGATTTCTTCTCTGGAGAAGTGTTGAGGTGTGCCAGTAGAAGAGGATGTGAATGGATATCCATATATTTGAGCTAGCTAGCCTTGTGATGTGATTTCTCTTTAGCCTCTGGCTATTGAGATTCTATTTGTTTCGAATGGCATGATCTAACTGTGGGTTTTATGAAATGTGTTTTGATATTTTGAAATGAACTTGGATTGCATTTAAAATCTCATAATGCATGATTTGTACTTAATTCTCATGTTCAACCAAATTTTTGAATAAATGTGATTTAAGTTTTGCATAAAGATTATTTTAGTATGTTGTGCACCACTGAGTCCTAGTACTCAGCGATAGCTTCTATTGCTGTCGCAGATACAGAGACTAGAGGAGCAGCAGACTGAGCTGCTGAGGTGTGAGGAGCTATCAGCTTAAAGTCATGGGGTATAATTTATACCCTAATTGTAAATATTTCTTTTCATGTATGTATTGCATATAAATGTATGGACATACAAATGGGTCTTGAGCAGCTTGTACAAAGTTTGTATGAAGTTTATAATAAAAATTTAGTTTGAACTTTCTTTGATGTAAATTTTATAATGATGTATATATAAATTGTTTTGTCTCTAATGAAATATGAATGGAACTATTTTATTTAATTTGAATGAAATGGATTGCTAGTATTTTGATGATCATTGGATAGTGGATTTGAAATTTGAAATTTGAAAGTTGATAAATGTGTTGAGAAATTGATTGAGATTGAGTATGAAATTGAAGCAGTTGTTGAGAAAAATTTTTAGAAGTGCTTTTTACAGGTATTCGAAGAACTGTTTTCTCAAAATACAGAGGGAACTCTGTCAAAATTTTTATAAAATTTGCGTAAAACTAAAATGGGCCAAAAATATTAACTAGTTTTAATTTTAACTAAATGTTTTAAATACCTATTAGAAAATGCTCACCACTTGTCAAAAGTAAGAAAATTGTTTAAAATCCCTTGTAGGGTACTTAATGAGTTATCGATAGGTGAAGTTCGGTAGTTCATTAGGTATTCTACGGGATCATGTTATGCCTTACAAAGGGGTAAGGTGTGACAGTGAAAGAGGTTGAAGCTTGATGGGAATCAACCGTTGTAGGGAGTGGGGGAGGTAGTGGCAAATTTGGTTCTGATGTAGGTCTATTTTGGGACATCTCCTTCATCAGTTTCATTAGCTCTAAGACTTGGTCTCTCAATTCTGAAACTTGTCCCTGTAGGCTCTGTACTTGTTCCTGGTCTTCCATTATCTTCTTTGCTCGAGACCTCGTTAAGTACACTCTCTTTGGTTGAACTGCTTGCTCGATCGGGTTTGCTTTGTTGGAGCAATGTTGATTTCCTGTGGAAAAAATTTTAAATTAGTTTTAAATTTTGTTAGCGTTAAAGGTCCTAACTGGACAAAGGATACGAGGGTAAATGACTGTCGAAATGGAGTCTGCAAAAGGCAAATTGTGTCAACTTTATCATGGCATCACTCGATAGTCCAACAGTGAATGACAGGATCGTATGCGTGTCTATGATACTTGTCCATGTGATGCATTCGTCTTTTCGTATAACCCTAATAAGGATAGTTTCCACGGGAGTTACACTATTCATTCATATTTTGCTAAACATGGTTCAAAAAAATTCATTAATCAAACAGTTCGTACATAGCACTTTTTGCTATTGTCTAGATTCAGGAAGATTCTTTAAAATACAATGATATCTTTTAAGGTACTCATAGAGTCTTTCTTCTTATCTGACAGGATTGAATGTCTTCAAGGCGTACTCAGATTCTGGTAGGATCTCTTGCTTCCCTTATGATATCATTCTTTCTAGCTGGTCGACATTTTCTCCCAGCTCTTGATGAAGGGTTGCTTGCCTTTCTTTTTCTTTCCTTTCTTTAGCACACTCTTTCAAAATGTCATTGATAAGCTGTGCCTGCTCCTTCAGTTCAAGCTTCTTCTTTTTGCTTTCTTGTTTATACTCTTCCATGAGTATCTCTTGGTATTCCAATTTCTCTTGCAATTTGCCATTCTGAACTCCTGCCTCCCTTATTGCACCTTGAAGCGAGGTCTTTTCTTTCTCCCACCATGTTTCTTGTTCCTCAAATTCTGCTTTTTCTGTCATTGCTTCTTCCCTGAGCCTTTTTACCTCCTTTTTCAGGATTTGCTGTCCATCTTCCAACTGCCTTATCCGTTCTTGTAGTTACTAGTTCTCGACGTTCGAACTCTGTAGAGAGCTGACCAACTTGGCACTAACTTCTTCTTAAAGAACTTCCCAATGAGGCGTGCTCCCCTTAGGTTCTGCTGGTTCGGAAACTTGATATCCCTGATCTCTGTTTGTTCTCCATCTGAGATAATCTTCCGTGGTACTTGGCCCTTTAGGCAATCGTTCAATCATGGTAACCCTCTCCCAGGATTTGCGAAACACTTTCAGTTCTTCTTCTCCACCAAGTTCATGATAGAAATGAGCTTGATGAAGTCCTTCAACATTGGGCACGAATTGGGTTGAACTGAATTACCTCATTACCAAAGCTGGGATGTAACTTGTGTATCCGGTCAATCCGATCAAAGGTACCAAATGATTATCCCCTGTACTGAACAAAATAGGCTGGCCCATAGTCCATAACTTCCTCCAGGTTGTGACTGTTGAAGCTTAGATTCTGCTCTCGCCATTATAGTTCATTCTTTGGACTTATTGCCAATCTAGCCATTTTTTCATTGAGAGGCTGGTTGGGATACCAGGTTAACCCCTTAGTTTCCAAAGGGCAGATGTGGCTGAGGATCCAAAGGTGTAGCAATTGAGAACAACACTTGATGGTCCCCTTACCCTGTCGTCGGCAATAAGTCAGAGTCAAAAGCATCTCTACGAGGATTACAGGTATTGGGTTGACATTTTGCTTCTCTACTGCCCAAAATATTTCCGTGACGCCTTAAGTTATAACTCCCAAAGGCCTGGGAAACAAGATCAGGCCATAAATTCTCAAAGCTAGTGCCAATGAAGCCTATTCTCATTGCTTGCTTTGAATATGCAGATCCAAATGCTTTTTTATGTAAGTCTAATACCACCCATGTGTGCTTCCCTTAACGGTTTCTTTTGCTTTTGCTTCCTCTGCAGAGATTTCAAGTATATGTGCGAATCATTTCCAGGTCTGCCTGTGCTTGAGATGTAGATAAATCCGATTCTGCATCGCATAAGGGATTTCTAGCAGTGTCTGATATTCTTCTATGGTGGGAGTTGTATCAATATCATTGAAGGAGAACACCCCATACTTAGGATTCCAAGTTGATAGCATGGCCTTTAACGTAGGCACTTGTACTCTGACCCGTATCAAAGTTGCAATCCTCCCATACTTTTCCTCAAACTTTGCCTTGACATGATCGGGAAGTGATTTCCAACTGCTAGATAAATCCTTAAGACCGGTCATTCTAACCTCAACCTTGCTTGGCTCCAATGGGGGGTAATGGGCCAATATCTGCCCCTATGTCATCAATCTGTGAGGACTTTGAATTATGAAGCGATTTGGACCATTGTCTAGCATTCTATTCCTGTCTTGGAACTCCTTCAGTTGACTGACTCTAGGATGCCATATTAAAGTTTTCGTTTATCCTTTTACATACTCCAATTTATAATGCCTGTGGAGAAAATATGTTAGCAGAATAAATTCAGGTAATTTTGAATTATACTGTTGGCATGGCAATATTTATACACCTATCAAAGTAGGAAGGTGTTTAGATCATCCTAACAGTATGATTCAAAACTACCCTTATATTATTTAAAAAAACTTAAAAATACAAACAGAGTAAGGCGAAAGCAAGTATGTCCCTTTTGTCCTAAAATAGGGAGAATCCTAGTATCGGGTAAGTACTATCTAATTGGATAGTTCTATCTTATGAGGTAGTTTGCTATATTTTCAGCTACTGCGATAGTTTAGCTCAAGGTCTAATTTTCTAAAGCCACAGGTTCCCAAATTATCCCTACTGTAAACAGTAGAAACCCATTCCACCACCATGATACTAACGGGAGAATTCCACGGGTATCACAATAGATGGAACAAGTTCCAGTCTAAGCAAAAGCCTTCACAGATACTAACGGGGCAAAACCCACGGGTACCGCTACATGACTCTCTCCTATTTCCTAAAAGGGTAAGAAAGCCGGAGTATAAGGCTGAAGTGTGTGAGGACATTGTGTAAGTGATCAGTGTGTGAAGGGACATATTTACCTCTTCCCTGTGCGGGGGGAGTTTTTAGACGAAAATTGCTATAACGAATAAGACAAACAAAATAAGCAAAAATGGTTAGAATAATAACAATCAATATATCAAGACTTTCGAATTTTGCAAGTTAAACCCCCTAATTACGGTTTTAATTTATATGAGCATAAAATTAAACCTACTCTAGGACCTCTAAACCAAGGTTAAGGTGAAAAGCTTCCCCAATGGAGTCGCCAAGCTGTCGCAAGGGTTTTTGCGGTCGCCAGGACGAGTTCTCACCGAAGTGGGAAAAGTGAGGAGTCGCCACTTTAATTTTGAGGAAAATTAAAGAAAACCATTTTGAAAATTAAAATCCACTTTAAAAATAGAGATTCTAGGTTCGGGGCCCATACACGGGTAGGGAAGGTGTTAGGCACCCTACCTCGTCCCTCGACGATAGTAAGCAGATTTAACGTTATACTCTTCATAAATTAAAATTTGATAATTAGGGGATAGAATGATGTTAATCCTTTTGTGCGAATAAAAGGAATATTTAATATTTCACTATTTAGGGTTACCCAAGAACACGGGTACATGAGATGACCCTTCAGTGAATAGGTGTTGTGTAATGGATTTTTGTTGGGGATTAATTCGAATATTAAAGTTGGAATATTTTAGTTTGGATTCAGGTTAAGAGAATTCGGGTAAGAACTCTCTCCCGATCTCTTAATGTATTTTGTTAAGAATTTAAGCGGGTGATCTCGGATAAGAACTCTCCTCCGGTCTCCACATATTTTATTAAGATTTTGGCCGAGAATCGAGTAAGAACTCTCCCCCGATCTCTCAGTGTATTCTATTAAAAATTTATGCGGGAGATTTCGGATAAGAACTCTCCTCTGGTCTTCACATATTTTATTAAGATTTTGGCCGAGAATCGGGTAAGAACTCTCCCCCGATCTCTTAGCGTATTCTGTTTAAAGCTTAAGTGAAGGATTTCGGATAAGAACTTTCCTCTGATCTCTTAGAGTATTCTATTTAAAATTTAAGGAGGAGATTTCGGATAAGAACTCTCCTCCAGTCTCCACGTATTTTATTAAGGTTTTGGTCAAGAATTCGGGTAAGAACTCTCCCCCGATCTCTTAGCGTTAAGGATTTATTTGAGAATTCGGGTAAGAACTCTCCCCCGATCTCTTAATGAGTTGTGTTAAAAATTAAACTGAATTCGAGTAAGAACTCTCCCCTGAACTCTTAATGTTAAGAATTTATTTGAGAATTCGGGTAAGAACTCTCCCCTGATCTCTTAATGAGTTGCGTTAAAAATTAAACTGAGTTCGGGTAAGAACTCTCCCCCGAACTCTTAATGTGTTTATTAGAATGGCGTTTTGTAAGAACTTGGAACTAAGGATTCAGATAAAAGGTCTCTCTTGATCCCTCTTTTTGTGAATGGAGTATCGAATACATAAGAAACCCGTGTAAAGCTTTTCCTAGCCTACAGGACCTTATAACTAGGAGGAGGACAAAAGACCGAACTCCTTGTCAATTTTCCGCATGATCACTTTAGCAATATCCGATCTCTTTTTAGTTGCTAGTCCGAGATCCGATCTTATCTAGATTCCCGATCTATTATACTATCACCTGGACTCATTCCGTGGCCTGACCTCATAACTTATTTGTTTGACCTATTCTTGTTTCCAACCTATCCGACCTATACTACATCTATCTTCCTTTGTCATTTTTATTTTTTAGACCGAAAACTCTCATGTCGAAATACCCCTGCCTATATATTTATTTTTTTGAGTATTTACAAGTTGCCTGTGACTTGAACGTCTACTTTCGAAGGAAATGAAAACTAAATGACGATAAATGGAATTTGCGAATGAAATAAAAAAAGACACAGGAAATAACTATTGGCCTAGATAATCTATTTTGAGATTTAGTGCTACTGGATATAAAGGAAATTTCAAAAGAAAACTTGAGAAAACAAAATAAGGATATTCGACAAAATAACAGTTTAGACACTTACCTATGGGAAGTTGGGGAGACAGATGAGCTGACTTCGGAATCCACAAATCTTGTAGAAGTGAAAGCTGACGGCCAAAGGACTCGTGCTTATTCGAAGTAATGGGAATAGGTCGGGACGAAGTTGAACTCAGAAGGTAATGCCAGATACTAGAGTGGTGGGAATGAGATGATGTGAAGATGGTTGCACAAAAACTGAAAATGGAAGTTTCAGGACTTAGAGCTCCTTTTTGTGAAATACTTAAGAAAACTGATTTCTAAAGTTTCTCAGCACTTCGAAAGCACAGAATGGCAAGTAGCAAGACTGAATCAAATTTTAGACTCTTTCCACTATAATCACCACCTTCTTGTTTTTCGTCCGTCCATTCTACAGTATTGCATACAGGTATTTATAGGGAACGGGTGCCCATAATGAAGGGTCAGGATCTTGCCAGGGGAAGACGGAGGGTTTAGATTCAAAAGGACATAATCTGATGTCTGAGAATTAAAAAGAATCAAAATGGAGGGCCAGGATCCCATTCAGAATATCCGTCCTTTCTCTTCTTAATCCAACGACTCGGGATCTTGCCTTACAAAATGGATCCAAAGGCTGGGAATAAAAAGCGCCGAACCTGTCGTCTGCTTTTTGATCCAAGGGCTCCGGATCGATCCATACGATTGTGATCAACGGTGGAGATCGAAATGTACAGGATTGCTTTAACTGTTATGGAATCTGGTGGCTAGGTGGGCGTCCTTGCAAATGAGATGTGTGGTGAGGATCTGATCACGCCTGCGATGTTTTAACTAACTCGAATCTGACGATGGAGAGAGTTAGTGGAAAGTTCGGACCGGAAGTTACTTAACCCTTCTACGCTTTCCGATCTCTATAGGTTGCCTTCTGTATTATCATGACCATCCCCTTTTTCGATCTCTATCTCGTACATCGGGTCCCTTTTATTTCCCAATCTCTCTTATTCTGATATTTCCTCTTTATCTGACTTGCATTGGTCAACGCAATAAATTCTTTAGTTACCGATGCATCCGCTTCGAGTTCTGTATGTAATAAATTCCAAGGCCCTATATATATGCAGTAATAGGAAATCACCTTCACACTTTACTTTTCCTTTTTCAGTTTATTTTCAATGCACCACTTCTCCAATTCTAGCTTTTTCAGTGATAATTATGATTATGATGGCCCTTTTGATCTTTTTCTGACTGTTTCCTTCACTCCTCGCCTGAAAATTTATGACCCCAGCGATCGGAGAGCTATGAGAACGTCACCTAATGACAGTGAGGGAACCAGACTAATTTACCGATCAAGATTGAAAGCAACGGCCTTGCCGGTCTTGAATCGGTCTACCGATATAATCGGTAGACCGATCTCGGACAAGAGGACAGCTAATTTCAATCTTAATGTCAGTGACCACCTCTTAAAGTTCATTTGGCTCCCAACCATATCGGGCGTCCCAACTGCAGCTTGGTTCTGGTCAATGACATCGGTGATGACTCCGCTCAATATCATGAGAGTCATAGTCACCCTATCTAAGCTGCACATCTATCCAATATTTGTGGTTGGCTTTTTGATGAAACACATCTTTTGATTCAGCCACAAGACTAGGCTTTGACGTAGGCCAGCCTTCTAGGCCTCAGATTAGTGTTAAGCTAGGTAGAATGTAGTGCTGATCTTTTGAGATCGCCTAAATGATATAATCCGATCTTTTGAGATCACCCAAATGATGTAATCCGATCTTTTGAGATCACCCAAATGATGGAATCCGATCTTTTGAGATCGCCCAAATGATGTAATCCAATCTTTTGGAAATGAAATGAAATTTTTATTTGAATGTTTTTGTTTTGTTATTGCATTGGTTATTTTTCCGATATCTGATAAGTGTATCCGATCTGATCCCTAGACGAATCGCTATTCGGCGATCAGTGAGTTTGGAAATTTATTCAATTTTGATAACCTTAAATAACCGATCTCCTTTATCTGATTTTTATTGTGTTTCTGGAACCTTCTTTGCGACGTGTCAAAGTGGCGGCCCGGTTCCGCTAACCGATGCGTCACTTAGGACTTCGTGAGCATTTAATGCTCAGACAGGTATAAATAGGGGGTGAGTGAGTCATTTGTTTCCTTATGTCATTTCAGAGCTTCCCCCTAGCAATTTCAGCACTTCTTCTCACTTTTTAGAGTTTTCAGGCACCGATTTATACTCTGGTAAGGGTTTTAATCTTTTCTCGGTTGAATTCTTTTTCTATTTTCTGAAAATGAGCGGTACTGAAGGTCAGAGAGCTGCGAGCCCGCCTTCCATTCATATCTTATGGACGTTGGATGAAGTTGAGGTGGTCAGGCCGAGTGGGCAATTTGAACCTACTACTACCTCTGCCTCAGTCCACAGTCGAGCGGCCCAATCAAAACAGGCAACTTCTTCAGGGAAAGAAAATCTCCCCGTGGATGAGTTGTCATCGGTCCTCCTAGAAACCGATCTACAGTCCATCAATCAAGAATACAACCTTTGAACTGACTCCTTCGAGCTTATTAGATGTCATGATGATCTCCGAGCCGATCATTTCTTTGAAGAAAATGACGTGATCATGGTGTATGAAGAATAATTGAAGGCCAGGCTTCGGTTTCCCCTGGACAACTTCTTTAAAGCCGTTCTGAAGTTTCACCATGTATGTGTTGTCCAAGTGCACTCGAACTCATGGTGGATTCTGGCGACTCTCAGAGGCTTATGCTGAGCCAAAAAGCTCGAGCCTACAGCAAAGGTTTTTGCTGAGTTGTATAGGCTCACGCGTCAAAAGGACGACGAGTACTGGTTCTTCCAAGCCAAGCCGCACTGTGGGCTTTTTACCGACCTCCCTTCTTCATTGAAGAATTGGAAGAACTGGTTCTTTATATTGAGGAGCAAGATTCCGAATGGCTTCGAGGGTATTCCATGGAGTTGGCAGTACCTGGTCCCCTCAGTCCCAAAGAAGATCGCCCTAAATAGAGACGAGGACGCCATGGTAAAGGAATTGAAGGAGCAGGCAGCCACCCACAAGTATTAATGTCAAGATGTTGTAATGGTCGAACTAAAGTGGTGGCTTATGCAAATGATCACCAATGATGATTATGAACTACAGCTCTCTGACCTCAGACCCGGGATCGGTATAACCTGAATCTTTAGCCTCTTGACTTAGGTGATCTCACTAACTTGTTTTCCGTGTAGGTATGGTTTGAGGTGAAGGCGCGAAGGAGAGCCACAAGCGAAAGAGAGAGGTCGCTCGAAAAGTGCGGGAAATGAAGATTGCTGCGGTATCCCAGACGCCAGGGCGGGACTCAGCAGAAGTACTGGGCTCTTCGTCTTAACCTTCGGGAGAGCCAATCCCAGAGGTGGAGATCGCTCCTTCCCCTCCTCGACAGGAAAAATTACCGCCTCCACCTGTTTCTTCAAGTGCGGAGGGAGGGTTTTCTCAACCTGCTGTGAGGACCCTCTCTCGTAGCGCCCAGGTCCTCATTCACTCTTAGAGAAGAACCGTTCAGTTTGGGGGAATTCTGGCCTGGCCAAAGTTTTGGGTGCTACCATCTGCTTCCAGGACGACCGGAACAGGCTGACCCCGAATAGCATTGACGATCTCCTGGCTCAGACAATGAGCTTAAGCGTAGAGAGCCTTGTGAATCAATATATAATCAGAGAAAAGGCTCATGCCTTAAAGTAGGAAATTTTGAAGGCGATCCAGGACGCGGCTTCCGCCAGATCCCAGCTTTTGTCTGCCCATGACCACATTGCCGAGATTGAGGGTCGGACGAAATCTTATGAGGATAAGATAACCAAACTAGAGCGGGAACTCGAAGAAGCTTGGGCCCTCTGAACTGCCGATATCACTCACCTTACCGAGGAGATTAGAGTGAAAGAAGAAGAGGCCATGATGAGGGAAGCCAGTGCTTATGTGAATGCTCATGGCGATCTTCTGGCCAAGCTCGAGAGGAGCTATCCTGAGAAAGACTTCTCCTGGATGATGGATCTTGTCCCTAGGGGTGAGGAGGAGAGTGAGGAGGAGCCCGAGAGAGAGAGAGAGGATGAGAGAAATGATAATGTACCCGGGGAGCAGGTTGGGGGAGACCCTCCTGCTGCATGACTTGTATATTTTCATCTTGAAATGAATTGAAGTTTTTTTTTGTTTGCTCAATTTCTTGATGAGATCGGAAAGCGTCCAAACCGAATTGTCTGAGTATTTATTTGATTGAATGTAGTTTGAACATTAAACTTGAAAGCGACTATTAACCAGAAGATAAAAGATCGGAAAAACATTACACTTGAACATGAGATTGGACTAAGTCATGACCAAATTCCGGATGAAACTTTAGAATATTAGAGTTGCAGAGATTTGACATTGACTTGAACTTTTAAGATCGGGACTATTATTGGACCGGATAGAAACCTTAACTTCACTTTAAAGAATATCTAGGGCATTCAAGCGAGAAGCCCGATCACGACATTAGTCAAGTGAAGCTCTACGATATTTATACACAGAGAGATCAGAAAACATTGGTAGGCCAGATTGGATGGTCGGAAGACTCGATATTGTCTCAAACTCATCTGACAAAAACCAAGAGATCGGAAAGCCATCTAACTTAAGCGTGAGATCGATTTGTTCCAGGGACGAGCAATCGGTGAGTTCGGAAAAGCTGTTTGTGATTGGGGACATCGGTTGAGAGTGGATAATAAAGTTAGAAGTTTAAAAGTTCCTTGACTTCGGAGATCGGCCAAAATATGGTGTCTACAATTATCATTATCATTCATATTTCAAGTAATCCATGGCCATTTCATGGATTTTAAATTTAGCTTAAATTTTCTTTATATCCTAGGGCCACTCAAATTCAAAAATTAAAATTCATTAATCACATTATATATTAATGATCATATTAGCTTCTCTAATTTATTTTACTATTTCCTAAATCATTGGGGTCACTATTTACATTATTATTTACTCAAAATGTTGACTTTTTTCTATATAATAGGTGTGTTAATTTCAATTGCACTAAGATCCCACATTTTGGGTTCAAAATTTGTTGGCATTGATTGCCAATTGCAATTCAAAGCCTCCTAAAAATATTTTCAAAAATTCAGTTTTTATGTCCTAAGTTTACTATTCAATTGGTTTATGCTAAAGTGAGAATTTGGCTAAACTTTTTTCATGAAAGTTGTTCTTTTATGTATCTAATTTAATTCTCTTTTTGAATCACTCCATTTGGAGTTTTGTAGCCCAAGCTATAATCAAATAACCATAATTGGTTCTTTTCCTAATTCTGTCTCTTTAATTAGGTAGATTTTGGCATTGCCATTTACCAATTTAATTGGACATGTTATAGTTACTTTAAGGCTTAGCATTCTTCATATAATTTGTTGCCCTATGTCTTATGGTCATTCAGAAATTTTAATTACAATTTTCCAAGTTTTATAGAATTAATTATACTAATTTAATTGGCCTAGACTCCAGTATCCTGTGCCTTCAGGGTCTAAGTTTAGGTCAGTAGATTTGACCTCTATTTTAGGGTTCTTATGTTCATAATTTGAGGACAATGTCTAAAACAAAGTTGGAACCCTATTTCTTAGGGTTCTAGATCAGTATGGCTGAACCTAATTAGAGTTTCCTAGTGGAAGATATGCTATAAAAACTATTCTGGGGTCAATTGTGATTTGGTCAAACTCCAAGTTTTGATGTGTTAATTTCTTCTAACCATTTGACCTAGTTCCTTTGGGTTCTGGGTTTTGGTCGAAAGACCAATATTGTAGATCTATGTCTTATAAAACTTTTGCCATTAGTTTCATTGCATTTTAATTTTCATAGACCAAGTTATGGCCATTTTTCCAAAACTGGTCGGGCAGGCTTATGTCCAGGAAATTCTAGGCAAAATTGATTCTGGTCAGTTTGGTGATCTAACTTGGGTCAGTAATTTCATTTGGTTAGAAGCATTTCTGGGCTTAATGTTCTTAATGAAAATTGTAGTCCTATGTCTAAGCTTTCAAATGATATAAAAGTTAGGTCATTTGGACCTATCTAAAGGGAGTTATGGCTAAATGAACGTGTACTGTTCATTTGGTCATTTTTCTGGGTTTAGTATTTGGATATCCGGATTGGACCAGCAAATTGGTCAACTTGTGGACATAATTTGGGCAGGGTTTCTTCATGAAAAATGGGGTATGTTGGGTCTAATTTCACCTCCAATTAGCCTCATACCAATTGGAGTCACACAACTTCAATTATGACTCAAATAGTACACTGGACTCATAGGTCTGAATTTCCTGCAAGAAGCATACACTCCCAATTTCAATTTTCTCCAACTCCCATACTTCACATGGCATTCAAGGCACTTCTAAAAGGCAAGAATCATTCTTAATTTAGTCAATTTCAAGCAATCTCAACAAATCCCTAATTCATGATCACTAACCCTAATTTCAAATTTCCAAATTGGTGCAAACTCAATTCATTGTACTTCCTAAGCATATCAACTTAACAAGCATCATCATGGGACCAAGTTTCATCAAATAGAAACAATAAACCCTAAAGGATTTCATGGCTGCCAAATTTCATGGTATCCATACTCATGTGTTTTACTTCAATTTTATGCAATCCCTAACTCAATTTATGCTCTTAACAATAAATATAAAGAGAGAGAAAGGATAACTAGCACTAACCTCTTGTAGCTCAAATTTAAGCTAACCAAGACTTCAATTTTTCTTCACTTTCTTACTCTTTCTTGGCTGCCAAACACTTCTCCAAGGTGTGGGCTCAAGTTTTTGTGAAGGTGACTAGGGCTTTTGGTGTGAGAGAATGGAGAATTTCAAGCTAGAAAGCTTGAAAATTTTATGGGAGGGCCATCCATGGAGTTCGGCTGATTTGGGGAAGAGATGAGCAGGTTGTGTTTTCAATTTTAACTCCTTTTACCTCTTTTTAATTGGGTTATAAAGTGTGTGTTGCAACATGATTGGTGGGGGGCCTTTTATTGCATCATGGTGACTTAATTCTTATGTCATAATTCTAATTTTATTTTATTTTCTTTTCTTTTCTTTTCTTTTCTTTTCTACTCATTTTTAATTTTATTTTTAGCAATATTTATTCATATTTTATGTCATATAAATTATTTATTTAATTGGACGAGTTGGCCAAAAATCATCTCTGAAGACGAAATGACCAAAATGCCCTCCGTTTGGCTTAACAGACTAAAATTGTCTGTATTGACCTAAAAATTTTTAATGCCATCGAAATCTCAATGACTCTTCTCTAGAGTCTCAAAAATTATTTCATGAATTTTCTCCCGGGTTTAGGGCTCCTAACTGCGAGGACCGCAACTTCCCACTGGATTACCCATCGCTAGGGCACCAGCTCATTTAACTTGATTGTATTTTATTTCTAAAATTTTTCTTAAATTTTTCTTACCATTATTTGAGTTATTTATGACTCTTCACTCTAGTCTAAATATTTTTCCAGATGTTCTAACTGTCCAGATCGACACCGGTCACCAAAACAGTAGAATGTATAGAATTGCTACAGTGAGGGTGTTACATACCCCGTCTCCTCATGGCAGGTGCCTCATCTTGTGCCCATATTTTGTTTGGCACTTCCCGTTCTAGCGCCGCAGCAGCTCTGCTACCTCTGTGCAATTTACTAAAATTCAATAGCATTAACCCACAAAAATCCAAAACTTAATGAATGTATTAGTAAATGTACTTTACGAAAACAATCGAACTTAATAAATATATTAATTAAATTATAATTTACTTTAAAAAATTGACAATTTATTGATAAGTATCATATATAAGTACAACATAACCTAAAAAAAAAAATACAAATATAAACAATTAAAAACTTTTCTTCAGAAGGTATCTAGGTACGGCAAAATAATTTTATAGGTAATAAATTGTCATTTTTCATTTTGATTGATTAAAGAAACCTTTTGCAACACTTACCTTTTGGGAACTTGCTATTTCTATGGTATACAGAAGAGTCTAAACAATCAAACATCAATGAAGAAACTGACTGCACTACAAGTCAATTGATGAAAAATCATTACTTGTACTTAATTAAAGATTCAAAATCTCTAACAAAAAAAAAGTCATGGATTCATGTTGTATTTTAAACTATTAGAAATTTGCCATCAAATATAATAAAAAACAGACCTGACTAGGTAGGAAATAAAAGATCCTATTAATGAGAGAAAACTCTAAATCTGTTATTAACAAACATAAATTTACAAAAATAAATTTAAATCTATTCTAAATGGAGATAAATTTAAAAATTTATTTGAAAAAATAATAAAAAAATTAATTTAGAGGTAATTACTGATAAAAAAAACTCATTAATAATCTTGTTAATAATCCTTTAAAGAAGAGAAATAAAGAAGAAGAGTAAAAGAGGAGAGAAGGAGACGAGTAAATTATACTTTATTAAAATAACTCAAGTTAATTGATGTAGTTGGATTTTTCAGTTGAAATTATAGGACATCCTAATGCAGAGGCATTCTAATAATTGAATGCAATAATTAGGGTGGTTTTCTTTCTTGACTTAGATTAGTGTGCCTTTTAAATGCACTTAAGCACTTGTCAATTTCAAATTATCTTGAGCTATCTATCTCCGAGCAAGTGGAATGCATTAAATCTAGAATGACATGGAGTGGCAATAACAAAATTAGACAAGGTTTAGCTAGAGCTCAACAAGTTACCATTAATGCAAGAAAAGTTTTGTTTGCGGTTAAGCTTGGAGTGTCTTAAACATCATGAATTGTTTAAATTTATTAGTAATAGATAAAGAGGTAGCTACTATAAACTCAATTTTATATAAAAAAATAATTTTAATAATTATTAAATTAAATATTTATATTAAAATTTACATATTTATTATATAAATTTTAATTTTATAAAAATCTAAATATAAATATTTAATGTAATATACTATAAAACCTTCTCATGTTAAATTGAATTTATATAAACTATACTCATAAACAAATAATTAAAAGTCAAGAATCCCGCTGATAGAGAGGCGCCGCCTAATCATCTTAGCACTTAATTTTATAAGTATTTTTATAAAAGTCATTAAATTTTAAATTACTTTTATAAAACTTATCAAATTTTAATTTAATTTCATAAAAATTATTATTATAAAAAATTTTTAAGTTAAGTTGACCCGTTAACTATTTTATAAATAAAATTATTTTATTTTATTAAATTTAAAAAATAAAATAAAATAAAATAAAATACATTCAGTTATTCTCTCCTAGTCAAATCTCTCTCTTTTTTTATTTTTTTTTTGTCAGCGATCACTAATTAGGTAATTTTATTTATAAAATAATTGATATATTAATAGATTAATTTAAAAATTTTTAATTTTTAATTATAGTAACTTTTATAAAATTAAATTAAAATTTAATATATTTTATAAAAAAATTAAAATTTAATAATTTTTATAAAAAATTTATAAATTAAAAGATCGTGTATAATAATTACCCTATCTAAATCTAATAATCACATGCAAGTTCATTTAATACAAGCATTAATCAACACACACAGTAAAAAAAAAAGAAAGTAGATTTGTTTTTCCATCCAAGAAGTCAGGAAATTGTGCAGCTTTTCTCTTATACACTCAAACTCGTTCCCACTAGAAAGTCAAAATTGATGATGTACAAGTAAGTAAGAATGACAAGAAAATTATTGCCACAAACAATGTTAATTTTGGGATTTTATTTTTCTTCCCATGTCTAAGCTCTAACCCTGTGATTGAATGAGGAAAATACCCACGAGGGAGTTACCAACTTCTACAATTTTTTCTTTTGCATGTCATAAATTTTAAAATCATTGACAAAGTGGAAAGGTTCTAAATTCAAATATCTCTATTTATTAATTTTAATATTATTTTTTTATGAGAAAGGAGGATATCTATTACTATGTAGCTTATTAATTGTTATGTAATCTATTATACTGTCATAAAATTAAAAAAATTAAAATAATTGACAACGCTCTTCTTTCATCTGATTTCATGTACTTGATGAGAAAAGATTGATACTTTTTATTTCTAACAGAAAAGGTTTCAACGATTGAATTAATTTTAGCATTTTAGATTTTATTTAAAATAAATTATTTATAAAAAAAAATTTAATTAAATTCTCACACAATCATATTTGATTTTTATTTTTTAAATTTTTTATTAAAAAATTAAATTATTTTATTTTAATAATAAGAATTGATAAAAAAAATTAATTAAATTAAATTCTTATAAAATTTTAAATTTTAAAGAGTGGTTAATATAATACTGGCAGTGTAGACATAATTGCCCCTCAAATCTTTTAATATTACTGGACACATTATATATAATCATTTAAATTTAAATTTAAATTCTAATAAGAAAAAAATCATTTTAGATATTTAAAAAAATAATTTGAAAAAAAAATTTATTATTTTAGTATTCTAATTATTAAATTTTATTAAATTTAATTTTAAATTATTTTTTTAATACTATCTAAATAATATATTTTAAAAAATTCTTTTCTCATTAGCATTGTTAAACAAACCCATTAAAATTAAGGACAAAATTGATATCATTTCACTAGTCTCAAGGTGAAAAGTTTAATCATGGGTCATACCCTCCCGAATCTATTGCCTTTATAGTGAGTTTGGATGGAGTGTAAATAGATTTTTTTTTAAATAAAATAAAATAAAATAATAAAAGATAAGAAATTAAAACTTCTCAATTCACTAATTTAATAGGTTAAAAAAGAGATATTTCTTTCAAACAAGCTTATTAATAAAAAAAAATTTCATTCCAAACAAGTTTATTAATAAAAAAAAATACTTTGCCTCTGAAAACCTCCCCTTAAACATAATGTTAATGATAGATCAAATAGAAAAGGTCGCAGTGAAGGTTTTCAATCTTCTTTCTCTAACTACAAAAATAAGTGAGGTTGGATGAAGACTAGAAAAATAGTGGAACATGGCACTTTTGGTAGAGAAAAGTGATTTGGCCAAAATAATGAGGCAAAATTTATTTTTCTTACAAATTTTCACCTTTGTTTTTTCTGTAGTGGGGAGGGATAATTATTATAGGCAAGAATATAATGCCGTACGGTCGGAATTATCGAATACGGTGGTGAAATTATCAAGTTGACCGGAGACTGGGCTAGGAGGGATTGAAAAGTTCTAAGATGGTGGAGTATTTGGTTCAAGAATGTAATTGATAATTAATAGATATTTAAATAAGTGATTTAAGGTATTTAATAAATTTAAAAAATAAAATTAATAATTGATGAGTAACTGATATGATATCTCTCGATTACAGTTTATATTATTTTAGAACTATTTCTTATTAGTTGATAACTGATTTAATTTTATTTTTTATTTTGATTATATTCTATTTTTTATTTAATTAGAAATTAATATTATTAATACTTTATATTTTTTATTTATTATTTTAATTACCACATTTTAACTTTATTAAAGTATTTTTTTTATTAATAATATAAAATATAAAATATTTATTTATATCTAAAAACTTAAAATTAAGTATGAGTTTTTTCTTTATCAATAATAATAATTACTTTATTATTTTATTTATATTTTTAAAGTTATTTAATTATTTTTTAAAAAAATTTATTTATTTTATTATTTCAATAATAAAATAAATGATATAATATAATAGATTAATAATTATATATTTATTTTAATAATATAATAAATTTATAATTTTATATTTATTTTAATAATAAAATAAATTACATAATATATAGTCTTATTAGTCATTTCACATATCAACAGCAACAACTAAATATAATTTTACCAAACACTTAATATAAATCAGCTATCATCAGCTGCCAGTTATCAGCTATCAGTTAACAGTAACAGCTATAAGCTAACAGTTAATAGCTGTATTTAACAGTTAAATCAAACAGGCTCCAATTAAGTGAGAAAATGATACTGCATTAAAACGACATGTAGTTTAATTTTATGTTCAAAACTATGGCTCCTCAAAACAGCATGTCGTTTTGCTCCATGTTCTAAAAGACGTGTCGGTTAGAGTCAAAATTAACTTTTCATTTTCACTTTTTTTTTTTGGAAAATTCGAAATTTCATTAAATATTTCACAAAACTAAAAAAAAATCGTGGCTAATAATTTTTAAAAATTATAAGTTTATGTACTTTGAAATATGACAATATATTAATTATTTATAACATAAAATAATTTTATTCAAATTTTTTACTCCAAGTGAACAAGTTTTACTTTTATTAAATTCTAATTATCTAATTTCATGCATCAAATATTTGTAATTAAAAAATATTGTAATTGTCATTTGGCATTGACATGCATAAACCACATATGAACTTTAAGTTAAAAATATATATATATCTAATACATTATACATATGGTGAAGTAATTTTCTATTCATTTAAAATGAATGATAATTTAAATTTATACTTTAGTTAAAAATTACAAATTTTAATATAAGGTAAAATTTGAATATTTGTTATTTAAAATTCATACATATAATAAATGAAATTGTACTAAATTAATTTCGTTAACCAAATTGTACTATATAGGATAATATCCTCTTATGGTCTGATGATCATGAAAATATGCTGAAAATAAAGGAAGAGCAAGGAGGATTTGTATAGGAGTTTGCTTTGTTGAGCTGGGATCACACATAAGCAAGCCCGTGTACAAACACAGGTAAGCTCGTGTGCAGGGAGGAATTTCAAGCAGAATCCTTGTTGTTCAAGGACTTCTCTCCTCATTTGAGTCTAAGTAGGAATAAGAGAGCAAGATTCTCGTACATTAATAAGAGGAAAAAAAAAATAAAGAAGAAGAATGGAGGACCCTAGCCACCAGGTCGAATAAAGCAAGAGGAGAAGATTTCTACACCTAAAAGCTTGAACCATATGTACATTAGAGTGTGATCATTATTATTTTTTCTTTAAGCCTTTATGATGTATTTTCTTCTCTCCTTATATTCTATCATCTATGGGATGAAATAGACCATTTTTGTTAAGAAATGATGGACTATAAGCCTGTATTTTGATAATTTTAATTTCAATGTTATGATTTTTATGTCTTAAGGTTATGCAATATTTACTTTAATGCTTTATGTGTGTTGATTGATTGATGGTTCTAGTAAAGTTCAAAAAGAGAAATTAAGATTTATTTCTCAGTTGAATGCTTAATTGATTTCTAGAAAAGAAATTGCATATCACATTAAAACTAAGCTACCTAAAAAAGGACCTTAGAAATATTATGTGGTTAGTTCATTTCCAATTGAATAGGACGAATTAACTATAAAGATTTATGATCTTTATGCATCTAGATTTTTGTTACCCAAATAAGGATAATTAATTTAGATGAACATTTTACCTAAAAAAGACAATTGCCTGTATTGAATTCTACCATCTCATAATATAAAACTTTTATTGGATTGGTTGTTATCATAGGTGGAGCTAAAATTTGACATTAATGTTTTTATCATAATAAGTTTCTTTTAGTGATTAATTGATTCATTTTATTTTTATTACCATTATTAGTTTTAGATTTAGTTTAGCCAAATTAAAATCATTGATTTTTAAAATAACATTATAGTAATGTTAATTTAATTACAAATAATGATTTTAATTTCTTTTTCTCACTAATGTATTACTTGAACACAGCTAGTGCCGTTGTTAGTGTTAGTTGGATTAAACACAGGCATGGAGGAGGCCAGAGTAGCAAATGGTGAGCTTGTGGAGGCCGGCCAGCCACTAGGAGTTGAAATGTCATTTAACGGAAAAAGAACGACTATGGCATCGTAGGAGAGAGAGAGCAATAATAAATGAACAAGGAGAAGCTGGGAGGATATGAGCATTAAAGGCATGGCACATCAATTGAGCTGGTAAGTAGCGATTTAGGGTAGGGATCGTTTTGGGATAAGATGGGTTTGAATGATTGAAGTACCAGTTAGTATTTCTTTCTCCTATTTCCCTTTTTGAATTTTTTTGTTATTATTAGTATTATTATTAAGTTTGATACCAAATTTCAATTTGGTTGTTAGGGAATGATGGAAACTGTCTTTGATCTCCTTTTTGCTCTAGTCATTCACGTACTTCTAGTAGAAGGCAACGAGGGCTTTAGATTTAGGCTAATTATTAGATGTATTTTTTTATAAAAAAGTGAGTCATTTTTACAATATAAAAAATAAATATTACATGATTGTGAGATGCACACCGAATGTACCTAATAATTTCACTTAGATTTAAGACCTATGCTTGCCTCCCTTAATGTGGATACACATGTCAACACTAATTAAAGGTGACGTGTACAAAAAAGCATAGGCTCGTATACTTTAAAGATAAAAAATAAAAAATAAAAAAAAATATTTGTTAAAAAATTTTAACTGCACAGTACCATCGATGAGGGAATTATTGGGTAATTAATCTACATTAGTGCCACACATTAATGCACTTGTATAATTTGCTCTCTGATAAATCCATCGCATGATTTATTTAATTTCACTTTTTTAAAATTTAAATAAAACTTTATGAAAGTTGAGTGTTACTAATTTTTTTTGTTTAATTCATGGGTAAACTTTGAATCATAATTTTTTATTGTATTATTTTCAAAAATTATAATATAATGAAAATGAAAATAAGCATATTAATATTTACTTTATAATTAATAATAAGAATGAGTATAAAAAAATTTTCACTAGATATAATATTAATCATTATTAAAGAATTTTTTAGTGTAATGTAAGTTTAAATTAATTAATATAAATCGAATTTAATTCATTAATTCAAAAGTAAATTATTCGCTTAATTGAATAGAAAAATAAATCATCTCAAAAAAGAATAGAAAAAGAAATCAAAATAAATAATTAACTGACCCACTATTAATTGATGTTAACGTTAGATTCAAAACAAAAAAAATGGCATGGACCGGTTTGCACTCACTCTCCACTTAAAATGGTTTTCACTTTAAAATTATTTAAAATATTTTGATTAATAAATTTGTTTTAAAAGAGTTAATATCTTCACTTAAAATATTTTCAATTTGCAAATTAACTCAGAATTTAACTTGCAATCCTTTTTATAAAACAATCTAATAATTAATTTAAATTAAATCAATTACAACCTAAGTAGATTCGATTCAAATCTGTTCAACAAAATTGACAAAATGCGAATCACCCATAAATTAAAAAAATCCAAACCCAAATCACCCAAGTGCAAACCCGCGAGATGATCGTTTGCCACCTTTTTAGTGCCCTTTAAACCATCTAAAAAAGGAAATAATTGCTAAACTAGACAAGCAATGACTCTAAATTTTAGGAAGCCATCAAGGCCCATTCCTGGGATAAACATGTATATCAGATGGAATGATAAATCAATAGTGAACAAACATATGTATTATAATGGTTCTCAAAAGATAAATCATAATATATCTCTTTTAAATTTAGGTATAAATATTTAAAATGTGAAAGTTTTAAATAAACACGTCTATGAATGGTTTAACATCAAAGAAAAAATAGGTTGAGATTAAATTCAAAAACTAACACAGAAGAAAAAAAAAAAAAAAAAACTTTTGAGAATAACATTAAACCCGATATGATATCAGCATTCTGTAAATAATTTCTCCATCCGAGTATGGGTTGCTCCACTATTTATGCAAACGCTTTGATTCATATGCAATTTTATTGGTAACCTAACAACTGGGACACTTGTTAATCCACCCCTCACCTCTTTAAATGTTTGCAGTTAGTTGGTGTATCCGCCACAGCTCCATAATAAATCCACACACCCGAATTGCAAAACCCCCCAAGAAAAAAAAAAAAAAAAAAAAAGCCAAGCACAACCCTTTCTTTTCTTTTATATCCTCAGAAACTGTACGGTCCTTCTATGGATGTTGGCGTCTTCTCGAAGAGGAAAATTCCCAGGAAAATGGATCTTCATCAAACACCTTGCTCTGTCGTCGTTTCTCCTCAAAAAGCTTACAAGAATAAGCAGAAGAAGAAGAAAGGGGGTGAGCTCGAGGATCATGGCACCCAGAACGAAGCGAATAAACGGTACGCTTTTATGTCGTTTTGGGAGTTGCCGGAGTACATGAAGGATAATGAGTTCATACTGCGTTATTACCGTGTCAATTGGCCTCTTAAAGAAGCTCTCTTTAGCATTTTTCGTTGGCATAATGAAACGCTTAATATATGGACGTAAGTGATGATCAAAGTCTGCTTAATTATTTCTTTAATATTTTTCTGTGCTTGAAAAAAACTAAATTAATAATAATAATTTTTTTAATTGCTATATATTTTGCAGACATCTACTTGGATTTTTACTTTTTGGGGGGTTGACTATGGCGAACGTATTGGAAGTTCCTCAGGTAGCGGATCTTCTCGGCCTGTTTACCAGGTTTGTTCAAATTTTTATTTTTTCAATTTTTTAAAAAAAATATGATGATTTTTAGGTCGATTTTATGTTCTAAATTAATTTACTAATTCCTTTTGCTAATTGTAAGAATAAAACAAAGTCATTATATTGTTTAAAAATTTTATTATTATTATTATTATTATTATTATTATTATTATTATTGGAAAAAAAAAAAAAAAGAAAAAGAAAGGAAACAAAACAACTAAGTTAAGCAAAGTCTTGGATAAGCTACTCCGCAGATGTCATGCAGCAGAAAATATGCCTTTAGTCATTTTTGTTTATTTTGAATGTGTTCCAGAAATTTAGGTAAAAATTTTGATTTTGCTACTTTAATTATTTTTGAAGGTGAAGGTTGTTACAGCTTGAATTGTTATATTTTTTATTTAATAGAGAATTAATGAGTTGGTTATAATTGATGGGTTGTGTTAGGTTACACAATGAAAGATATTTCTTATCTTTTCTCGTGATTAATCTTAAAGAAAATAGATGGGAAAATTCAAATTCCAGACTTAAATTGTTATCATTTAACTAATAATTAATAATTAAATTATTACATATAAAATTAAAGATTTAAAATATATAAAAAAATTATTTAGATCAGATTTTTATAGACGTAAAAATACATTAACAAAGTTTAATCTAATTTTGTTCAGTAATTAAAAGTATATTACCCACTTAATAAACTCAAGTTGAGTAAAAAAAACCTTTTAATATGAGTCCAATTAATTTTATAAATTAAATTTTCATCAGTTTTAATCAACATAAATTGGACCTAAATAAGAATATTATTTCATTAAAAAATTTTCAGTATATAAAAATGATTACATTAATTTTGTTTATAATGAAAAGTTTTACACGAAAAATGCTAACGTTTGAATTCTTGAGTTTTGAATTACGAGAAGACAATGGATTAGGATTCTCATTCAGTGGTTTAAGAGGATCGGAATCAAAATATAGGGTAACTTAATCTTGATTCTGATTCGATCTGATTTTAGTCAATTTCATTTTTTTAATTTTTTAAAGGAAAATTCTAATTTTGATTCGAAACCACAATAAAGAATTAGACTCAATGACTGATTTAAAAAATTTTTTGTCACTATATTATAAATAAATGTTAAAATTTATAAAAAAAAATTTAAAATATAATACTAATATTTTATAATTCGATTCTGTGAAATCTAATATTCTTAAAATTATAAAAAATTATATCATTATTAATGCTTTTAAATATATATCCCTCCAAACACGTAATTAAAAGTTATATATTAATTTAACACATATATAATTATACAATTTTATTTTGATAAAGTTCAATACAATTTTAAAAATATATAAACTTTTGAATACACAACACAATTTTTTTATTTTAATTAATTTTAAATTTTATTGAAAAGGTGATTTAATAATTAAATTTTTGAAGGTATATTTATAAAAAAAAAATTCTAGAAAAAGAGGAGTCAACCGACCCTTTTCTCAACTAAATTTGCCACTGATTGGACCAGATAATTATGGTTCAATTCAAGACCAATTAAAGTTAGGCTAATTTCAATATGATTTTAACTCTTAGTTAGCCTAATCTAATTCCGAGCCCAAAACTGTGGCCAAGCGTAAATTGGACATTGAATTACTTGTCTAGTTGCCTAAAATTTTCTTTATTGCAGGTCAATTCTTACTAGTGCAAAGGCAAATGTTTCCAATAATTCAAAGGAATTCTTCTCGGTAAGTCACCTAATAAGTCACCTAATACATATTGCTAGCTCAAGAAACACATTCCATTATCACCTTCTTCATTAATTGGAACAAAATTTTAATTTTCAGGGAACTACAAAACTCCTAGATTTGAAGCAGGTAACATCTCCAAAAATGGACACAAAACTGCCAGGAACATCTGTCATCCGGTGGCCATTCTATTTATTCTTAGGCGGCTCTATGTTCTGCCTCCTTTCAAGCAGCATCTGCCATCTCTTTTCTTGCCATTCACGCAATCTAAACATTATCTTGCTACGCATAGACTACGTGGGTATCACCACAATGATAATCACCTCATTTTTCCCTCCAATCTTTTACATCTTCCAATGTGACTCACATTGGCAATATGTATATCTTGGTGGAATCACAGCAATGGGGATTTTTACCATTATAACATTGCTTTCTCCGACTCTGTCGACCGGAAAATGTCATGTTTTCCGAGCTCTTCTCTTCTGCTCAATGGGGCTTTTTGGCATCGTCCCCGCAGTACATGCTTCAATTGTGAATTGGAGTAATCCCAAGCGATACACAGTTCTAGCTTATGAATCTTCCATGGCTTTATTTTACTTGACTGGCACTGGTTTTTACATTAGCAGGATTCCAGAGAGGTTAAAGCCTGGATGGTTTGATCTAGCATGCCATAGCCATCAGATTTTCCATGTTTTTGTGGTATTGGGAGCATTGGCTCATTATGGTGCTACCCTTGTATTCTTGGAGTATCGTGACCGTGTGGGATGCTAAGTAAATCAAATATATACACCCAGTATAAGTAACGTGTTTTCTTTTTTTTTTTTTTTTTTTTGTCATAATTGGCTGAGATCAAATCAAACACGAGATTTCATGGCCTGTAAATAACTTCAATATTATTGAGTTAAAACTCATTGATCTTTATGCGTGTGTTACTATAATTTAGTTTAGAGTTTTATTTTTTTTTTTTTTAATTTTTATTCGGGATTATTGCTATTAAAAAGGGAGGAATTGTTGGATGTGAGTACATCCATGAATTTAGATGTTGATGTCTTGTAATTGATTGTATGATCAAAATTTGAAACACATAGGGTTTATTTTAAGGAAAAAAAATGTATTAAGAATGTTGTCTAAAAAATAGAGCTCAAGAAAGAGGCTAATTGGATTATTTTTAATTATTGGCTTGGCTTTTTAATCAATAAAAAATCACAACATTTAGCTCAAATGTGTGAAGTGGCAACTAAGCAAAAATGTCCTCTGTTTCGGGTCTCAAAACAGAGTACAATTTGAGTTTAAATGCGCAACTCAAGTGATGATTAATCAAGCTATTACATTCATAAAGTAGATGTATAAACCGCGAAAAATTATCAAGCAACCTAATAGCAAATTCAATAGCACATTAACATAAATTAACAATGGCTACCATTGGTCGAGACTTGTTTCCCAAGGTCAGACAAACAGAACAGGGATGATTAACAGTCATGTTATGGTTAAAGGAGGGAGATATCACTAGTGTAAGTTTTTGGCATCCACCAGTCACATTTGATTTCTTCGTGTTTTGCCTAGTTCTTGTCAGTGTTTGTTTCCTTCTACTGGTCATAATGAAGTCGACTAGGGTGGAGGGAGCGTCCAGTGGTGGTCTAAAGTGATGAGTGAGGTTGGAGAGAGAGTTTAACACTGTTTGGATGGAACGAGGGAAGGGTAATTAATGGGAAGGTAAGGGAGGGTAAGGAAAAGGTTTACGATAAAAAAAGTTTCATGTTTGGAAAGAGGTGAATTAATGAAAAGGTAAGGAGAGGTAATATATATTCTTTATATTTGGAAGGAGGTGAAAGAAGAGTAAATAATTATTAAAATTATAAAAATAACCTTTTCTATTAGATAAAATTTATTCTTTATTTTTTTTAATATGTAAATTAAGGTATTTTATTTTTAGTTTAGTAACCTATAATTTATATTTTTTATTGTTTTTTTATGTCAGACCATGACATGTATAATATCAACATTCAACTTAGATATCCATAAAATAATATAAACAATGATTGAATAAAGAAAAAATTATTTAGAAAATTAAGGTCTTTTATTTTTATTTTAGTGACCTATAATTTACATTTTTTATTGTTTTTTTATGTCAGACCATGACATGTACTATTTCAACATTCAACTTAGATATCTATAAAGTAATACAAAAAAGGATTGAATAAAGAATGAATTATTTAGGAAAAAAATGACAATAAGAGCATAATAATTGCAGCAAACTATTAAAAGAACGAATGATTTAATAATTGAAATTAAATAGAAAGATAAAACTAATATTTTTTCTACAAGAATTCAAAATCTACGGGACCGAAGATATCAGATACGACCACTTGAGAGAGAAAACATTTGTTTGTATTGGTAAATTAGGTTTATTTTTAATGGGTATAATTGAATTTTTAATAAAAAGTTAAAGACACAATAGAAAAATAAAAAATAAAATAATTTTCATCTCTCACCTTCCTCTACTTACACCCCAATTTGGGTGTGTGAGAAAAATTGGAATTTGAGGGGTTTGGGATGGTAAGCTTTACCCTTACCTTTCATTAGCTCACCCATTTTCAATCAGGGTTATAATAATTACTTACCCCTCATTGCATTTATTTACTCTTCCCTCACCCTATCCAAACAGAGCCTAAAAGGAGAAAGGGCAGCTGTGAATCTAGAATTTTTTTTTTCCTGGCGTTAATAGTTAAATTATATAATATATTTAATTAGTGTATTAAATATTCATAGAAAAACAATTACTTCTTAATTTTAAGAAGATAGAATCTATACTTTTATAGATTAATTTAAATAAATAAATAAATATATAATACTAATTTAAGAAAAAAGAGAAATCAATCGGCCAATTTTCTCCTTTAGCACATCTGCCTCGGGAAAGGATATCACGTAAAGAAGAGATCTATTGAAGTTGAAAAAGATGACGAATTCTTTTCATAAATTCACGTTTAATTGATAATATAACAAATAAATATATTTAATGAATTTTAACAAATGCAGTATTACATTTATTATGAAAAAATCTTTTTAAAAATTCACATCCAATAATTAGTGTAATGTAGTGCTTAGAAAAATCGTTTTTAAAAAGCAAAAGATGCAAAAGTCATCAATTTATAAGTCAACTGAGAAACCAATAGGGATAAACCCTAATATTAATTAGTAATTAATGAGAGATTATGTATTTCCTATTTGAATGCAAAGATTTCATCTTCTTACAATTAAGAAAAGTAAAAAGCTTGAGGGATCAAGTGGATTTATATTTGCTGTGGATCAATGAGATCATTTGTGTAATTTCGTTTATTAAAAATTTATGTTTTTACACTATTGCTCTTGTAGAGATTTTCCTAAAATAATGTGCAGAATTTGAAATTCATTATAAATTCTCTCTCTCCATTAAGCGTTACAAGTCTCAAGGTCAAGTTACTATTTTTTATGCATATGCCAATTAATGTATGCCTGCCACTTTAATTTTTTTTACCTCTATATTTATTTTTTATTTTATTTTATCTACTTCTTCTCCTATATGCTTCCTTTTTCTATACCCCATTCTCTCATTTTTCTTCAATTTTTATTCAAGAACATTTTCATCTGCATCTTCATTCCTTCTATACACATCTCCTTCTGTAAGCCCTCCTTCCTTCCCTCTCTCTAACAAGAAAATCTTCATCTTCTTATTCTTGCCCAACATTTACATAAGATACGCCCCCTCTATCTTCATCTTCATTTTTTTCTTCTACTTCCTCCATTTCCATTAGAGTCATATTTGTAGTTAATTTCATCTTCAAATAAGATAATATTATTTCTTTGAATCCACTTTTTTCTATTATTTTTTATTTTTTAACTTACTTTGGGTAAATGAAGGAGAATACAAAGTATTATATTATTTTTGAAGGTGTTAACCCTAGAATATATATACTTCATGGCATGAATTTGCACACGTTATTGGAGTTGGTAAGAGTTTATACAAGTTTTATGATACGTAGGCAGAGGCTATTGAAACTTATAATTATTATTTTGAGTTAAAGAGAAATGCAAATTCATTTTCAGATGGAGAAAAATTATCATCTAATATTACTGCATCAACATTAAATATAGAAATTACAGGGGAAGAGAATGTATCTAACAATTCAAATGTTAATCAATTGATAGTTGCTTTATTTATTGAGATGTATATTAGTTTGTGTTCATCAAAGAAAGATTTAATATTAATGAAAATTAATATTTTTTCTTATATTTTTTGTCTATTAATTGTTTATTAATTGAATTACAATGTCAACAAATGAAATTAAGTATAAAAAAGATAGTGTTGTTTTTTTAAAAAAGATAACATGACAATCTAGAAAAAATAGAAAATAAAAGAGAATCACGATGTTGTTGAGTTAAGAATTCCACTATAGATTGTTACAAGATTTGCTTAATTGTTAAGATTTATGTAATGATATAAGTTCGAAAATGGATTGTATTATAACTCAGTAAAAAATTTATCAGTGTAGTAGATCTTGTTTGTAATTTTTATAGTATTGAATTTTGTCAAACATATTATTACTTTCTCAACTAATCTACATCAATATAAGCTGAAAAAAAAAAAGAGAAAAAAAATTGCGATGGTAGGTAGAAATCACTTTTGGAGTCTTATTAATGGGTCAGCCAAGGAAGTTTTTTATTCCTTATCTCTGTTTGGAGAAGCTCAGGCAATGCTAGAAGCAATCAAGTTAGCAAGAAAGATGGGAGGCTAAGTCAATCATCCTAGAGTCAGATTCAATAGTCCTTCTCTCCTTCTCTCAACGTTGTGAAATGAAAATTAATATGCATGGGGTGTTTCTATATTTTAAACTTGTAACCTTATTTAATTCTTACTTTATTATAGTACTTAACACTATATATTATACTTGACTAAAAATCTGTAACTTAAGTTTATTAATGTGAGAAACTGTAGTAAATTAAGATTAATATAACAAACAGTAATATAATAATATTAATTTAAACAATTGTAGAATGAGCAAAACTTGAATATAAAATCATAGCAACTAAGTGAGATGAAACATCCTCCATCGACATTTTAAAAGTATGTATAAGAAAAAAAGATTCTAAAAGTTCAGTTCTTAAAATAAAAACACACACACACAGATATATATATATATATATATATATATATATATATATATATATATATATATATATATATATATATATATATATATATATTGTTCTTATGGTAAATTAAAAAACAAAATATTTCTAATTTTGCCTTCTGATAATGACATAAAAGAGAACATATTTTGATTCATTTGCAGTCATGATGAACTCCACTGTATCAGTTTTTTTCAAGTTGTGGATTATTACAAATTGGATCCATTCATTCTCAACCATTACTTTCTTCATCATTTCTCTGGCATTATTCCTTGGCACATACTTACACCTCCAATATATTCACTTCTCAATAATGTAAACATACAACCTCTTCCTCACAGCACCAGTGTGATTTCTAATTAGCTCAATGAGAATGTTCTATTGTATAATATATATAAAAAAAAAAAAACAAAATATGAGTACAAATGGTAAATATTTATAAAACAGTAATAAAAATCAGCTATAATGACTCATGATGTAAAGTGTAATAAAGATTTACTAACCACTTTGTATTTGTAGTCATATTTGTTTAGCCCATAAATAAATCTTGGATCCTCTGGCTTCAGTGAAGTTACATACAGATGCACCTAAAAAAAGTACAGATTTGTATTGTTAAAATATGTACGCTAAAGTAATCTTATAGGGAAAAAAAACTTGAAATGGATAGATATTTAACAATACTTAACTGTCAAGATGCCAATTCTCATTGTCTTCATCACTTTCTTTTTCTCTATCTTCATCAGTATTTTTATTACTATCTTCCACATAGCCTCCATTAGTAGGTATTTCTACTACATCATGTTATAGTTCATTAGCAACATCATTAGCAAGGGGAGAAGGTGCATCTCTATATTTCGTCTCGCATCGATTTCTCATTAATACATAAACATCATAATCCTATGTGAAATAGCCTTAAAACATATGATCCATAGAGGTTTCACACCATATCATTCTAACATGTTCTTAAGACCTTCATTAAGAAAAGTAACAGGATAATCTCTATTTGAAAAATTTTCTAATGCGACTCCTAACTTGCAAGAGTGTTCCTTATAACCTTGCACACGACAAATGGCATCTCTTAATGGCTGGCCTAATTGTTGGATGATGTGTGTAGGGATTTTCTGTGAGAAAATATTTATATTTGGATTAGAGTGATATATAATAACAAAAGGAAACTATCAAAATTATTGCAATCAACTTATGATGAGAAAAATGCAATTTGACAGAGGAGATTATCGCAACCAAGCAATCAACATTTTAAAGAAATTATCACAATCAAATTATAATAAATTAAACTATAACAAAATGACTATCCTGTGAGTGAATTTTTACCCAAAAAAAAACACTTAACGCATTATTATATTTCAACCATTGTTGAACAAATTACTTTAATAAATAAGATTAAGGTGGTTTAAAAAAAACATAAAAAAATCAACATTTTAATATAGATTGAGGTATATCTGGAAAAAAAAAAAAAAACTTAATTTTGCCTACATTATATAGTTTGGTTCACATGCAATTATCAAGTATATATTTTTTTTTCTATTGTATGAATTCGGAAGAAAAAAAAAGGATGAATGGGTTTGGGGGAAAAAACAGATAAATGGGTAAAAAAATTGTGTTCATACCAATTTGTGATCTCCATAAATAAATTTATAGTAAAAATTGCAATTCTTGTAGGCTATTTGACCGTTGTCCTACTGTAGAATCTACAACAAAGAGATGAATGGATTTAAGTGGCCCTAATGTATCTTTGATTTGTTGCTAATAGAGTAATTTGTGAACTCATATTGACAAAGAGAATCAACGAAAACAATTGATGGAGAAATGATTTTGCATGAAAGAAAAGAGAATTAGTTTGGGAGAAGAAGAGATGTGTTTACATGGTTAGAAGATTTTCTCTTCTTCCAAAAGCAAAAGAAAATGTGTTTGATTTTGGGAGAAGGCATTTTCAAGTCTAACCAATAAAGAAATGGTTTTGTATGACAAAAGAGAGAATTAGTTTGGGAGAAAAACAAGTGTGTTTACATGGCTAGAAGATTTTCTCTTCTTCCAAAAGTGAAAGAAAATGTGTTTGGTTTTGGGAGAAATAAAGGCATTTTTAAGTCTAACCAATAGAGGTTCAACGTAAATATAGAAACATTATTATGGCACTATTTTTTTTTTTTTGAGACTATAAGGTGGCTCTTTTAATTGTGTTGATTATTAACTAAAGAATCTCTCAAATTATACTTTTGAACATACATTCCCCTTTATGCCATAAAATATTGTCATTCTTCTTAAAATATTTTGCTTGCTATAAATTTATATTGTCACTCTTCTTAAAATATTTTGCTTGCTATAAATTTATTCTCTATGTTTGATAGTACATGCAAACATTTTATTCTTAATTTTTTCAACAATATAGCTATCTATAAATACTAAAAGTAAAATATATATATATATATATATATATATATATATATATATATATATATATATATATATATATATATTAAAAAACAATATATTACAATATGTGTATGTGTGTGTGAGACATTCCACATAGTCAATTATTAAATTGATCAATATAAAATTAATTATATGAACTTCAACCTGTGATCTATGTGACATATCACATAGTCAATTATAAAATTGATCAATGTAAAATTAACTATATAAGTCTTCACCTCTGGTCTATGTTACATGTTAAATAGTTAATTATTAAATTAATCAATTTAAAATTAACTACATAAGCTTTCACCTCTAGTCTATGTTGCATGCCACATAGTCAATTATATATAAAATTGATCATTTTACAATTAACTATATGAGCCTTCACCTCTAATTTATGTTATATGCCACATAGTCAATTATTAAATTGATCGATGTAAATTTAACTATATGAGCCTTAACCTATGTTCTATGTGATATGTTACGTAGTCAGTTATAAAATTGATCGGTGTAAAATTAACTATATAAGTCTTCACCTCTAATCTATGTTACATGTTACATAGTTAATTATTAAATTAATCAGTTTAAAGTTAACTATATAAGCCTTCACCTCTAGCCTATGTTACATACCGCATAGTTAATTACTAAATTGATCAATATATAATTAACTATATGAGCCTTCACCTCTGATCTATGTGACGTGCTACATAGTCAGGTATTAAATTGATCAATGTATAATTAATTATATGAGCTTTCACTTTTAATCTATGTGACATGCCACATAGTCAGTTATTAAATTGATTAATATAAAATTAACTATGTGAGCATTAACCTATGATTTATGTGAAATGTTACATAGTCAATTATAAAATTAATTAATATAAAATTAAATATATAAACCCTTACCTCTTATCTATGTTACATGCCATATAGTCAATTATTAAATTGATCAATTTATAATTAACTATATAAATCTTCACATATAATCTGTGATATGCCACATAGTCAATTATTAAATTGATTAATGTAAAATTAACTATAATAAGTCTTAACCTATGATTTATGTGACATGTCATACTATCCGGAGCACCCATATGGGGAATACCTGAAGAACCCTCTGCTCTGTTTTTCTTTGCTCTTCCGCTGTCATTCACAGCATAGCTAATCTTAATCTGTCTGGCTCGATCAACTACCACATCAAAAGACTAATCCGACATCATGGCCAGGTTTGCATACCTCCTGTCAAGCCCCTTTAGGAATCTCTTCACCTTCATAGTTTTTGTAGCTATTGCTGTAGGGGCATACCGGCTCAATTCCAGAAATTCTGTAGCATATTCATCTACAGACCTATCATTCTGTCTTAAGGCCTCAAAGGCCCATTGCTTTTGATCTCTGAAACTTTTTGGTACAAACCGGTTGATGAACAGTTCCACAAACTGAGTCCACGACAAACCCTCCATCCGAGGTAATATGTAGCCATTCATCCATTGTCTAGGCATAGGCCCCATGACATGCTGTATACACTCTATAAGTCTTCTATCAGTCAACTGCAACTCTGTTCCTGCCTGTCTGCAGGAATCCAAAAATTGATATGCATCGTCTGATACATCATAAGTATCAGGCACCAACTTCTTGAAATTGATGATCTGTTTGTAAGGTTCCCCTCTTGGTGCAGTGGACTGCTGCTGCTGTGGAGGGTGGACCATATACCGCGCCATCATATTGATGGTTCTCTGCAACCCGGCTAGAGTAGCTGCCATTGGGTCCATGGGACCCTGTGCCATAAAAGACTGATCCTGAACTGGTGGCAGCTGCTCTTTTACTTGAGCAGCTCTAGGCCTCCTACCCCGCCTCCTCGGGGCAGGCGCCTCATCTTATGCTGACACCTCGTCAGGCACATCTGGTTCTGGTGCAGTGGCAGCTCTCCTACTTCTACGCATTTTCCTGAAATTCAACAGCATTAGCCCACAATATTCAAAACAACATGTTACACAGCTCTATAGACTCATATTTATACATAATTATATGAAGCAGAAACTAGAAGCAAAGATGACAATGCAAGACGAATATGGACCCTATTTTCCGCATGTGACTCTTAGTAGACTCTTCCCAACACTTTAGACAAACAATCCCTAAGAATCTGAAGCCTAAGCTCTGATACCACATTTGTCACGACCCAACCTATGGGTCGGACCGGCACTAAGACCTGGGCCAGCCTAAAATGGACCTTTCAACGGACAGAGTCCAGCCATAAAATGGACCTTTCAACGGGGAGTTTTTGACTCACCCGACCTGTAAACACAATATATAATCAATTGGGGAGCTCAGCTCACCCTCCACATACTCAAATGTCATAAAAATAAATGGGAGCTTAGCTCCCTCATCTAACCCATCAAACATGCATAAAATAATAAGTTTACAGGTCCAAAATAAAAATTTATATGCGAAAATTCTAAAAGTTAACAGGTTTATACAAATATTAATTAACGACCTGCGAGGGAGAAAAGCAGGTTATCCTCAAAAATATCCTCCTGTGGCCTGAAAAAATATTGAATAGGAGTGAGCGTCGACTCAGAGAGTAAAATATCAATTTTAACCATAATCTCTATAACTATCTAAAACCAATGCACCCTGTAAAGTGAAATGCAACATCAGCAATATTTTCACATCATAACAGCAAAAAGGTAATTTGGAGCACTCACACTCCCAGTAATATCAATCATAAAATATGGGAGCTGATCCCCTATACAGCTCTCTTAAATCCAACCTGTGCTAGCGAAGAACTCAAGCCGGACTTTCGCTTAATAAACCAAATTGGGGTCCCAGCTAAGATCTCAAGCCATGTCTACCCGTCCTATCCATAGTCAACACCACATCACACGCACGCCAACGCATGCACACTGCTCCAAATTACCACAACAACATCCATGGCACTTTAACAGTTATGAATGCAACATAAAACGGGCCTAAAGTTTAACTACATAGATACATACATATAAGTGATGCATGGGCATGCTTAAACATATAATAATATCGAAATTACAATTAAAATTAATATTTTACTCACAGACTTGACAGTCCTTTGTGGCCGGGCGAAGGAAGAAGAAGTTCGGCTCACCTGATAATTACATTACAATTATTTAATGCAATTGACTCAATACAAACCAAGAAAAGACCAAATACGTCCTAAGTCGTGCCGAAAATCCGGCAGAGTCTCCCCTATACCTAAGACCTACCCAACTTGCAAAAGGGCTCAAAATGCACTTCTATATTCACCAACCATATATCCACAACTCAATCACATCACACAGCCCCTCTTGGGCCCATCCAAATAGTCATCAATCACAATATGTAAATTTATAATTTAGTCCTTATAATTGATTATTTTTGCAAAAATTGCCCAAATAAGCTTTAAAAATTCAAAAACTTTACCCCGCGGTCCTTTGCAATATTACTAGGCTGTTGCAAAAAGAATCATAATTTTCTGAGCTACCACGAATATTTTTACGGATTTTTAATCTCATTTAAGCACTAGAAAATTACGAAAAAGTAAGGTTTGGGTTTACCTATGCCGATTCTGACTTTGGCGACACGCTCAGGACATCTGACAATGGTGGGGTAGCCAAAACCTCGATCCAATTCGGAGACTTTTCCGATAATCGGTCTGTCTGGCTGAAAATTCACAGACCCGGACAACTGTCGAATTTCCACAAATTGAAGATACCTACACGAAGCTCACAACATGGGGGTTAGTACATAAATTTTACGAAATTTTCTAAGCTCATTTAATGCTCCGAAAAACACTAAGAAGTTCCGTGGGACCCATCGAAAAATGGTGTCGGAAAAATTTGAAATTTATATCGCCGCGAAGCTCTCGACGAGTGGAGCGCTCTGGTGCTCTCGGTTTTCTCATGGGGTTCACGGTTTGCGAGAAATTTAGCCCAAAAGTCAAAATGGGCTAAAACTTCCCAGATAAAAATTGGACAAACTGCTCAATGGATTTCGGTGTTCTTGGTGTCTATGGAAAGCTCTCGATGAGTAGATGGATTTAGACATAAGACCAGGTCCGATTGGTGGCTGGATCGGCCGGATTTTAGTCGGGAAGACGAAGCGACGCGTTTACGCATTCGCGTCGCCTCCTGCGCCTTTTGCCGGCGTTCCAGGCGGCGACGGCCGGCGAGGGGAGGTGGCTGGGGAGGCGCTCCGACGGGCTGGGGTGCCTGGGGAGGCGGCGACGCGGCAAGGGGAGGAGGGAGGAGAGAGAAAATGGGAGAGAAAGAGAGAGGGGTCGGGACGCGCTCGGGGAGGAAGAAAAAGGAAAAGCCAGTCCGATTCGATCGGTTCGATTCATAATACAAAATTTTGAATTTTTACTCTGCCTCGGAACCAAAAACGAGGTCCAAAAATTCTGAAAAAATTTCAGAAAACTCAGAAAAATTTGTAGACTCCAAATATATTTTTAGTTTTTCCACGTGGTCTTTAAATTAATTTTTAAAAATTATCAAAGTTTATATTTTCAGAAAATCGAAACTGATTTCTAAAATCCGAAAAATTTCAAATAATTTCCTAAAATTCAAATAAAATAAAATATCAATATTTACCCAAAAATAATATATTTAAAAATTAGGGGTGTTACAAACTATCTCACAGATATACAACTCTGCTAGCTTCTCTAGTGAGTAGTTAGTTCTGACTGGCAGAAAATGTGCTGATTTAGTCAATCTATCTACTATCACCCATACTGCACCATGCTTCTTCTAGGTGAGAGGTAGACCACTAATGAAATCCATAATGACCCAATATCATTTCCATTTAGGTATGCTTATAGGCTGTAACAAACCTGATGGGACTTAGTATCCTGCCTTGATTTGCTGACATGTCAAGCATCTAGTTACTTAGTCAGCTATGTCCTTCTTCATACCAGGCCCACCAGTAGTGAGGCTTCAAATCATGGTACATTTTTGTACTTCCTAGATGCATAGCATAAACACTATGATGTGCTTCTTTTAGAATACTGGTATTTAATTCCTCATTATCTGGTATACACATTCATCCTTTATAGTACAAACACCCATCTACTTTCACCTCATATTCTGTCTCCTTCCCTTCTGTGATTCTACCCATAATAGTCATTAGCTTCTCATCTATCTTCTGCCCATCTTGTATCTGCTATAGCAGGTTTGGCTTTACTTGCAACTCAGCTAAAATAGCTTTATTATGAGCTAAAGACAAATGGGCATTCAAGGATCTCAATGCTGCAATGGACTTTCTGCTCAAAGCATCAGCAACCACATTTGTCTTCCCAGGATGGTAATCAATTACACAATCATAGTCTTTCAGGAACACAATCCATCGCCTCTGTCTAAGGTTGAGCTCCTTCTGGGTTGGCAAGTATTTCAGACTTTTATGGTCTGTGTATATGTAGCACTTTTCACCATACAAGTACTGCCTCCCTATCTTCAGTGCAAATATGATCATTGCTAGTTCAAGATTATGGGTGGGGTAGTTCTTTTCATATGGCCTTAGCTATCTGGAAGCATAGGCGACCACCTTTTCCTCTTGCATCAACACACACCTTAGCCCATTATGAGAAGCATCACTGTAGACCACAAAGTCTTTTCCTGACACTGGCTGTATTAACACTGGTGCCTTATCAACATAGCCTTCAACTTTTCAAAACTGGCTTAACACTTGTCATTCTAGTCAAATTTTACATTCTTATGTAGCAACTTGGTTAGTGGGGCAGCTATCAGAGAAAACTCCTTCACAAACCTTCTATAATACCCAACTAGCCCCAAGAAACTTTTGACTTTAGTTGCATTTCTGGGAGGCTTCCATTCTATCACTGCTTCTATCTTCTTGGGATCCACTCTAACCCTATTTGCTGATACAATGTGTCCAAGAAAAGCATTCTCATTCAACCAGAATTCACACTTGGACAACTTAGCATACAACTTCTTCTCTCTCAAGGTTTGCAAACTAATCCTAAAATGCTCATCATGTTCTTCCCTATTCTTGGAATACACCAGTATATCATCAATAAAGACCACTACAAACCGATTTAAGTATGGATGAAAGATACAGTTCATAAGGTCCATGAAAGCTACTGGTGTATTTATCAAACCAAATGGCATTACCATAAATTCATAATGCCCATACTGGGTCCTGAATGCAGTCTTAGGCACATCTGCATCCTTTACCCTCAGCTGATGATACCCTGATCTGGGATCAATCTTGGAAAATACGTCTACTCCCTTCAACTAATCAAATAAATCATCAATTATAGGCAATGGTTACTTGTTCTTCACAATTGCTTTATTTAACTGCTGGTAATCAATGTGTAACCTCAAAGGCCCATCCTTCTTTTTCACAAAAAGTATCGGAGCTCCCCATGGTGACATACTAGGGCGTATAAACCCCTTATCCAGTAACTCCTGCAACTGGATTTTCAACTCCTTCAATTCAGTGGGTGCCATCTTATAAGGAGCAATTGAGATTGGTGTTGTGCCTGGCATTACTTCAATAGCAAATTCTATTTCCCTTTTTGGTGGCAAACCAGGTAATTCTTCAAGGAAGACATCAGGGAAATCACTTACAGTAGGTATGTCACACAGGTCAAGCTTAGCCTGCCTAGTATCAACCACATGTGCCAAATAGTCTTCACAGCCTTTTCTCATCAACTTCCTTGTAGTAGTGGCTGAGATGACATTAGATAGAAAATTTGTCCTTTCCCCCACAATTGTTATCTTGTCATTATTAGAAGTTTTCAGTGTAATCATCTTCAGTTTACAATCAACTATTGCTTTATGATGTGATAGCCAATCCATTCCAAGGATGACATCAAACTCGTGGAAGGGCAGTTCAATTAGGTCTGCCGAGAACTCATACCCCTGAATCCTCAATGGGCAACCTTTGCACACTCTATTTACCATCACACTATGACCTAGTGGGTTAGTGACTAAAATATCTTGGTCACTTTCCTCTACTTGATACCCCTTTCCACTTGTAACTCAATACAAATGTATGAATGTGTGGATCCTGGATCCACCAATGCATGCACAGGTATGTCATAGAGAGAGAACATACCCATGATGACATCTGAAGCATCCTGCTCCTCCTGAGCCCTCATGGCATATGCCCTGGCTGGTGCCCTTGCCTCTGGCCTTTTAGTTGACTCTGAAGCAGGCCTCTGTGAAGTACTAGCTGCCTCAGATTTACCTGGCCTTCTACCCCTTTGAGCTGCAGGGGCAGGTCTGTCTGCTGGTGCTAGAGCAATGTAGCAGTTCTCCTTGGGCAATCTCTAATTTGGTGCTCAGTAGACCCACACCAAAAGTATCCCCTAGTCACTCTCCAACACTTGCCTCTATGCCACTTATGACAGTGTGGACACACTGAAGAGATTGTTGGGGGTGGTTCCCTATACACTGTCCCTGGAGAGCTGCCTACTGATGGTGTGGACTAGCCCCTCCTAGGTGTGAACTGAGATCTGGGCTTCTGGGACTGGCCCTGACCTTGTGTCTGACTCTGGCCCTGAGATTGAGGACCTTTGAACTTCTTACTAGGTGTAAAGGAAGAACTGGTCTGACCCAGACCTCTCTTCTGCTGTCTATCTCTCATGCTCTGTTCACTTACTCTGACCCTCTCCACTTTCAGTGCAGCTTCAACTAACTGAGCAAAGTTCGTGATCCGCAAGACAGTGATGAGTAGCTTGATATTGTCATTCAACCCTTCTTCAAACCTTCTGCACCTTTCAGCTTCTTTTGGAACTATTTCTCTTCCATATCTGCTTAACCTCACAAATTCCCATTCATATTCTAATACTGATAGTTGTCTCTATCTCAGACTGATGAATTCCCTTCTTCTTTCTTTCAGATACACATTACTTATGTACTTCTTTGTAAACTCTATAAGGAAGAATTCCCATGTTATCTGGTCTGGTTGCACCTCCCTGGATACTGTGTCCCACCACTAATAGGCTTCATCCTGAAGTTGTAACACCCTCCCCGTAGCAACTCCGTACATTCTCATCGTTGGTGGCGGTGTCGGTCGGACAGCTAGAAACGTCGGAAAAATATTTAAACTAAAGTCGGGAATCATAATTAACTCAAATATTAATAAGAAAAATTTAGTAAAAATTTTTGAAATAAAATACAACCAAGTTAAGCAGTAGGTGCCCTAGCGATGGGTAATCGGAGGAAGTTGCGGTTCTATAACGAGGAGCCCTAGACTCGGGGGAAAAATTATAAAATAATTTTTGGGACTCCAGAGAAGGGTTATTGAGGTTCCCATGGCATTAGAATGCCAAGAAAATACCTAGAAAAAATTTTCAATCGGTACAGACAATTTTGACCCGTTAAGCTAAACGGAGGGCATTTTGGTCATTTCGCCTTCAGAGACGATTTTTGGCCGACTTGTCCAGTTAAATAAATAATTATTATGATCTAAAATGTGAATAAATATTACTAAAAATTGAATTGAAAATGAGTATAAAAGAAAAGAAAAAAAAATGAATTAAATGGGAATTTATGACATCACATGATGTCATTAGTGTACCTTCACCCAATTATATGGTGACACATGGCTATAACCCATTTAAAATCAATAAAATAGGCAGAAAATGAGAGAAAAATGCAGCTTTCTTCTTCTTCCCAATTTCCATACGTGAACCTTTCTTCCTCCATTAAAATTCATTTCATTTTCTCTCTTCCAAACCTTGAATTCTCACCACTAAACCTTAAATTCTCTTCATTAAAACTTGTCCACTCATCTTGGGAAGGTGTTTGGCAGCTTAGAAAGTGAAGGAAAGGGAAGTTTAAGCTTGGAAAATTCTGCCCTACAAGAGGTTAGTGCTTACTTAAGCTAATATTCCTTTACTTCCATGTTAAGGACTTGAATTTAGTATGAAATTGTAAGTTAAATGGACTAAAACTCATGTGTATGTGTACCATAAATTTTGGCAGCCCTAAGGAAGGAACAATGATGGAGTGTTTTTGATGGTTTTAATGGACTTAAAATGAATTAGAGATTATGTTTAAGGTGCATATACACATATGTGATGAATGAAAGTGTGTATCTAAGGTGTATGTGTGAATCATAATGGGAAACTAGGGTTTGGGAGTGAAAAATTGGACTTGGCTTATGAAATGATTAATGGACATACTAATGGTCAATTAGTGACCATTTAAGGCAAGTTAATCATAATTTGAAGTAAGCTAATGCATGGTAAACTAAAATGGGAAGGCTGCCTAGAGACAGCAGAATTAAGGCTGTGAGTCCAGCCTGTTTGGACTGCCATATCTTTGGCTGTGTAGGTCCAATTGGTGTTTGGCCAATTGGACATGAAACTAGACTTATAATGACACATTTTTGCTGAAGAAACCATGCCCAAAAGACCAAAGCAAGTGGACCAAAAGTTGGCCCCAATCCGGATACCCTACAACAGCACCTGCAGAAATGACCAAATGAATAGTAACTGTTCATTTGACCATAACTCACTGTAGATATGGTCAATTGACCTGAAATTTTTACAGCAACAAGTTAAGACATAGAAAAACAACTTTCATGAAGAAACCTACCCCAAATTATGACCAGAACCTAACCCAAATGGCAGTCATATTTACTGTTCAAACCTGCAACTCTGCAGATTTTGATTTGAGCAGTAATGTTTGGATGGCTATAACTCTCTCTAGAAAACTCGGATTTAGGCGATTCTTGAACCGATGGAAACCTAAGGCATAGTAGAACATTTCATATGAAGAAATTTAGACCAAATTATGAACTTAACTTGGTCAAATTACTGACCAAAATTGGACCAAAATCTGCCAAAACCCAAAAGTGCAGCATGAGCGATTGCACGTGAGCGATAAACTTATTTTGGCCATAACTTGAGCTAAAAAACTCCAAATGGAGTGATTCAAAAAAAGAAATTCAACTAGACAAAATAAGGAACATTTTCTATGAAGGAAGTTTTATCAAATTCCAACAGTAGATTGACCAATAGAACAGTGCAACTTCGGAGCACCAAAACCGAAAATTGGCAATTTTGCCAAAATGACCTAAGCTTTGAGAAAGTGACCAAAACCAACAAGTTTTAAATGTAAAATGTGGTACATTGGGAGTGTTAAAACCAATGCACCTATGATCTATGCAAAAGTCAACTTTTTGTTGACTATTGAAGTGAATAGTGACATAAAAACTTGAAATTCAATAATTGAAGAATTCAAAAGTATCAAATGCCCTAGTAGGCCTAATGTGATTGGTTTGGATAGGTTGGCATGCCAATAGGGTTACGATAGCGATCTGCGTATGATGTATGGCTTCATTGCCATTCTCGTGATGTGATAGCCTATGGCTATTCTGATTATGATGTTTTACTTTGCTTTATACCTTATTGATTATATGGCTTATTAGACATTCTGTTTTCAAACAGGGAGACACATTGTGACCGATGGTGTGACGGCCGAGGTACACAGTACCCGGTGCTAGTTTACCCGTTTATCCATCCGGTCAATTTGTATAGGTTACTTGGGCATGGAAAAGTATAAGCGTAATTGAACTGATTGTTAAAGAAAATACGAAAATTAAATATCAGAAATGATTACGATAGAATACAAAGAAACTCAAGATCATGAAGAAAATAAATAAACAAAATGCATGAAGAAGTTAATATCATAAAACGTAATTAGCCATCGACTAAACATTAAGTTGGTAATTATTCAGTTCTTGTGAACACAATGGCTAAGAAATTATGATTTTTATTTGCATATTATTTCTTTCTATTTTATTATTTGCACCACTAAGCTTTATGCTTAGCGCGTCGCTTTTGCA
Source organism: Hevea brasiliensis (assembly GCF_030052815.1). Taxonomy (NCBI): domain Eukaryota; kingdom Viridiplantae; phylum Streptophyta; class Magnoliopsida; order Malpighiales; family Euphorbiaceae; genus Hevea; species Hevea brasiliensis. The sequence continues at coordinate 20,574,475 of NC_079509.1, read as the reverse complement.
ACGCGTGAGTGCGAAGATCTTGATCAAGAGCCGTAGACCACACAGTTGGGTAAGTCCATCCTGCAGATTACGCATAGTGTCCGTGTCACCTCACAAACTCTGATTGCATTGGTAGGACACTAGGTGTCATTTTGGTATTTTGTAATTGATCTTATTTTCTCATGTGTAAATGAACTTATGAAATGTAATTTGATGCTCATGTAAATAATGAGAATTGTGTTTGTAAATGAAAAAGTGAATGTTTATCTGTGATATATATATGATTATCACATGAAATGAATGATTGAGAAATGAATGTGAACTGAAAAATATTGAGATTTTGATAAATGGAGTTGAGGTGAATGAATAAGAATATAGGAAGTGTTTTTCACAGGTTCCGAAGAACGGTTTTCTCCATTTTTAGCCGGTACTCTGCCGGATTTTCTTTAAAAATTTTCGGAACCTCAAATAAATTACAATTTCAATAAATGAATTATATTTCACAAATTATTTTCAAAACTATGATAAAAATGAATTAAGATAAAATAGAGTGCTCCGGCACACTAAGTGGCATAACTTACTCGGCTACACTGTAGTCGGGTAAGGGGTGTCACATTTAGTGGTATCAGAGCACGGTTTAGGCGTTTCTGGGCCTAGATTGAGTCCATACCATGCATTGCATTTGTAAGAGTCGAGGTGACACTAATGCAGATCTGTTTATCTTTCTTATTTTGAATAGGATATGGACCCTTCATCTCAGAGAGCAGTCGAGGAGGAAGTGAAGAGTCATGCTCCACCGGCCGGTGAGGCGGGGCATGAGAGAATGCCCGCCACTCAAGCGAGCACCTTTCGGCCTCCACAGTCCATGTTTGACAAATGGCGATTTCTTTAGACAAATGGCGGGGTAATGCAGACACCACCACCACCACCACGGCTCCACGCAGAAATCACACGGAAAGACTAAGAAAGTTTGGGGCGGTGGATTTCTATGGCAAGAGAGAAGATGACTCTGTTGCGGTAGAATTGGTTGAGCAGGCAGGCGAGTACTAAAACAACTCCACCGCACTCCAGAGCAAAACACGGAAGCGCCATATCTTTGTTGCAAGATGATGCCTATGAGTGGTGGGACACGGTGTCTAGTGAAGTGCGACGGAAATTTGTAACTTGGGACTTCTTTCTTTCAATTTAAGAAGAAATATGTGGATCTTGTATACCTAGAAGAGAGAAGAAGAGAGTTTATTAACTTTGAGGCGAGAGACGGTTGTCGGTGGCTGAATATGAGAAGGAATTCGTAAGATTGAGCCGCTATGGAAGGGAGATAGTCCCTAATGAAGCGTGCAAGAGATTTGAAGAGGGACTAAATGACAACATCAAGATCCAGCTCACCGCCTTGGGAATCCTGAATTTACCAAGTTAGTGGAAGCGCAATAAAGGTTGAAAAGGTAAGAATCGGTGAGCATACCGGAAGGGAGAGACAACGTAAGAGGGGCCTGGGGCAGTCAAGTATACCAACCGATAGTAAGAAGTTTAAGGGTTATTGTTTAAAAGATCAGACACAGGGCCACAGAGGCCCGATTGGAATATCTATAGCTAGTTCCCGGGCACAATAACAAGGGGATCAACCCCAAAGCCCGAATGTATGCATTGTGGTAGAAGACATAGAGGAGTGTCATTTGTTAGCGGAGAGTGTTTCAAATGTGGGGCTACGGATCATTTCATAAGAGATTGCCCTCAGAGGAGTGGTTCAATAGCTCCGGTACAAGTTGATAGACCTTCCCCTATAGTTCAAAGGGGTAAAAGATTGGGTAGAGCAGAAACGGCTGAAATTACACAGAAGATTGTTTCTGAGACAGTTGAAAAGCCCGAAGTCAGGGTGGCACCACAAGTATATGCTATGGAAGCTCAGGAAGAGCCAAACCTGCATAATCGATGAGGCGATACAAGGAAGTGAAGAAACAAGGAGGTAGCAACTCCTCGATTACTTAAGTCAGGTAAATTTCGAGGACGAAATTTAAATTAGAGGGGAAGAGTTGTAACACCCTCCCCGTAGCAACTCCGTACATTCTACTGTTCCGGTGACCGGTGTCGGTCCGGACAGCTAGAACGTCCGGAAAAATATTTAAACTAAAGTCGGGAATCATAATTAACTCAAATATTAATAAGAAAAATTTAGTAAAAATTTTTGAAATAAAATACAACCAAGTTAAACGAGCCGGTGCCCTAGCGATGGGTAACTAGAGGAAGTTGCGGTTCGCATAACGAGGAGCCCTAGACTCGGGGGAAAAATTATAAAATAATTTTTGGGACTCCAGAGAAGGGTTATTGAGGTTCCCATGGCATTAGAATGCCAAGAAAATACCTAGAAAAATTTTTCAATCGGTACAGACAATTTTGACCCGTTAAGCCAAACGGAGGGCATTTTGGTCATTTCGCCTTCAGAGATGATTTTTGGCCGACTTGTCCAGTTAAGTAAATTATTATTATGATCTAAAATGTGAATAAATATTACTAAAAATTGAATTGAAAATGAGTAGAAAAGAAAAGAAAAAAAAATGAATTAAATGGGAATTTATGACATCACATGATGTCATTAGTGTACCTTCACCCAATTATATGGTGACACATGGCTATAACCCATTTAAAATCAATAAAATAGGCAGAAAATGAGAGAAAAATGCAGCTTTCTTCTTCTTCCCAATTTCCATACGTGAACCTTTCTTCCTCCATTAAAATTCATTTCATTTTCTCTCTTCCAAACCTTGAATTCTCACAACTAAACCTTAAATTCTCTTCATTAAAACTTGTCCACTCATCTTGGGAAGGTGTTTGGCAGCCTAGAAAGTGAAGGAAAGGGAAGTTTAAGCTTGGAAAATTCTGCCCTACAAGAGGTTAGTGCTTACTTATGCTAATATTCCTTTACTTCCATGTTAAGGACTTGAATTTAGTATGAAATTATAAGTTAAATGGACTAAAACTCATGTGTATGTGTACCACAAATTTTGGCAGCCCTAAGGAAGGAACAATGATGGAGTGTTTTTGATGGTTTTAATGGACTTAAAATGAATTAGAGATTATGTTTAAGGTGCATATACACATATGTGATGAATGAAAGTGTGTATCTAAGGTGTATGTGTGAATCATAATGGGAAACTAGGGTTTGGGAGTGAAAAATTGGACTTGGCTTATGAAATGATTAATGGACATACTAATGGTCAATTAGTGACCATTTAAGGCAAGTTAATCATAATTTGAAGTAAGCTAATGCATGGTAAACTAAAATGGGAAGGCTGCCTAGAGACAGCAGAATTAAGGCTGTGAGTCCAGCCTGTTTGGACTGCCATATCTTTGACTGTGTAGGTCCAATTGGTGTTTGGCCAATTGGACATGAAACTAGACTTATAATGACACATTTTTGCTGAAGAAACCATGCCCAAAAGACCAAAGCAAGTGGACCAAAAGTTGGCCCCAATCCGGATACCCTGCAACAGCACCTGCAGAAATGACCAAATGAATAGTAACTGTTCATTTGACCATAACTCACTGTAGATATGGTCAATTGACCTGAAATTTTTACAGCAACAATTTAAGACATAGAAAAACAACTTTCATGAAGAAACCTACCCCAAATTATGACCAGAACCTAACCCAAATGGCAGTCACGATCCTTTGTTCAAACCTGCAACTCTGCAAATTTTGATTTGAGCAGTAATGTTTGGATGGCTATAACTCTCTCTAGAAAACTCGGATTTAGGCGATTCTTGAACTGATGGAAACCTAAGGCATAGTAGAACATTTCATATGAAGAAAGTTAGACCAAATTATGAACTTAACTTGGTCAAATTACTGACCAAAGTTGGACCAAAATCTGCCAAAACCCAAAAGTGCAGCATGAACAGTGCACGTGAACAGTAAAATTATTTTGGCCATAACTTGAGCTACAAAACTCCAAATGGAGTGATTCAAAAAAAGAAATTCAACTAGACAAAATAAGGAACATTTTCTATGAAGGAAGTTTTGTCAAATTCCAATAGTAGATCGACCAATAGAACAGTGCAACTTCGGAGCACCAAAACCGAAAATTGGCAATTTTGCCAAAATGACCTAAGCTTTGAGAAAGTGACCAAAACCAACAAGTTTTAAATGTAAAATGTGGTACATTGGGAGTGTTAAAACCAATGCACCTATGATCTATGCAAAAGTCAACTTTTTGTTGACTATTGAAGTGAATAGTGACATAAAAACTTGAAATTCAATAATTGAAGAATTCAAAAGTATCAAATGCCCTAGTAGGCCTAATGTGATTGGTTTGGATAGGTTGGCATGCCAATAGGGTTACGATAGCGATCTGCGTATGATGTATGGCTTCATTGCCATTCTGTGATGTGATAGCCTATGGCTATACTGATTATGATGTTTTACTTGGCTTTATGCCTTATTGCTTATATGGCTTATTAGCCATTCTGTTTGCACACCGGGAGACACATTGTGACCGATGGTGTGACGGCTCGAGGTACCTGGTACCCAGTGCTAGTTTACCTGTTTATCCAGTCCGGTCAATTTGCATAAGTTACTTGGGCATGGAAAAGTATAACTGTAATTGAACTGATTGTTAAAGAAAATATGAAAATTAAATATCAGAAATGATTACGATAGAATACAAAGAAACTCAAGATCATGAAGAAAATAAATAAACAAAATGCATGAAGAAGTTAATATCATAAAACGTAATTAGCCCTCGACTAAACATTAAGTTGGTAATTATTCAGTTCTTATGAACACAATGGCTAAGAAATTATGATTTTTATTTGCATATTATTTCTTTCTATTTTATTATTTGCACCACTAAGCTTTATGCTTAGCGCGTCGCTTTTGCAACGCGTAGTGCGAAGATACCGATCGAGAGCCGTAGACCACAGATTGGGTAAGTCCATCCTGCGATCGCATAGTGTCCGTGTCACCTCACGACTCTGATTGCATTGGTAGGACACTAGGTGTCATTTTGGTATTTTGTAATTGATCTTATTTTCTCATGTGTAAATGAACTTATGAAATGTAATTTGATGCTCATGTAAATAATGAGAATTGTGTTTGTAAATGAAAAAGTGAATGTTTATCTGTGATATATATATGATTATCACATGAAATGAATGATTGAGAAATGAATGTGAACTGAAAAATATTGAGATTTTGATAAATGGAGTTGAGGTGAATGAATAAGAATATAGGAAGTGTTTTTCACAGGTTCCGAAGAACGGTTTTCTCCATTTTTAGTCGGTACTCTGCCGGATTTTCTTTAAAAATTTTCGGAACCTCAAATAAATTACAATTTCAATAAATGAATTATATTTCACAAATTATTTTCAAAACTATGATAAAAATGAATTAAGATAAAATAGAGTGCTCCGGCACACTGAGTGGCATAACTTGCTCGGCTACACTGTAGTCGGGTAAGGGGTGTCACAGAAGTAGGGACATAACACCCTCTAAGTTCTGCTCTGGGGTACAATGGAGTTGTCTCAGTACTCTTTCCGTTCTTTCTAACCAATTTTCAGCTGCCATGGGATCATCTTCTTTCTTACCCAGGAAATCCACAGCCCCATACTTTCTGAGTTTCTCTAAATGGGACTTCTGTGGTGTTGGTTGTGGTGGCAGGATTGTTGGGATTGCCCCCGTCATTTGTCTGAAAAGGCTATCATTTGCTCAAATGGCGCTTGTTGGGGTTGTGCAAGTCTCTCAGGTATTGGTGGAGCAGGAGCTCCTCTGCCTCCAGCTTCAACCATGGTTGGAGCATGACTCTCCACCTCTTTCTCTACTGCTCTTTGTGAGGTCGGATTCATATCCTAACCAAAATAACCAAAAACAAACAGATCTGTATTAGTGTCACCTCAACTCTTACAAATGCAATGCATGGTATGTATTCTATCCAAACCCAGAAACGCCTAAATCATGCTCTGATACCACTAAATGTGACACCCCTTTCCCATTTATAGTGTAGTCGAGCGAGGCAAGTCACACTCAGTGCCGGAGTGTCTTAACTTGTCTTATAACATTTCCTAATACTCACATTTATTTTTTTTTTAATTATCAATTTGGGTATAATTAATTTGTCGGAGAAACAGACGGAGTTTCCCCTAATTTATTAGTAATTTTGACGATTTTCACCTGTTAGAAATCTCAACATTAAAATTTCAATAATGTAAATTTTTTCTCATTTTTTCTCTCAAGCGGGATAAACTACATAGCCCTATAACTTTCATGAAGAAAACAAATCCAAATTTTGACCATAACCTATCCAAAAACTCACCTGCAATCAACACACAAAAACTGCTAATATCTAGAAAATGTCCAGAATTCTGGGTAACACCAAATCCGGCCAGCCTCATTCAAATAGTCATATCTTGGGCTACAAAACTCTAAATTGAGTGATTCAAAAAGGGAATTAAAGTTAAAACAATAAGGAACAACTTCTATGAAGAAAACTTTGCCAAATTCTAACAGCAACATGACCAATGGAGCAGTACAAAATAGGACACCAAATTTGAAAATTTTGAAATTGTGCCTAGGAAACCTAAAAATCTAAGGAGCAACTAAAACCAATAAAATTGGTAACCAAAATGTGGGATGTTGGTGAAATTGAAATCCCTATACCTATTAAGTATAAGAAAGTCAACAAATTGATTGGAATAGAATCGTGAATAGTAACTTCGAAATGAAGATTTTCAAGAACATTAGTTTAAGCATATTGAGGCTAGAATTAAGTATATATAGATTAATTATTGGATTTATTGTGAAATAAGATACTGAAACACTATAAATTGCGTGTTTCAGCTAAAAAAGACCTGGATAAGGATAGGGCAAACTAAGTCAAGGCCTAAAGGCGACTCACATCAGGTTTGTATCCATTAAATATATTACAAGGGATTTTAAAACAATTTTCTTACTTTTTGAAAGTGGTGAGCTTTTATAGCAAGTATTAAAAATATTTACTTAAAGTTAAAAGATTAGTTAAAATTTTTGTCCATTTTTATTTTTACACAAATTTTGAAAAATTTTCGGCAGAGTGCTGTCTATATTTGGGAAAAATAGTTCTTCAAAACCTGTGAAAAACACTTCCAAATAATTCATTTCAACCCAATTGCAACCACCAAAACTCAAATCATCACAAATCCAACCAATCTCCATAATTTATGACAATTGCAAAACATTTAAGTAAATCCATTCTCATTGCATTGACAATATTTGATTTCATTTACAATATAGTTCACAGAAATAACAAGATAAAAGATAATATTTTTACATATGACTGTACAACTGCTACGAACACAGTGGAAAAGAGAAAATCACAAAAAAGAATTATTAAGCCAGTCAAATAATTAGGTCAGAGATTCGAAAGAAATATTGAATTATTTACAAACCGGGTCAAACCGGGGAGGGGCAATTTGGTCAATTGACCCCTGGAGTTGACTCCTGACCTAACTATCAAATAAAATCAGAGAAAAGAAAATTTCAGAGTCGGGAATTTAGTTAAAGAACTAATGAAAAAATAAATTAAAAAAAAAGGGAAAAAGAAAAAGTGAAAAGTGATGACATCATGCATGATGCAATAAATATTATAATTAAAAAATTAATTTTGGATAATTGTGTTCTGCCTAAAGGTTAAAAGCATAAAAGAAAAAGAAAAAAAAAACAACAAAAAGTCCTTCTTCTTCCACTTTGCTGTGACTCCTCTCTCCCTTTTCAAAACCACCATGAAAGCTCACTTTTGAGCTTGAAGAACACCAAATCCCACCATAAAAAACTTTCCTACCATAACTAAATTTTGTTTGGGCAACTAGAAAAGAAGGTTCAAGGAGGAAGAACGAAGAAAAAATTGAGGGAAGTGAAGATTGAAATTTTGTACTAAGGTTCATAATCCAAACTTGAAACTTTTAGTTTAATTCTTGTATTTTTAGAAACTAGAAATATACTTAAAATGAAATGAAAACAAGTGTTGGGGGACTAGGGTGATTTCGGCCAGCTAGGATTTGATTGGAGAATGTATGAGTTTGATTGAATTAAAAGTGTATCTAAGCTTGATTGAGTTGAGGAAGTATGTTTATATGTGTTGAATTAGTTAAATGTAACAAATATGTGAATTAGGGTTTGGACCTAGGGTTTTGGAGGACAAAAATTGGAGAATTAGTCAAATGGTGTGTTTGACCTTGTTTGAGCTGAAAAATGGTCATTTGTAACCAAGTCTGGTATGTTGGAAGTGTTGGAATTGAATGAAAATTCGGATTGGATGTGGTCAGTTTTTTGGCAGAATGACCAAGGTCCCTTTCAGGGATCAAAACTGAAAATTTACCAACCCAATTGGTGTGAGGCCAATTGAGAATGAAACTAGACACAAAATGACACATTTTTCATTCAGGAATTATGCCCAAAAAGTGACTAAAACCTAGTGAACAAATTGACCAAATCCGGACTTAGGTATTCTGCCCTGTACAAAAATGACCAAATGAACAGTATTTGTTCATTTGGCCATAACTTGGGCTAGGCAAGTCTAAATGACCTGAAATTTTACCAGTAGAAAGCTTAGATATAGACCTAAAACTTTCATGAAGAACACAAACCCAAATTATGCCCTTAACCAAGTCATTTAGCCACCCAAAATTGGTGACCTAAAACTGCCAGAACCAGTTTTGGTGCCCAGAAATCTGGGTTAGGCTAATCCGACAGCCATGATTCAAATGGCTATAACTTGAGCTACAAAACTCCAATTGGAGTGATTCAAAAAGGAAAATAAAGTTAAGACAATAGGGAACATTTTCTATGAAGAAAACTTAGCCAAATTCTAACAGCAACATGATCAGGAATAGTACAACATAAGACACTAAAACTGAAAATTTACAAATTTGCCTAAAAGACTTAAAATTTGAGTAAACAACTAAAACCAACAAATTAGGTAACCAAAATGTGGTATGTGGGTGAAATTGTAATTCCCATACCTATTAAGCTTTAGAAAGTCAACAAATTGACTTAAATAGTATAGTGAATAGTAACCCCAAAACACAAATTTTAAAGAATGTTAATTTTAGCATATTAAAGCTAGGTAAAATTAAATTTGAATTTATTTTTGGATTTATGATAAGTTATGATACTGAAACACTATGAAACTGTGTGTTTCAGTTGAAAAGAATACCGGGAAAGAACCCGAGGGATCGAGTCAAGGCCAAGAGGCAACTCATATAAGATTTGTGTACAATATCAATATTCTTTAAAATTCATTTACAAAGTGCATGAAATGTGTATTATGCTTTTGACTTAAATTATTGAAAGTTTACTTGTATATATTTGAAATGGCATTAAATGTTTAGTAAATTGTTAAGATAATTTTGAAACCACAATGTCATGACCATATATTTGAATACCTCACTAGCATGACTAGTGGGGGAAATTAGTTTCAAATTTTGATTCCTTATCTAGCTGAAGTGTTGAGGTGTGGGATAGTAGAAGAAGAAAAAGAATGGGTTCCCATATAATTGAGCTAGCTAGCCTTGTGATGTGACTTCTCCTTAGCCTCTAGCTATTGAGATGATATTTGTTTCGAATGGCATGATATAACTGTATGTTTTTATGAAATTTGTTTTGAGACTTTCAAAATGAAATTGTTTAGATTAAATGCATATAAATCATGTTTTGTATTTATTTCTCATATTCAGTTTAATTTTTGAATAAGTATGATTTAAATTTTGCATAAATGTTATTTTAGTATGTTGTGCACCACTGAGTCATAGTACTATTGCTGTCGTAGATATAGAGACTAGTGGAGCAGCAGAGTGAGCTGCTAAGGATTGTGGAATCACCTTCCCTAAAATTCCATTGGGTATATTTTATACCCTGATTGTAAAAATTATTTTGATGTATGTAAATGTAGAAAATGGTCATGAGCAGTTGTATAAAACTTGTAATAAATTTTAGTTTGGATTTTTCATAATGTAAATTTTTGTAATGATGTATATAAATCGCTTTATCTTTAATGAAATATGAATGGAAGTATTTTGTTTTAATTGATGAAATTACTTAGTAGTATTTTTTATGATGTTGAATTTTAGAATTTGAGAAATGATGTTGAAATTGGTTGGGATGGATGTTGAATTGATGAAGTTGATGAGATAAATCATTGGAAGTGCTTTTTACAGGTATTTGAAGAACTGTTTTCTCAAAATACAGATGGCACTCTGCTGAAATTTTTATAAAATTTACGAAAAAATAAAATGAGACAAAAATCTTAACTAGTTTTCAAACTCTAATTAAATGTTTTAATACCTATTAGAAAATTCTCACCACTTATAAAAAGTAAGAAAATTGTTTTAAAATCCCTTGTTTGATACTTATTTTAATAAAATAGTTCTTCAAATACCTGAAAAAACACTTCCAATAATTTGTTTCATCAATTTAACAACTACCACAACAAACTTCAATATCATTTCTCAAACTCCAAAATTCAAATCAATAATTCACAACTCAATATTTCCATTCATTTTTCATTAAAGTAAAAATAAATTACATTTATCAACCACTTTACATTAGCAAATCCAAAATGTTATTATTACAACTTTATACAACTGCTCATGACTAGTTTTGACATATAAATACAGTTACATACACAAATATAAATATTACATTCAGGGTATAAATTTATACCCGACAAAACTTCAGGAAAGGTGGCTCCAAGATCCTCAGCAGCTCACTCTGCTGCTCCTCTAGTTTCTATATCTGCGACAGTAATAACAGCGATCGCTGAGTACTAGGACTCAGTGGTGCACAACATACTAAAATAACATTTATGTGTAATTCAAATCAAATTTATTCAAATACAGTACTAAAAATGAAAGACAGATGCAAAACATGATTTATAAACTTTTAGTCCAAACAATTTCATTTAGGAAGTCTCAAAACAATTTCATAAAAACACACAGTTATATCATGCCATTCGAAACATATTCATCTCAATAGCCAGAGGCTTATAAGAAACCACAAGGCTAGCTAGCTCAAACTATGGGTACCCATTCAATTTCTTCCTCTACTGGCACACACCTCAACACTTCAGCTAGAGAGGGAACCAAAATTCGAAACTATTTCTTTCCACTAGTCATGCTAGTGAGGTATTCAAATATATGGTCATGACACTGTAGTTTCAAAACTATCTTAACAATTTACTAAATATTTATTGCCATTTCAAACACATACAAGTAAACTTTCAACAACTTAAGTCAAAAGTATAATAAACATTTTGCAATAAAAGTAATTCATTTCATGCACTTTGCAAATGAATTTTAAAGAATATTAATGTTGTGCACAAAGCTTATATGAGTCGCCTCTGAACCTTGACTCGATGCCTCAGGTTCTTTCTCGGTATTCTTTTCATAAGTCCAAAAATGAATTCAAATCTACTTATACCAAGCTTTAATATGCCAAACTTGACGTTCTTTAAAATTTGTATTTCGGGGTTACTATTCACGATACTATTCAAGTCAATTTGTTGACTTTCTAATGCTTAATAGGTATGGAAATTCTAATTTCACCCACATACCACATTTTAGTTACCTAATTTGTTGGTTTTGGTTGTTTTCTCAAACTTCAAGTCCCTTAGGCACAAATTTCAAATTTTTAGTTTTGGTGTTTAGTTTTGCACTATTCCATTGGTCATGTTGCTGTGATAATTTGGCTAAATTTTCTTCATAGAAATTGTTTCTTATTGTCTTAACTTTATTTTTCTTTTTGAATCACTCTATTTAGAGTTTTGTAGCCTAAGTTATAGCTATTTGAACATGGCTAGCCGGATTTGGTGTTACCTAGAATTCTGGGCAAATTCTGGATTTTGGCAATTTTCATGATTGACTACAGGTGGATTTTCAAACAGGTTATTATCAAAATTTAGGTTTATTTTCTTCATGAAAGTTGTATGCCTATATCTCAGCTTTCTACTGGTAAAAATTCAGGTCATTTGGACCTTCCTAGACCAAGTTATGGTCATTTACGTAACTACTATTCATTTGGTCATTTTTGTACAGGTCAGTGTGCCCAATCCGGATTTAACCTAATTGTTCACTAAGTTATAGTCACTTTTTGGGCATGATTCCTGAATGAAAAATGTGTCATTTTGTGTCTAGTTTCATTTCCAGTTAGCCTCACACTAATTGGGTTAGTAAATTTTCAGTTTTGGTCCCTGAAAGGGACCTAGGTCATGCTACCTGCAGATTGACCCTCACTAATCCAAATTTAAACTTGTTTCCAACAATTCATACATACCACAAACGGTCACAATTGACCATTTCTCAACTCAAATAAGGTTAATAACATCATGTGGCTAATTCTCAAATTTTTCTTCAATTTTTCACATGTTCAAAACCCTAGCTACACACAAAGTTCAATCTAATGCAATTTAAAGTGTGTATTCATGTTCTACACACCTAATTCACCTCAAATAACCATTCAAAACCATCAAACTCATTCATATCAAACCCTAACCCTAGTTGGATGAATTTTCTATTTGGTCCCTCAACAATTATTTTTGTTTGATTTCCCTCAAATCTAAATTAATTCAAGTAGATATGCATGAATATAAAGAGAAATCAAAGAATGGATAACTAACCTCTTTGTGTGGCTTTTCTCTCTTCCCAAATTCCACTTCTTTCCTCTCTTTTTTTGTTGTCAATAGATGAATCAAGGTTCAAGGATAAGATTTACTTAAGAAACCTTAGGGAAATTATGGTTAGATTAGGGTTTGTGAAGCTTGAGTCAAGCTTCCATGGAGATTTCAAGAAAGAAAAATGAGAGAGAGAGGGCCAAGGGAGAGGGACGGCACATTGTGGAGAAGAAGACACAAAAATGATTTTTGTTTTAATTTAATTTCTTTTTTTTTTAATTGGTCACTTAAGTAGATGATTATCCCATTTTTCAAATTTAAAATTATAGTTTTTTTTTGTCATGCATTATGTCATGCATGATGATGTCACTTTATTATTTTTATTTTCTTTTTCCTTTATTTTTTTTATTTCTTTAATTTAATTCCTAATTCTGAAATTTTCTTTTCTCTGATTTTATTGGACAGTTAGGTCAGGTGTCAACTTTATGGATAAACTGACCAAATTGCCCCTCGCTGGTTCGATCCGGTTAGCAAGTAATTCAATATTTCTTCTGGATCCCTGACCTAATTATTTGACCTGCTTAACAATTCTTTTTCGTGATTTTCTCTTTTCCACTGTGTTCACAATAGTCCTAAGGACTGCGGTATCACATTTTACGGTTTGAAATGTGAGTTTAGATTGACCTCGCAATCGTTCCCGAGAAGGTCACCCATCGCTGTGACTCCCAACTCATTTAACTTTTTGTGTTCTGTTTTTCTTATTTATACTTAACTATTTGGCAATTACTAATTATTTGCGTTCAGGGCTTATCTAGGTGTTTTAGATATGGTTATAATCTCTTTAGTTGTTCGGACTAACACCGGTCACTGGAACAGTAAAATATACCAGGTTATGCAAATAGGGGTGTTACAATTCTCTTCTCCTTAAAATAAATTTCGTCTCGATATTTTTACCTGGTAATCAATCTCTGAACAATTATGGGTGTTGTTTCCTCATGTCCTCCTCTCGTTCCCAAGTAGCCTCTTAGCCCGAATGATGGTTCCACAGCACTTTCACTAACGGTATTTGCTTGTTCCGTAGCTACTTCACCTTATAAGCCAGAATCTTTATGGGTTCTTCCTCATATGTGAGGTCTGGATTCACCTCAATCTCTTCTACTAGTAGTACATGAGATGGGTCTAATCTATACCTCCTCAACATAGACACATGGAAGACGTTATGTATCTTTCCCAACTCTGGAGGTAGTGCCAAACGATATGCTAAAGGACCCACTCTTTCCTGAGCCTCATATGGCCCAATGAAACGACGACTCAGTTTCCCCTTTTTGCCGAATCTCGTAATTCTCTTCTAAGGGGAAACCTTGAGGAATACTTTGTCACCCACTGCATACTCAATATCCCTTCTCTTCAGATCAATATAGGACTTCTGACGGTCTGATGCAGTCTTAAGTTGATCTCTAATCAATCTGATTTTCTCTTTAGTTTGCTGAACAATTTCTGGCCCAATCATCTTTCTTTCACCTTCCTCATCCCAACACAATGGGGTTCTACACTTCCTGCCATACAAAGCTTCATATGGAGGCATTCCAATACTTGATTAGTAGCTATTGTTATAAGCAAACTCAATCAAAGGCAAGTGTGTGTCCCAACTGCCCTTAAACTCAATCACACAAGCCCGTAGTATGTCCTCCAATATCTGTATTACTCTCTCAGACTGGTCATCTGTCTGTGGGTGGAATGCCGTGCTAAAGTTCAATCTAGTTCCTAGGGCTCCCTGAAGACTACCCTAGAATCTAGAAGTGAACCTAGGATCTCTGTCAGATATGATGGATACTGGCACTCCATGCAGTCTTACTATCTCATCTATGTACAACTTGGCTAATCTTTCCAAGCTATAATCCATCCGGACAGGCAGAAAATGAGCAGACTTGGTTAGTCTGTCAACTATAACCCATACTGCATCATGACTCTTTTGTGTCCTCGGAAGTCCCATCACAAAATCCATAGTTATTCTCTCCCATTTCCATTCCGGTATAGGTAATGGATGTAACAAACCAGCTGGTACTTGATGCTCTGCCTTTACTTGCTAACAAGTTAGGCATTTAAAAACAAATTCTGCTACATTTCTCTTCATACCCATCCACCAGTAATGTTCTTTTAGCCTTCTATACATTTTTGTACCACCAGGGTACATAGCAAAAGGTGAATCATGTGCTTCCTTCAAAATGATCTGCCTCAAATCAACATCATTAGGAATGCACATTCTGCCCTAGTGAAGCAGTAAGCCGTCATCTCTCACTGAGAACTCAAGTTTCTTGCCCTGTCTGACTTCTTCTAACAGCTTCTGATATTTCTGATCATTCTGTTCAGCCATTCTAATCTAATCAATCAACACTGGCTGTACATGCCATGCAACTACTGTCTGCCTGTCATCATTAATTTCTAAGCTGGCATATAATACTCTCAACTCATGTACCATAGATAAAGGAGTAACCCGTAGACTTGCCATAGTTTTGCGACTTAAGGTGTCAGCCACCACATTAGCTTTCCCTGGCTGATAGTCTATCAGACAATCATAGTCTTTTATCAACTCTAACCATCTCCTCTGTCTCAAATTCAACTCCTTCTGAGTTCCTAGATACTTTAAACTCTTATGATCTGTGTAGATGTAGCACTTCTCCCCATACAAAAAAGTATCTCCAGATCTTAAGAGCGAACACAATAGCTGCTAGCTCCAGGTCATGTGTCGGATAGTTCCTCTCATGCGGTTTCAGCTGGCGTGATGCATGGGCAATGACATTCCTCTCTTGCAT
Organism: Hevea brasiliensis; assembly: GCF_030052815.1. Lineage (NCBI taxonomy): Eukaryota > Viridiplantae > Streptophyta > Magnoliopsida > Malpighiales > Euphorbiaceae > Hevea > Hevea brasiliensis. Next base: position 20,559,052 of record NC_079509.1, on the reverse strand, counting down.
CAATACACAGCCTAACCCATTGTGAGAAGCATCACTGTAAACTGTGTATTCTTTACCCGGAGTAGGTAAAGTCAGGACTGGAGCCTCAGTCAAACATTTCTTCAATTCATCAAAACTCTATTGGTATTTATCCGTCCACTGAAATTTCACATCTTTTCGAAGTAGCTTAGTCAATGGAGATGCCAACATGGAGAACCCTTTCACAAATCGGTGGTAGTATCTAGCTAAACCCAAAAAACTGCGAATCTCCGTGATATTTATGGGTGGTCTCCAATTAAGGACAGCTTCTATCTTACTTGGATCTACCTTGATTCCCTCTACCGATACTACGTGTCCCAAGAAGGATATTTCGTTCATCCAAAACTCACACTTTGATAATTTGGCGTATAGGTGTTTCTCCCTCAAAGTCTGTAGTACAATCTGCAGATGTTTATCATGCTCTTTTGCACTCCTCGAATAAACCAATATATCATCTATGAATACCACAACAAACTGGTCGAGGTATGGTCTGAAGATAGTGTTCATCAGATTTATAAAAGCAACTGGAGCATTAGTTAACCCGAATGGCATGACCAAGAACTCATAATGGCCATAGCAGGTTCTAAAGGCAGTTTTAGGAATACTCTGCTCTTGTACTTTCAGCTGATAATAACCTGATCTCAGGTTAATTTTGGAGAACACAGCTGCACCTCTCAACTGATCAAACAAGTCATTAATGTGGGGCAATGGGTATCTATTTTTTATTGTCACCTTATTCAACTGCCAGTAGTCAATACATAAGCGGAGAGTGCCATCCTTCTTCTTAACAAATAACACTGGCACTCTCCAAGGTGACACACTAGGGCGGATAAAGCCCTTGTCAAGCTAGTCTTGCAACTGCACTTTCAATTCTTTTTAATTCTGCTGGTGCCATTCTATATGGTGTTATAGAGATTGGGTCCACACCAGGCATAACATCAATCTCAAACTGCACTTATCTTTCTGGAGGTAATCTTAGCAATTCATCAGGAATCACATTCGAAAAGTCACATACTGTAGGGATGTCCATCAGTGCTGGGCTCCCCACTTGGGTGTCTATCACATGTGCCAAGTATGCTTCACATCCCTTTATGATCATCCTTCTGGCTAGTGCAGCCGAAATGATGTTTGATGGCAGTAACTACCACTCCCCATGTATTACCACATCACCGTATAGAGGGAGATCAAAAGTGACTGTCTTCAGTTTACAGTCAATCATGGCGTGATGCCTGGTTAACCAATCCATGCCCAAAATGATATCATAATCTTTGAAGGGCATTTCAATCAAATTTGACAGGAAAGTGTGTCCTTGGATCACTAAAGGACAATCTCTATAGATTTTATTGACCCGAACGTCTTGTCCTAACAGACTAGTTAGTAGCATTCAAAATCCATTTTGGCACACGGAACAGCAAGAGAACTAACTATGCTAGCACTAACATGCAAATGAGTAGAGCCCGGATCAAACAGTACAAATACATCTTGATCAGAGATAGAGAATGTACTAGCTACAACATCAGAAGTCTCAGCCTCTTCCCACTGTCTCATCATGTAAACCCTAGCTGGAGCACTCCCTTGTGCTAATTGGCTAACAGTACCCTGACTGCCAGAAGTATTGCCTTTACCTCTGCTAACTGGTTGTGAACCTCTAGTAGCAAGACTCTGAATGGATCCTTCTGCAGTAGTAGCAGCTGGACCAAATCTAGGGGCACTGGTACAGTCCTTAGCAATATGGCCTTTGCCTCCACAGTTAAAGCAAGCTCCTGTTGCTCAATAACATTCTCCCCCATGAATCTTGCCACAAGTCTCACAGGGGCAAGGAGGATGTGAACCCCTGGTCGACTGCTGACCAGATCTAGGAGGTCTCTGTCCAGAGAATTTGCCCCTTCCAAACCTTTCACCTCTACCTCTACTTGGTCCCCCAAATTTCTTCTTCTTTCCAGATGTAACATTGGGACTTTGCTCTACTAATTTTTCTCCATTATCTTTCTCTGATTTTTCAGTCTTCTCAGATTTTTCTTTCGCTGGGGTTGCTTCTAATTCAATCATTTCCAACTCAAATGCCTGAGAGATGAGCTTAGAGAAGTTACTGTGTCTGAATCCCACTACTTGCATCCTCAAACTGGGCTTCAAACCGGTCTCAAATCTCTTGCACCTTTCCTTGCTGGTAAACAGGAGAATCCCAGCATAGTGGCTTAAGCGGGAGAACTCCCTCTCATTCTCTGCCACTGATCTGTTACTTTGCTTCAGACTCAGAAATTCTTGTAGTTTCTGATCCACATATGTATCTGGGACATATTTCTATCTAAACTCTTTGATAAAGTTGTCCCAGGTAAATACTGGCGATTCAGCCAAGCTATGGGGGATGGTTTTCCACTAGTCATACGCATCCCCTTGCAACAAGGACACTGAGTATTCAAATTTTAGTTCATCTGGGCAGTGCAGCTTCTTAAACACTCTATCCATTCTTTCCAACCATTGCTCTGCCTCTAAAGGGTCCACTGTACCCTTAAACTCTGTAGCCCTATACTTAAGTAGCTTGTCATACTACCTGGCTGGAGGCTGTGGTTGCACCACAGGTGTCTGAAGTGGAGCTTAGGTAGGCATGCTTCCAGCCATTTGTTGGAATATCGCAGCCATGCTAGGCGAATTGTGCAGGAAACTGTGGCATTTGTGGGGTTGGTGCCACTGACCCACTGATATTTTGGAGAGTTGGGGCTTCCCCTTGGGCCTCAGCCTCTATTAACTGCTCGACAGAGTGATCCCTTTCTTCGATTTCAGTCTGGAGTTAGGATATCTCCTGAACAAATAACATAAGGAAATTTCCCTCTGTTAGTTCATATTTATGATGCAATGCACTGTATGTAACAAATAAGGACATTGAACAGTTGTACTTATCAAAGAAAAGACACAAATTTACAAGTTAAAACATACTTTAAAAATTCACTCTGATACCACTAAAACAAGTCACAGCTTACCCCTCTGTAAGACATAACATGATCCCGTAGAATACCTAATGAAATACCGAACTTTACACCGATAACTCATTAAGTACCCTACAAGGGATTTTAAAAATAATTTTCTTACTTTTTAGAAGTGGTGAGCATTTTCTAATAGGTATTAAAAATATTTAATTAGAGTTTGAAAACTAATTAAAATTTTTGTCCATTTTTATTTGTCCGCAAATTTTAGAAAAATTTCGGCAGAATGTCGTCTGTATTTTAATAAAATAGTTCTTCAAATACCTGAAAAAACACTTCCAATAATTGGTTTCATCAATTCAACAACTACCACAACAAACTTCAATATCATTTCTCAAACTCCAAAATTCAAATCAATAATTCACAACTCAATATTTCCATTCATTTTTCATTAAAGTAAAAACAAATTACATTTGTCAACCACTTTACATTAGCAAATCCAAAATGATATTATTACAACTTTATACAACTGCTCATGACCAGTTTTTATATATACATACAGTTACATACACAAATATAAATATTATATTCAGGGTATAAATTTATACCCGACAAAACTTTAGGAAAGGTGGCTCCAAGATCCTCAGCAGCTCACTCTGCTGCTCCTCTAGTCTCTATATCTGTGATAGCAATAACAATCATCGCTGAGTACTAGGACTCAGTGGTGCACAACATACTAAAATAACATTTATGCATAATTCAAATCACATTTATTCAAATACAATACTGAAAATGAAAGACAGATGCAAAACATGATTTATAAACTTTTAGTCCAAACAATTTCATTTAGGAAGTCTCAAAATAATTTCATAAAAATACACAGTTATATCATGCCATTCGAAACATATTCATCTCAATAGCTAGAGGCTTATGAGAAACCACAAGGCTAGCTAGCTCAAACTATAGGTACCCATTCAATTTCTTCCTCTACTAGCACACACCTCAACACTTCAGCCAGAGAGGGAATCAAAATTCGAAACTATTTCTTCCCACTAGTCATGCTAGTGAGGTATTTAAATATATGGTCATGACACTATGGTTTCAAAACTAGCTTAATAATTTACTAAACATTTATTGCCATTTCAAACACATACAAGTAAACTTTCAACAACTTAAGTCAAAAGTATAATACACATTTTGCAATATAAATAATTCATTTCATGCACTTTGCAAATGAATTTTAAAGAATATTAATGTTGTGCACAAACCTTATACGAGTCGCCTCTTAGCCTTGACTCGATGCCTCGGGTTCTTTTCCAGTATTCTTTTCAAGTGAAACACACAGTTTCACAGTGTTTCAGTATCACAATTTATCATAAGTCCAAAAATGAAGTCAAATCTACTTATACCAAGCTTTAATATGCCAAACTTGACGTTCTTTAAAATTTGTATTTCGGGGTTATTATTTAGGATACTATTCAAGTCAATTTATTGACTTTCTAATGCTTAATAGGTATGGGAATTCTAATTTCACCCACATACCACATTTTGGTTACCTAATTTGTTGGTTTTGGTTGTTTTCTCAAACTTCAAGTCCCTTAGGCACAAATTTCAAATTTTCAGTTTTGGTGTTTAGTTTTGCACTGTTCCATTGGTCATGTTGCTGTGATAATTTGGCTAAGTTTTCTTCATAGAAATTGTTCCTTATTGTCTTAAATTTATTTCCCTTTTTGAATTACTCCATTTGGAGTTTTTTAGCCTAAGTTATAGCTATTTAAACATGCATGACCGGATTTGGTGTTACCCAGAATTCTGGGCAAATTCTGGATTTTGGCAATTTTTTTGGTTGACTGCAGGTGGATTTTCAAATAGGTTATGATCAAAATTTGGGTTTTTTTTCTTCATAAAAGTTATAGGGCTATGTCTCAGCTTTCTACTGGTAAAAATTTAGGTCATTTGGACCTTCCTAGACTAAGTTATGGTTATTTACGTAACTACTGTTTATTTAGTCATTTTTGTACAGGTCAGTGTGCCCAATCCGGATTTAACCTAATTGTTCACTAAGTTATGGTCACTTTCTGGGCATGATTCCTAAATGAAAAATATGTCATTTTGTGTCTAATTTCATTCCCAATTAGCGTTACAGCAATTGGATAGGTAAATTTTCAATTTTGGTCCCTGAAAGGGACCTAGGTCATGCTGCCTGCAGATTGACCCTAACCAATCCGAATTTAAACTTGTTTCCAACAATTCATACATACCACAAATGGTCACAATTAACCATTTCTCATCTCAAATAAGGTCAATAACATCATTTGGCCAATTCGCAAATTTTTCTTTAATTTTTCACATGTTCAAAACCATTGCTACACACAAAGTTCAATTTAATGCAATTTAAAGTGTGTATTCATGTTCTACACACCTAATTCATCTCCAATAACCATTCAAAACCATCAAACTCATTCATATCAAACCCTAACCCTAGCTGGATGAATTTTTTATTTGATTCCTCAACAATTATTTTTGTTTGATTTCCCTCAAATCTAAATTAATTCAAGTAGATATGCATGAATATAAAGAGAAATCAAAGAATGGATAACTAACCTCTTTGTGTGGCTTTTCTCTCTTCCCAAATTCCACTTCTTTCCTCTCTTTTTTTATTGTCAATAGATGAATTAAGGTTCAAGGACAAGATTTACTTAAGAAACCTTAGGGAAATTATGGCTAGATAAGGGTTTGTGAAGCTTGAGTCAAGCTTCCATGGAGATTTCAAGAAAGAAAAATGAGAGAGAGAGGGCCAAGGGAAAGGGATGGCACATTATGGAGAAGAAGATACAAAAATGATTTTTGATTTAATTTAATTTCTTTTTTTTTAATTGGTCACTTAAGTAGATGATTATACCATTTTTCAAATTTAAAATTATAGTTTTATTTTGTCATGCATTATGTCATGCATGATGATGTCACTTTATTATTTTTATTTTCTTTTTCCTTTATTTTTTTTTTTTGTTTCTTTAATTTAATTCCCAATTCTGAAATTTTCTTTTCTCTGATTTTATTGGATAGTTAGGTCAGGTGTCAGCTCTAGGGGTGAATTGACTAAATTGCCCCTCACTGGTTCGATCCGGTTTGCAAGTAATTCAATATTTCTTCTGGATCCCTGACCTAATTATTTGACCAGCTTAACAATTCTTTTTCATGATTTTCTCTTTTCCACTGTGTTCACAATAGTCCTAAGGACCGCGTCATCACATTTTACGGTTCGAAATTTGAGTTTAGATTGACCTCATAGTTGTTCCCGAGAAGGTCACCCATCGCCGTGACTCCCGGCTCATTTAACTTTTTGTGTTCTGTTTTTCTTATTTATACTTAACTATTTGGCAATTACTAATTATTTACATTCAGGGCTTATCTAGGTGTCTTAGATGTGATTCTAATCCCCTTAATTGTCCGGACCGACACCAGTCACCGAAATAGTAAAATATACTAGGCTATGCAAATAAGGGTGTTACAAAAGTAAAATTTATGGCATGTTTTCAATTTATAATTAATGCATTATGGATGGATGCGAAATTTTATCTCAGGACTTGAGGTAGTCGATACCATTAGCAAGCCGCTGAGAATTCATTATGATAATTCTATAATAGTATTTCTCCATAAATGACAAATATGCCAAAGATACCAAGCATATGGAATTAAAGTGTTTTGTAGTTAAGGAGAAAATTCAGAAATGAAGAGTGTCTATTGAGCATAATAATATTGATCTCATGATAGCAGATCCGTTAATTAAGTATTCATAACCTAAGACATTTAAAGAATATCTTGGTTGTATTAATGTATAACGTATTAGTTTTGACACTCTCAGCTCATTGATGTATTTCTAATATACATTAAAGTATTTTTTATTTCTTATGATTGTATACATATAATATTTTGAGTAAATGATAACAAGAAAAGTTTTTTCAAGACATTATTGTGGACCATGATGTGATACAAATATATCAATTATAAACCTGCTATACTAAGTTGCTAGCGTTGTGGCATATGGAAGGGAGTATGTGATTAAATAATATACAACCACCATAACCCACACTTGATAATTTGTTAGAAGAAGGTAATTATAAAATGCATTAGAGAAATGATTTGTTTATTCCATGCGTGCCTAATGTTTATATTATTAAAGCTTATATCACTTAATTATCATGCCAAGTGGAGAATGTATGATTTTTGCCTGGTAATTAATATTACCATATGGGCAAAAATCAATTCCTTTAATGTGTTCCGATATTAATTGATATTTACTTTAATTAATACAAATCCTAATAATACAAGGATTACTTTAATAAAAGTAAATTTCAATTCTAATTGTATAAGGATACTTGATAGACATATCAGATTAAGTCTTGGATATAATATATAAGCTGGTCCTCTCTCTACCCATAAGGTCACATATAATCTTTTTCATAAAGTTAGAGACATTAGGATCATCTCAAGAAAGTCTTTCATCACTAAAGTTTTGTGTGTGAATCGAGAATAGTAAAGAATAGAAATCAGTTTATTGAATCAAATGGTCTCTCTCAATTATTATCATAGTTCAATTAAACTTTGTATCAGGCACGTTTTTTTAGATCTATGAGAATTTATTTATTCAGTATCCATTACTAGGGTAATAGTTGAATCTTATGTTTATAATTTATATTTTGTTTATGATTGTTACGATTTATTAAGAATTATTTTATAGTTAGGAGTTAAAATGAAATTTAAAAAAGAAAAAAACATTGCAAGTTTCTGAATCACTTCTTTGCTGGTTTATCCTGAGGATGGAAATTTGGAGGGGTTAAAGAGAAAAAAGAAATGTTCAGAGAAAGCTTTCTCACCCAATGAGTGTATGCATTAATATGATGCTTTCTCATTGTAAGCCAGGAACTCAGTTCACACAAATCCTGAGATAGATTCATGCCAAAGGGATTTGAATCCTTGGTCAGTTCCTTTGTAATTGAACTCTGTGTTGGAAAAATAACAAATTGCAATTAATATGCATGTGATATTTTCTATACTTTTAGCATTCTGTTTCCACCAAAATCAAATTGTTTCATTTATTTACATCCAGCTAAACTAAAGGGAAAGAAGAGAAAGGATTCTCCAAAGGATCTGTTAAGGGAAAGTAGGATCCTGCCTGCAGTCTTATTTTCAGAGCCAGATATGCCTTGCTGAAGGGCTCACACTGGTAATTGTGCCATCACCCCTTCACACAACCCAACCCCTGAGTTTGTGTCTGATGAGCTATGATAAATGCATAATTAGAATGCTGTGGGCATAATTTGCACACCAGCTACTTCACATGCTTTGGGATTGTGGTTGGCTTAAATCTACATTTGCAGGTCTCTAAATAAAGCTTTCCAAATTTTTATTGATGTGAATATTCCTACATGGTGAACGTGAGAAACAGATGCTGCCCATTCTCCACATTATGTTTTTTACTTCATCATTGTCATTTCAAATGCTCTAACGAATTTTTCAATCTTTCTAGCTGCTTGCTACTTTGAGGAATGAGCAGATGATTTTACAGAGTCCATGCCCATTTAATTCTGATCATGAGGTAGAATGCATACTGCCCGCACATACATTTTATTTTTCTCTTGTAGATTAAAGTTTGAATCTGATGAATAACATGATATGGGATTCATTTCGTAGAAAACTGATCCCTTTGAAATTAGTTGATATATCTCTGCTGTGAATGAGTCATTTACTTGCAGAGGCAAAACAATTAGCCTAATTCGTCTTTGACAAAATCTAACCATTTCCTTTGTGGAAGCTACCATGCTATATCTCAGTTTTGTATCTTTTTTCTAACGGCATACACCATTTTCTCCAGAGGTTCACGCAACATTTTGAGCTTCTACAAAAAGTTTGCATCCCTGACCATGTTTCATATACATCATTTAAAGAATCTACACTCTATGCTCGTCTCTCTGTGCGTAGTCTTTTGACATTCAACTTTTTATTGTTTCATGATCCTATGTGCAAAGCCTAATTGATCTATCTGTCTCTAGACCCGAGTCGCGTATAATTATTTCAAGGATGCTCAGAATATCGCTAAGGAGATCAAATTAGTTTTCCAATGACCCAAAAAGAATAGCTGAGCTTCGCAGATTGGAGATGGTCACGGAGCACAATAGAGTTGCGCTAATCATCATTTGCCAGATAGGAGCCTTGACCCATCACTGAAGGTTTCGAGTTCATCCGCCATCCTTGCTTTGCTACTGCTGTAAAGAGATCTTGAAGGTTTATTTCAAAGATTACCATCAATTTTGGATCACAGGTTGGCATCTTAGTCAGAATATCGACTGTAACATTTGTAATTGTTTTTCAATTAATTTTCTCAATGATTGTTTGTATGAATTCCATAATCTGCAATGAAAAATAAAAATAAAAAATGAAAAGCATTGTTTATTGATTGTTAATTCTCGCGTCCCATTGAGCCCTTTTCATAGGTGGGGTGGGTAGGAAAGGGAGCTGATAAACCTAACAAGTTAACCTATGCAATTCAAGCTTTAAGCATTAAATTTATCTCTTTATTCTCTGTGTATGCTTTTTTGGCTTGATGTCCCTGGGATCCATACACCAAGTTTGATATAGTGAGCTGTTCTATTGGCATCTCTTATTTTTGGATAGAGTGCATGGAAGTTTTCTTTAGAGTATGATAAGGTATTAAAATTTTCTCAACTTGTTAATTTAGTGAGTTGAAAAAGTTGGAGTCTTGAAGAATTTAAAATATTTAAAAATCTTAACCTCCTTTTAAATAAAAAAGACCTTTCTACAATTTAAGATACACATGTGCCTGTTACTTTAAAAATTCATAACTTATCTTCAAATAGATTCAGTCATTTGTTGGTTCGAACCATGAACTATATCAGGTCAACAGTTTCAATTCATGAACCGGTTCGAAATCAAGATATAGCCTAGTTGCAATTTCTTCTTTCTTGAATCTGAAACAGAATTGGCCCGATTCAAAAATTGAACCGAAACTGGGCCATTGTCAAGTGTGCCTTCAAAAAGGTGCTCCTAAACATAATGTAAAAGTCTCCGAGTCTTGGCCTTGTGCACCATGAGACGTACACTAAACTATTAAACTAACAATTAGTTAAATGGCGGTTTTCTTATATTCCAAAATTTGTCCAGATATATTAACCAGTTCCACTTGACAACAAAAGTTCAGACTAAGTTTGAATTGGCTTCTAGCCAGAAACAGAATCAATCTTTAGCCTGAAACACTTGCTGATTGTTAGATTCCAGAACATGGAAAATTATTCCACCATATGAGATATTATCTTATGAACACATTTTCTTGAGAATTTTACCACTTTTCTGTATTTCAACGATATTAAATAATTTATTTATATATATTTTATAGTGAATTATAAAATTTTAACATGTTTTATTTACAATTGTTATTTTATTTATTTTCTGTATTTATTTATTGATTAACATTTTTTATGCGGTAAACGACAGAGGTTGGCGTGACAGGTATCTCTTGCTTCAAAATTGAACAAACAGACAAGTCAAGAAGAAGATTCAACCATCAGTTATTCCACTGTATGTTTTTAGGCTGTAATCGTCCAACTCGGTGATATCAGCAATGATTTTCATCTCTCTATGGGGTAGGTAATAGAAATTTGTGGTTACATTTGGGCGGTTTAATTATTCTACGTTTTATATAGCTGTAGCTATTTGACTCATTATTTTATAATTTTTTATTATTAATAGACACCATATTCAAGTAATATATATTTTTGCTATTTACTTTTGCTCCTCTCTTATTCCATTTAAAAATATATATATTATTTAACTTTTTATTTTATAAAATTAATTATTAGTCTATACGATGCAGATTCCGATGATAACATATTTATAATAAAGAAATTAAGTATTCATAAGAGAAAGCCAAGCCGTGACTAACAAGCCTCAAGATTATCCAAATAACTTCAAAATGCAAGTGAGTATCTTTGATAAAAGGGGCCGAATCTCAAGAGTGATATACTGCTCTGCTGTAGTAAAGCACAGGACACATAAATTTAGATAAAAAGTCTGTGTATATTCTTTCGTGATAAATCTTGAAGAAATGATAGATTTGATACTTTGTGTGGGAAAGAAATTATTGTTAAATAAATTGATTCACCGTAATAAAATAGTCTATAACTCTTAAAATTTATACTCCTTTTATTTTATAATGAAAAAGGTAAGAATATTTTCACCTGTAATTTAAAACTGTACAAGAACTCAATGATATTCAAACTAATTCTCAAAATGATTTAAGAGATTAGAGGTTAATAAAAATATTAAAATTAATTAATATTTTTTGAAATAAAGTAGTTAAACAATTAGCACTAAACAATTTTTTTTAAAAAAAAAAACAAAGTTCTATCCAGTGTAATAATGCTGCCAATTTTGCACTGAAGACAACGGAAACAAATCTTGTACGTCCAAAAAGTGATCCAACGGTAATGTAAGAACATCAGTGGAGCCCACAATCAGCACTCCAACTTGAGTTATCATTCCGTGAATCACAGTTCCGGCGACGCCACGTGATCCCCAGTTTGGAAGTGGGTGGCGCATATCAGCCCACTTTGCCTCTTACTGTGGGACCCACATAAATGTAGTATGAAATTGCAAAAATTATCATTGAACAAATAACATGGCAGCTGTCTGTTTTCTTTTATTCCTCTTTATTTTATGTCAAGGGTATGATCGTCTTTTAGTTAGTAGTTTTGGTGTATTGCTGGCACACATGTGGGCTAATTTAGAATCACATCTGGAAGGTGAAGCTGTCTTCCACGTGGCACCTACTATGATGTGACCATGTCACACCGTTGCCTCTTGATCTAAGCTATATTACTAACTTATGTTATCCGCTATTTTTTTAATTTAATAAAAATTCAATAAATCAAATAATAATTAATAAATTATGTAATTTTATCATAAGGTAAATTACTCCTCCGTTTTCTATTAATTTATTAGTAAAGTGTTTTATGTATAATAAAAAAAAATTAAATAATTAATCGTATATTTTATAAAGTAAAGGAAATTAAATATTTAAATTTTTTACTGTTTAAAAAATGCAACGAATATAAAAATTTTAAATTTAAATCTTTTTATTTATAAATAATAATATTTATCATCTTTAATATAAAATTATTAAAATAAAATAATAATCGTTATAAGTTTTGAATATTAAAACAGACTAATAAAGTTAATGAAAAAAAAATATTCATATTATTATTGTATTTATGGCTAAATTTATTTTCAAGCCCCTTAATTTTACAAATTTTTGTTATTATTTCTTGATAAATTATAATTAAACCCTTCAATTTTTATTTCTCTTCACATCATATCCTATTTTATTAAAATTAATAAAAATATTAAAAATAATTAGAAATGTTAAAAAAAATAATAAAAATAAAAATCCATTTTCATTCTCTCTTTGTGCAAAATTAACTAGATTCCATATTCTCTTTCTCTATATTTTCAATAAAATTACTAAGTGTCTGTTTACTTCTAAAAAATTTAACTAATTTTTTGAAAATAAATTTAAAAAATAAAAAATAGAATTTCATATTCATGTGTACAAAATTTTCAAATGTAAAATTAAAAAGAAAGACTTGTTTATTTATGAAAAATAATTCTTTATTTTTTTAAATTAATTTTTATTTTTCATTAAAAATAATTAAAAATATAGAAAATTTTTCATTTGTAAATAATAAAAAATAATTACCCCCAAAGCCAGTTCGGCCGTGAGTTGTACCGAAACTGGTCCATATAAACTTGTCAATTGATCGGTCAACAGTTTCGAACCTTAAATTAACTAGAAATCAGAGTTTACGATCAATTATAAACTGGACAGTTTAAACCAGCAATTCTGAATCAAAACCAATCCGATTTAAAACTTTTTTTTTTTCTTAAAATTCGTATTGAGTTCATATTTAGAGTTTTAGACTGATTAAACCGGCAATTTCGACTCGAATTTAAGCACAGACTAGGACCTTCAAATCATGATAGCTGTACGTGGATGATGACAATCATTAAAGTGGGTCCAATTGATTTCTTTAGGAAAAAAAAAAAGTGAAAACTTCAGGTTGCTTTGGTAATATTGTAGAAAACCAGGGGTATAATGCAATAAAAGATATTCAAAATTGGCGTCTTTCACCGTTAGCTGGCAGTGCCGGTCTCTCCGGTTTCTAAACGACTAGCCCTTTCTATTGTTGCTCAAGATTTCATACAAACATCGACGTCGAGCAGCCTTAACATTTCCAATCCCACCAAAAAGCGTGGTGGCTCAGTAGTAATTCTCGAGAGTTGAAGGTGCTTAATCCCAGTTTAACTTCTTGTATGGACATTAAAAATTAAAAATTAAAAATTAAAAATTATTTTTATTTATAATAAATAAATAAATTAATAATAAATAATTTATTTTTATTAATTTTTAAAGACTCATTATGAGCCGGTGATAGAACTTTTCTATGAGAGATTAATCATAAATTTATAAAATCATTTAACAGCAGACCTTATTCTAGGAGACAATGACCATCAGAGATTTTTTTTTTTTACAATTCAAAAAAAAAAATTTCTTTTCTCTCTCTCCATCAATCACCCTTTATACCGTTACAAATTTACTTTTAACTCGTTAAGATGCCATTGTCATTTCAAATTTTTACTTTTTTTTAATTTTTATATTATAATAAATTTAATTAAAATTTAATAATCATTAAAAATATTTAATTATAAATTTACACACCAATTTTATATATTTAAATTAATTTTATATACATTTCAATAAATTAATTATATAAAAAATTAAACATTTATCTTAAAATGTAAAAAATAATAATTTAAATTTTAAAAATTATATTTTAAAAAATGTTTTTAAAATATTAAAATAAAAATATATAAAAGCATAATAATCTTCAAATAGAAAAAGAACGTAACAATTTTTAATTGATATTTCCCCGTATAATTAAGTATAAATTTTATGAAAAGATTTTTTTTAAAATTAAAATTTAAGAAAAGTTAAATTATTTAAAATTTACACTTTTTGAAGAAAACAGAAAAATGACGTGGCAAAAGAAGAAGACAGGAGGAGTACAAGTGTAAAATAGGAGAGAATGTAGAGAAGCAAAATTCCATCATTTTCGCCCATCGCCACTTAGGGGAGGCAGTACCGCTTCTTACAGAGCCGTATTCTGACACAAAATTAAGAAACCAAAAAAATATTTATATTATTTAAATAAAAAACAATAAAGAAAAGAATATAATTGCCTACGACGCCGACGACCCAACCGAACCGGAGTCTCTCAACTCATTTGGTCGACTTTTCTCCTTCACTTCCACCGGCCACCTCCTCTTCATCATCGTCATCATCATCATCTTCTTCTTCTTCTTCTTCTTCTCTCTCTCTTCAATCCACCCTCCGGTAATATCAGCTCTCTGATCTCTATCTTTGTTTATATGAGTGTGCTGGTGTGTTCCTTAATGCAATCCTTCAATTGCTTAGGTTCTTCTTCTCGTTCTTTTTTCTGTTTTTAATTTTTTTTTTTATATGTGGGTCGTTTTGGTTAGATCTTTTGGTGATTTGTGAAAGGTTTTCTATATGTTAGATGGAATTTTGGTGTTGCTTAGTTATGGAATTTTTTACGTGCTTGTTAATGTTGTTTGTTTTGATATTTAATTTCGTGGTTTTTATGTTTTTTTCGATAGGATGATTTTGTGTGCTTCTTCTCTGCTTTATTTCATTTCACTTTGCTGGAAATTGGTCAAGCTCAGAGCTCATATAATGACTTGATCTTTATTTTTTAAAAAAATAGAAAGAAATTAATCAACCCTCTTAATCTCTTGATAATTTGGGGTTTGTTTTTCTAAGTTTGTTTTTCTAAGTGTTGATGTTAATGAGTTCGTTGATGAATGGCTATGCCATTGGATCTAAATTCATGTTATGCAAAAACCCAATGGTAAGCTTAAAGTCAAAGGGTCTAAACCATGGTGTTTTGTTGTGAAGAGTGAATTGTGTTTTGGGGGACTGGAAGATTTTTTTAAAACTGATGTAGATTATTTGGTGGTTGTTTGCAGAATTTTGTGATTGGGAGGGAGAGAGAATGTCAGGAGGTGGTACGCAGAAAAGCTTAAGGAAAGCACTTGGGGCCCTTAAGGACACAACCACTGTTTCATTGGCCAAAGTAAATAGTGATTACAAGGTAGGCTTAGTTATGAGTGATTATGTACTTGTGCCTAAGGTCAGTACAAGTTTGATTTTATGTTTTTCATCATTTTGGTTGGTTTTTAATTTTTCAGGAATTGGACATTGCCATAGTTAAGGCCACAAATCATGTTGAGCGACCTGCAAAGGAAAAACACATTAGAGGTGGATGCTCTCTTCCCCTCGATTGCTCCTATCAAAGATAAAACCTGCACATTTACTGAGCCTGTAATAAGTTTGGTGCACTGTATATTAAACAATTGATGAATGGGGGAGCTTACGTGTTTGTTTTATATTTCCTTTTGCAGCTGTTTTTGCCGCTGTTTCAGCTACTAGGCCTCGAGCTGATGTTGCTTATTGCATTCATGCTCTTGCTAGAAGGTTATCAAAAACACATAACTGGGCGGTATGTGCATCACATTGATAATATTCTGTGATGGAATAGCTATTTATAGAATCACGAAAAGCAAATGAAAGCTATGTTGCTGCTTTCTCATTCTTTTGTCTTGGAAATTAGGCTCCCATGAATCTGTATTAGTGCTCTTTTCATGTTCAAAGTACTCTACTATTTATCAGAATTGCTCTTTATGCTGGAATAACATCAGGTATAGTGAATGGATAAATGCTGGCAAGTGGTTTGACTTTCTCTTATCCTTAAACTTGACCTGGACAATCATGGGAAATTAGAATTCTAAAGGAGCCTCTGGGTAATAATTTGAGTGACTTTATTGCATACCTGGCTAGAGAGATTGATGTAAACAAGCCAAAATACCCATCAAATTTTGTATGAAATTTTATATTCTCCTTGCTAGGAATGAATGGAAATAGTTTTTCCTTTTTCAAATGATCAAACAAATGAAGAATTTGGTGATATGTTATATCATATTTGTACATGAAATTGATTGATATTTCTTTCATATGTCATCATGTCCATCTTGCTCTAAAACAGAGCATTTTAAATTTTTAATAGAGGATTATAGTTGTTATGGGTCAAAAAATCACGATTAGGATCTCGCCATGTGTGACCCTACAAGCTAGAAGGAAGCGGTGCGTGGTCCTCCCTGTCACAGGACCTTTGATGATTATGTTAGTAAATAAATATAAAATAATAGAAACTTAATATAAAATTAGAAATAAACATAAAATAAGTGGGATAGAAAAATGGGCATGTTCCTTCAAGAGTGGCATGTAGTAGTTGTCTTTGTGGATGGATTGAAGCAAAGGACCTCTGATGGTGTAGGGATGTTTGAACTCTTATAAGATGACCGCTTGAGGGGCCTTTGATGTGGAGCCTCCGATAGTTAAGTTAGTAATTGACTGAGTAAGAGCTCTTGATTTTGTATTAGGCTTAATGTAAATGAGAATGTTATTCTTACTTTAGGACTTTCTGTACCTTGTTAGACTGCTCGGAGAAGAATTTATATATGCTTAGAAGTATGGTGATTGAGACAGGTGGCACTCTCTAGCTAGGAGTAGGTGTAATCATGGAGATGTCGAGTGGTTAGCATGATATGGTTTGCTAGGTGCCTCTGGAGTGTCCGAGTGACTTGTGTTAGACTCCATGTTTGAGATATCTTCTTGCATACTTTGGTGCATGTTTCATTTATTTGCAGAATGTTTTATGTTAAATCAGTGGTCAACATGCTGCCAATCTCCTACCTTAGTGTGAGTTGCTCTTTGTGGTTGATCACCTTTTAAGAACTGACATGAGGTAGGTTTTGATGAGCTTGATGTTTGGTCTGTCATGATTGGCCAATGTCCTTTAAGGATGCAAGAATCCAAGTCAGGAATGCCGATCCAAGTCTAGAGAGTTGGAGTAGGGGACCAAATCAACTCGAGTCCTTCCCATCCTTTGTTGTAGAACTCTCAAGTCAAACATCAATGTCCTGCAGGGGAGCTAGCGGTGCCACTTATCATCATCTTGTGAGGCGCATATTAGTCCATATCAATAGTTGTGAAGCTTTGAACACTTTAGATCATGTCAGCAGTGGTTTATTTTCTTTTATTTTTAAGTCATGTGGTTAATTAATCAAAACCTGTGTATCATTGGTTTGGTTGCTCATTATTTGTTATTCTTAGAGATTGATGCTTCAATGGGTCTCATGTTCGTATAATCTTGTCATGTGTGCACATTGTCAATGTATCTCTGTGCATTTCACTATAATATGTGTGCCTGACTGTTGGTTGGTTCTTAGGTTGCATTGAAAACTTTTATTGTTATTCACCGTGCTTTAAGAGAAGTGGACCCCACATTTCATGAGGAACTCATTAATTATGGACGAAGCAGGAGTCATATGCTTAGCATGTCTCATTTCAAAGATGATTCCAGTCCAAATGGTATCTTTTTTCTTTTACAATTTTTTCTGTTCTTTTTGAATGGATTATTTTGTTAAATGATTGTTTAACATCTAGTGTTGCATCCTGGGCAGCATGGGATTATTCTGCCTGGGTTCGCACCTATGCCTTATTTTTGGAGGAAAGGCTGGAATGCTTCCGTGTTCTGAAGTATGATGTTGAGACGGATCGACCTGTAAGAACTTTAATTTATTTTCACTGGCACCTCTATTATCATTGTTTTCAATTTATTTTTATTTTCAGGGAGAATTAATTGCGTTTCCATCTCATAATTTGATGATTTGATATGAGCTATATGGATTTTCAATCTCCTGGATATTAGTTTATGATCTAGGAAAAAAGAGAGGACCCCATGCTGGAGAGAAGTCAATTTGAAGTGAACTCTATGCATGAATTTGTTTAAAATTTGCTTTTAGTTAGATTGTTACTTGGACTCATTTTTGTGAAATAAATTGCCTTGTTTTTAAAGCAGCCACTACAATATCTGTCTCTGGCATGTGCTGGGTTTAGTTTTATATCATAGCATCATATACCATTAAAAATTTGTTCGGAAGACAAGCCTGTAACCTCACATTTGCTACAGTTGCATATTTCAATAATTTTTTTCTTTCCTTTTTGAATATTATCACATTTACTTATTTACATACAAAAGTGCACATTTGTAAGTCGGGAAATTTTGGTTTACTGAGTCGAGATGTAATTCTTGCAACTTTATTTCAGTTCCTGTCATCCTCAGATAACATATTTGTTTGCTTGCTAGCCTTAAATTTTTGGTGAATACAAACTGTTTCTGGATATATATTGATAAAACTTTGATGCAGAGGACTAAAGATCTGGATACTGCTGAGTTGCTGGAGCAGCTGCCTGCTTTGCAACAACTTCTTTTCCGTGTTCTTGGTTGTCAGGTAATTATTGAATATGTACAAATCTTTTTGGTGGATTTATGCAATAGAATGGCATCTCATTGTTAAATGCAAATAGTGAGCCTCACAAGGCCTAAATTTAATCTTCAGTTTTCCATCAGTTTTTTTTTTTTAACTGAAATGAGGAATTCTCATATCTTTGGTGCAGCCACAAGGGGCAGCAGTTAATAACTTTGTCATTCAGTTAGCACTTTCATTGGTAAGTGGAATTTGTAAATCTTGCTTGTCCTTTGTGCTAGCTGGATTGATGTGGGGATGTCATTCAATTGTTATATAATTTGTCCTCTCATTATCTGTCAACAATAGGTTGCTTCTGAAAGTGTTAAAATCTATCAAGCTATAAGCGATGGTACTGCCAATTTGGTTGACAAGGTAATCACTAACCAATGAACTTGGTTTTTAAGAGCAGAATCTAGGACCATTCAGAAAATCATCTACTTACTGTAATATTACTGATGGCAGTTCTTTGAGATGCAACGGCATGATTCCTTGAGGGCTTTGGATATATATTGGAGAGCTTGTCAGCAGGTAATTTTTTGGGATTCTGTGCAACAAGCCAATGACAGTTAGATCATATGTTATTGTTGGTGAGAAAAAAAAAAACTATTTTGATGGGCATGCTTTTGAACTATCTATGCATTCAGGCAGAGAGACTTTCAGAATTTTATGAGATATGTAAAAGTATGGATATTGGGCGTGGAGAAAGATTTATTAAGATTGAGCAGGTTCATATTCTCGCTCTTGGTGTCTTCTGGAATAATGCTTCTTTGTTATTCTACAAAAAACTTCTTAATTAATTTTATTGTTGCTAATAAAGCCTCCTGCATCATTCCTACAAACCATGGAAGAGTATGTGCGAGAAGCTCCACGGATGTCCACGGTTCGCAAAGATCAGGTACAGAGAAACTATGTTTAATGGGTTTTTGTTGATGGGAAGATCAGAGCAGCAAAATAACATCAGATATCATTGATCATTGGATACTATATAAACTGATCAAAATAGCTTGTGGTCATATACAGAAAAAGCCTTGTCTATGGTAGGATATCTTAAAAGATTAAGATACCATTTTTGTTTGTTCATATTGCACAAGGCATTCGAGCATTGTCAGTAATGTGATGTTATTGACTTCACTTTCTAACTTTCATGAATCAGAGATTGGTAGAAGTGTTGTTAATGTCATGTGATGTTGTGCATATGTGCCATTCCTTGTAATAATTTGTGAAGCTCTTATTTCCTAGTAGATGTCCACCTGCCCATATTTGTTAGCAGTTCTGCCCAGATCTCACAATAATCATTCCTTGACAATATAATCATTACTCGAGCAGGTTTCTGACAATAAAATTGCTGCCCCAAAAGAAATCTTAGCTATAGAGTACAAAAAGGAACCAGAGGTGAAGGAGGAACGTCCACCATCGCCACCTCCACCTGAACCAGTAAAAGTTGAAGAGCCAGTTGTTGAACAACCTGATTTGTTGGTAAGTTTATGAACTGTTTCCTTGAAGAGTGTATTCCTCTTGTGAGAGCATCCTGAACATTTTGTAGTTTCCTTACATGCTGCTCTTTCCTCTCTTTTTGACTGCTAGGCCTTGGATGATCCTGTTCCAGCTGCTTCAGAACTGGATGAGAAGAATGCCCTGGCTCTAGCTATTGTTCCAGTTTGTAAGTTTTTCTAGCTGTCCGTCTTAATTTACATGCTGAAGTATGACCTAAAATTCAATATTTCACCTTAGTTTTGGAATTCAACGAGATAAAAGCAGCAAATGTAATTTTTGTTATGAGTAATATTTTGAAAGTTAATGTTAGGAGGAACAAATCTTCAAAACATCAAGAAACAAAAATAAACTAAGAGCATGTAATAAGATTTGATTGGACAAACTATATTAATAGTTTGTTTACAGGTGTAAAAAGTTCTAATGTTTTTGCGTGGTTCTGCTATTGCAGCTGACCAAACAAGTACAACCATCCCAAGTCATGCAAATGGTACCACAGGATGGGAACTGGCACTTGTTACAGCTCCAAGTTCGAATGATAGTGCTGCAACTGCTAGCAAACTGGTACTGCTGCTATTAGTTATCCTATTTCTTAATATCTTAGTAGAACAGTATCAGTTGGATGTTGACTATTTTAAATAAATGCTCATATGCACAAAAGATGTGGTTGTGTTGTTGTGGTTATGTTGACTAACCCGACTCATTCATTTCCATTAACAAGGCGGGAGGGCTAGATAAACTCACATTAGACAGCTTATACGATGATGCAATTAGACGAAACAATCAGCCTGTGAGCTACAATCCTTGGGAGCCAGCCCCAATGGTTAATCCCATGATGCAAACAACTGCACATGATCCTTTCTTTGCCTCCAATGCAGTAGCTGCACCACATTCAGTGCAGATGGCTGCAATGACCAATCAACAGCAGGCTTTCATGTTGCAGCAGCGGCAGCAGATGATGATGATGATGGGCCCACAACAGCCGCCTTCAAATCCCTTCGGCAATCCTTACGGAGCTAGTGTCCATCCATATGGCTCAGGTGTGCCACCTGTTCAAGCCTATAATCCATATTCAGGCTTTAGATAGAAGCTTTGCAAGCCAGACACATTCTTTATCTGGAAACATGAGGAAGAAAGATGTGCGAATTGATCAACTTTTAGATTTTGAGATTGGGGAAGAGTCGACAGTTGTGTACAATATGTTTGTGTATGTGTTCAGTAGTCAGTTAGAATGAGATTCTTCTTCTTTCAATAATGAGCGGGAGGAAAGCTTTGAATTAGTGATTAGTAATAATGCTTTGCTTTTCAAACTACTTAAGTTTCATCAACCTGCTTTGTTGTTGATTAAACATAAGCAGGAATTATATCTTGTTATTCTTTTCGCTGTTAAATTTTACTCATAGATGATAGAAATGATTTGTAATCTTTGTGATTATTACCACATTAATGTAATGTAATGAAGAGACAACAGGTTTGATTTGTGGCTCTCGGAATCTCTTTGTTTTCTAATCACATTATTACGTGGATGAAGGCATTTAGCCACCAGAAAGAAATTATTAAGGGTAAATTATCAAGGGTAAATTATCATTAAGTCTTTTTAGTTTGTGAAAATTAACTATTTAATTGCTATTTTTTAAAAATCTAATTATTATATCCTTGCTTTAGCCTTAAATACTTATACTGCATAGTCTATAAAATTTTAACTATTCATACTGATTAATCCCTGTAATTTTAACCATTCATCCTATTTAATTCCTTTGATTAAGGCTTAAACAAGTTAACTAACATTTCCCTTGATAGAAATTTAATGGAGGAATTAAGGAGTTTGATTTTTCAAAGTATAAGGGTTATAAAAGAATAACTATAAGTGATGCTATATGAGGAGAATTCTATTTGGTTGTTTTTGAATTTAAAATTTAAATTTGATTTAAAATTTAGAATTTTAAATTCATAAATGTGAATATCTTTTATTTGACTAGTAAAATAAATTTTCATTTAAATACCTGATATTCTAAAAATAGTTATTTTAAATCTAAATTTGTATTATGAATATATGAAATTTGAACTAAATTCAAACCTAGAATATTTAAACAATATATTTCGTTCAAATTCAAATTTATAAGATCAAATCAGTTCGATGCAAACATAATATTTAGAAATTTTAATTATTATAAAATTAATAAAGTTTAAAAATTTTTATTATATAAGAATTATATTAATATTTTAATTATTATAGATTTCTCTTCTGCATCACTTAGTAGTTAATTTTGACTTTACCCAATTATTTATATATTATACTCTGTAAAATTTTACTTTCTAACAATATGTAAAACTTTTTTTTCTTTTTTTTTTAAATTTATTTTTGAAGAAATAAGCTGTGGAGAGAATGGCTTGTCCTGGAGCACTGAACAGTGAATTGGATGAAAAGAGCAGCGATGTTGATACGTCATCGCATTTACCAAAATAAATTAATTTAATCCTTTTTTTCAATCACAAGTAACTTAAAAAAACAATTTAATAATTGCCTCATTTTGAGAATAATTTACTCAATATTAATTTGCACAATTGAGATAAAAAGAAATTTTATTTTTTATTTTTTAAATTTGCTTTAATGCATGGTTCGGGTTCTATTCATTTTTTTTTCTTTTTATTTTTAAAAAATTGTCTTTGTAATCTATAATAAGTAAATAAGGATTAATTCTTAAAATATCCATTATTTTATTATTTCAAAATTTATATTTTTAAGTTCTATATTATCACTGTGAAAAAGGTACAAAATTAAAAAAAGTAAAATATTTCGTAATATAATAATATTATATTTTAAAATTACTAATTTTGATTAATACATAAAAATAAATTTACTAGATCAATAATAATAATAATAATAGTATTATTATTATTATTATTATTATTATTATTATTATTATTATTATTATTATTATTATTATTATTATAAAGTTTAAATGATAAAAAAAATTAATTTAAATTCTTCAATTTTTATTTTCAGATTTAGTCAAATCTAAAGATTTTATCAGTTTCATCTTATATCTTTTATATTATTTTTAATTTTAATAATAAATTTAATTGAAATAATTAAATTTATTAATTGATAAGAATAATTCAAATGTTTTCACTATTATTAGTTTTAATCAATTCTTTTAATTTTATTAATTTATTTAATTATTTTTCATATTTACAATAATTTAATAATTTTTTTAATGGATAAAAAATATTTAATAAATAAATAATATATTTAATTATTTTCCCTTAATATTTTTAAAATTTTTTTCTCTATTTATATTTTTAATTCTCATATTTATCACTATTTCATTTTAAATTTAATATCTAATAAAATAAGTGTATATAATGTAACCGAAGTGATATGTAATTTTAATATATATATATATATATATATATATATATATATATATATATATATATATATATATATATATGAAGGGAAATTAATCAAAATAAAAATTTTATTTAATTTAATAAAATAATATTTTTATTTATTTAAAAATAATTTTAAAATTAAAAAAAAATTACTAATACAGATATTACAATCAATACGTTAATAATAATTCTCAACCATACAACTAATCCTAAATCTCAACGATACCCAAATATTTTATTTATTTTCAGAACATATATAATTATTTTATTATATTTATTTCAGAAAATATATAATAATATTCACTTATATATTCAATAAAATTAATATTGTACATAGTACTTATTTTTTATGTTTGAAAAGCTTGTCATTGAATTTAAAATAAAGAATATATATATAATTTTTTTTTGGGGGTGTATTTATATATGAACTATTTTAATTATATAAATATATTTTATTAATAAATTAAAATCTTTATATTTATTTATATAGCTAATTATTTATTAATTAATAATTTGGTGTGAAAAATCTACCAACATTAAGATCTAAACTATAAATTCTATCTTATTTTCTATTTCTCTTAAATAAAAATTATTATTGTTCCAAAATTAGTATTCTTTTCTTTACATTATTAATATATAATTATTGATAAAAATACAATTCAAAAAATAATTTTTAAGTGAGTAAAATTTTTATTTATTAAATGAATTGAATTATTTGATAGATTATTTAGCAGCAAAATCGCAAATTACATGGCTGATGACGTGGCAGGATCAAGCCACACTGGCAAGATAAATACTAAATAAATTATTAAAAAAGAAAAAAAGAAGAGAAAACAATGATTGTTGAAAGAGAATTAAAAAGAAAATATCAAAGCAAAGTAAGAAACCCAAAAGCTACCTAAAAATCCAAAACAGGAAGGGCTTCGCGCAATCAATCTCTCTCTGATGTCCTCTCCCACAAATCCCTAATTCAATTCCACCTAAAATATGTATTGGTTCTTCAAGTCTCTCCAATCCGACGATCCAGATTCTTCATCTTCTTCTCCATCATCTTCACACCCACATGATAGCCCCACGATTCGTGGCGGAGGAGTTAAACAGGACTTTTCCGTCATCGGGGAGTCCGTTGGCCGCCAATTGCGTGGCGTCGCCAACTTTCTGGCTCCGCCTCCGTCACCGCCGTCGTCCTCTTCTCTAGATAAGTCACTGCCATCGGATGATTCTTCTTCTCTATCGTCACAGTCGCAAGCTCTCCTTGGGATCCGAAATGATCTTGCTGAAATAGGAGGTAGCTTAAGGAGTGGTCTGTCTTTACTCTCCAGCAATAAAGCTGTTAGCGAGATCTCCAAATTTACCTCCAGCTTTTTGCAATTCCAAAGTGATAATAATGAGGAAAAAGATGAAGATGATTATGTGCCGGGGATTACAGAGGACGTTATTGGTTTTGTTCAGGAGATTTCGATGAGACCTGAATGCTGGACTGATTTTCCATTGTCACTAGAAAATGGTAATTTTTTTTTTAATTTAATTCACCTACATGTTTATAGAATCATTTAAACTTATTGCTCCTTGAAATTTGAACTTAACAATTCTCCAGGTTTGGCAATAAAAGAATTCATTAATGCGTGTGGGTAGTGTATTGCAGTTACATAGTATAATAAGTAGTACAATAAGACTTTTTTGGGGGGGGGTTGGTGGGGGTCGAAGGGGGAATGGTTGAGAAGATATGGAGCTTTCCTGTATGTTTGCCAGTGCTGCTGGTTCATCTACTATATTTGGAAGGACATCTGAAAAATCTATTAATAGTATGTATTGATTTTTGGTTATTTATCCCATATTGGCCTTTTGTGTATGTTGTGTATTATTGTGATTGAGTTAGTAGGATACCATATATACATTGTTTCAGTTGGATACCATATATACATTGTTTCTATGGCTATATATATGGGCATTTATGCCTTCTGTAAAACGAAAAAGAGAATGAATTAAATGTAGCCATTGAGGTTTTGTGGGTTTTGTGTATGTGGATGTAAGTTATCTGGCCAAATTACATAGTTTATCTTTTTTCTTTTCTAATTGGAAGAGATACATGGATACTGATACCTTTGATCATTGTAAAAAAAAAAAAAAAAAAAAGGTAGAAGAGTTGAATGACATTGAATCTTGGTCTGTTGTATTGCAGATTTTAAAATGTCTGATGCTCAGAGAGAACATGCTTCAACTGTTGAGCAAATGGTTCCTGGTCTTACAGCTCTTAGAGTTAACATTCATAGTTATATGGAGGATGAACAATTTTGGATGATATATTTTATATTGTTACTGCCAAGACTGAATGAACATGACTTTGAGATTCTATCAACTCCCCAGGCAAGAGTTTTATTTTCATATTTTTTTCCTCTCTTTATTTATTTACTGTTTACTTTAATGCATTCATTGCGTTCTTCTTGTTCCTCTAAAATTGTTGTGTGTGTATAGTAAAGGCCTACAAACAATCTGCTTTTGGCCTCACACTTTATCACATGAATTTGATCAATTATCATTTTATCTGAGTAAAAATAACAGCGTCTTATGAAGCTTCTCTGGCCATAATATGAATGAGACAATTATGGATGCTTGTTATAATTGAATTGTAGAATATGATAATATCCTACGTGAATTATTATTACAACCCGATGATTTTACATTTTATTATTCATTTGTTTTTAAACTTGCTACATGTGTTATGTTCTACCAAGCATCAAGAAATACTATATTAGTTACATGCAGTCTTAGCTGCAGTCAGCCAAGAGCAACTTATATGGAGGTTAAATGGTTTCTGACTGTTATGTGTTTGTATGATCACATATTTGGATGTCTGAGCTATCAAATTCAAGCATTATGATGTTGATCTCCTTGAGGCCTGGACTGATGATTGAAGGTTAGATCAGGATATGCTTAATCAGTTATCACCCTTTTGGGTGCAATACGGCTTTATTTCCTTCAGTCGCATATTTTCCTGTCTGTGCGTTGATTAGTCTTCTTTGTGGCACTTACTAACTTACAGTGATAATTAGAACTTGAAATCCAGTTCTATTGTAATGGGACTAGTTTCAATCTCAGCATTGGGTATCATAAGTCATAACTGAAGATCTTATGGTTCAGACTGGATGTTAAAAGAAATTAAAAAAAAAAAAAAGCGAAGAATAAAAAGAAAGAGAGAAAAAGAAGAGGGGAGATCAAGGGAAGGTTAGGTAGGAGAATTCTGAGCACAAACATTTGGGTGGTTTGGTCAATTGGGTATCATGGCTTGGTTACTTCTTAACTCAGCCCTGGGAAAGTGAAAGGCTAGGTTTCCATATTTAAATTATAGAAGTTTACTTTCTTTTGAGGGTCTTTCTTTTGGTATTCTCCATTCTTCATGATGGAATTGATGTTTACTGTTTGCTCTGTGTTTCCTCAAAAATTGGAAAATGGTAATTTACTTTGTCTCCGACTCCAACTTCGTAATAATAATTTGTTGAAAGAATCTAGGTAAGCTAGTCTGACCGTTATACTTAATTGCGGTGAAATGCTGGTTTTTTAGGCATTTCCTTTTCATTTTTACAAACAGGTTTGAAAGATTTGGAAGTTCTAAAATCTGAATATCTGTTACTGTCAATCAGTGGAATGTTGATTGGATTCTTCATTTGATTATGTATTATGGAACTTGAGATTCATTTAGATGTCACATGAGAAATTTGTATTCCACTTGGTTCCTTTGTGCAGTGCTACTACTATCTGATTAATGTGGACTAAAGTCTTTTGATTACAACGCTGGCTTGCAGATAGTTGAAACAAGAAGCGTACTTCTGCGGCAGCTACAGAACAAGAGAAATGTGAAGGTGGAGAGCTCTGAGAATTCTGCTACACATAATACATCACAAGAGGGCATCTCAGTCCATGAGAGAAGAAGAGAATATCTCATCTAGGGAAAAGGAGGTCACTGACATTGCAAATGCAACTGGAAGGTTAGAAATTGACAATTACGAGAATGCGGATCAATGGTTGAAAGAGACACAGATTGATACTGGCACAATCCTGGATAGACAGAAAAGGCTGGAACATGAAATTGAAGAGGATGTGTCCTTCAGTGATTTGGAGGATGATGATAATGGTCTATCAAGTAGACTATCCGGTTCTAGGCAAGCACAGGACATTATCAGGGCTCCTTCACCCACTGATTGGGTCCAGCTGAATGAAAGTTCTGGTGCTGGGGGTGGTCCGCAAAAAGCAAGGCAGTCTATTTCCCGTGAAAAGGATTCTGATGGTGAGTCCAATGATTGGCTTAAAGTTGATGATTTTGATTAGGGAATCCAGCGACTTTTTATTACCGATTCATTGTAAAGTTTTCTCCTTTTTTTTTTTTCAACGTTTGGTTCCTGTATTTATGGAATTCAACCTTTTAATAAACATGTTTAAACTGAGAATTCTGTCTTCATGAAGTCACTCTTACTGAATGATTATATGTCGGAGTTCGCATGCACGCGTAAGAGGCATTCTTGAATTGTCAGAACTCAGAAGTTAAAAACAGATGTTGCAAACTTATAAGCTCGAGTAAGAGGAAGTCTCTCTCAATCCTTGTAAATATTGAAAATTTTATTTTACTTAGTAAGTATTTGAATAAAAAATTTATTTTGAGCAAAGTGTAATCATAAGTTGTTTACCTTCTGCAAATTGCTAATGTATTCATAATCAATATCAATATGCTTCTTGTCGACAGGAATTTTTGTTAGAGCAATTGCTTCAGTTAATATTGTAGAAAGTTTTTGTAGTCCTGTGTCAGCATAATTATTACTCTACTTGGAAGCCAAAATGAATATCACGGAAGAAGCACTCTTGAGAGATTTTTGCTCAAAACTTAGATTCACTTCATACTTTATTCTTGGCTTGCCTATATGATTATATATAGCCTATTGTTCATTGTAGCAAATGACCATGACTTCTACCTAGTTAACTAAAGAAAGGATTGGTCGCAAATCTCAAGATTCTTGATTTCAAATTATGGCAATACAAAATTAAACTGTAGTTTGCAGAAACCTGGAAAATCAATAGTATCATAATTGAATTACATTATTTTTTATGTCTAATTTTTCTGTACTCATCTGGATTCTGGAAAGAGAGATCCTCGTTCTTTCATCGTTGGGATGCTTCGTTTTCTTCTTGATGCAATTTGATAATTTTCAGTTAAAAAAAAAAAAAAGTAAGGCTGCATGATATTATGTGTATGAACAATTATTCATCTATCAAAAAGTAAATAGACATGGGACCAGAAGGAATTCCGAAACTTGTGTTTCACAGGTCAGCCTGAAGGAACACAGCCAACGAGTGTTATTGTGCATTATTTATATTCGTTAAATAATTATTAGTGAATTAATTTTTTTATACAAAATTTTAAATAAATTTTTATATTAATTAATTAATAAACCTTAAAATCAAGAAAATTAAAATAAGGATATAAATTGAAACTATGCAAATATTTAAAAATACATTTTTCTTATATTATGTTATATATATTTAAGTAAATAAGATGTATTCTTATTTACTAATAACATCTTTTATTTTATCTAAATAGAATTCGAAATATTTGTATTAGGTATATATACTATTTTCTACTTCCAATTTTTTTATTATTTACAATTTTTAAACAATTTAAATCAATCCCAATAATAAAAAAATTATTTTTTTTAACTTTTTGTTAATATACTTGATTCTTTAATTTTTGAAAAATTAGTTAGATTTTAAATATTTAATGAAAGATAATATAATATGTCAATTGATTGGACTAGAATATACTAGTTGAATTAAATTAATTTTGACCATGGCTTAAAAAGTTTTTAAAATTAAGTTAAAATGGTAAAAAAAAAAAACTAACCAAGCTAAAAATTCCAAAAAAAAAAAATCTAACACTATTTCTTTAAATTACATAATATTATTTATTATTAATAAAATTATTTATGAATTAGGATATTTATAATAAAATGATTAATTATTATTTATTATAAATTAAAAAATACAAAAATAATTTGATTAGTTTATAAATTCTCTCATTCATCGTTAATTAAGTTTTAGGATGACCCAATGAAAATTAAATGATAGTTTTTTAATATAAATAAATGATTATAATAATTATATAATGATAGTAAAATTGATAAGAAAAAATAATTAAAAATAAATGATAATTATAATATAACATTTAAAAAATAATAAAATTATTGAAAGAGTTAAAATTCAGACTTTAAAATTATATCTTATTAGAAAATATTTTGTTGATAGTAAATTTTATTTTTATGTTATGAGTATTTGAGTATAATAATTAAAAATTACATAATTTTTTAAAACACATTAATTAAATTTAAATTAACATATAATCAAAACAATCAATTAAATTTTGAAGTGACTTACGGCTATAGGTGAAGAAAATGAAAATCAATGGTGTTGCCTCAGTTTTCTTTCTTGTTTTCTGGTGTTCATTGATGTCCTTTGTGCTTAAATGATGGATTCGTTAAAATTAGTTTTTAAAAAATGAAATTGGATCTAAATAATTGCCTTACTAATGCTTGAGTCTAAATATGCAATGACTTTAAGATATTGAGGTTTTTTATTTTTATTTTTTTTCCATCCTATAATATTTTTCTAATTGAATTGTATCAAGAATGGTGCATACACAAAAAATAAAATATGAAAATATATAGTATAATTTAAGAGATTTCATCCCTATTATTAATTGATTGTCATCATAAATAAATTTTAATATTGTTTACAAGAATTATCTTTAGAAAATATACACAGACATCTTACTTAAAAAAAATGAATGCAAGTCATCTCCTTAAAATACTTACACTTCTTCTCTTATTTATAACTTCTCTAATATGATGTATATTTCTAAATAAATAAATGTATAAAAAAATTAAGTAATTTTAAATTATTTAAGTGAGAGTAATAAAATTCTATACTTTTTGACTCAAAAGCAAAATACATAAATTTATTGGGTTAGCTTCAAATCCATATTTTCCAGAGAGAGATGTAAGATACTCATAACCCATGGTTGTTTTCTGAAATTAGGCTCATGGCTTACCCTTTGAACAAGGTGTCAAGGTCTCACTTTCTTGAAACATGCATGATCAATGATGGATTCCGGGAAGATGATTTTAGGAAGGGTTGGCGTTCATTAACTTACCCTAACTCAAAGCCATGATTGATTTTTTTTTTTCAACATTTTAATTATTTCAGCTACTAATATTACATGGACGTGATTTATGCCAAACACAGAACATGATTATCTACATCAGCTATGAAGTTTCATTATTAATGGAATCCTTGTCTAATCTTTTACAAACATAGCCAGTTAATCAAACGCAAAACTAAATTCACCATAGAAGAGTTGGCAACTTTTGACCCTGCCAACTCGAGCCAAGCTTCCGCGACTGGAGGCTACTTATACATACAGTGTTGGGCCGTTAGCTCTGCGATCCGTTTGACATTGTGATTGAATTGAGATGTTTTTATTATTTTAGTATTTTTAATATGGTTAAAATTTATTAAATTTATTTTTAAATTATTTTTTAATATTTTATGATTAATATATTTTAAAAAAATAAGATACAATAGCAATATTAAACGGATGTTACCTACTGAATGCGAAATAATCAGTAATTAATAATTATATCGGGTAATCGATATATTTTTGGTGTTTTATAATTTTATTTGTTATTGTTTTAATTTTACTTGTTAAATATAATTTAATCAATAATTATTAACTATATTAAGTAGTCGATATTTTCTTAAGCATTTTAAAATTTTATTTATTATTTTTTATTTAATTTTACCAACTGAAAATATTATAGTAAATAATTATCATCCAAATATTTTTATTATTCATCATTAATTTTGCCAGTATTTATTGGCACCACTTTTATATATTAAATAATGTACTCCATAAAATATTTGTCAATAATTGATCAGTCAAATTAATTTAAATTTTAATTCTCTTAAAATCTCTTTTTGTTAGTAAATAGTAGGTAATTACTAAATAAAATTTTTTAATGAATAATTTTTCTAATTATTTTTTAAAATTCTTTGTAATGGCCCATTTAATATTCTAAACTTCATTTGGAATTTTGTATATTGAGATGGAAAGTTTCCTTTAGCTCCTGTGTATATACATAACTTTTAATTTTTCTTTTAAAGAAAATATATTATTCAGCTTAAGAAATACAATGTATTTAGGTAATTTCATCACTGAGTGTTATATAAATTTACAAATTCATATGACAAATTGAAAAGTGCACTCTTTCTTATTTTCCAAAAATTTGTTGATAAGCAAACACTACAACAAACCCCTGAAAAATTTGCAATAAATCGAAGATTTAACAACACTATTTTATTTAAATCTTTCTTCATCTTTTTCTTCTTTTTCTTCATTTTCTCTTTAAAATTGTTTTTTTAAGAAATCACTGATGAATTTTTCACTAGTAAATACCCTAAATTATTTTTTTTTTTTAATATTTGGTTTTAGTTTTTTTTTTATTAAACTTCCAAACATATATGAATTTATATTTTTAGATATATATCCATTAGAAATAAATTTAAGATTCTCTACTCAATATCGAGATCCTATTCTCTTATTATTGAGAGTCTTATTTTCCCTTAGTAGGATTTCATTTTGTTTTTATTTTTTTAGGAGTATTTGATGATTTTTTTGAAAATTCAAAATGCAATGTGGATCATGGACTTATTTTGACTGAAGACATTGGATATTCAAATATTAGTAATAATCTTCTATCAATAAAACATAATAATATGACCTATTCCTTCATTAAAATTTGGTAATTTAAATTTTTTTGTGGGTCATAAAGATAATAATTAAATTTTAAAAAAGATATGTCACGACCTAACCTGTGGG
Source organism: Hevea brasiliensis (assembly GCF_030052815.1). Lineage (NCBI taxonomy): Eukaryota > Viridiplantae > Streptophyta > Magnoliopsida > Malpighiales > Euphorbiaceae > Hevea > Hevea brasiliensis. The sequence continues at coordinate 20,526,781 of NC_079509.1, read as the reverse complement.
CCAGACCGGCACTAGGACCTGGGCCAGCATAAAGCCCCTGAGGCCCGTAGTAAGCCTAACTATTCCTCAACCCAAATCTAAGGCCCATTTGGGCCCAATTTCAAGTATTCAACCGGACATAGTCCGACCATAAAATGGACCTTTTAAAGGGGAGTTTTTGACTCTCCCGGCCTGTAAACACAATATATAATCAATTGGGGAGCTCAGCTCACCCTCCACATACTCATAATAACATAAAGTCGAATGGGAGCTCAGCTCCCTTATCCAGTCCAACATACATGCATATAATAAGTTTACAAGTCCAACATGGTAAATTATATTACAGACCCAAATCAAATAAATATTTCTAACATATGCAGAAATTCTAGGAATTAACAGAATTATACAAATATTACAAACATTAATAGACGACCTGCGAGAGAGAGGCAGGTTAGAACTCAACAAGAAATCTTCTGTAGCCTGGAAAAATAATGAACATGAGTGAATGTTCGACTCAGAGAGTAAAATATCAATTTTAACCATAATCTCTATAACTATCTAAAGCAAATGCACCATGTAGAGTGAAATGCAACATTGTTAATATTTTCACGTCATAACAGCAAAAAGGTAATCTGGAGCACTCATACACCCGATAAGGTCAAACAATACATATATGGGAGCTGATCCCCTATACAGCCCTCTTAATCCAACCTGTGCTAACGAAGAACTCAAGCCGGACTTTCACTTGATAAACCAAATCGGGGTCCCAGCAAAGAACTCAAGCCGTGTCTACCCCAAAGGACCGAGTCCCAGCAAAGATCTCAAGCCATGTATACCCGTCCTGTCCATAGCCAACACCATAACACACGCACGCCAACTCACGCACACTGCTCCAAATTACCACAACAACATCTATGGCACTTTAACAGTTGTGAATGCAACATAAAACGTGCCTATAGTATAACTACATAGATACATATTTATAAGTGATGCATGGGCATGCTTGAACATATAATAATATCAAAATTACAATTAAAATTAATATTTTACTCACAGATTCAACCGAAGTCACTGTGGCGGCTGGGCGGAGGAGGAAGTCTGTCCCAGATCACCTGACAATTTTATTATAATTATTTAATAAATTTGACTCAATACAAACTAAGAAAAAGACCAAAGATGTCCTAAGTCGTGCCGAAAATCCGGCAGAGTCTCCTCTATACCTAAGACCTACCCAGCCTGTAAAAGGGCTTAAAACGCACTTCTATATCCACAAACCATACACCCATAACTCAATCATATCACACAACCCCTCCTGGGCCCATCCAAATAGTCATCAATCACAATATGTAAAATTACAGTTTAGTCCTTATAATTGACCATTTTCACAAAAACTATCCAAATAAACTTTAAAATTCTAAAACTTTGCCCCGCGGTCCTTAACAATATTACTAAGCTAATGCAAAAAGAATCATAATTTTCTGAGCTACCATGAATATTTTATGGATTTTTTAATCCCATTTAAGCACTAGAAAATTAAGAAAAAGTAAGACTCGGGTTTACCTATGCCGATTCCGATCTCGGGAATGCGTTCAAAAAGTCTGACAACGATGGGGTAGCCAAAATCTAGACCCAATTCCGAGACTTTTTGGGTAGCCTGTCTGTCTGGCCGGAAATTCACAGACCGGGGCAACTGTCGAATTTTCGTGAATTGAAGGTACCTCCACGAAGCCCACAACATGGGGGTTAATATAATTTTTATGAAATTTTCTAAGCTCATTTAATGCTCGGAAAAACACTACGAAGTTTCATGGGACCCGCTGAAAAACGGCGTCAAAAAATTTTAAAATTTATATTGCCGCGAAGCTCTCGATGAGTGGAGCGCTCTAGTGCTCTCGGTTTTCTCGTGGGGTTCACGATTTGCGAGAAATTTAGCCCAAAAATCGAAATAGGCTAAAATTTCCCGGACAAAAATTGGGGAAACCGCTCAATAGATTTTGGTGTTCTTGGTGTCTATGGAAAGCTCTCGAGGTGTAGATGGTGTTTGATATAAGACCCGGCTTAATCAGTGGCCGGATCAGCTGAATTTCAGTCGGGAAGCCGAAACGGCGCGTGCGCGCAGGTGGGTCTTTGCGGACGTTGTTCGGCCTCCTGGAGAGTCGGCCGGCCGTGGGGAGGCACTTAGGCGGTGCGCCAGCGAGGTGGGGAAGGCTGGGTGGTGGAGGCGCGGCCTGGGGAGGAGGGAGGAGAGAGAAAATGGGAGGGGAAGGTTGGACGTCGGGCGCACATGAGGGAGAAAGAAGAAGAAAAAGAAAAGGCCGGTCCGATCTGGTCCAGTTCGATTTGACCGGTCCGATTCAAGATACAAAATTTTGAATTTTTACTCTGCCTTGGGACCAAAAATGAGGCACAAAAATTTCGAAAAAATTCTAAAAAACTCAGAAAAATTCGTAGAGTCCAAATAAATTTTTAGTTTTTCCACGTGGTCTTTAAATTAATTTTTAAAAATCATCAAAGTTTTATATTTTCAGAAAATCGAACCCGATTTCTAAAATCTGAAAAATTTCAAATAATTTCCTAAAATTCAAATAAAATAAAATATTAATATTTACTCATAAAATAATAAATTTAAAATTAGGAGTGTTATATTCTTCCCCCCTTACAGAAAATTCGTCCTCGAATTTTACACAGGGTAGAATAAAGTACAGAATTATACATTGAATAGATAAGGGTACTTGCTACGTATGTCCCGCTCTGACTACCTGGTGCCCTCTTCCACTGACTGACTCCTCCACAAAACCTTAACCATAGGGATCTTTTTTTATCTTAGCTGCCTCACTTGGTAATCCACTATGGCTACAGGTTGCTCCTCAAACGTTAGGTTTTCTTTCAGCTCTACTACATTCAGCTGTAGCACATGAGAAGGATCAGGTATGTATTTCTTGAGCATGGAGATGTGAAATACAGGATGAACATGAGAAAGGTTAGGTGGTAACTCCAACTGGTAGGCAACTGCTCCAACTCTATCAGTAACCTCAAAAGGTCCAATATACCTAGGTGCCAACTTGCCCTTCTTTCCAAATCTCATGACTCTCTTTATCGGAGAAACCTTCAGGAATACATAGTCGCCTACTGCAGACTTTATATCCCTCCGTCTAGGGTCTGCATAACTCTTCTGCCTACTGAAAACTGTCTTCAGTCATTCCCTGATTAAAGGAACTATCTCTGAAGTGTACTGCACTAGGTCTACATCATGCACCTTCGTTTCTCCCATTTCCGTCCAACATAGAGGAGACCTACACTTTCTGCCATATAATGCCTCATAGGGTGCCATCCCTATGCTGGAATGATAACTGTTGTTATAGGCAAACTCCACCAAGGTTAACTGATCATCCCATTGACCTCCAAAATCTAAAACACACATGCAAAGCATGTCTTCTAGTGTTTGGATTGTCCTTTCGGACTACCCGTCTGTCTGAGGGTGGAAAGTGGTACTAAAGTTCAACTGTGTGCCAAGTGCCTCCTGCAACTTCCTCCAAAATTGAGAAGTGAATTGGGGCCCTCTGTCAGATATTATGGAAGCAGAAACTCCATGCAATCTGATGATTTCTCGAATATAGAGCCAGGCGTACTGTGCCACAGAATATATAGTCTTCACAGGCAAGAAATGAGCTGATTTAGTCAGACGGTCTATAATTACCCATATCGAATCATATCCCCGCGTGGTACGAGGTAACCCAGTCACAAAATCCACAGTAATCATTTCCCACTTCCATTCTGGGATAGGGAGCTCTTGCAGCTTCCCTGACAGCCTCTGATGTTCAAATTTTACCTTTTGACAAGTCAAGCACTTAGACACAAAGTCCGCTATGTCTCTCTTCATACCATTCCATCAATAACTATCTTTCACATCATGGTACATCTTGGTGGAGCCTGGGTGGATATTGTACAGTGTATAGTGTGCCTCTCGCATGATTTTATTTCTGAGATTGTCCACATCGGGCACACATATCCTGGAACCTTGTATAAGGGCACCATCATTGGCAAATCTAAACTTACCACCTTCACTCTGCTGTACTCTTTCTATGTTCTTCATCAATTGCTGGTCTTTGTGCTGGGAAACTCTAACTCTGTTTCACAGGTCTGGCCTCACTGAAAAATGAGCCAACAATACCCCCTCATCTGAAAGATCTAAGATCAGACCTTGATCCATCAACTCATGCACTTCTTGAATCAATGGTCTCTTCTCTGCTAATGTGTGCGCCAAGCTACTAGAAGATTTTCTGCTCAAAGCGTCTGCTACTACATTGGCCTTCCCAGGTTGGTATTGGATGGTACAATCATAGTCCTTCAGAAGCTCCATCCAACTCTTCTGTCTCAAATTTAAATTCTTCTATTGGAAGATGTACTTCAAACTCTTGTGGTCGATGTATATCTCGCACACTTCACCATACAGGTAATGTCTCCAAATCTTTAGTGCAAAAACTACAGCTGCCATTTCCAAATCATGGATGGGGTAGTTCTGCTCATGCCTCTTTAGCTGTCTTGAAGCATAAGCCACTACTTTTCCATTCTGCATCAAAACACACCCTAAGCCAACTCAGGAGGTGTCACAGTACATGGTATATCCTTCACCACTCATCAGTAGTGTCAACACAGGGACGGTGGTTAGACACTCTTTAAGCTTCTGAAACCTCTCCTCACAATCATCTGTCCAAATGAATGGAACATTCTTCTGAGTCAACTTAGTTAGGGGAGCTGCTATCCTAGAAAAATCTTGCACAAAACGCCTATAGTAACCAGCTAGGCCCAGAAAACTTCGCACCTCAGTGACTGTTGTAGGCCTAAGCCAATCAGTTACAGGCTCAATTTTCTTGGGATCCACTTGAATGCCTTCACTAGAAACCACGTGTCCCAAGAATGAGATGCCTTCTATCCAAAATTCATATTTTGAAAATTTGGCATATAGATGGTGCTCCCTCAAAGTCTACAACACCATCTTCAAATACCACACTTGTTCTTCCTCAGTCCGAGAGTATACCAAAATGTCATCTATAAATACGATGATAAAATGGTCTAAGAATGGTCTAAATACCTTGTTCATCAAGTCCATGAAGGCTGCTGGTGCATTAGTGAGTCCAAAAGACATCACCAAGAACTCATAATAACCATATCTTGTCCTGAATGCTATTTTGGACACATCCTCATTCCTGATTCTCAACTGATGGTAGCCTGCTCGCAGGTCTATCTTGGAAAAAAATCTAGCTCCTTAGAGCTGATCAAACAGATCATCGATCTAAGGAAGTGGATACTTGTTCTTCACAGTCACCCTGTTTAGCTGTCTACAGTCAATGTACAACCTCAATGACCCATCTTTCTTTCTCACAAATAGAACAGGAATGCCCCAAGGTGAAGTGCTCAGACGTATGAAACCCTTATCCAAAAGCTCCTGTAGTTGCTCCTTTAGCTCTTTCAATTCTGCTGGTGCCATCCTATAAGGTGGCATTGATATGGGGTTTGTACCTGGAACAACATCAATGCAGAACTCTATTTTCCTTCCTGGTGGCAACCCTAGAAGCTCCTCAGGGAAGACATCCATGAATTTTCTGACAACAGGAATATTTTCCATGTTGACACCTTCTACAGATGTATCTCTCACCAATGCCAAATACCCTTGACATCTACGCCTCAACATTTTTCTAGCACTAATTGCTGACACCAAATTATATGGAGCCACACTCCTGTCACCCTCAAAGCTAAACTCTTCCACACCAGGTATGTGGAAATACACCTTTTTGTTCCTGTAGTCTAAAGTGGCATATTGAGTTGCCAACCAATCCATTCTCAAGATTACATCGAAATCCATTAGTGGTAGAGGAACTAAGTCTGCTGGGAGGATCTTTCCATCCACTACTACTGGGCTACCCAGAAAAACCATGTCTATATCTATGTTATAACTAAGCGGGTAGCTACAGACAAAGGGCATTCTAAAGTTGTAGGGTTCTTACCCAATCTCATGGCAAACACTGGGGAGACAAAGGAGTGCGTAGCACCCGGATCTATCAAAACACGAGCCTCATAGGAACAGACTAGAAGAATACCTGCCACAACTGCATTGGAAGCCTGAGCATCCTAGTGGGTCAGGATGAAAACCCGAGCTTGACCCCTACCCTGCATTGTAGAACCCTGATATTGACTTCTACCTCATAATCTGCCTCCAAATCTATGTCCCCCTTGTCCTCGGCCCTGTTGGCCACTGAAGTGACTGCCTGCCATGTTGGAAGCATCAGGATACAACTAACGAGGAATATTTGCAATAAAACCCTGTGACCCCATATGTGGCTCGCTAAACACGGGGCATTCCCTAGCAAAGTGACTTGGTTGGCCACACCTGAAACATACACCTGTACCCATCAGACAAGGTCCTGAATGTTCTCTTCCACACAGTGCGCAAGGTGCCAAGGAGGATCTTGAACCAGACCCAGAACTGCTGTATCCCGAACTGTGACCACTGCTGGATATGTACCCTAGTCTGAATCCTCGAGATTTGTGTCTTAAACCACTCCTCTTGTTCGTACTTTTTTCTCTATAATTACTTTGGCCTCTGCTATCTGGAGAACCCATGTGGGGAACACTTGAAGAACCCTCTGCTCTATTTCTTTTTGCTCTTCCACTGTCATCTCTAATGTAGCTAATCTCAATCTGTCAGGCTCGATCAACTACCACATCAAAGGACTGATCAGACATCATGGCCAGGTTTGCATACCTCCTGTCCAGCCCCTTTAGGAACCTTTTCACCTTCATACTTTCTGTAGCCACTGCTGTAGGGGCATATCTGCTCAATTCCAGAAATTCTGTAGCATATTCATCTACAGACCTGCCATTCTGCCTTAAGGCCTCAAAGGCCCACTGCTTTTGATCTCTGAAACTTTCTGGTACAAACTGGTTGATAAATAGTTCCACAAACTAGGTCCATGACAAACTTTCCATTTGAGGTAATATGTAGTCATTCATCTATTGTCTAGGCATAGGCCCCATGACATGCTGCACACACTCTATGAGCCTCCTATTAGTCAACTACAACCCCATCCCTGCCTATTTGTAGGAATCCAAAAATCGTTAAGCATCATCTGACACATTATAAGTACCCGACACCAATTTTTTGAAATTAATTATCTGTTTGTAAGGTTTCCCCCTTGGTGCGGTGGACTGCTGCTGTTGGGGAGGGTGGACCATATACTGTGCCATCATATCGATGGTTCTCTACAAACCAGCTAGAGTAGCTGCTATTGGGTCCATGGGACCCGAAGCCATAAAAGACTGTTCTTGAACTGGTGGTGGCTGCTCCTTTACTTGAGTAGCTCTAGGCCTCCTACCTTGCCTCCTCGGGGCAGGCGCCTCATCCTGTGCTGACACCTCGACAGGCACATCTGGTTCTAGTACAGTGGCAGCTCTCCTGCTTCTACGCATTTTCCTGAAATTCAGCAGCATTAGCCCACAAAATTTCAAAACTGCATATTACACAGCTTTATACACTCATATTTACGCACAATATATGAAGCAGAAACTAGAAGCAAAGATGATAATGCAAGATGAATGTGGACCCTATTTTCCGCATGTGACTCCTATTAGACTCTTCCCAAAACTTTAGACATATATTCCCTATGAATCTGGAGCCTAAGCTCTGATACCACATTTGTCACGACCCAACCTATCGACCGGACAGGCACTAGGACCTGGGCCAGCCCAAGCCCCCGAGGCCCATAGTAAGTCTAACTATTCCTCAACCCAAATCTAAGGCCCATTTAGGCCCAATTTCAAGAATTCAACCGGACAGAGTCCGGCCATAAAATAGACCTTTTAACGGGGAGTTTTTGACTCTCCCGACCTATAAACATAGTATATAATCAATTGAGGAGCTCAGCTCACCCTCCACATACTCATAATAACATAAAGTCGAATGGGAGCTCAGCTCCCTCATCCAGTCCAACATACATGCATATAATAAGTTTATAGGTCCAAAATGGCAAATTATATTACAGACCCAAATCAAATAAATATTTCTAACATATGCGAATATTTTAGGAGTTAACAGAATTATACAAATATTACAGACATTAATAGATGACCTGCGAGAGAGAGGCAAGTTAGAACTCAACAAGAAATCTCCTGTAGCCTAGAAAAATAATGAACAGGAGTGAGCGTTCGACTCAGAGAGTAAAATATCAATTTTAACCATAATCTCTATAACTATTTAAAGCTAATGCACCCTGTAGAGTGAAATGCAACATCGTCAATATTTTCACTTCATAACAGCAAAAAGGTAATCTAGAGCACTCACACACCCGATAAGGTCAAACAATACATATATGGGAGCTGATCCCCTATACAGCTCTCTTAATCCAACCTGTGCCAGCGAAGAACTCAAGCCAGACTTTCACTTAATAAACCAAACCAGGGTCCCAGCGAAGAACTCAAGCCGTGTCTACCCCGAAGGACCGGGTCCCAGCGAAGATCTCAAGCCGTGTCTACCCATCCTGTCCATAGCCAACACCATACCACACGCACGCCAACTCACGCACACTGCTCCAAATTATCACAACAATATCCATGGAACTTTAACAGCTGTGAATGCAATATAAAACGTGCCTAGAGTTAACTACATATGTAACACCCTCCCTGTAGCAACTCCGCACATTCTACTGTTCCGGTGGCCAGTGTCGGTCCGGACAGCTAGAACGTCTGGAAAAATATTTAAACTAAAGTGAGGAACCATAATTAACTCAAATATTAATAAGAAAAATTTAGGAAAAATTTTAGAAATAAAATATAACCACGTTAAATGAGCCGGTGCCCTAGCGCTGGGTAACCTAGTGAGAAGTTGCGGTTCTCGCAACTAGGAGCCCTAGACCCGTGGAAAAATTCATAAAATAATTTTTGGGACTCCAGAGAAGGGTCATTGAGGTTCCTATGGCATTAGAATGCCAAGAAAATATTTAGAAAAATTTTTCAACCGGTACAGACAATTTTGACCCGTTAAGCCAAACGGAGGGCATTTTGGTCATTTCGCCTTTAGAGGCGATTTTTGGCCGACTTGTCCAGTTAAGTAAATAATTATTATAACATAAAATATGAATAAATATTGCTAAAAATTGAATTGAAAATGAGTAGAAAAGAAAAGAAAAGAAAAATGAAAGAAATTAAGAATAATGACATCACATGATGTCATTAACATCCCCCCCCCAACCAATCAAAATTTAACAAGCCTTCTTAAAACACTTAAAAGAGTCAAAATGGACCAAAAAAATTCTGGTGTTCTCCTTCTTCTTCAGCCAGCCGAAATTTCTTTTCCTCTTCCTCCATAACTCTCATTCTCTCATACCTTCAAATCCTTTGATTTCTCACCCTAAATTCTATAAAGTCCTTCACTAAAATTTGTCACCCAACCTTGCTAGAGTGTTTGGCAGCTAAGGAAACAAAAGAAAGTGAAGGATTTGCAAGAGAAAATTCTGCCCTACTAAGGTTAGTGCCATCTTTCTTTTTTTTCTTTAGATAACCATGCTAAGACACTAGGTTAGGATAGGAATTTGTAATAATTGAAGAGAGTTATGCATGCTAGGGTATATGGTCAATTTCGGTAGCCTATAGGGGGTGGTGATTTTGATTGTTTTGATGGGTTTAGAGTGGACTAGAGATGGTGTTTAAATTGTATATATATGTTGATAATGAATTAGTGTGTTTAACTAAGGTATGTTGTGAGAATTGGAATGGAGAATTAGGGTTTTGGAGAGAAATTTGGACTTTGCTTATGTAATGGTGAATGAACATTCTAATGGTCAATTAGTGACCATTTGAGGTAAATTGACCACAACTTGGAGTGAATTATAGCATTAAAAAACTGATTTGGTATGCTGCCTAGTGAGAGCAGCAGGTTTGGATGTAAATCTAGCCTGTTTGGACAGCCATAACTTGGGCTGTGTAGGTTCAATTGGTGTTTGGCCAATTGGACATGAAACTAGACACATAATGGCACAACTTTGGTGAAGAAACCATGCCCAAAAGACCAAACCAAGTGGACCAAAAACTTGCCCCAATCCGGATGTCCTGCAACCTGTTTCTGCAGAATGACCAAATGAACAGTGACCATAACTCAGTGTAGGATGGCCCAATTGAGCTGAAATTTTACCAGCCACAAGCTAAGATATAGACCAACAACTTTAATGAAGAAACCCACCCCAAATTATGACCAAAACCTATCCAACAAGGTAGTTGCAGTCACTGTTCACTGCACTGTAGATATGGTCAGTCCAGAAAAATTCTAATCCGGCCAGTTGTGGTTTTTGGACCATAACTTGAGCTACAAAACTCCAAATGGAGTGATTCAAAAAAAGAAATTCAACTAGACAAAATAAGGAACAACTTTCATATTTATTATTTTCCCAAATTCCCACTGCAACAACAACTAATGGAACAGTAAAAATTGGGTATGAAAACTGAAAATTCTGCTCCATTAATTTTAAGCTTAGAAATGGTATTGTTAACCAATACCAACAAATTTTGAATGCAAAATGTGGTATGTTGGGAGTGTTAAAACCAATGTACCTATTTTCTATGCAAAAGTCAACATTTTTGTTGACTAATGAAGGGAATAGTGACACCAAAACTTGAAATTCAAAAATTGTAAAATTCAAAAGTATCAAATGCCCTAGTATACCTAACAAGATTGGTTTGGATAGTTTGGCATGCCAATAGGGTTCAGTTAGCAGTACTGCACATGGCATTATGCCATTCTGTGATTTTATGGCTTTTAGCCATTCTGACATTGTGTTGAGATTTGGCCTTGTGCCTGATGTTATTACAGCTTGTTAGCTGTTCTGTTGCACACTGGGAGATACATATGTAACCGATGGTGTGACGGCCCGAGGTACTTGATACCCAGTGTCAGTTTACCCATTTATCCAGTCCAGTCGTCCAGTATAGGTTACTTGGGCAACAAAAAAATGAAAGTGGATAAATGTAATGAAATAAGGAATATAACCAGTACAAAATAAGTACGACTACAAATACTCAAAGAAAATTTATTTACAATGAGATATTAATACATTCACTACATATTTATTTTATGTTATTTCTTTTTATTATATTATTGGCACCACTAAGCATTATTGCTTAGCGCGTTGCTTTTGCCACGCGTAGGTTCTGGAGATCCTGACCGAGAGCCCGGTAGACCACAGACTGGGTGAGACCTCCTGCAGCTCTGCATAGTGTCCGTGTCACCTCACCATCTTCAGTGCATTTGTAGGACACTAGGTTTCATTTTGGTATTTTGTAACTAACTTTTATTTTCTTTTGTATAAATGATACTTATGTAATGTATTTTGATGTTCATGTAAATAATGAAAATTGTGATTATGAATGGAAAATTTTGAGTATTTACTTAATGCTTATATATGAGTACCATGAGAAATGAATGATTGAGAAATGGAGATGTTGTTGAAAATAAAATTTATATTGAGATTTTGATATTGGAGTTTGAGAATGATTGAATATGATTATTGGAAGTGTTTTTTACAGGTTCCGAAGAACTGTTTTCTCCATTTTTAGCCGGTACTCTGCCGGATTTTCTATAAAATTTTCGGAACCTCAAATAAATTATAATTTCAATAAATGACTTAAATGAATTATATTTCACAAGTTATATTCAAAACTATGATAAAAATTAATTAAGGAAGAATAAAAATAATTAAGATAAAATGGAGTGTTCCGGTACACCGTGTGACATAGCTTACTCGGATATACTGTAGACGGGTAAGGGGTGTCACATTTAGTGGTATCAGAGCACGGTTTAGGCGTTTCTGGGCCTAGATTGAGTCCATACCATGCATTGCATTTGTAAGAGTCGAGGTGACACTAATGCAGATCTGTTTATCTTTGTTATTTTGAATAGGATATGGACCCTACATCTCAGAGAGCAGTTGAGGAAGAAGTGGAGAGTCATGCTCCACCTGCAGCAGCTGAGACTGGGGGTAGGGGAGAACCTACTCCGCCAGCTCAAGCAGAGCCTGCTCAGCCTCCACAGGCCATGTTCCAGCAAATGGCCGAATTCTTCAAACAAATGGCTGGGGTAATGCCAGCACCACCACCACCACCACCTCCACAGCAGAAATCACACCTGGAAAGACTAAGAAAATTTGGAGCAGTGGACTTCTTTGGCAAGAGAGAAGATGATTCTGTTGCAGCCGAAAATTGGTTGAACAGAACAGGCAGGGTTTTAAAACAACTCCACTGCACTCCAGAGCAAAATCTAGAAGCTGCTGTATCTCTGTTGCAAGATGATGCATATGAATGGTGGGATACAGTGTCCAGTGAAGTACAGCCAGAAGTAATAACTTGGGACTTCTTCCTCTCTGAATTCAAGAAGAAATACGTGGGTAGTGTATACCTGGAAGAGAGAATAAGAGAGTTCATTAACTTGAGGCAGAGACAACTAACAGTGGCCGAGTATGAAAAGGAATTCGTCAGATTGAGCCGCCACGGAAGGGAGATAGTCCCTAATGAGGCCGAAAGGTGTAAGAGATTTGAAGAGAGATTAAATGATAACATAAAGATCATGATCACTGCCTTGGGAATCACCGACTTCAGCAAGTTAGTGGAAGCTGCAATAAAAGTTGAAAAAGTAAGAATAAGTGAGCAGACCAGAAGAGAGAGACAGCAAAAGAGGGGCCCAGGTCAGTCTAGTTCATCTCCTGCATCTGGGAAAAAGTTCAAGGGTCCACCCGCACAGAGTTCAGGTCAATCACAAGGTCAGGGTTAGTCTCAGGGGCCCAAGCCACAGTTTACCCCTAGGAGAGGTCAGTCCACACCATCAGTGGGCAGCTCTCCAGGGATGGGGCTCAGGGGACCAGCCCCAGCATCTTCTGCATGTCCACATTGCCTGAAGTGGCATAAGGGGGAGTGTTGGAGAGTGACTGGTGCCTGCTTAAGGTGTGGGTCTACAGAGCATCAGCTAAGGAATTGTCCACGCAGAACTACTACAGCTGCTCCAACACAAACAGACAGACCTACTCCTGCACCACAAAGGGGAAGGAAATCTGGCAAATCTGAGGCAGTGGGACCATCACAGAGGCCTGCATCTGAGCCAGCAGAGAGGCCTGAGGGTAGACCACCTGCCAGAGCATATGCTATGAGAGCTCAGGAGGAGCAAGATGCCCCAGACGTCATCAGGGGTACGTTCTCCCTCTACAATACATCTGTGCATGCATTGGTGGATCCAGGATCCACTCATTCATACATCTGCATCAACCTACCCGTAGAAAGGGGGATACTAGTAGGGGAGAGTGACCAAGACATTCTGGTCACTAATCCGTTGGGCCACAGTGTAGTGGTGAACAAAGTGTACAAGGGTTGCCCGTTAAGGATTCAGGGGTATAAATTCTCCGTAGATCTAATTGAGTTGCCCTTCCACGAGTTTGACGTGATTTTGGGAATGGACTGGTTGTCACGTCATCAGGCAATAGTTGATTGTAAACTGAAGAAGATTTCTTTGAAAACTCCTGAAGGTAATGAGATCACTATTGTGGGTGAAAGGACAGATTTCCTGTCCAATGTTATCTCAGCCACAGCTATAAGAAAACTGATGAGAAAAGGTTGTGAAGCCTACCTAGCACATGTGGTGGATACTAGGCAGGCTAAGCCAAACCTGAGTGATATACCCACAGTAAGAGACTTCCCAGAGGTATTTCCTAAAGAGTTGCCAGGTTTGCCACCAGAAAGGGAAGTTGAATTTGCTATTGAGACACTGCCGGCACAAAGACCCATTTCCATTGCTCCTTATAGGATGGCACCCATCGAATTGAGGGAGTTGAAAACTTCGGTTGCAAGAATTGCTTGATAAGGGGTTCATACGCCCCAAAGGTGTCACCATGGGGAGCTCGGTCGCTTTGTAAAGAAGAAAGATGGGACTTTGAGGTTATGCATTGATTACCGGCAGTTGAATAAAGTGACAGTGAAGAATAAGTATCCGTTGCCTAGAATTGATGATCTGTTTGATCAGTTGAAGGAAGCAGGAGTATTTTCTAAAATTGATCTCAGATCAGGGTATCATCAGTTGAGGGTGAAGGATGCAGATGTGCCAAAGACTGCATTCAGGACCCGGTATGGACATTATGAGTTCCTGGTAATGCCCTTTGGCCTAACAAATGCACCAGCGGCATTCATGGACCTTATGAACCATATCTTCCATCCATACCTAGATCGGTTCGTAGTGGTCTTTATTGATGATATTTTGGTGTATTCCAAGACCAGGGAAGAACATGATGAACATTTGAGGATTGTTCTGCAAACCCTGAGAGAAAAAAAGCTGTATGCTAAGTTGTCCAAGTGTGACTTTTGGTTGAATGAGATTGCATTCCTTGGACACATAGTGTCAGCTGATGGGATTAGAGTGGATCCCAAGAAAATAGAAGCGGTGATGGAATGGAAGCCTCCCAGGAATACAACTGAGGTCAGAAGTTTCTTGGGGCTAGCTGGGTATTACAGAAGATTTGTGAAGGGATCTTCCTTAATAGCTGCTCCAATGACCAAGTTGTTATACAAGAATGTTAGATTTGATTGGAATGACAAGTGTCAGACTACTTTTGAGAAGTTAAAGGCTATGTTGACAGAGGCACCAGTGTTAACACAGCCAGTGTCAGGAAAGGACTTTGTGGTCTACAGTGATGCCTCTCATAATGGGTTAGGGTGTGTATTGATGCAAGAGGGGAAGGTGGTCGCTTATGCTTCCAGACAGCTAAGGCCACATGAACAAAATTACCCTACCCATGATCTAGAGCTTGCAGCAATTATCTTCGCACTGAAGATATGGAGGCATTACTTGTATGGTGAAAAGTGCTACATTTACACAGACCACAAAAGCCTGAAATACTTGCCAACCCAGAAGGAGCTCAACCTTAGACAGAGACGATGGATTGAGTTCCTAAAGGACTATGATTGTGTAATTGACTACCATCCTGGGAAAGCAAATGTAGTTGCTGATGCTTTGAGCAGAAAATCCATCACAGCTTTGAGATCATTGAATGCCCGTCTATCTTTGGTTCGAGATGGAGCTATTTTGGCTGAGTTGCAAGTGAGGCCAAACCTACTACAGCAGATTTTAGATGGGCAAAAGGCAGATGAAAAGTTAATGGCTATTATGAGCAAAACCTCAGGGGGAAAAGCAACTGACTATGAGGTGAAAGCAGATGGATGTCTATACTACAAAAGAAGAGTATGTGTACTAGATAATGGGGAATTAAAAGCCAGTATTCTGAAAGAGGCACATGCCAGTGTTTATGCTATGCACCCAGGAAGTACAAAGATGTATCATGATATGAAGCTTCAGTATTGGTGGCCTGGTATGAAGAAGGACATAGCTGACTATGTGACTAAATGCTTGACATGTCAGCAAGTCAAGGCAGAACATCAAGTTCCATCGGGTTTGCTACAGCCTATACGCATACCTGAATGGAAATGGGATTGGGTCACCATGGATTTTGTAAGTGGTCTACCTCTCACCCAGAAGAAACATAATGCAGTATGGGTGATAGTGGATAGATTGACAAAGTCAGCACACTTTCTGCCAGTTAAGACTGACTACTCACTGGAGAAGTTAGCAGAATTGTATATCAGTGAGATAGTTAGACTACATGGAATCCCACTTTACATCATATCTGATCGAGACCCAAGGTTTACATCCAGATTTTGGAAGAAGTTGCATGAGTCCTTGGGTACACAACTCCACTTCAACACAGCTTTCCATCCTCAGACGGATGGGCAATCAGAAAGAGTAATCCAGGTAAACAATTGAACCAATTGAATTAATACAAATATTGAACTAAAATGATAATAATAACATGAAATATATGTCAGGTCCTTGAGGATATGCTGAGGAGTTGTGTCATTGAGTTTGAGGGAAGTTGGGATAGATACCTCCCACTGGCAGAATTTGCATACAACAATAGCTACCAAGCTAGTATCCAAATGGCCCCGTATGAAGCACTATATGGGAGAAAATGTAGAACTCCAGTGTGCTGGACTGAATTGGGCGAAGACAAACTGGTAGGCCCAGACTTGGTGAAACAGACTGAAGAGAAGGTAAAACTAATCAAAGCCAATCTGAAGGTTGCCTCGCATGCATGTAAATCCTATGCCGACTTAAAGAGAAAAGAAATAGAATATGCGGTTGGCGACAAAATGTTCCTCAAGGTGTCACCGTGGAAGAAGGTACTGAGGTTTGGAAAAAAAAGGTAAGTTAAGCCCCAGGTTCATTGGCCCATATGAAGTCATTGAACGTGTGGGTCCAGTAGCCTATAGGCTAGCTTTACCACCAGAGCTAGACAAGATCCACAATGTGTTTCACGTATCTATGTTAAGAAGATATCGCTCAGATCCTTCACATGTCATCTCCATGGAAGAAATTGAAGTACAACCGGATTTGACATATGAAGAAGAACCCATACGGATCCTGGCTCGGGAAGTGAAAAAGTTGAGGAATAAGCAGATTCCACTGGTTTTAGTGCTTTGGAGGCACCACAACACCGAGGAGGCAACTTGGGAAAGTGAAGAGACGATGAGGCAACAGTTCCCTCAACTGTTTGCATCAGGTAAATTTCGACGATGAAATTTAAATTAGAGGGGAAGAGTTGTAACACCCTCCCTGTAGCAACTCTGTACATTCTACTGTTCCGGTGACCAATGTCGGTCCGGACAGCTAGAACGTCTGGAAAAATATTTAAACTAAAGTGAGGAACCATAATTAACTCAAATATTAATAAGAAAAATTTAGGAAAAATTTTAGAAATAAAATATAACCAAGTTAAATGAGCCGGTGCCCTAGTGCTGGGTAACCTAGTGAGAAGTTGCGGTTCTCGCAACTAGGAGCCCTAGACCCGGGGAAAAATTCATAAAATAATTTTTGGGACTCCAGAGAAGGATCATTGAGGTTCCTATGGCATTAGAATGCCAAGAAAATATTTAGAAAAATTTTTCAACCGCTACAGACAATTTTGACCCGTTAAGCCAAACGGAGGGCATTTTGGTCATTTTGCCTTTAGAGGCGATTTTTGGCCGACTTGTCCAGTTAAGTAAATAATTATTATAACATAAAATATGAATAAATATTGCTAAAAATTGAATTGGAAAAGAGTAGAAAAGAAAAATGAAAGAAATTAAGAATAATGACATCACATGATGTCATTAACATCCCCCCCAACCAATCAAAATTTAGCAAGCCTTCTTAAAACACTTAAAAGAGTCAAAATGGACCAAAAAAATTCTGGTGTTCTCCTTCTTCTTCAGCCATCCGAAATTTCTTTTCCTCTTCCTCCATAACTCTCATTCTCTCATACCTTCAAATCCTTTGATTTCTCACCCTAAACTCTATAAAGTCCTTCACTAAAATTTGTCACCCAACCTTGCTAGAGTGTTTGGCAGCTAAGGAAACAAAAGAAAGTGAAGGATTTGCAAGAGAAAATTATGCCCTACTAAGGTTAGTGCCATCTTTCTTTTTTTTCTTTGGATAACCATGCTAAGACACTAGGTTAGGATAGGAATTTGTAATAATTGAAGAGAGTTATGCATGCTAGGGTATATGGTCAATTTCGGCAGCCTATAGGGGGTGGTGATTTTGATTGTTTTGATGGGTTTAGAGTGGACTAGAGATGGTGTTTAAAGTGTATATATATGTTGATAATGAATTAGTGTGTTTAACTAAGGTATGTTGTGAGAATTGGAATGGAGAATTAGGGTTTTGGAGAGAAATTTGGACTTTGCTTATGTAATGGTGAATGAACATTCTAATGGTCAATTAGTGACCATTTGAGGTAAATTGACCACAACTTGGAGTGAATTATAGCATTAAAAAACTGATTTGGTATGCTGCCTAGTGAGAGCAGCAGGTTTGGATGTAAGTCCAGCCTGTTTGGACAGCCATAACTTGGGCTGTATAGGTTCAATTGGTGTTTGGCCAATTGGACATGAAACTAGACACATAATGGCACAACTTTGGTGAAGAAACCATGCCCAAAAGACCAAACCAAGTGGACCAAAAACTTGCCCCAATCCGGATGTCCTGCAACCTGTTTCTGCAGAATGACCAAATGAACAGTGACCATAACTCAGTGTAGGATGGCCCAATTGAGCTGAAATTTTACCAACCACAAGCTAAGATATAGACCAACAACTTTAATGAAGAAACCCACCCCAAATTATGACCAGAACCTATCCAACAAGACATTTGCAGTCACTGTTCACTGCACTATAGATATGGTCAGTCCAGAAAAATTCTAATCCGGCCAGTTGTGGTTTTTGGACCATAACTTGAGCTATAAAACTCCAAATGGAGTGATTCAAAAAAAGAAATTCAACTAGACAAAATAAGGAACAACTTTCATGTTTATTATTTTCCCAAATTCCCACTGCAACAGCAACTAATGGAACAGTAAAGATTGGGTATGAAAACTGAAAATTCTGCTCCATTAATTTTAAGCTTAGAAATGGTATTGTTAACCAATACCAACAAATTTTGAATGCAAAATGTGGTATGTTGGGAATGTTAAAACCAATGTACCTATTTTCTATGCAAAAGTCAATATTTTTGTTGACTAATGAAGGGAATAGTAACACCAAAACTTGAAATTCAAAAATTGTAAAATTCAAAAGTATCAAATGCCCTAGTATACCTAACAAGATTGGTTTGGATAGTTTGGCATGCCAATAGGGTTCAGTTAGTAGTACTGCACATGGCATTATGCCATTCTGTGATTTTATGGCTTTTACCATTCTGACATTGTGTTGAGATTTGGCCTTGTGCCTGATGTTATTACAGCTTGTTAGCTGTTCTGTTGCACACCGGGAGATACATATGTGACCGATGGTGTGACGGCCCGAGGTACTTGATACCCAAAGGTCGGTTTACCTGCTTATCCAGTCGATGTCCAAAGATAGGTTACTTGGGCAACAAAAAAATGAAAGTGGATAAATGTAATGAAATAATGAATATAACCAGTACAAAATAAGTACGACTACAAATACTCAAAGAAAATTTATTTACAATGAGACATTAATACATTCACTACATATTTATTTTCTGTTATTTCTTTTTATTATATTATTGGCACCACTAAGCATTATTACTTAGCGCGTTGCTTTTGCCACGCGTAGGTTCTGGAGATCCGGACCGAGAGCCCGATAGACCACAGACTGGGTGAGACCTTCTGCAGGTGTCCGTGTCACCTCACTATCTTCAGTGCATTGGTAGGACACTAGGTTTCATTTTTGTCACACCTTACCCCTCTGTAAGGTATAACATGATCCCGTAGAATACCTAATGAACTACCGAACTTCACCTACCGATAACTCATTAAGTACCCTACAAGGGATTTTAAAATAATTTTCTTATTTTTGATAAGTGGTGAGCATTTTCTAATAGGCATTTAAAACATTTAGTTAAAATTAAAACTAGTTAATATTTTTGGTCCATTTTAGTTTTCCGCAAATTCTATAGAAATTTTGACAGAGTTTCCTCTGTATTTTGAGAAAACCGTTTTTCAAATACCTGTAAAAAGCACTTCTAAAAGTTTTTCTCAACCACTACTTCGGTTTCACAATCAAACTCAATCAATTTCTCAAAATTCACAAGTTTAATAGTTCTCAAAATACTGTCAATCAATATCATACATATTTCATTAAAAACAAAATAATTTATACACAACCTTACAAATTTATATCAAAAGAAACACAAACAAAACTTTATTACAAACTTCATACAAATTTGTGTACAAGCTGCTCAAGACCCATTTTTATATGTCCATACATTTATGTGCAATATATACATCAAAAGGAGTATTTACAGTTAGGGTATAAATTATACCCGAAGGCTTCAAGCTGATGACTTCACACACCTCAGCAGCTCAGTCTCCTACTCCTCCAGTCTCTGTATCTGCGACAGCAATAAAAGCTATCGCTGAGTACTAGGACTCAGTGGTGCACAATATACTAAAATAATCTTTATGCAAAGCTTAAAGCACATTCATTCAAAAATTTGACTAAACATGAAAATTAAATACAATCATGCATTGTAAGATTTTACATGTAAACCAAGTTCATTTCAAAGTATCAAAACACATTTCATAAAACCCACAGTTAGATCACGCCATTCGAAACAAATAGAATCTCAATAGCCAGAGGCTAAAGAGAAATCACATGAATCTCGATAGCCAAAGGCTAAAGAGAAATCATATCACAAGGCTAGCTAGCTCAAATATATGGATATCCATTCACATCCTCTTCTACTGGCACACCTCAACACTTCTCCAGAGAAGGAATCAAAATTCGAAACTAATTACCCCCACTAGTCGTGCTAGTGAGGTGTTCAAATATATGGTCATGACACTGTGGTTTCAAAACTTATCTTAACAATTTGCTAAACATTGTCATTTCAAATATACACAATAACTTTCACAATTTAAATCAAACATCATAAAAATGCTATAATCCAATATTTCACATTATTCAAAACATTATGCAAAAGATGATTATAAAAGTATATGTTGTGCACAAACCTCAAACGAGTCGCCTGTTGGCCTTGACTCGACTCCTCGGGTTCTGTCCCGGTATTTTTTTCCATTGAAACACGAAATTTTCCAATGTTTCAGTACTAGAATTTAAAATAAATCCAAAATAAACTTAGCTTCACATTTACCTAGCTCTAACGTGTTAAATTCGACGTTCTTGAAATTTTGTGTTTCGGGTTACTATTCACTGCAATATTCAAGTCAAATTATTGACTTCCTAAGGCTTAATAGGTATGGGAACTCCAACTTCACCCACATACCACATTTTGGTCACCAAACTTGTTGGTTTTGGTCACTTTCTCAAAGCTTAGGTCATTTTGGCAAAATTGCCAATTTTCGGTTTTGGTGCTCCGAAGTTGCACTATTCCATTGGTCGATCTATTGTTGGAATTTGACAAAACTTCCTTCATAGAAAATGTTCCTTATTGTCTTAAGTGTATTCTCATTTTTGGATCACCTCAATCGGAGTTTTGTAGCTCAAGTTATAGCCAAAATAATTTTACTGTTCACGTGCACTGTTCATACTGGTATCTTGGTTCCGGCAGATTTTTGATCTAATTTTGTTTAGTAATTTGGTCAAGTTAAGTTCATAATTTGGTCTAACTTTCTTCATATGAAATGTTCTACTATGTCTTAGGTTTCCATCGGTTCAAGAATCACCTAAATCCGAGTTTTCTAGAAAGAGTTATAGCCATTGGAACTTTACTGCTCAATGGTAATTCTGCAGAGTTGCAGGTACAGTAATTTAACTTTGCTCAATAATTTGAATGAGTTAATGGCCTAATTTGGGTTGGTGTTCTTCATAAAAGTTTTAGGTCTATATCATATCTAATTTCTGGTAAAATTTCAGGTCAATTTGACCTACCTAGCTCGAGTTATGACCAAATGAACAGTTACTGCTCATTTGGTCAGTTTAGTGCAGTGGCAGCCTGCTATCAACTCACTTTGGTCAATTGTTTCACTAAGTTTTGGTCAGTTTTTGGCTATGGTTCCTTAATGAAAATTGTGCTCTTTTGTGTCTATTTTCATCTCCAATTGGTGGCATATCAATTGGACTTGTAAAATTTGAGTTTTGGTCCTTTAAAGTGGGTTTGGTCATGCTGCTAGCAGCATGACCATTTACCTCCGAATTTAGTTTTCATTCCTATCATTCCCACACAAGTTATTTGGTCATAATTGACCATTATTTCATTTCACAATAGGTTAAACATGCCATTTATGCATTTCTCCAAATTTTGGTTCATAAACCCTAGCATTGAAACCCTAACTCACTCATTCAATCACAATTGGTGCATTTCCATCTTCACACCATACTAATGTAAGTTTATTAACATCTTTAATTCCCTTTAAACACATCAAACCATACCAATCATACTCCCATCAACCAAGCCAAAATTTCAGTTTAGTCCTTCTCCCATGATTTTATTTCATTTCAAGTTTATTTACAAGCTCTTGATGCCACACTAACACTAATTAAACAATAAAAATTGAAGTTTATAGTACTATACCTTGAGCAGAATTTTCTTCCTCCTTTTTTTCAAATTTTTCTTCTTTCTTTTCCTTGAATCTTCTTTCTTAGTTGCCCAAACAAGGTCTACTTATGGTAGGACAATTTTGTATGGTTGGATTTTAGTTTTTCAAGCTCAAAAATGAGCTTTCATGGTGGTTTTGTGAGGGAGAGAAGAGAGTGACGTTTTTGAGAAGATGAAGATGACTTTTTGTTGTTAATTTTTTTATTTTCTTAATTTATTTTAGTTGATGGAAGACCCTAAAATCCCATTTAATAAATAACTTAATTAATTTCTTATTGACATCATTCATGATGTCATCATCTTTAACTTTTCTATCTTCTTCTTCTTTTTTTTTTCTATTAGTTCTTTAATTTAATTCTCGATTCCGAAATTTTCTTTTCTCGATTTTATTTGTGATTAGGTCGAGTCACTCTGAGTCAATTGACCAAATTGCCCCTCGCCGGTTCATCCCGGTTTGCAAATAATCCAATATTTCTTTCGGCTCCCTAACCTAATTATTTGACTGACTTAACGCTTCTTTTCGTGATTTTCTCTTTCCACTTTGTGTTCATAAGGGTCCTAAGGACCTCAGTCACATTTTACGGTTCAAATTTGAGTTTAAAACGACTTCAGCTGCTCCGAGGAGGTCACTCATCGCTGTGACTCTCGGCTCGTTTAACCTCTTATGTTCCGTTTTTCTTATTTATAGTTAACTAATTAAACATTACTAATTATTTGTGTTTATGGCTTCTCAAGTTGTCTTAAATGTGGCTCTAATCTCCTTAATTGTCCGAACCGACACCGGTCACCGGAACAGTGAAATCTACCAGGCTATGCAAACGGGGGTGTTACAATTCTCTCCCCCTTAAAATAAATTTCGTCTCAAAATTTTACCTAGTACTAATCTCTGAATAGCTGTGGGTGCTGTCTCCTCATGTCCTCTTCTCGTTCCCAAGTAGCCTCCTGGCCCGAATGATGGCTCCACAGCACTTTTACCAACGGTATTTGCTTGTTCCGTAGCTGCTTCACCTTATAAGCCAGAATCACTATGGGTTCTTCCTCATATGTGAGGTCTGGATTCACTTCAATTTCATCTACTGGTAGTACATGAGATGGGTCTGATCGATACCTCCTCAACATAGACACATGGAAGACATTATGTATCTTTTCCAACTCTGGAGGTAGTGCCAACCGATATGCCAAAGGACCCACTCTTTCAAGAACCTCATATGGCCCAATGAAGCGAGGACTCAGTTTCCCCTTTCTGCCGAATCTCATAATTCTCTTCCAAGGAGAAACCTTGAGGAACACTTTCTCACCCACTGCATACTCAATATCCCTTCTCTTCAGATCAATGTAGGACTTCTGACGGTCTGATGCAGTCTTAAGTCGATCTCTGATCACCCTAATCTTCTCCTCAGTCTGCTGAATAATTTCGGGTCCAATCATCTTTCTTTCACCCACGTCATCCCAACACAACGGGGTTCTACATTTTCTGCCATACAAAGCTTCATATGGAGGCATTCCAATGCTTGATTGGTAGCTGTTGTTATAAGCAAACTCAATCAAAGGCAAGTGTGTATCCCAACTGCCCTCAAACTCAATCACACAAGCCCGTAGCATGTCCTCCAAGATCTGAATTACCCTCTCAGACTGGCCATCTGTCTGTGGGTGGAATACAGTACTGAAGTTCAATCTAGTTCCTAGGGCTCTCTGAAGACTACCCCAGAATCTAGAAGTGAACCTAGGATCTCTATCTGATACAATGGATACTGGCACTCCATGTAATCTTACAATCTCATCGATATACAACCTGGCCAATCTTTCTAAACTGTAGTCCATCCGAACTGGCAGAAAATGAGCAGACTTAGTCAGTCTGTCGACAATGACCCATACTGCATCATGACTCTTCTGTGTCCTCGGAAGTCCCATCACGAAATCCATCGTTATTCTCTCCCATTTCCACTCTGGTACTGGTAGTGGATGTAACAACCCAGCGGATACTTGATGCTCTGCCTTTACTTGCTGACAAGTTAGGCATTTGGACACAAACTCTGCCACATCTCTCTTCATACCATCCACCAGTAATGCTCCTTTAGCCTCTATACATTTTTGTACCACCAGGGTGCATGGCAAAAGGAGACTCATGTGCTTCCTTCAAAATGATCTGCCTCAAATCAACATCATTAGGAACACACATTCGCCTCGTGTAACAAAGAATCCATCATCTCCGATTGAGAACTCGGTTTCTTGCCTGCTCGACTTCTTCCAACAGCCCGATACTCGATCATTACGAGCACCATTCTAATCTGATCAATCAACACTGGCTGTACATGCCATGCAACTGCTGTCTGCCCCACATCATTAATCTCTAAACTGGCATGTAATGATCTCAACTCATGTACCAAAGACAAAGGAGTAACCTGTAGATTTGCCATAGTCTTGCGACTTAAGGCATCAGCCACAACATTAGCTTTCCCTGACTGATAGTCTGTCAAACAATCATAGTCTTTTATCAACTCTAACCATCTCCTCTGTCTCAAATTCAACTCTTTCTGAGTGCCCAAATACTTCAAACTCTTATGATCTGTGTAAATGTAACACTTTTCCCCATACAAATAATGTCTCCAGATCTTAAGAGCAAACACAATGGCTGCAAGCTCCAAATCATGTGTCGGATAATTCCTCTCATGCGGTTTCAGCTGGCGTGATGCATAAGCAATGACATTTCGATCTTGCATCAACACACAACCTAACCCGTTGTGAGAAGCATCACAGAATCGTATATTCTTTACCCTGTGGGTAAAGTTAGGACTGAGCTTCACCAAACATCTCTTCAATTCATCAAAACTCACTGCATTTATCCGTCCACCGAAATTTCACATCTTTTCTAAGCTTTGGTCAATGGAGATGCCAACATGGAAAATCCTTTACAAATCTACGGTAGTATCCACTAAACCAGAAAACTACGAATCTGCGTGACATTTCGGGTGGCCTCCAATTAAGGACGCTTCAATCTTACTTGGATCTACATTGATGCCCTCTTCGATACTACATGCCCCAAGAAAGATATTTCCTTCACCAAAATTCACACTTCGACAATTTGGCATATAGTCGCTTTCTCCTCAAAGTCTGCAGATAATCCGCAGATGTCTATCATGCTCTTCGCATTCCTCGAATAGACCAATATATCATCTATGAATACCACAACAAATCGGTCGAGGTATGGTCTCAAGATAGTGTTCATCGATCCATAAAAGCAAATGAGCATTAGTTAACCCAATGGCATGACCAAGAACTCATAATGGCCATAGCGGGTTCTCAAGGCGCTTTTAGAAATATCGCTCTTGTACTTTCAATGATAATAACTCGATCTCAGTCAATTTTGAGATCATACCGCACCCTCAACCGATCAAACAAGTCATCAATGCGGGTAATGGATATCTATTCTTTATTGTCACCTTATTCAACCGCCGATAATCAATACACAAGTGGAGAGTGCCATCTTTCTTCTTTACAAACAACACCGCGCTCCCTAAGGTGACACACTAGGCGGATAAAGCCCTTGTCAAGCAATTCTTGCAACCGCACTTTCAACTCTTTCAATCGCAGGTGCCATTCTATATGGCGTTATGGAGATTGGATCCACACTGCATAACATCAATTTCAAACTGCACCTCTCTTTCTGGAGGTAATCCTGGCAATTCATCAGGAAACACATCCGGAAAGTCACATACCGTAGGGATGTCCCTTAGTGCTGGACTCCCCACTTGGGTGTCTATCACATGTGTCAAGTATGCTTCACACCCCTTTCTGATCATCCTTCTGGCTAGTGCAGCCGAAATGATGTTTGATGGCAGTAAATGCCTCTCCCCGTGTATTACCACATCACCGTACAAAGGGAGACCAAAAGTGACTGCTTCGCCTGATCCAATCATGGCATGATGCCTGGCTAACCAATCCATGCCCAAAATGATACCATACTCTCTGAAGGGCATTTCAATCAAGTCTGACAGGAAAACATGTCCTTGGATCACCAAAGGACAGTCTCTATAAATTCTGTTGACCCAAACCTCTTGTCCTAATGGACTAGTTACTAGCACTTCAAAACCCATTTGTACACATGAAACAGCAAGTGAACTGACTATGCTAGCACTAACATATGAATGGGTTGAACCCGGATCAAACAATACAAATACTTCTTGATCAGAGATAGAGAATGTACCAGCTACCACATCAGAAGTCTCAGCCTCTTCTCACTGTCTCATTGTGTAGACTCTGGCTGAAGCACTTCCTTGTGCTGATTGACCAATTGTGCCCTGACTGCCTGAAGTAGTGCCTCTACCTCTGCCTCTCCCTCTGCCAAATGACTGTGAACCTCTGGGAGCAGGACTCTGAATAGATCCCTCGGCAGTAGTAGAAGCTGGACCATATCTCGGAGCACTAGTACAGTCTTTAGCTATATTGCCCTTGCCTCCACAGTTAAAACAGGCTCCAGTGGCCCAATAACATTCCCCCCCATGAATCTTGCCACAAGTCTCACAGGGGCGGGCAGAATGTGAACCCTCGCCGATCGTTGACTGGACCTAGGGGTTCTCTGTCCAGAGAATCGGCCCCTACCAAATCTTCCACCTCGACCCCTGCTGGGTCCACTAAACTTCTTTTTCTTTCCAGAGGTAGCACCAGAACTCTGTTCAACTGATTTTTCCCCCTTGTTTTTTTCTGATTTTTCAGCTTTTTCCTTCACTGGGTTTGCTTCTGCTTCAACTCTCTCCAGTTCAAGTGCTTGAGACATAAGCTCTGAGAAGTTGCTGTGTCGAAATCCCACAACTTGCATCCTTATGCTGGGCTTCAAACCCGTCTCAAATCTCTTGCACCTTGCCTTACTGGTAGTAAGGAGACTCTCCGCATAGTGACTCAAAGTGAGAACTCCTCTCATACTCGCCCCGATCGGTTCCCTTGTTTCAAACTCAAAAATTCTTGCAACTTCGATCAACATATGCGTCAGGATGTATTTATGCGAACTCTCGATGAAGTCATCCTGTGTTAGCATCGTGGTTCAGCCAAGGTATGGGGATGGTCTTCCACGGTCATACGCATCCCCTTGCAATAGAGACACAGAATACTCAAGCTTCAATTCATCTTGGCAGTGCAGCTTTTTAAATATTCTGTCCATTCTTTCAAGCCATTGCTCTGCCTCAAGTGGGTCTATTGTACCCTTAAATTCTACAGCCCCATACTTCAATAACTTGTCATCTTATGCTGGAGCGTGGTTGTGCCACGGTGGTTGGGGTGGAGCTTGAACAGGCATACTGACCATTTCTTTGAAACATCGCGACCATCTGCTGTGCGGGTGTGCAGAAATCGCGGCATTTGTGGGGTGGTCTTCTTGACCCGACATACGGTAAAGCTGGGGCTTCACCTTGTGCCACAGCTTCAACAATTTGCTCAATCGAGCGATCCCCTTCTTCCATTTCAGGCTGAAGTTAGGGTATCTCCTGAACAAGTAACACATGGAGATTTCCCTCCGTTAGTTCATATTCATGATGTAATGCACTGTATGTAACAATTATGGACATTGAGCAGTTGTACTTAACAAAGAAAAGACACAAATTCACAATTGAAAACATAATTCAAAAACTTGCTCTGATACCACTAAAACATGTCACACCTTACCCCTCTGTAAGGTATAACATGATCCCGTAGAATACCTAATGAACTACCGAACTTCACCTACCGATAACTCATTAAGTACCCTACAAGGGATTTTAAAACAATTTTCTTATTTTTGATAAGTGGTGAGCATTTTCTAATAGGCATTTAAAACATTTAGTTAAAATTAAAACTAGTTAATATTTTTGGTCCATTTTAGTTTTCCGCAAATTCTATAGAAATTTTGACAGAGTTTTCTCTGTATTTTGAGAAAACCGTTCTTCAAATACCTGTAAAAAGCACTTCTAAAAGTTTTTCTCAACCACTACTTCGGTTTCACAATCAAACTCAATCAATTTCTCAAAATTCACAAGTTCAATAGTTCTCAAAATACTGTCAATCAATATCATACATATTTCATTAAAAACAAAATAATTTATACACAACCTTACAAATTTATATCAAAAGAAACACAAACAAAACTTTATTACAAACTTCATACAAATTTGTGTACAAGCTGCTCAAGACCCATTTTTACATGTCCATACATTTATGTGCAATATATACATCAAAAGGAGTATTTACAGTTAGGGTATAAATTATACCCGAAGGCTTTAAGCTGATGACTTCACACACCTCAGCAGCTCAGTCTGCTGCTCCTCCAGTCTCTGTATCTGCGACAAAGAATAAAGCTATCACGAGAGTACTAGGACTCAGTGGTGCACAATATACTAAAATAATCTTTATGCAAAGCTTAAAGCACATTCATTCAAAAATTTGACTAAACATGAAAATTAAATACAATCATGCATTGTAAGATTTTACATGTAAACCAAGTTCATTTCAAAGTATCAAAACACATTTCATAAAACCCACAGTTAGATCACGCCATTCGAAACAAATAGAATCTCAATAGCCAGAGGCTAAAGAGAAATCACATGAATCTCGATAGCCAAAGGCTAAAGAGAAATCATATCACAAGGCTAGCTAGCTCAAATATATGGATATCCATTCACATCCTCTTCTACTGGCACACCTCAACACTTCTCGGAGAAGGAATCAAAATTGAAACTAATTTCTCCCACTAGTCGTGCTAGTGAGGTGTTCAAATATATGGTCATGACACTGTGATTTCAAAACTTATCTTAACAATTTGCTAAACATTGTCATTTCAAATATACACAATAACTTTCACAATTTAAATCAAACATCATAAAAATGCTATAATCCAATATTTCACATTATTCAAAACATTATGCAAAAGATGATTATAAAAGTATATGTTGTGCACAAACCTCAAACGAGTCGCCTGTTGGCCTTGACTCGACTCCTCAGGTTCTGTCCCGGTATTTTTTTCCATTGAAACACGAAATTTTCCAATGTTTCAGTACTAGAATTTAAAATAAATCCAAAATAAACTTAGCTTCACATTTACCTAGCTCTAACGTGTTAAATTCGATGTTCTCGAAATTTTGTGTTTCGGGTTACTATTCACTGCAATATTCAAGTCAAATTATTGACTTCCTAAGGCTTAATAGGTATGGGAACTCCAACTTCACCCACATACCACATTTTGGTCACCAAACTTGTTGGTTTTGGTCACTTTCTCAAAGCTTAGGTCATTTTGGCAAAATTGCCAATTTTCAGTTTTGGTGCTCCGAAGTTGCACTGTTCCATTGGTCGATCTATTGTTGGAATTTAACAAAACTTCCTTCATAGAAAATGTTCCTTATTGTCTTAAGTGTATTCTCATTTTTTGATCACCTCAATCGGAGTTTTGTAGCTCAAGTTATAGCCAAAATAAGTTTACTGTTCACGTGCACTGTTCATACTGGTATCTTGGTTCCGGCAGATTTTTGATCTAATTTTGTTCAGTAATTTGGTCAAGTTAAGTTCATAATTTGGTCTAACTTTCTTCATATGAAATGTTCTACTATGTCTTAGGTTTCCATCGGTTCAAGAATCGCCTAAATCCAAGTTTTCTAGAAAGAGTTATAGCCATTGGAACTTTACTGCTCAATGGCAATTCTGCAGAGTTGCAGGTACAGTAATTTAACTTTGCTCAATAATTTGAATGAGTTAATGGCCTAATTTGAGTTGGTGTTCTTCATAAAAGTTTTAGGTCTATATCATATCTAATTTCTGGTAAAATTTCAGGTCAATTTGACCTACCTAGCTCGAGTTATGACCAAATGAACAGTTACTGCTCATTTGGTCAGTTTAGTGCAGTGGCAGCCTGCTATCAACTCACTTTGGTCAATTGTTTCACCAAGTTTTGGTCAGTTTTTGGCTATGGTTCCTTAATGAAAATTGTGCTCTTTTGTGTCTATTTTCATCTCCAATTGGTGGCATATCAATTGGACTTGTAAAATTTGAGTTTTGGTCCTTCAAAGTGGGTTTGGTCATGCTGCCAGCAGCATGACCATTTACCTCCGAATTTAGTTTTCATTCCTATCATTCCCACACAAGTTATTTGGTCATAATTGACCATTATTTCATTTCACAATAGGTTAAACATGCCATTTATGCATTTCTCCAAATTTTGGTTCATAAACCCTAGCATTGAAACCCTAACTCACTCATTCAATCACAATTGGTGCATTTCCATCTTAACACCATACTAATGTAAGTTTATTAACATCTTTAATTCCCTTTAAACACATCAAACCATACCAATCATACTCCCATCAACCAAGCCAAAATTTCAGTTTAGTCCTTCTCCCATGATTTTATTTCATTTCAAGTTTATTTACAAGCTCTTGATGCCACACTAACACTAATTAAACAATAAAAATTGAAGTTTATAGTACTATACCTTGAGCAGAATTTTCTTCCTCCTTTTTTTCAAATTTTTCTTCTTTCTTTTCCTTGAATCTTCTTTCTTAGTTGCCCAAACAAGGTCTACTTATGGTAGGACAATTTTGTATGGTTGGATTTTAGTTTTTCAAGCTCAAAAATGAGCTTTCATGGTGGTTTTGTGAGGGAGAGAAGAGAGTGACGTTTTTGAGAAGATGAAGATGACTTTTTGTTGTTAATTTTTTTATTTTCTTAATTTATTTTAGTTGATGGAAGACCAAAAATCCCATTTAATAAATAACTTAATTAATTTCTTATTGACATCATTCATGATGTCATCATCTTTAACTTTTCTATCTTCTTCTTCTTTTTTTTTTTCTATTAGTTCTTTAATTTAATTCTCGATTCCGAAATTTTCTTTTCTCTGATTTTATTTGACAGTTAGGTCAGGAGTCAGCTCCCGGAGTCAATTGACCAAATTGCCCCTCGCCGGTTCATCCCGGTTTGCAAATAATCCAATATTTCTTTCGGCTCCCTAACCTAATTATTTGACTGACTTAACAGTTCTTTTTCGTGATTTTCTCTTTTCCACTGTGTTCATAAGGGTCCTAAGGACCTCAGCGTCACTTTTTACGATTCGAAATTTGAGTTTAAAACGACTTCGCAGTCGTTCCGAGGAGGTCACTCATCGCTGTGACTCTCGGCTCGTTTAACCTCTTATGTTACGTTTTTCTTATTTATAGTTAACTAATTAAACATTACTAATTATTTGTGTTTATGGATTCTCAAGTTGTCTTAAATGTGGCTCTAATCTCCTTAATTGTCCGAACCGACACCGGTCACCGGAACAGTGAAATCTATCAGGCTATGCAAACGGGGGTGTTACAATTTTGGTATTTTGTAACTAACTTTTATTTTCTTTTGTGTAAATGAAACTTATGTAATGTATTTTGATGTTCATGTAAATAATGAAAATTGTGATTATGAATGGAAAAATTTGAGTATTTACTTAATGCTTATATATGAGTACCATGAGAAATGAATGATTGAGAAATGGATATGTTGTTGAAAATAAAAATTATATTGAGATTTTGATATTGGAGTTTGAGAATGATTGAATATGATTATTGGAAGTGTTTTTCACAGGTTCCGAAGAACTGTTTTCTCCATTTTTAGCCGGTACTCTGCCGGATTTTCTATAAAATTTTCGGAATCTCAAATAAATTATAATTTCAATAAATGACTTAAACAAATTATATTTCACAAGTTATATTCAAAACTATGATAAAAATTAATTAAGGAAGAATAAAAATAATTAAGATAAAATGGAGTGTTCCGGTACACCGTGTGACATAGCTTACTCGGATATACTGTAGATGAGTAAGAGGTGTCACAACATAGATACATATTTATAAGTGATGCATGGGCATGCTTGAACATATAATAATATCGAAATTATAATTAAAATTAATATTTTACTCACAGACTCAACCGAAGTCACTGTGGCGGCTGGGCGGAGGAGGAAGGCTGTCCCGGCTCACCTGACAATTTTATTACAATTATTTAATAAATTTGACTCAATAAAAACTAAGAAAAAGACTAAAGATGTCCTAAGTCGTGCCAAAAATCCGGCAGAGTCTCCCCTATACCTAGGACCTACTCAACCTGCAAAAGGGCTTAAAACGCACTTCTATATCCACAAACCATACACCCACAACTCAATCATATCACACAGCCCCTCCTGGGCCCATCCAAACAGTCATCAATCACAATATATAAAATTACAGTTTAATCCTTATAATTGACCCTTTTTGCAAAAACTATCCAAACAAGCTCTAAAAATTCTAAAACTTTGCCCCGCGGTCCTTAGCAATATTACTAAGCTAATGCAAAAAGAATCATAATTTTCTGAGCTACCACTAATATTTTATGGATTTTTTGATCCCATTCAAGCACTAGAAAACTAAGAAAAAGTAAGGTTTGGGTTTACCTATGCCGATTCCGATCTCGGGAACGAGTTCAGAACGTCTGACAACAGTGAGGTAGCCAAAATCTCGACCCAATTCTAAAACTTTTTCGGTAGCCTGTCTGTTTGGCCGGAAATTCACAGACCAGGGCAACTGTCGAATTTCCACGAATTGAAGGTACCTACACGAAGCCCACAATACGGAGGTTAGTATATAATTTTTATGAAATTTTCTAAGCTCATTTAATGCTAGGAAAAATACTATGAAGTTTCGTGGGACTCACCGAAAAACGGCGTCAGAAAATTTTGAAATTTATATTGCCACGAAGCTCTCGATGAGTGGAGCGCTCTGGTACTCTTGGTTTTCTCGTGGGGTTCACGGTTTGCGAGAAATTTAGCCCAAAATTTGAAATGAGCTAAAACTTTCCGGACAAAAATTGGGCAAACCGCTTGATGGATTTTGGTGTTCTTGGTGTCTATGGAAATCTCTCGAGGTGTAGATGGTGTTTGACACAAAAACAAGCCCAATCAGTGGCCGGATCGGCCGAATTTTGGTCGAGAAGCCGAAACGGCCCGAGCAGGTTTTCCGGCCGCCGGAGCGTCGGCCAGTCGTGGAGAGGCATTGTGGCAGTGCGCCAGCAAGGTGGGGAAGGTTAGGTGGTAGCAGCGCGGCCTGGGTAGGAGGGAGGAGAGAGAAAACGGGAGGGGAAGGTGGGACGTCGGGCCCGTGCGAGGGAGAAAGAAGAAGAAAAAGAAAAGGTCGGTTCGATTCGACCGGTCCAATTCAAGATACAAAATTTTAAAATTTTACTCTGCCTTGGGACCGAAAACGAGACCCAAAAATTCTAAAAAAATTCTAAAAAACTCAAAAAAATTCGTTGAGTCCAAATATATTTTTAGTTTTGCCACGTGGTCTTTAAATTAATTTTTAAAAATCATCAAAGTTTTGTATTTTTAGAAAATCCAACCCGATTTCTAAAATCCGAAAAATTTTAAATAATTTCCTAAAATTCAAGTAAAATAAAATATTAATATTTACTCATAAAATAATAAATTTAAAATTAGGGGTGTTACAAGATAATATTACAGAAAATTTCTTTTATTGTCCAAATTAGAAAATGATCAACAACTAGGTTATTCTCCCCTACCCATATCATCTAAGAAGGTTATGACTTCATATTTATTAATGAATAGCCAAAATTTTTATAAAAAGAAAAGATACTATTTTAACATTATTTTACATATAATGTTAAAGTAATAAATATTACCAAAGTAACATATAAAATAATAAATAATATATATAATATCATACATAACGGTCTATAAATTATAGTATAAATATATTGTTAAAAATTTTTAATTATAAAATTTATATATATCATTAAATATTTATTAATAATTATTATTATAATACGTTAAGGAGTATTGTTAAAATCTAGATTTGTTGCAGTGAGATGGAGAATAAAAAATTGAAGATTTATTGTAGCGAAAGGAGAATAAAAATTGGATGTAATTTAATAGTATATCGTACTAAATAATGAATTTTAGCTAATAAAATAAAAATTAAAAAACATTGGCAGAGAATAAAAGCATTCTGTTTTCACGTGCAATCCATGTGCAATGATTGAATGAATGCAGCACATGAGGCCATAAGGTTTAGAATGGTGGCATCGCAGCAAACAAGATGTGCATGTACTTCATCTGGCTACATGATCCTCAGGAAACTGCAGCCATCGGATCGATCTCATCAACGGCGATAGTGATGTTATCGACAATTCATTTCAGGCACAAGATCTCAACCTTTGGATTTGGTTTCTATCTTATGTTCCTGAATACATACATCACACACGACAAAAACTTATAATGTACCTCATGCGATGGCCCACGTCGTTCCACGTAAGAATCCCGTGGTTAAACTTAAAAATGCATAAGTAAAACTTCTCGTTAAATATATAAATTTTATATATTTATATTTAAAATTTATAATATATATATATATTTTAAAGTTAAAATATAAGCTCGTAAAATCAAGCCATTTGACCTAATGATAAAGTTAAAAAAATTAAGACATTTGACTTAGTGATTTGTCAAATGATATTCACTTGGTTATTAGATATTAATTAATTTAAATTTAAATTTATTTTTTAATTTTTAATATTTAGATTTTCCTTTTATTTTTTTAAGTGTTGTAAAATTTTAATTTGTCTTTAATTTTTTCTATTTTTTTATCTTTTAATTGATATATATGAAATAATTTAAAAAATAATCAAATATTTATTAATAATTAAACTTTAAAATTTAAAATTGAATAGTATATTATTTATAAATAATTTATTTATTAATACTTGAAAATAAATTTATTTTTTATTTCTTTTAAATATTGAGTATAAAACTTATTAAAATTTCTCCTTTTTCTTTTTACTTATTTATATTGATAATTTAATTATTGTCTATTTTTCAAACATCACAATTATAATTTTAATATGTTTTGTTTCCCAACTGGTTAGAGAATTAAAATAAAATCAAAGAATCTTTTGATTTTAATTTTAATATGATTTACTTAACGTTGAAATTTTTTTAAAAGAAAATAATTTAATTGTAGTCCGAGAACTCAAATTAATTGATTCTAATTATGTTTCAATATGATTTTAGTTAAATTTAAATATAGTTTCAGGTAAGTGAAATTCATTTGCTTTCTATGCAATTTTTTATTTTTCATTCATTAAATGTTAATAATATTGAGCATTTTCTATTAAATTTGTCGATCTTTTAAAAATGTGTAAAAAATGCAGTATTTTCTTCCCAAAATAAGTCATCATTTTTCATCTTCCTCTCGTTTAAATTTTTTTAAAAAATAATAATTTAAAACATAAATATTTAAATAATATTATAAATAATAATTATAATTAAAAAAAATAAATAATAATAAATAATAATTAATATAAAAAAATATTTATAAAAAAAAACACGCGACAAAACGTTTTAAAATTTTACGCGCCAATTCTTTAGTAGCGCGCATATATATATATATATATATATATATATATATATATATATATATATATATATATATATATATTTTTTTTTTTTTTTTCATGACACTTTTGGGATTTAGCTTTAAAGGAGATTTTGGGCATTTGATAATGTACATCGCTGCATGGTAAAATTAATAAATTAATGGATAAAAAATATATTTTTTTAATTTTATTATTATAATGTATTTTTATATAAAATAAAATATACAAATTGTTTTGGTTTCACTTGCTAAATATAATTTAATCGATAATTATCAACTATATTAAGTAATTGGTATTTTTTTTAGCATTTTAAAATTTTATTTATTATTTTTTAATTAATTTTACTAATGAAGTATTATAGTCAATAATTATCATTAATTTTGCCATTATTTATTGGCACCACTTTTATATATTAAATAATATAGTCGTTAAATTTTTTGTCAATAATTGATCTGTATTTTAATCAAATTAATTTAAATTTTAATTCTCTTAAAATCTCTTTTTATCAGTAAATAGTAGGTAATTACTAAATAAATTTTTTTAATAAATAATTTTTCTAATTAATTTTTTAAATTCTTTGTAATGGCCCATTTAATATTCTAAACTTCATTTGGAATTTTGTATATTGAGATGGAAAGTTTCCTTTAGCTCATGTGTATATACATAACTTTTAATTTTTCTTTTAAAGAAAATATATTATTCAGCTTAAGAAATACAATGTATTTAGGTAATTTCATCACTGAGTGTTATATAAATTTACAAATTCATATGACAAATTGACAACTACACACTTTCTTATTTTCCAAAAATTTGTTGATAAGCAAACACTACAACAAACCCCTGAAAAATTTGCAATAAATCGAAGATTTAACAACACTATTTTATTTAAATCTTTCTTCGTCTTTTTCTTCTTTTTCTTCATTTTCTCTTTAAAATTGTTTTTTTTAAGAAATCACTGATGAAATTTTCACTAGTAAATACCCCAAATTAATTTTTTTTTAATATTTGGTTTTAGTTTTTTTTTTTATTAAACTTCCAAACATATATGAATTTATA
This sequence comes from Hevea brasiliensis, assembly GCF_030052815.1. NCBI lineage: Eukaryota > Viridiplantae > Streptophyta > Magnoliopsida > Malpighiales > Euphorbiaceae > Hevea > Hevea brasiliensis. The sequence goes on along the minus strand of NC_079509.1, from coordinate 20,490,198 downwards.
TTTTTAGATCTATATCCATTAGAAATAAATTTAAGATTCTTTACTCAATATCGAGATCCTATTCTCTTATTATTGAGAGTCTTATTTTTCCTTAGTAGGATTTTATTTTGTTTTTATTTTTTTAGGAGTATTTGATGATTTTTTTGAAAATTCAAAATGCAATGTGGATCATGGACTCATTTTGACTGGAGACATTGGATATTCAAATATTAGTAATAATCTTCTATCAATAAAACCTAATAATACCACCTATTCCTTCATTAAAATTTGATAATTTAAATTTTTTTGTGGGTCATAAAGGTAATAATTAAATTTAAAAAAAAATAATATTGCAAAAGATTTTTTTTATTGTCCAAATTAAAAAATGATCAATTACTTAGGTTATTCTCCCCTACCCATATCATCTAAGAAGGTTATGACTCTATATTTATTAATGAATAGCCAAAATTTTTATAAAAAGAAAAGATATTATTTTAATATAAAATGATGTTAAAGTAATAAATATTACCAAAATAATATATAAAATAATAAATAATATATATAATATCATATTGTTAAAAATTTTTAATTATAAAATTTATATATATCATTAAATATTTATTAATAATTATTATTAATAATACGTTAAGGAATATTGTTAAAAGTGAGATGGAGAATAAAAAATTGAAGATTTATTGTAGATGTAATTTAATAGTATATCGTACTAAATAATGATTTTTAACTAATAAAATAAAAATTAAAAAACATTGGCAGAGAATAAAAGCATTCTGTTTTCACGTGCAATCCATGTGCAATGATTGAATGAATGTAGCACATGAGGCCATAAGGTTTAGAATGGTGGCATCGCAGCAAACAAGATGTGGATGTACTTCATCCAGCTACATGATCCTCAGGAAACTGCAGCCATCGGATCAGATCTCATCAACAGCGATAGCAATGTTATCGACAATTCATTTCAGGCACAAGATCTCAACCTTTGGATTTTGATTTCTATCTTATGTTCCTGAATACAGACATCACACACGACAAAAACTTATAATGTACCTCATGCGATGGCCCATGTCGTTCCACGTGAGAATCCCGTGGTTAAACTTAAAAATGCATCACTATTTCCTTTTATTTTTTTTTATATCCATTTTATTTCTTGTAAGTGTTGTAAAATTTTTATTTTTTTGCTTTTTTCTATTTTTTATCTTTTAATTGGTATATATGAAATAATTTAAAAAATAATATAAATATTTATTAATAATTAAACTTCAAATTTTAAAATTAAATAATATATTATTTATAAATAATATATTTATTTAATATTTAAAAATAAATTTATTTCTCATTTTTATTAAATATTGAATATAAGGCTTATTAAAATTTCTCTTTTTTATTTTTTTTATATTGATAATTTAATTATTCTCTATTTTTCAAACAGCACAATTATAACTTTAATTATTTATTATGTTTAGCTTTTCAATTGGTTAGAGAATTAAAATAAAATCAAAAAATCTTATTTTGATTTTAATTTTAATTTGATTTACTTTGATTTCAATCAAATTTAACATTGATTTTTTTTTAAAGAAAATAATTTAATTGTAGTCCAAGAACTCAAATTAATTGATTCTAATTATGTTTCAATATGATTTTAGTTAAATTGAAATATACTTTCTCTGTAATTTTTTTATTTTTCATTCATTAAATGTTGATAATATTGAGCATTTTCTATTAAAATTTGTCGATCTTTTAAAAAAATATATGTTTAGAAAATGCAATATTTTCTTCCCAAAATAAATCATCATTTTTCATCTTCCTCTCGTTTAACGTGATGATTTTTTTTTTTTTTAAGATACACGACTTATATAAACATAATAGTAAATTTATCATTAATTTATAAAATATAAATAATAAAAAATATATAATCATGCAACATATTTAACTAAAGACTAATTTATAATTTAGTCTTTTATGCAAAATAAAAGTCATAATTTATATTTTTATTATCTTATTACAAATAAGTTAATTCCTAAATTATATTTTCTGTCAATGAAATAGCTTTTAAGTTAAAATTCACTATTAGCAAATAAAAAATATAATAATTTAGTCCGTATCATTTTTTTTATAATAATTTAGTTTATATAATTTTAATAACTTAATTCTTTAAATTTAAATTGATTTTTTTAATCAATAGTTGAGTAGTAGTAAATTTTAGTAGAATGATTATATTTGTTAAGAGAAATGTATTTTAGAAATTAATTTATTTTTTATTAAAAATAAAATAAAATAAAATTATTATTTTACTATAATTTAAAAATTAAATTATAAAATATTCATAATTAAATATATCTTTTTCAATAATGGATATACGTATTATTGCAGTACTTGGAAAAGAGAACAATAATTTGGTGATGAGAGAGAGAGAGAGAGAGAGAGAGAGAGAGAGAGAGAGAGAGAACAATCACATCAGAGTGAGGAAAGCGGAATCACGGATGCGCAAGAAAACAAAACAATCCAGCCTCTCATATCCACATACATAAAATCACACACCAACACCATGCCTTCTCCTTCTCACATCACATGCTTGCCTTGCTGTACATGCCTCCTCTTGCTTCTATCCATCCAAGTGCTTAGCTAACGTTAGGACTTCTTGAAAAAAATAAAATAAAACAATCATTTTATTATTTTATTATTAAAATTTATAAATTTATTTATAAATTATTTTTTAATATTTTTTAATTAATATATTTAAAAAAATATTTTTTTAACAGCAATTCAAATAGTAATGCTAAATATATCTTAAATCTAACTTTTTTTTTTTGGCATACTCTCACATTCTACTATACATTTTCAATTATCTGTCTATACAAACACTGCATCATAGTATGCAACTCTGCCAATAATTGGAAAGCTATTCTTTTAAAAAAATTATCTATATATAACCAAAAAATAATTTGGTTATGCAAAACATAATGTGTAGTCATCTTTCATAAAGCCAGCAAAACATATATTTTATTTTTTCAGTTAATAATTTTATAACTGATAACGGACTTAATATTTTTTATTTCAGTTAATTTCAATTTTCTTTCAATTTTAGTTTGATTTGGTTAATACTTTTAAAGTCGATTAACTATTTAATTAGTTAAAAATTCTACTCAGTTAATCGAATGTTTACCCCTATTTGATAGAAAATACTAGTAGCACACATTGAAAATAAAAAAATATTGACACAGAATTAGTCTTAAACATGACTTAATAATGAAAAAAGATTTATATGACTAACCATAATTAGTCTGAGATTTAATATTAGTTGTATTTGTTTGGATATATTTCCATAATAAATAAAACAACAATGATAAATCGTAGATTTTACATTAACTTGAGGATTAGATGAAATTTAACTGGTAAAATCCAGGAGAGAAATTCAATCGTATTAGAGTTTTATATGCAATGCTTTAAAATTGAATTAGTTAAGGAAATCGTTTTGTAAATTTAATCAGTGCAAAAAGAAAGTAATTTCAATGATTAATAGTCAATGATTAGTGAGCAAAAAAAGAACTAATTAACATTACTATGAAATGCCTAAATTACATAGCTTAAAATTGCATGCATGATAATGAAAGCTTCACAAAAATATGTATTGAGGGGAGAAATAACTCAAGCTTCCTATCATGGCAAGTTGCTTGATATTTAAATTAATTTACTTTATTAATTTAGTTTTGTTGAGAATTACAGGTTATTATGAAATTGACATGGCTATAAATTAAATTGGACTTGAAACTGGCTCTACATTATCAAAATGGTCTAAACGATTTCTTATTTAGTTTGTCAACACTTATATGTCCTTAATTGTCTTGTACATTGATGATGTGGGACGAATTCTCACATGTCATATTTCAATACTCCCCCTCACGTGCAACTAGGTTTCTCATACTCACAAGTCTAGTTGTCACTTGCCCTTATCTGGGTGGTTCATCTAACTTAGCTCGGCTCCTTTTGGCTTTGCCTTTAGGGTCTAGCTCGCTGGGTTGGCCCATAAATCCACTTGAGTCTAATTTGCTAAGCGTTTAGACCATCATGCTTTTGGGTCATGCATTTATAGTCGTTGAACCTCACTACTCTGATACCATGTAAAGCATTACAGGTGCAGCAGTGTGAATCATGAAATTGGTAAGGTTACAAGCTAAATTAAGCTTGAAACTAGGCTCTCCGTCATCAAAATAACCTAAGCTATTTTGATTTGATTTGTCAATATTTATATGTCCTTTAATTTTCTTGTACACTATCAATATGGTTCTTATTCCCATGAGCCATATTACAATGTGTTTTAACTACGATTTAAATTTGAAACGACAACTTTAATACTACTAGGTTTTTGTGCAACATGCATTGCACATTATTATATTTGTTATATAGACATGTGTTTAATTTTCTGTAACAATTATATATAACCACACAGATAGAGATGGGAAAATGCTCCATTGGAACCTCAATTAAACTAAACCACCCTAAAATTAATCAACATCCACAAGTTGAACAACTCTTAAGTGTGAGTCCATATAATGTTTTAATTTCATGTTTTTCATGCATTACTTGCAGATTTTTTTTTATATTTTTATTATGATTAAATATAAATTAATTATTTTTTTATTTATTAATTTCTTATTTTAATGAATTATTTTTTATAAAATTTTATATTTACTTAAAGTTTAGTATAAGTAGGATTAAAAATTTTAAATTTATAAAATATTAAAATTAATTTAAATAATAAAAATATAATTATAACTAATTTAATAAATAAAAGGCATTTGTTTAGCAAAGTAAAATGTTCCCCTCAAATTCCCACATTTATATATATTATAGATAGATAAATAGATACAGATAGATTATAGATTAATTGTATTTTTTATTTTTTATTTATTAATTTTTATTTTAATTAATTATTTCTTATAAAATTTTATATTCAATTAAAGTTAAGTATAAGTGGTATTAAGAATTTTAAATTTATGTAAATTTTAAAATTAAAAATTTTAAATTTATATAAGTATTAAAATTAATCTAAATAATAAAAATATAACTATAATTAATTAAAAAATAAAGGACATTTTTAATAAAACTAATATTTTCCTTTTTCACATTTATATATTCTATATAGTATAAAGGTAATTTATCATTTGTATTAAATGTACAACTTTGTTCAAGTCACAATCAATTTTCTCACACTTCTGCCATGGCTAATGGTCAAATATTGTGAATTTTTTTTAAAAAAATAATTCAAACTATAGGCTTTTGCATGGTTAATTTAGATATAAAAGAAAATAACTAATTAGCATGTTAACCCCAAAAACTCAAACTTGTAATTTTAAATACTGTGTACATAAGCTATATCAGTTCAAAAGGATTTTAATTTCTATTTAATTTTATATTTTTGCCGGTAGTTCTTGGCCACAAAGTCTTCTTCCAGACCAGAAATCTGTTTATTTGAGAGACCAAAGAAAAGGAAAAAGATGAAATGCAACTTGGCTTTGGATTTAATAATTCCTATTTGTCTTCGGATGCGCTTTTGTGATACTCATAGTGATTGTACACATCTCTTTATTTTTTCAAAAAAAAAAAAAGTAAAATTTACTTTTATATTTGTAATCCATGAATTAAAAAGAATTTTTTGATTTTGTGGTCAGAAAGTAAATAAATAAATAAATATTGCAATAGAAGAATACTTTAAGATGCCATGATAAATAATATTTCTTAAAAAGAAAAAAATCTTTCTTGACCACACAGTACAATGCACTTGCTTTCGAATGGTGGTCCTTTCACTCTACCACCCTCTCCGCTCCGTACAACCGTCGACTCTTTGCTCACCGTTAGCTCTCTGCCCTTGGGAGTAACTAATTAATTTGTTTCTAAAGTGCATTTTAACCTATTCCCCTGTAGGTTTTATCTTCAATCTACTCTTTGCTAAATAACAACCTTACTAGGTGTCATTCCACTTCTCAATTAAGTATCTTCTCCTAGGTATGAGAGAAATTGAAGTTTATTTGATTACATCCACAAAAGGAAAGAAATGCATAGGAGTATAGAAGACTAAAATCATCTTGTCTATATTAATTATAACTTCAACTTGAAAGGCTAAATATATTATTACATACTTGAATTATTTGTGTTTTGGCTATTATATGCATGAACTAATTTTATGACTTATATATTAAATACTTGAATTTAAAAAAAAATTACAATTAAATACAAAAATGTATAATTAACATAGAGCGTGTCTTCACGTGAAAAGAAGCAAGTAATTTTAGTTATTTCCTATCTATGTGGCTTTGTTGGTACTTTTCTTCTTCCTTTAAACAAAAACCATTTTCTTTGGCTTCTCTCTCTAACTCTCTTCTTCCTGCATTTTATTCTTCTTCTAACTTTTTAACCCCTCTTTGATTATCAACAATCATTTTCTTTTTTTGGTCAATATTTATTGTGTCCATTCTAAAACTTGAAGGTCAAAGCAGGATATATATACTAGCAAAACTTTACACAGTAAACAAAAGCATTTGCAATACAAAGGGTTATAAGAAAAAGTTATACTCAATCATCTGTCTAAAAAAAAACTATATCCAACACTGAAGATATCAATAACCTTCTGTTAATTACCTTTGTGAGCCGTTATAGATAATATATAACAAAACTTGTTGAATAGGAAGAGAAACTAATCCATTTTTAATTATAAGCATGGCTTGTAGCATTAGTACTGCGTGAAAATCATCACCTTGAGCTAAGCACAACATAGAGGAAGAAAGGGAGTGAAGAAAAAGACTCAATAGCTAGAAAATTAGTGCTAGAAAGGGATATGTCATTGTTTTTGTTGTAAAGAATAATTACTGTGTTCTGCTTTGTTCTAGGAAACTAATCTATTTTATACTTTATTCTTAGAATTTACATTTATTAGTAAATTGTTCTCATCCAAAAAGGTGTAAGTAAGCACCTCCAGATTGTATGGTGCTAGTCCCTTGTGAAACCTATAAGAGATGTCGTAATGTTAACCATGGCATGGACAAAACTAGCCTCCATAATCACAGCTGTTATTACCTTGTTGATTAAGCTTTCAGGATAGTTATAGAGGAATTTCTAGTACGATAATCATCTCGGGTAATCTTGTAATGTTACATGATTCTGGTTCCTCGAGATAGCATTGAAAATTAGATAACTAAGACTTACATGACATCTTCAAAATCATAAAATAAATTCAACTTCTGGTCCATGGCTAGTAAATTTGTCAACATCGAGTTCATATTCCCTTAATTTGTCTTTTATGGTAGTGGGTAAAACTCAAATCAAGTTCTGGCTAACTCTTCTTTATGCCATTGTTGGGTCTCTATGGATTATGAGGAATAATAAAATCTTTAATGGGATAAAGGTTTCTTTTTTTTTTTTTTATAAGTAATGGAATTTTATTAACTAAAATTACCAAGAAAACTTAGCATGAACTGTTCCACCTAAACTCAAGTCAGCAAAGCTCTCCAATACACCAATCTTAGGAGAAGGCATATGTCACGACCCAACCTGTGGGCCGGACCGGCACTAGGGCCTGGGCCAGCCTAAAGTCCCCGAGGCCCGTAGTAAGCCTAACTATTCACTTAACCCAACTCTAAGGCCCATTTGGGCCCAATTTCAAGAAATCAACCGGACAGAGTCCGGCCATAAAATAGACCTACCAACGAGGAGTTTTTGACTCACCTGACCTGTAAACACAGTAAATACTCAATTGGAGAGCTCAGCTCACCCTCCACATACTCATATCATTATAAAAACATATGGGAGCTCGGCTCCCTCATCCAATCCATCAAACATGCATATCATCATACATTTACAGGTCCAACATGATAATAATATTACAGACCAAAATCAAATAAATACTTCTAACACATGCGGAAATTTTAGGAGTAAATAAAATTACACAAATATTGACAAACAACCTGCGAAGGAGAAAAGCAGGTTAACCACAATAAAATCCTCCTGTAGCCTGAAAAAATATTGAACAGGAGTGAGCGTTCGACTCAGAGAGTAAAATATCAATTTTAACCATAATCTCTATAACTATTTAAAACTAATGCACCCTGTGGAGTGAAATGCAGCATCAGCAATAAATTCACATCATAACAGCAAAAAGGTAATTTGGAGCACTCACGCACTCCAAAGAATATCAATCATATATATATGGGAGCCGATCCCTATCTGACTCTCTTAATTCCAATCGTACAAAGAAAGAACTCGGCTCGGACTTCCACTTAATAACCAAATCGGGTCCCAAATGAAGAACTCAAGCCATGTCTACCCCAAGGACCGGGTCCCAAATGAAGATCTCAAGCCGTGTCTACCCGTCCTATCCATAGTCCACACCACATCACACGCACGCCAACGCACGCACACTGCTCCAAATTACCACAACAACATACATGGCACTTTCACAGTTATGAATGCAACATAAATCGTGCCTAAAGTTTATCTACATAGATATATGCATATAAGTGATGTATGGGCATGCTTGAACATATAATAATAGTGAAATTACAATTAAAATTAATATTTTACTCACAGACTTGACAACGGTCACTGTGGCGGCTGGGCGGAGGAAGAAGGCTGTCCCGGCTCACCTGACAATTACATTACAATTATTTAATACAAATGACTCAATACAATCAAGAAAAGACCAAATACGTCATAAGTCGTGCCGAAAATCCGGCAGAGTCTCCCCTATACCTAGGACCTACCCAACCTGCAAAATGGCTCAAAACACACTTCTATATTCACAATCCATATATCCACAACTCAATCACATCACACAGCCCCTCCTGGGCCCATCAAATCAGTCATCCATCACAATATGTAAAATTTCAATTTAGTCCTTATATTTGATCATTTTTGCAAAAACTACCCAAACAAGCTCTAAAAATTCTAAAACTTTGCCCCGCGGTCGTTAGCAATATTACTAGGCTATTGCAAAAAGAATCATAATTTTCTGAGCTACCACGAATATTTTATGGATTTTTAATCCTATTTAAGCACTAGAAAATTACGAAAAAGCAAGGTTCGGGTTTACCTTTGCCGATTCCGACTTCAGGAACGTGCTCGGGACATCTAACAATGGGGGGTAGCCAAAACCTCGGTCCAATTCGGAGACTTTTCCGGTAACGGGTCTGTCTGGCCCGAAATTTGTAGACCCGGTCAACTGTCGAATTTCCGCAAATTGAGGATACCTACACGAAGCCCACAACACGGGGGTTAGTACATAAATTTTTCAGAATTTTCTAAGCTCATTTAATGCTCGGAAAAACACTGCGAAGTTCCGTGGGACCCACCGAAAAACGGTGTAGGAAAAATTCAAAATTTATGTCGCCGCGAAACTCTCGACGAGTGGAGCACTCTGGTACTCTCGGTTTTCTCGTGGGATTCACGATTTGCGAGAAATCTAGCCCGGAAGTCAAAATGGGCTAAAACTTCCCAGGTAAAAATTGGACAAACCGCTCGATGGATTTCGGTGTTCTTGGTGTCTATGGAAAGCTCTCGACGAGTAGATGATTTTAGACACAAGACCCGGTCCAATTGGTGGCCTGATCGGCCGGATTTTGGCCGGGAAGTCAAAACATCGCGCGCGTTTTCCGGTCGTTTGGGGCGGCCACTACCGGGACAGTGGGCCACGGCGAGCTAGGGAGGCAGGGAGGTGGTCGGTCAAGGGCGGGGCGGGAGGAGAGAGAAAAAGGGGGAAAGAGAGAAGGGGGAGGAGACGCGCGCGAGAGGAAAAAAAAGGGGAGGGAGCCGGTCTGATTCGACCGGTCCGGTTCGATTCGGCCGGTTCGATTCGAAATACAAAATTTTGAATTTTTACTCTGCCTCGGGACCGAAAACGAGGTCCAAAAATTCTAAAAAAATTCCAGAAAACTCAGAAAAATTCGTAGACTTCAAATATATTTTTAGTTTTGCCACGTGGTCTTTAAATTAATTTTTAAAAATCATCAAAATTTATATTTTCGAAAAATCGAACCCGATTTTTAAAATCCGAAAAAAAATCTCAAAAAAATTCCTAAAATTTAAATAAAATTAAAATATCAAAAATGCTCATAAAATAATAAAATTTAAAATTTTGGGGTGTTACAGCATACTAAGTAAAAAATCTGGAGACAAGGTACAAAACTTAAGACAAACCAAACATGAGCATAATGCATAGGCAAGCTAACAAAGAGGAAGAAAACTAAATCATAAATAACCAAACAAAATGAAAATAGTGTTGACAAGGATAACAAGCATAATTGACACAAAACAGAAGACTTTATGATGAACATAGATCACAACTCAAAGGATTGCTACAAAATTAGAGGATCGACTTAGGCCTTGTTTAGCTAGAGCGTTTGCCACTAAGTTTACTCCATGATAAGCATGGGATATTGCGATGGGAGGCAAAAATTTATTTTGTAATATCTGCCACTTTCCTATATCGAAATATCTATCCTTAATGGGATATTCTGATGAAAATTAAAACTTTACTGACAAGGGAGTGGTAGTGAGATGTGAAAATGTGTTTATATATGTGTGATATGTTCAAAATATATTTAAGAATGAAAAATGTTTTAAAGGTTTTATTTCCTAAAAGTTTTAATGTGTTTTTTTGGGTAGAAGGAACTTCAGTAGCCAAAGTTTTTACCAATCGAAGGATAGACCTTTAGCAACAAAAGTCTTTTTTATGGTTCAAATGCCCATTTGGACAGAATGGACTCCGACAGTCAAAAGTCCTTAGACTATCAAGGATATAAAAGGGACCAAAGCTCATTTTTCTACCTAAAACATTTGGGGTTTTCTTCTTTTCTCTCTCTCTCTCTCTCAACTTTGGGGCATACAAGGAGCTCCTCGAAGAGATTTTTTTTAGTTTTTGAAGATCTGAAGATGGATTCTTTCATTTAGAAGTGTGGAAGATTAGATTCAAGTTTTGAGATTTTAATTCTCTCACCTCTAAGCTCCAAGAAAAGAGGTAAGTTTCTCAAGAAAAGAGGTAAGTTTCTTTCTTCTTGATCTAATTGGTAGATATAAGAAAGTTGATGAGGGTTTAGGTTTCTCTAATTTCAATTTCATGAAAAGTTATTTTTACATTGAGTTTTGGAAAGTTTATGTATGCTAGGGTTAAGCTTTTGTGATTTTATATTAAAATTATGTGTTTTCTAGTTGGAATAGTTTTGTTTAAGTGTTATGAGCCTTAAATGGCTAGTTTCCCTTAATGGATTTGAAGAAATCCATGTATGTTAGGTTTTGAGGGAAAACCTAGGGTTTGAGTTTTGATCAATATATATGGGTATTAGGCATGTTTGCAAGTTGTCTTAGGCCCTAGAGATGTGTATATGTGATTAGATTGTGTTTTAAACTTTGGCATAAGCTTTGAGGTTTTTGGAAGAAGGATTTTGTAGGTTTTCAATTTGAAAATTTTAAAAATTCCCAAGTTTGGCTGCCAAAAGCCAAAGGTTCAGCAACCGAAGCATGCGGGTTTATAGAAAATCTAGAAAATTTCTAAGTTTGGCAGTCGAAGTCTAAGACTTTGGCAGTTGAAGTCAGCACTGGATAAAAGTGTTATCCGAAGCCTAAGCCTTCGGTACCTGAAGTTCATGGCTTTGGTAACCGAAGTAGGTTCTGCCTGACTTTTTTTCATTTCTCTCATAAGGTTCCAAAACATGGTTTCATGGTTCCTAAGGGCCTAGAATAAGATGTTTATGATATGTATACAGTTTTAGAACCTTGTATAACACTCTAGGGTCCAATTTTATAGGATCAGGCTTGAGGAACTCGAAAGGTTAAGGACACAAGGATAACTACCATTTGAGTTAGGTCACTGATGAGAGGTAAGTAACTCCAACCTTAAAAAAAAAAAGAAACTATTTAAAGGTAATTTATGATCGTCCTCATTCATCATGTCGTATTTATTTAGGATATATGCATCTAGAATACAAAGATGTTGCATAATTGCATAATTTGTTATTGGTGCATTGATGAATGTTGGATAACCCACTGACTCTCCCCATGTTTATAACTATAATGTATGATATGGATCCATGATGAAATCCCATAGGGAGATCTATATGATGCCCCATTAGGGGAGATCTGTAAGTTACCCTGAGTGCATGACACATGTCATGTATAAAGTGAACGCTTGGGGAGTTACTAGTGACAAGTCCATCCTATATGAAATGTTTGTGATGTGAAAGCCCATGTGTATGATGTATTTCATATGTATGAATGAAATGATATAATTAATGTTGGTTAGTTTACTGATTGAGCTTGTGTAAGCTTAACCCCTTCCTCTAATCCCCAGATGCAGGGTTGTAGGACTAGAAGAGTTCTTTGAAAAGAGTGAGCACCAGGGGTAGCTTTAGCCTTTTCCTTTATATATGATTTATGGGTAGATGAACCTGTAAAATGTGAATGAATAGTACTGTGCTGGTAATTAAAGAAAATTGGAGTTATGTAATATTTTTAAGTGTAGTGATATATGTGTTATGTTAACCCTTTTTGGGAGTGTGCATGTCGAACTATTATGCTTTAGAGATTATGTATGTTAAGGTTCAAATTCTGAACCAAATTTATGTTATGAATGTCTAAGTATATATGAAAAGACTAAAATGTAATTGTTTGGAATATATTTAGATGGTGAAATACATAAATGTGTGTATGCTTTACACGTTTTAGGCTTACTACGGGTTCTAGCAACCTTAAGCCAACCTGATCCCTAGCATCGACAATAGCTCTTGGTTTACGTTGTTACATCTTCAACTTAAGAATTTCATCGATGACTAAGGATAAATTCTAAGGGGCAGAGTTTGGAAACAAGACCCAAGAGACAATAGCTTTGGAGTCAAATTCTAAGTGTAGAGAAAGCATTGATGTAAGCTTAAGGCATTGGATTTGGACTTTACTTATTCTAGTTTGGACTTATTAGATGTTGGAGTAACCAATCAATTCAGATGCCCACTTGTTCATTGGGTTCCTCCTCTTCCACACTGCCTTAAATGGAATATGGATAGATCCTCGCTTAACAAGCCTGGTCCTTTCGCCATTGGAGGTATTTTATGAGACTCAACAGGAATGTTTATTGGTTTATTTTTCTGTCACACTAGTATTCATGATTCCAACATTGCAAAGTTAGAGGTGAACCATAAGGCTTTTAATTTGTTGCTTTCCTCTCCTAATGTGTAGCTTTTGTTGCAAAATATCTTTATTGAATCGATTTTAAAAATTGCATTATCATGGGTCTCTAATATAGAGAAAGCTCTTTAGAAGTTAAATGCAATTCTCAATTCCATTTGAAATTATCTTAGATCCCTTATGAGGATTTTTTTTCAATCATGTTTTGCATGAAGCTAATAGTGTTACTGACTTTAGCAAAATAAAAGCTATTTAGAACTAATGATTCTATGGCCTCATTCTGAATTGTATGTTTTCTTTTGTATTTTGGAGGATAATTATTACATTTAGAGCTAGTGTTTTGGTATTTTTCTCATCTATCACACCTAATTTGTGTGTTTTAGTATGTTACTAATCTTAGCTTTAGTTGTTATTTTGTGTTTGACGCTTGGATGTTGGAGCTTTGGTCCTTTATTGTTTCGTCCTTGGTTTTTTTTTTCTTGGAGTTTATTTTGTATCTTTCTAGATTTTTTCACTTAATTGGTTAGGTGTATCTATTGATCTGAATTAATTTGGATATTCTCTTGCTATGTTTTTTCTAGATTTTTATATATTAATAAACTAATATGCTTATTGAGAAAAATCACTTATACTATATTTATAAATGTATTGATGCTGCCAGTAGTCTTTTTTATATTGACCCAAATGACAACGTGGACCTGCAATGAGAAAAAATGATGAGGTGGATGGCCTTCTCATGGGCCACTCCAATGCTCAAGTCAATGATCTTTATCTTTTCAGAGAAAGACTAGAGAAATCTTTTGTAACAGAGAGTAATGAAATTAGTAAAATGTACCTCAATCTCCCTTTTGGCTGGTATTTATAGGCTTTTAAAGGAAATAGTTATTGCTCTATTTAAGGCAATGATTATGGTTGGATATTTATGAATCTCCGCGATATATGCTTTTATTATATTATATGCAAGATTATCGCTCTGTCTGAGGAATCCGCGTTGTATCTGTTACTGGGTGTTTGCTGTTCTGTTCGCTATTTTGGGCGAATAAAACTATTGTTCAATCTTTTCTTATTTGACTTGTTGGGTCTCTGTTCAGGTTTGCGATGTCTGAAAGTATTTCTTACTTCGACTAACCATGCTAGAAATATCTTTGACTTTCTGACTTTATTCTAGGAGGGTGGTATCATTAGTCCCCCCACCAGTCTTGCATACATTTATGTTCGCCTTGTTTGCTTGTCCTGCTGTAAGTGGGACATGACCATTTGCGTGATTCATCTGGTGTTAGGGGACAACTGTCTTAAGTTCCTTTGGGTAGGCATGGGCTGTCATTAAATTTTTCTTGGTTGTTGGAAGGGCGATGGTATGTTTTTCAAAGTCATTAATTTCTTCCCTTTTAAAAGCCCTTCCTTCACTATTTTTATCTATTTTCCTTTCCTTTCTTCCTTATTTCTTTTTGCAAAATTTGACAGTGTTTCTTTTTCTCTAGTGGTGTTGGCTTATGGGATACCAGTCAAACGGTTTTGGCTTTCGCTTCCTGGAGCTGGTGGCTGAGCTTACAGTGTATATCTTTGTCCTGTACGAATAACAATATATAAAGAATAGTTTAGGTCTAGTTTGTGCCTACCTCTAGATCCTTTAGACGTGGAAATTCTGAAGTACTATCGAGTGTCGATTTCCCAAATGCACCCAAACTCCTGGAAGCTCCTTTCTTGGTTCCGAGCTTTATGATGAAGGAAGAGGCTACACGCTTTGGCACATATTTTTTCAGCTTTGTTCAGTTTAATATTAGAAAGAACAAAGAGTATTGGGATTTCCATGCTCAAAAAGGAATAGGGCTTTTTTCTGGGCTTCCATCTTCTTTAAAAAAGTGGAAAGGCAGGTTCTTTTTTTGTGGAGGACATGGTTGATGAAAATAGAGGTGGGATCTAGACTTCATGGAACTGTTTGGTGGACAAAAGTTTTGATAAGTTAAGGCTGGATGCTGAGGAGAAAGTGGTAGTAAAAAAAATAAAAGCTCTAGTTTGGGATGACAAATATCAATAAAAGCTCTGCTAGAAGCTGAATCCAGATGGTGGAAATCGACTTATGTGACTAGGGATCCTGTGGCAGCTGAACATTTCAATAACTTGCCTTTGAAGGGTAAAACTTCTGCCATATCTCTTGATTTATTTTTACTTAATGAAATTATTTTCTTTTTACAGATATGGGGAGTTGGGCGAAGAATATAGAGTTGCTGATTAGGAAAAAGAAAGAAACTTCTCGAACGATTGAGGATGCATCCCCAATGGATCCTAAGCAGGTGAGGGATGACTCACCTCCTTCCCCGCCTTTAAGTGCTCTTCCTCCGGATACTTAAACTTCACAGTCAGAGATTGAGAGAAATGAAACTATTCCTCCCCCTCCTCCACCGCATAAATAGTCGGTCGAATGGGCTCTCGCGAATGAATTCGTGGTCAATAATCTTAAGATGCTCAATTGGTTTGTGAAGAAATATACTCTACTGCTTGATCATGCAAGACTAAAGGGGGAGCATGATGACGATCTAGCTCTGCACTCAATGTCACTTCTTATGGAACAATTGGCTTGCACTCAAATTTTGAGCGAGAAAAATCGAGCTTTGCGCTGCCAAGTTAGTCCACAGGAGACAGAGTTTTATTTACTAGTAGACGCTGCGACTACTTCCGAGAAGAGAGCCAAGGACTTAGAGGGTAAGCTATAACAAATGAGGGTTCAAATCATTGCTCTCCAAGATGAACTAGCTGTTACTCGAAAAAGTCACTAATTTTTGCAATAAAGTTTAAATAAGAAGATTGAAGTTCTGAAGGGAGAGCTTGCCGCAACCAATGATCAGATAGCTGATATTTATATCAAGTCTCAAAATGACATGGTTATTGAGTTGCAAAAGCACTACCCGAGAGATGATTTCTCCTGGGTAGAGGAACTTGGGGGAAGGGAGGAGAGGTAAAAGATAAAGACGCCGGGCAGGAGGGTGAAAGCGATGATGTAAGCCCTTCTGCCTAAAAACTTGTAAAGAATATTAAGATTTTAAAAAATGAAGTTGTTTTTGTTCATTATTCTCTATGTTTGAGTTCCTATCGCTCGAACCCACCGGCCGAATTGATTTTATAGGCACAATATTTTTATTTTTTATTTTTTTGTAATCTGATCATATAATCAATTCAAATTGTGCAGATAAAAATGGAAATTAAATAATTGCGTTTTACCTCCAATAAAGTTACTTCCATCGTGTTATCCTAGACACATCATTCCGAGTGAAACATACTTAGGGCTTGTAGGTGAGTTGTTTTATCATGGTGGGCTTTCTTCGAGGATGGTCTACTTATCCTTGCAGATTGTTTTAGCCTGGCAGACTATCATTGTGGATGGGCTAAGCACCCTTTAAATTGTTTTAGCCTAGCGGACTATCGCCGTGGATGGGCTAAGCACCCATGCAAAGATCTTAAAAAACAAAGATTACTTATTTATTGATAATATTTCCAAATGTTACATATATTCCACGTTTGGGGGAGTATTCTTCCACTGGTTTCTACTAATTTGTAGGCTCCTAGGCATACGACTTTTGAAATTACATAAGGTTCGATCCAGTTGCATCCTAATTTTCCAGCTTTTGCTAGTCCTCTTGTGACATTGTCTCATTTAAGCACTAGGTCTCCTGCCATGAATGCTTGGTTTTTTACTTTCTTGTTATGAATGTTCATCATTTTTTATCTGTACTGTGGCATCCGGATGAAAGTTGCCTCTATAAGCTCCTCTGTTGCGTTAAGGTTTAGCCGTAGTTCATCTTTTTATGAAGTCTTTTTGGGTTGTTCTGTTCGAGTTGATGGGATGTTAATCTCTGTCTGTATTACTGCTTCTGATCCATATGCAAGTGGGAACGGTGTTTCGCCTATTATCGTTCTTAGTGTGGTTCGGTAGGCGCACAGGACATTTGGCAAATGGTTCAGCCATGCTCCTTTAGTTTCTCCTAACAGTTTCTTAAGTCCATGAAGAATTATTTGGTTCGTGACTTCGATCATGCTATTGGTTTGAGGGTGATAGGTTGAAGTGAATCGGAGGTCTATCCCCCACTCGGTGCATATCCTCTTAAATTTTTCGTTGGCAAACTATGTATCGTTATCTGCTATGATAACTTTGGGAACTTCGAATCTGCAAAAGATATTCTCTCTAACAAAGGTGATAGCTCGGTCAGCTGTTACATGCTGTGATGATTCTGCTTCTGGCCATTTGGTGAAGTGATCGATGGAGACGATGATGAATTTGTGTGATCCTAATGCTTTAGGAAATGGGCCGAGTATGTCTATGCCCCATTGATAGAAGGGCTAGGGGCTACCGATGGCTGACAGTAACTCTGCTGGTTGTTGAGGGATATTGCTGTGTGCTTGGCATTTCTAACATTTTTGGACTAATTTCTTGGCATCTTGTACTGCAGTGAGCTAAAAATATCTTTGTCTGATTGCTTTCTTAGCGATTGTTCTTGCTTCTTCATGGGCGCTACATAATCCTTCATGGATTTCTAGTAGTACTAATGGTCTATCTTCTCTGCTAATGCATTTTAACCACGGTTGGAGGCAGGATTGTCTGTATAAACATCCATCGAGAATGTTGTATCTTGCTGATCTTTGTACAATTTTCTAGGCTTCAAGTTGCCAGTAGTGTTTTTTATCTTGACCCAAATGACAACGTGGACCTGCAATGAGATAAAATGATGAGGTAGATGGCCTTCTCATGGGCCACTCCAACGCTCAGGTCAATGATCTTGATCTTTTTAGAGAAAGACTAGAGAAATCTTTTGTAACAAAGAGTAATGGAAATAGTAAAATGTACCTCAGTCTCCCTTTTGGCTGGTATTTATAGACTTTTAAAGGAAATAGTCATTGCTCTATTTAAGGCGGTGATTATGGTTGGATATTTATGGATCTCCTCAATATATGCTTTTACCAGATTATATGAGAGATTATTGCTCGGTCTGAGGAATTCGGGTTATATCCATTACTGGGTGTTTGCTAAGTAAGAGTTCTGTTTGCCATTTTGGGCGAATAAAACTATTGTTCGGTCATTTTTTGTTCAGCTCGTTGGGTCTTTGTTCAGGTTTGCCACATTTGAAAGTATTTCTTACTTTGACTAACCATGTTAAAAATATCTTCGACTTTCTGACGTTATTTTGGGAGGGTGGTATCATGTACCACGCGAACAATTCAGTAAAAAATGTTGTCCAATATTGTTATAAGTGATATTATATATTAGTGGTTAGTCAATATTAATTTATATACGCTCAACTAGATTTTTTCGAAATTTTCTTGGTAACCATGGAGAAAACATTCTAGCTAGCTAGTATTACTAACCTTCTATGTTTTTCGCCACTCCCATAAATAACTAATGGTAGCAGTAAGAGATAAATAAATTAAGAATATTGGGGTTTGATATGGATTCATGTATTATTTGGAAGGTAGTTGCCAACTAGCAAACTTTGGCAGCTGCCTTTTAATCCTAGCCATTCTTCACGTGGTGTGCTCTAGGTTTCTTCCTTTTTTTTTTTTTTCATCATTGTATAACTTTCTATATAACACTTCACTACTCTACACAAACTCTATTGTCACTAACTTCTTCTTCTTCTCTTCCAACAAAAAAGCAAGAAGTTATGGACTCCTCCAAGATCTCAGCTCTCCTCCTCATTTGCATGCTCTTCATTTCCTCTGCCACCCCAATTTTTGGCTGTGGTTCTTGCGGCAAGCCAAAACCAAAGCGCAAGGGCCACAAGGGAAAATCTCCTAGGGGTCCCATTACCATTCCTCCCATTGTTAAGCCTCCGATCAACTTGCCACCAGTCATCCCTCCTATTGTCAAGCCACCAATCACCATCCCTCCCATTGTGAAGCCGCCGGTGACTGTTCCTCCTATCACTGTTCCTCCAGTGGTCACTAAGCCACCAAAGGGAGGTAGTACTCCATGCCCACCACCACCAGGAGCTAAGGCTACATGCCCAATTGATACCGTGAAACTGGGTGCCTGCGTGGATCTTCTAGGTGGGTTAGTGCACATTGGCCTTGGCGACCCAGTTGTGAACGAGTGCTGCCCAGTTCTTCAAGGACTTGTGGAGCTTGAAGCTGCAGTCTGCTTGTGCACCACTCTCAAGCTCAAGCTTCTCAACCTTAATATCTTTGTCCCCCTTGCTCTTCAACTCCTAGTTACCTGTGGCAAGACACCTCCTCCTGGTTACACCTGCTCTCTTTAGACAACCAAAGTTAAGTGTTTCAACTTTTTTTTTTTTCTTTCTTTTTGGATTTTTTTTTATAAGCGAAAAAAAGGGGCACAAAATTCACAGCATCGACTCCAGTGAGTTTCACTTCTTTATTTATAAATCCAAGATCACATTATCCAATGAGCTAGCTCATTGCATAATCTTATAGTAATAATATCACATTTGTCTACTTCATTTGTTGTTTTTTCTTTCTTGGAAAGAAGAAAAAAACGAAAAGAAGTAGATTACAAAATTTAAAGTGGACTCATTCAGAGGCTCACATGTCTAAATAGTATAAGAAGATTTCCATGCCGAGATTTTTGGAAGCTATGATTATTGCTTTGAAACTGAAAAAAGTTTTCGTAGTCTAATAATTTTGGAATCGTTTTTAAAATTGTGAATATTAAATTTTAATTAAAATTAATTAGGTATATGTATAAAAGTTTTCATTAGAAAAAAGGAAATTAGAATGAGTAAGAAAGCACAACCCTACCAAATCAGGCTGAGTTGATACTTCCAGAGATAATTTTAGGCAAGGTCATGAAATCAATACTAATTAATCAAAATCTTATTTCATTACGTATGCGTATTTAACTTATTTAAATAAATAAAATAAAGTCCAATTTAAGTAATTTAATGTTTGTTTTATTTATTTATTTATTTAATTTTGTATGCAGGTTGCCAGAATCATTGACGGATGTTGAAATCGACATGAGAGTTTGTCGAGCCTCCTATTTCTTTTTCTTTCTGTTTCTCTCCCACTCCTTCGTTTTTTCTTGATTGGTATTGATGAAGATGCATGCTTGGGTTATTAATTTGTACACCATTTAATTTTTATAAAATTGTTGCAAGTGTGGTTTGTCTTAGTTAGACAAGGAAGCAATCAAGAGATTTTCTCTCTATCATAATTATTAGATTCTCATTTTATCAGATAGCTAGCTTTTGTTTTGAGAAACTTTTTCTTTTTGTGCATGTGAACTCCTGAAACCCTTTATATGAATATGAATGTATGTGCACCAGTTCTTGTTTTTTTCTCACTTGGGTCATATTGGAAATAAATCTGTCTCCCATATCATATTTCAAAAGGTTAATTAATCACTCAATAATGAGACTTAATAAAGACTTTTGAAAAGAATAAATTAAATTGAGATTTGAGAAAAAAGCAAAAAAAATAAAAAAATCTGCATTAATTATGATATCTCTTTTTCTCATTTTACGATTGACACAAAACTAATCTTTCTCAAGCGCTTGGCGTAATTAACCATTTCAATTGTGGTCTTTGAGCTAGGACATATAATTAAGGTCATTATCCATAGCTAATCAATCAAATTAAAATTCCATTTTAGGGCACAGCACAATCCACCATAACATGCATGTGAGGGAGAGAGAGAGAGAGAGAGATGGTGGTTTTGGAATTCCAGTGGGCTATTATTCCTTTGTTGTGAAACAGAGTTTCGATCAATCAATCTGCATGACAAGGACTAGAAATCTTGTGTAAATTCCTGTGGGTGGAGAATGGCGACCAACCTTAATTCCCCCGTAACATCTTTACCATAAATAGTGAGTGATGGAGACATTGAAGCAGCACCTCACAAATAATTTGAGAGAGAAATTTCCCCTTCTATACAAAGAAATTCCCATTTGGCTGTACCTTTTTAATCCCAAAAACCATTCAGTGGTTGAGATAGAATCTTGTCTGCGCCTCTTGCCCTGTCACTCTCCTTCGACTGTATTGCTACCACCATACTTTCCTCTCACACCCAAACTAACTTTAAACATTCAATAATATAATATATATCAATAGATTTTTTTTATATTATAAGATAAGCATTTGACTATCCACTTACTATTGTAATAATTTTCCACTTTGTTTGAAATCAATTTTAAAAAAATAAAGAAATTATTAAAGTTTTTTTTTTTTAATTTTATAAATAGGCATTCAATTATCAGCTTATTAGTGCAATATTATATTTATGGATAACAGCAGTGCTTCACTAAACTGCTAAGAGTTCTTTTGTGATTTTCCCCTGAAATAAACGCAGCATCATCTAATTAAGTGATCCAATCAATCCAATCACCCATTTGTGGTATGGGTCCATCAAATTAAGACAAGGGATCACAATCTATTCTCCTTCAAAAACAAATTGCAAACCTAATCAAGCCACATTGGGAACTATAGGACCCCCCCAACTTTTTTAAAGGTATTCTTTTTCTACAATATATAAAATTAATTTCTCTGAATAATTAATGCTATCTTTATACTGTGAGTGGATCTATATGTGCTTCTCAATACATGGTAGTGATTGATTCTTTGAAACCAATAAGAAAAAATAAATTGTAGTAACCCACGAGATTTAATTTAGTAGTACTTAATTCAATTTCAAAATTTTAAAATCTTGAATTCAAATTTCAATTAGAGTCAATCGTATAAAAGAAAAATCAGTATTACACACACATGGAAAAGAGCAGCAAAATGGAGATTGCAAAAAATAAAACCCTTCAGATCTGTGAGAGTAATGCTACGGGAGATGAAAATCAAACAGAGGGTAAATGATCTATTCAAAAGAGAGTCGAGATAAAAGTTCAGGAATTAAATTATAAATATTAAATTTATGCTTTTCTCTCTGGTCACCAACAATATATTTAATAAGTAAGGAATATACATAAAGAAGGCGTCTCTTGCGTTGACGTCTTTTTGAAGACTGGTCGGAATTTGGACAAATTATTGCAGATTGCCGTTTTCCTTTTTGTCAAGGATATCATTTATCCGTTAGTTGGATTTGTTGCAAGCTAATTTGGGTGCTCATTTCTTAGTGAAGCGACCTCGTTAAATGCTAACACTGTCAACGGGATGATCCTCCCAGCTCTACTGTTTTTATTTTGCACTACGATGTGTTTTTCCCTAGATTTTTTTAATAAGCGTTAGATTAGTTGTTTGAGATAGGGATGATAATAAATAGAGTACTTATAAAAATTGCTCTATCTGAATTCAATTAATATTTTCAAAAATTTGAAGCTATTAAAACCTTATTAAAATTTATTTTCAATTACTCGAACTCATTCCATATTCAGTTATTATTACTAAAAAAATATTCAACTTCGTTTAATTTCATATATTTTAATTAATAACTCACATAAAAAAATTGATTTTTATTAATAATTTATAATTTTATAATTTTATAAAATATTTAAATTCAATTGTATTTAAAATAAAATAGATAAAAATTTATAAATTTTATCATAAAAATATGTATTTTTATATTTAATTAAATATTTATATAAAAGAGTTCGGATAACAGATATCCAATACGTAAAATCCAAACTCGTCATATGTGTTATTCTTCAAATTTGATCCATTCTAAACTTAATTATATATTATTTAAATTTATTCTATTAAGATTCAGTCAAATTAAATAATTACAAAAATCTAACCCGTTGTCATCTCTTATTTGGGATGGATCTATTGACTTGATTAGTTTGAACTTATTTTTATTAAAGTTTTTTGTAAATTTTTAAAATAATAATAAAATATACATAAAGGAAAAATAATTGCTCCTTAAAAATAAATGATCGATTAAAAAAAAATTAACCCCCAAATAATTTGGTTAATATTATAATCTGTCAAATTTGTGGTTCCTACAATGAGAATTACTGAAATTCAAGTCTTGACCAGATTGACCCACAAGCGAAGCAAGTAATCCATTTTTCATTAATGAATTAGAAAAATTATATTTATTACTTACAAAATTAAAATAAAAATGTAATTATTAGAGTCGTAAATACTCGACTTTAAACTCAGCCGTAATCAAATGAATAAAAAAAAATTAAAAAATATAATAAAAAATTTTAATTAGTTTAAGACCCAATTGTATGTATTAAGCTATCTGTGTAAAAATTAATAATCAATCCAATTTAATACAAAGCAAAAACCATAATTTTGATATTATATGGTATTATTTGGTTTTTAAAATATACACAAGATCACATTTTTAGTTTGATTTTGATTTTAAGACATGACAAATTAATTAGTCCATTCCAGTTCTAGTTCCAGGCTAGGTTGAAATTGTGAATCCGTCAATAGTTCCAAGCTTGAATTCAATTAGTCCGATTTCAATTAATTTTAACACATTGCAAGAATGTTTATCTTCTCGTTAATTAATAATTATATTTAAATATTTTAATTTTAAATTTTATATTTCAACTTTTAAATTTAAGAGTAATTATAGTAAAAAAAATTTTTGAGAGTAATTATAGTAAAAAATTTTTGTTTATTTTAAAAATAATTTAGCTAATTAATAGTTTAGAGAAATATTAAGTATATTAGTTATGTACTTTTTAACTTCTACAGCAGCTTATCAAAATCTCATAATAAATCAAATAATAATTTGAAAGGACATTATATTAATTACTTAAAAATTAAATATAAAATTTTAAAAAATTAAAATAAGACTTGAAAATTGAAATGATAGATAAAATAAAGATAAATAGATTATTTTAATGTGAAAGCATCTTGAGCCAGCAACTTTCCCACGTTTTGACAGTTCTTGACAGTTACCATTCGTTACCTGATTCGACAGCTTCTCACTTACTAGATAATTGCTTATTTAACTTCCTCCACATTATTTACATTAAAATTAATTAATTAATAATTATTTTTTAAATTTTATAATTAAATTAATAAAATAAAATCAATTAAATTAATTTTTAAATAATTTAATTTAATTAATTATGAGTCTAAACATAAAAAATTATTTATTTAGTATAAATAACTTCAAAATCAATTTGAGAGATTTTGAAAATTCTCCATTTCAAGCAGTGATTAATAATATAAAAAAATAAAAAAAAGTTCATAATTAATATATTTTGTTTTATATAACAAGTAAAATTTTGAGATGTGGATAAAATTATTTTCAATATTAAAGATTTTAATGTATAATATAAAATTAAAACAATTATATGTAATTTATAAATTGACGAAAACGTCTAGCTTTTTTTTTTGGGTGAAATTTTCCTAGCCAGAACCACTACCTCAGACCGACCAAACGCTAGACAGATGTTCATTTGTAATTGTGACTGACATGTCAGCAATAATTGCTCCAATTCTTTCGTTTCATTTTTAGTTTTTTACGTCAACCACAGGAGGCGACCTTTTTTATTTTAGTTGGATCAAATCACTTCACAATTATCTCTTCACTTTAATTCGAGATAAATAAGCTAATGTTACTTTTTTCTTTTTTATATATATTTAAATTAAATTAATTATTTAGTTTATATATTTTAAAAAATATATTATTTAAATTTTTTTATTTTTAGTATATTAAATTTTTTAGTACATCTGTTAATTTTTTTTGTTAGTCATTGTATTTTAATGTAATTAAAATATTATTTAATTTTTTTATTTTTATAAAATTAATTAATTAATTTTTATATTTTAAAAAATATATTAGTTAATATCTATAATTTAATTTTATTAACTCTTTAATCCCTTTAATTATTTTTTATGCTCAAACTATCATGATCCTCTCTTTTTTATTCTTCTCGTATCCTCCCTTACTTTTTTATCCCCATGTTTCAGTTTCTTTTCCTCTACACTCACACTCTTCTTTCCTTCTGTAACACTCCTAATTTTTAAATATATTATTTTTAGGCAAATATTGATGTTTTAATTTTATTTAAATTTTAGGAAATTATTTGAAATTTTTCGAATTTTCGAAATCGGGTTTGATTTCTCAGAAATATAAAACTTTGATGATTTTTAAAAATTAATTTAAAGACCACGTGACAAAACTAAAAATATATTTGGAGCCTACGAATTTTTCTGAGTTTTCTGAAATTTTTTCGAAATTTTTGGACCTCGTTTTCGGTCCCAAGGCAGAGTAAAAATTCAAAATTTTCTATTTCAAATCGAACCGGCTGAATCGAACCGGACCGGCCACTTCTTCTTCTTCTCTTTTTTTCTTCCGTGCGTCCCGAACTTTCTCTCCTTCTCTCCCGTTTTCTCTCTCCTCCCTCCTCCCCTTGCCGCGCCGCCGCCTCCTCTGCCACCCTAGCCCGCCGACGGCCGTCCCCAGCAGCCCTTACTCGCCTGCTGCCGGCCGGAACGCCGGAAAAAGGCGCCCGAAGCGACGCGACGCGCAAGCATGCCGCTTCGTCTTCCCAGCAGAAATTCGGCCAATCCGGCCACCAATCGTACCGGGTCTTGTATCTAAATCCATCTACTCGTCGAGAGCTTTCCATAGACATCAAGAACACCGAAATCCATAGAGCGGTTTTTCCAATTTTTGCCTGGGAAGTTTTAGCCCATTTTGACTTTTGGGCTAGATTTCTCGCAAACCGTGAACCCCACGAAAAAACCGAGAGTGCTAGAGTGCTCCACTCGTCGAGAGCTTCGCGGCAATATAAATTTCAAAATTTTTCGAAATCGTTTTTTGGTGGGTCCCACAGAACTTCGCAATGTTTTTTCGAGCATTAAATGAGCTTAGAAAATTTCGAATAATTTATGTACTAACCCCCGTGTTGTGGGCTTTGTGTAAGTATCTTCAATTCGTGGAAATTCGACAGTTGTCTGGGTCTGTGAATTTCCGGCCAAACAGACCGGTTACAGAAAAAGTCTCCAGATTGAATCGAGATTTTGGCTACCCCAGCATTGTTAGACATCCCGAGCGCGTCCATGAAGTCGGAATCTGCATAGGTAAACCCGAACCTTACTTTTTCACAATTTTCTGGTGCTGAAATAAGATTAAAAATTCGTAAAATATTCGTGGTAGCTCAGAAAATTATTATTCTTTTTGCAATAGCCTAGTAATATTGTTAAGGACCGCGGGGCAAAGTTTTAGAATTTTTAGAGCTTATTTGGGCAGTTTTTGCAAAATGATCAAATATAAGGACTAAACTGTAAATTTACATATTGTGATTAATGACTGTTTGGATGGGCCCAGGAGGGGCTGTGTGATGTGATTGAGTTGTGGATACATGGATTGTGAATATAGAAGTGCGTTTTGAGCCCTTTTGCAAGTTGGGTAGGTCCTAGGTATAGGGAAGACTCTGGCGGATTTTCGGCACGACTTAGGACGTATTTGGTCTTTTCTTGATTTGTATTGAGTCAATTGTATTAAATAATTGTAATGTAATTGTCAGGTGAGCCGGGACAGCCTTCGTCCTCCGCTCAGCCGCTACAGTGATTGTTGTCAAGTTTGTGAGTAAAATATTAATTTTAATTGTAATTTCGATATTATTATATGTTCAAGCATGCCCATGTATAACTTATATGTATATATCTATGTAGTTAAACTCTAGGCACGATTTATGTTGCATTGATAACTGTTAAAGTGCCATGGATGTTGTTGTGGTAATTTGGAGCAGTGTGCGTGCGTTGGCGTGCGTGTGATGTGGTGTGGACTATGGATAGGACGGGTAGACACAGCTTGAGATCTTCGCTGGGACCCGGTCCTTCGGGGGTAGTCACGGCTTGAGTTCTTTGCTGGGACCCCAATTTGGTATATTAAGCGAAAGTCCGGCTTGAGTTCTTCGCTGGCACAGGTTGGATTTAAGAGAGCTGTATAGGGGATCAGCTCCCACATATTATGATTGATATTACTGGGTGTGTGAGTACTCTAAATTACCTTTTTGCTGTTATGATGTGAATTTATTGCTGATGTTGCATTTCACTCTACAGGGTGCATTAGTTTTAGATAGTTATAGAGATTATGGTTAAAATTGATATTTTACTCTCTGAGTCGAACGCTCACTCTTGTTCAATATTTTTCCAGGCCACAGGAGGATATTTTTGAGGTTAACCTGCTTTTCTCCCTAGCAGGTCATCTATTTATGTTTGTGTAATTCTATAAACTTCTAGAATTTCCGCATGTGTTAGAAATATTTATTTGATTGGGTCTGTAATATTATTATCATGTTGGACCTGTAGACGCATAACTTTATGCATGTTTGATGGGCTGGATGAGGGAGCTGAGCTCCCATTTATTTTATGATGATATGAGTATGTGGAGGGTGAGCTGAGCTCCCCAGTTGATTATTTATTGTGTTTACAGGTCGGGTGAGTCAAAAACTCCCCGTTGAAAGGTCCATTTTATGGCCGGACTCTGTCCGGTTGATTTCTTGAAATTGAGCCCAAATGGGCCTTAGAGTTGGATTAATGAATAGATAGGCTTACTACGGGCCTCGGGGGCTTTAGGCTAGCCCAAGTCCTAGTGCCGGTCCGGCCCATGGGTTGGGTCGTGACAAATGTGGTATCAGAGCTTAGGCTCCAGATTCTTAGGGATTGTTTGTCTAAAGTGTTGGGAAGAGTCTACTAGGAGTCACATGCGGAAAATAGGGTCCATATTCGTCTTGCATTGTCATTTTTGCTTCTAGTTTCTGCTTCACATAATTATGTATAAATATGAGTCTATAGAGCTGTGTAACATGTTGTTTTGAATATTATGGGCTAATGCTGCTGAATTTCAGGAAAATGCATAGAAGCAGGAGAGCTGCCACTGCACCAAAACCAGATGTGCCTGACGAGGTGTCAGCACATTATGAGGCGCTTGCCCCAAGGAGGCGGGGTAGGAGGCCTAAAGCTGCTCAAGTAGAAGAGCAGCTGCCAACAGTTCAGGATCAGTCTTTTATGGCACAGGGTCCCATGGACCCCATGGCAGCTACTCTAGCTGGGTGGCAGAGAACCATCGACATGATGGCGCAGTATATGGTCCACCCTCCACAGCAGCAGCAGTCCACCGCACCAAGAGGAGAACCTTACAAACAGATAATCAATTTCAAGAAGTTGGTGCCTGGTACTTATGATGTGTCAGACGATGCATATCGATTTTTGGATTCCTGCAGACAGGCAGGAACAGAATTGCAGTTGACTGATAGAAGACTTATTGAGTGTGTGCAGCATGTCATGGAGCCTATGCCAAGACAATGGATGAATGACTACATATTACCTCGAATGGAGGGTTTGTCGTGGACTTAGTTTGTGGAACTATTCATCAACCGATTTGTACCAGAAAGTTTCAGAGATCAAAAGCAGTGGGCCTTTGAGGCCTTAAGACAGAATGGCAGGTCTGTAGATGAATATGCTACAAAATTTCTGGAATTAAGCAGATATGCTCCTACAGCCGTAGCTACAAAAACTATGAAGTTGAAGAGGTTCTTAAAGGGGCTTGACAGGAGGTATGCAAACCTGGCCATGATGTCTGATCAGTCTTTTGATGTGGTAGTTGATCGAGCCAGACAGATAGAGATTAGCTATGCTGTGGATGACAGCGGAAGAGCAAAGAAAAACAGAGCAGAGGGTTCTTCAGGTGTTCCCCACATGGGTACTCCAGATAGTGGTGGCCAGAGTAATTACAGAGGAAGAAGTAGGAATAAGAAGAGTGGTTTTAGACACAAACCTCGAGGGCTCAGACTAGGATACGGATCCAGCAGTGGTCACAGTTCAGGGTACAGCAGTTCTGGGTCTGGTTCAGGATCCTCCTTGGCACCTTGTGCACAGTGTGGAAGAGGACATTCAGGATCTTGTATGATGGGTTCAGGAGTATGCTTCAGGTGTGGCCAACTAGGTCACTTTGCTAGGGAATGCCCCGTGTTCAGTGAGTCACAGATGGGGTCACAGGGTTCTGTTGCAAATGTTCCTCGTCAGTTGTATCCGGGTGCTTCCAGCATGGCAGGCAGTCAGTTCAGTGGCCAACAGGGCCGAGGACAAGGGGGACGTGGATTTGGAGGCAGATCAGGAGGTAGAAGTCAGTATCAGGGTTCTACCACTCAGGGTAGGGGTCAAGCTCGAGTTTTCACCCTGACCCACCAGGATACTCAGGCTTCCAATGCAGTTGTGGCAGGTATTCTTCTGGTCTGTTCCTATGAGGCTCGTGTTTTAATAGATCCGGGTGCTACGCACTCATTTGTCTCCCCTGTGTTTGCCATGAGATTGGGTAGAAACCCTGTAACTTTAGAATGTCCTTTGTCTGTAGTTACCCCACTTAGTGACAACATAGATGTAGATATGGTTTTTCCGAGTAGCCCAGTATTAGAGGATGGAAAGATTCTCCCAGCAGACTCGGTTCCTTTACCAGTAATGGATTTCGATATAATCTTGGCGATGGATTGGTTGGCAACTCATTATGCCACTTTAGACTGCAGGAACAAAAAGGTGTATTTTCACATACCTGGTGTGGAGGAGTTTAGCTTTGATGGTGACAGGAGCGTGGCTCCATATAACTTGGTGTCAGCAATTAGTGCTAGAAAAATGTTGAGGCGTGGATGTCAAGGGTATTTGGCATTGGTGAGAGATACCTCTGTAGAAGGTGTTAGCATGGAAAATGTTCCTGTTGTCAGAGAATTCATGGATGTCTTCCCTGAGGAGCTTCCAGGGTTGCCACCAGGAAGGGAAATAGAGTTTTGCATTGATGTTGTGCCGGGTACAAACCCCATATCAATGCCGCCTTATAGGATAGCACCAGCAGAATTGAAAGAGCTAAAGGAGCAACTACAGGAGCTTCTGGACAAGGGTTTTATACGTTCAAGCACTTCACCCTGGGGTGCTCCTGTTCTATTTGTGAGAAAGAAGGATGGGTCATTGAGGTTGTGTATTGACTATAGACAGCTGAACAAGGTGACTGTGAAGAACAAGTATCCACTTCCTTGGATCGATGATCTGTTTGATCAGCTCCAAGGGGCTAGATTCTTTTCCAAAATAGACCTGCGATTAGGCTACCATCAGTTGAGAATCAGGAATGAAGACGTGTCCAAAATAGCATTCAGGACAAGATATGGTCATTATGAGTTCTTGGTGATGTCTTTTGGACTCACTAATGCACCAGCAGCCTTTATGGACTTGATGAACCGGGTGTTCAAGCCATTTTTGGATCGTTTTGTCATCGTATTCATATATGACATTTTGGTATACTCTCGGACCGAGGAGGAACACGTGTGGCACTTGAGAATGGTGTTGCAGACTTTGAGGGAGCACCAGCTATATGCCAAATTTTCAAAATGTGAATTTTGGCTAAAAAGCATCTCATTCTTGGGACACGTGGTTTCTAGTGAAGGTATTCAAGTGGATCCCAAGAAAATTGAAGCTGTAACTGATTGGCTTAGGCCTACAACAGTCACTGAGGTGCGAAGTTTTCTGGGTCTAGCTGGCTACTATAGGCGTTTTGTGCAGGATTTTTCCAGGATAGCGGCTCCCCTAACTAAGTTGACTCGGAAGAATATTCCATTCATTTGGACAGATGACTGTGAGGAGAGTTTCCAGAAGCTTAAGGAGTGTCTAACCACTGCCCCTGTGTTGACACTACCTATGAGTGGTGAAGGATACACCGTGTATTGTGACGCCTCCAGAGTTGGCTTAGGGTGTGTTTTGATGCAGAATGGAAAGGTAGTGGCTTATGCTTCAAGGCAGCTGAAGAGGCATGAGCAGAACTACCCCACCCATGATTTGGAAATGGCGGCTGTAATCTTTGCACTAAAAATCTGGAGACACTACCTGTATGGTGAAGTGTGCGAGATATACACCGACCACAAGAGTTTGAAGTACATCTTCCAACAGAGGGATTTAAACTTGAGACAGAGGAGATGTATGGAACTTCTAAAGGACTATGATTGCACCATCCAGTACCACCCTGGGAAGGCCAATGTAGTAGCAGATGCTTTGAGCAGAAAATCTTCTGGCAGTTTGGTGCACATTTCAGCAGAGAAGAGACCGTTGATTCGGGAAGTGCATGAGTTGATGGATCAAGGTTTAATCCTAGATCTTTCAGATGAGGGGATGTTGTTGGCTCATTTTTCAGTGAGGCCAGACTTGCGAGACAGAGTTAGAGTTTCCTAGCACAGAGACCAACAATTGATGAAGATCATAGAAAGAGTACAGCAAGGTGAAGATGGAGAGTTTGGATTTGCCAATGATAGCGCCCTTATGCAAGGTTCTAGAATATGTGTGCCCGATGTAAACAACCTCAGAAATGAAATCATGTAAGAGGCACACTATACATTGTACAATATCCACCCAGGCTCCACCAAGATGTACCATGATGTGAAAGATAGTTACTGGTGGGATGGCATGAAGAGAGACATAGCAGACTTTGTGTCCAAGTGCTTGACTTGTCAGAAGGTGAAGTTTGAACACCAGAGACCGTCAGGGAAGTTGCAAGAGCTCCCTATCCCAGAATGGAAGTGGAAAATGATTACTATGGATTTTGTGACTGGGTTGCCTCGTACCACGTGAGGATATGATTCGATATGGGTAATTGTAGACTGCCTAACCAAATCAGCTCACTTTTTGCCTGTGAAAACTATATATTCTGTGGCACAGTACGCCCGGCTTTACATTCGAGAAATAGTCAGATTGCATGGAGTTCCTGCTTCCATAATATCTGACCGAGGGCCCCAGTTCACTTCTCGGTTTTGGAGGAAGTTGCAGGAGGCACTTGGCACACAGTTGAACTTTAGTATTGCTTTCCACCCTCGCATGCACGGACAAATTGAAGGACCATCCAAACACTGGAAGACATGCTTCGCATGAGTGTTTTGGATTTTGGAGGTCAATGGGATGATCAGTAGCTTTGGTGGAGTTTGCCTACAACAACAGTTACCATTCCAGCATAAAGATGGCACCCTATGAGGCACTATATGGAAGAAAGTGTAGGTCTCCTCTGTGTTGGACAGAAATGGGAGAAGCGAAAGTGCATGATGTAGACCTAGTGCAGTACACTTCAGAGATAGTTCCTTTAATCAGGGAACGATTGAAAACAGCTTTCAGTAGGTAGAAGAGTTATGCAGACCCCAGAAGGAGAGATGTAGAGTTTGCAGTAGGCGACTATGTATTCCTGAAGGTTTCTCCGATGAAGGGAGTCATGAGATTTGGAAAGAAGGGCAAGTTGACACCTCGGTATATTGGACCTTTTGAGGTTACTGATAAAGTTGGAGCAGTTGCCTACCGGTTGGAGCTACCATCCAACCTTTCTCATGTTCATCCTGTGTTTCACATCTCCATGCTCAGGAAATACATTCCTGATCCTTCTCATATACTACAGCTGGACGTAATAGAACTAAAAGAAAACTTGATGTTTGAGGAGCAACTTGTAGCCATAGTGGACTACCAAGTGAGATAGCTAAGATCAAAATAGATCCCCATGGTTAAGGTTTTGTGGAGGAGCCAGTCAGTGGAAGAGTGCACCTGGGAGTCAGAATGGGACATGCGTAGCAAGTACCCTTATTTGTTCAATGTATAATCATGTACTTTATTCTGCCTTGTGTAAAATTCGAAGATGAATTTTCTGTAAGGGGGGAAGAATGTAATACCCCTAATTTTTAAATATATTATTTTTGGGCAAATATTGATGTTTTAATTTTATTTAAATTTTAGGAAATTATTTGAAATTTTTCAGATTTTCTAAATCAGGTTTGATTTTTCGGAAATATAAAACTTTGATGATTTTTAAAAATTAATTTAAAGACCACGTGGCAAAACTAAAAATATATTTAGAGTCTATGAATTTTTCTGAGTTTTCAAAAATTTTTTCAGAATTTTTAGACCTCGTTTTCGATCCCAACGCAGAGTAAAAATTTAAAATTTTGTATTTCGAATCGAACTGGCCGAATCGAACCGAACCGGATCGGACCGATCGAATCGGACCAGCCCCTTCTTCTTCTTCTCTTTTTTTCTTCCGCGCGTCTCTACCTTCCTCTCCTTCTCTCCCGTTTTCTCTCTCCTCCCTCCTCCTCTTGCAGCGCCGTCGCCTCCCTTGCCACCCCAGCCCACCGGCGCTCGTCCCCAGCCGCCCCAGTCACCGGCCGCCGCCCGAAACTCTGGAAAAAAGCCCCCGAAGCGATGCGACGCGCAAGCTCGCCACTTCGTCTTCCCGGCCGAAATCGGGCTGATCCGACCACCAATCGGGTCGGGTATTGTGTCTAAATCCATCTACTCGTCGAGAGCTTTCCATAGACACCAAGAACACAGAAATCTATCGAGTGGTTTGTCCAATTTTTGCCCGGGAAATTTTAGCCCATTTTGATTTTGGGCTAGATTTCTCGCAAACCGTGAACCCCACGAGAAAACCGAGAGTTCCAGAGCGCTCCACTTGTTGAGAGCTTCGCGGCAATATAAATTTCAAAATTTTCCATATCGTTTTTCTGTGGGTCCCACGGAACTTCGCAGTGTTTTTTCGAGCATTAAATGAGCTTAGAAAATTTCGAAAAATTTATGTACTAACCCCCGTGTTGTGGGCTTTGTGTAGGTATCTTCAATTCGCGGAAATTAGACAGTTGTCCAGGTCTGTGAATTTCCGGCATGCACTGCCATCAAAAAGTCTCCGGATTGAATCGAGATTTTGGCTACCCCACCATTGTCAGATGTCCCGAGCGCGTCCCCGAAGTCAGAATCGGCATAGGTAGACCCAAATCTTATTTTTTCACAATTTTCTAGCGCTTAAATGAGATTAAAAATCCGTAAAATATTCGTGGTAGCTCAGAAAATTATGATTCTTTTTGCAATAGCCTAGTAATATTGTTAAGGACCGCGGGGCAAAGTTTTAGAATTTTTAGAGTTTATTTGGGCAGTTTTTGCAAAATGATCAAATATAAGGACTAAACTATAAATTTACTTATTGTGATTGATGACTATTTGGATGGGCCCAGGAGGGGCTGTGTGATGTGATTGAGCTGTGGATACATGGATTGTGAATATAGAAGTGCGTTTTGAGCCCTTTTGAAGGTTGGGTAGGTCCTAGGTATAGGGGAGACTCTGCCGGATTTTCGGCACGACTTAGGACGTATTTGGTCTTTTCTTGATTTGTATTGAGTCAATTGTATTAAATAATTGTAATGTAATTGTCAGGTGAGCCGGGACAGCCTTCTTCCTCCGCCCAGCCGCCACAGTGATTGCTGTCAAGTTTGTGAGTAAAATATTAATTTTAATTGTAATTTCGATATTATTATATATTCAAGCATGCCCATGCATCACTTATATGCATATATCTATGTAGTTAAACTCTAGGCACGATTTATGTTGCATTGATAACTGTTAAAGTGACATAGATGTTGTTGTGGTAATTTGGAGCAGTGTGCATGCATTGGCGTGCGTGTGATGTGGTGTGGACTATGGATAGGACGGGTAGACACGGCTTGAGATCTTCGCTGGGACCCGGTCCTTCGGGGGTAGTCACGGCTTGAGTTCTTCGCTGGGACCCCGATTTGGTATATTAAGCGAAAGTCCGGCTTGAGTTCTTCGCTGGCACAGGTTGGATTTAAGAGAGCTGTATAGGGGATCAGCTCCCATATATTATGATTGATATTACTGGGTGTGTGAGTGCTCCAAATTACCTTCTTGCTGTTATGATGTGAATTTATTGCTGATGTTGCATTTCACTCTACAGGGTGCATTAGTTTTAGATAGTTATAGAGATTATGGTTAAAATTGATATTTTACTCTCTGAGTCAAACGCTCACTCCTGTTCAATATTTTTCCAGGCCACAGGAGGATATTTTTGAGGTTAACCTGCTTTTCTCCCTCGCAGGTCATCTATTTATGTTTGTGTAATTCTATAAACTTCTAGAATTTTCGCATGTGTTAGAAATATTTATTTGATTGGGTCTGTAATATTATTATCATGTTGGACCTGTAGACGCATAACTTTATGTATGTTTGATGGGCTGGATGAGGGAGCTGAGCTCCCATTTATTTTATGATGATATAAGTATGTGGAGGGTGAGCTAAGCTCCCCAGTTGATTATTTATTGTGTTTACAGGTTGGGTGAGTCAAAAACTCCCCGTTGAAAGGTTCATTTTATGGCCGGACTCTGTTCGGTTGATTTCTTGAAATTGGGCCCAAATGGGCCTTAGAGTTGGATTAATGAATAGATAGGCTTACTACGGGCCTCGGGAGCTTTAGGCTGGCCCAGGTCCTAGTGCCGGTCCGGCCTATGGGTTGGGTCGTGACAAATGTGGTATCAGAGCTTAGGCTCCAGATTCTTAGGGATTGTTTGTCTAAAATGTTGGGAAGAGTCTACTAGGAGTCACATGCGGAAAATAGGGTCCATATTCGCTTAATAATCCAAGTGCGAGGATCAGCGAGATCAACTCAAAGTCGTACTCACCCTGACTTATCCATATATAACGATTGGTTCCTAGTGAGTCCAACCACAACTACCCATCCTACCCATATCTATATCCACACCACACGCACGCCGACATACGCACACAGCTCCAAATTACCTTAAAGCGACATATACAATAATTTCATCAAATAAATATGCAATACAAGGCATGCCTAGTGTTTAACTATAGACAAATATTTATAAGTGAATGCATGGATATGCTTTAAATATATAATAATATTGAAATTATAAATAAAATCAATATCTACTCACAGAACAATCGGAGATCACTAAGGTGACTGAGCGGAAGAGGAAGGTTGACTCGAATCACCTAAATAACCATATTCATTAATCTATCAATATTAAAACAAAACAATAATTTAAAAGGGTAAAAAAATCCTAAATTTATGCCGAAAATCCTAGGGGTGAGCATTCGGTTCAAACCAAACCAAACCGAATTAAATTATGAAAATCGAATTACATATTTTAGAAACCGAATTGAACCAAAATGGATGAAAAATAAATCGAACCGAACCACTCTATTTCAGTTCGGTTTGGTTCAAACAGATCGATTTTGATTTTTAATTATTTTTTAATTTAGACTTAATTTTCAAGTTATTTGATCTAATTTTGACTTTGGTTTGAACCTAATAATCATTAATCAATGAAATTAAACAATATATATATATATATA
Source organism: Hevea brasiliensis (assembly GCF_030052815.1). Lineage (NCBI taxonomy): Eukaryota > Viridiplantae > Streptophyta > Magnoliopsida > Malpighiales > Euphorbiaceae > Hevea > Hevea brasiliensis. The sequence continues at coordinate 20,454,000 of NC_079509.1, read as the reverse complement.
TATATATATATATATATATATATATATATATATATATATATATATATAATTAAATATAATTCATAAATTCTCCATAAAAATAAATCAATTCAAAAATCGATTCGATTCGATTTGAATATATAAAATTACTATTCAGTTCAGTTAGGTTTAACTGATTTTTTCCTCTTCAAAATCGAACAGAACCTAAATAATCAAAATTTTTATAATATAAAACTGAATCGAACCAATTAAATTTTAAAACCGAACTGATTGAATCGAATTGATTCGGGTCGGTTCGATTTTTCAATTTGAACCGAAATTTGCTCACCCCTAGAAAATCCAACAGAGTTTTCTCTGCACCTAGAACCTACTCAACCAACAAAGCAACTCAAACAATACTTATAAATCCAAGGGCTTCAGGCCCATATCACAATAACATCATACAGCTCCTCCTGAGCCTACCAAACTATACAATTCTCAAATAACTGCACAATGCAACTATAAGGTTTGAAACTAATATTTTACAAAAACTATCCAAACCAACCCCAAAAATTCTATGAAAATGCCCACAGTCTTTAGCAATGCTATTATACTATTGCAAAAAAAAATTACAAAATTTTGGCTACCCACGAATATTTTATAAATTTTATTCTAAATCTAGCATTAGGCAAAAAGAGCAATTTAAAGTTCGGATTTGCCTACGCCAATTATGACAACTGAAACACGTCTGAGGCATCTGAAAATAGTGAAAAGTACTGTAATATTAACTCACTTCCGAAGTGGATCTGGCAGCCCACCTGTCTGGCTCGAAAATGCAGTTTCAGTTGTCGGTGGAATTTTCTCAAAACAAGAACACCAATGCAAAGCTCACAATACTAGGAGTTAGAATATAATTTTTATTTAATTAAACAGACTCATTAAAGACCCAAAAAATCATTGCAAAGTTTGTGAGATCCACCAAATTTTCAATGTCAGAAAAATTCCAAATTAGTATTGTTGCGAAGCTCTCGCCTAGTGGAGCATGCTGATGGTCTCGGAATCTCAATGGTGTTCACAGTTTGGAAGAAATCTAGCCTAAAAATTAAAATGAGCTAAAACTTTTCGGGCTTGATTCGCACAAACTACCTGATGAAAATTGGTGAAATAGGTGTCTATGGAAAGCTCTCGAGGATTAGAACACAAAAGAAACTGGACTCGGCCCAATGAGTTGCTGGATCGGCCAGAAGTTGAAATGGCACGGTTTTGAAGGGGGAGCTTTGGAGCGACTTTCCGACTGGCTGGAGGGGCGATGCCAGCAGGGGAGGGTGGCCAAAAGTGCGCCAGCGTGTGAGGGAGGCTGGGGGAGGGTCGACCAATGGTGGGGAAGGGAGGAGAGAGAGAAAAAGAAGAGAAAAGGGGAAATGGGGCAAGATGTGTGACGCCCCTTACCCGTCTACCGCATAGCCGAGCAAGAAGTGCCACATTCGGTGCCGAAACACCCTATCTTATTTTATCATATCTATTGTAAACTTTTGATGTCATTTAAAACATGTATTCTATGAGTAGAATTTTTTTTTTTTTATATATATCTTATTTTTGTGGAGACCCGGACAGAGCCTCCCTTATTTTATTAGCATCTGGCGGATTCCACTAATCACCTGTTAACATGTTCATATTCATTTTACACATTTCCATATCATATTCTCATGTATCATATCATTTACAATTATTTATGAGATCTCAAAATGAAGTATTATCTATTGCATTCATATAGAAATTCATAGATAATAAATTACAAGTTTTCATTTCAATCTCAAAGTTTAATTACAAGTCCAAAATGAAATGCATCATAAACTAGTAATTACATCAAGACTAAACATAATGAACCAAAATACTAGTCTATACATGGGCCCTACCAAAATACAACAGACCGGTGAGGTGACTCTGGACAATGGCAGATCTGATCAAAGCTCACGGTGTACTCACTGTCAGTGCTGCTGCGTGATCTCCATTACTCACGCGCTGGAAAACCAACGCGCTAAGCATAACGCTTAGTGGTGCATAATTTATAATAACAATAATTTAATAATTTGAAATAATATATGCAACTCATAATTTCTGGGTATTTTACATTTTTATTGCTCTTTGGAAATAATTAACATTATTGGGATCTTTTATGATTACTTATTGTATTTTAAGTCTTAATTATTATTATTATTATTTTTTTCAGTGCCCAAGAAAACCTATAACAAATTATAAAAGCTGGATGTACGGTGTATCTTTGGTTAGACGACCATATGTCTATCGATATCGTCACATCGCACGAGGCCATTGTCGAGCGCGAGACCCGCTGTCAGGCTTGTAAAGCCAAAAATAAAGTAGGCACAATGGCCAGTAAGTAGGCATATAGCTCGTAGAACAATCATACGGACATATATTGTCGGTTCATGATTTTCTCGGAGGCGATCGCTATCTGTAGTCCCTAATTGGTATACCAATTTATCCAAACTAAATAAATAAGTCTAGGTATACTATGGGCAATGAAACATTTTTAATTATTTTAGCACTATTCACTGTTACTATTTTCTGGTACTGTTCATTTGTTCCATTAATATAACAGCCCGATCCTTCTCCAGTTAGTATTGTCCGCTTTGGCCCATGGGCCAAAGCGGACAATACTAACTGGAGAATGATCGGGCTGTTACATTTGGTATCAGAGCTGGACTCCCTCTAGTACGGTGTGTGGTGCGAGGACGCACCAGGCGGAAGCTGGTGGGCTTGTCACGACCCAGGGATGGGGTTGGGACGTGCTTGTTTAACCAGCTACGCACTGGGGTGGAAACTTCGTGTCCCACATCGGAAACGGGAAGAAAAGATTTGGGCCATATATGTGGGAGCCTTCCTCACCTGGTCAGCGCGCTTTTGTGAATGAAACCTCCCAAGGGATAAATCCGTGAGGCCCATGGGCCAAAGCGGACAATACTAACTGGAGAATGATCGGGCTGTTACAAGATGCGCGGGGAGGGAAGAAGAAAAAGGAAAGGCCAGTCCAATCCGACTAGTCCGATTCTATTCAATTTGATTCGGTCAATTCGATTCAAGGTATCAAAAATTTAATTTTTGCTCTGTCTTGAGACCCAAAATGAGCGCTGAAAATTTCGAAAAAATTACAGAAAACTCAAAAAAATTTATGGAGTCTAATATATTTTTAAACTTACCATATGATCTTTAAATTTAATTTTTAAAAATCGATAAAATTAATTACCTCAAAAAATAAAACCTAATTTTTGAAAACCCAAAAAATTTAAATTAAATATCATAATAATTACTACATTAAAATATTATAGTTTACACATAAAATAATTATTTAAAAATTTAAAGTATTACATTGCTCTACCCTTTTAGGTGAACTAGAACTGGTGGTTCCTAACCAGTTCAAATTAAAATCGGTCCAATAGACGGATTTAGGTAATATAATAACAAATTGTAACATATAAAATTTTATGGTTAAATGTTTAATTTTACTCTATATTTATTTAGAATACTGAATTTATTATATTTTTAACCTTTTATCCAATTATTTTAAAATTTTCAAATTTTTTAATTTCATGATTTAAACCAAAATAAATATCTTCATTTTTGGATTAAATTTTTTCATTTAACTCAAAAATTAAAAAACTTAATTTCTTAATTTTCTTAATTTTAAGTTAAATTTAGCTTATATTAAATTTTAAACTAATTTAAATAAAAATTAAAAATAACTAAATTAAACATATATTTAAATACAGCGTTGAACAAAAATTGACAAAGGGTGATATACAATCAAGTACTTCAAGGACCGCTGTCAAAAACCACAAATCGGCACTAGCATAAAAACTCATCAGCACTACCCATATACAAACAGCAGCAATAACCACAACAAAATAAGAGATTAAAAAACATGGTGTGCATCGGTGATCGGAACACTGTTGAGACTGAGAACCCAGATGTACACTAATGCCCTTGGCAAACTTCCCTACATGGCGCCATCCATAGAAGCAGGTGATTGGAGTGGGATTGTGAACCATCTGGTGAAATGGGACGCTCAGCTCTAATAATCACTTCCAATTTTGTAGAATCTTGGGATGATTTTTCTTCTCCTTAGCTGGAATAAGACAAACTAAACGATAGTAGACGTTGATGGGATCAGATTCCACTGCCTCAATAGAAATAAATGCAGATGCCACTATATTAACAAATTTGTGAGAAAAAGAATGGTCAATTTCAAACTATTCGTATGAAGACAAATACTTGGATGAAGACGATGAATAGTGCCTCGCTGGGCTTTGGCATATTTTGGACAACGAATTCTTGTTCCAGGAACAAAACAAGTGAATCAAAAGAATGGAAAATAGAAGTCAAGAAATTTTGAAGGACACCTGAAGAACGAGTTAGAATGTTGAGAAATTGGCTAGCCATGGAGATCAGAATCGGAGAGGAAGAGAGGACTGCATTCTCGAGAGTGACTTTGTCATTGAATAAATTTATGCCACATAGCAAGTGAATTTTAAGATTGATAAATGGAAAATTGAGTTTGACTTTAATAGACAAACCAATTTATTAACAACCAAAATTAACACTCAAACTTAAATCAAGGACTAACTAGTAAATTTGACTTGTTTGGCAATCGCAGAGAGTTTCAATGCAGTGGTGTGAGTTGCCCAAAGTAACAAACAGCAACGCCTGAACGTTGAAGCTGATATGGAATTTTAACATGTGATCATAAAGAAATTAACATTCTGCAGCAGAGTTCTCAAAAAAAAAAAAAAAACATTCTGCAGCAGCAATCAGGACACAGCAGTTTTATAAAGATAAGAATCGAGTTGGGCTTGCAGCAACGCCATGCCATTGATCAAATAGATTTTTGAAAGAACAATTGAAATCTCAAGAGGAATTGATGAATAATTTCTTTTCTTCTGTTTTCAGTCTCATGAAGAGCACAACATAAATTTGAAAGGTGGGCATCCGCTCTATCCAAAACTCTCTTGCCGCACCACCAATTAATGAGCCCTAGATATGAAAAATCGAAAGGAAAAAAAAAATAACAGAAAATTTATTCTCTTAACTGAACTATATATGTTACAAATCCTACATAAGGATTGCTGATCTACCCACTAACTAACACTGAGAGGTGACCCAGACACAAGAATTAGAAGCCACTGATGCACCCATCAAGATTTATTCAATTGTACATGGCTTGGAACGAACTTGACCCGACTACATTGTTTTAACTTGGATATAGCTGCTTGTGACTTACCAAGCATAAGGTCCACGTAAACAGCTGTCAAAGTGGCCTCTGGACTGTCGGGTATAATGGACAATGCTTGGGTCACAAAATGGTGGGCACGTTCAAGTTCACCTTGTGCCGCATACATGGTTGCAAAATTGGCATAAAGGGTACCTCGCGCCTCTTCCGGTTTGTGGAACACAATACCTCGAGATTCCTCAGGGAAAGAAATCTTTGCAGATGATCCTCCATTGGAATCTTCACAATCGAAAGTTTTCTCCAGTTGCCATTGCTCACAGTCCTCCTGGCTGAAGGGCAACTCGACATTACTTCCTCCAGACAAATAAATTGACAAGTGCTCAGCAGCTTCCTTAGGCTTGTTCAGCAAGCAGAGGGCCTCTGCTGCATACACATGACCAAGAAAAACATAAATTCTGGAACATTCTGCAAGTTCCAAGAGAGACTTCGCAGTTGACAAGGCCTTCTCAGGATTTTCTAGTTCCAACTCTACATAGGCCAAGTTAGCAAGAAGAGCTTGCTTAATCATCTGATTCTCTCTCAAACAAATATCTTCAAAGTAAGATATGGAATTCTGCATGATCTCCTGACTTGTCACTCCCTTCTGCTCTTTTGCATCCCCATTTGCATTAAGCTGACCTAAGCCTACAGATAAAGTTGATGCTTTGGTATCTAGGCCAGTTAAACCCTTGTGGTTTGAATTCTTGAGAGATCCTGCTTCACTTGATTCATTTTCCTCCAAGGAAATACTGGAAGGTAAACTGGACTTCAAACCTTTTATATCAGAACAGTCCAACAAATGCAGAGCATTTAAGAGACACTGCCGGGCAAGGGACACAGAGAGCTTTGGTTGCCCATCACTGCCCAAAAACAAGTCCTCCCTTTCAACAGGATCCAAATATCCATTTCTTGAACTCCCATTTTCTATTGCAAGATGCCTCCATTTTCCCTTGCCAATAACATGGACTATAATTTCTGATTTGTCTGAAGTTCGACCAGATTTTATAAGTCCCCTATCTAAAGCCATCAGACAACACTCGGCAAGCCGTAGCCACAAGATAGGATGGTTGTAAAATATTAAACTTGCTTTCTGGAAACAGCGAGCAGCCAGCAAGGGTTTCCCACAAGCCAAGTGTTGTATGCCACAATTGTACATAATGAGGAGAGATTTATCTTGTAAAAAAGTTGACAGTTTCAAAGGCTTGTCCTTCCAAAGTGACGAACTACTAGACAGTGCCTTGGAAAAGAGGACAGACGATGTGTGGTATTTATGAAGACGATAATAAATGCAGCCAAGGTTGTTGAACATGCTTGAAATCCCCATCTCTGTCCGGTTACTTGATGCCATCAGCAACTTGATGGCTTTACGATGATTCCCACGAGCATATTCAAGCTGAGACTTCAAGAGGAGAGCTGTGGACGAGTCTCTCCCACGTGCAATGTTCATAGCAAGCTTAACTTCACGCTTTGCTTGTTTTAAATTCCTTGTGAGAAGTAGAAAACGGACCTTGTACAGCTGCAACTTAAGCTTCAGATCAATGGTAGACATAGACCGATCCAACTGGATCCTAGAAAGATCATTTGAAGATGGGAGACCAGATGGCCTCGTGAAGTTCTGTCCACTTATGTCCAATGCAAACATGGTTTCATACTCAAGTGACTCCTCTGATAATGATAAAGTTCTCGACAAGGAATTTTCCAAGGCATTCCCACTAGGTGTTAAATCTGAATTAGAAGCATCCAAGGCTGATGAACTGCTCAAAATAGAGGATGATTTTGCAGCTAGATTTGCAGGTTGTTGATGTGCTGCGCTTACATTATCACCTTGACTCACACAACCAACACCAAAAGCTTTTTCTAGATAAATCAGTACTTCCTGATCATCGAAAATAAGTGAAATGTTAATCAGAACATCTTGCTATCCAAGCAAAAAAATACAACAGAAAATAAAATTACATGCCAGCGCATGCTGACAGCAATGGATAAGAATCTCTGATCATTTGTGATAATATGCAAAACTCCAAAAGTTATATCGAGAGTTCATCACTTTTATTCAAGTCCTTCAACTTTAAGGCAATATAACATGAATTAAGTAAAGGCACTTTGGAATTGATTATCTTCTTATTAGACTTTTTTTTTTTTTTTGCCTTATTTTGCAATTCCGAATCCACTTCAAGTTCTGTCGACTGTCGGTAATTTTAACATAATTGCAGTACAAAATCCATAAAATCCACTTCTTAATGCTCTCATATATACTTCAAAGGGCACAATGCAGCAAACATGATTAGCTGTAATGGATGAAGAAAATCATGTGGGGCTTGGGAAACTAATCTAATGATGCTTCCAGCTATCATAAATCACCAAGAAGAAATAATTTTATGTTCATACCATTCTGCATTTGACAACACCAGTCCTTGGTCATAAAGTTATAAGATAAATTAAAGTTAATCTTGATGATAATGAGGAACAAAAGAGGTGTAAAACCTTTAAATGTTTTTCAAATTTTTTAACACCGTCAAGGAATTCCATAACTTTCAAGATTTGTCATACTAAGCGCCTCAGCATTACAAAAATAATAATAATAAGAAGAAAAGTTTTGGATTCCCTATGTTTGGTATTTTACATAAAACCTACAAAAATTCAGAATGCAGTTATGCTAATAACACTCAAATGCTTGCATGCCAGGACAAGTTTGATATTTTAAACAAAACCTGTAGCATTTAGAACTTTCACCGGGGAGAACTTTCGATGCAATTGTTTCAGAAACAATTTTTGTATTTCCAGTGACAGCTTCTTTGAGATTTTACAATTAATCTGGAATTAAAAAAGGCTCCATTTGTTTCGCAGAAAGTAACTTGCCTTTGCAAAATATTTTATGTGGCAAATATTACAAGGAAAACAAATTCTTTTGTGCTGTTTGGTTGTGATGTTGAAAACCAGACCAGCTGAAAAATATTTTCTAACATTTGGTGTATAATGATAATAGTCAAATTTTCTATCACTAATTTGACACTAAGAGATGATATATTGCTCAAATTACATTTATACGAAATATATGACCAAAATCAAACTAAACTATAAGAACAAATAATATTTTTTAATTTAATAATAATGTTAAATAATAAAATAATAAATGATTATATTAATTAATGATATTTAATTGGATAAAGTACACTTTAGTATCCTGTACTTTGGCATTTTCATGTATTTTATTTTGTGTCAATTATGGACAATAAATTTAGCTCCATTTTCATTGTAAGAACAAATAGCTAACAATATTAAATGACATTGATATAACATACTGACATGACACCCATGTATGACAAGACACCATGCATGATGCGGTGATGATGTGGCATGCTACGTCAACGTCACATCATACATTTAAAAAAAAAGGAGCAAAATTCAAGTCCTAAATACAAAAAACGTAAAAATTTTGAAAGTACATGAAAAAATAAAGAGAGAGAGAGAGAGAGAGAGAGAGAGAGATTGACTCTCCCATGCATTTCTCTTTATCTCTCCCACTCACTACATATCTCTCTCTTTCTCCTCTCTCTCTCTCTCTCTCTCTCTCACACACACACACACACACACACACTTTAAAACTTTGAGCTTTTAAACATACATGAAAAAATAAGGAAAAAGAGAGAGAGAGAGAGAGAGAGAGAGAGAGAGAGAGAGATAGGAAGAAAGATAGGCATGGGGAGAGAGAGAGAGAGATGGGGAGAGATAGAGATAGATTGAGTCTCCCATGTCTCTCTCTCTCTCTCTCTCTCTCTCTCTCTCTCTCTCTCTCTCCCCTTCCTTTTTTTTATGTACTAACAAAATTTTTATACTTTTAGCATTTAGGACTTGGAACTTTGATCTTTTTTTTATATATAATTTAAGACCTATACTTTTACGTTTTTACAATATAGGACATTTGTTTTCACCTTTTTATACATAGGTAACAAAATGAATTAAAACACAAAATTTGATGATGTGGCACCCATGTATGATGTGGCACCCATGTATGACGTGGCATGCCACATCATCACCGCATCCTGTATGGCGCCACATTAGCATGCCATGTCATCATGCCACGTTAACGTCATTTGATACCGTTAGCAATTTGTCCTTAAAGTAAAAATGGAGTCAAAGTTCATATCCTTAATTGACACAAAACAAAGTACGTGCCCACAATGCTAAAAAGGCCAAAGTACATGATACTAAAGTGTACTTTGCTCTATTTAATTTGATAGATTCATTTATTATTAGTATAATATAATTTTATTATTATAATTAGTAATCATAAACTTGAAAGCTTTTACACAAAAGTGAAAAAATAAAAAATTGCATGGTCTTATGATAGCCACGTGGCATAAATAGTGAAAAGGAATACCACTTTGGTCTCTTATGCCATAAGACACAAGCCACAAAAAATGGCCTCCATTCTCAAAATATGAGGTAACCAAATCCGAGCATTTTCTCATGACAGGGAAAATGTTTTTCGTAAAAATTTTAGGGCCTGTTTATTTGTGGAAAACAATTTTCTATTCTCCATTTTCTATGAAATCTTCAATTTTCATTTTTCATGAAAAACAAAGAAAAACATAGAAAATGTATTCAAAGAAAACGTATTCACCTGTTAATAATAGAAAATAATTTTCCAATTCAAAATTGAAATAAAAATTGTTCATATCTTTCATAATAATAAAAAAAAAAATCATTATAACACATATTTAAAAACTTATTTTAATTTTAAAATTTTTTAATATGTGTGAAAATTATTCATATCTTTCATAATAATAAAAAAAAATCATTATAACATATATTTAAAAACTTATTTTACTTTTAAAATTTTTTAATATGTGTGAAAATTATTCATATCTTTCATAATAATAAAAAAAAAAATCATTATAACATATATTTAAAAACTTATTTTACTTTTAAAATTTTTTAACATGTGTGAAAATTATTTATATCTTTCATAATAATAAAAAAAAAATCACTATAACATATATTTAAAAACTTATTTTACTTTCAAAATTTTTTAATATATGTTATTCATTTATTTTATAATAATATGATCATTTTTTACCATTGTAAATAAATATTTTTCTAATAATTATTCAATTTTAGTTATGAAAAAGTTATAATATAATTTTGATTATAGAAAAGTCATTATTTTCCATTTGGAAAGAAGATTGAAAACAAAACTTTTGTTTTAAAGAAAAATAGCAGAAAACAACTTAAATTTCTTTTCTAAATCTTCATTAAAATTTGGAAACTAGTTTTCTAGTTTTCCATTTAGAAAATTATTACAAGTGAACACAAAATTCTATTTTCTAGTTTTTTCAGAAAACTACTTCAGTTTCCGACAAGTGAACAGGCCCTTACTTTTGCACACCAAACATTGGAAAACACGGAAAATACTTTCTTGAAAAAAATTTTCCACTAAACAAATGGAGCCTAAGATTTTGTTTTTTTTCTTTCTTTTGTTTTCCTGACAAGGATCTTTTGCATACTTCAAAATAATTGGCCAATGCCCTTTCACTTTAATGAATTGCTTATGTATAACCCACCCAAGATGTTTTACTCTAGATGTTTCAATCCATAATCCTAAGGAAAGAAACACTAAGACCAACAGTAATAACACAGGTTTTCAATTTAACAGCTCTACACCCTTCTCAACATTTGTTTGAGAATTGGAAGCAAGAAAGGTCAAAGGTAGTCCACATTATTTATAAATCAACAAATAAGGGAACTGAATTCGTTTTGAAACATATCCAACACAACAAGTAGCAACAACATTTTACTTTGCACTTACAGCAGATTTTGATGCATCCTGGCAGGCAAGTGCAACATCCAGAAACAGAAGGCAAACATGGAGAGCAGTTGTCTGCACAATAGAAAATGGAGCATCATGAGACAATTATAAAACCATTAAAGAAAAAGAATCGCAAGTTAAGTAACATACCTCATCAATAGGCTCAATATTGTGATACAAAGGTTCTAGAACTGACAATGCTTTTGTATATTCATGAAGATGAAAACAGATAATTGCCTGTAAAAGGAAAATTTAAGATGTCATAATGCAGAGCAAAATAAATAGCAAACCAATAAACAAACCAGAAATATATCAAGAACCTACAATGTTTAATGTTGCAACTGCCGGATCAAATTCATCCATGTAAACCAGTGTTGCACCATTTGTAGCAGAAAATTGATGTGCTGTTGTAGCACTTCCTTTAGAGCCAGAAATAACTTTATTTCCAGTATTGCTCCCAGCATCAACCTGCTCCCCTGAAGCCTGAGCAAGCTGCTCACTTTTCTCCTAAACCAACACCAACACAGAAACAAACAAGCAAATATCACATTAGATTCCAAACGAACAGAAAATTAAAAAAATAAATAAAAATAAAAAACGGAGCCTAAATATGATGCAGCAAAATTTTCCCAGCAGCTATGAAATCCTTCTATAAAATTCATTCCAGTTGTATAATTAATTAATAATAAACCAAGAAAAATTCAGATGACTAACCAAAGTAACAAACTCCCAACCTGAAAATTATATTATTTATAATTTTAACATTAAAATATTAACAATATTTATTTATTTATTTTAATAAAAATAAAATGAAACATTCTTTCAGAGTCCTTTGTACCGATCCACACTATTTAGGATACCATTTCCTCAACTTATGATTCCTCTTGTATTACCATGTACTGGCAAGAATAAACAATTTAAGGTTCATCTTTTTTTCCATTTTTTTCATCCTTCTCATTTTGAATCCATTGAACCTTGATTCAATCAAGGAAAATTCTCATAAATTGGTAATGATGAAGAAACCACATCAAAAACCCCACTGGAAAAAAAAAAGAAAAAAAAAAAAGGCCTTTCAATATTTAACAGGCTATTATACACATGATTCAGCAATAACCATCAAGATACTGTCCACACATCAGTCTATACAATATTAGGATTCAGGTAAGCACATAAGGTTGTCACCATATAAAATAAAATTTTGTAAACGCTATAGCAGGTTGCTAACCTCCCCAGAAGGAGGAGGAAAAAAAATTCAGAAATCAACTCCACCAATATCAACGACAAAAGATAATCATATGTTTTTGGGAGAGAGGGGAAGAAAAAAAAGAGGAGGGGGGGTGGTGTTGTCCAGTAGTTCATTTACATTCCAGTCATTAATGGTTAAACAGCAACTTAGTAATTATGGAGCAACAAGAAAGCAGGAGAGTAATTATTGGTGTCTATGCAACCATCAATTCAGGAAGAATTAAAACAAAAAAATAAAAAGAAAAAGAAAAATCATACCTTCACGTTATTAAGTACTTCAAGCAACTTCCTTGGATCTGAACAACCATCACGAAAGTATTCCGCAATTGCAATATTATGAAGCACCTGATAAATATTAGCCATGGAGTGAAAATGTGGAAAGTAGACCAAATGAAAGGAAAATATTCATAACATAGACCAAAATAAGTCATACAACTCAATAATGTTGCAAAATTTCACACCGATGACCGATAAAATGCTTGCAACAATGCCCCAAAGATGGACTATAGTAATCAAAAATAGATTAGAGTTAGGATGATGGGTCATAATCAGATCAATTACACAGGAATTTAAGATATGCTAGTGTTGCAGCCTATATGAACATAGAAAGATCTGATTAATGGCAGAGTTAATCAATAAGAATCAATTTTAGCAATATAGTTTACCTGAATACCTTAAAACAGCTGAAACAGCTCACAGCAGTGTAAGCATAGTTTATAAGCATTGGTTGGAGGAATAACAAAGCACAACACATTCAATCAAGTAAATAACACACTCTGCCAGTCTTGGCTCTTGCCATATTATATTGTGAAATACACTATTGTAAGGAATTTCACTCTGAAAGAATTTCAGGCCAGGATCAAGATACAAATTGAACCCCACTTTGGGATGTGGCATTTTCATATCATGCATTTTACAATATCAATGCCAGCAATTCTCTCTCTTACTCCAGAATGCCAATCTAATCAATGAGGATCCCAAATTAAAATAGACAATACAATTGGAATATAGCACAGTAGCAATAGGATAGGAAGCCATCAATTACAATGAAGTAATTCCCAGCCTGACCCAGACCTAGTTTTAGTTGTCTTTTTAAACAAATAAAAAAGGAACAAATGTTTCAACCACTCCATTCAAAACAATTTCATGGTTCTACCTGGTAGAACCCACAACTTAATACAACTACCAAAAATAACGCATATAAGGTTCCAACTTCAAAAAATGCATCCGTTGCTCAGTCCTGTCCTTCTACCGGCGTTTGCATGCATTCGGTAAATTTGAACTAACTCAGAAAAGTTAACAAAGATTTCTACTCAACCTAAGCAGGCTATTAAATAACATTGGCTCAATATAAGAAAATCCAAATTAACAGTTCCTTAGCACATTTCCCATAAGAAAACTAATTGTAAACATAAAAAAAAAATTCAACTGACAGTACAAACATAACATGTGTAACTTAAATCTCCATGCTTAAACTGCCATTTCCACTAAAAAATTACTCAACTAACTCCAAATAATCAAGAATTGAAATGCAACCATATCAATATAATTAGATATATATATATATATATATATATATATATATATATATATATATATATATATATATATATATATATATGTAATTACTTTGGGATTGTCTTCTTTCTTTAACTTGAGCTGATACAAAACAGCGAGGCACTCCGTGAAACGGCGAGACTGGAAATGCAAGGCCGCGTCCTTAGCAAGAGCAGCAGTTACAGAAAGAACGGCGTCATCCTCACCGGCAGTGGACGATGAAGCAGCGGCAGCAGAAGCAGTAGTCTCTCGATTCGCCGCGGGCGTCGATTGAGATGAAGACGAATCTCGCGAGTCCATGATCAGATCCAAGAAATCAGAAGGCGTGAATTTTGAACAACACTATCTAGTATCAGAAATATTTAGAAATGTAGAGAAAAAAAAAAAAATATATATATATATATAAAAGAAAACCCTAACGTCAAGGAAATCTGAGGGGAGGAGGAGAAGAAGATATAAATTGGAAATTGAAGAGGGAGTGAAAAGGGGAGAAGGAGAGCCTCTAGGGTTTAGGAAAATTGCAGAGAAGCACAATTAAGAGTTGCAGAAACAGGAAATTAGGGAAGAGAGAGAGAGAGAGAGAGAGACAGAGAGAGAGAGAGAGAGGGAGGAGTAGCAAGTCCAAAATCAGTAACATTGAGCTGAAAGGGTGCATAGGTGGAGTATGTATGTGAGTTTTGTGCTTTTTTGATTGATTGATTGATTTTCGTTTTTATTAATTAAAGTTTATGGGCCATGCTTAGGTTGGACCGACCTCTAGGGGAAAGGGCTTCAAAGCATCGAATTTGATGGATCCTATCCTTTTGGTAGGGCATGTGTCCCAACTTCATTTGCAGTTGCCATGCTGCGACGAAGATTTTTTTTTCCCCGTTTTATTTGGTAGGGATTGTAAGTTTGAAATTGTAATTTTTCTTTTATATATTTCCAAAGGTGGATATTCATTGATGTTGTCATTAGCATGGCATAGATAAGAATATAAAGTTCACTCGAGTCATCGGATTATAAAAGGCCTCATTGTGAAGGGTTTGTGATGCTAATTTAAATCACAAAAATTCTTAGACTTTAACTTAATATATAAATAATTTAATTTTGAATATATTATTTTCCTAATATAAGAAAGAATGATAAAAATTATATATAATATCAACTTATATATATAAAGAAAATCATAGTTTAATATTATTACAACAAAATAAAATAACTCCCTAAATCCCATGAAAGTAAACTGATATTTCTTTTTCATTTTTCTTTTTCATTTACCTCAAATTATAGTCAACTTATTTTTTAATAACACTTTATTTATTAACTTACTAATATGTTTCTATTTAACATGTATTTAAAAAGTAAAATTTATTATTAATTTCAAGAATATTTTGGTAATTTAAATAATTTAATTTTTACTAGAGTAATACGAGTAGAAATATATTCAGAAAAGAGTAGATAAAATTTATTATTTTAACTATATTAACCACTTTTTCTTAATCCATGTAAAAATAGAAACAAGCCTATCTTTATGAAATGAAGGGAGTATATATTATTAAAATAAAATCAAAGCAATTAAGATAAATTAGATTTGAATCCTTTAGACATTAACCTAAAATTGAACTAAGAAGTAATACAAGTAAAAATGATATTGTTAATTTTTAACATAATAATAATTACATAATTTTTAATAAGATAAATTAAATAATTTTTATTATAAATATTTATAAAAATAGTAAATTATTTTTAAAAGTATGAATTTTATTTTAAATAAATCGAAAATAAATAAAAATTTTAAATTTCAAGCTAACATTAAAAATTTGAAAGAAAATTTGGATAATTATAATTAATGATTTACTATGAATATTTTTATAAAAATTTCAAAAGAAAAATATTAAATTGAAGTTTAAGAATTTTTGTAATGTAAATTGAAGTTGAGGGATAACTGTGGTACACCCATACAAGTTAAGGGATGGCATGTGAAATTTAATCATAAATCTACAAATAGGCTATAACAAGTCATAGGTATTTTAATGAGTACTAAAATTAAAGTTCATGGATTTTAATAATACAATTTGAAGTTAGGAGATAGTATTGACGCAACCCCTATGTTGAGGGATTATCAATAAAATTGAACCTCTAAATTTGCCTCAAAAGGAAAACCATAGTGGAAAGTAACTTATGGGTGTGCTCATGTTACAAGAGTGATGAAAGTTATTTTTATAACATTCCAAGGCCAACAAGGGCGAGCATAAGGGCAGGCCTTGCTAGCAGCTTCCAGGCAAAGGGACAAAAATGAATTATCCCACATTGAAAAGGGAAGAATAAGTGAATTGATACATGCATTTTATATAGTTATTTGGGTTAAATTTCATAACCATTTTATTGATTTCTTAATTAATTTTAGTTGATTATAGTAGTTATTTAGTTACTTTTGAATAATTGTCAAATTTTGGACTAATTTATAATTTTACTTTTATTTTATAGATAAAAAGTATTTCTGAGGGACTAAAGAGTAATTGTGCAAGTGAGGAGTGGTTTCCAAGTTCAAAAGTACCAAAATGAAGCTTGAAAATTATCGAAATCTATACAACTTGCTGCACAGTCTGTGCAGTTTTTGTACAAAAATCATAAGTAATTTTGGACCTGTCGAAATCTACACAAGGGACTGCATAACCTATGCAGGTTGCTTGTGCAGCTTCACAGGAGAAATCTTGCTGTAACATGCTCACTTTAGCTAGTCCGTACAGTCTACTGTTCAGGCGACTAATGTCAGTCTGGACAGCTAGAATGTTTGAAATTATAATTAGACTAGAGTGGGGAGTTATAAAAAAAACCAAATAATGCTCATAAAAATCAAGAAAAATTTTTAGAAATGAAATACATTAAGATTAAACGAGCCGAAACCCCAGTGATGAGTAACCCAAAGAGGAAGTGACGGTGAAGGCCGTTAGCAACCCTAAACCCGGGGAAAACTTCATAAAATAATTTTTGGGACCTCAGGGAAGGATTATTGGGGTTCCCGTGACAATAGAATGTCAAGAAAATACAAGAAAAATTTAATCAATCAGTACACACAATTTTGGCTCGTTAAGCCAAACGGAGGGCATTTTGATCATTTCGTATTCAGAGATGATTTTTGACCAACTTGTCCATTTATGTAAGTGAATTATATGACATAAAATATAAACAAATATTGATGAAAAATTATTTAAAAATGAATAGGAAAGGAAAGGAAAGAAAAAGAAAGTAAATTAGATTTATTACCTAATGCTTATGTAGGCATGAGGTAATTAATTCCTTTGGCCAATCAAATTTATGAAACACAATTAAAATACATAAAAGAGGGCAAAAATCTGGAACAAACCAGTAGCCCTCTCCCTTCTTCAAAACGTCATCCATGCTCTCCCTCACTCCTCCATTAACAAGCTTCTAAACCTTCATTTTCCCTAGTTTTCTTTCAATAAAAAACCTAAGTGTCAACACGAAACATTGATATTCCATCTTGGTGAATATTTTGGGAGCAAAAAGAAGTGTAAAAGAAGAACTCTTGCAAGGTTGAAATTCACTCCATTAGAGATTAGTGACTAAACTTGATTTTTTTCTTTCAATTCATGTTGAAGGAGTAGTATTTGATGCAAATTTATAAGAAAATTGAGTAAACATCATGTGTATGTCTTGCTTAAAATTCTAGCAGTCTTGAACTTGGTTGAGTTTGAAAGATTTCTTAGAATTAAAATAATATTGTGATTGCCCTTAACACTAATATATTGATTAGGAAGGTGAAGTGCAAGTAATGCAACAATCTAGAATGGTGGAGCTAGGGTTTGGACTCAAATTGAGACTTGTTCATGTATTTGGTGAAAGAGAGTTTTAATGGTCAATTATTGACCATTTGGCTATGTGTGAATCAGAAATGAAGTGGTTTGTTTAGTGGAAATTGAAGTGAGTGAGGCTACCCTTGGTGACCTGCAGGACTGGGCATGAGTCCAGTAGGTTTGGACAGTAATAACTGGAGTTGTAGAGGTTCAATTGGTGCAAGGTCGATTGGACATGAAACTAGACACATAATGGCACAACTTTGGTGAAGAAACCATGCCTATAAAACCAAACCAAGTTGACCTAAAAATTGCCCTAATCCAGGTGACCTGCATTCTGCCTGGGCAAAATGACCAAATGAATAGTGTTTAGTCATTTGGCCATAACTCAGTGTAGAAATGTCAAATTGACCTGAAATTTTACCAACAACAAGCTGAGATATAAACCTACAACTTTCATGAAGAAACCTAACCCAAACTATGACCATAATATATTCAAAAAGTGACCTGCAGTCACTACTCAAAATACTGTAGATTTGGTTAGTCCAGAAAATCTGGAAAATTTGTAATCTGGCCAGTTGTGATTTTTGGGCCATAACTTGAGCTACAAAACTCCAAATAGAGTGATTCAAAAAAAATAAATATAACTAGACAAAATAAAAAACAACTTTCATGTTGACCACTTTGCCAAATTCCCACTATAAAAATGACTAATAGAACAGTAAATATAAATCTTGAAATCTGAAAATTTTGAACAATTAACATTAAGCTTAGAAATGGTATTGGCAACCAATACCAATAATTTTAGAATGCAAAATGTGGTGTGTTGAGAGTATTAAAACCAATGTACCTATTGTCCATGTAAAAGTCAACATTTTTGTTGACTAATGAATTGAATAGTAATACCTAAACTTGAATTTCAAGAATTGTATAATTTAAGAGTGTAACATGCCCTAGTACACCTAGCAAGATTGGTTTGGATAGGTTGGCATGCCAATAGGGTTCTGTTAGCAGTACTGCATATGGCTTCATGCCATTCTGTGTTTTATGGCCTCACGTGCCATTCTGTGACATAATAGCCTTTGGCTATGCTGATTGAGTTGTTATACTCAAGTTTTTATTCCTGATAATTATTACAGCCTATTAGCTGTTCTGTTGCACACTGAGAGACACAATGTGACCGATGGTGTGATGGTCCGAGGTACTAGTACCCAGTGTCAGTTTACTCGTTTATCCAGTCCAGTCGACTAGTAGGGGTTACTCGGGCAATAATAATAAATCTTATCAAATTTTAATCGAATAATACTGCAATAAATATCAGAAATTAAGTCTACCAAAGAAGTAAACATACATTCTGCATATTTACTCCATTTTAGTTATTTTATTTTATAGTCACTGTCGACACCATATTTTGGCCGATCCCCGAAATCAACAGACTTTGAAATCGATCCCCAGCACCAAGTCTCCATGTCGCTCACTTCATTATTGATCTCTCTTCAAAGAGACCAAACCAACACCAAGTCTCCAAGTCGTTTAATTCATTACTGATCTCTCAAACCAATTATCGAGTCACTTCGCCAGCCGATCACATTTCCAACCTCCATTTTATAAATATGGTGGATAATCGTTAAATGAAGTTAAGGTTTCAATCCGGTTCGATCTCCGTTGTGAATAATTGTTTAATAAAATTAAGGTTTTAATCCGACTTAATGTTACTTTCGATCTTAAGTGTCCAAATCAGGTTTCCAATTTCAATAATCTTAAGTCCCGTGCGGTGTTTGTTCCCCGCCGATCTCATGCTTACAATGTTTTTCTGACCTCTTATACTTAGATTAATAATCACTTTTAAGTTTGATGTTCTAATTGGTTCAGACAGTCAGGTGTTTGTACAAGTTAGATACTTTCCGATCACATCCAGTAATTGAACAAAAGAGAGAATTTCATTTCATTTCAAAATAAAATACAAGTCATTCGGCTGGAGGATCACCCCCAGCCTGTTCTACATTTCGCTCACCCTCTTTATCTCCCTCAGCTTCCTCCTCGCTCTCCTCTTCGTCTTGGGGAGCTAAATCCACCATCCAGGAAAAGTCTTCCTCGGGATAATGCTTCTTGAGCTCAGCCAAAAGGTCCCCGTGGGCATTCACATAAGCAACGGCCTCCCTCGTCACTGTCTCTTCTTCTTTCGCTCTAAGTTCTTCAGTGAGGCGAGCGACATCAGCAGCTTGGAGCGCCTGAGCTTCTTTAAGAACATGAGCCTGCTTGGCCAATTTATCTTCATAGAATTTCATCCGCCCCTCAATTTCGGCTATATATTCCCGGGCGGATGAAAGTTGAGCTCGGGCGGAAGCCTCTTCCTGACCCACCTTTTGGATCTCCTACTTTAAATGATGAGCCTTTTCCCGGATGATATGTTGGTTCACCAAACTCTCCACGCTCAGGCTCATAGTCTGGGTTAAGATATCGTCGAGACTGTTCGGGGTCAGCCTATTGTGATCGTCCTGAAGGCAGATGGAGGCCCCTAAAACCTTAGCCAAACCCGGATTCTCTCAAACAGTTCGGTTCTTCTCCAGGGAGTGAATCAGGACTTGAGCGCCGTGGGAAAGGGTCCTTGTAGGAGGTTGGGAAGGACCCCCTTCTGCACTCGGAGCAACCATTGGAGGTGGCAGTTCTTCTTGTCTAGGAGGAGACCAGATCACTTCTATTTCAGGAATCGGCGGTCCCGAGGGTCAGGACGAGCCTCCCTGCATCTCCTCTGGATAGTGCCTTAGCGTCTGAGAGGCCTCAGCGCGCTTCATCTCCCGCACTTTTCTGGAGACCTCTCTCTTCCACTTTCGGCTCTCTTTGGAGGCCTCGCAGCTCGCCATGCCTGCACAAAGAAAAGTCAGTGAGTTCGCTAAGGCTCGGATATCAGAGATATAGAAAGTACCGAAGCTGAGGTCAGAGAGCTGAAGCCCGTGTTCTTCCCCGGTAACTAGCCGCATCATCCAGTGATGCAGTTAGGCCGTCACCGCATCTAGACAGGAGAACTTCTGATTGGCTGCCTGATCCTTTAACTCCATCACCATTGCACCCTCTTCCCTACTCAGGGTGATGTGTTTTGGAAGTGATGGGCCCAGATGCATCCAGCTGCGTGGAAAACCCTCAAAACCATTCGAAATCTTGCTCCTCAAGATAAAGAAGCAATTCTTCCAATTCTTTAGTGAGGAGGGCAGATCAGTAAATAGCCCACAATGCGGTTTCGCCTGAAAGAACCACTACTCGTCGTCCTTTCGACGAGTTAGCCTATGTAGCTCGGCAAATACCTTCGCTGTAGGAATGAGTCCCTTAGCTCGGCAGAGGCCTCTGAAGGCTACCAGGATCCGCCATGAGTTCGGATTTACTTGGGCTATACATACTTGGTGGAGTTTCAGAACTACCTTGAAGAAGTCATCAAGAGGAAACCGCAGGCCGGCTTGTTATCATTCATCAATGTTATCGTTCGTCAACTCTCATGAGGATAGGAGAGGTCATCATCAATGTTATCGTTCGGAACCGAGCCGCTGTCGAGACATCCGATGTGGTGAGGAGCCAAGTGAACTTCGAAGGGCAGTCACCAATGATAAGAGGGAAATTAGCAGTCTTCTCGCCCAAAATCGGTTCGCCGATTATATCGGTCGACTGACTCGAGATGAACACGATCGATATTCTCGATCCAGGTCGGTAAATTAGTCTGGTTCTCTCACTGTCATCAGAGGTAGCCATCGTGATTTTCTGATCACCGGGGTCATAAATTTTCAGTCGATGAACAATGTGAACAATCGGAAAAAGATCAAAAGTAGCTGCCATGGCCGGGATTGTTGCAGGAGCGGTTAGAACAGGAAAAGCGAGAAGCATAAAGTGGAGAAAATGAAATGCGAAAAGGATGTCCCGTTGAAGGTATATATATAGAGAAGGTCTGAGCATTTATTGCTAGTGGAAAACGAAGCGGATGCCTCGGTAACCGAAGGAATAAATGCTTTGACTGAACCAGCTCGGATAGAAGAGAAGATTCTGGAATGGGATAGATCGGGAGAGGGGCCCGACATGAGAAATCGGAAAAAGATCGTATTAGGAAGATCGAAAGGGATGGGAGATCGGAAAGCAAAGAGAGAATAAGACAACTTCTAATAACTGTCATCATAATCAGAGCCGAGGTAGTTAAAGCGTTGCAGAAGAGATCAAATCTCCACCGCACGCCTCATTTGCAGAATCGCCCATATTACTGACAGGTTGCCAGAATGTATCATGACAGTCCTGTACATCTCAATCTCCATCGTTGATCTTACTTGCAAGGACAGGTCTGGAGCCATTGGATCAAAGAGAAGACGACAAGATCGGCGCTTTTTTTTTCCAGCCCTCGGATCTCCCTTGACAAGAAGATTTGAGCCGTTAGATTAGAAAAGAGAAAAGGCAAATATTCTGAATAAGATCTCGACCGTCCATTTTAATTCTCTTCAATTTTCAGGCGTCAGATCGTGTCCTTTAAAATCCAAACCTTCCATCTCCCTCAAAGGAAATTCTGACCCTTCATCGGGAGCCCCTGGTCCCTATAAATACCTGCATGAAACTGTTAAAAAAAAGAACAAAAAAGGAGTGGTGATTATAGTGGAAAAGCTCTGAAAATTGATTCAGTTTTGCTACTCTACTATTTTTAATCTTTCAAAATAGAAAAAACTTCAGAAACCAGTTTTCTAAAGTATTTTCTTTGAAGGAGTGTTGGACACTAAAACTTTTTATTTTCAGTTTGTTTATTACTCCGCGATACCCTCTCTTAGTTTCAGTTCTGTTTTCATCATCTTTATATCCACTCTTATTTTCCAAGCTCAATCTCATTCAAACCCGGTTATTGTCATTTCGGCTCGACTGTATTTTAACTTGGTACTCTTTATTTCAAGGCAAGCATTAGTCCCCAGACTGCTAGCACGCAGCTCTGCTGTATTTGTGACTCTATAGTTAGTTCAGTGGATTCAACTCCCTACTGGTGAGTGTTTAGGCCGTTGTTTTACCAAGTGCTCATTTTTTTTTATATTTATGCTCATAATTTTCGTTAAGTTTATGTTATGTTAAAGACCCTACGAAGGTGGTTATTATCTTGAGTTTACCTTTTGTTCATCCGTTCATGTTATTTACTTTTTTTTAGCCTTTATTACCTTCAAATGTAGGTGTTCTGATCCTGAGTAACGTATAGGTAGTTTAATAAAATGTTGGTAGCTATATCTTAACACGAGAATTTCTTTAAAATAATAAAAGTTTGGATAATAAATCAGAAGAAAATTATGAAATCAAACCACTACGCTAGCTCAGGAGATAACTTGGTATAGTGGGGATCGAGGTAAGATCGGATCCCCGACTAGTAAACGGAAGAGATCGGATATTGCCTGTCAAAAGGTATTGGTAAGACAATCACATAGGAGATTGGTAACAAATTTAGTCTGTATCCCCTACCTAGTTATAAGGTACCAATGGATTAAGAGAAGCCTTGTTCGGGCTCTCAGCGTCTTCGGATGTCAAAACCCTTAGTCTAAGGTCTTTATGACATATGATCGCAATTAAATCTCAAAAGGTCAGGGGAGAGTTCTTACCCGATCCTCATTTAAATGGAAAGAGATCGGAAGAGAGTTCTTATCCGATACTCAATCAAAATTTTAATAAAATATTTAAGAGATCGGAGGAGAGTTCTTATCCGATTCTCAATCAAAATTTTAATAAATATTTAAGAGATCGGAGGAGAGTTCTTATCCGGTTCTCAATCAAAAATTTTCATAAATATTTAAGAGATTGGAGGAGAGTTTTTATCCGATTCTCAAATAAAATTTTAATAAATATTTAAGAGATCGGAGGAGAGTTCTTATCCGATTCTTAATAAAAAATTTTCATAAATATTTAAGAGATCGGAGGAGAGTTCTTATCCGATTGTCAAATCAAATTTTAATAAATATGCAAAGATAGGAGGAGAGTTCTTATCCGAGATTCCCCGCTCAAACTTTAAGCAAATTATTCCTAGAGATCGGGAGAGGTTTTTACCCTGGGTTCCCTCAAATTCAAATTAAAATAACACATTACACAAAGTGATCCCCTAAACCAAAACTGCTACATTAACTCACTAAGGGTTGTCTCATGTACTTATGTATCTGGGTAACCCGAATTAGTGAAAAATCAAACTTTCTCTTTTATCTAAGGGATTAACATCGTCATTCTAACCCCCCTAACTTCCAATTTTATTTTGTAAGGAGCATAATATTAAATCTGTTTACCCTCATAGAGGGACGAGGCGGGGTGCCTAACACCTTCCCCGCCCGTATATGGACCCTGAACCTAGAATCTCTGTTATGAAGTGGTTTCTTTTAATTTACCCTTTTTTGTGCAAATGGATTTCTTTAATTTCCCTCAAAATTAAAGTGGCGACTCCTCACTCTTTCCCACTTCGGTGAGTGTTCGTCCAAGCGACCGCAAAACACCTTGTGACAGCTTGGCGACTCCACTGGGGATTTGATTAACCCCGGTCCAGTGGTCCAAAAGCAGATTTAATTTTATGATCAAACCGTAGTTAGGTGGGCTTAGTTTACAAAATTCCATATGTTAATTATTGTTATTTTTGCTAACCGTTTTGCTTGTCTTGATTGTCTTATCCCCCACAGCACTCTCCGTCTAAAAAAGGAAAAAGGAAAAATTCCCCCATACTGGGAAGAGGTAAAGGTGTCCTTTCACACACTGAACACTCACACAATGTCCTCACACACTCTAGCCTATACCCGGGCTTTCTTACCCTTTTAAGAAATAGGAGGGAGTCATGTAGCGGTACCCGTGGGTTTTACCCCGTTAGTATCCGTGAAGGCTTCTGCTCAGATTGAAACTCATTCTATTTACTGTGATACCCATGGAACTCTCCTGTTAGTATCATGGGGATAGAATGGGGCTCTACTGTTTGCAGTAGGGGCAGTCTGGGAACCTATGGCTTTTATAAAATTAGACCTTGAGCTAAACTATCACAATAGCTAGAAGCCATAGCAAACTACCTCATAAGATAGAACTACCTCATAAGATAGCACCTATCCGGTACCAGGATTCTCCCTATTTTAGGACAAAAGGGATATACTTGCTCTTACCCTACCCTATTTATGTTTTCTTATGTTCTTATTTTTGTGGGTAATCTTGGGTCATACTGTTAGGAGGATCTACACATTTTCCTACCTTGACAAATGTGTAAGTGTTACCCCCCCCCCCCCCAACAGTATAATTCAAAATTACCTGAATTTATCCTGCTAACAAGTTTCCTCCACAGGCATCACTGAGTTAGGATCTGTAAAAGAATAAGCATCATTTTTAACATGGCATCTTTGAGTCAGTCGGCAGAAGAAGTTACTAGACAAGAACAAAATGCTAAACCGTGGTCCATACCGCCTCATAGTTCAGTGCCCCTACAAAGTGATGTCACCAAGGCAGATACTAGCCCGCTGCCTCCATTGGACCTAAGTAAGGTTGAGGTCAGAATGACCGGTCTCGAGGGTCTATCTAGTAGTTGGAGATCGCTTCCCGATCATATCAAGGCAAAGTTTGAGGAAAGATACGGGAGGATTGCGACCCTGATACGAGTCAAAGTCCAAGTTTCGGCATTAAAAGCCATGCTGTCAGTTTGGAACCCCAAGTATGGAGTATTCTCCTTCAATGACATCGATACAACCCCCACTATGGAAGAATATCAAGCACTGCTAGAAATTCCTTATGTGGTGCAGAATCGGATCTACCTACACCTCGAGCATAGGCAGACCTGGAAACAGTTCGCACATATGTTGGGGATTCCCCCGGAAGAGGCAAATGCAAGAGAAACTGTCTAAGGAAACACGCATGGATGGTATTGGACTTACCTCAAGAAGTGGTTGGATCAATACATCCTGGATAAACAATGGGAGCAAGCTTTATTGATACTAGCTTTGGGGATCTATGGCCTGATCCTGTTCCCTGGGCCTTCGGGAATTATAACCTGCAGTGTAACGGAAATGTTTTGGGCTATAGAAAAACAGAAGATCAACCCAATACCAGCAATCCTTGCAGAGACTTTATTGACTCTTACTTACTGCAGACAACAAGGCAAGAGATCCCTTAAGTGCTATTCTCAATTGTTACACCTCTGGATCATCAGTCACATGTGTCTTGTGGAGACAAAAGGGTTAACTTGGTATCTTGACCAGCCTCTTATTGAGAAAATGACCAAATTAGTAATCAGCCCAAAGGACGAGCTGAAGTGGCAAGAACGGATTCTGAGCTTCAACAGCCATGATTACTGTTGGAAGAAATTGTGGACATCGGGTCAACCTATTTTGTTCAGCACAGGGGGTAATCATTCAGTTTCTCTAATCGAAGTGACCGGATACACAAGTTACATCCCAGCATTGGTGATGAGGCAGTTCGGTTCAACCCAACCCATAATCAGTATTGAAGAATACCATCAGGGTCACTACTATCATGAGCTCGATAATGAAGAAGAATTGAAAATAGCTCACAAATCCTGGGAAAATATCACTATGACGGAAAGGTCATCTAAAGGTCCGACCATCACGGGCGACTATCTTAAATGGAGAGCCAGCAGGGATCAAGGTCACCTAACTGCTGATTCAACCAAACTCGAAGGCAGTGGCCCCCGTCAAAACATCCTTTCAGAAGAAGCTACCGCTCATTTGGCCGACTCTCTACAAAAGGCGAATACCGAAAAATTTGCAATTACAAGAACGAATAAAACAATTAGAGGACCAACAGCAGATCCTCAAAAGAAAAGTAAGAAGGCTCAGGGAAGAGGCAATGATCGAAAAGATAGGCTTTGAAGAGCAAGAAACACGATGGGAAACGAAAAAGAGCTCTCTCTAAGCTACAATGAGAGAGGCAGAAGTCCGGAATAGCAGGCTCCAAGAGAAAGTAAAATACCAAGAGATACTCATGGAAGAATACAAACAAGAGGGGAAAAAGACGAAGCTTGAACTAAAGGAGCAAGCACAGCTTATCAATGATATTTTAAAAGAATGTGTTAAAGAAAGAAAGGAAAAAGAAAGATAAGCTACTCTCTATCAAAAGCTAAGAGAAAATGTTGACCAGCTGGAGAGAATGATAGCACAAGGGAAACAAGAACTCTTGCCGGAATCCAAGTATGCCATGAAGGCGTTCAACCCCGCCAGACAAGAAGAAAGGCTTTATGAGTATCTCAAAAAGTGTCATTACATTATAAAGAGTCTTCCTAAGCCCAAGCCAATGTAAAGAGTGCTATGTATGAACTATTCGATTAATGAAATAACTTTGGGCCATTGTTTAGCAAAATTGTGAATGAATAGTATGACTCCCATAGGAACCACCCTCGCTAGGGTTATGTGAAAAGTTGGATGCTCCATATGGACAAGTATCATAGATACACATTCAATCCAGTCATTCACCGTCAAATTATCGAACGATGCCATTGATGCAATTATTCTTCTGCAGATTTCATTCCCGGCTCTCAGATGCCACCGTATCCTTTGTCCAAACTAGGACTCTTTTAATTTTTAACAAAATTCAAAATTCACTAAAAGATTTTTTTTACTCCCCACAGAAAATCGACATTGCTTCAGGCAAAGCAAGTCTGACCAGACACGCAGTTCAACCAAGACAAGTGTACTTAACAAGGTCACGAACAAGAAGGCTAATGGAAGACCAGGAACAAGTCCAAAACCTACAAGGACAAGTGTCCGAATTGAAAGACCAAGTCTCAGAGCTGATGAGACTAACGAGGGAAATGTTCCAAAATAAGCTGCATCAGAGCCCAACTTACCACTACCTCCCCCACCTCCTACAATAGTTGATTCTCATCATGCTTTAACCTCTTTCACCTTCCAGCCACCTATCCTGGATCCGACAATCACTGTCAATCCGGCTCCCCTGAATAATGATCCACCCTTCTCCTATTACCCGGCTGTCCCAAATGCTGAGCCATACCCATCAATCCTGATCCCTGCGGTTCATTCTGCCCCTCATTTCCCAACTGGGGGAATATCTCATGCAGTAGGAGGAGAAAATAAGATAAGAGAAAATGAGAAGTTGTTCGCTCTAAAAGAGAGATTAAGAGCAATAGAGGGCCTAAACATGTATGGTTCAGTTGATGTAGCATCATTAAGACTGGTGCCAGATGTGGTGGTGCCACCCAAGTTCAAAATCCCGGACTTTGACAAATACACCGGGAATTCAGATCCCCGCATTCACCTGGCCACTTATATTACCAAAATTTCTGCCCTGACAGAGGACGATCGACTCCTAGTCCACTTCTTCCACGAGAGTCTCTCCGGGGTAGCCCTAAGATGGTGTATTCAGTTGGACAGGAGCAAATTGTGCTTTTGGAAAGATTTGGCTGACGCTTTCCTGAAACAATATAAGTTCAACTGTGACATCGCCCCCACAAGGAGAGACCTCCAAAGCCTGGTGCAGAGAGACAGAGAAAGTTTCAAAGAATATGCTCAGAGGTGGAGAGAGAAAGCAGCAGAAGTATATCCTCCAGTGACTGACAATGAGCTTTGCTCCCTGTTCATTAAAACGTTGAAGGCTCTTTATTTCAATCTAATTATTGGAAATACCTCCAACAGCTTCTCGGACATCATCCAAGTTCGTGAGAGAATCGAAGCTAACTTCAGGTTAGGACGGCTACAGGAAATGATTGAGAATCCTGCGAAGAAGACTGCCAATTTTGGCAAAAAGAAAGAGGGTGATGTGCATTCCATCACCCAACAGAACAATCACTCCCCATTTCTCCAGAATAATTACCGGCCATATCCTCCCCCTCATGGCCCAACAATTGCTAATATTCCATTCCCTTTCCCAAATTATCCTCATCCACGCCCACAGTATCCACCACCAACAACTTACCAGCCTAGACCACCTCCTTAACCTACTCAAACAAAACCTCTCTAAAGTAACCCAAGACCACAGAGAAATCCTGATCCACCCCTTCCCCTCCCACTCAGCGAAATATACCGATACCTTGTCGATATAAATCAGATAGTGCCGATCCCCCTTGACCCAATTCAGCCACCATATCCCAGGTGGTATGATGCCAGTGCCCAGTGTGAGTATCATGGAGGGGCACAAGGGCACTCAACCGATAATTGCGGGGCACTCAGGGGAAGGGTGCACGCTCTAATCAGAAATGGGTGGTTAAAAATCGAAGGGAATGGCTCCCTTCCCAATGTCACCTCAAACCCATTGCCCAATCATGGTACGGGCAATGGCATGAATATGATAGACTCAAGAGAAGAAGGGTCAGTTTTGAAGGTAGATCAACTAATTCCTCACTTTGAGGAGATTTTTACTATGGCAGTGAGGGAAGGTTACCTCTACTCTCAAACACCAGAGCCTGAAAATAATGCGGGATGCCCTTATCACGGAGGAACAGCAAACCATGAGCTGCAAAATTGTGGGGAGTTCAAACAAGAAGTCTAGAACTTACTGTCCCTCAAAGTCTTAAGATGCCAAGCAAGGTCGAAAATGGACGACGGAGTAAATACAGCTCGGTTCGGCCAAAATGCCTCCACCTCTAATCACAGAATCACCTTCTCTACACCAGCATCATCACCACCAGTAATAATCATCCGAACCCCACCCCAGCTCCCAGTCGCAAACACTCGTGCTGTGCCCTGGAACTATGATTTTTAATTCTTCACCCAAGGAGCATCGAGCAGTACACTAGCTCCTAGCCTTGCCTCACCCTCAGTACCCCCTAAACCATGCTTCGCTCCTCATAAACACTTCAAAATGACTTACGCCGGACCTTCTGGTAATGCTACTCCCCAATCAAAACCCCAGCCCGTCGCTACCACAAAATCCTCCCCACTTGAACAAGAGGTTGAGTTTATAACCCAAAGTGGGAGATGTTACGGGAATGAAGAGAAGGAAAAGAAGAGAGGGAAAGTAAAAATGGGAGAGCCACGAGAGAATACGAAAGAGGAGGTTGAAGAAGTAGAGAGGAAAGAACCTATAGAACCAAAAGGAGAGGAGGAGCTTTTGCTTCAAATAATGAAGCAAAGTGAGTATGACGTTGTTGAGCAGTTAAGGAAGACACCTGCTCGAATTTCACTGCTGTCACTGATTTTGAGCTCAGAAGTGCATCGCCAAGCTTTGCAGAAGATTTTGGGTTAGACTTTCGTTAACCCCGATATCACACCGGGGCAATTCGAGAAGATAGTGGGATAAATTCAGGCATCCAGTTTTGTCACTTTTTCAGAAGAAGAGATAGACCCTGCAGGCTTAAAGCACACTAAAGCTCTGCATGTGACAGTAAAATGTAAAGGTTGCATAGTTGCCAAGGTCCTCATTGACAATGGATCTGCGCTCAATGTTTTGCCTAATGCCACCTTGGCTAGGTTACCAGTCGATCGGTCAAACATACGTCAAAGTGCTATGGTGGTAAGAGCTTTTAACGGCATAAGGAGAGAGGTACTGGGAGACATTGACTTGCCACTCCAAATCGGCGCATGCACTTTCAACGTCACGTTCCAAGTAATGAACATTGAACCAGAATACACTATGTTGCTAGGGAGGCCTTGGATCCATTCAGCAAATGTCGTACCTTCAACCCTGCATCAGAAAGTTAAGTACATCACGGACGGCAGGATCATCACTGTAAAGGGGGAGGAGGCCATGCTGGTCACCAAGCCGCAATCACTTCCTTATGTGGAAGCAGCTGAGGAATCATTGGAAAGCTCTTTCCAGGCTCTTGAATTACAAGAAACCACCTCAAGAAATGAAGGGGCTACGGCTATGGTAGCAAAGGTGATGCTGAAGAACGGATATGAGATAGGCAAGGGGTTAGGCGCTACATTACAGGGGATTGTCGAACCTATACCAGTTATCCAAAAAGTTGGCCGTTGTGGTTTGGGTTATGAGGAAGACGCCCTCATGGATGGACGATTCTAGATGAGAAGTATGCTTCGGGATCAGAGATTTGATCAGAAAATCAGGAAAATGAAGGTAGTCCCGAAAATCACGGAGGTCTTCACCAAGTCGGTAATTGAAAATCCAGTGGAAGCTGAAGAATCACCCGATGAACCATCCATTGATGTCATCCATCTCGACTCCTTGTATGAAGCCCTGATCTCGCCAATAGCTGAAGGGCAAGAACTGGACAACTAGACAGCAGAGGACATCCCTGTACTCAATTTCGAGACCATCCATCAATTAACATCTAATAATTCAATAGACTCAAAAATTCCTCTGGTTAATTTTGAAATCCCCATGACTGCCATTACTTCAAGTGATTTTGAGGAGGAACTCGCAGAAGAAAGGGATGAGAGAGATGAACCTTCCCTAGTGCCTTGTGGGGACGAAACGTACACCATAAATCTAGGAATGGAAGAAATAAAAAGAGAACTTAAGGTTGTGGAGAGTGGAGAATTAGAAGATATGGTCAGTTTGCTCAAACAATTCTTGGATGTATTTTCATGGAGCTATGATGATATGACCGGCTTAGACCCCCAGATTGTGACGCACAAAATTCCCTTAATTCTCAGGACGATCCTAGTAAAGCAGAAACTAAGAAGAATGAACCCTGACACGCTACTCAAAGTTAGGGATGAAGTCAAAAAGCAGTATGATGCTGGGTTTCTGGAAGTAGTCAAATATCCTCAATGGATAGCTAACGTTGTGTTTAACTCCCTACAGGTGAGTGTTTAGACCGTTATTTTACCAAGCACTCGTTTTTTTTTTTATATTTATGCTCGTAATTTTCGTCAAGTTTATGTTATGTTAAAGACCCCACGAAGGTGGTTATTATCTTGAGTTTACCTTTTGTTAATCCGTTCATGTTATTTACTTTTTTTTAGCCTTTATTACCTTCAAATGTAGGTGTTCTGATCCCGAGTAACGTATAGTTAGTTTAATAAAATGTTGGTAGCTGCATCTTAACATGAGAATTTCTTTAAAATAATAAAAGTTTGGATAATAAATCAGAAGAAAATTATGAAGTCAAATCACTAGACTAGCTCAGGAGATAACTTGGTATAGTGGGGATCGAGGTAAGATCGGATCCCCGACTAGTAAACAGAAGAGATCGGATATTGCCTATCAAAAGGTATTAGTAAGACAATCACATAGGAGATCGGTAACAAATTTAGTCTGTATCCCCTACCTAGTTATAAGGTACCAACGGATTAAGAAAAGCCTTGTTCGGGCTCTCAGCGTCTTCGGATGTCAGAACCCTTAGTCTAAGGTCTTTATAACATATAATCGCAATTAAATCTCAAAAGGTCAGGGGAGAGTTCTTACCCGATCCTCATTTAAACGAAAAGAGATCGGAGAAGAGTTCTTATCTGATTCTCAATCAAAATTTTAATAAAATATTTAAGAGATCGGAGGAGAGTTCTTATCCGATTCTCAATCAAAATTTTAATAAATATTTAAGAGATCGGAGGAGAGTTCTTATCCGGTTCTCAATAAAAAATTTTCATAAATATTTAAGAGATCGGAGGAGAGTTCTTATCTGATTCTCAAATAAAATTTTAATAAATATTTAAGAGATCGGAGGAGAGTTCATATCCGATTCTCAATAAAAAATTTTCATAAATATTTAAGAGTTCAGAGGAGAGTTCTTATCCGATTCTCAAATCAAATTTTAATAAATATGCGAAGATCGGAGGAGAGTTCTGATCCGAGATTCCCCGCTCAAACTTTAAGCAAATTATTCCTAGAGATCAGGAGAGGTTTTTACCCTGGGTTCCCTCGAATTCAAACTAAAATAACACATTACGCAAAGTGATCCCCCAAACCAAAATCACTACATCAACTCACTAAGGGTTGTCTCATGTACTTATGTATCTGGGTAACCCGAATTAGTGAAAAATCAAATTTTCTCTTTTATCTAAGGGATTAACATCGTCATTCTAACCCCCCTAACTTCCGATTTTATTTTGTAAGGAGCATAATGTTAAATCTGTTTACCCTCATAGAGGGACGAGGCGGGGTGCCTAACACCTTCCCCGCCCGTATATGGACCCCAAACCTAGAATATCTGTTTCGAAGTGGTTTTTTTTAATTTACCCTTTTTTGTGCAAATGGTTTTCTTTAATTTCCCTCAAAATTAAAGTGGCGACTCCTCACTCTTTCCCACTTCGGTGAGTGTTCGTCCAGGCGATCGCAAAACACCTTGCGACAGTCACCACTAAGCAGAATTGCTTAGCGCGTCGCTTTTGCCACGCGCAGGTACTAGAGACAGTTGGGGAGCCCAGCAGACATCAGACCGGGTGAACTTTCAGAGCTGTATACTGAGTCCAGAGTCACCTCACATCTGTAGTGCACTTGGTAGGACATTAGGACTTTGGGTGGCATTTTGTATTTTGCATTTTATATTAGTCTTGATTGTAATTACAAACTCTTGAACTTATGTGATAATGTAAAGATATGAAATTTCATGTTATTGAAATTTTCTGTATATTATGTTAAAAAATGAAATGTTGAGAAATATTCATGAATGTGCTTCAAGTGATGATGTGAATAAAAAAAATTCTGAAAATAGTGTTGAGATTTTGAGATTGAGTTGAGATGTGTGTATAATGGAGTTTTGGATTTGAAAATTTTATTGGAAGTGTCTTTTAAACAAGTTTAGAAGAACTGTTTTTCCAATTTATAGTCGGCACTCTGCCGGATTTTCTATAAAATTTGCGGAAAAATTCAAATTAATCAAAATTGTAAATTAATGAATTAAAAAGGGTAAATTGTAATGGAAATGTGAATTGGTGCTCCGGCACATTGTGTGGTATATCTTGCTCGGCTACACTGTAGACAGGTAAGGGGTGTCACACTTGCACTTGGCGAAACTTGCACAAGATATTGCACAACTTGTGCACTTCCACGCTTACCTTATGCAGCTTCACAGAATGAATTTTCAAACTGCCGAAACTTGCATAACGTATTGTGCAGCTAGTGCAGGTCCCTTATGCACCTTCACAGAGAACTTCTAAAATTGTCAAAACTTGTACAACATGCTGCATAGCCTATGCAGTTTGGTTGTTCACCTTCACGGAAGACCTCCAAATATGTCGAAACCTGTACAGGCAACCCGCACAGCCTGTGCACCTTCACGAGAAGCCTTTAGAGACTGTCAAATGAGCATAAGATCCTGCATATCCACTTACACAGCCTGTGCACATCTTCATTAATTGGCTGGAAAGGAGATTTTCTCATGTGAACAATAACCTCACACACTCCTTTTTTAGGGCTTTTGTCAGAGAATATAAAAGCCACACTTGCCTCATTTTGCTGGAAGGAGAAAATACAGAGAAAAGGAGAAAAAGGAGAGTAGCAGCCGACACTTCCATTTTTTTGGACTAGAATTCAGCTTCTTTTTCTCTTCTTCCCATTTTTCTATACTACGTCTATCAGGTTTCTTCAGTTTTATTTTATTTTCATTTTACTTAGAATTTCTTGTACTAAACATGGATAGTGAGTAGTTTTTTTAATATTCTGGAGTTGGGTATGTAATATTTAAGATATTTTGTGGATTTGAGTTGATTTATCCAGATTTTATGGTTATTATAAGGTTTTATTCATTTCTTATGTGCCTAATGACATGCTTAGTGTAAGATCCCATTAAGTATAGTTCTTAATCTTTGGTTGAAGCATTGAAAGGGAAAAACCTAGTGATAGATAATCAAAAAATTAGAGTTAATTAACTTAGATTTAGAAATAGACTAAGGATTAAAAGGATTAATAGATTGATTAAAGCATCTAATGGAATTTTAACTCCACAAAAGTATGATTGAGTTAATTAAGACACTTTTTGTCTTACTCGAAAGAATATTCAAAGGATTTAAGAATTAGTATTTAAAGGATTTAAGAATTAATCTTCTTGAAACCTATAATTTTTATATGTTTGGATAACCAATTTAAAATCCCAAAATAGCTTAAATATGAAACTCAAAATTCTGGAATCATTCTTTTTATTATTGTTAATTGTTAATTGATTTTAATTACTTATTACTTTAATTTTTGCCATATTTCATTTTGCTACATTTATTTCTTACAATTTAGTGATACTTGTCATTCAATTAATTTCTTTGTTTAATTTGCACACACACACACACACACACACACACACACACACACACATATATATATATATATATATATATATATATATATATATATATATATATATATATATATATATTTTACATTTCCAAATTCTTCAATTAATTACTTATAGTCTAAATTTGGTTTAGATTAGTAAACTTTTATATCAAAAATGCAATCATTAACACAACTCTTCGAGGGAACGATATCTTTATCTATATTACTTGAACGACCAATGCACTTACAGTTGGGCCACACCATGAATGCAAGCATATAGACGACTTACCTAATTGCATAAAGCACTTTGGCCTTGATGACAGCATGACACAAGCAACAAATTTGTGAGGTCTAAATAAGCTAAAGCAAATAATATTATATAGTTGGGCTAGAACCTTGTCTTTTATACCTCGTTATCAATTAAGAAGATATTGATAGAGAAAGACTCTTACAACTAATAGGCTTTTCTCTCTCTAAAAGTTTCAAGTCTATAGTTTCTTTATCGTA
The DNA here is from genome assembly GCF_030052815.1 of Hevea brasiliensis. Lineage (NCBI taxonomy): Eukaryota > Viridiplantae > Streptophyta > Magnoliopsida > Malpighiales > Euphorbiaceae > Hevea > Hevea brasiliensis. The sequence goes on along the minus strand of NC_079509.1, from coordinate 20,418,752 downwards.
GTTTCAAGATCTTGACAACATTTTTAACCTAATTTATTAAAATTTTTATATCCATATTCCAAATGTTACTTCACCATTTAGAGACCCATTCTCAAGTAATTTTTTAACCTTCTCAACTATATAAAGGAAAACCAAAATGAATTACACAATACAAGTTCAAAACTCAATCACTAACTGATGCAAACTCTAGAGGACTTTACCTTTAAACTCGCAATTAATTTAGTGTATTCTCAATATTACTCTAAAATAGGTTCAAATACTAAAGACTTACTTGACTCAATACCAACTTGTGGTGGAAAACCAAGCAAAATCAAGATGTCTTCTAATGACTAAACTTGACCCAACATTAATAAGTGATAGAAAACCAATAATAAATCAATAGAACATCAAGGATTCACAACCCAATACCAACACTGTGGTAGAAAATTATGAATAACAAATTAGAACTTAACAAGTGGATTAGTCCTACTAAGAGTGTAAATGTAGTTTATACAAGAACCAAAAAGATAATCATCTCTCTCAAAATCACAATGGGTAAATGATAATAATATCTGAAATCCAAATCTCCTAAAAGAGGAAGAAAAATACATATTTATAGTGGTGACTGCCTAAACCCTATTAAGCATTACTAAAACCTTAAAATATAAGAGAAATACAAAAGAAAGCCAATCAAATTCATCAATCAAAACTAAAACCTTAAAGTATAGGAGAAATACAAAAGAAAGCCAATCAAATTCATCAATCAAAACATCTCACGGCCAGCCATGTGATTCTCACACGCTACCATGTGCTTATATGCATCTCACATATCACATCTTATCCCTCTATAAGGCATAAAATGATCCCGTAGAATACCTAATGAACTATCGAACTTCACCTACCGATAACTCATTAAGTACCCTAAAAGGGATTTTAAAATAATTTTCTTATTTTTGATAAGTGGTGAGCATTTTCTAATAAGTATTTAAAACATTTAGTTAAAATTAAAACTAGTTAATATTTTTAGTCCATTTTATTTTTCCGCAAATTTTATAAAAATTTTGGCAGAGTTCTATCTGTATTTTGAGAAAACAGTTCTTCAAATACCTGTAAAAAGCAGTTCTAAAAATTTTTCTCAACTACTACTTCAAATTCTCAATCAATCTCAAATCTCAAGATTCCACAATCAACATTTCTCAATTTTCAAAATTCAATAATCCTCAAAATACTAGCAATTCATCTCATTCAAATTAAATAAAATAGTTCTACTCATATTTCATTTGAGACAAAACAATTTATATATATACATCATTACAAAATTTATATCAAAGGAAATTCAAACTAAATTTTTATTACAAACTTCATACAAACTTTGTATAAGTTGCGCAAGACCCATTTTACATGTCCATATATTTATGTGTAATACATACATCAAAAGAAATATTTACAGTTAAGGTATAAATTATACCCGATGACTTCAAGCTGATAGCTCCTCACACCTCAGCAGCTCAGTCTGCTGCTCCTCTAGTCTCTATATCTCATGACAAAGAATAAAGCTATCGCTGAGTACTAGGACTCAGTGGTGCACAACATACTAAAATAATCTTTATGCAGAAATAAAATCACATTTATTCAAAATTTGAACTGAGCATGCGAGTTAAACACAAAATATAATTTATAAGATTTTAATCCCAAACAATTTCATTTTGAAGTATCAAATCATATTTCATAAAACCCACAGTTAGTTCATGCCATTCGAAACAAATAGAATCTCAATAGCCAGAGGCTAAAGAGAAATCACATCACAAGGCTAGCTAGCTCAAATATATGGATATCCATTCACATCCTCTTCTACTGGCACACCTCAACACTTCTCCAGAGAAGGAATCAAAATTCGAAACTAATTACCCCCACTAGTCATGCTAGTGAGGTGTTCAAATATATGGTCATGACACTGTGATTTCAAAACTTATCTTAACAATTTGCTAAACATTATCATTTCAAATATACACAGTAACTTTCACAATTTAAATCAAAACATCATAAATAGGATCACAATACTTTCAACAATTCAAAGCAAAAGTAAAATGCATATTTCATTCACTTAATCAATAAATTTTAAAGCATAGTAATTTTATGCACAAACCTCAAGCGAGTCACCTCTTGGCCTTGACTCGGTTCCTCGGGTTCTTTCCCGGTATTCTTTTCAACTGAAACATACAATTTTACAGTGTTTCAGTACCATAACTTAGCATAAATCCAAAACTAAATTTAACTTCACTTTTACCTAGCTCTAACATGCTAAATTCGACGTTCTTGAAATTTTGTGTTTTAGGGTACTGTTCACTACACTATTCAAGTCAAATTTTTGACTTTCTAAGGCTTAATAGGTATGGGAATTCCAACTTCACCCACATACCACATTTTGGTCACTAAACTTGTTGGTTTTGGTCATTTTCTCAAAACTTAGGTCTTTTAGGCAAAATTGCCAAATTTTCAGTTTTGGTGTCCCTAGTTGCACTGTTCCATTGGTCATCTTTCTGTTGGAATTTGTCAAAACTTTCTTCATAGAAAATGTTCCCTATTGTCTTAAGTTTATTTTCGTTTTTGAATCACTCCAATTGGATTTTTTTAGCTCAAGTTATGTCCAAAATACAGTTATTGTTCATGCTGCAGATTTTAGTTCTAGCAGATTTATTGATACAACTTTATTCAGCAATTTGATCAAGTTAAGTCCATAATATGATCTAATTTTTTTCATATGAAATGTTCTACTATGTCTTAGGTTTCCATCGGTTCAAGAATCGCTTAAATCAGAGTTTTCTAGAGAGAGTTATAGCCATTGAAACTTTACTGTTCATATGGTAAATCTGCAGTCCTACAGATTCAGTGATCCAACTTTGCTCAGTAATTTGATTGGGTTAATGGCATAATTTGGGTTGGTGTTCTTCATGAAAGTTTTAGGTCTATATCCCATCTAACCACTGGTAAAATTTCAGATCATTTTGACCTACCTAGCTCAAGTTATGACCAAATGAACAAATATTATTCATTTAGTCAGTTTGTACAGAGGCAAACTGTGATTTTTCAAATTTGGTCAATTTGTTCACTAGGTTTTGGTCACTTTTTGGGCATGCTTCCTAAATGAAAATTGTGTCATTTAGTGTCCTTTTTCATCCCCAATTGGTCTTATACCAATTGGACTTGTAAAATTTCATTTTTGGTACCTCAAAGGAAATTTGGTCATGCTACTCCATCCGAATTTGGCTTTGATTCCAACACCTCTAACACTCTTCATTAGGTCACAAATGACCATTTATGAACTCAAATAAGGTTAACTACATCATGTGGCTCATTCACAAATTTTTCTCCCCAAACCCTAGGTGCCAAGAACCCTAAATTTTCAACTTTTCAATTCTAAGCAATTCGAGGCAACCTCAACCTATACATCATATAAGCATCACTAATCAAGCTAGAAGGCATGTTTAATTAAATCAAAACACACCAATTCCATAAACTTTCATGGCTGCCAAAAATTCATTATTTCCATACAAGCATCAATTCTTCCATTTCATATGAAATTTCAACTCAACTTCACTTAATTAAACTAAAGAAAAAGATTAAATTAACTTACCTCTCTTGTGAGATTTCCAAGCTAATCCACTCTTCACTTTCTTCCTTCCTATTCTTCTTCAATTTTCTCTTTTAGGGTAACTTAGAAGCTTTTTAAGATTTAGGGTTGCAATTTATGGGGGAAGAACTAAATTTTTCAAGCTTTAAAAGCTTGTTAATGAAGGAAAGTGAGGGTGAGGGAGAGAGAGAGGTGAGTGACGGGTTGAGAGATAAGTTTTCTCTTTTTTTTTTTTCTTTTCTTTATGCTTCTTTTATGTCTTATTAAAGACCAAAAATCTAATTAACTAAATTCACAAATTCTTATTTTTTTATGGCATCATGCATGATGTCATCACCTTTTTAACTTTTTTATTTTCTTTCTTTTTTTTATTTTTCTATTAATTCTTTAATTTAATTCTCGATTCTGAAATTTTCTTTTCTCCGATTTTATTTGACAGTTAGGTCAGGAGTCAGCTCTCGGGGTCAATTGACCAAATTGCCCCTCACCGGTTCATCCCGGTTTGCAAATAATTCAATATTTCTTCTGGCTCCCTGACCTAATTATTTAACTGACTTAACAGTTCTTTTTCGTGATTTTCTCTTTTCCACTGTGTTCATAAGGGTCCTAAGGACAACAGCGTCACATTTTACGGTTCTAAATTTGAGTTTAAAATGACTTCGCAGTCCCTCCCGAGAAGGTCACCCATCGCTGTGACTCTCGACTCGTTTAACTTCTTATGTTCTGTTTTTCTTATTTATACTTAACTAATTGAACATTACTAATTATTTGCGTTTATGGCTTCTCTAGTTGTCTTAAGTGTGGTTCTAATCCCCTTAATTGTCCGGATCGACACCGGTCACCGGAACAGTAAAATATACCAGGCTATACAAATAGGGGTGTTACATCACACCTGGTTGTGCACCTCACATGATTCTCATGGTCAGTGGTGTGCTCTTCCTCCCATCTCATTGTAACACTCCTATATTCGGTAGTGCGTTCTACTGTTTCGGTGACCGGTGTCTGTCCGGACAGCTAGAATGCCTATAACTACACTTAAATGTTAGTGAGGAGACATAAAATAATGAAATACAATAGAGGAAAATACAAGAAAAATAAAGGAAAAATAAGAGCAATGAAATGTGATTAAGTTAAATGAGCCAAAAACCATAGCGATGGGTGAACACACCAGAAAGTTGCGGCGAGGACCGTTGACTAGCCCTGGACCGCGGGGAACCCTGAGAAATATTTTTGGGACTTAAATAAACATTTATTGAGGTATAATTGACTTAGAAAATTTAATTAATTAGTACAAAGAAAAATGAAAAAAAAAATCGAGAAACTGACAAAAATTAGTGTTACCGAAAAATCGGAAATACAAACCGAATGTGGGCATTTTGGTCAATTGATACCCCGAGTTGACTTTTGACCTAAATGTCCATTAAAAATAAGTGATATTAAACATTGAAAATGTCATGAAAATAAGAAATGTGATACTTAATATAATTAGTGAAAGTTTGGTGGCAAATTTGTAAATTATGAAACTTGAAAATTAATTAAACATAAACTAAGTTTGTCACACCATACTCCTCCGTAAGATGTAACATGATCCCGTAGTACACCTAATGAATTACCGTACTTCGTCTACCGGTAAACCATTAAATATACTACAAGGGATTTTAAATCAATTTTCGTGAAATTTAAATCATCGATTAAAATCTAGTATTATAAAAAATTTTTAAAATTTTGGCAGAGTGCTAGCTGTATTTTGAGAAAACAGTTCTTCAAACCTGAAAAGAAAAATACTCCCAATATGTTTTCTCAAATACAACTCCAATAAACTTCATTTCATCTCACAATTCAATCTCAATTATCAAATCATTTCATTTTCAAACCAACCTCAACATAAAAGAAACATTTATTGATTACAAGGCTCAAAAATTAGTATTACAAAACTATACAGGTAAATGAAATCTCAAATTTACATTACAATAATTTACATTTAATTACATACCAAAATATTTTACAAGAGTTTTTATACAACTGCTCAAATAAATTTATATATATATTATTACATGCATACATCAAACCTATGTATATGGGTATACATATGATATACCTAGAGCTGATCTGAATGTGTCTTCGAGGAAGCTTACTCACCTGCTTTATGCTCTTTTTACCTGCGACAGCATGCAAAGCTATTATTGAGTGGTGAACTCAGTGGTGCATAACTATAATTTAAAATATAATACCATATATATGTTGACAGAATTATAACAAATAATTTGGAAATCTTGAACTTCATAAAAATTCCAAAGGTCAAAATAATCGTTGCCAATAATATAATCATTTGTCAAAATAACCTTGATCAAGAATTTCAATTTGTCAAATCACAACTGAACAATTAAAGTAATTCCAGAAATTTAAGGAAATAAATATTAATTTTAATAAAATCAAGTATGCATATATGCCATTTGAAATCAAAATTCTTCACTATTCAAAAATCATTCTTTATCTCACTAACTGTGCAAGACTAATCGAAAAAGGTCATCTCCGGGGTGATTCTAACTCCCTATGGTCGGGGAGGTCGAATCGGATATTAACTCCCTATGGTCGAGGAGGTCGAATCATCGTGCACAGTACATACCACAATAATGAAACTTTCAAAAGGACCATAACAAAAAACTTAGATCTAACCTCTAATAAGAGGAGAATCTAAGCCTATGCACGCACCATGGTAATCAAAACAAAGCTAACTCCATTGTCTCCTCAACAAATGAGAGAGACGGGTAATAACCTAGTCAAGCATCTATTGTGAGATATAAAATAATATCATAAATCTCTTTATCCTTGTCATGACCATAAATCACAATACAATTCAATTCAAAGTCAATTCCAATATCCAATAATTTTTATGCTCATCACAATTCAAAACATAAATTTTTTATTTTTCCATGCAAATTGCCCATCACGATTCAAAACATAATCTATCACAATTTTCCAAAACATAATTTATTCAATTCACAACAATGCTTAATACTTGTTGAAATACCATTTCACAAAGCTAAATTCATACATATTATGACAATTTCAATAATCATTGAATTAAATCCAATACTTGATAAACATAATATATAAGGAAAATACGTCATTTAGTCATATGAAATTTTTAGAACAAAATCAATTAAAAACTAGTTGTGCACAAACCTCTGATGAGTCACCTGTTGGCCTTGACTCAGTGGGTCATTTCCCTTTCTAGTGTCTTTTCTAACTGAAACACACAATTTAAAGTATTTCAGTACTCATTTAAATTGTTTCTAATAATAAGGTTCAATAATTAAATTTTATTAATATTATTCCTTTCATTAGTCAACCTACAATGTTGACCTTTAATGCACACTAGGTGAATTAGTTTTAATATCACTAATATGTTTCATTTTTCATTCCTCACATGTTGATATATGTTGCCAATTTCATTTCAAAGCTTATTGCATTTTTATTGCAATTATTCAGATTTCATGGCGAATGTTTACTGTCTATTGGACCAAGCTACAGTGTAAATTTAACAGATTTCTCTTCATTAAATTGTTTCTCATTGTGTCTTCTTTAATTTCCTTTTTGAATCACTCCATTTGGATTTGTATAGCTCAAGTTATGGTCAATTAATCATAAGTAGGACAAATCTAAATTTTAGTTTCCTTTTTAGGCATTTTCGATTCTGAATTTACTAATTTATTTGGACTGTTTATAATCACATTGAGGTCTAGCATTCTTCATAAGTGTTGTTGCCCTATGTCTTAGGGACAATCATAAATTTTGTTTACCATTTTTCAAGTCTTATAGAATTCTTTATAGACAAATTGTTAACTTAGACTCAAAGGTCCTATATTGGGATGATCCTCAATTAGGTCAATGGCTTTGACCTTAAATTCTGACCTTATACATTTATAATTTAAGGAAGTTGTCTAAAACAAAGTTTTAGGTCTCTTTCTTAGCTTTCCAGATTGGCATGGCTCATTTAAATTGGACACTTCTTGTAGGAGATATGCTTATTTGAATTTTCTGGATTTTATGGTCAAATGTGCCAATTCCAGATTTAATATGCCAACTTAATCAAGTTAATTGACCTAGTTCCTTTGATTTCTGGGGACCAAATTACCAATATTGTAGATCTATGTCTTATTGAAATTTTGGGACTGATTTCATGTCATTTGGAGTTCTATGGACCAAGTTATGGTCATTTTACTATTGCTGGTCAAGTTACACTTATATTGCATAGTTTGGGTCATTTTTAGGTCAAAGTCAATTCGGCCAGTTTTTGTAACCCAACTTTGGCGATCATTTTGACTTGGTAATTGGCATTTCTGGGCTTGGTGGTCTTCACCAAGGTTGTAATCCTATGTCTAAGCTTTCCAATGGTATAAATTTAAGGTCATTTGGCCAGTTTTGAGTGAGTTATGGCCAAAATATTGACTACTGTTCATATGATCAAAATTCTGGGTTTTCATGTCATGCAATTTCGGATTTAGGCAATCTTTTAGGTTACTTCTAGGCAGAATTTTGGCATGACCTCCCCATGAAAATTGGTCTATTATAGGTCCTATTTCACCTCCAATTGGCCTCCTATCAATTGGGGTCACACATTTTCATTTATAACCTAAAATGTATACTGTTTTCAATAAACATAACCTGCATTGTAACTTTGCACTTCTAATAGACATTATTCACATTATAATTTGGTCAATTGTTCAACAACAACCCAATGTGACAAATATCCAACAATAACTCAATTTGATCAAGTGTCCAGCAATATAGATTTACTCAATCCAATTAGGTCAATTGTCTAACCAATCATACAATTTTCAAGTAACCAAATCAAAACCCTAATTCAACTAATCAAAATCAACAATACACATGACATCAATTACTAGTACATGAAATTAGCTTAATGAACTTCCCAAACAATAACTTACATATAAGAATTAAACAATCTTCTATACCTTTCATGGCTGCCCAATTCAACATTGCACAATCCTTCAAAATCTACTTCAAAATTCTAGCTTTAAACATTAATTTCCCACTTACAACTAACATCATAACCTAATTAACTTCATTACCCACCAATTACATATAAAAAGAAATCAAGCTCCTTCAATATCCATGGTTGCTAAAAACAGTACACATCATTAACTCCTCAAATCCTTCAAATTTCTTCACCATTTAACACTTTTCAACCTCCATACAAACTTTTAGTTAAACAAAGGAAGAAAATGGGCACTTACCTCAACTTGTGCTTCACAAATCCATGGAATTTCCTCTCCTTTTTGCTGTCTTTATGTTGTCCATGGTGTGTAGACAAGATTTAGTGAAGACACTTAGGAAGAAAGTGACTTGATCATGGGTACATGATGGTTGAAGATGGGGCGGCCATGGGAGAATTCTTGGGAGCTTTGGTTCGGTTGGTAACAAAATGAAAAAGAAAAAGAAGAACTTAGTGGAGATGGCTGTCCAGTTATCCTTTTATAGGTCCACTAATCCTCCACTAATGTTGATTAATGAATATAATATATACCACTCACTTTAGGTTAATATTATAATAATTAAACTTATGGTTATTTCAATCATGTCCCCATAATTTCTTTTAATTACACTATGTATAAAACTTCTTATTTTCATGACATTTTCAATATTTAATATTACTTATTTTTAATGGACTTTTAGGTCAAACGGCAACTCTAGGTGTCAAATGACCAAAATGCCCTTCTTCAGATTGTATTTCAAATTTTTCGGTATTACCGATTTACTTATTGTACCGCTGATTTCTTAAATTTTCGTTTTTCATTTATACTAACTTATTAATTTTTCTTTGATATTTCCAATTTCAATTGCACTTCAGTAGACCTTTAATTATGTTCCGAAAATATTTTCCTGAGTTCCCCGCGGTCCAGGGCTAGTCAACGGTCCTCGCCGTAACTTCCTGGTGCGGTCACCCATCGCTTCGGTGTCGGTTCTTTTAACTTAGTTTCACTTTCTCTCTTTTATTTTTCTTTAATTTTTCTTGTATTTTTTTATTTATTTCATCATTTTATGCCTGTTTATTATCACTGAAGTATAGTTTCAAATATCCTAACTTGTCCGGACGGATATTAGATCACCGGAGTAGTCGAATGTACGGATTACGTAAAGTGAGGGCGTTACAATTCTTCCCCTCTAAATGAAAATTTCGTCCTCAAAATTTATTGGATTCATATAACTGATATCGTTATCTCATAATTTTACTCACTCTCCCATCATTGTGTCCTTTGCCCTTTTGTGTTTCCACTCATGAAATTCTCTTATTCATTAGTTCCTTGATTTCTCATGCTAGAATCCTTACTAGTCCTTCCGTCTCCTTTACTTACTCCAATCCTGTTAACTTGCCCTCGTCTAGGTATTCTACATTTATCTCACACAAATGTCTCAAATGCCTAAATCATTTCTTTCTGACAAAAATATCAAAATAACTATAAGACTCCATATCGAGGTCTAGATATCTTCATACTCAAGATATTCTTTTTAATTCATAGTCGTACTAAAATCTCAAATTTTATAGTAATTCCTATCGTATCGGTAGCTCACATCAGTGTAACCGAGTCACTGACTAATAGTGACCTTTCAATATGTTAGTTTTAAAGTTTTCAATTTCTAACTAAAATTTTCACATTTATTTCCCATAATAGTACTCTTCTGTACCAAATCAAAGACTACTTACAAACATCCTTATCTTGGTGTACCACGAGGAAGCACGTAGCTCTACACAATAATCTCATGTCGGTACAGTAATCTGCAGCTTACAATACAAACATCGAGAATATTACATAGTCAATACGTTATAAGCTCATGGACTAGGTTTTCTAACATCTTATCTTCTCGAATCCACTGATATCCTAAACCTATTCTGATTACAATATTCATTGACAATTACTAACAGTAACATCTTTATCCTCATCTAGAGTAATTCTATTACTGTAACTTACTTTTAGGTAACTGACAATTTTTCAATTTTTTTTTCTCAAAATTAATGTCAATCATACTTGTTATCATAGTTTAGATCCTAAAGGACTAGTCATTAATACATCAAAATTTATTTCCATATAAAGGAATAGCAACAGAACATATAATTCTAACACTAACATACAAATAAGCAGTGCTGGGATTAAATAATAACTAATTGTTTCTTCCAAAAATTAAGAACTTACCAGCAGCTACATTTGAAGTTTCTGTTCTTTCTTCTTGGCGCATAGTGGATGCTCTGACTGGTGCACTACTATATTTGAGTTGATTCATTGTGTTATGGTTGTGAGGAGTACCAACTCTATTTCTATCTCGACCTCTACTGACTATCTGTGAACTTTGGAGAGCATATCGAGGTGCTCTAGTACAATCTCTAACAAAGTGTCCAAGCTTTTCACAATTGTAGCAGGCTCCGATGGCTTTACGACAAATGCCCCCATGTAGTTTGCCATAAGAGTTATAGATACGAGGAGGATAGGAACTTTTGGTTGTTCGCTGACTGGACCTTGGTGGCTTCTGTTCTGATGATCCGCCTCTGTCATATCCCTGAGCTCGGAGTCCCTCAAATTCTTTTCTTTTTCCTAATTTACTACTCGAACTTTAACCCATAGGTTTTTCACTCTTTTCTATTTCATATTACCCTTGTGGGGGTTGGGTTTGTGCTTGAGCTTGAGCTGACAGAGTATTAGCCATTTGTTGAAAGAAAGTGGTCATTTGCTGGGCAATTTGTGCAGTAATTTGTACAGGTGGGGCTGGTAAAGTTGGGCTTCCGACTCTCTGAGGGGCTGGGGCCTCACCTTGTACTTCCGCCATCACAGATTATTCTATTGTCTCATTCTTCTCTTCCATATCTTTCACAAGATTTTCTATTTCCTGTACAACCAACACAAGGAGATTTCTCTCCATTAGTTCATATTTATGATACAAATGTACTATATATATAAAATATTTGAGCAGTTGTATTTACCGATAAAAATATTTCAAATTCACAGTTCAAAATTTACTTTAAAATCATTGCTCTGATACCACTAAGTATGTCACACCCTACTACTCCGTAAGATGTAACATGATCCCGTAGTAAACCTAATGAATTACCGAACTTCGCCTACCGGTAATCCATTAAATATACTACAAGGAATTTTAATCAATTTTCGTGAAATTTAAATCATCGATTAAAATCTGGTGTTATAAAAATTTTTCAAAATTTTGGCAGAGTGCCGGCTGTATTTTGAGAAAACAGTTCTTCAAACCTGAAAAGGAAAACACTCCCAATATGTTTTCTCAAATACAACTCCAATAAACTTCATTTCATCTTACAATTCAATCTCAATAATCAAATCATTTCATTTTCAAACCAACCTCATCATAAAAGAAACATTTCATTGATTACAAGACTCAAAAATTAATATTATAAAACTATACAAGTAAATGAAATCTCAAATTTATATTACAATAATTTACATTTAATTACATACCAAAATATTTTATAAGAGTTTTTATACAACTGCTCAAATAAATTTACATACATATTATTATAGGCATACATCAAACCTATGTACATGGGTATACCTATGATATACCTGGAGCTGATCTGAATGTGTCTTCAAGGAAGCTTACTCACCTGCTCTATGCTCTTTTCACTTGCGACAGCATGCAAAGCTATCGCTGAGTGGTAAACTCAGTGGTGCATAACTATAATTTAAAATATAATACCATATATATGTTGACAGAATTATAACAAATACTTTGAAAATCTTGAACTTCATAAAAATTCCAAAAGTCAAAATAATCGTTGCCAATAATATAATCATTTGTTAAAATAACCTTAATCAAGAATTTCAATTTATCAAATCACAATTGAACAATTAAAGTACTTCGAGCAATTTATGGAAATAAATATTAATTTCAATAAAATCAAGTATGCATATATCCCATTTGAAATCAAAATTCTTTACTATTCAAAAATCGTTCTTTATCTCACTAACTATGCAAGACTAATCTGAAAGGGCCATCTTTGGGGTGATTCTAACTCTCTATGGTCGGGGAGGTCAAATCGGATTCTATCTCCCTATGGTTGGGGAGGTCGAATCATCTTGCACAGTACACACCACAATAATGAAACTTCCGAAAGGGCCATAACAAAAAACTTAGATCTAACCTCTAATAAGAGGAGAATCTAAGCCTATGTACGTACCATGGTAATCAAAACAAAGCTAACTCTATTGTCTCCTCAACAAATGAGAGAGATGGGTAATAACCTAGTTAAACATCTATAGTGAGATATAAAATAATATGATAAATCTCTTTATCCTTTTTGTGAGCATAAATCACAATACAATTCAATTCAAAGTCAATTCCAATATCCAATAATTTTTATGCTCATCATCACAATTCAAAACATAAATTTTTATTTTTCCATGCAAATTGCCCATCACGATTCAAAACATATTCTATAATAATTTTTCAAAACATAATTTATTCAATCCACAATAATGTTTAATACTTGTTGAAATACCATTTCACAAAGCTAAATTCATACATACTATGACAATTTCAATAATCATTGAATTAAATCCAATACTTGATAAACATAATACATAAGGAAAATACGTCATTTAGTTATATGAAATTTTCAAAACAAAATCAATTAAAAACTAGTTATGCACAAACCTCTGATGAGTCGCCTGTTGGCCTTAACTCAGTGGGTCATTTCCCTTTCCAGTGTCTTTTCTAACTGAAACATAGTACTCATTTAAATTATTTCTAATAATAAGGTTCAATAATTAAATTTTATTGATATTATTCTTTTCATTAGTCAACCTATAATATTGACCTTTAATGCACACTAGGTGAATTAGTTTTAATGTCACTAATATATTCCATTTTTCATTCCTCACATGTTGATATATGTTGCCAATTTCATTTCAAAGCTTATTGCATTTTTGTTGCAATTATTTAGATTTCATGGCCAATGTTTACTGTCTATTGGACTAAGCTACAGTGTAAATTTAACATATTTCTCTTCATTAAATTGTTTTTCATTGTATCTTCTTTAATTTTATTTTTGAATCACTCTATTTGGAGTTATATAGCTCAAGTTATGGTCAATTAACCATAACTAGGTCAAATCTAAATTTTAGTTTCCTTTTTAAGCATTTTCAGTCATTATTTGGACTGTTTGTAATCACATTGAGGTCTAGCATTCTTCATAAGTGTTGTTGCCCTATGTCTTAGGGACAACCAGAAATTTTGCTTACCATTTTATAAGTCTTATAGAATTCTTTATAGACAAATTGTTAACTTGGACTCAAAGGTCCTATATTGGCATGATCCTCAATTAGGTCAATGGTTTTGACTTTAAATTCTGACCTTATACATTCATAATTTGAGGAAGTTGTATAAAACAAAGTTTTAGGTCTCTTTCTTAGCTTTCCAGATTGGTATGGCTCATTTAAATTGGACACTTCTTGTGGGAGATATGCTTATTTGAATTTTCTGGATTTTATGGTCAAATGTGCCAATTCCAGATTTAGTGTGCCAACTTAATCAAGTTAATTGACCTAGTTTTCTTGATTTTTGGGTTTTGATCAAATTACCAATATTGTAGATCTATGTCTTATTGAAATTTTGGGACTGATTTTATGTCATTTGGAGTTCTATGGACCAAGTTATGGTCATTTTACTATTGCTGGTCAAGTTACACTTATATTGTAAAGTTTAGGTCATTTTTGGGTCAAAGTCAATTTGGCCAGTTTTTGTAACTCAACTTTGGCGATCATTTTGACTTGGTAATTGGCATTTCTGGGCTTGGTGGTCTTCACCAAAGTTGTAGTCTTATGTCTAAGCTTTCCAACGGTATAAATTTCAGGTCATTTGGACCAGTTTTTGAGTAAGTTATGGCCAAAATATTGACTACTGTTCATATGGTCAAAATTTTGGGTTTTCATGTCATGCAATTCCGGATTTAGGCAATCTTTTAGGTCACTTCTAGGCAGAATTTTGGCATGACCTCTGCATGAAAATTGGTCTATTATAGGTCCTATTTCACCTCCAATTGGCCTCCTATCAATTAGGGTCACATATTTTCATTTATAACCTAAAATGTATACTGTTTTCAATAAACATAACCTGCATTGTAACTTTGCACTTCTAATGGACATTATTCACATTATAATTTGGTCAATTTTCCAACAACAACCCAATGTGACCAATATCCAACAATAACTCAATTTGATCAAGTGTCCAGCAATATTCATTTACTCAATCCAATTAGGTCAATTGTCTAACCAATCATACAATTTTCAAGTAACCAAATCAAAACCCTAATTCAACTAATCAAAATCAACAATACACATGACATCAATTACTAGTACATGAAATTAGCTTAATGAACTTCCCAAACAATAACTTACATATAAGAATTAAACAATCTTCTATACCTTTCATGGCTGCCCAATTCAACATTGCACAATCCTTCAAAATCTACTTCAAAATTCTAGCTCTAAACATTAATTTCCCACTTATAACTAACATCATAACCTAATTAACTTCATTACCCACCAATAACATGTAAAAAGAAATCAAGCCCCTTCAATATCCATGACTGCTAAAAATAGTACACATCATTAACTCCTCAAATTTCTTTACTATTTAACACTTCTCAACCTCCATACAAACTTTTGTTAAACAAGGGAAGAAAATGGACACTTACCTCAACTTGTGCTTCACAAATCCCTAGAATTTTCTCTCCTTTTTGTTGTCATTATGTTGCCCATGGTGTGTAGACAAGATTTAGTGAAGACACTTAGGAAGAAAGTGACTTGATCATGGGTACATGATGGTTGAAGATGGGGCGGCCATGGGAGAATTCTTGGGAGCTTTGGTTCAATTGGTAACAAAATGAAGAAGAAAAAGAAGAACTTAGTGGAGATGGCTGTCCACTTATCCTTTTATAGGTCCACTAATCCTCCACTAATGTTGATTAATGAATATAATATATACCACTCACTTTAGGTTAATATTAGAATAATTAAACTTATGGTTAATTCAATCATGTCCCCATAATTTCTTTTAATTACACTATGTATAAAACTTCTTATTTTCATGACATTTTCAATATTTAATATTACTTATTTTTAATGAACATTTAAGTCAAAAGGCAACTCTAGATATCAAATGACCAAAATGCCCCTCTTCGGGTTGTATTTCAAATTTTTCGGTACTACCGATTTACTCATTGTACTACCGATTTCTTAAATTTTTGTTTTTCGTTTATACTAACTTAATAATTTTTCTTTGACATTTCCAATGTCAATTGCACTTCAGTAGACCTTTAATTATGTTCCGAAAATATTTTCCTGAGTTCCCCGCGATCCAAGGCTAGTCAACGGTCCTCGCCGTAACTTCCTGGTGCGGTCACCCATCGCTTCGGTGTCGGCTCGTTTAACTTAGTTTTACTTTCTCTCTTTTATTTTTCTTTAATTTTTCTTGTATTTTTTTATTTATTTCATCATTTTATGCCTGTTTATTATCACTGAAGTATAGTTCTAGACATCCTGACTTGTCCGGACCGATATTAGGTCACTAGAGTAGTCAAATGTATGGACCACGTAAAGTGAAGACATTACAAAGTTAGTGCTCCACTGACCTCAATTTATGGGACATAAAAAAAGAGCAATTGGGATAGAAAATTGTCATCTTCAACCTCACTTCAAAACCAGTCGAAACCTCCCAAAGAATTCCTCCATAGCCAAACTTTGAAGGACCTCTATGCAACCATGAATTTTACCTCCATTCCACTTGATTGTTTCATTAAAGTTGATCAAAACACTTAGGGAAAGATATTGGCAGCAAGAAAGAAGAGATTTGGTGAGTTTTTAACAAGCTTCATAAGAGTTAAGTATCCATTTCTTCATCCTTTCTTTGTTAAAGTTTGTGTTGGTGTTGTGGTGAGTTGATTTATGAAAGAAATCGGAAGAATTGATGAGTTAGGGAGGTGTTCCATTTTCGGCAGCCATATAAGTTCAAAGTGTTTAGCTTGCTTTTACATGTAATTGATGGGAAATCATGTTGATTAAGGTCATAAGATGTTTTAGCCAATGTATTTTATGTATATGTGTGAATTGAGCAATTGAAATTAAGGGTTTGAAAGGGAAATTCAATACCTTAGTAAATTGTCATTTGTGGGCAGCCTTTAAACTCATGAATTTATATATGATATCATGAAACTTATTGATGAATTCTGGTGGTGATGATTTAGGGGCAATATGTATAATTGATGATGGAAGTTATATGTAATGGTTAGGAGTGTTATGTGTATATATCGTTTGGAATTGGATTTTGTGAATTGGAAGTGTAATTGATGTATTGTCAATTGGTTATATACTGCCCAAAGTGACTATAATGTAAAGTGATAAATGAATTTGGTATGGTAATAAATTAGAATTATGTATGAGAAATTTAAATTTAACAAGTTGAATATATATGTGATTGGTGTTTGAGGAAAGTGTAAAGGGCAGTATGCATTTCAGCTTATAACCCTAAATATGTGATCCCAATTGGTATGAGGCCAATTGGAGGTGAAACTAGGTACAAAATATGCCAACTTTCATGTTGAAAGCATACCAAAATTCTGTCTGAAAAGTGACACTAAAATTGACCGAATCCAGAATTGCAAATTTGGTAACCTAGAAATTGACCATTTGAATAGTAGTTAGTCTTTTGGCCATAACTCACTCAAAACAGGTCCAAATGACCTAAAATTTATATGGTTGGAAAGCTTAGACATGGGGCTACAATTTTGGTTACACCAAACTCAGAAATGACCATAAGTAAGTCAAAATGCTTGCACAAATTCGGATATAAAACCTACCAGAATTGGAAATGACCTAAGTTCACAATAAAAAGGCAATTTGACCAGCAATAGTAAAATGACCATAACTTGGTCTAAAAAACTCCAAATGATATGAAATTAGTGCCAAAATGTCACTAAGACATAAATCTACAATTTTACTCTTTTGACTAGAACCTAAAAACTAAGAGAAACAAGACATTTAGCTAGAACAATCTAGCATATAAAATCTGGAAAATGGCAATAAAATGCAATAAGCTTTAAAATGAAATTGGTAACATATACCAACACTTAAAGACTATAAAATATGACAAATTGGGAACATTGAAATTGACTCACTTAGAGTACATCAAATGTCAACATTATAGGTTGACTAATGAAAGTAATAGTATTAATAAAAATTTAATTATTGAACCTTATTATTAGAAACAATTTAAATGAGTACTGAAACACTTTAAATTGTATGTTTCAGTTAGCAAAGACTCAGGGAAGGGGAAAGAACTACTGAGTCAAGGCCAAGAGGCTACTTATCAGAGGTTTGTGCACAATAGTTATTTCTTTTGAATTTTCACTTGAAATAAATTATGCCAATTTGTATGTTATTGCTTAAATTGTAGAAAATTTGTTTGAATGAAATTTGATGAATACTTATTGCTTGAAAAATATTACAAATGGTTTGAAACTACAGCTATTATGTATATTTGATTGAATTCCTCACTAACTTATCTAGTGGGATAAATTTGCTTTGAATTCCCTTTCTGGCTGAAGTGTTGAGGTGTGTGCCAGTTAAGGATGAATAGAATGACTACTCATATAATTGCTAGCTAGCTATGTTATTCCTCATTAGCCAATGGCTTTTGGGACGAATTGGACTTTGGAATCATGATTAAGCTGTGTGTGTGATTTATTAGTATTTATTTAGACATTGTAAAATGGAATTTAATTCTTTATGACATTCTTTGTCTTTTGAATTTAACTATGATTTTAAGTATTCACAGTTAACATGATTTATGGTTTATGGTTTTAAATTGCATTTTCTTAATGTTGTGCACCACTGAGACATTGGCTCAGCGATAAATTTTTCATTGCTGTCGTAGGTAGATAGACAGATAAAGCAGCAGAGTAGGTTGCTTGTGCTACACTTTTGGGATTTTGCCGAGTATATTGAGTATAACACCTCCTTGTAATTTTTGTTGTAATGGATGTGAACTGTATGTATATATTGTACTTGGTCTTGAGCAATTGTAAACTAAAGTTGTAAATTATTTTGGCTTGTAAAAATATTGTTATACTTCTCTCATCTCAGCTTTTAAACTACTCAGTCATTTTGCATTCTATTTTTGGAATTACTGAAAATGGTGTTGAATTGAGTTTGACTTATGTTGAAAAAATTGATTTGTGTTGAACTATTATTGGAGTTGGGGAAGTGAAACAAATATATTGGAAGTGTTTTTTTACAATTTTTTGAAGAACGTTTTTATTCAAAATACAGACGGCACTTTGCAGAAATTTTTATAGAATCTATTGATATTGCAGATTTGTTATGTAATTTAACTTTGAATAAAAGGTTTTAAAACCTATCAAAAGTGCTTGCTACTGTAAAAATACATAAGAAATTGTTTAAATTCTCTTGTAGTGTATTTAATGGGTTATCAGTAGGCGAATTTCGATGATTCATTATATATACTATGGGAACATGTTATGCCTTACGCGGAGGGGTAAGGTGTGACACTCATAGCTAATGGTGCGCCTTATCTAAGCCTCGTCGTGAATCTCACACCTAGTTGTGAGATTTTTCCGCCCCTTGAAGCAATTGAAGTAATTTGAGGAATTTCTTAGCACTTAGAAGACAAATATATTAGCCTTGTACATGGTGATCTCCATCCTTTATAATTAAACCAAAATTATCCACTTGAGTTCCATAAGCATGCCAAGCTTATCAACCCCGTTTATGTACAACTTAAATCAGAATCATCCATTTGAGGTTCTTGAACTTGCCAAACTTGTCAATCTCCACTTGAATCATTCCTTAAAGAATTTCCTTAAAACCTAATGCTCTCATGATCGCATCGCCAACCGTTACCTAAATAGAGGACAACTCCATCTTTTCTTCTTTAATATTAGTTTTGGTACTGGAATATGAATATGCCTCTTTCTTGCTGCCTATGCTCTACTCCCAATAGCATGGAATGGTTGTTAATCAAATTTACGAACTCTACTTGCAACCCATTGTTAAGATTATGTATCGAGCTTGGATTAGCAATTTTTATTCTATGAGATGGATTATTAGCATTTTACATTAATTTATTGGATTATGTACAATTCACCATTCTAATATTTTAATTTTGCTTTGCAATTTCTACATGTTAATATTTCCGCTTGTTTTGTCACTATGACCTTGAAAATTTGTGAGCTTCCATATCTAAATCATGGACATGTCATTTTAGCAAATTCTTCTTCATAAATCTTATACTATAAAATTAATAGCCCTAAAATTCGTTGTTTAGTACACATATCAGTTGGCCAAAAGCTACCTTCTATTTCAAGTGGTGAAATGGCCATCCACGACCTCTAAAATCTCTTACTCCTTATGTAAACATCCACAATCACCTTATAAAATAGAAAATTAAAATTAAAAATTCATGAGAAGTTGAGGACATAACCAGACGTAGGATTAATTTTTTACACTAAGTAGAAAAAGAAAAATAAAAACCTAAAGAAGGAGCCAACGAAAAAAATAAAATAAAATAAAATAAGAAAGGGCTAGGGATGATTTGTGTAGTCAGTTAAGCAATAAGAAAAGGTATTATCTGATGAGAGACGAACAGTTTAAGAGACCGTTGGATATTGTGCTTAAACGATCAAAATTATTATTATTCAAAAAAAAAAAAGAAAAAACACATTTCAGATGCTATTATATAAAAATTATTTTATTATTATTTATTATTAAAATTTATTAAATTTAATTTTAACCTTTTTTAATATTTTCTAATTAATATATTTAAAAAATATATTTTTTAATAATAATTTTAAAATAATATTATTTTAACAACAGTTTTAACATTAATAACAAATAATAAATTCTAAATCATTGAATAATATATATATATATTAAAACCAAACTTTAAAAATGGGTTTACTTGAATGTACCACCTAATTAAATAAGAGTGCTTAAAAAAATAACATATGGCACAACTTTTATTTTTATTTTATTTTTATATCTTGTTATATAATAATTAACTTATTACATTAAAAATTAACTTTTTATCTAAAAATTTTTTGATTTCAAATATTAAAATCTTATTTATTTATTAATACTTAAAATAAAAATATAATTAATTAAAAATATTATCATTAACATTTTATAATTTAATTATGAAAATATGAAGTATAGAAAAATGCATATTACATTATTTTATTAAATAAAAAAATATATATATATATTCATATAATTTTTTTTAAAAATAATCTATTATTTTCTAAGTTAATAACAATGCAGTTAAAAATAATTTATTTATTAAAAATTATTTTTAAAATTTAACCATTTATTTTTAAAAATATTTTTGATTATATTTAAAATATGAAAATTTTGATAGTGATGTTTAAAAAAATTGCAATGTATCGTATAATTTTTTATTTTATTTTTTTTATTAGTATATGTTAATAATAAAAAATAATATATAAGTTTATTTATTAGCACTTTAAATAAAATTACATTCAATTAACAACTTTATTATTAACATTTTATAATATGATTATAAAAATATAAAATATAGAAAATATATTTTTAAATTATATTATTAAATAAAAATAAATAAATAATCCGCGTGGACAAAACTACCATCCCCAAAACCGAACCATTATAGCTACCATCCCCCAAACCGAACCATTATAACTACCATCACCGTGCATGTCTTCTTTTATAAAATATAGACTTCCTAAAAATTCACTGAAAAAATATGAAATCAATCTCCGTGTCACATTTTTAAACAAAGAAATGTGAGAAAAGAAATTAATACGTAAATACACAAATTGTAGGCAAAGTCTCATCCAGATGATAATTGGGCTTCAAAATGCACATCAAATTGCTAATAAACCAAGCATTTACAAAGTCGGATAATTCAGCCTATGAGATAGAGAAGGTAAAAAATAAAAAATAAAAAATAATAAAACAACTATACTCTTATCACAGGACATAGCCTTTCCAACTAGCAATTCTGCAGAAACATTAAGTTATCCCCATCTTTTGTGAACCAAAGCCCGCGCACAAAGCAACAGATGATTCATCTTCGTGACAATATAGTCTGGAAATTAGAATTCCAATGTCCGAGCATCCAAACAATATTCTTTCCAATGATACAGGAGGTAAACTAATGCTGAATTATAGAACTACACCTACAATCGTACACATGATACCATGAAAAACAAACCCTACATCTAAAACTCCATTTTCACAAGTCCATTTGAAACTTCAACAGATCCATACTGAAGCCAGTCCTTGGCACACACCAGCGCTTCTACTGTCTCCGGTCGCAGAGAACTACGGTACTGATCCAGCTCTTTGTTCACAGTATCAAATACAGAGTCTGGAGCAGCTGTCGATACTGGAATAGTTAAAATATCTCGAGCCATCTTTGAAAGAGTTGGGTATTTCAACTTGTTCAGTTTCCACCAACTTAACACATCAAACTCGTGCACACGGGGCAACAATGACTCTTCCAAGTACTGATCCAGTTCTGACTTCATCTGCTGGCCAGTAGTCTCCATGATGTACATATCAAAATCTGTGAGTCCATTGTCTGACAGGAGAGCTCCCTGGTGGTCCTCTGTCCTCACGTTGTTATCACTATTTCCTTCATCAGCATAAGTCGGAGTTAGAGGCAAAGGAAGGGCCACATATTCAAGAAAGAGCTCATGGATCCCATCATCAACAATCTTGGTATATGTGGGTGCATCTTCGCCATAAAGTTTTGAAAAACTGAATTCCACGAGCTTCATTTTGAAGCGGGGATCCATGACTACAGCAATTGCCAAAACCAGGCTGCAATCCTTCCAATATTTGCTGATCTTTTCTTGCATTGCTTTGGTAAAACCACTGAGAAGGGGATCCTCACTTGCAACAGCACGAGCCAGATCATTATGGATCCTCCATACTTCTTGGAAGAATGTAATCGCAGTTGGGCTATTTGTGGAGGTAAGGATGTTGGCTGCATCACGAAGAGGTCTCAAGCAAGCACATATAGTCTCAACCCGCCTCCAGTGTTCCATGGATGGGGCATCTTTGTAATCAGGATCAGATGTATCCAAGCAAGAAAATACTTCTTTCAGCTCAGATGCAGCCACCAGCATCAGATATGTTGTGTTCCATTGAGATTGATCATCTAGAGATAGACTTCTTTCACTGGGCACTTGAAGTTGTTCCTTAAGCTCAACAAACTTTTCCTCATGGGATTCTGAAGTCTTCACATACTTTACACTGTCTCTGATTTTCTTAACAACATCCCTCCCAGCCCATAGCACATCCTTTGCAATGCTGCTTAGAGTACGTGCAATGCAATTCCCAATCAATAATTGACCATTAAGAATAAGGGGATTTTTTATGCAAAGCAGAGATCTAAGATTTTCAAGGCCAGATTCACCCACTGGACGATTGTATGTAACAGAAAATAGCTTGCCTTCCAAACTCCAATCAGAAAGGCAACAAGCAACAGAATGGCTGAGAGCAGTATCTGAATCAGGATATGGTTCCATCACAACATTGAGAATCCGCCTATGTGGCTTCCAATCACTATCAATGAAGTGTCCAGTTACAAAAACATACCCTAAACTTTGACTTGATGTCCACATGTCCAATGTAAGACAAACATGTCCAGGCATTCCTTCAATAAACTTCATTACATTCTGCTTTTCCCTCAAGTAAGTTGCAACACAATCCCCTTGGACAGTATTGAAGCTCACCATGCCAAATCGGGGCTGAAGATTTTGAACAAAAGTTACGAACCCACCATGTTCAACCATGTGAAGTGGGTAGTCATGCATGATGATCATCTTAGCAATTTCATGACGACAACGGTCTGCATCAAATGAAATGTAGGGTGAGCTAGGAGATCGGTGGCGACGTTTAGGTGTATCAGATGCAGTGCCATTTCCACTCCCTGGGGTGTATGGCATGAATTGATTCCCTTGATTGCGTATTAGTGCTGGGCAGGTTCCCTTGGCAATGTGACGTTTGAGATGGCTGGTGCCAGCTACTTTGGAACCTGTGCTATAAGCAAAACTTTGCTTGCACTGCTTACAGCATGCTCTTCTACATCCAGGACTTACTGTTTCTATTGTAAAGAATTCCCAGACCATGGACTTCTTTTTCCTCCGCTTGTTAGGTTGTGCCTCTGGAGTAACCATTACCAGAGCATTGTTCTCTTCAAGTGTTGCCATCTTGGTTCAAAAAGTAAATGCCTACTTCATTCAGCAAAATAAATAAATAAGTTTTAAAAAAATCACAGGAATATCAGAATATAGTTGGACCAAAGCATAAAAATTTGACTTGAATGTAATGGATAAGCCAAATAGTTTTGATGCTGAAGGATACCAACATTGGCTTCAATATTAAATAATAACGAATCATCCTTGAGTGGAATATGTTTATCGTGCAACAAGACAACAACGTGACACGACATAAGACCCAATGCAACAAAGTTAATAAAGTACTTGAGATAGCATCCTTGCATGTCATAAAATACTACATATTCTTACAGCAGAGCAAAAAATGGATTGTATAAGTGAAAAGCATAGTGAAAGAAAACAGGTGAAGATAAATTTGGCAGTTGCAGCAATTAGATGATAAAACAAATTGCAAGGAAAAAAGAAAAACCATGATTAAAAGTGGATTAATAATACTTAGTGAATAAATCCAGACGCAGGTAAGAAGCAAAGACATTTTAAGAAATAAGAACCATGTCTCTGCACATTTCAACTGAACATAACAAGACAAATGATCAAAATGAATCATTTGACATGGCCTAAACCAACAAGATGATCATACCATGCATAAAATAGGATGAGTGTAGCAAGTACAACCAGCCTGCTATCTGAATTCACGACTTTCCACATTGTCTAGGCAGGTGAATTGCATCATCACCTGATTCTATTTGCGCCTCTCCTAAAGCAGAATGACATCCACGTTTGGAGAATTTGATAGTAAAAGAAACAACTCTAAGAGCGATTTTTCCATCATTAATTCTCAATTAATCAGAAGCCACATCGCAGAAAATAAAAGCAACAGAACTTGTCCAACATAATAGATTGGTGAACAACGATTCAAAAAAACCCATCCTCCGTTGGCTTGACTTGGTTTTAGTGCCTAATTTCCCTATCAGTCTGAAGAGTGATGCAATATTAGGTCTGATCATTGATAGATTGAAGACTTTAAATAATACTAAAATTCGACATGAAAACAAATGTGCTAAGTATTGAACTTTAATTGTTAATTGTGACTGAACTGATAAGAACTTAACAATGGGAAATATAAAGTGCAATCTATAATTGATCAGTCCACCAGAAACTAACCAATTGATCAGTGCAATGTATGAGAGTTAATATCGCACCAAAAGGCAAAAAAAAAAGGACAAGAAGAAGGCATCCAACAAGGTAGCTTACTTTCTAAATATCACCATTTTCCAGTTATATGTGAGCAATTTAACTAGCAGCTAGCAGCCAAGCTGGGCAGGAAATAAGTATTAAACCATAATCATAACTCACCTACCCCACTCTTGTTTTACTGGGGCAAAGATCCAGATCGAAAGCCTAACCCAATTAGATTCATCCCATCACCACCGGAGCCATGCTTCAAGACATTTCCCCATGATAATGACAACAAACTATATAATGTAATTCCACACTTTGAATTAATTTTGAAAACTAGAACTTTGTAAGAATTCAATTCAATTTTTTTTTTTGTTAATTCTCATATTTAGAATGAAAGAATTCATTTTTTTTTTAATTTAAAATAAATTTCATTTCAAGAGAAATAGAAATCAAGTACGATTGGGTGAGAATTAATTGATTTTTTTTTTCTTGCAAATGATTTATTCCAAAGAAAGCCAAATGATTATGAAATAAGATTTAGGATCCTACGTTGCATAATCTGGCAGATACTAGAGAAGTTAATACACTGGTTTCTGATAAGATTGAATATGACCAAACACCCTCCACCAGAAGAAAAAGGTAAATTATTATTTAGTCTTTTCATTTTAACAATATTAACTATTTAGTCTATCTATTTTGAAAAATATACTATTTAGTCCTTTCCATTATTTTTTCTATCAGTCAAGTTAGTCAAAAGAAAGAGAATAGTTACATAGAGGGACTGAATAATTAAGTTAGAAAAAAATTCCTTGAGAGACTAAACAATTTACAGAAGGCAAACTAAAAGATAGAGGGGCTAAATAGTATATTTTTCAAAATAGAGAAACTAAGTGATTAGTTTCGTTAAAATGCATGTACTAAATAGTAATTTTGCAAAAGAAAAAAAAATGCATATACGTTATGTGGCGTCCTACTTTAAGAAACAAGTTATGAAACTTTGCTCCTTCAGAGAACACAAGTTCACAAACTAATATGTATAGACACAATGGCATGGGCATCTAGATTCTAGAAACAACCCACAGCGTTAAACAAATTCCGCCAAAGCTAAACAAACTGATTAAATCTTGAACTACCTACACGACAAGCACTGCCGAACTACTTACAAAGCCTTGGCTTCGAGGCAAGCCTAACAAGTTTGATACCATCAACAGATGAACGCAAATAAATAATCCAGAAAGTTTGAAGCACACTGGTATTATAAGACCGCTTGGCCCAGTAACACGTCGAACCCATACTCCACTAGTCCAGACTTCAGATACATGCACCCTTAGCCTATCTATTATCCAAGTATGGGCCCTATAGAGACACATCAAAGGGTTGTTTTAAGTGCCCACATGGGTCAAGGTCAAAGTAGGTATCCCACTCTTACGGGCCGAAACGGGACAACCGAGAGAACGTATGAAAAACATTATAAACAAAAACAAGCCCCGATCAACGAAAACACCCAAAGATCAAAATCTGCACACAGGTCAATCAAACATGAAATTAAGAAACTGAGACGAAAAAAAAAAAAAAGAAAAGCAAAGCAAGCCCAGATCAAATATGATTCATAGAAGCAAATGCAGGAATCAAATTTAACATGTAATTCATCCCAGTAATCATTACTACCAAGCCATAACCTCTACAAAAGACCTATAAATTCTTAATCATGCCAAAAAAAAGTGACAAAACAGCCGAAATTAGGTACAAAAGCTTAGAACAGATGAATCTTCGAAGAGAGAAAAGGAAAAACTCAAAGTCGACAGAGAACAAGAGAAATTAGTCAGCACTAGGGCTTTTACCGGTAGCGAAGACGCGATCTCCGTGCGAATAAGAAGCTCGGAGACCGAGTTCCGACGGCCTGAGAACGATCTAGGTTTTGCAGCAGCGGAGGAGGGAGAGAAGAGAGAATTGGGCTTCGATTTCGAACCAACCCGAGAAACTAATTGGACCTGACAAGGAAAAGTTGATAGGACTTGTTTGGTTAAGAGGTAAGGGACCAAGGTGGTTTTTGCGGACGGATAAATTTTCAAAGCAACAGGATCTAAGAAGAGCGTGTGATTTTTGGACTCTCAGGTCCATTCTTTTATCTTTTTTTTTTTTTTAAGCGGACCTCAAAGCCCACACACTTCACACAAACATCCCATGCCCTTTCCATTTATATGTATCATTCTGGCACGTGCGACTGTTAATTTTCATAATAAAAAAAAATTAGTAAACGAGTGTTAAAATTGATCCCTAAATTTTTATATAATAAAATAAACACTGGATGATTTAATAGCTTTAATTACTAAACGAGTAATAATATATATGCTGAGAAATTTAAATTTAAATTAAATCCTTACTTTTTCCCCTTGTTGTATGGGTCAATGCCGTTGGGAGAATTGGGGAAAATGCGTTGGTAGCACATGCTAATGGTAGCCAATACATGGGCAAAGGAATTGAGCACTATAAATTATTCAAAGAGAGTATTATTGGGATGGCAACGGGCCCGGCGTCAAAGCCCCAAATTCTAGTTCCGGTTAGGGATGTGCAGTTTTCGGTTTAAACTGAAAAATCGAACTGAACCGATTAATTCGGTTCAATCGGTTCAGTTTTAAAATTTAATCGGTTCGATTTATAATTTTGATAATTTCGGATTAATCAGTTCGGTTCGGTTATTTTCACAAAAAAATCAAACAAATCGAACCGAACTGAAATTATTAATATATATAAGAAATAAAAAAATAGAACTAAATTGAATCGAACCGAATCGAACCGAACCGAAATCAAAGAAAACCGAACCGAACCTTAAGATTTTTTAGTTTTGATTTCTAATTTTTTTTGTTTTTATGTTTTTATTATTTAGATTTAATGTTAAAAATATGAAATTTTATAAATTTCAGTTTGATCGGTTAAAACCGAACCGAACCGATATTTATCGGTTCCATTCGGTTCGGTTTTCTCTTATCAATCGGTTCGGTTCGATTTTTAAAATTTTTTATTTTTGATTTTCGGTTTTATCAGTTCGGTTCGGTTTGGAACCGAACCGACCGTTTGCACACCCCTAGTTCCAGTTGTGTTTCCAATCGCTATAAATTATTGAGTATTTGCTTTTAAATTAATAAAGTTTGCATGACTAGATTGATGTAAAAGAAATTTATTTATAAAATTAGAAAATATGATAATTTTTGAAATGTATTTTGTAATTTACTACATTATTATTATTATTGTTATAAAATTTTTATTTTTATTATATTGATATTTTAAAATTTTACATTGTCATATTATTTAATTTAAATAATTTTAAAATCTATTTAATATATTTAATAAATATTTTTATTCTTCAAATTATAAATCATATTATATATATTATAAATATATTATAGATTGAAATATAAATATAAATTTAATGTTGTATTTTTAATTAATTTATATTAAGTATATAATTAATATTCTAAAGTAATCAAATGATTTTTTTTTCTCTTTTTTATCTTTTTCAGGTTTTTATTATTTTAATACTCTGAAACATAACCATTAAAAATTAATATTGAGAGTAGCATAACTCTTCACATATATATATATAAAAATATAATTAGAATTTTTTATAATCTTATAATCAAAATCAATAACTTAATTATGTTCATGCATACGAGGATGTTAACAAATTGTAACAATATATATTTAAGCTAAATAGACCCAATAAAATTAGAATCTCATACATTAACATGTAAAATGCATTTTTTTATGTAAAATGATATTAATCATTTCAAATATTATAAGATACATTAATATTAAATATAAAAAAAGAAAACCAATATACCTTAATCTATATAAATATAATTGATATGACAATAAAAGCTCAAAAAATTTCAATATTTACACCCGTTGAAGAAAAAAAAAAGACACAAAAATATAATAAAGAAAGAAAAAAAATCACATTATAAATCAAAATTAATCAAGCTTCAATATTATTACACGAAAACAGATTGTGTAGATGTAAAAGCTATCTATTACTAATATTTAAAATTATATATATATATATATATATAGCCACAAATTTATTACAAATAAATATCATTGAATATGACTAGAATTTTATGCCTATTGATATAAATATAAATTTTTTTGTTTAATTAAATAGTTAGTTTTTACTAACAATTTTATAATTATATTAATTAAAAAGTTATTTTTAATATTAGTTTTATAATTTAATATTATAAATTTGTAATATTTAAAATAATTAAAAA
This sequence comes from Hevea brasiliensis, assembly GCF_030052815.1. Lineage (NCBI taxonomy): Eukaryota > Viridiplantae > Streptophyta > Magnoliopsida > Malpighiales > Euphorbiaceae > Hevea > Hevea brasiliensis. Next base: position 20,389,408 of record NC_079509.1, on the reverse strand, counting down.
GAATAAATTAGTATAAGTGAAATTTAGTGTTTAATGTTATTTATTAATTTTATTGTAAACAACTAAATAATTTTTAATGAATTAATAACACTTATAGGATCAATAATATAGAATTAGAAAAGGACTTTTAGTATAAGTACAATTATTATCAAAACAATATTAAAATTTTAATTTATATTAATTATAGTAATATTAGAACTTAAAATTATTTATAGATTTAACGATAGATAAGTTGTCGATAAAAATTATTAGCGATAAATTTTTATTAAATACCTTTTTATTGTTGAAAAGTATTAGCAACGGATGAGTCAGCATTCAAAATTATTAACGACGACTTTGCATAAAATGTTAGAAATTATTAACAAGAATACATTATCATTAAAGATAATTAGAGATAGATTCTTATCATTAATTTATATTATTAGCGACAAATATATGTAAGCATCGTTATAGATATGTTTTTATTGACTTTTTTATAATAATATAAATCATTAAAGATATTATTGGCAAACCAATATTCTATCTTTTTATACATTTATATATATTATAGAAAATAAAGTAAACGTATGATTTATTATAAATTATTTATTAATGAGTTAAATAAATAATGTTTATTATTTAAAAATAAATATAATAATTTAAAAAATAAAATCTTAATACTTTTTATTTTATAAAAAATAAATTTATATAAAGAGCCAATTAACCTTCATTCACGTTTTTATTCCACTCTAGTTCAATCATTTGTCTTCATAAAGTTCCATTTCCATCATTTCTAAAATTAAAACTCTCATACAAAAGGTATCGTTACTGGTTTAAGTTCCTTTGAGAATGAACATCTATTCTTTACTAGTTTTGTAATTTTTTTAAAGTACTAAAATTAGTGTTTTTTTTTTCTGAAGAAGAAGAAAAAAAAAAGCATTTTCAGAATATTTAAGTAGGGGCTTTTATTATTAATTTTATTTTTTTATTTTAATTTTTCAATTTTAATTTTAAATTTTTTGAAAATAAAGTTAATAGAATTAGAAAAATTACTTTTTATGGTTTTTTCCATTTTAAAATATTAAAAATAAATCTATTTATTATATAAATTTATTAAAAAATTAAATTAATAACATAATAAAAACAAAATAAAAAGTAAATGTGCTCTTAAATTATTTTAATTAAGAGAATAATACTATCAAATACAAGAAATTCTTACTTAAATCAGATTCATCATGAATTTAAGATATAAATAGCGTTTATATGTTTAATAGATATGTCTCATCATATATTATATATCTTAGATCTATAATAAACTCGATTTAAATAAAAAAAATCTATCAAACACACCCCCCACCCCTGTGACATCCTTACTTTAGATAGTCTGTACATTCTACTGTTCTGATTACTAATATTTGTCTGGACAGCCAGAATATCTGAAAATATATGTAAACTAGAGTGAGGAGTCATAGATAGTTTAAATAATGATAAGAAAAATTAAAGAAAATTTTAAGCAATGAAATGCACTAGGGTTAAATGAGCCGTAGCTCCGGCAATGGGTAATCCTAACGGAAAGCGGCTGTGAAGACAGTTGTCGACCTTAAACCCGAGAAGAAACCCTGTGAAATAATTTTGGAGACTCCAGTAAAGGATTATGGAGGCTTAGATGGTAATAGAATACCAAAAAAATGCTAAAAAAATTTTATAAATTGGTACAGACAATTTTAGCTCAATAAGTAAACGAATGGCATTTTGGTCATTTCACCTTCAGAGATGATTTTTGACCAACTTGTCCATTTAAGTAAGTGAGATCCATGTCCAAAAATATGAATAAATATTGCTAAAAATTTAATTAAAAATGAGTGAAAGAAAGAAGAAAAAGAAACAAAATAAAATAAAATTAAAATCATAATTATGACATTATGCACATATAAAGATGATGCAATTAAAAATTTTTAACCAATTAAAGTTAGACAAATACATTTAAAAAGGATAAAGGAAATTGAAAGAAACCAAAATTTGGTCATCTTCTTCCATTTATCCCAAGTTGGCCAAACCATCTTCATGGTTGTCCACCATAGCCATTCCTTGCAAGCTTTCATTCTCATGCTTCCTCACCATATTACTTCAAGACCCCAACACTAAAATGAATCCTTGGACTTAGAGGAAGTGTTTGGCAGCCAAGAGAGTACAAGAAAAGTGAAGTTTGGTTGAGAGAAAATTCTGCCCTATTAAGGTTAGTGCTAAACCCTTATTTCTTCTTCTTCTAATGGTGAAAACAAAGTGATATACAATAGAATTTTATGATAAATAATGAATTTGATGGATGTATGCTAGACAAGAATTTCAGCCAGCTTGCATAGGAGTAGGAATTGAAGTGTTTTATTGCAAATAAACTTGATAATTTGCTTAAGTATGATGATAAGTAAGCTTAGTACACTTAATTGGTATGTGTGGTGTGAATCTTAAATTTGGAGCTACGGTTTTGAGGAGAAAATTGGGGATTTATTCAATTGATGTTGAATTGGTGTTCTAATGGTCAATTAATAACCATTTGGTATGATTTGACCATAAAATAGAAGTGATTGTGGCATTAGATTATGGATTGGTTGTGCTGCCCTCTTGCTGGAAATTCTGAACTTGGAGTCTAGTGGGTTTGGGCAGTCATAAATTGACTTGTGTAACTTTAATTGGTGTAAGGTCAATTAGAGGTGAAACTAGGGACATAATACCACATTTTTTATGAAGAAACCTTACTGAGAAAACTAACTTAGAGTGACCTAAAAATTGCCTAAATCCGGGTAATCAAAATCTGAACTTGCAAAATGACCATATAAACAGTGATTGTTCAAATGGCCATAACTTTGTGTAGAAAGGTCTAAATGACCTGATTCTTAGACCCATAGAAATTTTAGACATAGGAAAACAACTTTCTTGAAGAACAGAAACCTAAATTCTGACCATAACCTATTTAAATTGCTAACAAAAATTAGTTCACCAAATCTGGCAAAATCAGAAATTACCCAGAAATACTGGACAATGACCAATCCGGCTAGTTATGGTAAAAATACCATAACTTGAGCTACAAAACTTTAAATGGAGTGATTTAAAAAGGAAATTAAAGTAGAGACATTAAGGAACAACTTTGATGAAGAAGGTTTAGCTAAATTCTCACTATAGATAGGTTCAATGGAACAGTAAATTTATATGACCAAAACTGAAATTTTGGAAATGCATCTAGGGAACTTTGAATTGCAATTGGTAACTAATGCCAACAAATTTAGAACCCAAAATGTGGTATGACCAAGTATTAAAAATTTATATGTCTATTATTTATGAAAAAGTCAATATTTTAAATGAATAGTAATGTGAATAGTAACCACCAAATCATGTGAAATGGTATAATAAACTAGAAAAGTTATTGTAATTGTTAAGTATGGGATATGATTGGTAACTTATGATTTTTGAATTTAATTTGAGTGACCCTAAAACATAGGAGAATAATTCATATGAAGAATCTTATGCTAATATATGACTGTAACATGTCCAAATGGTTGGACAAAGTTGGGATTTCCATAATCTGCCTGGCTCTGGAATCAGAAAGAGACAATGAACTAGTTATGGTTATTTGACCATAATTGGAGTTCTGAAACTTTAATTGACATAATTCAAAATAATATGAATAATTAAGATGAAGACCTAGAACTTTATTTTAGGAATCTGGAACCAATTCTAAGTCTAAGTGCTTGGAATTGTATGATAAAAAAAATAGAAAATCTTGAACTAGTAAACTTAGAGGGTTCAGTGCCCTGAACAGTCATTAATCACTATAACTAGAGTTATACTACTTCAAAGTAAATGATTAAAAAAGGAAATTTAAGTTAATCCGGAAATCCATGAAATGTTCATGGATTACTTAGAATATGAATGATAATTTATATAAATATTGTAATGAATAAATAAATCATATGAATGTATGAATAGGACATTAGTTCTCATAATTGGAGAAAGGAAGAATGTTTTGAGTATAATGGTACAAGAAACATTTGACGTGAATTGTGATCAATATAAATAATATAATGAATGTATAAATTACGTAGAAATGTGATTTGGAAATTATGTTTCCATCATAACTAGAATTAAAATGCTATAAGATATAAATAGAAAATATAATGAAATAATAAAATATATTAATACTTAACGGTACTAATGTGCACATGTATTGCCTAGACATGTGTGTCAGATTGGATAGATTGGCATGCCAATAGGAGATTTGATTTAGCAGTACTGCGTAAGGCTTTATGCTTATATTTATGGCTTTATGCCTGCATTCATGGCTTTATGCCTGCATTAATGGCTTGTATGCCCGATTATTTGTTACCATTGCTTTTTAGCTATATTGATTACATTCTTGGTTGACGTTTTGTGTATTCACATCTCATGGTATGACGGCTCGAGGCACTGCGGTGCCCTATGTCAACTATATTGATTGCATACGTGGTTGATGTTTTGTGTCCCATGGTATGATGGCCCGAGACGCCACGGTGTCCAGTGCCAAGGACTCGCTTATCCAGTTTAGTCAACCTGTCATAGGTTACTTGGGCAGTGAAATTTGTTATGAATAATGGAAATTAAATAAATGAGTAAGAAAGACCTGAAATGAACTAGATAAATTCTAAAATTTATTTATTATGAAATAAGTCTAAGACTTTTATTTATTATGAAATGATCCAAAACACCAAGAAAGTATTAAGTGAAGTGTTAAAAAGATTAGTAAAAAGAAATATAATTTAAATAAATATTACTAATGCATCTTTCATAATAAAATGAGCATAAATTTAATATTTTTAGAATATTTGTATCTTGTATATTATTACTGTAAATTATGAATTAAGCACTTCCAAAAAGGAACAAATTAGAATAAAAGATAGTTAACATTAGAAATATCATATGAAATTAAATTAATTCCTGAATATCCAAATTATGCTTCACTTCTATCTTTATTTGTATATTATTTCTTTGTTATATTATTGCACCACTAAGCAGAAATGCTTAGCGCGATGGATTGTTTCCTTCGCACAGGTACTGAAGATAAAGCCCAGTGGACATTAGACTGAAATTTTGGAGTCCCGATCTGCAGAAGTGTCCAGGTTGTCACCTTCTCAGCAATGCATGTAAATAGGGCTCATATAGGTCATATTAATGTATTATGTACATCATAAATATTTTTTATGTTGTAATGTAAACTAAGAAATTGTATTTAATATGTATGTGATGTAAATTAATAAATTAGCTATTTCATATGTAATTAATTTGTATATCATGTAAATTAATGAAATTTGAGAATTTTTATATATGAGTTGAGCGAGAATGGATATGCATGGAAATAAATATGGATGAAATTATTATTGGAATATATATATTATTGAAATTTTCAAATAGGTGAGTAGTGAGACACGCCAAGTGGTAATAGAATAGGGAAAACTCTGTCAGTTTCTCCTTAGAAAAAAAAATTGATTTTAAAATATAACGAGATTAAAAAAAGCTATTAAAGGAATAAAGTAAGATAAGATAAGGTGCTCCGATACCGTATGTGACATGCCTTGCTCGGCTACACTATAGACGGGTAAGGGGTGTTACAACCCCTCCCAATTCGAGCGCAAGTCTTGCTTATTGATTTCTTCCAACTCCTCTATTTCTACTTAGATTTGTTGTCTTATTTCCTTCTTTGATGATTCAAAGGACCTTAAGCTTCATAATGATGGGAAAAAAAAGTAATTATTTTTATTCATTTTCTAATGCCTTCATTTCTTTGTAAATTAATTAATCGTTTTATTTGTGCACTATATAACTTATTTATTATTTTATTTTAATAATTATACACCTATTAAAATTAAATTAAAATTTTATTTTTTAGATAATTATTAATTATTTTTCATTAAATATTTTTTTATATGAATATAGCAATATAATGTTTTTAGTATAAAAAAGATTATATATTATTGTAAAAAATATACTCATGATAACAAATATAACAATAAGTATGTTGAAAAATAAAATTTTAAATATTATATTAATATTTAAGAAATAATAATAATAATAATAATAATAATAATAATAATAATAATAATGATAACTATTATTATTATTATTATTATTATTATTATTATTATTATTATTATTATTATTATTATTATTATTATTATTATTATTATTAATGGTTTTAAAGATTTCATGATTCATTTGTTTTATTTTATTACTCTAATCGTTATTAGATTGCCGACATTAACTCCTTTTTTATTGCCATGGATTGATCATGTTTGCCAACACAAGGGACCTCATCTAAGCTTTATGTCACAAGTGGGTCCTTTTCGTACTCACAATTTTGGAATTAAAACATCAAAAGAAAAAGGCTGTAAAAAATTAATAAAAATAGATAAAATCCAAAAGTATTGATCCTATATTAAATGATCATGTTTCAAACACATATATAGTGACGTTGTCGTGGATTTTCTAGATATTGAATTTGATCAGATTGAGGATTTCCTTTAAATTAAAGATTAAGTGAGAGAGCCAGTGATGGTTAGCAACTATTTTGACGCTCAAGTCTGTAACATAATTATAAATCGAGTATTTAGTATAATAAAAGTGAGTGTTTTGTTTGTATACCTGTTTTTAAAATTTTACCTTGTTTATAGCGTGATTGGGATAAAATCTTGGCCAAATCTTCGCTAATTCCCTATTTAAAGCTCCCGAAACCCATAGTAAGCCTTACTATTTCTAACCCAATCATAAAGTTCATAAATATAGTCCAATTTCAAGAAAACAAATGGATAAAGTCCAGCCGTAAATTAGACTATCTAACGATAAGCATTAACTCACCCGACCTGTAAATACAAAATATCAAAATCTGGGGAGCTTAACTCACCCTCACGATCCTCAAATAGATAAATAATCAAATGGAAGCTCAGCTCTCTGCACCCATAGAAATGAATATCTCATGTATCCAAGCATATCCATATAAATAAATTTACAACTCCAAAAGTTTAGTTATTACAAACCCAGATAAGGATAATGCACTAATGGTACATGCGGAGTATTGAAATTGAATAAAAGACAATAAAAGTAAAACTAAACTTTTCTGGTTTAGGATAAAAGATAACCACTTTGATGCTCAAGTTAGTAATAGGATTATAAATCGAGTATTCAGTATAATAAAAGTGAGTATTTTGTTTATATACCTGTTTTTAAAGTTTTACCTTGTTTATAACGTGATTGGGATAAAATCTTGGCCAGATCTTCGCTAATTCCCTATTTAAGTGTCACGACCCAATTTATGGGCTAGACCGGCACTAGGAATTGGGTAAGCATAAGACCCCCGAAATCTATAATAAGTCTAACTATTTCTAGCCCAATCATAAAGTCCATAAATATTATCCAATTTCAAGAAAACAAATGGATAAAGTCCAGCCATAAATTAGACTATTCAATGAGGAGTATTAACTCATTTGATCTGTAAATACAAAATATCAAAATTTGGGGAGCTCAACTCACCCTCACGATCCTCAAACAAATAAATAATCAAATGGGAGCTCAGCTCCCTACACCCATAAAAATGAATATCTCATGCATCCAAGTATATCCATATAAATAACTTTACAACTCCAAAAGTTTGGTTATTACAAACCTAGATAAGGATAATACACTACTGGTACATGTGGTGTAACACCCGAACTTTCGGGCTCTGAATAGTGTCTCTCTACTTGTAACTTTTCTTTGACCAAGGGGGACTAAAATGAAATTTTCACATTTGAGAAATGAAAATTTGTTTTTGATGGTGTCTTCATTGAAAAATTTATCAAATTAGCTTTCCAACGGTTCAAACGGATCAAAAATCTGAGTTTCGGTCAAAAAGTTACGCAATTCCGAAGCTTAAGTGCCCTTTTGACACTTTCGATCCAGAGAGCATTTAGGCAGCCGAAAGTGGGAAGTTCGGCTGCCGAAATACATTCTTGAATTTTGATTTTTAAGCTTTAAAAGCCATTTCATCCAAAGAGGATTTCGACAGCCGAAACTGGGCACTTCGGCAGCCGAAAGTGACCTTTTTAAAAGCTCATTTTCTCTTTTCCTCTCCTCATTGTCATCATTTTCTTTCCATTTTTTTCTCTCTCTTCACTCTAACTCCCTCCATTGATGCTCCTTCCAAGCTTGCATAAACCCCAAATTAAACTATAAATCCCCTAAATTCCTTAACTAAAACTTATAATCAAGCTTTGGCAAGAAAATTGGTAAAGGAAAAATTCAATAAGAAGTGGGAAAAGTGAAGAGAGAAAAGCTACCCAAAAAGGTTAGTGAAATTCTTTCATTTCTCTCTTTAGATTCATACTTGAATATGTAGGTAAGTTCGATTGAATGTGTGGATGAAGATTATGTATTTTGACTTCATGAATTGAGTAAATTAATGAATTAGGGTTCTTGAGCTTTAGAACTTTGGGGGAAATTGGTAATTTGATTTATTTAGACCTAATTGAGGTTTTAAGTTACCAATTGGGATGTTTGAGAGTCCATGGGAATGCATGAAATGGAATTGAAATTTGTGCAGATGAAATAGCCAATTCTGGCAGTTGGACCTTGGTAAACTCAAATGGCCATAACTGAAAATTGTTGCTCCAATTGGTGTGAGGCCAATTAGAGATGAAAACTAAGATCCAAAATTACAATTTTCGTGTAGAAACCATACCCAGAAAATGACATTAACATAGTAAACAATTAGGTCAAACCTGGGTGTAGTGCACAGCCACTGTACCAAAATGACCAAATGAACAGTGTGGCCATAACTTGGGCTATACAGGTCCAAATGACTTGATTTTTGTGACATTGGAAAGGTATGACATAGTACTACAACTTTCATGAAGAACATTAACCCAAATTCTGTCCATAACAAAGTCATTTTGCCACCCAAAATTAGTGGTCCAAAACTGCCAGAACCAAATTAAGTGCTCAGAAATTCTGGGTAGACCAATCTGGCCAGCCATGTTCAAATGGCCATAACTTGGGCAACAAAACTCCAAATGGAGTGATTCAAAAAAAGAAATTAAAGTTAAGACAATAACGAATAAGTTTTATGAAGAAAACTTTACCAAATTCTCAAAGCAACATGATCAATGGAACAGTACAAAATAGGACATCAAATCTGGGAATTTTGAAATTGTACCTAAGAGACCAAAAATTTGAAGAAACAATCAAAACTAACAAATTTGGCACCCAAAATGTGGTATGTGGGTATAATTGGATTTCCTATACCTATTAAGCATGCATAAGACTCGATTTTCTTCCATGCCATATCTCATAAGGTGTGAAAGAAACTGATTTTGATGGAATCCTATTCAGAATATGCAAAACTGATTCTAATGCAAACCCCCAAAAGGAGATTGGCATATCAGTATAACTCATCATACTGCGTACCATATCTAATAGGGTACGATTTCTCCTTTCAGATACACAATTCAACTATGGCGTTCCTGGAAGAGTCAGTTGGGAAACAATGCCATGCTCTTTCAAGTATTAATCAAATTGAGTATTTAAGTATTCACCTCCACGATCTGATCGAAGAGTTTTAATACTTTTTCCTGTTTGATTTTTTACTTCAGATTTAAATTCTTTGAACTTTTCAAATGATTCATGTTTGTATTTCATCAAATACAAATATCCAAACCTTGATTTATCATCAGTAAAGGTAATAAAGTAATGAAAACCGCCTCTAGTCATTTCTTTAAATGGACCACATACATCACTATGTATTAGCTCTAAAATATTTTCAACTCTTAGTCCTTGTCTAACAAAGGATGATCTAGTCATTTTGCCTTGAAGGCAGGATTCACAAGTTGGAGTAGGTTCAGAACCCAATGAGGATAAAATCCCCATTTTCTCCAGTTTTGCAATCCTATCTTCTGTAACATGACCTAATCTTAAGTGCCAAAGATATTTTGAACTTGAGTTAATTTTCATCATGGCATAACATTCTCTTAGATTGCTTGCATTCAATTTGTGTTTATCATTATTATCCAAATAATAAAGACCATCATGTATATAACCAGAGCGAATATATTTATTTCCAAAATAAATATTGCAAACATCATCTGTGAACTGAAAATTCATAACCATTTCTAGTCAAACTAGATATAGTAATGGTGTTCTTAAAAGCATCAGGTACATACAAAATATTATTTAAACACAAAACATGTCCACACATGTAAAAAGATTTAGAACCTATGGCTAAAGCTTCAACAGTTGAGCCATCGCTAATCCAGAGTCTAACATCTCGAGCATGCAAGCTACTACTATTTGCTAGTTTCTGCATATCATAAGAAATGTGAGAACTGGAACCAGTATCTAAAACCCAAGCTGTAGATGAACTATGAGCATCATCAGCATCTAAATAACAAGATATAGACATACCTTCTGAAGGTGTATCCTTCTTGTCCTTCAGAGAAGCAAGATACTCTGGGCAGTTCCTTTTCCAGTGCCCATCCTTCTAGCAGTGAAAACTCTTTCCTTTGCCTCCATCAGCTTTGGTCTTCCCTTTCTGTTTGGCTATTTTCTTGGAAGGTCCTGGAACTTGAGATTTCTTTTTCTTATTGCCCTTCTTCTTGTCAGACTTTCCAGCATAAGAAGATGCAATCAAAGTTACCTGTTTTCCTTTATTGCCCAGCATATTCTTTTGGGCAATAACAAGCATGTTAAGTAAACCAGCCAAGGTGTATTCCTGCTTAGTCATATGAAAATTTGTCACAAAATTCCCAAATGACTCAGGTAGGGACTGAAGGATCAAATCTGTCTGTAGTTGGAAATCCATGTTAAAGTCAAGATGTTCCAGCTGCTCTATAAGCCAAATTATCTTATGGATATGATCTCCAACATTCTATCCCTCAGACATCCTCATTCGAAATAGCTACCTGGATATCTCATACCTAGCATTCCTATTATGCTGACCATATAACTCTTGTAGGTGAAGGAGGATCTCACTAGCACTTTGTATATTTTCATGCTGCTTCTGTAACTCATTACTCATAGAAGCAAGCATGTAATACTTGGCTCTCATATCAAGCTCCTTCCACTTGTCTAAAGTGTCATGTTCCTCTTGAGTGGCCTCTGGAGGTAAGGGGCCAGGAACATTTGAGTCTAGAACATATCCAATACGTTCTAGGTTCAGGACAAGTTTTAAATTTCTTAGCCAATCAGAAATATTAAGTCCTGTCAATCTATTGTGATCAAGTATGCTCGTAAGGATATTGGATGGTAGTGGTTGTTGTGTGCTCATTATTATCAGAAGAATAACTGTAGAAAATAACTAGATTAATTAGTAAATATATCAAGTAATTAACCAAAATGATTATGGTCTTTTAATCAATTTGATCCTCCCACTAACTTGGCGAATCCTACACTTCCAAATTAGGAAACGGAAATCCTAGTTGGATGGATTTCTAGTGGGTGATTGAATTTTTATAGTCTTATTGATCATCCTCAGGCACATCCATTATTGGAATTACAATAAACTATAAGTGAGCAACTCCTTGCCCATCACATCTCATGTGAGGTTCAATCCTTTATCTAGCCCCTAATGCTCAAAATCTTAGGCACATCCATTATTGATTTATCTTGCATTAGTTAAGTTGATCCCATTAAGCCAGTAAATATGCAAATAATTTTAATGTCCTCAGGCACATCCATTATTGGGCATCAACTTATTTACATATTTACAACATCTCATGCTTAACAATTATTCTTAAGAAAATCTCTTAAATTAAATGCATCAAATGCAAATATTTAAAATTTCTTAAAATACTTTAAATACTTGCCTCAATGGAGGGCTCATGATATAATTACTTTAATTATACCATTTCCAACTTAATCATTTGTTTGGAAGATTTAGTGGTCAGCTTAATTACTATTATAGTCTCACTTTACACATTATCCAATTAGTATGCATATATCATATACTTACATACATTCCCATACATCTCATGCATACATGGATAAACAATAAATATGGTATTATCATGGACTTTCTAAGGGATTCAATTCTGAGCCACCAAGAATTGAATCAGGGCATTCCTAGGTGTATTTCATTTATTCATTTTACAAGAGTTGCTGAAGGAGTACATAATCAACACTTGATCTTGATTTCCTTCCACTGATCCCACCAATGCTCTTGACCTCCTTGATCTTCTTGCAATCCAATTACATTGTAATCATTGGCATATCAAGGCGAATTTACAAGAATATGGACTTTAAAGTCCTCAAATAAATGAAATTACAATCCAAATTATTACAATACTTATAATACATGCCACCAAAAATAAAATTAATTATTTTACAACAAAAAAAAATAAAAGAAATAAATCCAATCATATTGGTCTTTTATTGTCCATGATCATTTATCATGCATATTACCATTTAACAATTAAATAAAACACACATACTAAAATTAAATTGAATATCTTATACTAAACTAAAAAATTCATATTTGAATCTCATTCAAATAAATTTAAAAATTCAGATTTGAATCTCATTCAAACAAATTTAAAAATTTAGATTTGAATCTCATTCAAACAAATTTAAAAAATTCAGATTTGAATATCATTCAAACAAATTGAATCAAAATTTAATTGTGTGATTGAAATTCTTAATTAAACAATTTAATTAATCATGAGCCTAATTATGGACCTTAAAAACCAAGCCCATACATCAAACCTAAAACCATGCGCATGGTTGGTCTACACAACCATGCGTATGGTTTGTGTACACAGCCATGCAAGCCGCCACACATGAGGACCTGAACATGCATGCCGCCACTATTGGTTAATCCAAACAGCTTTAGATCAATTCAATCACACAATTAATCTCAATAATCAATCTAAATGGCAAATATAGTGGCTCTAATACCAATTGAAGGAGTGAAAGCATGTTGATTAGTTCATTAGAGCATTGAATTTCAAAAAAATTTCTTCTAGGGTTACATGCATCATACCACATCTCTTATGTGCCTAATTAATTTCAATGCTCAATTGCATATTAAAACACTTTTAATATGTATTAGGATCTATGTGTTTGCCATTCAAGATTGTGAATTAACAAATTAATTTATTTAAACCCTAGTTTAAAAGAGAAGTTAGAACACTAACCTCTTTGATGCACTATGGATGTAATTGGCACCTTTAGGAAGCACCTAGGACCCCAAGTGTTGTCCCTCTAGCTTGTCCACACTAAGATCACCAATGGGCAGCCCCCAATTTGCTTTTCAAGCCTTTGCTAACCAATTATAAATTGGGTTTTTGCCTTTAGAGAGGTAGTATGTATGTATAGGAGACTAGAAACAATTTTTAGCAATTTTAATTCAAAGGATTTTGGGCAATTCTCTTTGAATTGATGAGACAAGATGAAGAGGAGAGGGAGAGAGGTGTGCCGCCACCTTGAGGAAGAGAATAAGAGTATTATGTTTCTTTTTTTCTTTTCCCTTTTATATAATTAGGTCATTAAGTCACTTAAACCCTATGCCACATGTCACCACCCCATTGCATCTTATTTTTAATTGACTCAATCACATTAAGCCAAGTGTTAAAGCTAGACTTAATCTTGACTTTAATTATCTTACATGAGAGGAAGACAAATGGTAAGCTTATATGATGCCATGTTTCACCATCTCATGGTGTCACATTTCACCATGTGAAATGACCAAATTACCCTTATATTGTAATTTTGAGTTCTCAACCCAAAATCATTATTTCTCCTCTTCAAATCAATTTATACCAAATATAAATTAATTAATTAATCTCTATTAATTAATTAATCACAATTAAATTCATATTTAAATACTTTAAATATAAATTTAACTTATGCTATACATCCAATAACCCAAATTTGGTTTCAAGTCATGTTAGGGACTTTGCAATCTTATTGCAAACTAAACCTATTTAATTAATCAATTAAACTCTTTAATTAATCAATTAAATCACATTTTACTTGGTGATTATCTTGTGTATGTGTGTGACTCACTAGGCTCATCACTAATTGGCAATGAGATATGATATTAACTCTTAATATCATCAGAACTCTTTCTTACCATAAATGATTTCTCTAAATCATTTTAGACATCTCATAGACTATGGTTGACACCTAGCATAGCGTGCCATGGCCACCCAATTAGTAACAAGGAATACCTTAAATAAACCTTTAATCATATGTTACCATGCACTAGAATCTCTCTGTTACAAAATTCCAATTTGAGCTGGAGTCATGGTTTATGTGAAACCCCATTTGCTATGAATATTATGTTCTCTTTTAATTCTAGTTCTTGATTAATTAGATTTTCTTATCAGAAACTCTTTTCTGACTAAATTTGTCTGTCCTGGCCAGGAACTTGAAACATCAAGAACAATTAAATGAACATAGGATTTTATCCCTATTTACTTAGGGTAACAGATTCCATCTTGATCAACACCTATCTCCATATATAACTAGTAGGAGCCAACACATGCCCATATACCCATACACAGTACAAGTATAAAAGCAGTATCAAACTCAAACTACCTATATATAAGATAACTATATTATCTCAGGTCTAAAGATTATATGCACTGATATGATATATGATAATGCATTGACAAGAGTAAACTCCATGTGCTTGTCATATGCGTCACTAGTTTGGCCTACTTATCATGTATAAGTACCTATCATGTTTGTTATATGGCATGAGACTCACCATTCCATCTTATTTATATCTCATATAAATACCTTGGGAACAAACATGATTACAATCTTTTTGGATAAGTCATGTCCTGTGTGAAGTATCCTTGATTGTGAACCAATTTATGATACTTTGTGCTAGAAATACTGTCACTCATATTCTTAACAACTTAAGAATAGAATTTCTAATAAAATATCAATGGAACTTTTCTATTACACATAAATATATTATGTAAACAAAAAAGTGAAATTGCCTTTTATTAATAAAATATGTACAAGATATATACTAAATGATATGCTCTACGGTATACTACTAACAAAAAAAGGTTTTGAGCTAAAGATACGAGCTCACCGGCTCATGCTCAGAATGAACCTACTAATCTCGGGTCCCCTCCAATTCAGGATCAGCCTTTGAGCCAATTGCTGGTCCCTACCACTTCAAGGGGTGGTTCATTTGGGCAACTGATCTCCAGGGGAGCTCAAGTGCTTTCTCGATCTCTAGAGAGAAATTCATCTGTGAAGGGAAATATAGATTTACTAGGGTTACTGTCGCAACCCTATGCCTTCCTGAAGACTGAGCTCGAATGAGACTAGAGAGTATTGACGATCTCTTGAAACAACTATGAGCTTGAGCTTGGAGGCAGTTCCCACTCAACACACGGTGAAGGATAAGGTCAACTTTCTTAGGTGGGAGATGTCTAAGGTAACGAGCAAGGCTATATCCCACAAGAATAATTTGACGGTAGCAACTACTAGGGCGCATGACTTAGAAGAGCAAGTTTAATCTTCTGAAAAGTATGTAGTTCAGTTGCAGAAGGAGCTGAAGGATGCTAATGTGAGCTGGGCTACTGATCTAACTAAATTTTTAGAGGAATTTAAAATAAAAGATAATGAGATAATTGAAAAAGAGGTCAGAGCTTATGTGTAAGCTCATAGTGATCTTCTTGCCTAGCTACTAAAGCACTATCCGAAAAAAGACTTCACCTGGCTTGAAAATCTCACCCCTAGTGCTAAAGCTGAGGGTGAGAGTAAGGATGAGGAAGCTTGGGGCTCTGTGAGTGTAAATGACAATGTACAAGCGAGTGGAGATCCACCTAACGAACGATTGTACTTTCCTCTCTTTTTAATGAAATATTAGTTTTATTCTCATGTTTCTTCTTTGATTGAGACTATTTATACTAACCTTTTTTTTTTATCCAGAAGATCGTTCCTTTCCATACTTGGTCAAAAAAAATCTTTAGAAACCTGAACCTTGAGTAGGGCAAATAATTTTTGTTGTCAAGAGTTCTGAATTGTTGAGTGGGGTTTTGGCAAGAACTATGCCTTTGGTATGATCAGTACCTCGGATGAGGTCTTTGCAACTCGAATGAGATCTGTGTGCCTCAAATGAGGTCTTTGTGCTTTGGATGAGGTCTTTATGCCTCAGATGGGGTCTCTGCCTCGAATGAGTTTATACACTTCTAATATTTTTAGAGATCGTGTGTAGATCAAATGTCCCTTTGGAGATTGGGTGACTTTTATTGAAAACTAAATCTGAACTACTCATTTATTGATAATATTTTTTCAAGTTCCAAACATTCCATGCCCTTAGCAGTTCACTTCCACTTGAGTAAGTGATCTTATAAGCTCTTGGGCGGATAACTTTTGAAATTACATGTGGTCCTTCCTAGTTGCTACCTAGCTTTCCTGCTTCTGCTGTGCCTCTTAAAACATAAAGTCTTTTCATAACTAGGTCACCAACAGTAAAGGATCTGTGTTTTATCTTCTGGTTATACATGCTTATCATTCTTTGATGATATTCTGCTATTCTGATGAAAGCTTGGTCTCTTATTATCTCTACTATATCAAGATTTAATTTGAGGTCTTCATTATTCATTACTGCTTCTGGATTCTTTGTTTGGGAGCTTAAGATGCTAATCTCTGTAGGGATTACTGCCTCTGAGCCGTATGCCAAGGAGAAAGGAGTTTCACTGGTTGCTAATCTGAAAGTAGTTTGGAACGCTCATAATGCAAATGGGAGCTCTTCTGGCCATCGTCCTTTTGCTTTGTCTAGTCTTCTTTTTAGTCCACTTAGGATGGTTCGGTTGGTGACTTCTGTCATGTCGTTGGACTATAGATGATATGTTAAAGTAAATCTGAGGTTGATTCCCCATTCTGCACAAAATCCTTTGAATTTATGTCCTTCAAACTGAGTTCCATTGTCTGTGATGATGACTTTGGGGATACCACTGCAGTAAAAGATGTTTTTCTTAATAAAAAATATGGCTTTTTCAGTAGTGAAGAGTTGTGTTGCTTCTACTTCGGGCCATTTGGTGAAGTGGTCTATGGCAATAATAATGTACTGTCTGGATTGAGGGATGAAACCGTGCTCCTGGCATTTTCTGCATTACTGAACTAGATTTTTAGCATCATCTACTGCTGTAAGCCAAAATTAACCTTGTTGGAATGCTTTTTTGGTGATTGTCCGAGCTTTTTCATGGTTCCTGCATAGTCCCTCATGAAATATCGATTAGGACTGCTGCTCTTTCTTGGGGTGAGATGCATTTTAGCCATGGTTGTGTGAAAAACTTCCTGTAAAGTTAACTATTAAGAACACCTGATGACTTTTGTATTGTCTTCTTTGCCTCCAAAGGCTCATTAGGCAATGTCTCGTGCTCGAGATAATTAGAGATCAGGGACATCCATGTTGAACCAATGTCGATTGGAAGGATTTCTTCCTAGTTAATTGTTGATTGACTTATTTCCTTAAGGTGGATTAGTTGAGATAGGTGCTACTCCCCTCCTGCTGCCATTTTGGCTAAGGCGTTGGCATCTCAAATCTCCCCTCTAGGGACTTGTATGATTGTGACATCTCCAAAGTTAGATCGGATTTGGGTTATTAACTGTTGCATTCTGGCTTCGTACTTCCCCAGGTTTGGATTCCGTGCTTGGAAGTTACCCTGACATTGATTCACTACTAACTGAGAGTCAAAATATATAGTAACATTAGGGGTTCTTACCTCCTTGATGATGGATAGGGTGATCAATAAAGCCTCATACTCGATTACATTGTTTGTAGGCTAAAAGTTTAGTCGTGCGGCATACTTTAGTTTATGCTTGAGGGCCTTCAAAATGATTTGAATTCTGGATTTGCTAGTGCCTACTGCTCCATCAACCCAAATGCTCCATGTTGCCTTCTGTTCAGTTTTCACTTTCGATAATGGTGTGAGTTTAGTAACGAAATCATCAAGGACCTATGCCTTTAGGGCTATTCAATGAACATACCTGATGTTGTAGGCTCCTAATATTACTGACCAAGCAGATAAGCGACCTGATGTGTCCAACCTCTGTAAGATCTTTCTTAAGGGGTAGTTTGTGCATACTTCAATGTTGTGGGACTCAAAGTACATTATTAGCTTTGTAGCTATTGAGAGCATAATAAAGGTTAATTTTTCCAAGGTAAGTTGAACCTACATTTTTAAGATCAAAAGACATTACCTTATAATAAAAGACGTCCATTTCCATGATGAATGTTGTCTTTTCCTTGTCCTCTGGATCCATTTTATCTGATGGTACCTAGAGATGGCATATACTAGAGAGCATATGGAATATCTTGCTATGGAGTCAACTAGCTTATCAATTATTGATAGAGGGTAATGGTCTTTTGGGCATGCTTTGTTGAGGTTGGTAAAGTCAACGCACATACTCCATTTGCCATTCGACTTTTTGGCTAAGACCACATTCGCTAGCCATGTAGGGTATTTGACCTCCCTTATTAGACATGCTTTTAACAGCTTTTAGATGTCTTTGGTAATGATTTCCTGCCTATCCACCCCAATTTTCCTTTTCTTTTATTGTACTAGCTTGGTGTTCGGATCAATATTGAGGCTGTGAACCATAACTATCGGATCTACTCCTGGCACTTCCTCCTAACTCCAAGCAAAGGTGGACAATCTTTGACAAAGATTTTGATGAGCTTGTCCCTGTTCGAACCTTGCAGCACAGTGCCGATCCTAATCTTCTTTCCCATATGGAGCTCAACCTTTTCTATCTGATTTGTCAGCTCTAAAGAGATACTGCTTTCTAGTTTTTCCAGGAGGTCAATTGGTAGTGTGACCTTGCCTGTTACTTTTGTAGATTGGTTGTAGCATTTTTTGGTTGATTTCTAGCTTTCTCTTACCATGGTTATTCCACCCGGTGTTGGAAGTTTCAAAAATAAACAATCCATGCTAATTAAGATGTTATTACCATTTAAAATTGGTCATTCTAAGATGGCATTATAGGAAAGTGGGATGTCTACTACTATGAACTCTGTATATATTATACGCTTGTGGACTTCATCGCTTAAGATTACAGTTAAATTTGTGGTTCCAACTACTGGCACAATCTTGTCTCCTATTTTGACCAAAGGGAACATTACTTTAGTGAGATCTGCTTTCTTCAATCCTAGCTTCTTATAAACTTCCAGTGCGATTAGGTTGACTGAACTGCCTGTATCGATGAGAACTCTTCATAACATGTACCTGTTCAACAAAATATTGATCACCAAGAGGTCAGAATGAGACCTTTTAATATTTTCATAGCTTTTGGCTAGAAAAATATTGGATCCTTGGAGATGGATTTTGTGTCAATGGAGAACACATTTTTTGAACTGAAAGCCTCGGCTACCCTTTTACCATTACTTTTATGCCCTCTTAGTCCTCCTACTATGACATTGATGACTCCAATTGGCTCTTCCTTATCGTGTTTTTCTTGGCTTATGTCTTTTGATTTATCTTGTCTTCCTTCTGTTCTAGCAAACCTTTTGAGCTTTCCTTATCGAATGAGTCTTTCGATTTCATCCTTCAACTATCGACATTCATCAATGGTATGTCCGTGATCATTGTGAAAATGGCAGAACTTCTTTCTGTCTCTTTGATTTGCAGTTTTTAGTTTTATTTTCTATGGCCATTTGATTTCTTAGCCATTTTTCTGTATCCACATCAATACCCGAGCTCTTAATTTTGTCAGCGGCATGTAAGAGTTGTATTGATCTCGTTGAGAGGTTCTGGAGTTTGAATCAAAAGCTTGTCGGTCACTGCATCTCTTTTCATATCTCTTTTTAGAACTTTGGCTCACTCATCTTTCCTCTTTTAAGGCTGATCTTTCATTATCTAACTGGATGTACTTCTTTGCTCATTCCATTAGTTGTTTGTAGTCCAAAGCAGGATTTTTTATTGGGGAATCCACAAATCTGTTATTTCTAGATCCCTTTTTTATCGCCTCGCAGGCTATTTCATGGTTGAGGTTTTCTATCTATATGGCTTCTACATTGAACCTAGATACATACTCCTTGAGAGATTCTCCTTCTACTTACCGAATCTTCCTTAGGTCATATGATAGTTTTTTGAGTGGAATTCAGTTCGTAAATTTCTACTTGGATGAGCTTGCTAGTTGCTGAAAGTTCTCTATAGAATCATCTAGAAGCCTTCGATACCACTTTTGGGCCAGTCCTGTTAGTATTGTTGGAAAAATCCTACACAAAATAAAATTATTAACATTCTATAAAAGCATCGTTGTACGAAAATTTGCCAAGTAGCTCCTAGGGTTAAAGGTCCCGTCATATTTTTCTAGAGTTGGTAATTTAAATTTTAATAGAAAAACTTTTGATAATATTTCTTCACTCAATGGTGAACCATCTCTCATTCCATAATCATCATCGTGAGAATTCTTCTAGAACTTCTTGATTGCTCGTGTAATTTTCTAGCTAAGAGCACTTTGTTCAAAGTCTGATTTGTCATCATCGGAATAAACTCTCTTTGCCTTGCCCTTGTTGTTTCTAGATTTTACTTCTCTGACTGGCTTTTCAGATGGTATGGTGGTTACAAAAGGTGGAGGTGGTGGTTTTATCACTGGTGTATCTAGGGTGCTCCCTTAATATTTTGCTTGTATTCTCTCTTTAATGATTCTAGCATTGTTTCCATTTCCTTGATTTTTTTAATCATTGAATCAGGATCAGAGAGGCCTACTGGCTGAGTTCCATGGGTTGCTGCATTTGGTTGTGGGTCTATTGCCATTGGCAAAGCATCCGTGTCACCTAAGATTTCTGAAGGTGTTTTCTAAAGTTTGAACTTGCATCAGCCATGAAACTATTATGAATGAAATAAAAAATTTTCCAGAGAAAACCACGAACAAAGTTCTAATAAGAAAGTGAAGGAAAAAACAGCCAATGGTTTTTCCCATAGACATCGCCAACTGATGTTGCTGTAGATTTCTTGAATATTGGATTTGATTGGATTAAGAGTATCCTGAAAATCAAATAACAAGTGAGAGTTGGTGGTGGTTGATAATCACTCCGTCGCTTGAGTCAGTAATAGGATTATAAATCGAGTATTCAGTATAATGGAAGTGAGTGTTTTGTTTGCATACCTGTTTATGAAGCTTTACTTTGTGTATATAGTGATTGGGATGAAATCTTAGCCAAATCTTCACCAATTCCCTATTTAAGTTATAACGGTAATCATCCTTAGATTATGCGGGAATTAGGCGTAATCAGTAGCATGATCTTCATTTGGTCCGAACTCAAAGTGTATCGATCTCTTCGATTTGTCCGATCTCTCAAAACAGGTCGGAAAGCTCTCAGACATCTCCTCAAAACTCAGTTTTTTAGGTGTCGAGTTTTTAAGCTCGGATGGGAGAGCTCTATCCAGTTCCGAGCTCGGATGGGTGAGCTCTAGCCAGGTTGGTTTATTAGCCTTTTATATCAACAATCAACATACATAAGCTAATGGGATTTCCAATTTTATTTCAAGCCCTTGGTGAGGCTATTTGGGATTTCTTGATTATTTATTAAGAATAATAATAAAAAAATACTTGCAAAAAAAATGTTACCTAAAGATGTTACCTTACCTTTTGAATTTTGCACAAGTAATCACTTGACACTTCACTTTTAATTGTATCTTATTTAGTAAATTTTATAAAAATTGTAATTATTAAACATTTACAAATGATGAACCCACAAATGTAACTTATATGTGCTTTAACGTGAATATTAATACTGACTTGTATTGATTTCGTTAGACAACGTGAACAAATTATGCTTAATTGAATAACTGAAAAGTAAATTTTTATTAATATATTTTATTTTATTGATATGATATTTTTATTTAAGATATATTAAATATTTTATTTAATTCAATATTATTTTATTATGATTTAAAAAAAAAAAAAAAAAAAAACATAGAAAGGATGACTTTCCTTTCCCTTTCCCTTTGGCAACATTGAAAATGGTAAGAGAATGTTCAAATGGCATCAATGGTGGCACTAAGAACACTTTTCCCTTTCGGTGATGCGCAATGAGACAGGATCTTCGGGAGGTCATACCGGCCGTTTTCAGCGATCAACACAGGCACCTATTAACTTCTCTCTACCTTACCTTCATTTTTGACCAGTGCAGGAGAGACATGCACCAATCAACTCATTTCGATCCATATTACACGTTTACTATTACTTCTTTTTTCATATCAGCTTGTATTATCATCTTTATTGCTTGATAGAGCATGCATTCATTTGTTTTGATAACTAAAATTTCAAGGGTTTAATAGTTAAACTTTTATAAAATTCTAAGTGTTAAAAA
This sequence comes from Hevea brasiliensis, assembly GCF_030052815.1. Classification (NCBI taxonomy): domain Eukaryota; kingdom Viridiplantae; phylum Streptophyta; class Magnoliopsida; order Malpighiales; family Euphorbiaceae; genus Hevea; species Hevea brasiliensis. The sequence goes on along the minus strand of NC_079509.1, from coordinate 20,367,090 downwards.
GGGTTACAATTCCGTATGGGATGTGCAAGTGACTTTTCATGCAAAAATTAGAGCCAAAAGATGCTCTTAGCCTTATATATTATAATACTAAATTTTTGAATACTCAATTAGGCCACTAATTATATTTTATAATACTAATTATATAATCATATTTTTAGTACTAATTATATATAATTACACTAAATAAAATCTTAAATAAGATAAAATTATTATTACGATGTTATAAATTTACATAAAAGATCAATTTATTTTCATAGATGCTTCATATGTCAATCTTGATTAAAATTTATTAATTTTTACGTAAAGTTATTAAATTTATCAGTAATAATGTTATGTTAAAACAACCAATAAATTTTTGCTTACATTTTTTATAACTTTTTTTAATAAATAAACACTTTAACAATATAAATTTTACACAATATAAATTCTAAATCGATAATAAACTAAAAATAATCTATCCTATTTTTATTAAAAAATTAATACAAATTATAGTACTATAGAATTAATTTCACACGCATATAAAATATTACACAATCAGTTTTACTTATATATATATATATATATATATATATATATATATATATATATATATATATATATATATATATATATATATCAAAACTCAATTTTAAGTTACTATTCCATCAACAATATTGTAAAAAATTTGTTATGTATTTTTTTTTCTTATTTTAATTGGTTGAACTCTCCCAATTTCTACTTTTGATTTTTTTTTAAAATTTTATCTATTTTAATTATTTTTAGCCATTAAATGATTGCATTTATCTCTATTGCTATAGATTATCTCTAAAATAAATTAAAAAAAAAAGAATATATGCCAAAGAAAAAATTATAACAATATAATTATAATGAGTATGAAAATTGAGACCAATTTTTTATCAAAAAAATTATCCTATTCACTTTAGCCTATTAATTTATAAAATCATACCACTATATTTTTTTTCTGCCGAACTATATATTGTACATATTTAGGAAAGAATAATAATAATTAAATAACTTTTTCAATAAATTATAAATAATAAATTTATTTAAAATATAAACATATATAAAAATTTCATTTTTTAATAATATTATAAAAAATTGTAGTGAGAAATCACTATATCTTGTTATCAATTAAGACGCAGACCGTGACATTTAAGGACAATGGCCTTGCTAGAGTAATGACTTTGAACGTAGATGGTTAAAGCATCCATATATCAAACCAAATAGAGGTCTTCTCTTCAATCCCCATTCCCAACCGAGTAACCTGTAACCGCAACCCCTTATGCAAAACCTCTGTACTATGCAAGGTAAAATTAGTTAAGACACAATTCAAGCATTCAAAAAGTCACCACCTGGGAAATATTTCCATCGTTGTCAACCTAGTTAAAGGAATTGTTGGATTAATAATAATCCTATATCCTTGTTTTGCCAACAATACAAGATTAAAGCTGCTAAAATTGTGAAATCCTAAACCACCTTCCTCTTTCAGCCTATTTAGAGTGTGCCAGCCATACAAGTGCATTCTTTTCTCCAGATACAGTTGCCCCCAACAGAATTGACTAATAAGTGACCTGCAAGACGAAAACACTGCATGACATAAGTTGGAGTTGCTTGGATAAAAGGTTTGACAAGAAGTTCTTTACTCGTCTCCCAAGCAATCTTGATCATCACTCATTATGGGTAAGAGTAGAAAAGCATCTGCTCTGCATCGTCACGCAAATTAAAGGAACTTTTTATACCTGTTGAAAGGACAAATGAAGCATTATTACCATCTCCCAAGCAACCGAATCCCATTTGCACTGAGGCCAGAAAAGACCTCAAAGACTACAAAAATTTTAGAGAAAAGTATAAAAAAAAAATACAATGTGGTTTCCCACTTTAATACATGAGGAATTGTGGTTAATTTTTATTAATTTGATATCTTGTATTTTTTTTCGTTACCAAATGTGATATAAATTATTAATTACTGTTATACGACACTGACGTGATGAATATGTGACACTGAAATGGTGGCACATGGCAAACATGGCGCTTATGCGACACATGAGCTCTACATCATTAATTTCAATGCAATTATTTATTGTCACCTAAGTACAAAAGATTGAAAGCACAAGTTCCTAAATTGAAAAAAAAAAAAAAGAAAAAAAAACCTGAGGCCTTGAATTGAAAAATTCAAAAAAAAACAAGTACCAAAGGTAAAAGCACATGATACTTAGGTACACTTTCCCTTTTAATTTATAAATAAATTTTTATAGTTTAACAAATAGGTCTTTAAATATTATAATTATGTCTAATTCCTTTGCGCTTGACTCTCGTTCTCTCTCTTTTCCTCTCTCTAAGAGTGAGTACTATTTAATTTAAACTGAATAAATCGAATTGAACCGTCTTAATTTGATAATTCGATTTAATTTTTAAGATAATTCAGTTCAGTTCAATTTTGCATTTTAATAATTTCAGTTATTTTAGTTCAGCTCGGTTTTGGATAAAAAAAATCGATTGAACTGAATCGAACCAAATCGAATAACTTTATTGATTTTTAAATTGATTTATTTTTATAGGAAGTTAATATTTATATATAATTTTATATATATAATTATTTAATTTCATTGATTAATAGTTATTAGGTTCAAACCAAGGTCAAAATCAGACCAAATAACTTGAAAATCAAGTCTAAATTAAAAAATCTATTCAAATTTAAAAATTGATCGATTCAAATCGAATCAAACAGAAATAGAGCAGTTCAGTTCAATTTGATTTTTCATTCATTTCGGTTCGATTCGATTTGGTTTCTAAAATATAATAATTCAGTTAATTTGGTTTTAATGATTCAGTTTGGTTCAGTTCGATTTGAACCGATTACTCAGCCCTGCCTCTCTCTGCATCTTTGTCACTCCCTCTCAATCTCTCTCGTCCTCTATGAATACTCTTCACTTTTCCTTCCTTTCTGACGTGAGACAATTCACTTATACCCCATCACCTAAAAGTGTACCAATGAAACCCTACATAGATGTTACACACATAACCCCATTTGTTGTTAAGTTACTAATTCTCAATTATGGCATCACATGGAGAAATTTTTACTTATATTTTGCAATTTGTTTTGCAAAAAATTTAAAATAAGTAATGAACCATCCCATAGGGAGAAGCAAAAAAGAAATGGTAATAAAAGAGGGAAGGGAAAGGGGAAAATTTTCAAAAGGAAAAGATGATAAGAAAGAGATGTGAAAAAAAAGATATAGAAAGAGAGAAAAGAAGAGAGAGAAGGATAGAGGGAGCGAGAGAGAAAGAGAGATGGACAAAGGGAGAGAAAGATAGAGAGATGGAGAGAGAGAGAGAGAGAGAGAGAGAGGAGGAGAGACATGGCAAAATAGATTAGAAATAATTATAATATATATTTAAGGACTTATTTGTAAATTAAATGGAAATGTACGCTTAAATATCTTGTATTTTCGCCTTTTGTACTAAGAGCTTTTTTTTTTAATTTAGAGACCTGAGCTATCAATCTTTTGCACTTAGGTGTCAAAATAAATAATTAGGTTAAAATTGATAACGTGACACTAATATGTCATCACGTACTGCCACGTCAGCGTCATTTAACAGCAACTAATAGTTTAGACTATATTTGCTAATAAAAGAAAACATAGACTATCAAATTGACAAAAATCAAATCATAATCCCTCATTGTCAAAGCATGAAATCACGGAGTATTTTTTTCATATTTTTCCAAAATTTTAAACATAAACAGGGTAGATAAGCTCCAACAGAAACTTTGTCAAAAAGGAACGGAGTGAAAATTCTTCGTACTAACTGTTGCATTGTACACTTTGTTGCTAATAGCCATCCTTTTCACTATGTACATATAAATGAGATAAACTAGTCAAAATACCATATGAGAAAAACTGGTTAGGTTTTTTTTCTGTACCTTGAACCCCTCCACTGACTCAAAATTCTTCAATAAATAGCCAAATCAGAACATAGTTTGGTCTAGACAAGTAAACTGCCGAACTTCCATCAGCTAAATCCTGCAAACATCCCCTTCTGCACTGCAACAACCATGGGCCTAGAAAAGTATATCATCAAAACCATTAAATTCCTAGTTTTCCAAGATTTCATGACTAAATTCCTCGCCATCTATTACATATTATAGGAGAACGAAGAAAAATAAAGAGCGGGCAGTTGAGAGTGTCGGATGGAATAGATTTTGGAGGGAAAAGTTGTTGGGGGTTTGTTGAAGAATCAGTTGGAATAACTGAATGGGTTAAGTAGCAGTTATGCTACTCTGTTAGATAGAGAGAAACTCACTTGTATTCATTCATTCTATTGATGAATCAATAACAGATTTCTCTTCTCTGTCTGATTCTATTTTCTCTTCTCATCAAAGTCTACTTCTCTTCTCATCCCTTCTATTTCTCCTATTCCTAAATTCTATTTCAATCTCTGCATTCGGAGATAGATTTGAGCTGATACCTAACATCATCCTACTCTTTGCGCATTTTTTACTGGTCCCCAGACAGGTCCAACTCTTGTTGATGACAGTTCCTACTCTGGTTGATCACCAAGTCCATCATCCTCTTGCTTCTGTTGTTGTGACTCTTCTTCAACTAGTTGCAGTTCCAGTTGTTGACCAAATTCATCATTTTCATCGTTATCGTCTAGCTTAAGCTATTGAAAGTATAATTTCACCTTTTTTCAAAATGTTAATCAAATTACATGGAAAGAAAGTACATTAAGTTGAAGCATAATTCAAAAATTTTCTCAGCATTTAGCCATTTGAAATAAGAAAAACTGTAACAGCAAACACAGAATGAGACAAATTTAAAAATTCTCCGATAATAGTCCCATTAAAAAAAGGTCCTTCCTGAAAGCTTACAGAAGCATTTCTAAGGGTGCATAAATTCAAATATGTGCAATGATCAGCAACTTTGCCAGGCAGCACTGACAATGGTTTATTCAGAAATATACACAATCATGTCATGAACAGATACATATCCTACAATTGCTAGACTAGAGTGGGGGTGTGGTATCCAAGGCAACAGCTTAGCTTAAAATTGCAGCGGTTTTGTCAAGCCAACTCTTAATAACATAAATCATAGCAATTATCTTTAAAAAGTTAGTGGAGCTGGCTGTGCATTTGAAGGGATACATAGATTTCATGTTTTATATTTTATACCACAAGAACTTACCAAGTCCATGTGGATGAGCTGTTCAATGCGAGTATCAGCAAATAACCTGTCAAGAGGAAAGCAATAAAACAATAAGAAGATGCAAAGGTAGTTGAAATCATAACAAATATGTTCAAGCTTAAGTATAAAAATGTATATGCATAAATATATGTCAGGATCATACTTCTTAGGTGCAAGTTGCACTCAGGCATTCTGCAAATCTGTCAGTTGGTTCAGTGCCTGAGAAACAGAGCTCACATTTAAATCTACAAGCCGAAAGAGAAAGACATTCTTCCCCAGCATTCTGATAATCAAAACGGGTACTACTTTTATGCCCTGCTCTTTTGCATCAATGACAAGGTTCTTAAGTTTCTTCAGTTCTTCTGTTAGAAAAGACTTGGAAGAAAGAAAAAATAGACAAGTTCAGAAATGAGAAGCCTCCAAACGATTCAACATGATCAAAAGAAATGAGAAGTCTCCAAAAGAGGACAAAGAAAACAAAAAAACATAAGCAACTTCAGATTGCAATTAAGGACCTAAAATCAACTGCTGAAAGAAAATTGATAGCAATCATGTTGTAAACACAGTAGGGAAAACTTTCCCCCCTGCTGAATACAAGGTAATGGTGGTGGGGGATTTTTTGAAACTAATAACGAAGAATCACAATAAGGCTCAGTTGAAGCAGTCCATGTCGAGCAAAGTTCAACTTTACAATAAAATGCAAGTGTGTATTAGTGAGCCAATCAAAAGCTGCACCTATATTTATGTCTAATATAAACAAACAGAGGATTAATTAAAAGGCTAAATTCATTTTCCTTTCATAAATGTAAAGAAAGTAGAAAAACCACTTCAAATTATGAATGATAGACAGTTATCAAAACAAATTACTCGCTCAAATTACAGCTCACGCAAGTTAAGTCTCATGCAGTAACTACAAACTTACCAAAAGAGAGAGATTTTAAAAGGAGGCTTGAATGGTTGAGTCTCATATTGGCAGTAGAGGCATTATAGCCCACCTAGTCTGTGAGACAAAGGACCAGTGCTGGCCTTGTAAGCTGCGCACAATAACACATAAGGTAGCAATGCATAGACAGAAAATAAAGAGAAAATTTAGATTGCAAACCTTCAACGTAAAAAGAATGCACCAAATAGTTTTATGGTTCAAATAGTTTTATGGTTCGAGACTATTATCTGAATTCACTCTCTCTATGGCTAGAGTCTAAAGGGCTATCATTTTTTTATAGGACTTGCCAAAAATCACAGGAGAAAGCAACGTGGACTGAAACTCAAATAAGTTAACAAAATGAACTTTATAGCCTGAGAATCAGAGCCCAGAATTGCTACATACCAAAAGAAGTATTTTGGTTGAACAAAATATGGAATTAATTTCATTAATAAAAAAGATAGAAATGAGAAGTATTTGCACAAAAGAAAAGCAGCCAACAGAGTGATTTGCCAGTAAAAATAAGGAAGAAAAGTCAAGCCAAATACAAAAAAAGGGTCAAAAGATGGCATTGGCTGGGGTAATAAAGGGATGACTTGATGGCCTAAATTATAATATAAAGCAACACAAACTAAACCACTGGTAGAGAAAAGGAATTAATTATATGGAAATATGATGTTCAAGTGTTTAATGTTTACCAACAAATAAGAACCAAAAGTTATCCCCATCTTTTGTGAACCAGAGCCCACGCACAAAGTAACAGATGGTTCATCTTTGTGATAATAAAGTAGTCTGGAAATTAGAATTCCTATGTCCAAGCATCCAAACAATTCTTTCCAATGGTACAGGAGGTAACCTAATGCTGAATTATAGAACTAAACCTACAATCATACATATGATACTATGACAAACAAATCCTACATCTAAAACTCCATTTTCACAACTGCATTTGAAACTTCAGCAGATCCATACCGAAGCCAGTCCTTGGCACACACCAGCGCTTCTACTGTCTCCGGACGCAAGGAAGTCCGGTACTCATCCAGCTCTTTGTTCACAGTATCAAATACAGAATTTGGACCAGCTGTAGATACTGGAATGGTTAAAATATCTCGAGCCATCTTTGAAAGAGTTGGGTATTTCAGCTTGTTCAGTTTCCACCAACTTAATACATCAAACTCTTGCACACGGGGCAATAATGACTCTTCCAAGTACTGATCCAGTTCTGACTTCATCTGCTGGCTAGTAGTCTCCATGATGAACATATCAAAATCTGTGAGTCCATTGTCTGACAGGAGGGTTCCCTGGTGGTCCTCTGTCCTCATGTTGTTCTCAGTATTTCCTTCATCAGCATAAGTTGGAGTTAGAGGCAAAGGAAGGGCCACATATTCAAGAAAGAGCTCATGGATCCCATCATCAACAATCTTGATATATGTGGGTGCATCTTCGCCATAAAGTTTCGAAAAACTGAATTCCACAAGCTTCAGTTTGAAGCGGGGATCCATGACTACAGCAATTGCCAAAACCAGGCTGCAATCCTTCCAATATTTGCTGATCTTTTCTTGCATTGCTTTGGTAATAACACTGATAAAAGGATCCTCACTTGCAACAGCACGAGCCAGATCAGTCTGGATCTTCCATACTTCATGGAAGAATGTAATCGCGGTTGGGCTATTTGTGGAGGAGGTAAGGATGTTGGCTGCATCATGAAGAGGTCTCAAATAAGCACATACAGTCTCGACCTGCCTCCAGTGTTCCATGGAAGGGGCCTCTTTGTAATCAGGATCAGAAGTGTCCAAGCAAGAAAATACTTCTTTTAGCTCAGATGCAGCTACCAGCATCAGATATGTTGTGTTCCATTGAGATTGATCATCTAGAGATAGACTTCTTTCAGTGGGCACCTGAAGTTGTTCCTTAAGCTCAACAAACTTTTCCTCATGCGATTCTGAAGTCTTTACATATTTTACACTGTCTCGGATTTTCTTAACAACATCCCGCCCAGCCCATAACACATCCTTCGCAATGCTGCTTAAAGTATGTGCAATGCAGTTCCCAATCAATAATTGACCATTGAGAATAAGGGGATTTTTTATGCAAAGCAGGGATCTAAGACTTTCAAGGCCAGGTTCACCCACTGGATGATTGTATGTAACAGAAAATAGCTTGCCTTCCAAACTCCAATCAGAAAGGCAACAAGCAACAGCATGGCTGAGAGCAGTATCTGAATCAGGATACGGTTCCATCACAACATTGAGAATCCGCCTATGTGGCTTCCAATCACTATCAATGAAGTGTCCAGTTACAAAAACATACCCTAAACTTTGACTTGATGTCCACGTGTCCAATGTAAGACAAACACGTCCAGGCATTCCCTCAATAAACTTCATTACATTTTGTTTTTCCCTCAAGTAAGTTGCAACACAATCACCTTGGACAGTATTGAAGCTCACCATGCCAAATCGGGGCTGAAGATTTTGAACAAAAGTTACGAACCCACTATGTTCAACCATGTGAAGTGGGTAGTCATGCATGATGATCATCTTAGCAATTTCATGACGGCAACGGTCTGCATCAAACGAAATGTAGGGTGAGCTAGGAGAACGGTAGCGACGTTTCGGTGTATCAGATGCAGTGCCATTTCCACTTCCTGGGGTATATTGATTCCCTTGATTGCGTAGTAGTGCTGGGCAGGTTCCCTTGGCAATGTGACGCTTGAGATGGCTAGTACCAGCTACTTTAGAACCTGTGCTATAAGCAAAACTTTGCTTGCACTGATTACAGCACGCTCTTCTACATCCAGGACTTACAGTTTCTATTGTAAAGTGTTCCCAGACTATGGACTTCTTTTTCCTCCGCTTGTTAGGTTGTGCGTCTGGAGTAACCATTACCAGAGCATTGTTCTCTTCAGGTGTTGCCATCTTGGCTCCAAATGTGAATGCCTACTTCATTCAGTAAAAATAAAAGGCAAGCAACGTCAGAATATGGTGGGACCAAAGCATAAAAATTTGACTTGAATGCAATGTATAAGCAAAATAGTTTTGATGCTGAAGGTTACAAACATTGGCTTAATGTTCAAATTTTAAAGAATCATCCTTGAATGGAATATGTTTATCATGCAACAAGACAACAACTTGATGCGACATAAGACCCAAAGCAACAAAGTTAATAAAGTATTTAAGATAGCATCACTGCATGTCATAAATATTACATATTCTTACAGCAGAAAAAAACTGGATTGTGCAAGTGAAATGCGTAGTGAAAGAAAACAGGTGAAGATGAAAGGGAAATAAGCATACTGCAATTACAAGACCGCTTGGCCCAGCACCACGCCGAACCCATATTCAAGTAGTTCAGACTTCAAATACATGCACCCTTTAACCTACCTAAGTATGGGCCCTATAGGGATTCATCAAACAGTTGTTTTAAGTACCTACATGGGTCAGGGTCAAAATGGGCATTCCACTCTTATAGACGGGCTGAAACGGGACAACGGAGAGCACGGATCTACTGTTACAGCTTGGGCTTCATAATTTAACCGAAAAAAGGCAAAAATTATAAACAAAAACAAGCCCAGAAATACACAAAGATCAGAATCAGCACGCCGGTCAACCAGACATGAAATGAAGAAACTGAGAAGAAAAAAAAAAAAAGCAAAGCAAGCCCAGATCATATATAATTCATGAAGGCAAATGCGGGAATCAAATTTAACATGTAATTTATCCTAGTAATGATTAGCCCCAAGCTATAACCTCTGCAGCAGACCTAGAAATCCTTAATCAAGCAAAAAAAAAGTGGCAAAACAGGAGAAATTAGGTAGAAAAGCTTAGAACAGATTAAACTTCGAAGAGAAAAGGAAAAAATCAAAGTCCATAGAGAACAAGAGAAATTATTCAGGACTAGGGTTTTTACCAGTAGCGAAGACGCGATCTCCGTGCGAAAAAGAAGCTCGGACACCAAGTTCCGACGGCCTGAGGAAGATCTAGGCTTGGCAGCGGCCGAGGAGAGAAAAGAGAGATTTGGGCTTCGATTTCGAACCAACCCGAGAAGCTAATTGGACCTAACAAGGAAAATTTGGTAGGACTTGTTTGGTTAAGAGATAAGGGACCGGGGTGGTTTTTGCGGGCGGAAGAATTTCAAAGCAACAAGATCTAAGAAGAGCATGTGATTTTTGGACTCTCAGTCCATTTTTTTTTTTTTATCTTCTTTTCAAACGGACCGCAAAGCCCACACACTTCACACAAAAATGCCATTTTTTCATGCTGGCACGTGCGAAGGATATCTCTTGTTGAAGGCAGGCCGCAGATTATGAATGGACTTTTCATTGGGGTAGGGGCCCACATGGGGTATTCTCTTAGCCCAATGAGATGTGTCCAAAGATTTTGAAATTGTCCTTGCGTAGGAGGTCACTGAGATGATGCTTTGGTGTGTTTGTGGCTCCATATGGGGTTTGAGATAAGATTCCTCTCTTAAAAGTCTTTAACCCAAGAAGATGATGATGATGTTCAACAAATTACCTATCAAATAATTCTTCAAATAATTAATAGGATTCAAATTTTTATTGTTTTATGTTATAAAAACACATTTCATTATTAAATTATTAATTTAAGATATCTAAATTTTTATACAAACACTGGATTATTAAATTATTGATTTGATAGCTTTAATTACTAATTCAATTTTCCATAAAAATATATAAGGTTTTTTTTTATTAAATATCTATTTAATTTAACTATTGCATAATAACAGATAAGTGATAATAATAGATAAGTGATAATAGATAAGAGTATATATATATATTATTTATTTTATTATTAAAATAAATATATAATTATTGATTTAATATGTTATATTATTTATTTTATTATTAAAATAAATAAATAAATAATAATTATAAATAATGCAGTAATTATTTTTTTAAAAATATATATATATTTTTCATAATAAATAAATATTTTGTATTTCATATATTAATAAAAATAAAGAATGTAACATGAATAACGTACAACATGCTGACTATGGCATGATTACGCTGTAAATTGTAAAATAAAAAGAAGCACGACCCATTTATATTATTTTTGAGTTAATAAAGGTGATTTATTTTTTGATTAGGATTAAGATTATTTTTATTAAAATATAAGAAAATAATATAATAACTCATGAACAATTCTTATTTTAAAGTAGATATAATTAAAAGATAACAAATGAATATTTTATCAATTATTAATTAATATTTATCAAACAGCTTAATTAAACACCTTGAAACCATGAGTTGAGTTCATAAAACCCATATGGAGATGGACAAAGTTTGCCCTTATTGTATGGGCCAATGCCCTTGGGAGAATTGGGGAATGCAAAAATTGTTGGTAGCACATGCTAATGATAGCCAATACATGGGCAAAGTAATTGGGCACTATAAATTAATAATAAAATACATATATATATATATATATATATATATATATATATATATTTAGTTAAATAAAAATAATAATACAAAATAAGATGAACAAGAAACAAATAGTAAAAAATTAACAAGAACAAAAATAAATCTTGAAAAAATAAATTCCTTATTGTATTCTGTTGCATGATCAAATGAAAAATCTCACCCTAAAGTTTCTTGCAATCTTCTTAATTCAACAGAAAAATAATAGACATTATGTGTTAATCAATGATTTACGAATTAGCTTATATATATATATGTGTGATAATTAAAATTAAATCTATCAATTTCTATATAATATATGATGATGAATGCATTCCACAAAAAAAAAACATTACTATAATATTAGATTTAATTTATTAAATGGTTTGTATTTTTCAACTTCTTTACTTCCCAACCCAATTTAAATACAACACTAAACTGTGATTTCTCAATTTAGTGTAGTTTAATTTCTCTAATTACATTGTTCAATTTGATCCCATCATTTATAAATTGTAGATTGGATTTTGGTTTGAATTTTTCTTTTCTTTTCAACTGGTTTAATGCCAAAGAATGTGTACAATTTTATAAAATTTCATATTTTATAAAATGAATAATAAAAATCAAAGTTTTTTTTTGTATAGCAAAAATAATAATAATAATAATAAGCACTAGTGCATAAAGAATAAAGCTATTTCTCTTCCACTTAACGGTTAAACTTTAAGGAGTGAAATATAATTATAATATACACCTTGTCTGGTTTAAAATGGTCTACTATTAAAAAATATATTTTTTTCAAAAGTATATTTTTAAAGAATTTACTTCATATAAAAATAAGGTATGAATGTGTTTCAGTAAATAATTTACTTCTATATTATAAAAAAATAATAATAATGTATATAATATAATTTAAAGAGTGATAATTTAAAAGATAAAGTGGTAAAATACATCACTCTTAATTAGAGAAGTACAGTTTACCAAATCTCACTTAAACAAATTATTTCTTTTGCACAAGAGAAATAAAATGACCTACTTCAATTCCCGATCAGTATATGCTTCCCAAACAATTTACTTCATATTTTCTTTTTTTTTTTTTTTAATTTCTAACATGAATTTTTCATTCTATCTATAAATAATGGATTGAATGCATCATTTAGTATATGCTTTTACACTATAAAATAAATTAACTTATGATTTGATTTGTTATATGTATTATTTATTAACGAGTTAAATAAATTATGTTTATTAATTAAAAAAAAAATTTAATAATGTTTTAATATATTCAAAAATAAATTTACATTAAGAGCCAATTAACCTTAATTCACATTTTATTCCACTCTAGTGCAATCATTTGTCTTCATAAATTATTTTAATTCCCTTTGCATCATTTCTGAAGCTAAAACTCTTATACAAAAATGTATCGTCATTGGTTTAAGTTCCTTTGAGAATAAGCACCTATTTTTACTAATTATGCAATTTTTTTAAGTCCTAAAATTAGTGGATTTTTTTTTATTTTTTGAAAAGGAGGGAAAAAGTATTTTTAGAATATTTAATTATGGGCTTTCGATAATGTTTGCATTGAAAATTAAATTTTGGACGTTAAATTTAATTTTAAGTTAATGATTTTTTTTATTAATTTTTTTAAATTAATTCTATTTTATTAATCAAATTAATAGACTTGAAGTGATTTAATAAATTAATTAATGGGTAGAGATAAAGAATGTGATCGCGCTGATTAGTAATGGGAAGTTAAAAAGTAGCAGAGCAAAAGAATAAGATTTAGAGTTGGATAGCTACCGTGAACGTGTAGATGTGAGAAAGTGGGATCTAGAGTCTTCTCGAGGAGTTTATGAGGAAACATGGAGTAATTACTATGGACGTGCAAGTAGGAGAACATAAAGATCCAGAGTGTTCTTTATGAGCTTATGAAAGGAAATGAACTACAAACACAGCAAACGATACAACAACCATGCCAATCAAACGATCAATACAACAAATCAACTCAAATTCAAATTCTTTTCAATTTTCAGTCTTTGTTCATTTAGATTCAGTCATTTTTCTTAGCAATTTCAATTTCAAAGTCTTGTATTTCTATTTCTATTACTCAATACAAATCAAACAAAGTTTAATTTTATTCTAGTACATATAAGCATTCAATTCACTGTAATTAATTTTGAATTTTACTAAGCTCTAATGGTGAAATTATGCCCAGTCTAGCTAGTTACCCATCATTTGATTTTTAAAAGTTAGTTTAGTGCATGATTGGTTTGCACACCAAGTGTCTTGCACGACTCAAAATCTCAAGCTATCAGCCAGTCAAATGTTTTTAGCAAACAATCTTTTGACACGTTTGGTGGGACTAGATTTTGTTTCACTCACTCCAGTAGGATAATTTCCTACTTTTCTCTTGTTTTGCAGTTTTCGGTCAGGTTCCTCAATGTCTCCAAAAATGAGAGGTGTTTTAGGGAAAGACATTGCTGGTTCTCTAGAGATGGAGAGAGGTCCTACAAATGCCATAGTTCCCTAGATGGTAGAGCACTTTAAACGAGGGTCAATTCCTTAAGGAAATGAAGAAATTTAAAATCCCAACCCAACTCAAACAGAGGCTACTTAAACTAGGAACAAGGTGAGATGGTACATATTCTTACTTATAGTATTGATGCATCTCCCATTGCTGAAACTTTGAAGAAAAGACTTGAGAAACAAATGGAGAAAACTGATGATATTTCGGGCAAATTAAAATTTTAGAATACAATGATTATAATATAATCATTGAATATAGTGAATTTTATGTAAGTCTCATTATAATCAGTAGTTAAAATCTATTCATTACATATGCAACAGCTACATGAAATAATTTCTTAAGTGTGCAAAAATTCTCATTGATTTCTTCCAATTTCTCTGTGTCAACTTAGCTTCGTTGTCTTATACCTCTTCTCTTTCCTTTGGAAGATTCAGAGGACATTAAGCTTCAAGATGATGAAAAATAAGTAATTTTATTCATTTCCTAATCCCTCTTTCGCAATGTAAATTAATTTATATTTACTATATCAATTCACAAATTAACTTAGAAAAATCAGAAGTCTTTTAGTTGTGGATTCATAAATCTGAATTTAAAATTTAAATTTAAAATATTAAATTTAAAAATATCTTGTTTAATTAACAAAAAAAATTTCAAATTTAAATTTAAAATGGAAGTAAATATGTAACAAAAGATAATGTTAGATTTAATTTTAATTTCAAATAACATGATTAATATTACTATTTTAAATTATTAACTTTTCGAACTTCTATATTTATTTTGGATTTGAGTGAAATTTAAATTAATTTTTTTTCTTTTAAAATCTTCCAAGCAAATTATTTGTCTCAAAAATAAATAAATAAATTCAAATTTATGAATCCAAACACAATATTAAATAAATTAAAATCAAATAATATTATAAAATACTCATCTACTTATAATATTCGATTTGATTAGTCAATAGTTTGATGTTAAAATTATTAGTTTTTAATTATGCTAAGAGAGCTTTAGGAATTATAATTTAGAATGTATTAAGTTAATATGAAAGAAGAAAAAATATATCATTTATATTGGAACTCTAAAAATTAAAACTTTAATCAATAAATTCACTTATAAATTAATTAATTTAGTTTTAAATTATAATAATGAAAAAAATAAAGTTAGACTGCCGACACTTTTAACTCCTTTTTATTGCCGTGGATTGATGATGATCGATACGTTTGCCAACACAAGGGACCTCATCTAAGCTTTATGTCACAAATGGGTCCTTTTCGCACTCACAATTTCGTAATTAAAACATCGAAAGAAAAAGGCTGTAAATTTTAATAAAAATATATAAAATCCCAAAGTAATGATCCTATATTAAATGATCATGTTTCAGACACGTATATGCTAGACGATCAACATATATAAGTCAATGGGATTTCCACTTTTATTTTAAGCCCTTTTTGAGGCCATTTGGGGTTTCTTGATTATTTAATGAGAATTAAAAAATCAAGTACTTGCAAGAGAAAAAAAAAAATCAGCTTAAGAAATGGATTACCTAAAGGTGTCACCTTTCCTTTACAGGCATAACCTTGCCTTTACATGTATTATCTATCACGAATATACAATCCAAAGGCATATATTTTGTAATACGAATTAAAGTTTGAGTGGAATATACCCTTTAGCTCTTAATCTTTATATGAAAGCTCGCTTGCATTTTTTGTTACATTTTATTTGATATTTTAATTTTTTTTAAAAGTATAATTATTAAATTTTGACACAATTAGTGAATTTACGAATATAATTATTTAAATTTAATTTCAACATTAATATTGACTTGTATTAATTTCATTGGACAACGTGAACACATAATTTATAATTATTTTATAAATATTTTATTTAATTAAATATTATTTTATCATTTTTTTAAAAATTAAAAAAAAAGGATGAACCAAACATAATAGTGTTTAGCTTCATCCCTGCACCTTTTTTTTTTTTTGGCTCTAAAGAAGCTTCAAACCCTGGTTCTTTTTCTTCTTCCCTTCTTTCTCTATCTCCAATAGTACCTACCAGCGCTAACCATCCTAGAAATCGACCCCCTACCATTGGCAACGTCGACGATGGTAGGAGAAGCGTCAAATAGCATCAAACGCAACTCTAAAGACGTTTTTCTCACTTAGTGATCGTGATAGGACAAGATTTTCAGACGGTTATACCAATTATTTCTGATGACCACTGCAGGTGAAACAGACATTGCTCAACTCCCCCATGCGCTAGCTTCATTTTCAAACCAATGTCGGCCGGCATTGATCAATTCCCTTCGACTCATGCTGACTATTTATTATTTTTTTTATCAACTTATTTTTATCATTTTTAATCGTTTAATTGAGCACACATTCTTGTATTTTTATTAACTATGATTTAAGGGTTTAATAGTTTTTTTTTTTTATAGAATTCAAAATGAGATGAGATGTGATTTTTTCGTGTAAAGATTAAGAACAAAAAGATACTTCCGATCTTATATTTTATAATACTAAATTTATACATACTTAATTAGCCCATTAATTATATTTTGTAATACTAGTTACATATAATTATATTTTTGTAATAGTAATCATACATAATTACACTAATTAAAATATTAAATAAGTAGACATTTGCTTTCTTAAAATTATTATTATTATTATTATGTTAAAAATTACGTACAAAGATCAATTTATTTTTCTTAGATGCTTCATATATAAATCTTGATTAAAATTAATGCAGTAATGTTAAAACAATAAAAAATTTTAATTTTTTAAACATAATTACCAAAAATAATATAAAAAAAAAAAGAAAAAGAAAGAAGAGAGAGGGAGAAGAAGATAATATAAAATAGGAAAATGATTAAGGCAAGAAATTGGGAAAGGAGAAAAGACAAAGTCATGGGTTAAATCAAATGGACAAACCCTCTTCTCAATTGTGTCGGGCATGTGTAAGGGAAAAGTGTCAGCGATATACTGACAAAATTGAGTGCATGCATTTCCATGCAACTGTCGCCAACTTCTTACACGTGCAAAACACCTTTCTGACCGCACTGTTATCAATATCATGCTTCCATTTTACCTTAATCCATAGGGATGATAAATAATTTGACTTTTTTTAATCACACTTTAACTCCTAAATTACAACTGTATTTTAAATTAAATATAAAAAAATTTATTATAATTAATAATAAAATAAATATATTTTATATAAATATTAGATTAAAAGAAAAAAGAAATAAAATGGTAATATTGGCAATTAAGTGTCTATTCCTATAAATACCTAACCACATTGTAAAGTAATATGGTCACCATGGTCAATTAGTCACTCAATTGATGACTTTTTTTCTCATATTTAATAGGAATTCATTAATTGGATATGACCAAAAATTTATAAGATTCATCAATAATTAATAAAAATTTAATTATATTATTAGACAAAAAATATGAAAAATAATTGTTGAGCAAAGCATTTGGTGTTTGTGTAATTAAACTTTTAATAAACTCATAATAAAATTATTTCATTTATTTTTCATACAATAATTACTTTTTTACAAAAAAAAAATACTTCATATAAAAATTAATGAAACTCTAAAATTTTGTAAAATTTGGTTTTTTTTTTAATTTAGCTACAAGATATCCTATTTTTCAATTACCCATTGAATTTCATGTTAATAGAGATATAAATTATAAATGATCTAAAAGATTTGAAAGATTTGTCTAACCTGATTTAATTTAATAATTGAAAGTGTATCATTTACTTAGCAAATTCAAATTTGAATTTTTACCCTCTAATCTCTTTGCTCAAAGAAAAAAAAATTTGAAAACTATAGTGAAAAATAATTTTAATTTAATTATTTTTTTTTTCACAAAATAAAAAATATATGCAATTTAGTCATTTAGTTAAATAAAAGGACATCTTCGCTTCATGCATTTTGAATATATATATATATATATATATATATATATATATATATATATATATATATATATATATATATATATTCTGAGTAATTAAACTACTCTCTAATCTAATGGTCACAAAATCATTTGGAACATCCCCTATTGTCACAAAAATCACCTGTCTTAGGCAACAGAAAGATTCCATGCATCCCTCACAAGTTCTTTTCAATAAAAGAAAAAAAAAAGCCAAAAAATGAAATAAAATAATAGAAAGAGGAAAAGAATTACCATAATGTTAAATCAAATCAAATCACATTATAAAGAAGCTTTACTTACTGAAAAGATAGGGCTAAATTAGTGATTGCCAGCTAACTTAGTCATCAACCCAACCACCCACCATGTCACCAACCTCTTTTTTTATTATTATTTTTTTTAATAATTAGATTATGTTGATTATTATTATTCATGTATATCTTTCAATTCATTTACTTTTGTATACAAATTTAAAGATACATTTTAAATTTAAATTATATGTTTAAAAATTATTTTTTAAATGTTAATCATATTAATGAAATTTAAAATGATGAATTTCAAAGTAGATACGATCTCCTATCATGTGAATATTCACATATACTTAATGAAATTAAATTCAGTAATATTAGAGTTGCCAGTATAATTATTATTAAATTTTAAATTTAAGTTTTAATTAATGTCAATTGTATAAAAAAAAAGCATCATGTCATTTAAAAAAATATTTAATAATTCATTATAAAGTGAATAATCTCCTAATTAATTAATATATATGAAATTTTAAATCCTATATTTTTTAAATATTTTTTAAAATTAAAAAAATTAATAAAATTATAATGAATCTATTTACGAGTTTATTTAATAAATTTATTTAATGAATCTATTCATGAAAAGATTCATGAGCTTATAAATAAATTGACTCACTAACTCAATAATAAAATATTATCGAACGCAAACTTAACTCATTTATTAAATTCACTTAAAAATTGAGTTTAACTTTAAAAAAATAAAATCAAAATGAGTCTTGAATATCTTATGAATAGTTTTGTTGATTTACAGCCATCTGCAAATTCAAATCAATCTAATCCAACAGTTTTGATGTCGCGTCCCATCCCTTCGTTGTGAACATGTGATAAGAAAAAACTCCTGCTTGATTTCATTTCTCTACTGTCATTATAAGAAAATCTATGGACGGTTTTTTCATTTCATTCCTTGAGGCAAAGACGAGAAATTTTGATGTGTTTGTTGATTTGAATTTTTTTTTTATTGTTGATTATTGATTGATGGGATTTGTTATTGTTAATTGATTGCATTTGTTTGTTTGCTTTTGTATTGCTGCATAAATGAGAAAATTGAAATTGAGAATTTAGATTTATTATATGATAGAATTTATTTTTTAACTTAAATCTTTAAATTTATTAAATTGATAAGATTTTTTTTTTTATTTTTAAATTTAATGATGATCCAATGGATTTGATCGAGTAATAATTGATGGATTACACAATGAGAGTAATTCACCATAAAGATCAATTATTTTAAAATAAATAGTTTGTAGAATAATTTTATTGAATTTGTTGAAATTGTTGAAAATTTTAATTTTATTTTATCTTAATGTTAATAATTTTATATTATTTCGAGTCATTTTTAAATTAAAGATTTGATATGAAAATTATGAAAGTGTGAATTATATAGTTTTAGTATTTTAAATGAAAGTATTAAAATCATCCATAAATTTTAATTTAATAATTTAAAGTCGTTTGTAAATATATGAAGTGTGAAATTAAAATTAATTATAAAAAAAAATAAAAACCTAAGGGCAATGAATTAATATATTTTAAATTAATTTGATTTGATTATATATATTTATAATTTAGTTTAATTTTTCGTCTTAAAAAAATAATAATTTAATCGATCTAAATCGGTTTGATTTGGTTTAGGATCCCACTAACCATACTCCATAAGCGTATAAAATAGGGCAGCTGATGACAGGAAGGCATTTGGGGTAGTTGGTGGGTTCCGTTCCACATAAGTTGGCTATTGAAGTGTCCAATGACAGACATACACATCCCAGCCCGACAAAGCTACCTCAGCCCCGGGATAAACGGAGTGTACTGTCAACACCGTTCCCACGGTGGGGTCCTCCTCACATGCTTCCATGTGACAATACGTTTTCTCTTCCCCCCCTCTCCCCCCCTCACAACCCTTTTAATTTCTCTCTAATTTTCTAATTTTACCTTCTTTCCATCCTCCACTTGCATCTTTCTCTTTCGTGTTCCTCACGCTCCCACCCCACCGCTCCATGTGAGGATTTGTGTAATTAAATACTCTGAATTATATTCATAATTAATTGCGGATTTTTTCATTTCCTTATTCAAATTTACAGGAGTTAATTAATTTTTTTGCATAGTTATTAAATTTCTAATTAAATCAAATAAAAAATATTCAATATGATTCGAGTGATTAAAATAATAAATCAATGTGATTTTACTGTTTAACCATTCAATAAGAGTTTTTTTTAGCTTTAACAAGAAGAATTGAATTCAAACTCTGATAAAATATTTTCAAAAAATTATTGAGCTAATTGAATAGCTATATAATTATTATTTAATATATATATATATATATAGTTTCATAATAATGGAGTAAATTTTATACAATAATATATTATTTTTAATATATACTTAATATTTCATAAATATTAAAAAGATAGTTATATATTTGTAAAAGTAATTTTTATACATTATATTACTCGGCTACTTTATATAAAATTTTAAAAATTTATGTAAATATAATTTAATAAAAGGTAAATTTTTGATTTTAAATAATTAAAATTTAATTAATTACAATTAATTATTTATATTAATTGGTGTCATAATTAATTAATTTATTTTTATTTTATTAATTTTTAATGACTCACTAATTAAATAATTGACCCATTGATCCATGAACCTAATCCCTCTGCCAAGTCAACATCTAGAATAGATTTAATAACATTTTTCAAGTTTCTGATATACTGTCTAGGATTTTTTTTTAAGAAATTTATTGATGAAAATTATAAAAAGGGGTACGTTCTATTAATATAGCTAATAGCTTAATTATAATATGTATTCCAAAGTTCACCTAGTATTTTTATCAAAAATTATATAATTGAAACTCTAATTATGGAGTATAATTTTTTTTTTTTTGTGAAATATGAGTTTTTTTAGTAATGATCAGATAGTGTTTAAAATAATTTTCATAAGCACTTTAATTAATTAATTAATTTTTAAAGTAAAATTAAAATTTAAGAACGCATCTCATACTGCTTAATTTGACATAATTCAGTGACTAAAAATATATATATAACTCACTGATAGATCTCAAATTGCATCCTATATGCATGTATATATAACCATTATCTCTATCAATGATAACAGAATTACAATCACTAATAATAATAATAATAATAATAATAATAATAATAATAAAATTAAATTAGAGAACAACTAATAAATTTACTTCAATTATATTTCAAATTCAAGTAAATTAATTACACTAAAAAATAAACTAAAAAGCAAATAAAAAAAGTATTTTAGAGTGTACTTTTTATTGGAATAAGTGTCTAAAGGTATATACTGAATACAAAAAATTAAACGAATAGGAGTACTAAGAACAAAAAGCATAGTGCTTGACTAATAAATGATTTACCAGAGTCTATCTTTGTTGGTGGGGCATTTATATCAAATGAGTGCCACAACTCAATAAATGTACGCTTTCGGTTATCGGTCTATTTGACATCGAATTTTAAAGATTGAAATTATTTTTTTAATAAAAATATTATTTTAAATATTATTAAAAAAATATTTATATTAAATGAGTGCCGCAACTCAATTTCAGTGTGTTGTTATCGGCCTATTTGACATCAAATTTTAAAAGTTGAAATTATTTTTTTGAATAAAAGTATCATTTTAGATGTTATTGAAAAAAACAGTTTGAAAAAAATTATTTTATTATTTTAATATTCTTATATCTAAAATTTATTAAATTTAATTTTTAATTATTTTTTAATACTCTCTAACTAACATATTTAGAAAAGTGATTTTCTTAACAATAATACCAAACGGATCTTATATTAGTGCTCATTCCGTGCACTTTTATTTGTTGTTTAAAATTTTTGTATGAAAATTAAAAAAAGAATTAAATTATTTAAATTATAATAAATATATTTTAATTTAATTAAATTATTTTTTATCTTATTTTATTAAGAGAAATAATAAAATAAATTTTAAAAAATTATTGACATAATTATTATATTTAATAAAAATAAAGGTGAAATTGAAAAAATTAATCAATACTCATTAATCTTCTTACAATGATATATAATTTTAAATAAAACAACTTTTAAAAGCAGCAGATAAATGTAGACGGAGGAATTATCAAATAAAAATTTGTGAATTTATATAAAAATAACTTTAATATTTTTAAAGTAAATATTTATAACAAAATTTATATATTTATTATTTTAATTATATATAAATTTTTAATTTAAAATTTATTAAACTTAATTTTATATAAACTCTTCAACTAAAAATAAGAAATGAATGCCAGCGGATGAAAATTCACGCATATATACAACTAATATGGTTTAAAAACAAGGTAATAAAGGGGAAGACATTCATTCCTTATCTTAATGTATGATTAGATACAAAAGGTTCATTCATTATATATATATATATATAGAAAGGCTCCTTCTTTATATATACCATTGATTATTTTATATTAAAAAAATGTAAAAATAATTTTATAAGTTCAGTTTTCATTGATCAATGATCTCTTAATTTGAATTGATATTTTGGATTATTTAGAAACTAAATGTATTTTGATTCAAAAAAATGTTTTATTTTTATTTTGTTTATTTTAAACTGATTGGACAATGAAAGTCAAGTCGAGATTTATTCTAGCTAAATGGGTGCTTGTCTCCATGGATCTCCCTCCTTTTCGGTATGGATCATGTATAGTTTTGATAGGTGTTTGGCTCACTAATGTTCTGTAGTGGCTGTGCTTCACTATGAGTGTTATGGTTCAGATTGATGTGCCAAGGTTTCTGTTTTTAACGAAAGCAAGTGTCTTTGTTGGCTAGCATAGAAGGGGACGCAAATGAGTATGCTCAGGTATCAACTGTTGGGACTAAAGGAGATTTAGATACCCGTGTATTTGTCATGCCATTTCCTAGTTTCAGTTAGCCCTAATCCTAACCGTTTGGCTGTGATCAGTCATGTTGAAGTTTCTCTCACTTTTTATAGTCGAGGTGAGACTGTGAGATATGGTTGAAAAGGTTTAAATTTAGTTGGGTATTCCCCTTTGTGTTTCTCTTGTCTTAAGTTTGTATATCTTCTTGGATGGCTGTCGATAATGTCGTTTGGATTGACTGCCACAGCAGAAGATTTCGAATTAACTGGATTATTGCTAGGGCTCCATATTTTTAGGCTTCACTCTATGTTTGCTAGGTTTGAATGGAAGTTGTGATAGCAAGTTATTTTTATTGGGCTTGTGACCTTATAATGCTTTGTTCATTCGTCAATGCAATATTTCAATATTTTCTGGTAAAAATAAAAAAATTGTTCCAGTTGGCGATGTCCACTAAACATAATTGTTCGTGATTGAAACCTGCCAACAAATATTTATCCATGGTTCATTCTACCCCAACGATTATCTATATATATATATATATATATATATATATATATATATATATATATATATATGGATAATTTGAACTTATCATCCTGAATTTTGATAAATATTTTACATTGGTCCTTAAATTTTAATTTGTATTAAGAAAATCCTTTGATTTTAATTTTGTTTCAGAAACTATCATTTCACATAAAAAAATGTAACTTACTATTTTACCCCTTTCTTCTTTCCTTATTGTTAATCTCACTTGCAAATAAACTCTTTCACCATTCACTTATGAATAGATATCTTTAATATATTATTTAATTTAATAATTAATAAATTTAATTAGTTTAATAAAATTTAATTATAAATAACAAATGATAATAAATTAATAATAATGTGAAAAAAATAACTTTTATAAATAAAAATTTATGAAAGATAAAATAATTTTATTAATTAATTGTCATCTATTATTATGAAAAAAAAAAGAGAAAAAAATGGGTGAAATAATATTTTATATTTTGTCACTTGTAAAACCTGCTATTGTAGGTAAAATGATGATTTTCAAAATAAAATTAAAGTAAAAGGATTTTCTTATAATAAATTAAAGTTTAGGAATGAATATAAAACACCCTCTAAAATTTATGGATAATGAGAGTAAATTATCTTTTTTTTTTTTCAATTAATTTTATTAAAATTTAAATTTAAAATATTATAATTTAAGAAATAATTTTAATATTATTAAATTAAAACTCATGAGGGAGTAAATACATAGGTATAGTAATTACTTGACCTTCTGTCCGCTAAAAAAAAAAAAAAAAAAACTCTACTCGACTTCGGTTCAAGGTGAGCCTGAGCGGATCGGATCCCTAAGATGTACAGTAAATCTCACTCGCTCAAGTAGAAGAGTGGGGTAAGACTTTTCCTCCAAAGCATGGACAGATCTGAGTGGGACCCATATGTGTGCCCCCACTAAGGTAACCGGAACCGTCAGATCCGGCAGGTTGCATCAGAGCCGCACAAATATTGATGGGCAAAATTTTTTATTAATATCTTTGTTGCTAGGGTTAATGGGATCAAACAAACGTAGGCAGCTTTTGTAATGTATTATAGTATTGGCAGGAGTAGAAAAAAAAAAAAAAAAAAATACTGGTGGGGTTCAGTTCAGTAATCTCTTAGGCCCGATATTCTTCTTGGGATTGGTTGTAAAAAGACTCTCCATCCTCCTATAAATACCCCCACCCTCGCCTTTCTCCTTCCTATGCCTATGCGCAGCAAATCCCAACTCTTATCTCTTCCTCTCCCACAAATCTTGCCTTCTTTTTTTTCTTTCTTTCTTTTCCTTCTAGGGTTTTTTAGATGGAGGCCTCTTTGTTTTCGTGTCCTATGCATATGGTAATGCTTATATGAATGACCCTCTTCGTATTCTTCCACAGCTTTCTTGAACTGCATCTCTACTACGAACTGGTGGTTGTTGCATGCCACGGCTGGCCAATTAAGCGGCTTCTTGCTTCTTGTTTTGTTGCGGTTCAATAAAGCTGTGGGAAGATACTAACAGGGTCAAGGAAGCTGCTCTTTGTCCGATTCCATTTCCTTTGTTCTTGGTATACTTTGATCTAATCCCTTTATTTGATTTGATTGATTCTTAGATTTCTTATAATCTATCCATATGGCTAATTGGTTTGTTTTATTTGTTGGATCTGTTGATTTTACGTTTCTTGATTGATGATTTTATATTATGAGGTTCTTCTGGTATATTGAATTTGAATATCACAATGAATCTTCCGGATTCCTCTTCTTGTTCTTTGGATTTTATTTTTTCATTCTGATATGCAAGCATCTCCATAGTATGCGTTTACAGAATGATCTGCCTTCAAAAGTAGTCTATACATAAAAAGAAAGAATCATTGTTTGAGGTTTTCTTTTTCTTTTTTTTTTTTTGTTCATTTTCGTTTTTTAATTAGTCTTTAGTTCATTCTAGTTCTTTGTGTTTTTGATATTTTTCGACCAGCCTTTGGCAGACAAGATTTATGGTGCCCCATGTGCTGGAGGTTCCAACCTCTAAATAAGTTTGTAACTATATATATTTATATTTCAAATTAATTTTTATAGAACCTTTGATCTGCATCCATACCGTATCGGTTGATACAGTAATAGTTAATTCAGTCCTTTTCTATAATTTTGTATCTAAAGATACCTCTAAGGTTCACACATATTTATATTCTGTTAGCTGTTTGCGGTTTCTTCTATTCCCTTTGGTGTTAATGTGTATATATCCTGATCAAACTTACCAAATTAATCATTCTTAGGGGCCAATTATTAATCTTTTAACTAGAATATATGGACCACAGCCTAATTCAAGTGTTAAATTGGTGGGTGAACCGTTAATGGGATCGGAATAAACATAAAACTAAGCCCCATAAATATAGATTCAGATTTGCAAAAAAAAAAAAAAAGAAAAAAAAAAGAAGCCGTAAATAGACCAGCTTGGACAAAAATAATGTCTGAGGAAGCTCTCAGAAGTAAATTAGGGTTTTTCTTTTTCCCTTTTACAAACGAAGTAAGAACAATAAAGTGGAAAGAAAAGTCTTCTAGATCATCTAAAAAAAGAAGAAATGGTCTTTTCTTGTTAGGGGTAACATGTTTTAAAATCGTGTCAGGGTTTTCTTTTGTAGTAGAGAAAAAAAAAAATTACATCTTTTTAATTTTGTGCTAGCTCTAGTACCAGTAGTGATAGATCGCATGTCCAAACTTGAAGTCCATAATTAGCTGAACTTGACAAAATATCCATTTATTGAAGGCAAACCTAATTTTTCCCCTTCATTATATCTATGCAGAAAATTGCAAGCGTATGCCTAATTTATAACACATTTTAAAGACTGATCTCTGATGAAATTGTTTGTTCATCAAACAGTGCAAGAATAATAATTACCTTGGTGCTTTTTGATGAAACTATTAGCCGGATTTTGAGACACTCACGAGGGTCTTGACTCCTGAATCCATCCCCATTAATAGGTCACCTCTTCTGTTCTTTTAAACAGATACTATAATTGCATTTGCACTTCTGTTATCTACTAGTCAATTCCATTTATTTATGTTGCCAACTAATCGAACACAGGTATCCTAATAGCCGATCCATTGCTCTTCTTTAGGATTCTGCTTTAGTTGTTTAACATGGTTGCCTTCACTTTATAGAGTCATGCTTATTAATTCCACTAATCTTGCGCTATTAAAGGAAACCAATGTGGGATCAGAAAGGTGTTTATGTTTAATTTTAGATTAATATGAGGCTGATTTATTTGCTACCGTTCATCCAAGTCAAAAGGTTGGGATCAGTAATCAGTTTGTCTGATTTAATTATTTATATGGGTTTCCTTTAAAGGAGAAAGATATTAGGGTTGGAAAAAGCTTAGATTTTCTTGTGCTTTGTGATCATGAAAACAGTGATGGACAAAAAAAGCATGGATAAAAAATGATCCTAGATATGTAAATATATATTATATTTTACTTCTCTTTGGTATTGGGTTAGTGCTGTAACTTTGTCTTATTGATTAAAATTATTTGATCTAATCTGGCAATCATGTTAATTATTTTATAGTCTTGATCAGCTTTAATTATCACTTTTGCTTAGAGAGAAGATCAAAGGTATAAAGTTGACACTGATTTTTCTCGTTTTATAAATTATTATGTGAGGCAAAGCCAGTTGATCATCAAGAGGCTTTTGCATCTCATGCATTGCATTTACTAAATTCTCTTTTTTTTTAAGTATTATTTTCATGTTAAGCTCATGCTCACACACGTGCCCAACAGCTTAGTTCCAGCTATATTTTATGCATGTTGCAGACTCATTATGAGTAAAGGCAAGAAAGATAGTTTTTTACCAAATGGGATGAAGCTGGTAAGGATAGAATTTGTACGAAGACAAGTGTTCTAATGCCTCACTTGCCTTTTCCTTTGTTTAATTTAATGTACGGATTAATACAGAGGTTTTCAAACAGGCAATTGATCATCTAGCTAGCTTTTATTGTCATGAAAATAAATTTTTATACCCAGTTTGAATTATAAACAACGGAAACTATTGGCCAGCATATGAACATGAAAAGCTGTAAAAACGCATATGATGAATGTTGATATTGTTGTTTCTGTTTGTACAGATATTACATTCCTTTGAGGATCAACTAAGTTGCCATTTATCATTGGTGTGTACTCTCACATCATATAAAAGACCACAAGCCTTTCAGTTTGTGGCTATGAACAAATTATACATATTATATTCATATTTCATCTCAAAAGCGACGTGACTGATCCATTTTCCCCACCACATGGAACCGGCAATATTATTGCTTGATTGCTTCCTTCTGCTATTTCCCTTTCAGTTGTCCATAGTTTTTTTATCCAATGTTGCAAGATATTTCTTTCCCCAGCTAGCTATCATTTGAGCAATTAAGAGTCCCTTTAGTGTTGATGAATGATAGGCTCAGAAACGGCCAGGTCCCTCGAAGACATATATGTCGAATGCTGTCTGTGTTTTGGCTTAAATGCAATGCCAAGTGTTAATGGAAGATTAACTGATCATGAATTTAAGCACTCAAGCTTAGAGCTTCTAATTTGATATGGATGAACTGTGTAAAATTTTGTGGAATCATTCACAAATCCACTCTTGTTATATGTTTGGTATACATAAAAAAATTTATTTGCATTTTATGATCTCTATGCTATGGAATTGTTTATACTTGAGCCAAATTCTACCAATCACCACAATTAATTTATTATGAATTTTAAAACTATGAATTTGATTTAATTAAAATTGATGGAATTCATATGCTTGAATAGTTTTTCATCTAATTGAAGATGGATTTAGATATTTTTATTTAAAAAAGAAAAGTGAAAAATATTAACATAATATAATAGTCAAATAATTTTTCATGGCCAATTCTCAAATATCCAAATGAAATCTAGTGAAATTCATCTGCAGGCTATATAAACATAATGTTAAAATAGTTCTCAAGGATATTTGGATATTCAACTACGATATATGTACATCTTTGGCATTCCAGTAGCATACACATAAATATTACTTCAAATTCAATGTCAATTGATGATCTGTATGAAGAAATTGATGAAGAAGCTTAATCTCTCCTTTGTTTTTCTTGAAAAACATGTCAATTATAAATTATAAATGTTGATTAATATTAATCTTCACCCACCCAAATATAACCATGATGAATAATATATAAGAAGATGATATATATATATATATATATATATATATATATATATATATATATATATATAATTCCACTGCATGTAAATGGTAATGATTTTATACTGCAAGTTATTTACTCGAGTACTTTGTCTGTGTTTTTAGTACATATATTGCAGAAGAAGAAGTTGTGAAATTGATTTAGGTTAAAATGAAGGAAATTTGGGGGGGTGGGGGGTGAAAGAAACAGGAAAGAGACTTGATTGAATGGCGTATGGCTGCTGAAAGAGCCTGCATGCCAATGCCATCCCACTATAGAAATTTGGACGATTCTCCAATAGCTGGGTCAGCACTCGGCACTTCAGAGATTCTTTTCTTGTTTTTGGAAACAAAAGCTTGCTGCAACTTTTAACCTCAAAAGCAAGATCAATATTTGCGAATTGCAAACATATATCAAATATGTATATATAAAATGCACAAAATAATTTCAAATAGGGGCTCTTGTGTACTTGAATTTTGTGTTTTGTCATTGGATGGTAATAGACGAGGCAATCCTGAAAGTGGGATAGCCATTAAGGGTCTAATATTAGCAAATTACACTCACTTCATTCTCTCTATTACTGTGTACAGATCTGCCATGCTTCCCTGTCTGACCTATTTTATTTTCATTTTTAATTTTTGTGGACCTGCCCATCATCAGCATATATTGTTACATATCCTTGACTAAACAATAGCCCATGAGCTTTCACTTCATCACTTGTATTAAGGAAAGATTCCCTAAACAAAGCTACATTATTTTTATCTAATGGTACTTTTCTTCCTCCAACTTTAATCATCATATCATCCATTTAAACACTACAGTCTGGTCTGGTCATTCACCTTCTTTCATCACGGGACCTCTCTAAACTTCAAATTATTGTGGTTAGAAAAGAAAAGAAAAGTGCATTTGCTCATTTTAGCCCAAGTATTAACTTGACCTGCAATGATGAGGTCTGCAAAAGCTATTTGCCACAGTCTATCATTGTTGAATTCTTTAGAAAAACCCAAAAAGAAAAGCTAAAGAAAATTAGTTGAAATGGTTCACAATAGGAGTGCTTGTGATGCAACTAACTTTCTAATTTCTTTGGCTGCCTAATATCATTAATTGCTTATACCCATTTCATTACAACCTGCCAAGGAAAGATCATAGAGCAGTAACAGAAAATTGGCACCATATATAATACAGAGCTACTGAAAATTAATGAAATAGCTTATTAGACTCAAATGAATGTGAAATTATGTGCTTTTAAACAGTTTGTAAACAGCGAAAGTAACGTAATTAATCTTATAATGAAGAGGACAGATGGATAAATGGGGTTAATTATCTTCAAAAAAGAAATGCAGAGGAAAGAGAATTAGCACATCCCATTGTAAAGGGAATTTATATAGATTGCAATTTCTTGTTTAATCATAACTTTCTTGAAATCATAAGAAAATGCTGAAAGTTACTGCCATGACACACACTGAACCAAACTTCAAATCCATGGGATGACAAAGATAAACTTCTTGTAGAGTTTATGAAAGAAAAGAAAAATTAAGGAAAATTTGGAACTTCGACAAACCATTAATAATTCTAGCTCAAATATTATAATTATTATTTGAAATTATCTTAACTAGAATGCTATCATGCAGGGTTAATTTTGAGAAAGATCAAAAGGAAGAAAAGAAAGAAGAATAATTGTGCTGGTTGGACAGTTTAGATCATCAGCTAGACAGCTAGAAAATGTCAATTATGACATAACATGATAGCTCTATATATTGTATATATATCCTCAACTACCACTGTGGAGATCCCACCAAAATAAAAAGGACTATAGCACAGAATCACGGAGAGAGAGAGAGAGAGAGAGAGAGAGAGAGAGAGAGAGAGAGAGAGAAGGGTAAAAAAAATCAACTAATTAAAAGAAATTGATGTCAGGTTGAAGGAGAGTGGTTAAAAAAATGATGTCACAAAGTGACAAAGTTCAACCTTTTTCACGGAAATGTAGGAGATCGTGTTAGAAGCTAAACCAAAAGGCCAACAGGAAGAACTATCATCATTGGCGATAAAAAGGAAAGGAAAGGAATCTTCTCTGCACAAAAACACTCACTCTTTTTAAAAATATATATATATATATATATATATTTTTTTTTTTCATTCAATTATAGAGCCATTTCTTCATCATTTCCTTTTAATTTTTCACCATGGCTATGTTTGAATTGTTTTTCTTTTTTCCAATTTGCATGGCTATGTTTGAACACAAACAAGTGCTTCTCAGACTCAATTCTTCCCTCTCTACCACAGAATTATTGAAAGATTTTTTTGGGAATGAAAGTGTTGGAGGATGAAAACCCACATCAGAATTCAGCTTTTCTTCATAGAATTCTGAAGAATTACCTCATAAAATAAGTGAAAACTAAGTGTGGAAGAGAAAAAACAAAAAAGTATATCCAAAAATGGGTCTGAATTATAAGAGAAATCAGAGAATTACCTTGACTCATGCAGAAAGACAGATGGTGGAAGCAGTTTCAATTCTTCTCATCAACTAATGGAGAGAGATCCTTAATCTTTTTCCAGGAAAGAGCCAAGAAATAGCAGACTCCAAAGAAGAAAAAAAACCTAAACCCAAAAAAAAAAAAAAGAAAATCCTGAAATGCCATGTTCTCCCACAGCTTTCTTGAGCTTCCAAGGTGCTGCCTATCAATATATAGAGAGATTAAAAGAAGCATTACAAGAAAGTTCAAGAAAGCTGTGGAATAGCATGACCAGGACTTGCAAGAATCAGCAACACGACCTTCAAATTCTTCTCAGATCTCACTCACATCCCTTTCTTTTATTTTTCCTTTCTTTCTTGCACTGAAAATATAGTGCGTTTGTGTGTGTGTGAGAGAGAGAGAGAGAGAGATGGAGCATGCCCATACAAAATCTCATGGACCACTCTAATATATATAAATCTTGCAAGCAGCTTTATAGTGAAGGGGTGAGTAGGGTTCACTTCACTCACAAGAGCGCATTTTACTCACAAAAAGCATACTTTACTGGTGAGTGCGCAGTGGGGTACATACCAAAACAGTTCAGATTGGCAAAGGGATTAAAAAAAAAATTAATTTGAGAAAAATTAATGGAGAAAAAAAATTATAATTACATAATATAAATATAAATTAAATTTATTTAAAAGAAAATGGGTGGGAAATACCCCATCCCCATCACATGGTAGCATGTGATGAAGATCTCCTTTTTATGTTATTGGTAAGCAAAGGTATGGGTTGTTTATGGTCCCCCAATCCTTATGTTCTTCCTTTGTTCTACATTAACCCATGCTTATATCAATATATATGTGATCATCATTGTGATTGTCCATGTTGGAGATTTTTCTACACTACATTCTACTTGGATAAATTTAGCTACTTTCTCACTATACCTTGCTTGCTCTTTTCTATTCTTAACTCTCTGTTAATTTTTTTCTTTAATATAAAGATCATATCTTGTACATCCATTTGGAATTATTTGTTTGAATTATTATGAGGGAAAACTACATTGTTAGATTATTCTTTTTTTACCTAATTAATTAATGGATTAATTGGTTTTTCCTGAACTATTGCAAGCATTTTTTCAATTTCCTCCATATATATAAGTGCTCGTTGGGGGAGGATCAGAGGTGGAGCTAATAGCAGAATGCAGTTCTCTTATACTGAAGAAAGTTAAGAATTTATTCATTTATTTTAATATTTTTTAAATATTTAAAAAAATACTTTAACTACAAAAGCAGAGTCCAATTTAAGACTATGGTTTGTTTTTAATTGAATACTGTTTAGCTTATTTTTTCATACATGAAAATTTTTATTTTATTTTATTTTCATGTTAAATGTTGGCAAAAACAGACAAAAATAAATTAAAAAAGAACACCCAACATGGACGATGTTTTATAAGTTGGCTGCAATGATGTGACTAGTTGGACAAAAACAGTAATGTAGACGAGGACCTCTGATGGTTGTTTTAGTATATTTTTTTTTTTTTATTCTATAGTAAATATTTTTATAATATATTAAAAATATTAAAATCCCAAAAATTGAATAAATGAGCAATGTTCTTGGCTTTCATTTTACTAATAGGAATATGATGATATTTTAAAGAAATATATTAGATCCTCCATTAAATCAAATAAAATTAAAATTAGATTAACAATTAATTCAATATAGTCTATTTCGATTTTAACTCTTTATTGATATTTTTTTGTTTTGAAAAATAATTTTGATTATCTCATTGATTATGATTTTATAGGTGCACTTGGTACATAATATATTATATAAATTATGTTAAAACAATTATGAGAATTAATTTTACTATATGTAACTTTGTCGTAATTGAATAAAAAAATGATTTAAATATAAATACAAGGTTTGAAAAGGTAAGTATAAAACTTTGAAAATTAAATGCGATAGTTAAAAAAAAATAAATAAAATAAAAAATAAATATATTGTTAGAATTTGACTTGTATTGTTAAGATTTTTCACATTACTCTCATCTAATATTTATAACTCTTCTTATAAGTACCTGAAAAAATCTGAAAGATTCATCTTTATGTTCTATAATTAATGAAAATTATTTGTCCACTGCTTGTAACTTCTTTAAATTTTTCACAACCTTCATTAGCTACTCCTGATAATTATCCACACCCAATAACTTCTTCTAATATTTATCTACCTTTTACAAATTTACTTTCAGACTTTTAATTAATTAAATTAATAAAATAAAATTAATTATTAATTTTTGATCTAACCACCAAAAATTACTTTTTTTTTGTAAATAATATTATATCTTTTAATTTTACTTTAAAAAATAAGTACTAAATTTTAATTTTAAAATTTTATTTTATTAATTTGATCAAACAACTAATTAATAGAACAATATAACCAGGAAAAAGCGTAAACTCATTGTTTTTATATAATTAATTTTTTATAATTTAATTTTGAAATTTAATAATTTTACAAATAATTTTAATATATTAAATTAAAATTATTGATGGTAAATTCATTATTATTTGAAAAAAATTATGTATGTATATATATATATATTGTATTATTATTTGGAAAAAATTATGTATGTGTATATATATATATATATTGTTTAAAATAATAAATAAATAAATAACAAGGAGAGTGATGTGAAGGTGGGACAAGAAGGAGGTGGGTGATGTTGGGGAAGTGGGGCCAAGGTAATAAAATGAAATATAAATAGGGGAGGGAAGACCCGTTACCGTCAGGTCCACCGCCTCAGCTGCTCTCCCCTCACTTCAGTACGGCGCAAGTGGGCGGCGGTTTTATTTTTTTCTTTTAATTTTTATTTGCAATAAAACAAAACGCACATATGCTGAAATCAATAAATATATTTTCCATTTATATCACTATAAATAATATATATTTATTTATAATATAAATATAAATCTTAATTTTAAATCCCATATTTTTTTAAATTAAAAAAATATATGACTAAACAACTGAGCAGCTTCATCACCACCCTCCCATAGCATTCTTCCATCATCTCATCATCATCATCATCATGATTTGGTTATGCACATTGCCGATATGTTGCTATCGAGACATGGGAACGACAATAAGGGAATATGCCGAACCGGCCCCTACTAGAAAATTGACTTGACTTCCATGCATTCCAAATAATACAAACACTATTATGATTTTCTTAAGACGTGGAACGGCGGAAACCATGTAACCATTATTACCATGATAAAAGATATCCCAATATATTTAACTTTAATATATAATTAAATCATCATCCATCTATAACCAATATATACAATTTCTTTTTAGGTTGAAAATATTTTTAAACATGAAAATTAAATTATTTGATATTCTCACTTTTAATTACATATTATATAACACTTAAATTTATAAAAATATAACTATTGAATTCATAAATTAATAAAGTGTAACTATTAAACTTCTGAACTTTATAAAAGTATAACGAAATTCAAAATCATCCAAGTAAGTTATGTATGTGCATTCACTAATTGTATAAATTAAATGGTTACCGTTTATAAGGTTCAAATATCAAATGTGATGTAATTCAAGGTGAATTCTTGAATTTTTCAAAACTCCATAGACATGCAAAAAAAAATGCTATCCCCACCTGGACCATAATTTTCACTTGTTCATATTATAATTAAAATGAAGCAGGGAATGCTGGTAATTAAGTTTCTTTTCCTCTAATTACTGATATGCTTAAACTTAGCGAGTGTTTCCACTTGACCTAGGGTCGCAAATTGAAATTTTGATTTAATTGCATAGTAAGCTGGGGATGAGAAGATGAGGAGGGGAGGGATGAATCAGAACGACAATGGGCAAAATCTTAGTAAATCATGGCAATAAGGCTATTTGCCACTTACAATACTCCATTGCATTGCCTCAACAAAACAGCAACTCCAAGCTCATCCCTACAACTTTAACAAATGCAAACAGTGGAAAGGGACAGAACAAGGCTTTGTAACAGCATAATATGCATTCACACCGTTCCTCATACAATGGATAAACTTATTATAATCCCTTTAACATGTAAATAAATTATCTAAAATTTATATAATATATATAATCTTTAGTGTCTTTATAAAATAGTAAAAAAATATGCTTCATTCAATGTACAAATGTATTTATTGTTAAATGATTGTTTTTAACTTTA
Organism: Hevea brasiliensis; assembly: GCF_030052815.1. Classification (NCBI taxonomy): domain Eukaryota; kingdom Viridiplantae; phylum Streptophyta; class Magnoliopsida; order Malpighiales; family Euphorbiaceae; genus Hevea; species Hevea brasiliensis. The sequence continues at coordinate 20,331,537 of NC_079509.1, read as the reverse complement.
TTCAAAATTTTGAATGTGTATTTACAAATAACAATTTATCGCATTAAATAAATAAATATTTCATAAATGTGTGAAATGGAAAATATTACATACAAATGAACTAATCATATATTTCAAACATCAATATGGATGCTAATGCTATATATGTTGTAGAATCTAGGTTGGGTTAGGGAATTTATGGTGCTTATAGAAATTTCTGGTTTTAACCTAGGGCTTAGTCCCTTCTTTTGCCGACTTGTGTTTGGCCTCTTCTACCCCTCAAGGGCAAGGAGGCCTCCTCCTCCTCCACTCAAAAGTGGGTCTTTCCTCTCCCATCCTTGGGATGGATGGTGTATAAGTTTTGTCATTTTTTCTTTTGTAGCACTTATGCTAAATAGAAAGGGTTCATCATTTTATGGCATGAAACAACCTTGAAATTTGATGCTGCATGTGTGTTTTGGTGCCTTTAACACGCTGATGATGTTGGTTTCAAAATGATCAGCAGTTCTCTCGTACAGGGGAAAGAGTGAAGGTTCTTTGAAAGTTTATTAGAGCGAGTCATAGTAGGTGTCGTTGCCCTCTTGAATGGGCCTTACCTCCTTTCTTCTGCTTCTCCCTTCGTAGGCTATCAATTAGTGTAGAACAACCTTAGGTTCCATGGCTTGTTTGTTGTTAATAGTCTTAAAGGGTTTGCTAGCTACGAGTTACTCCTGGTTGTGTTTTGATAAGGTGATTCCTTTCTCGGCCGTCGATTTTTTTTTTTTTTTCTAAAAGATGCAGGATGGTCAGACGTCAAGGATGAGCGGCAGTTCTTGGTGAAGTTAGGAGGCCATGGCCTAGTAACACCTTCTTTAAGCCTTTTACGGCCATTTTTAACGAAATCTTATCTTTTAACAAAAAAAATGTTAAACGCCTAGAAGACAATAAATAAATGGACAATAAATAAGTAAAATATATATATATATATATATAGACAATTGAAAACTTCTATTCAGAGACGATCAAAGTAAAGGAAAATAATAATTTTCTAGTAGTAATTAATTATTTTTCCTTTTGAATGACAAAAAAGCTTTATGTAACATCGTCTTTTTGGGAATTTGCTACTTTTGTAACATTCGAAGTAGTTTAAACTACCAAACTTTAATAGAAGAATAAGCTGCACTATCAAGATTCATAAATAAAATATCATTATTAGTACTTGAAGATCCAAATGTTCCAACTAAAAGGAGTCAATAATCCTTTTGAACCGCTTAAAATCCCACCAAATATTACGAGAATTAAAAGCAAAACAAAACCCACTAAGGGAGATAAAACCTCAGGAATGAGGAAAAAATATCAAATCCATTCCTAATGGACATAAATATAAGAATATAAACTCAAATCTATTTCAAACAGTTACATAACTGAAAGTTTATTAGAATAAAGAGAAATCAATAAAAAAATAATAGTAAATTAAGAGATAGTTTCTCACGGATGGTCACTCAAAATGGATATAAAAAAAATTGATAAAAAAAATTTTTCAATTTAAATATGTTTCCATATTATTAATATTTTTTAAAATATTTTCAATTCCTTATGAGCGAAATCATTAATATTGATATTTATCGTATAACTTCAATTAAGGACTTAATTCGTCAATAAAATATTAATAATTTATTATTAATATTAAGAAAATTAAATTAAATTTTATCATTACAAATATAATTTTATTTTTTAATAAAATTAGTTTTTATTAGGATTTAAACTCAAACTTTACTATTTTAAAAACGAGTATAGTTTCACTAAGTTAAAATTCATTAATTATATAATTTTTTTATATAATTAACTTAAATTAAAATTTAAATTTGAGATTTTAAAATTTTTAAAATAATTTTACACTGCTTAATTAAAGTTTATTGATTATTGTATTTATCGAAATAGCTGGAGTCAACAATAGGTAGTCAAAAAATAAAAAATTAACTGGTAATTGTAGAATTAAAAAACTCATCAAATTATGAACATAAAATTTTATTTTTATATTTACTATAATTGAAAAAAAAAAGGGAAAACCGCGAAATTTAGGATGAGAATTATTCAAAAAGATGTGAAAGGCACACGTGGGCCATGAGATGTCAAATGAGAGACACAGTAATATAAAATTTAAATGCATGAATATGAATGAATAATAAAATAAATTAAAAAAGGCCAAATTCACCTGTTGACAAAAATTTTCTTCTCAAGGTCACATCTTGTACCCATTTTTGCATCCACAACCATGGGCCATCTTCAACCATAGGCTTGGCATTTTCTAGCCCAACCTAGCCCTGACCCCACCGCTCCCCAGGCCTTAAACCTTTTTCTGTCCTATATGGGGATAGTTTTCGTTCCAACTGTGATTCCACTTTTTTTTTTTTTTTTTTAAATAGCTTTTATTGAAATTTGAATCTTAAATTTCAAAATCCTGAAAATGATTTAGTATCACAGAGCTAATTTTAATTTGTAGATATTTTTTTTATATGTGTCAATCGTCAAAGATTAAATTTATTTATCAAGAAAATGTTAAATCAAAGAAAATAAGAAAAAAATTTAATCTAATTTAATTTAATAATTAAAGTTATACTATTTACCTGATAAGTATTGGATTCGGATTCTGGCTCTAACACTTTCATTACATTATTCATGGAACATCATCAATAGTGACCCATAATCAATTAGTCATAAGTCAAACATTAAAAAGATTGAAACTCAAGTTAGTTGGATAAAGAACTCACAACTTAAAATTATTAAAACATTTGATTCGAGGCTTATTTATGAAAAATTTTTACAAGGTTGTCCATTTTTGAAATTAAAATCTTTCTATATAAATGAGATAAGAAAAAAAAAAAAGAAGTAAGATTTATAAGACTAGAAGAAAATGGTTCTTTGACTAAGGTAGAAGATGGTGTTGGAGTCATCTGTCACGACCCAACCTATGGGCCGGACCGGCACTAGGACCTGGGCCAGCCTAAAGCCCCCGAGGCCCGTAGTAAGCCTAACTGTTCATTTACCCAATTCTAAGGCCCATTTGGGCCCAATTTCAAGAAAACAAACGGACAGAGTCCGGCCATAAAATGGACTTTCCAACGGGGAGTTTTCGACTCACCCGACCTGTAAACACAATAAATACTCAATTGGGGAGCTCAGCTCACCCTCCACATACTCATCAGCATAAAAATAAATGGGAGCTCAGCTCCCTCATCCAATCCATCCAACATGCATAGAATCTTAAGTTTACAGGTCCAAAAATAATAATTTAGTTTACAGACTCAAATCAAATAAACATTCCTAACACATGCGGAAATTCTAAGATTTAACAAGTTTATACAAACAGTAATAATTGACCTGCGAGGGAGAAAGCAGGTTAACCTCAAAAAAAGTATCCTCCTGTGGCCTGTAAAAATTTTTGAACAGGAGTGAGCGTTCGACTCAGAGAGTAAAATATCAATTTTAACCATAATCTCTATAACTATCTAAAACTAATGCACCCTGTAGAGTGAAATGCAACATCAACATCATTTTCACATCATAACATCAAAAAGGTAATTTGGAGCACTCACACACCTGTAGTATCAATCATAACATATGGGAGTGATCCTATACGACTCTCTTAAATCCAACAGGTGCGGTGAATTACTCAAGCTCGGACTTCCACTTAATAACCAAATCGAGGTCCCGAATTACTCAAGCCGTGACTACCCCTCGAAGGATCGGGTCCCCGAATTACTCAAGCCGTGATCGCCTGGTCCTATCCATAGTCCACACCACATCACACGCACGCCAACGCACGCACACTGCTCCAAATTACCACAACAACATTCATGGCACATTAACAGTTATGAATGCAACATAATTCATGCCTAGAGTTTAACTAAATAAATATATGCATATAAGTGATGCATGGGCATGCTGAACATATAATAATATCGAAATTACAATTAAAATTAATATTTTACTCACAGACTTGACGACAAATTACTGTGGCGGTGGCGGAGGAAGAAGGCATCGGCTCATCTGACAATCATATTACATTTATTTAATACAATCTGACTCAATACAAACAAAGAAAAAGACCAATTACGTCCTAAGTCGTGCCGAAAATCCGGCAGAGTCTCCCCTATATCTAGGACCTACCCAACCTGCAAAAGGGTTCAAAACACACTTCTATACTCACAATCCATATATCAACAGTTCAATCATATCACACAGCCCCTCCTGGGCCCATCAAATCAATCATTCATCACAATATGTAAAATTTCAATTTAGTCCTTATAATTGATCATTTTTGCAAAAACTGCTCAAATAAGCTCTAAAAATTATAAAACTACGCATGGTCCTTAGAAATATTACTAAGCTATTGCAAAAGAATCGTAATTTTCTAAGCTACTACGAATATTTTATTTATTTTAAATCCTAATTAAGAACTAGAAAATTACGAAAAAGAAAGGTTATGGTTTACATTTGCCGATTCGACTTGAGGCAGCGCTCGGGATGCCTGACAATGGTGGGGTAGCCAAAACCTCGATCCAATTCGGAGACTTTTCCGGTAGTTGGTCTGTCTGGCCGGAAATTCACAGATCCGGACAACTGTCGAATTTTCGCGAATTGAGGATACCTACACGAAGCCCAATAATAATATATAAAAAATCAGGGGTGTTACATTCTTCCCCCCTTACAGAAAATTCGTCCTCGAATTTTACACAAGGCAGAATAAAGCACATGATTATACATTGAACAGATAAGGGTACTTGCTACGCATGTCCCGTTCTGACTCCCAGGTGCACTCTTCCACTGACTGGCTCCTCCACAAAACCTTAACCATAGGGATCTGTTTTGATCTTAGCTGTCTCACTTGGTAGTCCACTATGGCTACAGGTTGCTCCTCAAATGTCAAGTTCTCTTTTAGCTCTATTACATCTGGTTGTAGTACATGAGAAGGATTGGGAATGTATTTCCTGAGCATGGAGATGTGAAACATGGGATGAACGTGAGAAAGGTTGGGTGGTAGCTCCAACCGGTAGGCAACTGCTCCAACTCTATCAGTAACCTCAAAAGGTCCAATATACCGAGCTGCCAACTTGCCCTTCTTTCCAAATCTCACGACTCCCTTCATTGGAGAAACCTTCAGGAATACATAGTCGCCCACTGCAAACTCCACATCCCTCCGTCTGGGGTCTGCATAACTCTTTTGCCTCATCGAAAATGTTTTGATCGTTCCTGATTAAAGGAACTACCTCTGAAGTGTACTGCACTAGGTCTACATCATGCACCTTCGCTTCCCCCATTTCCGTCCAACACAGAGGAGACCTACACTTTCTTCCATATAGTGCCTCATAGGGCGCCATTCCTATGGTGGAGTGATAACTGTTGTTGTAGGCAAACTCCACCAAAGCTAGCTGCTCATCCCATTGACCTCCAAAATCCAAGACACTCATGCGAAGCATGTCTTCCAGTGTTTGGATTGTCCTTTCGGACTGTCCGTCTGTCTGAGGGTGGAAAGCCGTACTGAAGTTCAACTGTGTGCCAAGTGCCTCCTGCAACTTTCCCCAAAATCGAGAAGTGAACTGGGGCCCTCTGTCAGATATTATGGAAGCAGGAACTCCATGTAATCTGACTATTTCTCGAGTGTAGAGTCGGGTATACTGTGCAACAGAATACGTGATCTTCACTGGTAAGAAGTGAGCTGATTTAGTTAAGCGGTCTACAATTACCCATATCGAATCATATCCTCGCGTGGTACGAGGCAACCCAGTCACAAAATCCATAGTAATCATTTCCCACTTCCATTCTGGGATAGGGAGCTCTTGCAGCTTCCCTGACGGTCTCCGGTGTTCAAACTTCACCTTCTGACAAGTCAAGCACTTGGACACAAAGTCTGCTATGTCTCTCTTCATGCCATTCCACCAGTAGCTATCTTTCACATCATGATACATTTTGGTGGAACCTGGGTGGACACTGTAAAGTGTGTAGTGTGCCTCTCGCATGATTTCATTCCTGAGGTTGTCCACATCGGGCACACATATCCTAGAACCATGCACTAGGGCGCCATCATTGGCAAATCCAAACTCACCACCTTCACCTTGCTGTACTCTTTCTATGATCTTCATCAATTGTTGGTCTCTGTGCTGGGAAACTCTAACTCTGTCCCTCAAGTCTGGCCTCACTGAAAAGTGAGCCAACAATACCCCCTCATCTGAAAGATCTAGGATTAAACCTTGATCCATCAACTCATGTACTTCCTGAATCAACGGTCTCTTCTCTCTTTGAAATGTGCGCCAAAGCGCGGAAGATTTTCTGCTCAGAGCATTTGCCACAACATTGGCCTTTCCTGGGTGGTACTGGATGGTGCAATCATAGTCTTTCAGAAGCTCCATCCATCTCCTCTGTCTTAAGTTTAAATCCCTCTGCTGGAAGATGTACTTCAAACTTTTGTGGTCGGTGTATATCTCGCACACTTCACCATACAGATAGTGTCTCCAGATCTTTAGTGCAAAGATTACAGCCGCCATTTCCAAATCATGGGTGGGATAGTTCTGCTCATGCCTCTTCAGCTGCCTTGAAGCATAAGCCACTACCTTTCCATTCTGCATCAAAACACACCCAAGGCCAACTCTGGAGGCGTCACAATACACGGTGTATCCTTCACCACTCACAGGTAGTCCCTACACAGGGGCAGTGGTTAGACACTCCTTATCCTCATCATTATAACTGACTCTATCGAGCTCTCTTCCTGTCCTTTGCATCTTATCCACTTCCCTTTTCCTATTTTTGGTATTGTTGGTATCTTTTCAACCTGCTGTACTTATTCCTTAATTTTAGTCCTATCTCATCCTTACACCTTTTCCTTCAAAGATGTCTATCCCATCATCAACTTTAACTTTCTTTTTATTTCTTAGTCTTATCTTGATTACTAGTTTCATTACTTCAAGAATTCTAACTCTATGATTTACTCCTACCAGCACATTCTTCACCTTATGTAACACTTATAATTACCCATAGAAAATTTTTCTTGTATCACCCTTTTTTCCAACTTAACTATCAGAACATTATCATTCCCTACCAGCCTTAGTAGGAAATTGCTTATCCTGGATGAATATGAGCCCCATAAACTATAAGTTCCATCTGAACTAACACTTTGTAGGAAATATGTGTCATGCCTTAATTCCAAACAAGATACTTCACGTGTTCATTCTCCTTAATATAATCATATATCTGCCCATAGCTTTCTAAACTTCAACCTCAAATTACCCATCAACAATTTCATCTATTGAAACTCATCCATAAATAGTACTTCATCTAGCTCATAGTTTAAAACAATGCAAGCCTTAGTAGCTAACTCAATTTAACTCTGTTATTACTCCGATCGTCCTTTCATACTTAACACTAGGTATGCACTTCTTGTCATTCTCATATCAGAAATTATGTATGAATTTGTGCCTACCAAACTCTCAATAACTAGGTCTCCTTGTCTCGGTTTATTTCCTTATATATAACCTTCTAGAACCAAAAGCACAAGCTAAACTTGAAAAGAAAGAAAATATCCTCTTATATTCAACTACGCCCGATTGTCCATATAATAATGTTTAACCTATGTTTCTTAGTCTTTCTCTTCAAATTTCATCATCTCCTAGCACAATTGTGCTCTACCTATAAGGTATCATCTGCATGAACCCTTTACTGTACCATCGTCCTTCCTGCCATAATATTTTTTTTTTTAATTTATTAACTTTACTTATACTCGACCTATGATTCATATCTATCATCGTTTATATTGTGCCCTTAACTTTTGTTGATTCCTGAAAGATTTCTCTCACTAATAAATTCTTCCAACACTAATTCCACCCTTATCTAGGGTCATTAATTTGATCCTTTAGACTGACTTTTATTCAACTTACTGCTTACTAACTTCTCTTTCTCTACCTATTTAGGTAGTCCGCAATACCATCGCACACCTTCTAACATTTACTCATTATTATTGTATTCCATACCTCCATCACTTTTCTCACTAATGTGATCCCATTTTGGGTTTTCCATCCTTGTCATTCTCCTTGCCAAGAATAACACTTAGCCTATCCTATATCTTAACTTTGTTCCTTTTATTATGCGCTCTTTAGGTTGTCCTTTCATTTATTTCCTTTGTCTTACCCAAAATAGAACTTGACTATTCTATCCCTGGTTCCATTCTTCTTCCTAACATAATAGCTGTACTTGCTAACTATATCTTTTAGAGTCTCTATCGCGTTATCATATGTCTGTGCTACTCAGATTTGGTCCTTTGACCACTCTAGCTAGTACTTCCACTAGCATTTAGATTATATTGCATCGCAATCAATTGCCCAAACTTTCATTCTGCACTTTCTTTATCCATTGGCCTTACGTGATTTATCTTCGCTAATTTATTACTCTTAACACTATTATAATTAGATTATACTATTGTTTTGAATAATTTGAAATTAGAAAGGAACTCAAAGAAATTACTGATCATACTTTTATTGTATGATCTCTATTCTTATCCTTTAACTTACATAATACCCTTACTACCTCGAGAACTGATTCTGCAGTAATTTTATTTATTATTATTATTATTATTATTATTATTATTATTATTATTATTTTCCATGTTTACTCAATTCCAAAACTTAAGATTTCGGGCACCCAAACCCGTCATCCAATTCAAAGGATTTACATCCATCGTGATCTGATTATATATGATTCCTATAATAGAACTTGTATCCTCTCCAGGATACCCGAGCCAACTACTCTCTACCACACTCTACAGTCCCATCTGGGACACTATTCCATAAGTCATCATTATCAGTAATAACCTTCGATCCATTCTGAAAAGATAGGACTATATCCTAACTTGCTGCAACAAAGGTACTACATCTACCACCTTGCCTGAACCATGTCAAGTTAATGACTCTTTTATCATATCATAGCTCTATAAATCATCAATTCATAGTTTCGACCTTCTCTAGGTAGTAGAGTTGTACTTTATTCCATACTGATACACACAAGGTATACTATTCTCACTCTATAAGTGTCACCTTTACTTTGCAACTAGTCCGAAACCTCTGGTCTGATGGCAACTCTTGATGAAACTCTAGCTCATGCTGGGGTAACTGAGTCACTGACTCTAGTTATCACCCAACTGTGACCTTTCAATATTCTAACTCTAAACTCTTAGCCAGGAGTTCCCAACTCCTCTGCAAATATAGAACTCGCTCGCATAAGCTGTACCAAAATGTAAGCCATCTCAAACACCCTCATTATGGAGCACCACGGGGATGCACGCAGCTCTACACAATAATCTCATGTCGGTACTGTAATCTGCAGCTTACAGAGCAGACATCGAGAATATTGTATAGTTACTACGATACGTCCTGACAAACTAGGTCTCCTAATTTCTTATCTCTCCTGAATCTTCTATTATCACAAACTTATTCATTTGGGTCATCTCACGATGACCGCCAAGAGTGGTATCCTCATCCTTATCTAGGCAATTGTACTTTTAAGACTCACTTTTATGTACTCGTGTCTTACACGAAATGGGCACACCATTTAAACCCATACTGACAAAAATATAACATTTCTTGGAGTACGTATCCTCATGATAGATCTCACATGTCTACTAACTCTATTTCACATTTTTGTGTACTCCACGAAAATCAAGACACTAACTGAGGTAATCTTATATTTCCCGAGGTATAACGTAGAATCTAGAAACAAAGAATTACAGGAAAAGACGAAACAGAATCCTATACTCCGCATGTGACTCCTAGTAGACTCTTCCCAACACTTAGATAATTTTTCCCTATGAATCTGGAGCCTAAGCTCTGATACCACATCTGTCACGACCCAACCTATGGGCCGGACCGGCACTAGGACCTGGGCCAGCCTAAAGCCCCCGAGGCCCGTAGTAAGCCTAACTGTTCATTTACCCAATTCTAAGGCCCATTTGGGCCCAATTTCAAGAAAACAAACGGACAGAGTCCGGCCATAAAATGGACTTTCCAACGGGGAGTTTTCGACTCACCCGACCTGTAAACACAATAAATACTCAATTGGGGAGCTCAGCTCACCCTCCACATACTCATCAGCATAAAAATAAATGGGAGCTCAGCTCCCTCATCCAATCCATCCAACATGCATAGAATATTAAGTTTACAGGTCCAAAAATAATAATTTAGTTTACAGACCCAAATCAAATAAACATTCCTAACACATGCGGAAATTCTAAGATTTAACAAGTTTATACAAACAGTAATAATTGACCTGCGAGGGAGAAAGCAGGTTAACCTCAAAAAAAGTATCCTCCTGTGGCCTGTAAAAATTTTTGAACAGGAGTGAGCGTTCGACTCAGAGAGTAAAATATCAATTTTAACCATAATCTCTATAACTATCTAAAACTAATGCACCCTGTAGAGTGAAATGCAACATCAACATCATTTTCACATCATAACATCAAAAAGGTAATTTGGAGCACTCACACACCCTGTAGTATCAATCATAACATATGAGAGCCGATCCTATACACTCTCTTAAATCCAACTTTGGTGCGATGAATTACTCAAGCTCGGACTTCCACTTAATAACCAAATCGAGGGTCCCAGTAATTACTCAAGCCGTGACTACCCCTCGAAGGATCGGGTCTCGAATTACTCAAGCCGTGGATCGCCTGGTCCTATCCATAGTCCACACCACATCACACGCACGCCAACGCACGCTGCTCGCTCCAAATAACCACAACACCATGCATGGCACATTAACTGTTTTTAATGCACCATAAGTCGTGCCTAGTTTTTAAATAAATAAATATATGCATATAAGTGATGCATGGGCATCTTTGAACATATAATAATATCGAAATTACAATTAAAATTAATATTTTACTCACGGACTTGACGACAAATTACCGTGGCGGCCGGGCGGAGGAAGAAGGCTGTCGGCTCACGACAATCATATTACATTTATTTAATACAATCGACTCAATACAAATAAAGAAAAAGACCAATTACGTCCCTAAGTCGTGTGAAAATCCGTGAGTCTCCCCTATACCTAGGACCTACCCAACCTGCAAAAGGGTTCAAAACACACTTCTATACTCACAATCCATATATCAACAGTTCAATCATATCACACAGCCCCTCCTGGGCCCATCAAATCAATCATTCATCACAATATGTAAAATTTCAATTTAGTCCTTATAATTGATCATTTTTGCAAAAACTGCTCAAATAAGCTCTAAAAATTATAAAACTCGCCCATGGTCCTTAGAAATATTAATAAGCTATTGCAAAAAGAATCGTAATTTTCTAAGCTACCACGAATATTTTATGGATTTTCAATCCTATTTAAGAACTAGAAAATTACGAAAAAGAAAGGTTCGGGTTTACCTTTGCCGATTCCGACTTCGGGAACGCGCTCGGGATGCCTGACAATGGTGGGGTAGCCAAAACCTCGATCCAATTCGGAGACTTTTCCGGTAGTTGGTCTGTCTGGCCAGAAATTCACAGATCCGGACAACTGTCAAATTTTCGCGAATTGAGGATACCTACACGAAGCCCAATAATAATATATAAAAAATCAGGGGTGTTACATATGCAAGCTATGATTATTATGATTTGCATATAAATTATAGAGTAAATTTATCTTACTGTGATTTTTGGCTAAATATATAAGTTTATCTCTGAATTTTATTAAAAATATATTTTTAAAATAGACTTGAGAAGATTATTATTATAAGTTTATTGAAAATAACTTCTTAATTAAGAGAATATATATTTGACCCAAAAGACTATACTTTCTATACAAAATATCACCTTCTTTTACTCCTTAAACCAGACTCAAATGCAAATTCCACAGCTCATATTTGGTTTCGTTATTGTAGTTTCAAGTTTTGATCATGGCTATAAAGGTCTGTCAAATGATCGAAGAAGTTTTGCTTAGATATATCAATGGAGAGAAGGATTAATGTGTGGGATGGGCAACAAGTAGTATATTCATGAAAGTTATTTTATATGAAAATGAATTTAATTAATATTTTTAATATTTAAATTTAATTAAAATTTACTCTAATAAATTATTTGAATTTATTGTAAATTCCATGGTTATCAGCCAGATAATATTTGAATCCGAATAATTAACATGCTAGTATATGCATATTCAGTTGCCAAGCCAATCCATTAAATGAAATTAATAAAGCAAAAAGATGATAGAATATAGTTACAAAACGGTGGATGTTTTATTGGCTTTTAAGATTTAGCCATAGATAGAGTATATGTGAAAATTACTTATTTAAATTTAAATTTAATTATTATTATTATTTATATTTAATTTTTAAAAATATATATTTTATATTTAATTAATTATTCATTTCAATATATTCAATAATATTTACTAAACATATAAGAATAATACTCAGATTTGTCACAAAATAATTGATGCATTGTTACCCCATTGGCCACCATAGAAAAATTTTATAGCTCCACTGCTTCCCCGGTGACGTAGATAGTGTATGAAAGATAAAATGGAGAAGGTATCAGTCACTTGTCACTGTCCGATGTGTTGCCACAACACAGCAACTGTCAATGAGGGAGTCTCTGTCACGGTGTCGTCTTTGCTCATGTGACTGCTCATTAGTTGCCTCCGTCGGCGCATTTCCTGCCTTTTTTTCTTTGCCCTTTCCCTTCTGTAGCTTCGGTCCGCACCACACTTCTTCCTCTTTTATTCTATTTTCAGCCTAACAACTTAGCCTTTTTTTTTTTTTTTCTTTTACCATAATAACATCACAATAAATGCTTTATAATCTAAGGATTAGTCTTTCTGTTTTCTTATTTCTTTGTTAATAACTATTTTTATGAACACAATTTTATAAAAAAAAATTATCATTTAACAATCCAAACAATAAGCTATGAAATAAAATGGGATTTAAAAAAAATAATAAAAAAAAGAAAGAAATGGTGTAGTTACTTGATTCTTTTGCAGTACAACTATGAGAGGAAGGATGCAAGATGGAACAGTGATAAATGTTCAAAGAAATTGCCATTTCCATGCCAAGTCCCTTTTATTATACTGTTTAGACTGGCATTTGCTCATTGAGTTGTAGCATTCCTTCTTTTGGAAACTGTAAATGGGGCCATTTACACTTAACTATACTTGTCCTTATGGGAAATATCAACAATTCATTCCACATATATTGCTTTACATGTCATTTTAATTTCAAACATATATTTATAAATATAATTCAAACATATTTGCTTATACAATTTTGATGACCAATATTTGTCTAACTTCAAGTATAACATATAGTTTCTAATCAAATTAAGTTGTTAATTTATTATTATTTTTTTCTTTTGGCATATAATATGGGAGATAGGTGGATTGGTATATAATATGTGAGCTCCAACAAGGATTCTCTTATGTTCAAGTTAGAATAGATAGTATTTTCTAGTGATAGCATAATAGAAAGAAAAAGGGAAGAAAATAAAAATATTTTCATGGTGGATTTTTTTTAATTAAAATGATATATTATTTTGTGTGATTATTTTATATTATAATTAATATTTAATAACTTCTTTTGAGACTGATGATATATAGTTTGATTCGATTATTTCATCATTCAATAATAAAAAAATATGAACTTTATTTTTAAATTTTATGCAATATTTTTAAATGATACTTGAATTTAGAGCTTGAATTAATTTACAATTAGGTCATATATAAAGATTAATAACTTATTTAATTAATATTAATTATATAAATAATATATTTATCCAACAGGAGGATAATCTGTTGTCAATTCACATGAAATTCTGATGTAGGCTCAGACTATTAAAAACCACACATGTTATAAAAAAATATAATTAAAATCATTGATGATTTCTTTCGCAAGACAAAGGCACAACAAAAATAAATAAAGACTAAGACAAGTTAAAAATTCTTATAAAAATAAGAGAATAAGAGCACAAGGTTTTGATTCCTCTACTTCAAGAGAATACATATGTATTTTAATTATTAAATCTTATTTAATTTTTTAAATTTTCTTTTGACATGTAATTTTTTATCTTTCTAACATAATTATTCTATTTAGTAAATATATCCTTTAATACAAAGATATATGTACTTTTTTTCTATCTTTATAGCTAAACATGCACATGCATAAAAGTTTATCTATATATATATATTTCAAAATTTTCATTTTATTTGTAAATAATTAAATATCTTTAAATTTTTAAACATTTTGTAACTAGAAATTACTAAAAATACAAAATAAATTTTACGTAAAAATAGGTAATATACTTTTTCTTTTTTTAAAAAATTGATTTCAATCAATTTAAAAATCAAATTATTTTATGATTGGATAAAATTAAAATAAGCCGGGAGCCCTTACCACGCATATAATGAACTCATGCTATGCCTCTTCCCTCTCCATAGGTACTCTCTGGCTGTGCCCTTTTGTTTATTATACATGTGATAACGGGACTGTCGCACCTTAATGTCAAAACAAAGATATTTCTGGTACACAGGATCCTCTTAAAGAGGCAAGTGTAGAGCATACGTATCTCTGATTATAAGAGTATGATACACATTCAAAGGTTTTCGGAGAGAAGAAGAAGAGTTTAGAAAGCCATAGAAGAGAACTTCAGAGAATATTATTAAAAGGGAACTAAGTCTGAATACAACTGAAGAGAGCAACTCCTTATATAGGCGAGGAGGCTCTTGACAATACAGGCAACCGGCTAGAAACTGGCTACCGACACTCTTTAAAGCAACATAAATAAAGACAAACACACATTATTACATTATTGACAAACTTTTGCTTTTATCATGGAGTGGTGGACAGATTGAGGGTGTCAAAGTCAGAGTCATCAGAGTCGATTCCAAAAAAGTCCTTTGGCCACTGTTGGTGAACAGGAGATGGTGGGTCCGTACTCTGAATGGCATCTCGTGACTCTGTGTCCATTGGATCCTGAGAATCTTGCCACATGGGATGGGTCCAGTCAATAGGCTCATCAGTGAGGGACCGGATGGGACCGAGTGATGTACAATTCACATGGGGAGGCACCAGACAAAGATAACTATTGATTTCACAAAGGTACTCAGCTAGTTGTCTTCTCAAGGGTCCCATGGCATCTTTGTCAATAATTGATCTTTCGTAGGTCCTCCATTCGTATTCGATTCAGGTCGGAGGAGTCCATCTGCCTTCTAGAGAGAGGCACGTGAAAAATGAACAAGGTCACGATGTTGAAATTTGAGTAGCGATGGGCTGTCTTCTATTCCATGGGTGTCTATGATGCGCTTGTGTCAGCGCCATCTTTGAAATGGGCTTGAACCATTCTAGAAATGCAGACAGAGAGTCCTGTTAGTATTATTCATAACATACGTCTGAGGCCATGAGGGGAATTCGATCTGTGGAATAGAGTGTAACCATGCACGGAGGAGCCATAGTTCTTCTAGGATGAGTTCTGCCGGGTTGGATCAAACAGTGAGAAAGGGTTGTCGAGGATAAAGACGATCGAGGGGAGTAATCCCCTTAGGGTGTTTCTTGCACTCAGGTAGTGAAACAGATAATCCCTTGCGAACTTAGCCATTTTTGAGATAGGCTGGTTTGGTGAACATCCAGGGGGAAAACTGTCTGGAGTAGGAACCAGGAAATTGTGCATTGGAGCTGGAGTATGTGGAGAGGATGAGGATGATGCCATGAGGATTAAGGGGAGTGAAGAGGAAGATTGGATTAGATGAAGGATTTTTGGCCTGGATAGGAGGTCAGGGACCAAGTTGTGCTTCCCTTTGATATGCTGGACTGTGAATTTATACTTGGCGAACCAGTCCTTAAGTCTCAGTAATTGTGGTTCAGGAAGAGACTTGTTTTTGAAGTCTAGAACCTTTGGGAAGGATGAGCTGTCCATGACCACAGTGAAGTGGTGGCCAATCAGATGAAATTCGAATCTCTTTATCCCATTTTTGACAGCCAATATCTCCTTATAGACTGAATGATAATGTTTTTGAGGTTCTGGGAACTCTCCACTAGCATGTCCGCAGATATGCTTTTCTCTTTGAATTTCTTCGATGAGGACCGCACCCCAGTGGGTGTCACTAGCATCAGTCTGAAGGATGCGGTATCCAATGCTGGGAATCTTTAGTGGTGGCGGGTTTAAGGCCACTTCTTTTAATTTTTTGACTGCACATGTCTGTTCTTCCCTCCATGGTGGGGAATCCTTTTTAAGCATCTTTGACAGCTGGCAAGTGTGGGTGGCCACATGTGGGATAAACTTTCTGATGTAATTGATAATACCAAGGAACTGTTGTATTTGTTTCACTGACAAGTCTTTATCATGGAACTTCAGTAATTCTTCTGCAATGTGAGGTCCCGGTTGGTATTTTCCATCATTGAATTTCATTCCAAGGAAGTCGATGTCAGTTTGGGCCAGTGAGCTCTTCTTTTCTGATAGCATAATTCCATAGGAATCCACCAATTGTTGAAATGTGGATAGGAGTGTCCTATGGGCCGTAACATCCTTTGAGAAGAGAAGGATATCGTCTATATAAATAAGAGCACTATGCAGTATGGGCTCGAATATCCTTATCATGGCCTTTTGGAAAACTGATGGGGCCGTCTTAAGGCCGAATGGAAGGACTGTCCATTGGTATTGGGCCGTGGGAATGCAGAAGGCAGTCTTGGGCCTATCAGAGGGGTTAATACCCAGTTGCCAAAAACCAGCTTTGAGATCAAACTTTGAGAAGATATGGGCTTCGTGCAGTTGAGTGAACAAGGCCTCAGGCTTTGGTAACGGGAATTTGTCATCTTGAAGGAAGTGGTTGAGGGGCTTGTAGTCAATGACAAGCCGTTTCTTTCCTCTTAATCGCTCAGATCTTTTCGACATAAAAGGCACAGCGGTGCCCACCGAGAAGAAGTGGGTTCTATGAGACCTTCTTTGGAGGAGCTGTTTGCACTCTTCTTGGGCTAGAGCCAAGTCTGTAGGGTTCATCCCCAGGTGTGATGCCTTTGTCGGATTGATATCTTCATTAAGCTTAAACGGAAGATTGACAAAGAAATCTGGATTCTGCCACAGGGGGTGGCGATGATGAAAATGTGCATGGGAATCAAAGACAGACCGTAAGAGCGACTCCTTGTGTTCTTGGAACTCGGTGAGGCATCGGCGGAGAATATAACCTTAGGGCCAGTAAATGGTGAAAGCTCCTCTTATATTTCAATCTGTGGGAGGATCTTCAAATGCTTACTTTGTTGATACAAGTCAAAGCCTATCAATAGATCCTTGTCGGGAAGATCAGGCAGATGACCCTAGTCCGGAGGATACAAGTGGGAAGAAGCTGGATTCCAATCGGGTGCTTAGTGATGAGGCTAGTCTTGAAAACATTTCCATCTGCGACCTTAAAGTATTCTTCATGAGGACCCAGATTCGAGGGTAAGATGGTGGGTTCATCATGCTCTTATGAGCCCATTATCCAAGAAGCCAATGACACTAATGGGCCGTTCATATTTCTTGGGAAGAATATGGATCGGGACTAAAGGAATTGGAATAGTGTATCAGGCCATAGGTGGATTGGGAGGATTGGATATGTTGGGCGGGTAAGGCGGGTAATGGGCTTCAAGATTCGAATGGATTCTTCAAGTGAATGAGTAATCTTCTTACGATCCGATGTCTACTCCAAGGGCAAAGCGTATCCTCATCGGGCTCATCTGTTGAGAGCAGGATTCAACATCATCATGTTCCAGGGAGATGTGAGAAGCCTGCTGTATGTGTTGTAATAGCTTAACTGCCTTATTAGGGTTTTTTGGGCAGTTCTTGGCATAATGACCTCGATTGCCACAGATATAACACCTTTCAGACTTCTTTGTACCCGTTCTTTTCTTTCGAAAGTATCTGACTGACCTTCTTCCTTTCTTTTGCTTGAAAGGGGGTTTGAACCCAGAAGGATGCTTCTTGTAATGTGCTTTCTTCTTTGTCTTGCATTCACAATTCTTTTCCTTGCATTTAATGGCAATGTGAGACTTCTGGCATACATTCTTCAAAGCTTCAAAGCTTTACTGTTGTCAATGATATCTTTGAACAGCTTCTGTTGTTCGCACATTTTATCCAGACAAGCCAGAGTCATTTGATGGATTTCTCCTATGGTGATAGCATTCATCGCTCTTCTGGTAGCAGCAATACTTCTATGGAGTTCTGGTTGCAATTATACTTTTATTATTTTAAGTAGGATTAATACATTGAATTACAAATTAATTATGATGTGGTAATTAGATGAAGATGTAGTTGTAATATTTTTTTAAAAAAAATTATTTTTAATAAATCAAAAAATAATTCAATAGGTTACTATTAATTTATTATTGTAATATTAATTTATTATTTTATGCAAATTATTTTATATGAAATCTTGCGTCCAATTTAAATAAAAACCTGAGCGAAAACCATCAAAATTGGAACCTGAGAACCGAGCTACGCGATCCAATTCAAGCCATCTGACCGTCTCTCCATCTGCCCCTCGCACCTCTCAACTGTACTCTTTTCCCTTCTCTCTTTTCTTCCTTCCTTTGAATTTTTTTTTTCAATCTTTAAAATATTATTATTTCCTGATAAATAATAAATAATTTTATGTCGAATGTGGAAATTGACAGCTATTTTTGTTTCTTTCTAGTATTAGATGATTGATGTGAGCGCTTATTTTTTCTATTTTTAATCATATTTTATTCTTTTTCTTTTAAAAATAAAAAAATTCCATGCTCAATTGATGAATTAGAAAAATAATAAATAAAATAATAAAATCATTTTAATTAAATCAATTGAATAAAAAAATAATAATAAAGATTCTCTCGTAATGAATCTATAAGTATTTAATTGGTCTGCCGGACTTGAATTTTAAAAATGAATTAAACCAATTGATAAATCAATTCACAATTTTTATTGTTCAATTTGCTGGACCGGTCCAAGTTTCAAAACCACGCTCACCACTAAGGTTAAAAGCGAGGGATAATGAAATGAATAGAAAAGGATGGGACCATTGTAATGAAAAAATTAGGAGCATGTGATGGGAATAATGGTACGTGGGAACGGGACGGGGTTGAAAAAGAAAGCCAAGCTTGTCTTTATCCGTTGTGGGTCATTTGAACAGCCTGTTCCACTCCAACTATCCATCCCTATGTCTCTACTCTACTACTAACAAACAAAGCTATTGGTGGTGTTCTTATAGAGACTCCATCATGGGCCGTTCCATTGTGTAGAGATCTTTTTATCAGCACCAAAGATGGGCCCTCTGCTACACTTTATATATCAATTATCATTTACCACATTCTTTTTTTTCGAGTATTCGATTTAAATAAATCGGATCGAATTAAATTAAATTATTAAAATTAAATTAATTAAATTATTATATTTTAAATATAAAATCAAATTGAATTGTATAAAAAATTAAATTGAATTAAATCATTCTAATTTAGTTTGATTTAATTTGAATTGATCAATTTTTGAATTTGATTAATTTTTTTATTTATATTTGATTTTTAAATTATTTAATTTGATTTGAATATAATAATTATTAATCAATAAAATTAAAAAAATTTATAGATGTAAAAATGCATATAAAATCTCTACAAAAATTAATAAAGCAATTTAATTCGGTTTGATTCAACTAATTTTTTTCTCTTTAAATTCAAATTGAACTAAAATAACTAAAATTTTTAAAATTGAAAAAATAAACTCAACTACCTTAAAAATTGAACTAAATAGTTTAATTTGATTTATTCAATTCAAACCAAATAATGCCAACCCTTTACCTTTTCCTTCCCTTCTTCTTTCAAAGTTCTGCAAATCATAATCTACAACTCTTTAAAAATTATCAAAAGCTTAATTTTTAATATTTTTTATTTATATATTTAAAAATATATATATATTTTAACAATTGCTTGGATAATAATATTAAACAGAACCTTTGGCATTGGGGTTTCACATATTTTCAAAATTTTAGAAAGAATAAAATGACATTTTTGTAGAAGTGGGTTCAAGCCATGATGAAACAGAAAGAGCTTTAAGGTAGGCTGGTGGGCCTTTTTGAGTTTGATTGGAATTGAAATATTGATTTGGCAGCCCAACTGATCCATTGAGGAAGCCCTACAACAACCCAAATCAATTTCTCATGTACTGAATAATTATTTGATATTATGAGTTTTATCATGTTATTATGATATGATTTTTATTGGATGTAAATAATTTCTCTGATTTAATTTTTCGTTAGATATGGACACAAAGAGATTAAAAAGTACAAAAAAAAATTATGAGAAATTTTTTTGAATTATTTAGTGAAAGACAACTTATCAATTTGCTCTGAGATGCAGCAGAAATCCATTAAAATCTTGTAAATTAACTACGCAAAATTGGTAATAAAGGCCTATTGCTCGAAAATCTCTATTCATAGCATTGACTGGATTTATATTAGATGTAAATTATAATTTAGTCTTTTTATATTTTTGTTCATAAGGATTTATTTGATTTATTTTTTAAAATTTAAAAGACTTATTTAATCTTATTTTAAAATTTAAAGAACTTCATTAGATCTTAAAATGCTTTAAAAATTTATATGATTATTTGACATAAATTAAGAGGCTAAATAAACCTTTTACCTTTTTTTTAAGGGATTGGGGGAATGAAAACTCTAAAGTAGCGCTAGATTCAGAATTTTTTTTTTTGGATGTCAACCAAAAAAAAATTATAAAAAGGATGTTCTTGCAATTGTACTAGACAAAGTCTAGCACCCTAAAATTTTTTCTCACCAATTCACTTTATATTAAAAGTCAACTTAAATAAATATAGATATTAATTCTTTTTAATAAAAATAGTGGTAAATTAATTTATATATATTTTAAAAATCATTACTTAAAATTTAAAGGGGTTCAATTTATAAAAAAAATTGCATATGTACAAGAGTAATATAAAAAAATTAAGGGGCTAACCCCTCGTTTATACTAATAAATTTGTCATTAATATTGGAGGAATGATATATTTTTAATAACTGAATTAAGTCAGGACAAAATAAGTATATTATCGTTCAAAAAAGCTACTTTGCTCGTTTATTTTTTTTTAATATTCAAACAAAGAGAGTAAAATAAATGTTTTTTCCTTCGATTTTATTTTCTCACCGTTTTTTTTTTCCTTTATTTTCTTCCCTTCAAACGTTTTCCAAACATAGTGAAAGAGAAATCCTTAGCGGACTAAAACATTTAAAGGTCTCCGATCCGTTCTCCAAGTCATTTTAAGTCCACGCAAAGCGATACATTTCATGTCAACTCTCTCTGTTCGGATGGATAAGAAGAATATCTGGACGGGCCAATTTGGTAGAACAAATGTAGTTAAACTCTGAATGGCAGTACTGTGGTTTAGTAAATTAAGCAAATGCAAAAGCTACTAAATGGAATTTAGGGCAAAGGACTTGGGGACCACCATAATTGTCTTTTTATTTATTTATTTTTCCGTTGGAAGTACTAGTAAAGCATAAAGGAAATTAAGGTGCAACATTTTACATCAATTTTGTTCTCTCCTATCTTATTAGGATTCGGTGCACACTTTTTACAGCTAATTAAGCTCATGCATCACATTCTGTAATAGGATGTTCCAACCATTGATTATTAAGAGTTTTTTATAATATTTTTTATGATTTTTTATTTTTAAATTAAAGATAAATGATCAGTAGAAATAAAAGACGTAATACAAGGGTCCTAGGCTCAAAACAAGAAATAAATATAAATCAAAATTCAAGCCACCTAAAACAACAAGAGTCCATAGATTCAAAGACAAGAAAACCCCAACTCTAAGAGGAAAGTTCAACCCGTGGCAGGCAACTCAACAATGCAATACTTGATACCTTCTTGAGTCACCCATTATCGTTGAGCAGAACACAACAGGAAACAACCACCAAAAGAACGGCAAGGGAACGAAGTGACCGCTAATAACTAGAACCACACTTGAAAAAAAAAACAAACAAGACCCAAAGCTAGACCTTCTCTGTCAAAACCTTGGTAGCTCCATAGGTTGAGATTGGAATCACCGTTGGAAGAGGCAGCAGCGCTTACAGCTTTTCAATCTCTTATAACCAATAGTCGGCGGTCACACATGCAGGACCGATAGAATCACCTACAAGGCGAGAATAATTACAAAACCATACAATTAGATCCTTGACAAAACTCTCCCTTGAAACGTTTCTTAACTATAATTTTACCGCACATTTTTAAATCACAAAATCTATTATTTTAGATGATTTAAAATTTTTACGTTCTATTTTTTAAATTTTCAATTATATCATTTTTTTTTATTTAGAAATGTTTTTTATCTCTCATTTTTAGTCATTTAATTTGAAAAAAAATCTCTAGTCTCTTATATATACCAGTCTTCATTGTCTCTCATATCATAGGTTCTTTTTATTTTTTGTCATTAATATATATATATATATATATATATATATATATATATATATATATATATATATATGAAGAATTTTATATTTTAAAGTTTTTAATAATAGATCTGGAGTTCATAGTATTACTAGATTAATTAAAAAATATTTTAAATGAATTTTTCATTTAATTTTTTTTGTTGATTTTGTTAATATTATTGTTTCCATTAATAATTTTAAATAAAGTTTTCCACTTACGTCAGGAGATAAATTATGTGATAGGCAAAAGATTAAAGACTTGTTGATGCATATTTTCAATAATTTAAACTCTTTACTATACAAATTGTACGTGTAGCAATGCAAATAAAGTTTAAAATAATTATTTATATATTTAAAATAATAATTAAGGTATTTTAATAATCTTTATATTTATTATACCATATTATATCATTTAATTAAATAAGAAAAAATTATTAAATTATCTTATACCGTGCTATCTTTTCAAATGTATTAATAATAAAAATTATTCAATATAATACAATATAATATAAATATCATATATTAATAAATTATATTACACTCAATTTAAATCGGGATAAAGCACCTATTTGCTATGATTAACCCAAAGCAACCTCATTTATACCCCAACTCACAATGAAAAGGGCAAAATCTCACACATAGACAAGAGGAGGGCCTTCCCCTACCTGAAAAGGATAGAGGAAGTCCTCAAAATAGGTAGTAGAAAGTGGCGCCTTAAAACCCGAAAAGGCTAGAGAGAAAACTGGAGAAGGAACATCTCTCTCTAGAAATAGAGAGAAAAAAAGCTCTAATTTGAGTAAGGCTTCACTCATAGAATTTGGACAAGTGTCAGATAAACATCTAAAAATATCATGAAATTTTAGTGTACCTTGATGTACTAAAGCACCTTTTAATTAATTAAGTTTACTGTCATAATAATCCACGCGGTTTGTGGGGATCAAAATTCACACCAAATACCGCGTTCTTCTGCCTTCAAACTAAATGCTCAACCACCTTTCTTTGTCCTTTCTCGCTTCTCTCTTCTCCCTTCTCTATCTTTATTCTTCCATTTCATCCAAACATGGTCTCATCAGCTGCTATGCTCTTACTTCTACTTTTTCTCTTCCTCGCTGGTCTCTTTAATATTTACTTCTATGCTCCTTCCAAGAAGCTGTGTTCTTGGCTCCAATCTTTTCTCTTCAAGAATCCTTCAGCTTCTTCCGAAGTTTCTCCACAGATGAAAAGGAACACTAGCACTTCTTGTGATAATAGCAAGAACAAGGGACAGCTGAAAAGTGTGTTTGCTACGTTTGACAAGAATGGCGACGGGTTTATAACAAAACATGAGCTGAGAGAGTCACTCAAGAACATAAGAATCTTCATGACGGAGAAGGAAGTTGAAGAAATGGTGGCAAAGGTTGATTCTAATGGAGATGGGTTGATAGATTACGAAGAGTTTTGCTTCTTGTGCGAGGACATCATGGGAGATGGTGGTCAAGAATTAGAGGATGATGGTGGGAATGGAGAAGCAGAAGGGCAAGGAGATTTGAAGGAGGCATTTGATGTATTTGATAGAGATAAAGATGGATTGATATCTGTGGAAGAACTTGGATTGGTATTGTCTTCTTTGGGATTAAAGGAAGGAAAAAGAATAGAAGATTGCAAAGAAATGATTAAAAAGGTTGATATGGATGGAGATGGAATGGTTAATTTTGATGAATTTAAGAGGATGATGAGGAGTGGAAGCACCAAGCTTATCCCTGTCTGCTAAAAACTATTCTCAATCTCCAATTTCTCCATGCATGCTTCTATGAAATTCTCTGGTAAGTCTATTAATTAAAATTCTCTTCATATTTATGAACTTACTAGAATGAAACAGGAGCTAAGCTAGCTTAATTATTCCTGTTTCTTGCCTACTTAACCAACTTCGGTTCAGCGACAGAGGTAAGTATATGAGCATGAATGGTCTTCTTCTGATCTAACCTTAACCAGGAGGAATTTTTTTTTTTTTTCAAACCTCAGCTGTAACATATACAGCAAGCTTGAAGCTTTTCGTTTAGTAGCAGTGGTAGATTAATATTATAAATTAAGGCTTTTTTTACTCTTAATATGTATATACTTGTGCATATTGTGCATTATCTTTTAATTTCAATTGTGTGTGCTTTTTCATGCTCAATCTTTTTCCCTTCTGTAAATATTTCATAATTGCATTTGCTACAAAATCAAGAAAATTCCCATTCATTCATTCGCCTTTCTTCTAATTTTACATCAAATTTAAAGTTTTACAAAATTTCAATTGAAAAAAGCATAGAGATTGAACTAATAAATATGATCATCGATTCAATTTCCATATTTTGAGCTTAATTACACTTTATTATCAATATATGAAGATAAAATGACCTTTTATCTATAAAATAGACCTGGGGTAGAAAAAATAGTTTTAAAGTCTATTTCTAGGTCAAGAGAAATGGTAAAAGGTTCTTTTGATATAATTAGTTTCTGATACTTAAATTTAAAATTTTTTACAATTTTAAAGGCGACTTCAATATCATTAATATCATTGAGCTAGAGCCGGTGACTAGAAAGAGGTGTTATTGAAAGATAGAAATAGCAAAGTATATGAACCATACATGGGTAGTGAGTAGGAATATTATCTGAGAATCAATTAGAAGAGGAAATTTTGGCATCCGTCGAAAAAGTTTTCTAAGGCATTGATTAGGAAGAATGCCTCGTGAATGAAGTGCTGTTGCGTGGCCAAATAAAAAGCTTGTATGTATAATTTATTGTGTGGTAAGAAAATTCCCTGCTCCACAAAGACATTAGATTCTTCTTGCTTTCGCCGCCATCAAAACGACTGTGGATCCCACTATAAAGGCACCTAACTTGCTTTCGAAAGCAACAATCCTTCCTTGGGTACGAGGCTATACCATTTAAAAAAGTAACCCAAAGCATGAGTATAAATTTTGAGAAGAATTGATATACATAATTTAGTGGTCTCAAATATTAAAATTGACAATATATATTTATAAAATATTTATCAAAATAATTCTTAATTTACTTAATTAAAAACTCGGAGTGATATAGACATCATCTTCTAGGTTCCTCTGCGATCAACTTGGCATCAAAGTGTCAAGAATTCTTAATCATCAACTTGGATGATTACAACTTACAATCAAACAGGTGAAATTAATGAGTTTGGTCCCTCATGCAGAAAAGGATTTCATCAAATAAGGAATATCATGCTTTCCACATAAGTTCAAGAAAAAGAGATTGCCATTTGGAAATGTTATTCAATTAGCATGGGTACTATCAAACAGCTTTGAACTTTCAATTAATCTACACGACGTACGCAAAATTTTAAATGTAGGAGGTTGACGATAATTGTAAGGTTTTTCTATTTAAATTTAGAGATCAGTAAAGGACATAACAATAATTAAATTTATTTATCTTTTAATTTGCTTTATCCATAATTTTAATTTTTTAAATTAATTTTTTACTAATAAAAGAAATTTTCAAAAATATAAGCCAATATTTTTTTTAACTTTAATTGAATCAGTAAAAATAACTTTTTCAGTTATTAGAATATGAATCATTTAATTTTTATTTAATTGGATAAATAAATAAATAAATATAATTATTTTGAACGTTTTGCTAAAGATATGCTCACATTTAACCTACTATTCATTAAAAATTAAAATTTTAAAGCCGATGATGGCCCGTCAGCCCCCTTAAGTTTATTGTTGTATGCATAACGTCTTATTCAATCAAGCATGTGATCATGTATGTGATTTTGGGATTAAATTGAAAATGCAGCATCAATAGGCTCCGTATAAATGAAGGAATGTTATTTATCACAACTTGAATTTTGGGCCAGATCGACAATAGGACTTAGGTCAGCATAAGACCCCCAAAGCCCGCAGTAAGCCTAACTATTTTTAATCCAACCATAAAGCCCATCACTATAATCCAAATCTAAGAAAACAAATGAACAGAGTCTGACCATAAATTGGATTACCCAACAGAGAGCAATAGCTCATCCAACCTGTAATCACAATGTATCTCAATTTGGGGAGCTCAGCTTACCCTCACAATCCTCAAACAATACATATAATCTAATAGAAACTCAGCTCTCTCATCCAAGTACAATCACATAACAATAACCTTTACAACATCCACCAGAAAAGTTAATACAGTCCCATAAAATTTAATACACTAATGGTACATGTGAAGTTTCTAAAATATAAATAAGGAAATAAGAACGTAATAAATTTGCTTCTTGTAAACCTATAAAGAAGAAAGAGGTTAAACTCAAAGAGCTCTCCTGTTACCTGAGGAAAAATTATTGAACAGCAGCGAGCGTTAGACTCATAAAGTAAGATATTGATTTTTAAATATAATTTCTATAAATATCTAAGTCTAGTGCATTCCTATGTATGAAATACAATATATACACATATTACCAAATTGTCAAACAATATTCGCACAAAAGATAATTTTGAGCACTCATACACCTATGTGTCACATTAATCATATCATATATATATATATATGAGAGCTAATCCCCTATATAGTTCTCTTAACTCCAACCTTCACCAACGTGATCAACTTGAGCCAGACTTTCTCTTAATAATCCAAATGTGGGGGTCAACGAGATTAACTCAAAGCTGTACTCACCCCAACTTATCCACAAAAAGGATCTGGTCCCAGTGAGTCGACTTATCCACAAAAAGGATCGGGTCCCAATGAGTCAAGCTCCAGCCGTCCTACTCATCCTAACCGTTATCCAATATCATATCACATGCATGCCGACACACGCACATAGCTCCAAATTACCTTAAGGCGACACCCACAATAATTTTATCAAATAAAGATACAATACAAACCATGCCTAAGATTTAGGTATATACATATATTTATAAGTGAATGCATGGGCATGCCTTAAATATATAACAATATTAAAATTATAAATAAAATCAATATCTACTCACAGATTATCCAAATGTCACTAGCGCTGTCACACCTTACCCTTCTATAAGGTATAACATGATCCCGTAGTATACATAATGAATTACCAAACTTCGCCTACTGATAACCCATTAAATATACTATAAGGGATTTTAAACAATTTATTACTTCTTTTTAAAGTGGTGAGCACCTTTGACAGGTGTTAAAACTTTTTAATCGAAGTTAAATCACACATTAGGTCTGAAATAGTCACAAATTTTATAAAAATTTCGACAAAGTGTCGTTTGTATTTTGTGAAAATAGTTCTTCAAAAACTTATAAAAAAGCACTTCCAATATATTTGTTTCAATACCCAACTCCAATAATAGCTTAACTCTAATCAATTTTCACAACACAAGTCAAACTCAAATTCAGCAATTCAAAAAAATAAAGTGCAAAATAACTGAGTATTTTAAAAGTTGAAATAAGAGAATTGTAATACAATATTTTGACAGGCCAAAATAATTTATAACTTTATTTTACAACTGCTCAAGACCAAGTACAATATATACATACAGTTCACTTATATTACAATAATATTTACAAGGAAGTGGTATACTCAATATACCCGATAAAATCCCAAAGCGAAGTCACAAACAGCCTACTCTGCTACTTTATCTATCTGTCTACCTGTGACAGCAATGAAAAAGCTATCGCTGAGTAAAATTTACTCAGTGGTGCATAATAAAAATTTCAAATGCAGTATATAAAACATTTATTGACAATTCACAATTCAAATAATTCACAATTTTATGTCACAATTTTCAAAGCTCATATAAAACAAATTTGATCAAACAATTTAATAAACACAGTGTTGCTAATTAATAACATAATTTAGGTCATGACACAAAATTTTCCGAATATGCCATGTTGTACACCACAACAAGGCATACTCACCCCACTAATCGAAATCAATGAGGGAGGTGGCTAGCTAGATAATGAGTACTCATCCAAACTCATCTCAAACTGGCAAGCTTGAGAGGGAGGAATATAGTCATACTCACTCCATAAATAGAGGAGGAACATAGTGATATTGCCGTGCCAAATGTGAATAAAAAATAATTTCAAATCACAATATTTAAATATTTCATACAAACCACAAATCACATTTTATCTCAAAATTTTTATTTACAACATAGGCAACACACAAGTTTTCAAATAAAATTTCCAAGGCTAAAACAATAAAAAATTATTCATAACTCTTATTCAATTAGCTTTTTAGTAAAAACAATGAATTTAAAATGTTGTGCACAAACACAATTTAAAACTATAAAGTTTAAATGTAATTCAGGCAGCAATCAAACAAACCTCATTTCAAATCTTCATTTCTAAAATAGGCAATAAACTTTTCTCAAATCAATTTTCTAAAGCCATAAATTCACAACTAATTTCTCCAAGTAAATTTTCTAGTAAAAGCAGTGAATATAAAAAGTATTGTGCATAGGCCTCTGATGAGTCACCTCTTGGCCTTGACTCAGTGGTTTTTTCCCTTCCCAATGTCTTTTCTAACTGAAACACACGATTTAAAGTGTTTCAGTACTCGATTAAATTATTTATAATAATAAAGTTCAATAATTAAATTTTATTAGTACTATTTAGTTCCATTCATTTCATTAGTCAACTTATAATGTTGACCTTTAATGCACACTAGGTGAATTAATTTTAATATTACCTATATGTCACATTTTATAGTCCTCAAATATTGGCATATGTTACCAATTTCATTTTAAAGCTTATTGCATTTCATTGCAATTTTTCAGATTTGGTGCACTACTTTGACCTAGCTAATTGACTTATTTCCCTTTGTTTCTGGATCCTGGTCAAAAGAGCACTATTATAGGTTTATGTCTTAATGACATTTTGGCACTAATTTCATGTCATTTTGAGTTGTATAGACCAAGATATGGTCATTTTATTAAAGCTGGATATATTGCATTTTCAATGCAAATTTAGGTCATTTTTATGTCAATTTCAATTCTAGCAGATTTGGTACCCTAATGTGGGCAAGCAAATTGACTTGGTTATGGATATTTCTGGGCTTTGGTGTCTTCATAAGAGTTGTATCCCTATGTCTAAGCTTTCCAATGATATAAATTTCAGGTCATTTGGACCTGTTTTGAGTGAGTTATGGTCATTTGATTGACTACTGTTCATATGGTCAAAAATTCTGGGTTTAAGTTACTAATTTCGAATTAAGTCACTTTTTGAGTCACTTTCTGGACAGAATTTAAGTAAGGTTTCTCTATAAAAGTTGGCACATTTTATGTCTAGTTTTACCTCCAATTAGGCTCATACCAATTGAGGTCACACATTTTCATTTATGACTCAATTTACCTATTGTTTTCAACACACACAACCTGCACATGAAATAACACTTCCAATTGTCATTCCTCCTCTCTCAAAACTACAATTCTACATTCATGGAACTTCTATATCATTCATCACGTCTCATTTGTGTCAATTTGGGTAGTTTATACAAGTCCTCAATGTACATTATATAACCTCAAGTCAACAAGTCAAAACCAACCTAATATATATGAAATAACTAACTAATACATAAGAATTCAACTAGCAATTTTCACCATGTACTTCCACTAATGTATCAACACATTAAATTAATATTTACATTCTTGAAATTAACATTCTTCCATGGAATTTAAGACTGCTGAAAATTGCAATTTGCCAAGGCCTTCACTACTTTATGCAAATCCCCAATTCACATGTTTAATCACATATATACATGATATTAATTCACTAACTCTTCAAATTAGTTTAATCAATCTTAATTCCCATGAAATTTATATAAGAATAACTCAATACCTTCCACTTCTGTGGCTGCCCAAA
Source organism: Hevea brasiliensis (assembly GCF_030052815.1). Lineage (NCBI taxonomy): Eukaryota > Viridiplantae > Streptophyta > Magnoliopsida > Malpighiales > Euphorbiaceae > Hevea > Hevea brasiliensis. The sequence goes on along the minus strand of NC_079509.1, from coordinate 20,301,273 downwards.
ATTGAATAGTTTAATAACTCATCAAATCCTTAAAATTTCTTTACCAAATTACTCATCTTTACCCTAATACAAACTCTACTTAAGAAAGGGGAGAAAATGGACACTTACCTTTTTTGGGAGCTTGTTAAATCTTCACCTATTCCTCTTCAAATTACTATCAATTTCTTCCTTATGATGTGGGGATCAAAATTAGTGAAGTGAGCTTTGGGGTTTGAGTTGAAAATGGTGGACATTAGGAAGCTTTTACAATTTCGGCCATGGAGGATTTAAGGGAACTCAATTCGGCATGGAGAAAATAAAGTGCTTAATGGACATACACATGTCCCTTAGTGCTTTTATACCTCCACTCATCCTTAGTTTAATTAATTAAATAGTCAAGTTTTAATATTTCCACTTAGCACCTCTAATTTTTCCCTAATTACATTTTTATACATAATTTCATTTTTCATGTGATTTTCAAAATTTAATATTACTTATTTTTAATGGACATTTAGGTCAAAAGTCCACTCTAGGTGTCAAATTATCAAAATGCCCCTTTTCGGGTTGCATTTCAAATTTTTCAGTGGTACCGATTAAATTCTTGACTCGTCGATTTCTTAAATTTTTGTTTTTATTTATACTGACTTACTAATTTTTCTTTGACATTTTCTAAGTCAATTATACCTCAATAGATGTTTATTTAAGTCTCAAAAATATATCCCATGGTTCCCCGCGGTCCATGGCTAGTCAACGGTCCTCGTCGCAACTTCCCGTTGCGATCACCCATCGCTACGATTTCTGGCTCGTTTAACCTAATTACATTTCATTGCTCTTATTTTTCTTTTGTTTTTCTTATCATGTATTTCATCATTTTATGTCTCCTCACTAACATTTAAGTGTAGTTCTAGGCATTCTAGCTGTTTGGACAAATACCGATCACCGAAATAGTAGAACGCACTACCGAATATAGGGGTGTTACAAGGGCAGCTGAGAAGATAAGGAAGGTTGACTCAGATCACCTAAACAATCATATTCCAGAAATTTATCAATATTAACTCAAAACAAAGAACTAAAGAGTCTAAGATACCCTAGGTTTATGCCAGAAATCCAGCAGAATTTTTTCTGTACCTAGGATCTACCTAATCTGCAAAATAACTCAACTAACACTTCTAAATCCAAAAGACCTCAAGCCCATAACATAACTACACAATACCACTCTGGGCCTGACAAACTAGTTAATTTTCACATAAAATAATTATTTAAAAATTCAAGATGTTACATTCTTCCCTTCGTATAAAAAATTCGTCCGCGAATTTTTATACGAAGCAGAATAAATATACTGAGTTACATACTAAACAAGTATAAGTACTTATTGCGCATATCCCACTCTGACTCTCAGGTGCATTCCTTTATAGATTGACTTCTCCATAGGACTTTAACTATAGAGATTTGTTTTGATCAAAGCTGCCTCATCTAATAATCCACTATAGCCACTGGTTGTTCCTCAAAAGTCAAGTTCTCATTTAACTCCACTGTGTCTGGTTGCAGGATATGAGAAGGGTCAAAAACATATTTCCTAAGCATGGAAATATGGAACACTGAGTGGATATAAAAAAGGTTTGATGGCAACTCCAACTGATAAGCAACTTCTCCCACTTTGTCTGTGATCTCAAAAGGTCTTATGTAATGGGGTGTCAACTTAACTTTCTTTTCAAATCTCATAACTCCTTTTATAGGAGAGACCTTTAAGAACACATAATCATCCCCTACAAATTCTATATCTTTTCTCCTTGGATCTGCATAACTCTTCTGTCTGCTGAAAGCTGTCTTTAAATGTTCCCTGATCAAAGGAACCATCTCTGAAGTGTACTGTAACAGATATAAATCATGCACTCTTGCCTCTCCAACTTCTGTCTAACATAAAGGGGACCTCTACTTCCTGCCATATAATGCCTTATAGAGTGTCATTCCAATACTGGAATAATAGTTGTTATTATAAGCAAACTCCACTAATGGTAGCTAATCATCCCATTGACCTCCAAAATCCATGGTACGCATGTGAAGCATATCCTTCAATGTTTGAATTATCCTTTTAGACTGTCCATCTGTCTATGGGTGGAAAGCCATACTAAAATTCAGCTGTGTGCTAAGTGCTTCTTAAAGTTTCCTCTAAAACTGATAAGTGAACTGGGGCCCTCTGTCAGATATTATGGAAGTAAGAATCCCATGCAATCTGACCATCTCACGGATGTACAACTTTGCATACAGAGCAACAGAATAGGTGGTCCATATAGGTAAAAAGTGAGCTGACTTGGTCAGATGATCCACAATCACTCTTATAGAATCATACCCTTGGGTAGTATGAGATAACCCAATCATGAAATCCATGGTGATCATTTACCTCTTTCACTCTAGGATGGGGATCTCCTGTAACTTCCTTGACTGCCTCTAATGCTCAAACTTTACTTTTTAACAAGTTAGGCACTGAGATACAAAGTCTGCTATGTTTTTCTTCATACCATTTCATTAGTACCTATCCTTTATATTATGGTACATCTTTGTAAATCCTAAGTGAACACTGTAAGGCGTGTAGTGTGCCTCCTACATAATCTCATTTCTTAGGTTGTCCACATCTGACACACATACCCTGGAGCCTTGCATAAGGATACCATCTCCATCAAACCCACATTACAATCTTTCTTTTACTATACTCTTTCCACAATCCTCATTAATTGTGGGTTCTTGTGTTGAGAAACTCTAATCTTGTCCCGTAGATCTGGCCTTACTCTAAAATCTACCAAAAGTGTACCCGCATATGTTGTATCCAAGATTAGACCTTGATATAATAACTCATGTATCTCCCAAATCAACAGTCTCCTTTTCGCTGATATGTGTGTCAAGCTGTTAGAAGATTTTCTGCTCAAGGCATCTGCCACCACATTCACCTTACCTGGGTGGTATTGGATGTTACAATCATAATCCTTCAGAAGCTCCATCCATCTCCTCTGCTTTAGATTTAAATCTCTCTACTGGAAGATATACGTTAAACTTTTATAGTCGGTGTATATCTCATACACCTCACTATATAAATAGTGCCTCCAAATCTTTAATGCAAAGACTACAGCCGCCATCTCTAGATCATGACTAGGGTAGCTCTGTTTGTGCCTCTTTAACTGCCTTAAAGCATAAGCCACTACCTTATCGTGCTGCATCAAAACACACCCCAACCCAACTCTGGAAGCATCACAGTACACTGTATATCCTTCTCCACTCATTGGCAAGGTCAACACAAGGGCTCTAGTTAGACATTCCTTAAGCTTTTGAAAGCTTTCCTCACGCTCGTTTGACAAGAAGAATGGGACATTCTTTCGAGTCAACCATGTTAGAGGAGTTGCTATTCTAGAGAAATTTAACACAAAATGCCTATAGTAGCCTATTAGGCCCAAAAACTTCTGTACCTTAGTGACTGTAATAGGCCTAAGCTAATCAATTACTTCTTCAATTTTCTTGGAATCCACCTGAATACCTTCACGAGATACCACATGTCCTAAGAATGAGATGCTCTCTAACTAGAACTCATAGTTTGAAAATTTAGCATACAATTGATGCTCCCTTAGAGTCTGTAATACCATCCTTAGGTGCCAAACATATTCTTCCTTCGGTTTGAGAATACTCTGAAATATCATCTATGGGCACAATGACAAAGCGATCCAGAAGTGGCCTAAACACCCTATTCATTAAGTCCATAAAGGCCGCTAATGCATTAGTGAGTCTAAAAGATATCACCAGGAACTCATAATGATTATTCCTTATCCTGAACGTTGTTTTTAGTACATCCTCACCTCTAATCCTCAGTTGGTGATAACCCAACTGTAGGTCTATTTTTGAAAAGTATCCGGTCCCTTGTAGCTAATCAAGATAGATTATCAATCTGAAGAAGCGAATATTTATTTTTAACTGTTACTTTATTCAACTGTCTATAATTGTTGTGAAAATATTTTCTCATATTTCTCAAAGAAGGATTACAATATATTTATACTATTGTGATCCTAACTAAGAAGGAAAGTAATCCTATAATTAAGCAAATACATATCTGCAATGCTATAAGTTAGGGATACAACAAATATAAAAATTTGACATTCCATAACACTCCCCCTCAAGTTGGAGCGTAGATGTTAATCATGCCCAACTTGCTACAAATGTAGTCAACTCGAGCTCCATTTAGAGCTTTTGTAAAAATATCTCTCATTGCTCTCCTGTTTTGACATGCCCTGTTGAGATGACTTTCTGTTGAATTTTCTCTCGAATAAAGTGACAGTCAATCTAGATATGTTTAGTTTGCTCATGATACATAGGATTAGAAGCTATATGGAGAGCTGCTTGATTATCACACCATAATTTTGCAAGTAATGGAACCTTAAGACTAACCTCATCCAATAACTGAAGCACCCCAATAACTTTACATACTGATTGTGCCATAGCCCGATATTCTGATTCAACACTTGAACGAGAAACTACACTCTGCTTCTTACTCCTCCACGACACCAAGTTTCCTTCAACAAAAACACAATGCCCTATTGTTGATCTCCTGTTAATCTTTGATCCTGCCCAATCTACATCTAAAAAACACTCAATATTTAAATGCCCATTATTGCTATACAAAAGACCATGACTAGAACACCTTTCAAAATAGCAGAATATCTGTTCCAAAGCTTCCTAATGAGTAATTGTAGGGGAAGACATATACTGACTCACAACACTAACAGAGTAAGTAATATCTAGACGAGTCACTGTCAGATAATTCAGCTTTCCAACCAATCTCCTATACCTCTCAGGATCATCAAATATCTCACCATCTCCTGCTGTAAGCTGAATGTTAGTAGTCATTGGTGCACTATATGGTTTAGCACCTAATTTTCTAGTCTCTACCAATAAATCAAGGACATACTTCCTTTGAGATAAGAAAATGCCTTTCTTACATCTTGAAACTTCAATGCCCAAAAAATATTTCAACAAACCCAAATCTTTTGTTTGAAATTTAGTTTGAAGAAATGACTTAAGTGATGAAATGTCAGTAGAGTCACTTCCAATAATGACAATGTCATCAACATATACCACAAGTAAGATTAGACCACTTTCAGAATGCTTAAAAAATACAAAATAATCAGAATTGCTCTTTTGCATACCAAACTATTGTACCACCTCACTAAATCTTCCAAACCAAGCTCGAGGACTTTGTTTCAAATCATAAAGAGATTTGTGAAGCCTGTAAACTTTGCCTCACTCCCCCTGAGCAACAAACCCAGGTAGTTGTTCCATATATACCTCTTCTTGAAGATTATCATGAAGAAAAGTATTCTTGATATCCAACTGGTGCAAGGGCCAATCATATATAGCTGCTAAAGAAATAAACAAGTGAACAGAAGCAAGTTTAGCTATAGGTGAAAAAGTATCTGAGTAATCAACTCCATATGTCTAAGCATATCCTTTTGCCACAAAACGAGCTTTTAACTGAGCCATAGATCTATCGGGATCACTTTCACTGTGAACACCCATTTATAACTTGCAACCTTCTTACCAGTGGGCAGAGATACCAAGTCCCACGTACCATTAGTCTCTAGAGCCTCCATCTCCTCTCACATAGCATCACACCAGCTGGGATGGGATAATGCCTCACTAACAGTTTTGGGAATATGTATAGAGTCTAAAGAAGTAACAAAACACCAAGAACAAGAAGACAACTGATTATAAGAAACAAAAGATGAGATAAGATAAGTACATGTGCATTTACCTTTACGAAGAGCAATTGGTAAATCAAGGTCGGAATCAGAACCCGAAGCTGGAACTGGATTTCCCAACAAAGAAGCTAGTAGAGAGTTTGAGTATGAGTCTTGGATCTCTTCCATCCTCCTAGGAAAGGTCTTGGAATAAACATGATGAACTGGTGGTTTAGGCTGAACTGGTACTGAGGCTGAAGGATCAGATGATGGGAGAGGACTAGACATAATATATATTAAGAGATCATCCTCCTCCCCCTAACTCTCATACACAGATGATTGAGGAAAAAATAGGGTAAACTCAAAAATGTAATATCATAAGATACAAGATATTTATTGAGAGTGGGAGAAAAACACTGATACCCCTTTTGAAGACGAGAATACCCAAGAAAGACACACTTAAGAGACTCGAGATCCAATTTGGTAATCTTTGGACGAACATCACGAACAAAACAAGTGCACCCAAAGATACGAGGTTCAATGGGAAATAAAGACTTAGAGGGAAACAACACATTATAAGGAATGTCACCTTGAAGAACAGATGATGGCATACGGTTAATCAGAAACAAGTCGTGGAGAATGCATCAGCCCAAAAATGTTTAGGTACCTTCATTTGGAAAAGAAGTGCTCTAGCTACCTCTAGAAGGTGACGATTCTTTCTTTTGGTAACTCCATTTTGAGAAGGAGTATCAATACAAGAGGTCTGATGGAGAATACCATTCTGTGACATATAATTCTGAAAACTATTGGAAAGGTATTCTTTTGCATTATCACTTCTTAAGGTACGAACAGATGCATTAAAATGTGTTTTGATTTCAGTACAAAAGGCACAAAAGATAGAAAATAACTCTGAATGATTTTTCATTAAAAATAACCAAGTAACACGAGAGTAGTCATCAACAAAGTTAACAAAATACTTAAACCTAATTTTAGAAATGATAGAACATAGACCCCATGCATCAGAATGAACTAACTCAAAAGAAAATGAAGCTCGTTTATTGACTTGAAACACTATAGATAAACAATGGTGCTTGGTAAATTGACATGACTCATAATTTAAAACTGACAAAGACTGAAACTGTGGACATAACTTCTTCATGATAGATAGGGAAGGATGGCCCAACCAACAATGAACTTTGAGAGGACTTAAAGCACTAGAGCACACAAGAGATCTCGACACCTGCTTGTCAATGATGTATAGGCCCCTAGACTCATACCCTTTACCAATAATCTATTTTGTCGTAAGATCCTGAAAGAGACAATGATTGGGAAAAAATGAGACACAACAATTAAGGGTACGAGTAAGTTGACTAAGAGAGAGTAAGTTAAAAGCAAATTTAGGTAACTATAAAACTAAAGACACAAAGATTGAGGGTGATATATTGGCTGCACCAGTACCCATGACACAAGATTTGGACCCATCAGCTAAAGTGACAAAAGAAGAGGAGTAATGAGGTTGAAATTGAGACAAAAGACTAGAGTTACCTGTCATGTGGTTTGTAGCCCCTGAATTAATGACGCATTTTGAAGAAGATGACACAAGGCATGTATTAGAATTACGTGACTTAGCAATAGCAACAGCTAGTGAATTAGTGGGCTTTAGTGATGCCTGATACTGAAAGAATTGTGCATATTCTTCAGCAGAAACTAAAATAGTTTTTTCAAAATGAGGAGCTACGGTAGACTCCTCAGCTGCTATATTCGCCATCTGAATCTGTTTATTCTTATTTTGAAGCTGTGTGCTAGTTCTTTTTATATGTCTTGGCTCATGGCAATAATAGCACACAATGCCTCCTGAGTCACGATTATGGGCAACTTCCCCACTTCGCTGATTACTCCTATTGCCATTGAACCCTCCTTTGTTTCCTCCTCTGTTGCCCTACTTCTCACTATCAATGCGACCAACCAAGGCACTGTTAATAGAATGTGGAGGTTGGGAAGATTCTGTACGAAGTACTCTAGTGGAAGTGTCATGTAAAGAAGAAATTTCAGAACCAGAAAGAATTTGAGATTTGGCACTCTCAAACTCTAAAGAAAGGCCTGCAAGAAAACTCATCATAGCCATTTGCTCCTTGTGAGCCTAGTGGACTTTCACATCAGGATTAAATGGCATCAATACATTGAGTTCCTCATAAACTCGCTTAAAATCCATAAAATAAGCCGTAAGAGACCTATCTTACTTTTCTGCTCTATAGAATGCCTTGCACACTTCATAAGTATGAGAAAATTTTCCTTTGCCTAAGTACATAAATTCTAAATAATCTATCATATCTTTAACAAACTCACAGTGATTAATTAAACTAATTACCTCACTACTTTTTTTAATTTTGAATATGTAGGAACAACTGAGCATTTTCCCTCATCCAAGTCTACTTTGTATCATCATTAGGAGGATTTTTGATAAGGTGATCATCCTAATCAATACTTTACAAATAAATACGAATGGTCTTACTCCATTGTAAATAATTGAAACCATTAAGTTTGTGCTTCGTGATTTTGGTCATCGCAGGAATCATATTAGCAACCACATTTTTAGTATCTACCATTCTAAGAAACTTAACACAACCAATTTATCAAGGAGCAAATTACTCAAAAATTTCTTCAAAACTACCAAGATACACATTAAATCACAAAAAGCAATATCAAAACAAATACGAGATGGCTCAGAAATAAGACAACAAGCTTCGGTTGTCAAAAAATAGTGTAAATAGTACCGTTTTAAACCTCCAAACAACAAAAGGCACAAGAATCAAGGAGCTACACACCGTGTAACTTATCCTTATCCAAGAAGAGGTCATCAAAAGTGCTCACAAAATAAATGGATGGTGACCGGATGACGCACATGCTCTAACACGCTAGCACGTGAAACTGCATTATTCCTTTTATCGGCATGTGTGGCTCATGCACGGCTCCTCTGGTGATCGAACCTCCAAAAAACTGGTCGTCAGAGACCCAGCTAGCATTTGGGGTGGGAGGTGAGACAAGATGGTCACCCTTGATGGTGACCCAATTCTCCAGTAGCAAAAAACGTAGAGAAAAATAGAAGAGAGAAAACAAAAAAACCGGAATTTCTTTCACAATAGCTCTGATACCATGCTGTGAAAATATTTTCTCATATTTCTCAAAGAAGGATTACAACATATTTATACAATTGTGATCCTAACTAAGAAGGAAAGTAATCCTATAATTAAGCAAATACATATCTGCAATGCTATAAGTTAGAGATACAAACAAATATGCAAAGTTGACATTCCATAACAGTAATCAATACACAGCCTCAAGAATCCATCTTTCTTCCTCATAAATAGAACGAGAGCACTCCAAGATGAAATAATTGGCTGAATAAATCCCTTGTCTAGCAGTGCTTGTAGTTGCTCCTTCAGTTCCTTTAACTCTGCTAGTGTCATCCTATAAGGTGGCATAGAAATGGGATTTGTACCTAGTACAATATCTATACAGAACTTTATCTCCCATCTGACGACAATCCTGGAAGCTCCTCAAGAAACATATCTAAAAATTCTCTGACAATAGGTAAATTCTCCACATCAGTAACTTCAACAGATGTGCCCCTCACTAGTGCCAAATACCCTTGACATCCATGCCTCAACATCTTTCTAACGCTAATGGCTGACACTAAGTTGTATGGAGCTACAATTCTGTCACCATCAAAGCTAAACTCTTCCACTTCATGAATATGGAAATACGCATTTTTATTATTTCTTAATCATAACTCTGCGATTAGTTATCACTAGTATATCCGCCATATAGTATCATACTATAGTACTAATTTACTACTCATTTTATGGAACACAGGCCATTCACCATGGATGATTCTTTCTGTATCTCCTTCTTAACATGACCATCAAAACATTAAAATTCCCTATTATCCTTTATAGAGAATTACTCTTCATGGTTAGATAGGTATCCTTGAACTTATAATTTCCATATGAACAATCATGGTAGTGAGAAATGGGAGTTGTACCACAATCTCAGATAAGATACTTTACGCATTCATTCTTTTTAATATAGTCACATCTATTGCCTATAGCTTTCTAGACTTCAGCCTCAAATTTACCCATATCTCTTAATCCTCCTCTTCAATTTTTATCATCTCTTCGCAATTATTGTGCTTTACCTACAGGATTTCACTACACTAATTCCTTATTGTGCCACTGCTCTGCCTGGCATATAATCTCATAATTTACTATATCTATTTACACTCCATTTGTATTTCATAACTAGCATCATTATCCTATGTCCTTGTTTTCTGCGATATTCTGGAAAATACCTCTCACTATCAAATCCTTCCAGAACTATCTCTAGTCTTACATTCATTACTTTAATCTTTGTACTTCTTAATAACTTGTGAGTAACATTTATACCTGTCCTGTCCTCTACTATTGTTTTGTTACTTAGTATCAAACTGTCACTCTTGTTTCCTCATAAAGTTACCTGGTTAGTCACATTAAAAACATTTGCCTAACTCTCGATTGCAGACTCTAGGTCTCACTATTCTGAATTCTGGCATCAAATCTTTGTGCCATTATCCCTCATTCTTTTCTCTTATCAGGCATAATTGAATCCATTAGGTTGAGTTTTATTCAACTTACTATCTACTGATTTTGTTTCTTTGTTTGATAAGATAGTTCAAGTTACCATTGCACACCTTCTTATTACTACTTACTTTGGTTGCCTTCCTCACCTAACTTTTCTCATACTATTAACAATCGAAAGGTCCTTGTCCCATTGCCACTTATTCTACCTTGGGGACAGAAAGCAGACAATGTCTAATTTAGACCCTACTCCAAGTTCAAGCTGCTAACACTGCATCAATTATGACCTGCTATAATTTCTACACTTCTAGGTTCCATGCCTTGATAAACATTACCTATTATCACCCTTTTCTAAGCTCTCTATCCTTACTTTTCTATTTACCTCATTTTCCTTTCCTAAAATTGCATTTGCCTCCTCTGTATCTTAACTCTACTCTTCCTAATCTTATCCTAATTTGGGCCTTTCAATTTGTTCTTTAGCTAACTCCTTTATCTTATCCAAAGTCGAGCTTTGACTATTTTATTCTTTAGTTCTATTCTCTTTCTTAACCTAACTATTATATCAGAAACTTATATCCCTTCACTGTCTCTGTCAAGTCATTAACACCTTGATGTTGCTTAGAATTGGTCCTCTAACCACTCTAGCTAGTACTTCTACTGACATTCAGGTTATCTTTCCTGCTGCATTTGATCCAACTTATTTATCTTTCCCTTCTGCACTTCTTCTATATATATACATATTATATGATTTATCTGTGCTAAATTCTGTCCTTATCCTTTCCTTTACTTAGAGTATGCTCTTGTTTTGAGCAATAAGAGGCTAAAGAGGAACTCTGGGAATAATAATTGATCAATCATTGCGTAATCTCTATTCCTGCTCATTAGACTGCAGACTACCCTCTACTACCTCGGGATGGAGATTTACAGGGATTCTATTTTCTCATTTCAACTTAAATAGCCAAACTTAAGGTACTGGGTACCCAAACCTATCATTAAATTTAAAGGCTTTTATGTCCATCATGATCTGATTACTTATGATTTCTATAGTGGAAGTTGTACTATCTCTAAGGTACCTGAGCCAACAACTCTCTACCACACTCCATAATCTCATTTGGGACACTATTCTGTAGATCATCATCAACAGTAGTAACTTTCTATCTCTCCTGAAAGGATAAAATCGTACCCCACATCACAACTGACTGCAATAGAGGTATTGTATTTACCACTTTGCCATAGCCATGTCAACTATCTGCTCTCTTATCATACTCTAAAATTCCCTAAAACATCATCTCACAAGCTATGGACATTATTCCTAGCCTCCGATCTCCTTTAGGCAGCAAGGTTGTATTTTGCACCTCACTGAACGCAAGGGATATACTATTCTTACCAAACTTTAGGCAAAATGTTCATTGTAATGAAAAAACTAACCAAGATCCCATACCGAAGACCAGATGGTCTCACTCTGTAGGTGTTACCTTACTTTGCAACTAAACTGAAACCTCTAGTCTTATAATAACTTTTGATATAACTCTAGTTCATGCTAGGGTAACCGAGTCACTGACTCTAGCTATTACCCAACTATGACCTTCGATATTCTAACTCAAGAGTTTTAAATTCCTAACTAGGAGTTCGAAACTCTCCTGCAGAAATAGAACTCTGTTTTGGCATAACTGTACCAAAACAGAGATCATTTGCAAACACCCTCATCACGGAACACCATGGGGATGTATGCAGCTCTACATAATAATCTCATGTCAATACTATAATCTGCAGCTTACAGCATAAACAAAGAAAATATTGCATAATCACTACAGTGCATCCCAATAGACCATGTTTTCTAATCATTTATCTCTCTCAAACCCACTAATACCATAAATTTCTCTGATTGGGTTATCCACAGACGATTGCCAGCAGTGATGCCTTCTCCTCTATTTAGGGCAACTACACTATCATAACTCACCTCTATGTACTCGTGCCTTGTGTAACACCCCTCATCCGTCTACAGTATAGCTAAGCAGGTGTGCTACATTAGATGCCGGAGCACCCTATCCTGTCTTGTCGGGTATAATATTATTTTACTTTATATTTAATCATATTATCTTACGTATAGAAATTTTTTTTTATCCCATTTCATTTTGATGGAGACTCGGACAGAGTTTCTTCTGTTTTACTAGTTCATGGCAGGTTTACTTATTTTACCTGTTAAAAATACACATGCATATCATTTTCCATAAATCATGTCATGTCATCATAATGCTTATGCTCATTTCAAGTAAATAAAATACTACGTTTCATTCATATAAAATTAAGTACAATATTTACAATTTATATACAATCCAAAATTTAATTACATGTCTTAAAATAATTTACACCATGTACTTATATACAATGATCAAAATGCTACATCTAACATATACATGAGCCCTACCAAAAATGATTGCTAAGGTGACAATCTATCTAGTAGCAGATCTGATCAAGTCCAGACTAAGCTCTACAGCTACTGCTGAGGGTCTCCTGTACCTACGCAATGGAAAAACTAACGCGCTAAGCATAATGCTTAGTGGTGCATAAAATAAAGAAAAAATAACTAAATAATTAAAATAATTATTCCGTGGATAACAATATAATAAAATATAAAATATTATGAAATCTCAGTCTTTCACATGTTTATAAAACTTTGGAAGCAATTAAGTTAATCAGGATCTTTTCTTTGCATGTATATTATATTCGGTCGTCTCATGTATTTATTTAAGTTTGAGATTTATTATTCATGTCTGTGCCCAAGTAACCTATGACAAACTATAGAGACTGGATACACGGGAGTATATTAGTTAGACATCCGTATGTCTCCCCAGTGTACAACGGTCATGTTAAGCACAAAGCCAGCGGGCAGGCATAAGCCAGTAATAATAATAAGCATTATGGCCAATGGACAGGCATAAATCCAATAGAATAATCATCATAGACATATGTTGTCTGTCAATGATCATTCATGTGGGCGGTACTATAATCTGTAGTCCCTAATTGGTATACCAATCGATCCAAGCTATATAAATGAGTCTAGGTGTACTCTGGGCAAAATAATGTTATTTAATACTTATAGTTTCATTGATTCATGTCATTTTCATGCTTAGCAAGTTATTGTAATTTATTTCATCTCATATGTCAAATCATATTAGGAACCTTTCTCAAGGTTCAGGTTTCGTATCTTAGATTCACCTAGCAATTTGGCCAAGATGTGGCCCTTATTTGGCTACACTTCCTTCATGGAAGTTGTTCCTCCATGTCTTACCTTTGTTTTCCCTTTTGAATCATGTCATTTTAAGTTTTAGAACTCAAGTTATAGTCAAATAACCATAACTAGTTTATTTCCTAATTCTGGTTCTTTAGGTAGGTAGATTTTAAAGTTATATTTTACCTAATTAATTGAATATGTGGCAGTCACATTTAAGCCTAGTGTTCTTCATAGAAATTGTTACCCAATGTCTTGTAGTTACTTAGAATTTTGAATCACAATTTTTTAAATTTTGTAGAATTAATTATAGCCAATTAACTGGCCTGGACTCAGATATCCTGTGCCAATAGGATTCCAGCTCAGGTCAGCGGCTTTGACTCCAATTTCAGGGTCCTTACACTCATAATTTGAGGGAGATTCCTAAATTAAAGTTGGATCCCTATCTCTTAGGTTTCCAGAACAGTTTGGCTCATCCCATTTGGGATTTCCTAGCGGAAGACATGGTCTAAACACTGTTCTAGGATCAAGTGGTCACTTAGACAATTTTCAAGATTTGTATGCTAACTTTACCTAGCCAATTGACCTAGTTCTCTTAATTTCTGAGTTTTGGTCAAAATACCAATATTGTAGATCTATGTCTTTTAGAAAATTTTTCACTGGTTTCATGGAATTTGGATTTTTTTGGACCAAGTTATGGTGATTTTGCCAAAAATTGGTCGGGTAGGCTTATGTCCAGAAAATTCTGGGCAAAATGGATTCTGGTCAGTTTGGTGACCTCACTTAGGCCAGCAATTTCATTTGATTAGAGGCATTTCTGGGCTTGGTGTTCTCAATGAGAGTTATAGTCCTATATCTAAGCTTTTCAATGGTATAAAATTCAGGTCATTTGGATCTGTCTAGAGGGAGTTATGGCCAAATGAACATGTACTGTTCATTTGGTCATTTTTCTGGGTTTAGTGTATGGATATCCGAATTGGAACAGTAAAGTGGTCAAGATTTGGACAGATTTTGGGCATTATTTCTTCATAAAAAAATGAGGTATTTTGAGTATAGTTTCACCTCTAATTGGCCTCATACCAATTGGAGTCATACAATTTCAGTTATAACTCAAAGAAAACACTGGACTCATAGGTTTGAATTTCCTACAAAGAACATGCGCTCCCTATATTCATTACTCCTTACTCCCAAACTACAATTTGTTATTCATAGCACTTTAATTAAGTAACAATCAGTCTCAATTTGATCAATTTCAAGCACATAACATAAAAGCCCTAATAGTTAAGTCAAACCCTAACTCAATTGTCCAACTTATGCAACACACTTCATTCAACTTCTAATACACTTAATATCATTAATCATCATCACTAAACAAGTAAAGTAAATCAAAATAATCAAGATCTTATGGTCACCAAGGCTGCCGAAAATTTAAATTCCCAAATACTCAAAATTTTCTTTTAATTTCATAAAAATTATACTTAATTTAGCACGCTTCAACTAGTTAAGGAAGAAAGGAAGGATGTTTAGTGCACTAACCTTGATCAAGAAAATTCCAAACTCTCAAAACTTCAAAATTTTCACTTCTTTTTTGGTACTAGTAAACTCTTCAAGGTGTGAGGATGAATTTTTATGAATGACAATTAGGGTTTTGGGGTGAAGAAAGGAGAGATTTCAAGCTTTGAAAAGCTTGAAAATGGGAGAGCTTCTTTCCATGGAGTTTCGGCCACCTTAAAGAAAATGAAGAAGATGGCTTTTTAATTGTTAATTTGTCTCTTTCAACTCTTTCTTATCTCTTTATATGTATTTGTTGAATTTTCATTGGTCAAACTTTTTAATTTTTTTATATTTATGACATCATAAATCTTATTTCTTTTCTTTTCTTTTACTTTTTTTACCATCATTCATCATTTTAATTTATTTTATATATTTTTTTTAATTTCTCTCATTTTAATTGACATTTAGGTCAAAATTCAACTCTAGGGTTAAAATAACCAAAATGCCCCTTATTATACTTATCAAATTATAATTATCTGTACTGAATAATTAAATTTTCTTTAATTTTTTTCTTGGCATTTTTATTACCTTTTAAACCTCCTAAAGCCTTCAATTTAGTCATATTATTTATCTTACAGGGTTTTCCTACAAGTCTGGGGTCGGCAACTATCTTCGCTTCCCGACAAAGTCACCTATCGTTGTGACCTCGGCTCGTTTAACTCCTTTGCAATTCATTTCTTTTATTTTTTCTTAATTTTTCTTGGTCTTTATTCAGTTAATTTATGCCTCTTCACTCTAGTTGAAGTGTAGTTTCAGACATTCTAACTGTTCGGACAAACATTAGTCGTCGAAATAGTAGAATGTTCGGACTACCTAAAGTGAGGGCGTCACACCTTGTGATAGATAGGCACGCCACTTAGCCCCAAATTGACATAAACACAATATTTCATGGAGTATGTATCCCCACGGCGGACCTCAACATGTCTGCTAGCTCTAGTTCACATCACTATGTACTCTACGAAAATCGAGATACTAAACTGAAGCACTCTTACACTACCCAGGAATAATGCAAAATCTAGAAACAAGGAATCATAGAAGAAAATGAAACAGGATCCTATACTCCGTATGTGACAACTCTAGGCATACACTTTCCCATGAATCTAAAGCCTATGCTCTGATACTAATTTTGTCACGACCCAAATTCTGGGCCGGGCCAATACTAGGACTTGGGTCAGCATAAGGCCCCCAAAACCTATAGTAAGCCTAATTATTCCTAGCCCAACCATAAAGCCCATCACTGTAGTCTAAATCTAAGAAAACAAACGGATAGAGTTCGACCATAAATTGGGTTATCCAACGAGGAGCAATAGCTCACCCGATCTGTAATCACAATGTATCTCAATTTGGGGAGCTCAGCTCACCCTCACAATCCTCAAATAATACATATAATCCAATGGGAGCTCAGTTTCCTCATCCAAGCACAACCACATAATAACCTTTACAACATCCACCAGAAAAAGTTATCAGTAAATGTACGAGAAAGAAAGCAGGTTAAACTCAAAGAGCTCTCCTGTTACCTAAGGAAAGTTAATTGAACAGAAGTAAGCGTTTGACTCATAAAGTAAGATATTGATTTTTAAATACAATTTCTATAACTATCTAAACCTAGTGTATTCCTATGTATGAAATACAATATACACATATAATACCAAACAAGTCAAATAATATTCACACAAAAGATCATTTGGAGCACTTACACACCCGTGTGTCACATTAATCATATATATATATATATATGAAAGCTAATCCCCTACACAGCTTTCTTAATTCCAACCTCTGCCAGAGAGATTAACTTGAGCCAGACTTTCTCTTAATAATCTAAATGCGAGGGTCAGCGAGATTAACTCAAAGCTGTACTCATCCCGACTTATCCACAAAAAGGATCGGGTACCAACAAGTCAAGCTCCAGCCATTCTACCTGTCCTACCCATATACTTGTCCTAAGATTTAGCTATATATATATATATATATATATATATATATATATATATAAATGAATGCATGGACAAGCCTTGAATATATAATAATATTAAAATTATAAATAAAATTAATATCTACTCACAGATTATCCAAATATCATTAGAGCCATTGAGAAGATAAGGAAGGTTGACTCGGATCACCTAAACAATCATATTCAAGAAATTTATCAATATAAACTCAAAATAAAGAACTAAAGAGTAATAGAATTTTCCCTGTACCTAGGACCTACCCAACTTGCAAAATAACTCAACTGACACTTCTCAATCCAAAAGGCCTCAGGCCCATAACACAACGACACAATGCCCTTCCTAGGTCTGGTAAATTAGTTAATTCCCATATAAAATAATTATTTTAAAATCCAGGACGTTACAGTTATTGCAATATATTGATGCTCCTAAATTTTAATGTCATGGCAAAAAATTCAACCTAAACAGCAAAAATAAAAATCGTAATTAATAAATTTTATTTCACATAAAAAAAAATTATTCAAAGGTTTAAAACGCTTAACCCTTGTTGATCCAAATCTTCTCACTTCCAACCTAAAATCTAATTAAAGCAGCATTAATTTTTAGATTTTGCTAATTATGATTTTATTTAAGATTTTTAAATTTTTGTCTACTCTTTTAGTTTAATTTTATGTCAATTTAATTTTTTTTAGAACTTGAGACTGTTTACTACCTCAAACGAGGCCAGTGACGTTTTATGGTCAAAGAAAACTGTTTAGAGTCTTGCTTGACAATATTAATTATTCTAATAGTTGTTAATTATTTCGTAGCTGTTAGCTGCTTTATTAACTATTAGTTGTTAGATATTAGCCATTAGTAATTAGTTATTTATATAGCGATTCAAAATAGAAATATTTGGTCAAAATAAATGTTAGATTAGCTGTTTGATGTATAATAGTTGTATTATCTTGTTAACCCTAGTCAAAATCCCTTAACTTCTAAAATTTAGAAAGGAAACTTTTTATGAGATACTCTCCCAACGTACTACTATAAACATTATACTACTAAATAGTATAAATAAAAGAGATAATTTTTTTATTAAGATCAAAATATTAAACATTATATTAAAAACTGTTATCGAATAAAGTTTAAATTTCAACATAGTTATAGGACTAAACTATGAAACTAGCAATGTATAATAACTTAAAACTAGAATATGAATGGACCACAATTTCATTACCAAGAACTAAATGTAATTCTATCCGATAATTAAGGCTTGGTTTATTTTGCATAAAATATTTTCCTGAAAAATATATTTTTATATTTTTTAATATTTGAGTTACTTAGTAAATGGGTCAATGAAAAATATTTTATTAATTAAAGGAAAAATTAAGTCTTTTTTTTAAGCAAAATGACTTCTCCTCTTCAAAAGATGAAGTCATTTTTTAGACTTTAATAATCTTATTAAAATATAAAAATACTTATACATATATATCATAAACACTTATCATTAGTTTAATGTTACAATCAAATAATAGAAAATATTTTCATATTTTTTTAAAAAACAATTTTCAAATAAAATATTTTTTATGTATAATTTATTTGCTAAGAAATAAACGGAATCTTAATGTAATAAGGAAAACATTCTTTCTATCTATACCAAAAAAAAGATTGATTACAACTCTACCAAAAAAAAAAAAAATTAAATTCCCAGCATCATATTCATCCACAACTACCCTATCTAATAATAAAGATGTGCATGGTTCTTGGTCCTAAACCAAATTGATAAAAATTGTATCAAATTAAACTTATTTTAATGCTTTGATTCAATTTTATTTCTTCACTAGCAGGCAAATTGGAACTTTAACAAAACTAATTCATATCATACCAAACTATAAGAACCAAACTTATATATATGTTTTTCTATTATTTTGTTTGATGTATTATATACTTTCAATACCGAATATTATATTTCCTTTTTCTATGTTTTCTTAATAATTTTAATTATAAATATATTATATTACTTTATAATTCTTAATTATAAGTATACTATTATATATTATATATACTTAATTCATAATTATATTTGTTTCTTATGGTTAAAAATTACATAATTAATGAATAACTAAAAAAATTATATTATATGATATATTTGTACTATTATATTAAATAATATGCTCAATTTTAAAATTATATATTTTTCTTATAGTTAAATATTATATAATTTGAAAATGGAGAAAAGATATATTATATAATATCCTATGTATTAGTTAATAACCTACTCCAGAACTTAAAATGTTAATTAAATATGACTTTTGATGGTAAAGATTGTATAAAATTATTTTAAGAACTAAAAATCGAATTCACAATCGTATTGAATTAGAACTCAAATAAATAAAAATTGAATTGGAATCATACCAAAATTTCAATTCGATTTTGATTCTTAGGTAGACTCTGAATCGGAACCAAAATCAGACACCCCTATTAAATTAAAGCAATCATTGTTAGGATAATCTAACCACGATGAAAGGAGGCTACAAAAAACAAATAATTTACAACTGACTGAAACCGGTTGCTATTAGCAATTAATTTGTGATTTCAAAATTTTTTTTAATAAAGTAGTTATTTTTAAAAAAATTTAATGCCCGATTCAATGGCAATTGAATTATAATAAGTTGCTAAATGATAGGTTACTAATCGATATTAGAAAAAATTTGAATATATGATTAGCAACCAACTAAAAAATCGATTGCTAAATTATAAAACTTTCTTAATTCCCCTCTAAAAATTGACAACCGATTCGCAATCAATTACAAAGTTTAATTATCATTAACAACTGATTTAATTCGGTTACCGAGCAATGGATTGCGAACCGGTTGCAAAATTTTGAGCTTTTATAGAAAGCTCTAAACTTAGCAATAGATAAGGAATTGGTTGCAAATTTAAAAGCTCTAAAACTCTCTTAATTCCCCTCTAAAAATTGACAACTGATTCACAATCACTTGCAAAATTTGATTATCATTAATAACTGATTTAATTCAATTACCAAGCAAGGGATTGTGAACCGGTTGCAAAATTTTGAGCTTTTTATAGAAAGCTCTAAATTTAGCAATAGATAAGGAATTGGTTACAAATTTAAAAGCTCTAAATTTACAATCGATTCTCCATCAGTTATTAATAGCAATTTATTTTTGCAACTGACTTGTAAATTGATTGCTAAATTTTAGGGGGGAATTTTCCACTAAATTTTTTTTATTTGTAACTGATTTGAGAATCTATTACTAACAGCAACTAATTTTTAAAATCGAATAAAATCGGTTACTATTAACAACTACAATTTTTGTGAATATACAACACATCTATATCTATACAAAAAGCAAGAAGATATTTCTAAGAGAATGTCATGCGGCACTTTCCTTGAAGAGCTTGCCACGTGTTACCCTCCATAAATAAATTTTTTTATTATTTAATTCTTTTTTTTTAATTATCATTATTATTGACAATACTATTTTAACATTTCTAATTTAAATTATTGTTTTCTTCAAAATTTGATTTTTAAAAGTTAAGACCTTTTGTGATTAAATATAATATTTAAAAAATTATTTATATTATTTTTTTTAAAATTTCATATGTCACCCTTCATAATAATAATAATAATAATAATAATAATAATAATAATAATAAAATGTTACTGATGGCCATTAATTAAAAAAAAATTCATTAATTTATAATCTCATAATCAACTGTTATGTCATTTAATAATCTTTAAATTATTTTGTATATTTAATAAATATTTTTATTATATAATTATATTTTCTATTATTTTTATTATGAAATCTTTATTAAAAGTATAGTTTTCATAAAAAGTTATAGAAATAAATTATAGAGATTTGACTAATTTATAAATAGCATGTATTATTTGTATGCTAATAATTTAATATATATATTTTTTATTTTTCTAAGATTAATTAATACTTATTATTATTATTATTATTATTATTATTATTATTATTATTATTATTACCATTAAATTGAAATGATCAAGTAAATAAGAAACATTTTATTGTTATAAAAATTGAATTTGAATGCTTTGTTATCATTTTTCAATTAAAATATATTGTAACTTACCTTATAATAATAGCTACTTATTATAATATTAAGAGAGTAACTATTAAATAATTTATATTTTACATATACATAATTAGAAAATTAATAACTTAGTTATAATTTAAAACAATTGAATAACTAATTAATAAAAAATAAAAGAAATTTAATAAAATAAAAAAATTGTATTTTATAAATAAATTGTGAATATATATATATATATATATATATATATATATATATATATATATATATATGAACGTTAAATAAAATTATTATTATTATTATATCTAAAATTTAGCTATAAGCAAAAATAATTAAAAAAAATTTAAGTTACAATATCAAAATTATAGGTTGTGTCTTTTGAAAAATAGTATATATTTTTAATATTTATTATATTAATAAAAAATGGTGGTATTTTAAAATTTTAATTTTTATGAAATGTAAATATTTTATATCATAAATTTATGTATAGTGATAATCATTTTTATAAAAGAGTTAGTTTATAAAAAAAAATCAGATTAATAAAAAAAATTACACTTTACAAAAATTTAAAAATATAATATTTTAAAAAAATAATATAAAAAAAATGTTATTTTTAATTAATAATAATGTTTTTCATTATCATTAAAATTAAATAATTTAATTCCTTATTAGTAATTTAATATATTTTTTTATTATGTTAATAATAAAAAAATTATATTATATATTTTTAAAATAACATTATTTTTTTATTAGTCTAATATATTTTTCATAATCTAAAAAAATATTAATTTACATAAAATATAAGATAAAATATAAAAAAATTTATGAAACCTAAATTTTTTTTGAATAAAATAATTTTATTATATTTTAAAGAAAATAACCATGAAAATTAATATTAATATCTGTATAAAAAATAAATTGATATTTTAATTAATTACACCATAAATTAATTAAAATTCATTATTATAACAGGTAAAAATTTATTTTTATTAAATTAAATTAGAGAAAAATTTTAATTAAAAAGTAATTTAATAATAATAATTTATTTTTATTTAAAATACAATTTAAAATTAAATTTAAAAATAAAAATAATAAATTATTCATACATAATATTAGCATTATGCTTGTTTAAAAACTAAATGCAGACAATAACTTGACAGTGTCTTTGAAAGGGCCTAAATTAGTCTCTCGAATGCAACCTGCCATTGGTTCACAGCACAAGGGAAAATAAGAATCCATGTTTGCAGCTAGTCAAGCACCAAATGAATGCAAATACTCACAATCCGGGCGGAGCTAGAAATTTATGATTGAGGTCAAAATTTTAATATTATAAGAAAATTAAATGAAATTTTGATAAAATATAAAACATTAACAGAAAAAAATAAGATAATATTAAAAAATATAAATAAAAATGTAGAGACTAAAACAAAAATAAAATTATTAAGAAGGCCAATGATAATTTTTTAAAAATGCCCTAAAAATTATAGGTAAAATTTTCAATTTTAAAAATACTGGCACAAACAGTAATTTTAAAAAAATATTAAATTTTATGGGCAAGGGGGGGGGGGGCGCCGCGCATGACCCCTCATTTGAAATTTTAACCACTCCATTTATATTAATTAAATCGAATTAAAATTGAGAAAAAATTAAATTTAATTGAATTAATTATTAATTATAATTGAATTAACTAAAAAACATAATATATATTTATATTATTAATTAATTATCAATAAAAATACATTTTAAATATTTTTTACTTATTAAAATAATAAATAAGATTTATTATCAGTAAAAAATATTAAAAATTAAATATTATTAATAAAATTATAAAAAAATAATTATAAATAATATATTATTAATAAAAATATAATTAATATATTAACTAATATAAATATAGTTATTTCAACTGATTAGATTACTAAATTAAAATTAACTGAACCGATAATCAATCGTAAACTGAAAATTATTAAAATTATTAAATAAAAACTAAATTAAATGATACTAAATTTATTTTTATTAAAATAATTAAATTTTATTAATTTAATTTAATTATTTAATTATAATTAAATAATGCACTACTCGCGGGGACATATAGCTCCGTCCTGCTCACAGTGTGATGGGATCTTACCTATTCCATAATAGACAATGGTTTTTGGCTAGAAGACATCTGGGTGGAAACGGCCAGGGATTTGTTGAGCCTGATTCAGGAGCATTGTCAATGTACAGTTGTTCAGCTGATAGATCATTGCATCAAAAAAGAGTCATTGCAAACAGAGTTTAGAAATTGGAGGGTTATAAACCATAGAAAAATCAAAGCTACTTCGCTATCAGTGGAAAAGAAAAACGAAGAACTTTCCACCAAAAGCTTAGATTATACAAAAATTTCCCCCATGTACGACCCAAACTGGCGTTAATTTATATTATACCCGGAGTTTCATCCCCATTCGATAATATCCGTCAGCATAACAAGCTATAAAATCAATAATTTTTTTAAAAAAATAATAATTTTATTAATTATAATCATTTATTATTAAACTCAATTCGAAAATTAAATTGATGAAGAGATAAGATAAATGATTTAGCGGCTCAATTATTTAATCAGTGAGTTATTAAAAATTTATTAAATATAACACATATTTATATAAATAAATATAATTAATTAAATTTTAATTATCTAAAATAAAACTTTAATATTTATTAAGTTCTATTTAGTGAATTTTAATAATATTTTTAAATTTTATATAAAAGTATTAAGTAATATGATCTATAAAATTTTTTATAAATGTATAATTTTTTTTAGTATTTATGAAATATTAAGTATATCTTATAAAAATATATTGAAATAAAAAATACATAATTACTAAATTAATTCAATTAATTATGATTTTAAATACTTTTTATAAGGTTTTGAGTTTTATTTTTCATATTAACACTAAAAAAAAAAGATTTTATTAAATAATAGAATTTACCTAGGAATGACAATGAGTCAAGTCAGGACATTCCCCATCGGTGAGCAGGAAGGGACGGGTTTTTTGTAGGATTTTTTTTTATTTTAATTTATTAATATATAATATAAATTTATCTATTAAAAAATAAAATATATATTTTAATAATATATTTACGTATTTTATTAAAATTATAATATTTAAATATATAAATATATAATAAAAATTATTTTTAATAAAAAATAATAATATATTATTGTGCGAATGCTGGTTACGGGATTTCGTAGTAGAGGGAAAGTTATCATCCCCTCCCCGCATAAATCGGGATCGGAAAAAATTGATTGAGTTCGGAGCAGGATGAGTCGAGTTTAGAAATTTTTGTTATCCCTAAATTGACTGGATCAACTGGGTCACACTGATTTAACTATCTGATCAATTGGGTCACACTAAATCTCTTTCTTATCTAATTTAATTACAAATTCGAACTAATTTGAGTGCCAATTTACCAATTCAACCATCAGCTTCAATCCGAATTTAATAATTATAATTTTTACTTGATTCTGTGGGTCCCATCAAAAGACGAGTTAAAAAAATTATATATTATGAATTGTCAGTTAAATATTAATAATGTTTGATCATAGAGCATAAAAATGCCATAAAAAATCACAAATTACAAATAATAAAAACTTAAACACAGAACACTTCTTCATATTTTTACTTAAATGGATCTATGAAAAAATTTTAATAACAGTAGAAGTTTGGATAACACAAACCTCTAGTGAAAGCCGAAGCAAATATCATTCAATAGAATAATAATAATGACATAACAAATTAATGAATGGTTAGGAAGCCACTTATCAAGAGATGAACTAATCATGATATGTGGCTAAATTTTAATATTAGCTAAACTCAACTTATTATATATGCCAATTCATCCATACACTAAATAATAAAACTATTTTATATAATCACAATTCAATAAAAATTTAAGATGAATAACATATTTTTCAATAATTATATTCTTTTACATTATTTATATTTTAAAATTAATTAAAAATACATCACACATTCATCTGTCAATTTTCACGATTAAGGTCAAGCTCTAGAGATGTCGAGATACCTGGAGATGAAGAGTTTCAATATGAAATCATCTGTCCGTCTTCGAGTTCTTGCCGCCATCATCTCCCAACTTCTCTATTTCTGATTGCTCAAACTTTGGGGATCAAAGCAATATTTGCTTTAAGCTGTTTCGTAACGTCAAATACAAAACCAGAAGCCAGTGGCGTGGCTAGTATTCTCACATTTGTACCTCTGTTACGCTTACTTTAAATTGTTTATTCTAAAGGCCCGACTTTGTTTTTTTTTTTTTTAGCTACAGCCCACACCCCTTGTAAAGGATGTGCTGGGAATTTAGCCCTTTTGATGCAAATCAATTGCAATTGCAAAAAATAAAACAATAAAAAAAGACTAGACTTGACTGACAAGCAGTAGAAATTCGCTGACAAGGAGTAGAAATTCGCTGACCTTACTGCATAACAAGAGATAATATTTCAAATAAAAAAAAAGTCCAAACCATCTAAATAAGTTCCAAAACACTATCAGAATCAGTACCAAAACATAATCATATAAATTAAAAAGTTGATCGAAGTAAGGCTAAACTCTTAATCAACTTCCTCCATCTTGGAACCCTCAGCATCAGCATCAGCATCAGCTTCCTCCAGGGCTGGCATGTCAGCATCTCCCTCACCAGCATCCTCGTCGATGCTCAATCCCAGCTTCAACATCCTATGGATTCTGTTGCCGAAGGTATTGGGGTCATCAAGGCTGAAACCAGAAGTGAGAAGGGCAGTCTCGAATAGCAGCAGCACAAGATCCTTGACTGACTTGTCATTCTTGTCAGCATCTGCTCTCTTCCTCAGTTCATCCATGATAGGATTTTCAGGATTGATCTCCATGGTCTTCTTGCTTGACATGTACCCAGCCATGCTGTTGTCCCTTAGAGCTTGTGCTCTCATAATTCTTTCCATGTTGGCAGTCCACCCATATTCACCAGTGACCAAACAGCAGGGAGAATCAACAACACGGTCTGAGACCACAACCTTTTCTACCTTGTCTCCCAGCACATCCTTGATTACCTTGCAGAGACCCTCAAACTTCTGCTTCAGTTCTTCCTTCTTTTGCTTCTCATCTTCACTTTCATCAATTTTCAAACCTTCCTTGGTGGCAGAAACAAGCTTCTTGCCCTCAAACTCCTTGAGCTGACCAACAGCATACTCATCTATGGCATCAACCATGAAGAGGACTTCATAACCCTTCTTCTTCAACTTTTCAAGGAATGGAGAATTTTCAACTGCTTTCTTGCTTTCACCAGTGATGTAGTAAATATCGTTTTGGCCCTCCTTCATTCTGGTCACATAGTCCTTGAGACTAGTCAACTCATCACCACTCTTGGTGGAGTGGTACCGAAGCAATTCAGCAAGCTTTGACTTGTTTTGGGAGTCTTCATGGATGCCAAGCTTGAGGTTCTTAGAGAATGCCTCGTAGAATTTGTTGTAATCTTCCTTGTTCTCAGCAATCTCAAAGAAGAGTTCAATGCACTTCTTCACCAAGTTCTTGCGGATAACTTTGAGGATCTTGTTCTGTTGCAACATCTCTCTTGAGATGTTGAGGGGAAGGTCCTCAGAATCAACAATACCCTTCACAAATCCAAGATACTCGGGAATCAACTCCTCACAGTTGTCCATGATGAAAACACGCCGCACATAGAGCTTGATGTTGTTAGGCTTCTTCCTTGTGTCAAACAGATCAAAAGGAGCCCTCTTGGGAGCAAAAAGGATGGCCTTGAACTCAAGTTGGCCCTCCACTGAGAAGTGCTTCACAGCCAAATGCTCCTCCCAATCATTGGTAAGGCTCTTGTAGAAAGCAGCATACTCTTCCTTTGAGATTTCCTCTGGCTTCCTCATCCAGATTGGTTTCTGCTTGTTCACCAATGACCACTCATGGGACACCTCCTTGATCTTTTTCTTCTTCTTCTCTTCCTTCTCTTTCTCCTCATCAACATCCTCAACTTTCCCTTCCTCATCCTTCTTCTCCTCCTCATCCTCATCATCAGATATCTCCTTCTCAGTAGTCTTCTCAATCCAGAGAGAGATTGGATAGCTAATAAACTCAGAGTGCTTCTTGATCAGGTCCTTAAGGCGGCGCTCCTCAAGGTACTCAAGTTGGTCTTCCTTGAGGAATAGAGTAATTTTTGTACCTCTACCAAGGTTCTCGCCAGAAGTATCTCTGGTGACAGTGAATGACCCTCCAGCCTGGGACTCCCAGACATACTGTTCATCATCATTGTGCTTGGTGGTAACAATGACCTTCTCAGCAACCAAGTATGCTGAGTAGAAACCAACACCAAACTGCCCAATCATACTAACATCTGCTCCAGCAGCCAAGGCCTCCATAAATTCTTTGGTACCAGACCTGGCGATGGTACCAAGATTGTTTACCAAATCTAACAGGACAACATATTGAAACAATTAGCGACAGTAATTATCAGGCAATTATCTACAAGTGACAAAATCAATACATATAGAAACAGATAATGCCACCAGCAACACCTACCAGCCTTTGTCATGCCAATACCACTGTCAATGATGGACAATGTATTGTTACTTTTGTCAGGGACAATATGGATGAAGAGCTCAGGTTGAGCATCAAGCTTGCTTTTGTCTGTCAAGCTCTCAAATCTGATTTTATCCAGAGCCTGAAACGAAGGGAGAAAATACAAAGAATAACATTAGCAAATGATAATAACAAATTTACATAACTATTGATCTCTCTAATCAATCAACCAAACAAACTTCAACATTCAAAATCCACTTACATATTTGTATTTGTATCTAACAACGGCAAAAAATCAAAATGAAGAAATACTTGGTTAAATGAACACATAATTGGCCAAAGAGATATAGAAATGACATAAATCTCATCATGAACAGTTAAGAAATATTCTTAAATACCATAAACCAAATATATATATATATATATATATATATATATATATATATATATATATATAACCTTGTCTATTCACAGCTCAAAGATAATAACAATTTACTCTAAATGGCTTCAGATGACTTGAAAATCCTAATTCTTTAAACTCTATAAAAATATTAAAAATAAAAGCGAACAGAATAGTCATAAAACTCGACTACAAACCACAAAAACGCAGCGTACTATTTGATTTATTTTTTAAATTAAGAAAAATATCCAGCAAACGAAACTTCTGCATTTCCGGGACAAATTAAAGGACTCATCAGCATATTTAAATTAAAACCGAAGGTACAGAAACAACCATTCACAGATCCTGATAAAGAAAATACATATAAAGAACCAAACCCTGAGAAAATATAAAGTCGACAAACAGTCTATTCAATTTAAAAAAAAAGAAAAGAAAAACAAACAGATAATCATATTCATCACCACTAAAGTCTATAACTGAATTAGAAGCATATAAACGAAAACAAATCAAAGATCCAGAGAGAGGGCGAGAGAGAGAGAGAGAGAGAAGAAGCCTTACATCGGAGGCATTACTGATAAGCTCACGGAGAAAGATCTCCTTGTTGCTGTAGAAGGTGTTGATGATCAAACTGAGCAACTGATTGATCTCGGCCTGGAAAGCAAACGTCTCTGTCTCCGCCATTGCTGATCGATTACAGTATCCTACAGATCTAAAATCACAGACCTTTCAAGGGCAAGAGACGGAAAATCTAAGAGAGGCACAGAGACTGAGTCTGCAGAAATGGAGAAAGTGGGGCTTTTATACAGGGTTTCGCTAGGGTTTCTAGATCCTTCCATTTCTCCGTATTTTTTCTTCCGTTTTTCTTAATTTTTAAATTTTAGGGGATTTGTTGGGGTTTGATTAGGTGAGCCGCAGGAGGATGCCGGGATTGGAAGAGACTATGACACGTGGATGTGGGAACGGGAAGATAGGTGACGATTCGAGCCTTTTCCTGGGGTTTTCGTTGGCCAATCAGATTGTCTGGTTGACAAATTTTTATTATTATTTGTCCGTTGACAAATCGAGTGAATCTATTGAGAGAGCAGTGTTATTAAACCCGCCAGAAGTTAACTCAGTGCGGGGAAGAGATGGATAGCTCAGCAATTCCATAAGCAGATGAATAGTTTAATCAGCGAGTTATTAAGATATATATAATAATTAAAAATTAATTAAAATGTAACACAAGCTAATATAAATAAACATAATTAATTAATTTTCAATATTTATTAAATTATATTTAATATAAATTTTAATAGTATTTTTAAAGTATTTAATTTTAATTCTTATTATTATTGTTATATTTATAAGTAATAAATAATTTTTTTATAAATGTATAATTATATTTTTAATATTTATAAATTATTAACTATATATTGAAAAATAAATAAAACATATTATTTTATAAAATTTATTATCCTATCATAGAATAAGAGATATACATATACTTTTTGGATTAAAAAATATTTAATTATCAAACTAGCTCAACCAATTGTAGGTTTAAAAACTTTTTATGAGGTCTAGGGTTCAACTCCCTTCACCACCACTAAAAAAAAAAAAAAAATTTGGTCTCTTAATTGGCTGAACTGGCCTGGTTCACTGATCTGACTGGCTGATTCATTTAAGTCAAAGCAAATAAGCTCTTGATCTGATTAAACTACAAGTTTGAGGGAGTCTTTTTTTTTTTCATTAAAAGATAAATCTCGATTCAAGATTGATATACAAGGCCCACTAGCCAAATATAATATATCTACTAACAAAGTACTCTAAATACCCAAATCCCATAATGAGCCCATTAAAGAAGAGAGGATATGGCCCACTTAAAAAAACTTAGGGCAATAATGGATATTTGACCCGAAGAATTCCTCCATTACTCGGTAAACAAATGCAAACCCTCAACACACACCACAGCCAAGCCAATCCTTCAGCCATTGAGACATTTCCAACATATAGAGTAGCGCTAGAGAAGACTCTACGAAACACAAACAGCAACCATACACTCATTTGTGCCTGTCCATGCTCGGAGAAAGTTTTTCTTCTAGTCACGTCCCAAGAGCTTCCAGGTAGTCAAACAAGGAAGAAAATTCAAAAATTCCATTGCATGCAGCCAGATAGAATTAACAAGCACAAAGGATTAGCAAAGATTATGTTCTTTAGCATCCCACTTATGCCTTCCAAGCCAACCATGTTACCAAATCCCTATGAACAACCCATCACAGTTCATCCTCATAACCTACATCACCAAATCTTAACGCTTGCAAAAAGTAACAAGCAAGCAAACCCGACAAAAGAATAGAAATAGGTCACTCATGCAACCTTCTCCCTAAAGATCTAAGACCTATAAGCCTGAAACCAAATAATAATAATAATAATAATAATAATAATAATAATAATAATAATAATAATAATAATAATAATAATAATAATAAAAGCTATATACACTCTACACTGATGAGGGGAGGATTAACCCACAACCAGGGTATAGAGGAGGAGCTCCCCTCTGCTTGGTGGGGCAAAGGGAAACCATACATTGACGACAAAGAAAAGAGAAGCACTCTTAAAAGAAAGGCATTCCTAGAGAAAGTCCTCTCTCTAAAAAGCTTGAGAGAGACCCCAAGTTGGATTATAGATCAATATTCAACGGGTGAGTCCTCTCTAAAAAGTATTATATATATAAAAGACATATATAAAGCAGGCAAATTTTTATATATGGTGCTGCCATGTAACATTTTCCATGAAAAGATTATAGCATAGGATAGGATTATGAATTTATGTCAAGTGTCAAATTTTTTTCTCTCTCTTATTTGGCTCTCTCTATATTGATTATGCCTATTTTCTTAATTTTGATAGAATATATTGTAACACCCCTTATCTGTATACAGTGTAGTCAAACAAGGTATGCTAAATTCGGTGTCGGAGCACCCTATCATGTCTTGCCGTGTACAATATTAATTTAATTATATTATCTTAAGTGTAAATTTTTTTTTATCACATTTTATTTTTGTAGAGACCCAAACAGAGCCTCCTCTGTTTTATTAGTGCATGGCGGGTTCTATAATTTACTTGTTAAAATCTTATATCATTTTTCATAAATTATGTCATGTCCTCATAATACTCATAACCATTTCAAGTAAATAAAATACTTCATTTCATTCATATAAAATTTAGATACGATAATTTACAAATTATTTACAATCACAAAATGATTTACATCTTTTACTTATATACAATAATCAAAATGCAAAATCTAACTATACAAGAGCCCTACCAAAATAACTGACGAGGTAACACTCTACACTGTAGCAGATCTAACCAAAATCTTGTCTAAGCTCTGCGGCTACTGCTGTTGCTGTGGGTCCCCTGTACCTACGTGATAGAAAAACCAACGCTCTAAGCATAACGCTTAGTGGTGCATATATAAAGAAATATAACTAAACAATTTAAAAATAATTATTTTAAGTATAACCTTATAAGGTAACATACAATTATATGAATTTACAGCTCTTTTTTTTTTTCATGCTTATCAAACTTTAGAAGCAATTATATTAATCGGGATCTTTTCATTCATGTAATTTATATTCGGTCTTATATACTTTATATTAATGGATCTCTCATGTACTTGTTTGAATTTAAAATTTTATTTCTCATAACTGTGCCCAAGAAACCTATAACAGACTATAAAGACTGGATACACAAGAGTATACTAGTTAGACATCCGTATGTCTGCCCAGTATACAACGGTCATATCAGGCACAAGGCCAGCGGGTAGGCAAAAGCTAGAAATAATGAAAATTGGCACTATGGCCATCAGGCAGGTATAAAGCCAGTAGAACAATCATCTTAGACATATTTTGTTTGTCAATTATTATTTCTGTGGGCAGTACTATAATTTGTAGTCCCTAATTGGTATACCAATTGATCCAAGCTGTATAAATGAGTCTAGATGTACTTTGGGCAGAATAATATTATTACGTATTTATAATTTCATTAATTCATGTTATTTTTATATTTAACAATTTATTCTAATTCATTTCATCTCATATACTCAATTATTTTATGGACCTTTCTCAAGGTCTAGATTTAGTGTCTTCAATTCATCTAACCAATTGGCTAAGATGTAGCCACTGTTTGGTTATACTTCACTCATGGAAGTTGTCCCTCTATGTCTTGTCTTTGTTTTCCTTCTTGAATCATGTCATTTGAAGATTTAGAACTTAAGTTATGGTTAAATAACCATAACTGGTTTACTGTCTCTTTCTGGGTCTAGAATTAGGCAGATTCTGAAGTCTGTTTTGGTCTAATTGATTGGACATGTTACAGTAATTTTTAGGCCAAATATTCTTCATAAAAGTTATTACCCTATGTCTTGTGGTCACTCAAAAATTTTAATTATAATTTTTCAAATTTTGTAGAATTAGTTATGGCCAAATCACTGGCCTGGACTCAGGTACCCTGTGTCCTCAGGGTCCAGGTTCAGGTCAGTAAATTTGACCTCCATTTTAGGGTTTTTATGTTCATATTTTGAAGACCATATCTAAAACAAAGTTAGAGCCCTGTTTCTTAGAGTTCCAGATCAGTATGGCTCATCCTAATTGGAGTCTTCTAGTAGTAGATATGACTGAATAAGTGTTCTGGGGTCAAATGGTCACTTAGGTAATTTCCAGAATTCATATACTGACTTAACCTAGTAAGTTGACCTAGTTTCCTTAGTTTCTGGGTTTTGATAAAATCATCAATGTTGTAGATCTATGTCTTGTAGAAATTTTACCACTAGTTTCATTAGATTTGGGTTTTTATAGATCAAGTTATGGCCATTTTGCCAAAAACTGATCGGGTAGTCTATGTCCAGGAAATTCTGGACTAAATTGATTCTGGTCAGTTTGGTGACCTAATTTGGGTCAGTAATTTTATTCAATTAGAGGCATTTCTGGGTTTGGTGTTCTCAATAAAAGTTGTAGTCCTATGTCTAAGCTTTTCAACGATATAAAATTCAGGTCATTTGGACCTGTCTAGAGGGAGTTATGGCCAAATGAACATGTTCATTTGGTCATTTTTCTAGGTTTAGTGTATAGATATCTGGATTGGGACAGTAAATTGGTCAATTTATGGACAGAATTTGAGCATGGTTTTTTCATGAAAATTGGGGTATTTTGAGTCTAATTTCACCTCCAATTGGCCTCAGACCAATTAGAGTCATACAATTTCAATTATAGCTCAAAAAAGACAATGGACTCATAGGTCCGAATTTCTTGCAAAGAACATGCACTCCCAATATTCATTCCTCCTTACTCCCAAACTATAATTTTTCATTCATAGCACTTCAATTAAGCAATAATCAGTCTCAATTTGATCAATTCCAAACAATTCCACAAAAACCCTAATAGTTACGTTAACCTAACTCAAAGTCCAATTTTCAATCATATTCATGCAAATTTCACTTCCCTTGTATGTAAACATATCAATTAACCTGACTACTCAAGTTTAGGTAGACCAAAATTATCAAACTCCTAAATCTTTCAAGGCTGCCTAAAATTTTCTTTTATTTTCTTAAGAATTATTCTTCATTTAGCATACTTCAACTAGTTAAAGAAGAAAGAAGGTTGTTTAGTGCACTAACCTCTTTAATCACTTTCTCGGCTTGTTAAAACTTTGAGTTTTCTACTTCTTGTGGCTGCCTAAAGTTGCCTTGTGATGTGGGGATGAAATTTAGTGAAAGGATATTAGGATTTTATGGTGGGATTTAAGGAGAAATTTAGCTAAATTGAAAGAACAATGGAGGAAGACACTTTTTGAGGGGTGCCGGCCATGGGAGAAAAAAAATGAGGAAGATGACATTTTTTTTTATTAATTTGGTCTAATTTTATATATCCCTTATCCCTTTATAAGTGCTTGTTAATTTCTTATTGGCTATCACTTTTTATGATGTCATTATGACATCATACATATGCAATATATATATTATTTCTTTTCTTTTCTTTTCTTTTCTCATTTTTTCATTACATAATTCATGTTTTAATTTATTTTTAATATTTTGTTCTCTCTCATTTCACTTGGCATTTAGGTCAAAATTCATCACTAAGGGTGAATTGACCAAAATGTCATTCGTTGGACTTACCGGGTTATATTTGTCTGTACTGATTAATTAAATTCTCCTAGATTTTTTTTTGACATTTTTAATGTCATTTATACTTAAATAAATCTTTAATTAAGTTCTAAAAATTATTTCTTAGGGCTTCTCATGGCTCTAGAGTCAGCAATTGTCTTCACATTCGCTTCTCGTTAGGTCACCCATCGCTATGACCCCGGCTCGTTTAACTCATTTGAAATTCATTTCTTTTATTTTTTCTTTATTTTTCTTAGTCTTTATTCAGTCAATTTATGCCTCCTCACTCTAGTTTGAATGTAGTTCCAGACATTCTGACTGCCCGAACAGACGTTAGTCACCGAAACAGTAGAATGTACGGACTACCTAAAGTGAGGGCATTACATATATAGTGTAATTTTTTTTTCTCTTTCTCTTTTTTTTTTTTAAATTAGACATTTCATCAAATATCCTCTATTTTTTTAGTAATTAATTTTCTAATTGTTTTAAATTATGATAGAATTATTAATGCTCCAATTGTATCAATGTAAATTATAAATATTTAATTATTATTCTCTTAATACTATAATAACTAGCCATTATGGCTAGGTAAATTGCAATTTTCTTGTTATTATATACCCATGCAATATCATTAATAAAAAAAAATGTCTAGACTAGATAGAGTATAAATTAATTATAATGATCATTAGTTTTAAAACTACTGTTTGACCAAATAAAAGACTATATTATCCTAATAACTTTTAAAAATATCAACACTATTCTCATTCTGACAATTATAACACTCAATTACATATATATAATAAAATGAATAAAAATAATAAAATGAAAATAATAATAATAATATAAGTGTAAATAAAATTAATAAAAAATAAAATAATAATAATAATAATAATAATAATAATAATAATAATAATAATAATAATAAAAGACATATATATAAACATATATGATTACTTGTATCTTTCTTGCACTAAAAGAAATTTGATTTGAGATAAGAATTCTCTGATATAGAAAATAACATATATCATGGATTGGACTTATTATGAGGATTACTCATAGAAACAGATTTGAGAAACCAAAATCGCCAATAGGCCAATAAGCGTAAGAAAACCCGCTTTGACCAAAGTGTATAGCTAGCTGCATGAACTCCACTGATAAGTGATATAGCATGACCCAAATTTTGAACTAAAGGGCAAGCAGTTTGGTTCCTTAAGTTTGGAAAGGGATTGAGTATCCATAAAGATAAAGTAATCGATTATGAGACGAAGTATTATGATAAGATATCTAGTGCTCGGATAGGTCACAAGGTGTTTGGATGAAATAATTGCTTGAATAAAGGATGGGTATTCAGTAAGTGTTCGGACAAAGAAAATGATCAGGTCTGTCTTAAGAATCAGTTACATGCTAAAAGTATGCCCCGGAAATATAGAACATATTAAGTGGAACCTTCATAAAATATAGGAGGAAATGAGCTAATATGAGCTGGTCAAATCCTAATTAGAACTGTAACATCTCAAATATTTAAATAATTATTTTATGTGTAAATTTTGATATTTTAATGTATTAAATATTATGGTAGTTAATTTGAATTTTTCTAGGTTTTTGAAACCAGGTTTTATTTTTCAAGATAATTAAATTTAATAATTTTTAAAAATTAATTTAAACACTACGTCATAAGTTTAAAAATATATTTGGACTCAAAATTTTTTCTTTGAGTTTTCAGTAATTTTTTCAAAATTTTTGGGTCTCATTTTGGGTCTCATGGCCTAAATCGAATCGGCTGAATCGGACTGACCATTTTCTTTTCCCCTCCCTCTCCTTCACGTGATAGACCTCTCCTCTCTCTCTCTCTCTCTCTCTCTCTCTCTCTCTCTCTCTCTCTCTCTCTCTCTCTCTCTTCTTTTTCTCTTTCCTCCCTCAACACCATTGCTTGCCATTACTTCCCCCTCCTTCCTCCCTCCCTCGCTAGTGCACAACCGACCACCCTTCCCGCCACTGCTGCTTCTCCCTCTGGCCAGAATCACAGCCCAAAGTTTCCCTTCCTTCACGCACACCTTTTTATCTTCCTTCACCGTTTTTGGCGATTCCAGCTACCAATTGGATCGGGTCTTATCCCCATTATGTTATAATCCTCAAGAGTTTTCCATAGACACTAATTTTATTAATTTTCATCTAGCAGTTTGTGCAAATCAAGTCTGGAAAATTTTAGCTCTTTTCTAGATTTCTCCCAAACCATGAATGCCACTGAAATTCTGAGACCACCATTGCGTTCTACTCGTTGAGAGCTTTCCAATTACATCAATTTGAATTTTTCTAAAATAAAAAATTTGGTGAGTCCCATGAACTTGCCAGTGATTTTTCAAGTCTTAGATGAGTCTTTTTAATTAAATAAAAATTATATTCTAACTTTTGGTATTGTGGGTTTCGTGTAGGTATTTTCATTTAGAGAAAATTCCACCGGTGATTGGGATTGCAATTTCAGAGCAGACAATCGGTTGTTGGACTCACTTCAGAAGTGGGCCAATATTACAACACTTCTTACTATTTTTAGATGCCCCAGATGCATTTCAAGTGTTAAAATTGACATAGGTAAATCCGAACTCCAAATGTCCCATTTTACCTAAGGGTGAGTTTAGAATAAAAATTCATAAAATGTTTGTGAGCGGCTAGAAAATTATGATTCCAATCATATTAGTATAATAACATTGCTAAGGATTGTGGAGCATAATTATATAATTTTTGGGTAGTTTGAATAGTTTTTGCAAAATGTTAGTTTTAAACCTAATAGCTGAATAGTGTGAATATGTGAGATTTAGTTGTTTGGGCAGGCCCAGAAGGGGCATTATGATGTTGTTGTATTGTGGGCCTAAGGCCTTTGGATTAGAAAGTACTATTTGAGTTGTTTTGCAGGTTGGATAAGTCCTAGGTACGGGGAAAACTCCGTTGAATTTCTGGCATAAAATTTAGGGTGTCTTTAACTCTTTAAGTTCTTGTTTTGTTTTAATATTGATAAATTCATGAATATAATTGTTTAGGTGATCCGAGTTAACCTTCCTCCTCTTCTCAGCCACCTCAGTGATCTTCGTTAATTTGTGAGTTGATACTGATTTTATTTGTAATTTCAATATTATTAATTTATATTCCAGGCATGCTCATGCATTCACTTATAAATAAATATATATATATATATATATATATATATATATATATATATATATATATATATATAGTTAAATATTAGGCACATTCCTGTGTTACATATGTTAATGAACTTATTTGTGAATGTCGCCTTAAGGTAATTTGGAGCTGTGTATATGTGTTGGCGTGAGTACGGTATGGATATGGGTATGATAGGACATGTAGTCGCGATCAGAGCTTGACTCATTGGAACCCGATCCTTATATATATGGATATGTCAGGGTGAGTACAGCTTTGAGTTGATCTCGCTGTATTTGAGTACAGCATAAAATTATCTTTTGTGCGAATATTGTTTGAATTATTTAAAATTATGTGAATATGTTACATTTCATATATAGGAATGCATTAGGTTTAGATAGTTATAGAAATTATATTTAAAATCAATATCTTTCTCTATGAGTCGAACGCTCACCCATGTTTAACTATTTTTTCTTAAGTGACAGGTGGACTTATTGAGAATAACCTGCTTTCTTTTTTCGCAAGTTTGACTAGAAAAGTTTAGTTTTATTTTTATTATCTTTTGTTGAATTCTAGAACTCTGCATGAATCAGTTATTGTATTATTTTTATATGGGGTTGTAACAACTTAGTTTTTTTGAGTTGTAAACTTATTTTTGTAAAATTACTTGGATGCATGTGATATATATATATATATATATATATATATATATATATATATATATATATATATATATATATGGGGTTGTAACAACTTAGTTTTTTTGAGTTGTAAACTTATTTTTGTAAAATTACTTGGATGCATGTGATATATATATATATAACTATGGATGGAAGGAGCTGAGCTCCCAATGTTTATTTATTTATTTTTGAGGATTGTGAGGGTGAGCTGAGCTCCCTAGAATATTGATATTATGTGTTATAAGTTGAGTGAGTTAGTGCTCCCCGTTGGATAATCTAATTTATTATCACACTCTGTCCATTTATTTTCTTGAAGTTGGGCTACTTCCATGGGTTTAAGGTTTGGGTTAGAATAGTTAGGCTTAGTACGGACTTCGATAGCCTTATGCTGATCCAAGTCCTAGTGCCAGTCCTGCCCAAAAATCAAGTCCTGAAAAGAACAAAA
This sequence comes from Hevea brasiliensis, assembly GCF_030052815.1. Lineage (NCBI taxonomy): Eukaryota > Viridiplantae > Streptophyta > Magnoliopsida > Malpighiales > Euphorbiaceae > Hevea > Hevea brasiliensis. Next base: position 20,262,787 of record NC_079509.1, on the reverse strand, counting down.
AATGTGCCATCCTTTATAAAGGTAACATCTCTAGGATAGCAGCTCTTTTGAAATGGTTGACTCGAAAGAATGTCCCATTTTTCTAATTAGATGAGTGTGAGGAAAGCTTTTAAAAGCTGAAGGACTATTTAACTTTAACTCTTGTGTTAGCCTTACCTGTGAGTGGAGAATGATATACGGTATACTATGATGCTTTTAGAGTTAAGTTGGGGTGTGTTTTTATACAGCATGGTAAAGTGGGCTTATGCTTCTAGACAATTGAAGAAGCACGAGCAGAATTATCCCACTCATAATCTAGAAATGGCGGTTGTTGCCTTTGCACTAAAATTTAGAGGCACTACCTGTATGGTGAAACGTGCGAGATATACACTGAACATAAAAGCTTGAAGTGTATCTTTCAGCAGAGACATTTAAATTTGAGACAGATGAGATGGATAAAGCTTTTGAAGAACTATGACTGCACTATATAGTATCACCTTGGTAAAGCAAATGTGGCGACAGATGCTTTAAGCAGGAAGTCTTCTAGTAGCCTGGCTCATATAACAGCAGAGAGGAGGCCATTGATACAAGAGTTGCATGACCTAATGGATCAGGGTTTGATTTTGGATATAAGTTCTTCGAGTGCACTTTTGGCACATTTCAGAGTACGACCGGATTTAAAGGATAGAATTAGAGTTTCTTAGCATAGGGACCCACAATTAATGCGAATTGTGAAAAGGGTGCAACAGGGAGAAGATTGTGAATTTGGATTTGATAAAGATGGTACTCTTTAGGGGAGAGTGGATTTCGGTTTAAATCGAAAAATCGAATCGAATCGAGTCAATTCGGTTTGATTTATAAATTTTAATAATTTCGGATAATCGGTTCGATTTGGTTATTTTCATAAAAAATTAAAAAAAATCAAACGGAACCAAAATTACTATATATATATATAAAGGAAACCCTAAGATTTTTCAGTTTTGATTTCTAAGTTTTTTTTTATGTTTTTGTTATTGAGATTTAATATTGAAAATATAAAATTTTACAAAATTTGGTTTGATCAGTTTAAAACCGAATCGAATCGATATATATCGGTTTGGTTCGGTTTGGTTTTCTCTTAATAATCGGTTTGGTTAAGTTTTTAAAATTTTTTATTTTCGGTTTTCAGTTTTATTAGTTCAGTTCGGTTCGAAACCGAACCAACCATTTGCACACCCCTAGTACTCTTATGCAAGACTCCAAGTTATCTGTGCCTGATGTGGACAACTTAAAGAATGAGATTATGTAGGAGGCACACTCTACACCTTACAGTATTCACCCAGGATCTACAAAGATGTACTATGATATGAAGGATAGGTACTGGTGGAATGGTATGAAGAGGGACATAGCAGACTTTATGTCCTAGTGCTTGACTTGTCAAAGTAAAGTTTGAGCATCAGAAGTTGTCAAGGAAGTTGCAGGAGATTTCCATTCTAGAGTGAAAGTGGATAATCACTATGGACTTTGTGACTGGGTTGCCTCATATCACCCAAGGATATAATTCCATATGGGTAATTATGGACTGTTTGACCAAGTCAACTCACTTTTTGCCTGTACGGACCACCTTCTCTGTTACTCAGTACGCAAGGTTGTACATCCATTAGATAGTCAGATTGCATGGGGTTCCTATTTCGATAATATCTGATAGAGGGCCCTAATTCACTTCTCAGTTTTGGAGAAGCTACAAGAAGCACTTGGCAGAATTTTAGCACAACTTTTCACACACAGATAGATGGGTAGTCAGAAAAAACAATACAAACATTGGAAGATATGCTTCGTATGTGTGTCACAAATTTTGGTGGTCAGTGGGATGATCAGCTACCGTTGGTGGAGTTTACTTATAATAACAGCTATCATTCTAATATTAGAATGGCACCCTATGAAGCAATGTATGGCAGCAAGTGTGGATCCCCTCTATGTTGGATAGAAGTTAGAGAGGCGAGAGTACATGATGTAGATCTATTGTAGTACACTTCAAATATAGTTCTTTTGATTCGAGAACATTTAAGAACAACTTTTAGCCGACATAAAAGTTATGCAGACTCAAGGAGGAAAGATGTAGAATTTGCAGTGGATGATTAAGCGTTCTTAAATATTTCTCCTATGAAGGAGGTTATGAGATTTACAAAGAAAGGTAAGTTGGCACTCCATTACATATGACCTTTTGAGATCACAGATAGAGTGAGAGCAATTGCCTACTGGTTGGAGTTACCACCAAACCTTTCTTATGTCCACTTAGTGTTTCATATTTCTATGCTTAGGAAATATGTTCCCAACCCTTCTCATGTACTACAACCAGACACGGTGGAGTTAAATGAGAACTTGACCTTTGAGGAGCAACCAGTGGCTATAGTGGATTATCAAATGAGACAACTACGATCAAAATAAATCTCTATGGTTAAAGTTCTGTGGAGAAGTTAGTCTGTAAAGGAATGCACCTGGGAGTTAGAGCGGGATATGCGCAACAAGTACCTATACTTGTTTAGTATGTAAAGCACATCTCTTGAAGTTATGTAACTCAGTGATTTTGTTCTGCCTTATATAAAAAAAAATTTTGAGGATGAATTTTCTATAAGGAGGGAAGAATGTATTGTTCCGAATTTTTAAATAATTATTTTATGTGTAAATTTTGATATTTAATGTATTAAATATTGTGGTATATTAATCTTAATTTTCTAGGTTTTAAAATCAGGTTTTTATTTTTCAAGGTAATTAATTTTAATGATTTTTAAAAATTAATTTAAAGATCATGTGGCAAGATTGAAAATATTTTTAGATTTCATAAATTTTTCTGAGTTTTTTTGTAATTTTTTCAGAATTTTTGGGCTCATTTTGGGTCTCAGGGTAGTATAAAAATTAAATTTCGAGTATCCTGAATTAAACCGGTCCAAATCAAATCGACCGAATATAATCAACCTTTTTTTTTCTTCCTTCCCTCTTCCTTATGCACCCAATCACCCCTCCTTCTCTCTTCCTTTTCTCTCTCCTCCCTTTCCCCCACTGTCGGCCACCACTTCCCCCTTCCTCCCACGCCAGCTCACCTCTGGCACCCTTCTCCAGCCGCTAATGCCCCTTTTTCTAACTAGAAAATGCACCCCAACTTTTACCCCTTTCATGCGCACCGTTTCACCTTTTTTTGTCATTTTCAGCAATTCTGGCCACCAATCAGATTGGATCTTGTCTCCTTTTTGTTCTACACCTTGTAAGCTTCTAATAGACACCAATTTCATGAATTTTCATTGGGCGGTTTGTGCGAATTGAGCCCAGGAAGTTTTAGCCATTTTCAACTTTTGGGTCAGATTTCTCCCAAACCATAAATTCTACTAAAAATCCAAGACTACCAACATGTCCTACATGTCAAGAGCTTTGCAATGATACCAATTTTAAATTTATCCTACACCAAAAATTTGATAGGTCCCACTAGCTTGCCAGTGATTTTTTGGGTCTTTAAAGAGTGTTTTTAATTGAATAAGAATTATATTCTAACTCTTGGTGTTGTGGACTTCACGTAGGTGTTTTTGTTTCAAAGAAATTCCACCAACGATCGGGACTATAATTTCAAATCAGACACGCAGGCTGTGTAACACCCCTATGTTCGGTGGTGCGTTCTACTGTTCCAGTAACCATGTTGTCCGGACAGTTAGGATGCCTAGAACTACACTTTGATACGAGTGAGGAGACATAAAATAATGAAATACAAGAAAAGAAAATACAAGAAAAATAAAGGAAAAATCATAGCAATGAAATGTAACCAAGTTAAACGAGCAGAGAACCCTAGCGATGGGTGACCGCACCGGGAAGTCGCGGCGTGGACCGTTGACTAGCCCTAGACCGCGGGGAACCCTGGAAAATATTTTTAGGACTTAAATAAATGTCTATTGAAGTATAAATATCATTAGAAATATCAAAGAAAAATTAATTAATTAGTACAAAGAAAAGTGAGAAATCGAAAAACGGACAAAACCCAGTGTTACCGAAAAATCGAGAATGCAACCCGAACAGGGGCATTGTAGTCATTTGACACTCGAGTTGTCTTTTGACCTAAATGTCCATTAAAAATATATGATATTACACTTGGAAAATATCATAAAAAATTAAATTAGTGGTACCTAATTCAATTAGCAAAAATTAGGAGCTTAATGTGGGAATATGGAAAGTTTAACATTTATTTATTATTAAACTATGTTAGTGGACCATTATACAACATATTATATCATAAGTGGACAGAAATATCCACTAACAATCTGCAATCCATCTTCTTCACTTGAAAAGTTCCATTAGCCGCATGGAAGCTCTCAAACCTCTCCCATGGCCGCCCACCTTTAAGCCATTAAAACTCCATGATCAAGCCATCTTTTTCCACACTTGTCTTTATTAAAGTTTATCCTCACCTTGCAAGGAAGAGTTTGATAGCAATTTTAAGAAGTTTTGGTGAGGTTTTGAAGAATTTCCAAAGTGGTAAGTTTGTGTTTTTTATTATTGTTTCATTAAAGTTTGTAAGAATGTTATGGGTACTTGAATTGTGGAGAGATTTTTGAGGTTTGATGTTTAAAGGGAGATGTGTACTTTTGGCAGCCATGGAAACTCCTTGAGGACAGTTTATTCTTGCTTGTAAATGGTAGATTAAAGGGTTGATTAAATGTTTATGTGTGTAGGAATTAATTTGGGTGATGTATACTTAGTATATGTGAATGTGTACTTGAATTTGGAAGCTTGGAAATTAATGGAGAGATGTGTATGAATCGACAGCTTGATTTGGTGAACCATAAAAATGTTATTTCATGTTTGGTTTATGGAATATTAATGTTGAATTGTGGTACTTGTTATGGCAGCTTTTGTGTATGTATGATGGTGTGAGGTTGGACATATAAATGAGCTGGGTTAGGTGATTGAATTGTTGTAATTTGAGTTTGAAAAATTCTGTACTATATGGTTCATATTGAGTGTGATTGTAAGCTACCAAAATGACCAACAATATGTTGTGAATTGTGTTTAGGTTATGGTACAAACCAGAATTGGCATGAATGTGTAGTTTGGTAAGTGTTAAAAGTGTACTTTGATGAGTAATGAAAAAATTACAATAGGGTAGTTTATGTTTTGGGCCTAGAACCTTAAGTGTGTGGCTCCAATTGGTATGAGACCAATTGAAGGTAAAACTAGGCACAAAATGTGCCAACTTTTATGAGGGAAACTTACCAAAATTCTGCTTGTAAGGTAACTTGAAAAGTGACCAAATCTGGATTAGTGCAATTAAGGCCTGAAAATTGACTATTTGGGCAGCAGTTAGTGTTTAGGACATAACTCACTCAAAACAGGTCCAATTGACTTGAAATTTTGACCATGAATATTTAAGACCTATATCTACAAGTCTTTTGAAGACACCAAAGCCCATAAATGACCATAAGCAAGTCAAAAAGCTTGCACAAGTTTGGGTCCAAAAACTGGCCGAACCTAAAATGACCTAAAATGACCTAAAGTGACCAATTTTGATGCACTTTGACCAGCAATAGTAAAATGACCATAACTTGGTCTAGTAAACTCAGAATGACCTGAAATTTTGCCCTACGTGCAATAAGACATAGATCTACAAGTTTGTAGTTTCGACCGAAACCCAAAAATCGAGGGAATTAGGTCGTTCGGCTAGGTCAAATTAGTATACCGGGATCCGACAAATTGCAATAAAACGCAATATACATGGAAATGAATTTGGTAACATGTACCAACCCTAAAAGGCTACAAATGTGACATATTAGTAACACTAACACCTAATTTACCTAGAATGCATCGAAGGTCGACATATTAGGTTGACTAAGTAAATAACAGAATTCAATGAATTAATTATCAAGCATTATCATTAGAGACAGTTTAAATGAGTACTGAAACACTTCAAATTGTGTTTCTCAGTTAGCAAAGACTCAGGGAAAGGGAAGGAAACACTGAGTCAAGGCCAGAGACGATTATCGAGGTTTGTGCACTGTGATTATTTCTTTTGAATTTTTCAATTGAAATAAATTATGACTATTTGTATATTATTATTTTCAATTATGAAAATATGTTTGAATGGATACTTATTGCTTGAAAAGCATTGTAAATGGTTTGAAACTGTGAAAAATTATTTGAATGATATTTGATGGATACTTATTGATTGAAAAGCATTGTAAATGGTTTGAAACCACAGCGATCATGTATATTGATTGTATTCCTCGCTAGCTTATCTAGTGGGACGAATTGAATTCCCTCTCTAGCTGAAGTATTGAGGTGTGTGCCTGTTGAGGACGAATAGAATGAGTACTCATATTTTTGCTAGCTAGCTATGTTATACCTCATTAGCCATCGGCTTTTGGGACGAATTGAATACCTCATTAGCCATCAGCTCTTGGGACGAATTGAACTTTGGAACATGATTAAGTTGTGTGTGATATATTGAGATTCATTGTGATATTGTGAAATGGACTTTAAATTCTTATTGACATCCACTGTCTTTTGAATTTAATCATGTTTTGATTATTGAGATTTATTGTGATATTGTAAAATGGAGTTTAAATGCTTTATGACATTCATTGTCTTGAATTTAACTATGGTTTAAGTATCCACTCTTTATATGACTTATCATTTGTGATTTAAAATTTTATTTGGTTAATGTTGTGCATCACTGAGACATTGTCTCAGCGATAGCTTTATTCTTTGTCAGTAGGCGGTGATAGAGGCGTGAGACTAGGCTGCTAGTGCATTCAGCGAGAGATCACTGGGTATATTGAGTATACCATATTTTGCATTTTGTATTGTAATGTATGTTCACTGTATGTATATAGTATTCTTGGTTTTGAGCAGTTGTAATTTAAAATTGTACATTGAAGTTGTAAAAATAAATTATGAGTTATTTTGGTTTGTAAAATTTGTACTGTATTTCTTTTATCTTAGCCTTTGAAAAATTATTGTGGATTTGAGTTGAGAAACATATTGTGTTGAATTATGTTGAAGTTTGAGATTGAGAAATATATTTGAAGTGTTTTTTACAGGTTTTTGAAAAACTGTTTTATTCAAAATACAGAGGACACTCCACCAAAATTTTTACAGAAATTACCACTAATTCAAATGTATTAGCTGTTTCACTTCAGTTAAAAAAAAATTTAACATCTGTAAATAGTGCTCACCACTGTAAAAAGAAGTAAGAAAAGTTTTAAAATCCCTTGTAGTGTATTTAATGGATTATCAGTAGACGAAGTTGGTAATTCATTAGGTATACTACGGGATTATGTTATGTCTTATAGAGGGGTAGGGCGTGACAGGCTGCCAAGCCCATTTCAGAAGTGGGTCAATATTATAATGCTTCTCACTATTTTCAGATGCCTCGGACACGTTCCAAGTGTCAAAATTGGTGTAAGTAAATCCAAACTCCAAATTTCTCTTTTTACCTAATGTTGAGCTTAGAATAGAAATTCATAGAATATTTGTGAGTAGTTAGAAAATTTTAATTCCAATTGCAATAGTAGAATGACATTGTTAAGAATTGCAGGGAATAATTATAGAATTTTTGGGATGAATTTGGATAGTTTTTTCAAAATATTAACTTTAAACTTAATAGCTAAATTGTGTAATTATGTGTGAATTGGCTGGTTTGGTAGGCCCAAAAGGGGCATTGTGTTGTGATCGTGTTGTAGGCCTGAGGCCTTAGATTTAGAAGTGCTAGTTGAGTTACTTTGTAGGTTGAGTAGGTCCTAGGTACAGAAAAAACTGTATCAGATTTCCATTATAAACTTAGGATGCTTTAAACTCTTTAGTTCTTTGATTGGAGTTAATATTGATAAATTTCTTGAATATGATTATTTAGGTAATTAGAGTCAACCTTCCTCATCTTCTCAGCCGCCCTAGTGACATTTGGATAATTTGTGAGTTTGATGTTGATTTTATTTGTAATTTCAATATTATTAATTTATATTCAAGGCATACTTATACATTCACTTATATGTATATATATTATTAGTTAAATGCTAGGCATGCTCCTTTGCTACATATATTGTTGAAATTATTTGTGGATGTCGCCCTAAGATAACTTGGTGCTCTGTGTGTTTGTTGGCGTGAGTATGATATGTATATGGATATGGGTAGGATGAGTAGTCGCAGCTAGAGCTTGCCTTACTGGGACCCAATTCTTATACATGGATAAGTCAAGGTGAGCATGGCTTTAAGTTGATCTCACTAGCCCCCGCATTTGGATTATTAAGCGAAAGTCTAATTTGAGTTGACCTCGCTAGCAATGATTGGATTAAGAGAGCTATAAAGGGGATCAGCTCCCATATATGTATTGATGTGACATATAAGTATGTGCAGGCTCCAAATTATCTTTTGTACGAATATTGGTTGAATTGTTTTGAGCTATGTGAATGTGCTGTATTTCATATATAGGAATACATTAGTTTTAGATAGTTATAGAAATTATATTTAAAATCAATATCTTACTCTTTGAGTCGAACGCTCACCCCAGTTCAACTTTTTTTTCTCAGGTAACTTATGGCATATTTGAAAATTAACTTGCTTTCTTTCCTAGCAGATTTAAGCAGAAAACATTTTATTTGACCTTTATTGTCTTTTATTTAAATTTTAGAACTCCGCATGGACCAATAGTTGTATTTTTTTAATTTTAGTTGGATTTTATAACTTAATTCTGGAGTTGTAAAACTAATTATGTGAGATGTTTATTATTGATGATGGAGGGAGCTGAGCTCCCAGTATTACTATATGTGATTTGAATATTATGAGGGTGAACTAAGCTCCTTATATTGTTGATTTTATTTGTTTATAGGTCGGGTAAGTTAATATTCCCCGTTGGATAGTCCAATTATGGTCGAACTCTATCAATTTATTTTCTTAAAATTGGACTACCTTGTTGGGCTTTATAATCCGGTTAGAAATAGTTATGCTTACTACCAACTTCGAGGGCCATATGTTGACCCAAATCCTAGTATTAGTCTGGCTCAAAAATAGGATCGTGACAAGGTGTTTGGATGAAATAATTGCTCAAATAAAGGATGAGTGTTCAGTAAGTGTTCAGACAAAAAAGAATGATCAAGTCAGTCTTAAGAATCGGTTACATACTAAAAGTATGCCTTATATTTCCACCAGGAATGTAGAACATATTAAGTTGCACTTCTGCAAAATATGAAGGGAAATGAGCTGGTATAAGCTGGTGAAATCTCAATTAAAACGGAAAAGGTACCATCCTTTATAAATATGACTCATAACAATACTTAATTATTTTATTCTTCTTTTACTATTTGTTGGTATTTGCTCTCTCTCTTTAACATTTACTAACTTGAGCATCGGAGTGGCCTAGTTTAGGCAACCGACCTCATCTTTTTTCTCTGGTTACATGTAGTATTTCGATCATTCACTGACCCAAAAACTTCAGGCAACATCGATAGGACATTTTCCTCATATAATCATACCAAACAACTAATCACCTCCAACTAAACTCCGAAGCATACGCGTCAAGTCTTTTACTACGGATTTAGTTGGTCACATATAAGAATAGTTCCTAACAAATTAAAGGAACCTAATTAATTTCCATGAACTATCCTAGTATTAGGCTAGCAGATAGTTATTATTCAGAAATAGTCCATGTACCTGGAAGGCGATAGCTAGACGAATCACTGATGGAATCCTTAGGTATAAATACTATCAAATTGGTTTCCAAAACACAGTGCAAGAGAAATCCATTGTGGATTAAAACATTTTGAGGTCTCAAAGTCATTTTAAGTCCACACATAGTGATTCACGTGAACTCTGTGTGTTGTGATGGATAGGAAGAATATCTGTACGGCCACTTTGGCGAAGACAAATGTAGCATTTGGTTTAGCAAATTAAGCAAGCAATAGCAAAGCCTATAAATGGAATTTAGTGCAAGGGACTCTTCTTGGTGAGGCCTATAATTATCTTCCTTTCTTCTTTTTCCTTTTCTTTTTGTTTTTCCCCCGGTTGGAAGCACTATTCAAGCATAAAGGACATCAAGGTGCAACATTTTACATCATTTTGTCTCGGTCCTATTATTATTATTATTATTATTCGGTGCACGCAATCATTATACAACTATGCCATGCCGATCTGTAACAGGATGTTTCAACAGTTGAATATAATTTTTTTTAATTAAATTATTATGATTTATCTTTTTATTTTTTTTGTCTGAAATTAATATAAGTTGGACAAGTGTCACATAAATATCTAAAAACATGAAATTTTAATGTAACCTGATGTACTAGAGCAAATTTAATTAATAAAGTTTTACTGTTAATCTAATTCACGCGGTTTGTGGGGATATAAAAATACACCAAATACCGCGTTCTTCCGCCTTTAACCTAAATGCTCTACTACCTTTATTTGTCCTTTCTCGTTTCTCTCTTCTCTATCTTTATTCTTCCATTTCATCCAAACATGGTCTCATCAGCTGCTATGCTCTTACTTTTACTTCTTCCCTTCCTTGCTGGTCTTCTCAATATTTACTTCTATGCTGCTTCCAAGAAGCTGTATTCTTGGCTCCAGTCTTTTCTCTTCAAGAATCCTGCAGCTTCTTCGAAAGTCTCTCCACAGGTGGATATGAATACTACTTCTTGTAATAGCAAGAACAACGGAGAGCTGAAGAGTGTGTTTACTACCTTTGACAAGAATGGCGATGGGTTTATAACAAAGCAAGAACTGAGAGAGTCGCTCAAGAACGTGAGAATCTTCATGACGGAGAAGGAAGTTGAAGAAATGGTGGCAAAGGTTGATTCTAATGGAGATGGGTTGATAGATTATGAAGAGTTTTGCCTCTTGTGCGAGGACTTCATTGGATGTGGCGGTCAAGAATTGGGGGATGAAGGTGGGAATAATGGAAGAGCAGAAGGGGAGGGAGATTTGAAGGAAGCATTTGATGTGTTTGATAGAAATAAAGATGGGTTGATATCAATGGAAGAACTTGGATTGGTGTTGTCTTCTTTGGGATTAAACGAAGGAAAAAGAATAGAAGATTGCAAAGAAATGATTAGAAAGGTTGATATGGATGGAGATGGAATGGTTAATTTTAATGAATTTAAGAGGATGATGAGGAATGGAAGCACCAAGCTTATACCTGTCTGCTAATAACTACTTCTTTTCTCCAATTTCTCCATGCACACTTCCATGAAATTCCCTGGTAAGTCTATTAATTAAATTTCTCTGCATATATTCGTACTTTAATGAAACAGGAGCTAAGCTAGCTTAAATATGACTGCTTCCTGCCTAATTAACCAACCTCAGTTCAGCTACAAAGGCAAGGCATATAAATCATGTGTGTATGCATGAAGGTTCTTCTTCTGATCTAACCTCAACCAGAAGGAAATTTTTTTAATCAAACATCAGCTGTAAAGATACAGCAAGCTTGAAGCTTTTCATGTAGTGGTAGTAGATTAATATTATTGGACATTTATATATTTCACTTGTGCGTGCCTTTATATGCTCAATGTTTTTCCCTTTTGTAAATATTTCATTTGCGAGAAATTAAGACCATAATGTGATGTAATTAAAGGTATAATATTATTTAGCTAGTTATTTTATTCGCGCAAATGTGTGAATTATTTATTATTTTATTAATATAAATTATATGTATTTTTGTATTTTATATTTTTAAAATTATATTATAAAATTTTATTAATATAAAATTTTTAATTAATTATAATTTTATTTCAAATGTGAATAAATAAATAAGTTGATTAATATATTATTTTTAATTGTGAATAGAAGTTAGTATGATTTTTATGTTTTCTAGATATTAAATGATTTTACACTCTAAATCTTTTATAGGAGCATCTATTTTTTGAAGCATAATATGTGCTTATGCATATAAATAGATGAGATTTGACACACAGTTTATCAAATATAAATATTAAAATTTTGAAAATAAATAAATAAAAAAATATAATTATAAAAAGAACAATTAAATTATCAAAATCAAAGAATGAAAAAGGGAGATTTTAATAAATACTATATTTAATATCTAACAGAAGTGAGAATTGAATATATTTTCTAGTATTAATAAATCTTATTAAATTTGAAATTTAATAAATACTGGATTATTTATATTTTTTAATTAGTTCATTTATACTCATTATCGGATAGAAGAAGCAAAATTAATATTCAATATCATTTATTTGAAATTTAATAAATAATAGATTATTGGTATTTTTTAGTTAGTTCATATATACATATTATTGGATATAAAAAAGTAAAATTAATATTTAATATCTTTCTTTAGTCTGAATTTTAAAATTTAAAAAGATAAATTGACTCAAGTAAATTTTAAATAATCATCATATCTATAATAAATTAACTCAAGTAAATTTTAAATAATTATTATCTCTATATTATTCATATGAATTAATTAATATCTTTTACCGCATGACATATTAGTTAATTAATATCTTTTGCCAAATGGTATTCTTTGCTAGTTAGACTTATATAAATAAGCAGAAGACAATAATAATTGGCTAACAAATGGATTATTTTTAAGTTAGTTTCTTAAATAGGTTACATTCATTTGTAAGTTTATGTGTATGCTTCAACTTTAATATGTGTGTATTGATTATTTTATTTGACAACATAAAAAAAAATTATTCTTATTAATGTAATTAATTACACTTTATGCATAATGTAATAATCATTACATATATATCAAAATGAATATAATTATAATTATTTATTTTAGTTTATTTTATTAGTTGTCAACAATATTATTGTCACTGTAATTATCACTTGACCACCACTACCACCACCACCCATCGGCTACTACCACTCAATCACTATCACTTGACCACCACCACTACCATTATCTGCCTATTGCCACTATTATCTTAATCCCTACCATCCTCACATAGCTACAATCGTCAATATTATCACCACTCAGCCTCCACCACTATTATATATCCAATCACTAATCATTACTGTCATTATCACTTATTATTAATATAAAAAATAGACTAAATATTAAAATAAAATAAAATTTATCAATGCATTACTTACATTTTTATTCTATAATCAAATATAGAAATGTAACGATAATTACATTATAAAGCCTAAATTTTGAGTTTAATCGAATTAATTTCTATATTTTGAAATTCATGCTTAGCCAATAGTAGTATCCAAGTAAAGTCCTCTTAATAAATATAACTCTGGGATTTGAATTCTGAACCTCTCAGGTGAAATTTATTTGGGATCAACTCTATGCCACTAATCAAGCCACTGATCTAACTACTTGTTATTATCAATATTACATAGTAAATTTACATATTATTCATAAAATATTTATGGGGTAGGAAAAATAGATAGAAAGTCTATTTGTAGGCCAGGAGAAATGCTAAGAGGTATATATAAGTAGTGAGTAGGAATATTATCTGGGAATCAAGGACGAGGAAATTTTAGCATCCATAGAAAAAGTCTTCAAAGAATAATGCCTTGTGAAGGAAGCGCAGTTGTGTGGGCAAGTAATTAAAAAGCTCGCACGTGTAATGTGTCGTGTGGTGAGAAAATTCCCTGCTCCACAGGGAAATTATACTTCTGCATTTGCTGTCATCAAAACGACTGTGGATCCCACCATAAAAAGCATCCTTACTTGCGTAGAAAACAGAATTCACGTATTAGTATTTTTTCAATTTTACACAGAAAGTAATTTTATGATTTCAATTCTTGATGTCAAATTTAAAACTAATCGTGAATGATTTTGAAAGTGAATTAATGTGAAGATGTTGTTTGGTCTAAATTTTATAAATTTAAAATTTTAGACTTTATTTATTTTATAAAAAATAATTTATATATAAAAAATATTTTATTTTTTGTAAAAAAATAAAATATTTTTATTATTTAATTATAATATTAAAATAATAATATATATTTATTTTATATATATATAAATATTTTTATATTTTAATAAAATTATCAAAATTTAAAAAATTAAAATTACTTTCTCTTTTATAAAAAGAAAAAAAATTAATTTTTTAAAAAATGGCTTAATTTTTTCTTTGCTCAGGTGTTGATTAATTTTTTACATATTTCAAATATTAAAAAAATATAAAAAATAATTTTTATAAAACAAACGAAACCTAAATACCTAATTTAAATAAAAATCTATTTACAATTTTTATTTATATGTAACATTATAAAAATAGAATCTCGTTGCCTCTCTCTCTCCCTACGTATAATTCTAGTTGTATTTAAGATTTGAAATCTCACATTTTTTAATTATTCATTTTAATTTTTAATTAAATATTAAAAGTAACTTTGAATATTTTAAAAGTGCATTCATGTTAAGTAGTATGATTTTATTTATTTGTAATATTACAGCAAATAGAATGGTTGCCGCAATGGAGATGGAACAGCTAAAAATCCTGTCATTTCAATAATTCTGAACTACTAAAAATATATTTTCCCAATTTAATAACAATATATAAGAACATTTATAATTTCTATCTTCTAAATATAAATAAAATAAATATATTTTAAAAATTATATTGCATTCCATTTTCAGATCCAACCATGCATAACATAATATTAGTAATTTGGTGGAGGAAAAAAAATTGTAAAGAGAAAAAAAAATTGTAAAGAGGGTGAAATAAACATTATTTACCACATACCACCATAATAATAATAATAATAATAATAATAATAATAATAATAATAATAATAATAATCACTGATAACCATTAATTTAAAGAAAATTAGTGATTAATTATGATATTACATTCTTAAAATTAATACATATAGTAACATATATAATTAATAATTATTTTTGTCATAATATTAATTGTCATTCAATTATTATAATTATTGTTATCATTTAAAATAAAAATAATTTAGTTTAATATTATAATTATAGCTAAAATTTATAAAATATATAACTATATTTATTCAATTAAATTTAAATATTTTTAGGATTATTTATCTATTGGTACTTTTATATTTTTAACCTTTTTTATTTATTTATTTTTATAAATGATTATATATTTAAATTACTTATATTAACTAATTTTATTGAAATTTAAATTGAATATATAAATATTAAAAATAAAGTATTAAAGTGAGAGTATTATAATTACATTATGTAAATATTAATAATCAAAGTATCAAAAAATATTAAATAATTTTAATAAAAAATAAAATAATAAAATTTTAATCAGATGTATAGAAAGTTAATTTTTATTGAATTTGTGCAAAGTACAATTGTTAGATATGTTGCAAAGATTCAAATATATCCTTATTATTAATATTATTATCTTAATTTTTATTATTTAAATTATTATTTTATTTAAAAATTAATTTTTAAAAATTAAAACTTTTGCGAATAAATGTATTATTGAAAATTTTTTATATTATTTTTTTATAAATTTATTTATAAAAAATATTATGTGTTACTTTATACTTTATCTTTATATTTTATTTTTAATTAATCAAATATTTTTTCTTTTTATAAGAAAAATAAATTATTGAAATTTGTTTTATATTAATTAATTAATAAATATAAACTTTATATCATTTTATCATTTCACAATTTTATATTATTATTATAATATTATCTATTCAAATATTTCCTATATTAAATCTATTTACATATAATTAATGTATAAGCTAAAATCTTTCAAACACTTACCATGTGGCATTCTAATAAAAGACTTACTATGTAGGATTACAAGTGAAATTTATTTATAAAATATAATTAATTTAATTTCATTAAATTTTCTCTATTTTTTATTATAATTATTAAATTATTTTCAATTATGACAAAATTTTTAATTCTCTAATTAGAAAAAAAAAAATTCTTTCTCATATTTTGTTCTTAAATTCTTTCTCCAAATTGCTTTTTTTTATTATTTTTATTTAAAATTTATTAGTCTCAATAATAAAAAATTATTTATATTTATACTGATTTCTGATACCCTATAATATTTAAAAAAGGACACTAAATTATGAAAGATAGTGACTTGTACTATAATTATTTTAAGGATAATGTAACTACACCCCAAACTAATATTTTAATTATCCATCATTTATTATTTTTTTAACAAAATTATTTTTTTAATTTTAATTAATAAATATATTTTTATGCAGAAATTATTTATCAATTATATTTTTA
Source organism: Hevea brasiliensis (assembly GCF_030052815.1). Lineage (NCBI taxonomy): Eukaryota > Viridiplantae > Streptophyta > Magnoliopsida > Malpighiales > Euphorbiaceae > Hevea > Hevea brasiliensis. The sequence continues at coordinate 20,246,637 of NC_079509.1, read as the reverse complement.
AATAGTCATAGAATTTCAAAGATGAATAATAAATATGGTTACAACAAATGAAGTCATTTAAAAAAATAAGTTATAGAGTCAAAATTATAGTTATATCTTTGTAAAATTTGTTAGATTAATAGAAATAATGACATACATATATTGTATATTTATTTAAAAAATTAATTTTATGAAATTTTTATATTTTATATTATAAATTTATGTAACGCGATAATAATTTTTGTGAAAAATTATTTTACAAATCTATTTTTTATTACAATTATTCCATTGTTTTTTATTATGATAAATTTAATTATTTTTTAATTATAAAATATAATTAATTTAATTTCATTAAATTTTCACTATTTTTTATTATAATTATTCAATTGCTTTCAATTATGATAAAATTTTTAATTCTCTAATTAGAAAAAAACGTTTCTTCTCATATTTTATTCTTAAATTCTTTTCCTAAATTGTTTTATTTTTATTCAAAATTTATTAGTCTTAATTATAAAAAATTATTTATATTTCTACTGATTCCTAATTTCTTATAATATTAGAAAGAGTTCGTTAAATCTTGAAGGATAATGATTTGTTATTTCAAGGATAATGTAATTACACCCCAAACTAATATTTTGATTATCCATCATTTTATTATTTTTTAAACAAAATTATTTTCTTATTTTAGTTATTAATTATATTTTTATGCATAAATCATTTCTCAATTTTATTTTTATATATAGAATTTCAAAGATAAATGATAAATATAATTACAACAAGGAAAGGGATTGAAAAAATAAGTTACAGTATCAAAATTATGGGTATATCTTTACAAAATTTATTAGATTAATAGAAATGATGATATACATATGTTGTATATTTAGTTAAAAAAATTTAATTTTTATGAAATTTTTATATTTTATGTTATAAATTTATGTAAAGATAACAATTTTTGTGAAAAAATATTTTATAAATCTTTTTTTAATTATAATTATTCCATTGTTTTCGATTATGATAAAATTATCAATTCTTTAATTATAAAATATAATTAATTTAATTTCATTAAATTTTCTCTATTTTTTATTATAATTATTCAACTGCTTTCAATTATGCTAAAATTATTAATTCTCTAATTAGAAAAAAAAAAAATTCTTCTCATATTTTGTTCTTAAATTCTTTCTTTGACTTGCTTCATTTTTATTGTTTTTATTCAAAATTTATTAGTCATAATTATAAAAAATTATTTATATTTTTACCAATTTCTGATTCCTATGATATTAGAAAGAGTCTGTTAAACTTTTGAAAGATGATGACTTATGTCAAAATTATTTTAAGGACAGTGTAATTACATTCCAAACTAATATTTTAATTATCAATTATTTTATTATTTTTTCCAACAAAATTAATTTTTCATTTTAGTTAATAATTATATTATGTGTAAATTATTTTTCAACTGTATTTTTATATGGTTGAAGAATTTAAAAAATAGATGATAAATATGATTATAACTACAAGTAAAATTGATTGAAAAAAAAAGTTACAATATGGTATGTCTTCACAAAATTTATTAGATTAATAAAAATGATGATATACATATATTGTACATTTATTTAAAAATTTAATTTTTATGAAATTTTATTTTATTTTATATCATAAATTTATATAAAGTGACAATAATTTTCGTGAAAAAATTATTTTGCAAAAAAATATATCATATTAATAAAAAAATAGTTTAACACTTTACAAAAATAAAAGATATAGCATTTTTGAAAATAATATAATAAAAAATTATTTTTAATTAATAATAATGTTATATAATTTTATTATTATTAAATTTAAATAATTCAATTCATTATTATTAATTTAAAATAATTTTTTATTATATTAATTACAAAAAATATTATATATATATATTATTAGAAATAATATTATTTTTCATTAATTTAATATATTTTCTACAAAGGATTTAAAAAATAAATATCACTTTACATAAATTTATAAGATAAAATATAATAATTTCATAATATTTAAATTATTTTTGTGAATAAAATAATGATTATATTTTAAATAAAATAATCATAGAAATTATAATTAATTTACATATAACAAGAATTAAATAAGATATTTTAATTAACTATACCATAAATTAATTACAAAATTACCATACAGAAACGGTGAAAATTTATTAAATTAAATAAAAAAGAAATTTAATAAAAATTAATTTAAGAATAATAATAATAATAATAATAATAATAATAATAATAATAATAATAATAATAATAATAATTTATTATTTAGATAATAATTAAAAATTTAAAATTCATGGGCATTAGTTTTAATATGGAGCTCATTCAACGATCTTGTTTCTTTGCTTCGTGAAGCCAAGGGAAAAAATTCAGCATGAACAGTAATAATAAAAAATAATAATGTAATAATAAATACATAAATTTTATTTCATATGAGAAAAAAAAATTGGAGAAAAAGAGAAACTAATTATGTAAAGGTTTAAGACCCTGAACGACTGAACCCTTGTTGATCCAAAACTTACACCGTGCAACCTAAAATCTATTATTCTATAGATTAAATGCTGCAGCAAATTTTAGATTTTGCTAATTATGAATTTGTTTATTATTTTTAAAACTTTGTTTGCTATATCAGTTTAAATTTCTTGTTTAGAACTTGAGACTGTTTACCACCTCAAAATGAGGCCTGTGACGTTTTTAGGTCAAAACTGCTTAAATTTCAACTTATTTGTACAACTAAACTTGCATCGTGTATATGAATAGGTCATACGTTAATAACTTTGAACTTCGTTTAACAACGAAAGCATTTTCTGTCGATACCCAGAAAAAGAATACTGCAATTCAAAACAAGAAAAACAAGAAAAAAAGATCGACCGCGGTACCTAACAGCATCAAATCAAAGCGATCAGTAGCAGTTGGTGATCAGAGTGACTAGAAAGAAGTACGATATGCGAATTTAAATAACTTTGGCACCAAGAGCGCCTTTTTTCCTTTTGTATTTGCCATAAATCAATGCATATAAAAATTATTTGACAAATCTTTTGCATATAAAACCTATAATTTTTATGAACATACAACACATTTAAAAACTAAATCCAGACAATAAGTTTAGTTTGAAAGAGACTAAATTGGTCTTTTAATTTTGAATGCAGCCTGCCATTGGTTCACATAATCCACGTTTGCAGTCAAGCACCAAATGAATGCAAATACTCGCAGTGTAATAGGATCTTTTCATATTCCATAATAGACAACGGTTTCGCTAGAAGACATCTGGGTGGAAACGGCCAGGGATTGAGTTGCTTTGTTGAGCCTGCTTCAAGTGCATTGTCAATGCATAGTTGTTCAGCTGATAGGTCATTGCATCAAAAAAGAGTCATTGCATTAGAGTCCAGAAATTGGAGGGTTATAAACCATAGGAAAATCAAAACTTCAACTTTTTTACGATCACAATGTAAAAGATAAACCAAAAACTTAGATTATACAAAAACTTTCAGGAGTTAGCGAGCTCAACCTCCAAGGCTCTCAACTGCTCCTGGTATTGGGACACTAATTGCTTCAGATGCTGCAACTCCTGGTTCCTATCTCCAAACTCTTTTTGACGCTCATGCTGAATAGATACAGCTCGCTTGAGAATTGCATTTTCTTGAATCAGTGCTTGCACTTGTTCCTTCAACATCATATTTTCCTAGGAAGATCAAATAATTACCACATCACTACCCCTCAAAACAAAAATAATAATTCAGCTTTGCCACCCCCCTTTCTCCACACCAAAAAATTAATTAAATAAGTTAATAAAAATATAAATATAAATAGATTAAAAGGAAGAATAGTAATAGCAATGATTGAAAAACCTGTTTAAAACTTTTGGCTGCCTCTGCTCCAGCATGCGCACAGACAGACTTCTCCAGAACTTCCAGTGCTCTTGAAGCACGAGCTCTAGCATCATCCATGTTTGAGGCACTCGTCATTTCCCTAACAAATAGCTCTACCCACTCTGCACCATCCATTGGAAGTTGTGGTGTAGCTGATAGATCATCAGTTGATGGAGCTTCCATAATAGTTATTGTTATGCCTGAAACGAAAGATTGTTCTGCCCATTAAGAAAACATATGGAAATAAAATACAATATGATTTCCCCATGTTTTCTTTTGAAACTCAAAATGCAATTCTCACAATCACCATGTTCTATCTGATTGAAAGTGCAAATAAGATGAATGACACAGCAAGAAGAAAAAAGATAGCAAGGCACTTGTATCATGATTCACAAGTTAGAACAAAGCAAAGACAAGAGGGCAAGGAAAAATGCGGTCAAAATTGAAAATAGTAAAAAGTCTTGATGCCTCTATAGTACTGACCTAAATATATCTACTTATTTATGTATTTATATACAAACATAATCCAAAAATTGAATTTGATCCATCTATACATTACATGTTAGTATGTTACAGATTGAGGGGAACCTAACACAGGCCCCCTGAATTCTTATATATCAACAAACAAGATAGTTTTCTGGGAAGCCAATATGTACAAAGACTTGCTTATGTGGATACAAAACATATAAAGAGGAACAAAGATACATTGCAAAACAATTAGAGAAGGAAAGGTTGCAACGTGCAACACATCATTTGATTAGAATATTAATATAGCCTAGAGGTATAAACTGCCAAATAAAAATGTTTTAGACACGAAAAAATAATGGATGTGGTGTTTGGAGATGAGAAAACAAAAGAGATACAAAAGTGCTAAAGCTACAATAGAATGATATATATTATAGCATGAGTAATAAATCAAAATCAACCATCTATCAGAAGTTGAGTATGCATACAACATGCAGTATTATATTTATTGCATCCAATGCACCATATTGGAACAACTCATTCAGAGTATTAGGCAATGCAGATAAGTTTTTTCATGCAAGAAGGAAAATTTCATTTTTGTCATCTTGATTTCTCATTATCACAATGGAGCTAAACACCTAAGCTCACAGGAAAAAACTAATGAAACCGAAAAAATTACAATATTTTTCTTAATTCAGCCAATTGAATGAACATATTCCACACATACACACATACATACATATAAGAGCAGACAAGATCTCAGCCCATCCAAAAACAAGCTTGAAACGTCCAAGATATATGGATGATCCTAAAAGTTTCCTGTGCATACCTTGTTGGACATTAGACTCAAGGAGTACGTCTGATCTAAGTACATTGGATCCCACGTTGTTCTCAGCCGAAGCTAACCGAAGCTCATTCAAACTTCTGATAGCTGAATCTAAATCATCACCGCATTCTTCAAGTGCTCTCTCAAGAATCTACACACAAACAGTTAATAATATCCCTTGTTAATGATAGAATATATATGTTATGAACTCCAAAATGCAAAAGATAAGCAAAAAAGGGGGCAAAAAAATCAGACACTCCCAAATTAACAAATGGAAATGAAACAATCACATACAATTATGCTGAAAACACATCAAAATGTAGAGGTAAACCAATTAAACGAAAATATACATCATAAACAAAAATCAAATTCAACAAATAGTAAATTAAAAACGCAGTAAGAATTTTTTTTTTTTTTACCCTTTTTGAAGAAAAAAAAAAATCAATTCCTCAAAAAAAAAGTCCAATGATTTCGTTGCAATTCACAGCACTCATTCAATCAAAACTTCCAATCGATCAATACATCAATAAATCAAAATATAGAAAAAGTAAAATCATATATCTAGATTAAGAAGAGAACCTGCTTGTCCATATCAGGGAAAAGAGCAACGAGTTTCTCGATGAAAAGCAAAGACGATTGATTGAAGGAGGGGGAGGAGACAGAAACAGCGTTGTATGACCTTGGAGGAGAGAAATGAACAGGAGAGGAAGGGGAACAGCGGATTCTCTTGGAAACGGGAGGGCTTGTCACTGTCAATTCTTCAAAAAAGGATCTCTTCCCGCACACTATGGCAGACATAGTTTCTATTTCTCCTCGTCTCTTCTTCTTCTCTTCTCTCTCTCTCTTTCTCTCTCTCTCCTCTCTATCTACCTATCCTCTACCCTAATTTCCTCCTTCAACCACAGTTTCGTGTTCAAGCAGCACCGATCGGATCGATCTATCTATCCAAATTCAACAAAATCCCCAAAGAAAAAGAAAAAGAAAAAAAATCTCCTTCGATACTTGTCCTGATTGAATCGTTTTCTCTGAACCTAAGAATTTAGGAAATTTTATAAATTTGGATGGAATTAGGGTTTTTCTGTACCTAATTCATTTATTAATTAGTCTCCGAAATAGATAAGGGCCGAGAGGGGGTTCTCCATTTCCTCTGCTTTCCTCTTCTCGGCCTCGATTGTCATTATGTAAGCAATCGATTGCAAGGTGACGTGTCGGTCCATGAAAGGATCCGGCAGCAGTTTGATGTTGAGAGCTTGTTTATAAAGATGAATTACAGATTACGTATTTAAATTCAGAATGCGGCATCAATATCAGCTTTATTTTTTATTTATAATGGAAATTTTCTAATATTAATTTAATAAATATAAGAATTATAATTTTTTAAATAAACGATTTCACCATTAAAAAATTAGCCTAACACATTTAAAATTTTAAAATATCATGAATATCCTCCAATAAAATAGAATAATACTCTAATTAAGTTAATAATAGAAATTAAATTGAATTGAATATATTTATAAATATAAAGATAAAATAAAATATAATTTTAAATTAAATTAAATAAAATAATTTTATTATAATAAATAAAAGTTAAGTAAAAATTTACTAAATTTGTGGTGCAAGAGGAAGGGGCTTAAGTGTGACTCCGGGCAATTGAATTTCTTCAAATTTACGGAACCGTTTAAAACTTTTTTTTTATTTGTCGTTTTTTTCGTTTTAGTCGTTTGCAGGCGTTTTTATTCTAAAAAAGAAAAAAAAATGCACGTAGGTTTTTTATTTTTTAAATTAATAAATGAGAGAATTTATTCAAATTTAAAAGTACATTAGATAATGAATTTTTAAAATATAAGATATTATAATAAATTTATTTATTAAATATATAAATTTTATATATAAAATAAATTGAATTTAGATGAAAATATTATTATTATTATTTGCTTATTAAGATAATATTTAGATTAGGTGTTTGGAGTAGTTGATGAAAGTTTCATATCTAAACCCTGCGTTAAATTCATTTGGTAAACGTATCAAATGGTTGCTATTCAGCTGATAAATCTTTAAATTACAAAAGTTTAAAAAATTATAAAATTAGAGTTATTTTTAATCAGTTGTTGTTTTAAAATAAAAAATTATTTTACTTTTTTCATAATATATTTTTATATCATTAAGAATCTATATTACTCATACTACCTTATATTATTTAATTTTTATTTATATATTTTAATAATAAAATAAATTATATATATATATATGCCTTTAGTAATCATTTGACACATCAACAACAGCTGCTAGACAAAGTTTTACTAAACATGTAATATAAATCAGTTGTCATTAGCTATCAGTTATTAGTTAGCAGAAATAAATATTAGGAGATATTTGATACACCTATTAAGTGTAACTAATAGCTAATAGACACTCAAATAGGTGAACTGCAGTGTTTGGTAAACTTAAAAAAATAGAACTAATGACTGATAAGTAACTGATATGATACTCGTCAGTCGTAGTTTATGTCAGTTTTATTTTTAGAGTTGTTTTTCATCATATAACTAATTTAATTTTATTTTTTATTTAAACTGTAAAATCTTTTTTCATTTAACTCAAAAATTAATATTATTAATACTTTTATGCAGTGTTAGCAAAGGCGAGGCGAGGCGCCCCTTTGTCGCCTCGCCTGGAATTCCTAGCGGGACTTTGAAGAGGCAACACCTCAGGCCATAGAGGTGAGAGGAGACGAGGCGAGAGGTGACGCCTCTTCACAGCAACGGTAAGTTTTTTTTTTTTAAATTAAAAAAATCAATAAACCTACCATTTACTTACCTGATGCAGCCACACTACTTCCTCACGAAGACAACAGAGCCGTTTTTTTCCTCAACCTCACGAAGATAGCAGAGCAGAGCCTTCCTCGACTTCACGATGACAGGTACGCCCTCTCTCTCTCTCTCTCTCTCTCTCTCTCTCTTATCTTCTTCTTCTTCTTCTTCTTCTTCTTCTTTCCTCGCTCCGATTTCTCTCTCTCACGTCCCTTTCTTTTTTTTTTTTTTTCCCTCTCCACTTTTCTTCTTTCCTGCTGCTGCTCTGTTCGATCTCTCTCTCATGTCCCTTTTTTTTTTCTCCCTCTGCACTTTTCTTCTTTCCTGCTGCTGCTCTGTTCGATCTCTCTCTCACGTCCCTTTCCTGCTGCTGCTCTGTTTTTTATTTTTTCTTTTTTTTTTCCCTCTCCTCTCCTTCTTCTTTCAGCAGTCCCTTTTTATTTTTTCTTTTTTTTTTCCTTCTCCTCCTTATAATTAATTAGTTATTATTAATTAATTATTTATTTGTTAATTTAATTATTTTATTTTTGATTCTTGTTAATTAATTATTTAAATTTTATGGGTATTGGTAAATTGATTATTTTACTTTGTATTCTTGTTTAATTAGTTGATTAATTAATATGGGTATTGTTGATTTGTTGGTATTTAGTTTAATTTTTATTTGTTATTCTTGTTAATTTGATTCGTTTTACTTTTTACCTTATTAATCAGACATTATTTGTTAATTATTTATTTATTTTATATAGGTATTATTAATTTATTGTTAATTTGATTTTTTATCTTCTTATTATTGTTAATTAATTGTTTAATTTATATGGGTATTGTTAATTTGTTATTAATTAGTTTACCTTTTACTTGTTATTCTTGTTAATTAGTTTTAGTTTGATTAATTTTACTTTTTTTCTTGTTAATTAGTTATTAGATGTTTATTTTATATGAGTATTATTAATTTATTGTTAATTTGATTATTTTCTTTTTGTTCTTAGTAAGTAATTGTGTAATTTATATGGGCATTATTACTTTGTTGTTAATTAGTTTACTTTTTACTTCTTATTATTGTTAATTAGTTGTTAGATTAATTAGTTTTACTTTTATCTTGTTAATTAGACATTAGTTGTTTATTTTATATGGTATTATTAATTTATTATTAATTTGATGATTTTACTTTTTGTTCTTATTAATTAATTGTTTAATTTATATGGGCATTATTAATTTGTTGTTAATTAGTTTATTGTTTTACTTTTTACTTATTATTCTTGTTAATTACGTATTTAATTTATATTGGATATTGTTAATTTGTTGTTAATTTATTTATTTATTATTCTTGTTAATTATTTTGTTAGATTATAAATGGGTAATCAGAATAATGCATCTGGATCTTCTTCTAGTAGTAGAAGAACGGACCCAGGATGGGCGCATGTAATTCAAGTTAGTGAAAATAATACCAATGATTTTCAATGCATGTACTGTATGAAAAAGTTTATAAAGGAGGAATTAATAGAATCAAGCAACATATTGCTGGAGGTTACAAAAATGTAATTCGGTCTCCAAAATGTCTAGAAGATGTAAGGAATCAAATGCAGAAATTCATTGCTAAAAAAAGAGAGCAAAAATCAATTATGAATATGGAAAGACCACCTGAATTTGATGATGTTGAAGTACTGGGATTAGATGAAAATGAGAAAGAGGAAGAGTTGATGCAAGAAATTGGCAGTGAAAGAAGAAGGCAAGTACTAGAGGTTACAGGTAATAGTGCTTCAAAAAAACTAAAAGTTTTACCACCACAAAGTAGTAAAGGGCCTATTGACTGTTATTTTTCCCCTAGACCTACTGTTATGGGAAAAAATATAAGGCAAACTACCATTGATGAAAATAGTCTAGCTAAAAATGAGTTAAGGGAGCGTGCTTGTGTTGCCATAGCACGATGGATGTATGATGTGGGAATAGCTTTTAATGCTGTGAATTATGATAGCTTTGGGGAAATGATTCAAGCAATTGAAAATTATGGGAGAGAAATAAAACCTCCAAGTTTTCATGAGGTTAGAGTTCGGTTACTTAACAAAAAAGTGCAAATCATAAATGATCTTCTCGAGTCTCATAAAGAAGAATGAGAAAATTATGCATGTACATTGATGTGTGATGGATGGACGGATAGAAAAGGGAGAACCTTGATTAATTTCTTGGTAATAGTCCAAAGGGAAGTGTATTTATTAAATCAGTTGATGCAAGTGATGAATCAAAGACAGCGGCATTGTTGGCTAGTTTGATTGAGAAAGAATTGATGGAAATTAGTCTTGAAAAAGTAGTTCAAGTTGTTAAATATAATGCATCAAATAATGTTGCAGCAGGTAAAATTTTTATTTAATTTTTTCTATTACTAAAAAAAAATATCATTTTATTTTTATTATTAATGGAATGAATTTTCTACTTGTTTATGACAGGGAGAATATTGGAAGCAAATTTTCCTCATCTATACTGGACTCCATGTGCAGCCCATTGTATAGATTTGATGTTTGAGGATATCTTTAAGATCCATGTTTTCAAAGAAACATTCCGCAAAGCTGTTGAGCTTACTGGTTTCATATATGGCTCTTCAGGAGTTCTAAATATGTTGCAGAAGTTTACTAATGGAGTAGAATTGCTAAGGCCAGGGCAAACTAGATTTGCTACTGCTTTTATTACATTGGGAAGGATTCATCTTCAGAAAGCTAACATTAGAAAAATGTTTACTTCAGAAAGTTGGACAACTAGTAAATGGGCTAAAGAGGTAAAAGGCAAAAAGTGTGAAAGGACGATTTTGAGTCCTGCCTTCTGGAATCATGTTGTTTATGCTCTTAAGGTTTCCGGTCCTCTTGTTCGTGTGCTTTGACTTGTTAATAATGAAAAAAAACCAGCTATGGGATATATTTATGAAGCCATGGATAGGGCTAAAGAAGCCATTGCCAACTCACTCAATGGCAATGAAGAGAAATACAAGAGCATTTTTTAGATTATTGATGCGAGATGGTCACTTCAATTGCATCGTCCTTTGCATGCTGCCGGATACTTTTGAATCCTGAATTTTTTTATCTAAATAAGATGAGAATTGAATCTGATGAAGAGGTCAATACAGGATTGCTTTCGTGCATTCATAAAATGGAAAAAAAATTTAGCAAAAGTTGACATGATTCTTGATGAAATTGAGAGATACAAGGCAGCTGCAGGGACCTTTGGATTTCCTTCTGCTATTAGAGGAAGAACAACCAAATCTCCAGGTTATTAATTTAATTCTTATTAATTTTTCATTTTGCTCATTTATTAATTTATATCATGAATTTAACAATCATTGGTTCTATATTTTAATAGCTGCTTGTTGGAAAACATATGATACTTCAAGTCCAAATCTATAAAAGTTTGCTGTAAATGTTTTGAGTCTCACATGTAGTGCAAGTGGTTGCGAAAGAAATTGGAGTGTATTTGAACATGTAAGTAATATATATATATAAATATAAATTTCTTAATTTGTTATTTTATCTTGAGCCTTTTGAGTTTGAAGTTTAACTTATTTGTTACTGTAAAATAAATGACAGCTTCATAGTAAGAAAAGAAATCGGCTATTTCAAGAACGCTTGGACAATTTGGTATATGTGAAGTACAATAAAGCGTTGCTATGCCGACACACTTATGGGGATATCACAACACCTATTGATTTGGCAAATATTTATGAAAGTAATGAATGGTTGCTTGGTGAATTAGAAAAAGGCGATGGGGATGATGATGATGATGATTCTCTTATTTTCATGAATGACGTATTGACCTGGGGTGATGTTGGTAGAGCAGCTGGAGTTTCTGAATCTAGTTATGAATCGAGATCGGCTGCAAGATCAACACTACCAGTTGAAACTCCATCATTTCGAAGGCCTCGTGCAATGAGAGGTGCATTATCTTCGCAAGTTGATGAAAATGAAGATGATTTTGAAAATCTTTATGATGAGTAGTTTTAGTTATAAGTTTTTTATGTACTTCTTGCATTTTGTTTATTATGACTTACAACTTATTTTTATGTATTAAAGTCTGAACTTTTATAATTTACATTTTCTATTATGTGACTTATGACTTGTTTCTAATTTTTTATTTATTATGTATAATTTTATAGCATCACTTTTATACATCTGCTGAAAATTCAGGTATGAACTACTTCTTTTTTTAACATCTCTTATTATTATGTGTGTTTTTACTTATGCTATATATTTTAATTTTACAATCTCATACTTTCACTTGTATCTTATACTTAAGCTGGAAATACAGGTATACACTATTTTCAATTTCTCTTATTTTAGATATAAACATAGTGTAAATAATATTTTTTTTTCTTTTTAATATGTTTTTTTACTTATCAACTATTTAAAAGTGTGTGTGTGTGTGTGTATATATATATATATATCTTATACTTAAGCTGGAAATACAGGTATACACTATTTTCAATTTCTCTTATTTTAGATATAAACATAGTGTAAATAATATTTTTTTTTCTTTTTAATATGTTTTTTTACTTATCAACTATTTAAAAGTGTGTGTGTGTATATATATATATATATCTTATACTTAAGCTGGAAATACAGGTATATACTATTTTCAATTTCTCTTATTTTAGATATAAACATAGTGTAAATAATATTTTTTTTTCTTTTTAATATGTTTTTTTACTTATCAACTATTTAAAAGTGTGTGTGTGTGTGTGTATATATATATATATATATATATAATTTAAACAATTAAGGTTATGGCGCCTTGCTTCAAAAAGGCACTCGCCTCGCCTCTCGCCTCTCGCCTCTCGCCTCTTGCGTAAGGCCATAGAATACTCTATCGCCTTAGTGTCGCCTTTCGCCTTGATAACACTACTTTTATCTTTTTTATTTATAATTTTAACATCTTAATTAGTGCATTACAACTTTGTTAAAATATTTTTCATTAATAACATAAAATATAAAATATTTATTTATTATAAAAATACATCTTATGCATCTAAAAACTTAAAATTAATTATAAGTTTTTCCTTTATCAACAATAATAATTATTTTACTATTTTATAACTATATTTTTAAAGTTAGATAATAATTTTTTTAAAGAATTTAATTATTTTTTATTTTAATAATAAAATAAATTAATAATTATATATTTATTTTAATAATAGAGTAAATGATATAATATATAAATTAATAATTATATATTTAATTTAATAACAAAATAAATAATATAATATAATAAATTTATAATTTTATACTTATTTCAATAATAAATAAATTATATAGTATATACTATTATTGATCATTTTACATATTAACAATAATATTTAAGTATAATTTTACTAAACATTTAATATAAATAAACTATCATCAGCTACTAGTTATGAGCTATATATTAGCTAATAGTAACAGCTATCTATTAGCTAACAGTTATCAGCTCTATCCAACCGTTAAATCAAATAAGCCCTTAGTAATTAGCTATCAGTATTCAACAGTTAAATTAAATAGACCGTAAATAGGTTAGGTTAGAATTAGATTACGAGCCGGGTCATCATTGAAAATCAGTGCAGCAGTGCTGATATATTGAACCCATACAAAAGCAACCTGATCCAACAAAGACAATTTTAATATAAGCTATTTTGTAAGATGCATGAATTATAAAGACATAAATTTATTTCTAAAAAAATATGATGATTATCAATCTTCAATTCTAAAATTGAAAATTTTAAACTTAAATCAAACTGATGAAATCAGTTGGCTAAATTTTGTTTTCATACTTATCAACAGAATTAATTTAATTAGGAAAAACATAAATTTCTTATTTTTTTTAATTTAGATTCAACTCTATTAAAATATTTTAATATTATTTATTTTGAATGCATCAGATTAATGTTGGGAGTGTAATTTTAATAAATTTAATTTTAATGTGCAAAAATTGAACTCTAAAATATTCTAATTGTAAATAAAAAATAAAAAATAAATTTAAGTTTTTTAAAAAGACAAAAATAGGTTTTATGCAATCCATTTAGAATGCTTTAATTTAGAGATAAAAATATAATTATTTAAAATATCTCAAAAAAAAATTATTGTAAAATGAATAATATTTTATTGATTATAATTTTTCATATTGTCTAATTTAGGATATGATCAGAAGTTCATTAACCAAAGCCAAGGGAGGAAACAAAGGGAGATAGATCAACACCAAAAGTTACCAGAAACAATAGGGCTGGTTAACAAGTTCAAAACTGAGATTTCTTCCAAACTAGTGAGCAAGCTAACTAGTCAAAACGAAAGCATGCATATCTTCCCATCAATCACTAACAAAAGGGATTCTCATAAGATAACATATTTTCAACTACATCATGATGGTGACGCCAAATATGGAGCCTTGTTGCACAAGTGGTTCAATGTGTGGTGTGCATCATACAAAGAAAAAAAAAAAGAAGGAAAGAAAAATGATAAATTTTCCAGGCAAACAATCACTACTAGTCCAAATTGTAAATTGTGAGCTTTTGTATTTGGTTATGGGAGGAGATGAGATTGATTTGTCTTTAGAGTTTTGATCTTTTGGGCCTGTGTGAATGTGATGCCCAGTGTCTGTCCATTTAGGAAATGGTCCATCTCCAAAAGCATTTCACTTTCTCTCTCTCTCTCTCAGGCTATTTCATATGGAGCTCTCTACAACTCCAATTATATGGATTTGCACCTTTATGAGTTTGCCCATATGAAAATGATGACCTTCAGTGGACTAACACTGAAATCTCTCTGTTGTGTGCTTATATGTGCAGTGAGGTTCTTGATAAGGGACCCACACACATAGTGGGGGCAATGGGTATCTCTCTTTTCCAACCAGGGACCCTTGCCAAGTTGCCAGCACATGTAGAAGAAAAAGAATAGGATCTCTCCCTCATTTTGCTTTTCTTCAATCAAAGCATCATAGAATACCATTTTTTTTAATGGTTGTTGATGAAATGACCTCTCACCATGCAAGCCTCTCCTCTCCTCACCTCTCTTCCCAATCTCATCCCATACTTTTTTCCCCTTTTCTCTTCTTTTATTGAAAAACATAAAATAAAAAAATAAATTAAAACCTATTTACAATAAAATTGTAAAAGAAAATACAATTAATATCCCTTCTTAAAATATAAGAAGTGAAAAAAATTATGAATTCGTCTAATCTAATTCGATCTACTGGCTAAAGTTATAATACTACTTGCGGATAGTTGTTCAATTCAAGTGTTAACTCTCTCAAATTCTCAATAAAAAAAATATGAATTCAATTTTTTTTATTTATTAATTATAAGATTTATTATTTTTATAACAAAACTATTTATTCAGCTTATTAATTATTATTTAACTTGTTAAATTTCATTTAAATTAAAAAAAAAAATCTCTTATTTTTAAGATTTTTCAAAATTAAAGAAGAAGAAAAAAGAGTTGATGATAGTTCCATTTTCCTTCCATTTGGGAATGGACATAAGAGAGTGTGTGTGATGGAATTGCACTCAAATATGCTCTTTGACTATATATGAACCTTTATAAAAATATATATATATAAAAAAAAAACTTTCCTATTAGCTTTGACCAGACAATAATACAGACCAAGAATATTGTTTACTTAATGGAAACTCATATTGACCCTCAACCAGGAAACCTTTCAGGCACTAAATCTTACACATGACTGAATAACTCTTTGAAAGGAAGACATCTCATTGCCAAGCTCCCAAATTAACCCACTTAAATTAATCAACATAATTAATGCTGAATTTATGTTCTTAATTAGGTTCACAGACAAAATAGTCCCCACAATAAATTAACCAATGCTTAATTAATAAAAACTGCCCCCCATAACCTTTACATATATCATTGTGCTATCTTTTGACATTAAATTAAAAGCTTGGGGCCTCTAACTTCATTTGTATAATAAATTAATAATAATAGTAATAATAATAATAATCAACAATCCTTAATTGCAATATTAGAAGGCATATTAGAACTATGCATGTTCTGGAAATTAAAGGGCAACCCCACAAAAATTCTATTGTATATTTTTTTTTTAACTTTTTGTTGCTATTAGTCGTTATTTCTACGGGAACATTAATTATTCTTATTATTCCCTAATTATTTTATCATTTCTTTTATTTATTTATTTATTCAAAGCGTGAAACATCAGTTTTCAAGAAGGGTGTATTTTTTTTTTTAAGAGAATACACATGTAATAGACACTATACATATCTTTTAACAAAATTACTATAATTTTGTAATATATTATATATTTTATATACACATTTTTCACTAGCAATAAGAGATTTTGAAAAATCAACTTTCAAGCACCGAAAAAATAATAGAATATAGCACTACATCACACACAAACGTAAATATAATTTTAATATTTTTTTATAAAAAATATAGTGTCGAACACCCTTTAATAAAATTATAATAATTTTATAAAAAAAAATACTTAAAGAGTATATATCTTATATATAAAACCAGGGCAAGCTATTATTTTCCAAAATTTTGGGGTTATTGGTGGGTTCTGCTATTCTATCTTCTTTATCTTCCAATGTTAAAAGGGAGTTTTATTTATCAGTTTATATGTGCGCTTGCATTAATCCTCTCTTTCATCATATATATGCTTGCCTAGAAAATTCATTTATTTTATACTTAATTACAATCAGATAATCAATTTAAATTAATGATATGTAAATTCATATATACATATATTGTAATATTTGAATGCAAAAAATAAAAAATTTAAAATTTCATAAGCTTCTTTTCTATTTGAAAATATGTATTTGAAGCTATTAATTTAATTAATATAATTTTTTTAACGAATACCTTTAAAAAAAAAATCTAACAAGATTAGTTCCTTTATGGACATGAGCTCTCTTTTCTCATATATCAAAATTCAACCTCTCTAGAATTAATTATCCTAAATGCACTAGATTAATATAGGAGAATGCACCTTTAAAATTATTTAAAGAGAAAATTTAATCATGGTGTGCAAAATGTGTTGAGTAATGGCTCATATTCTGGGGAACTTTCTAGGGGATCTAAAGGCCCAAAGGATTGGCATCAAAGTATAGTTAGTCTGGTAGCTGCACAAGGGATACTGTGAAAAAGGCCCTTCTGCACAGGGGGTAGTGTGGAAAGTTAGTGTTCACTCTACACTAGGTGGTGGTGTAGAAAACCCCCTCCACATTGGGGGGTAGTGCAAAAAGTCTAACCTATTTTAAGTGGCGTTTCAACTGCGGATTGATGCAAAAATTCCTATTTTGGGTGGGATATTAATCATCGTGAAAATTATTATTTAATTTTTATATTTTAATAAAATTAATTATTTAATTTTTATATTTTAAAAAATAATTATTTAATAATTTATATTTATTTTCGTTAAACTATTTAATTTTTTTATTAAATTTTCTGTTAATCAATATATATTTAACAATTATTTAGTCTCTCTATTTTAATAAATTTAAGTAATTAGCTTCTATCTTTTAAAAAACACTACTATTTAGATTAGTTCATGCATTTTGAAATATAATATATATTCTTAGATGAAAATAAAAATTTTATTGTGTGGATACTAAATATAAATTTATATTTTTTTAAAAAAAAATTTTAAGTATTTTTATTTAATTCTCTAGGCATCATTTTTGTGTTCTTTTTATTAAAAAATTATTTTCCTAAATTATCATTCTGGTTACTTGGATTTCTTGAAAATTAATTAATCTTTTTATGCATACCACCTATATCATTTTCTATCAATAGATGAAAAATAGAGAGAGAATGAGGGGAAAAAGGTTGTGGGTGTAGAGGGGAAAAGACATGAGAAGAAAGAAATAAAGAAGAGAAAGTCAACATTTAAAAAAGTAACAAAAGGAAATCAAAAGCTAATAAAATCTGAATTAACTAATTTGTTTTTTAAAATATAAGAATCAATTTATTAATTTCACTAAAATAAAGAGATTAAATAGTAGTTTGATTAGCATTAAATCCTTTGACTAATGAAAATTTCGACGAAGATATTAAATAGTTTAATGAAAATAAAATATAGAGACTAAATAGTATATTTTTAAAATATAGAGACTAAGTAATAATTTTATTAAAATGCAGAGACTAAATAGTAGTTTTTCCTTAATTTTATGTGAAGCAATTAAGTTAAGGCTGATTTGAACTATGAAGAAAGGCTAAAAACATATAAATACTACTCTTATGAGTTGTATTGGTGATTTTTGCTTGAGGCTAGGTTTTTTAGAGAGATCTTGTTTTTAGCTTGTATCTAGGAGATTTCTTTCATAGTGAAACAAGAGAGCACAACCCCATGGATGTAGGCACATTGCCAAACCATGTAAATCGTGTCTCTTTTTTGTGGGTGTTTGTTCTTGTGATTTGCTTATTCCTTAAGTGTGAATGAGTGCGTGGTTATCATGCAATACAAGGCCAGCTTTCACAACAAAATGTTGGTTTGAGGATATCCTGATTGTAAATACTACAAAAGGAAAATAAAATTTTGTTTTCACTTGTTGAAGCAATAATTAATGCCCATTAGAAACTTTTCCCCTTTTTCATTTTTCTTCTCTCTATTCATTTTCTTCTTTAGATATATTTCTGGGCAGCCATAAGTGAGTTTCTCACCGGTCGACATATCCCATATTGGTTTTTAATCAATTTAATTTTTTTTTTGTTGTTTTCTGTTTTTTCTAATAAATTCTCATATCTATATTCATTTTTGGAACAAAAATTAGTTTTTCTCCTTTGTTTTGTGTCTTTTAGAAACAAATATGAGCTTCTCTATTCAATATTGAGGTCCTACTCTCCCATTACTAGCAGGTCTTATCTTCTCTTAAAATTTATTTATTTTTTTACTGTAGTATTTGATGGGATTTTTAGAATTTTAAAATATAGTCTGATCATTGACTCCTTTTAGTTAGAGACTTTAGATATTTAAGTAGAAGTAATTATTTTTTTTATTAATAGAGTTTGATAGTGTAGTGTAATCTTTTATTAAAATTTGGTAATTTAAACTCTTATGCGGAATATAAAAATAACAAATTCTAAAAGAGTAGTGTTGCAGAATATTTCTTTTATCTTTCAAAATGAAAAAAAGAGTTTTTTTTTTTTTTCCAAAAAAAATCAGTTACCAATCCAAAAATCATTATTCTCTGCAGAGTTTTTTTGAACAAAAATTTTTAATTATGTATTTATTTTTCTTATGAAAAAATTATATTATACTTACATTATGATGCTTACGAATGGATCATCAATTTTCTTAAAAAATTAATATTCATTAACTAATTTCATTTTCTAGGTATGGACATGGTATATTCTACTCCTTCGCAATTTATTATTGTTTTTACTATACAATGGAAAGTAGTGCAATTTATTTCATTGAGAAACAAGCTTACGGTGGAGAGATTACATCTGAAGTTTCTGAATTAAATATATTTATATGTGCAGATATTCATTTAAGAGAATCATTATTTTTCACTATTTATTTTTTGCAAATTTTAAATTATACTTGTTGTTTAAGCATATGCATTGTACAAGCATATGTGAATGAGTTTAACAATATAACCAGCAAGAATCTGCGTTTTACTTTTAGCTCCTTCAAAGCATAATTAACGGACACAAATAATGGAATTAATTAATATTAAATTAAAAAGAATAAAAGAATATTTATCTTAATTTATAAGCTAATTAAATCAATTTATAAATTTTAAATATAAAGTAATCTGCTTATTTATAATAATTTTTGAGTTTATAAATTAAACTTATAAATTAAAAATAAAAAGTTGGAGGACGCAGGTTCTTATTTTAGTGATTATAAGCTATGTATGCTTATAAACAATTTGATCAGGTATTTTACTATATTATTTTTATTTAATTTTTAAAATTTTATCATAAATCTCATTTAATATATTTTTTAATCATTTTAATAATAAATATAACTATAAAGTATTTTTTATAAAATATATTAATTATGTATCCATCACTTATACACTTTAAGTAAACATATAACTTTAAAATTTTAAATATTTATAATCATGAATTAACTTATAAACACTAAATGCTTGTAAACTGATTTGTATAAATTAAAATAAACACCCTTTAAGTTTAAGATTGATATATTGAAATAAGGGTATATATATATATATATATATATATATATATATATATATATATATAGTCTCACCTAATATATGGTCTTATCTCGTTGGTTAAGGGTTGATTTGGCATTAATGTTTAAACTAAAGTAGAGAATAACCCTTATTAAAATTAAAAATTAAACAAAATTATTTTTTTTTGTATTATGTTTAAAATATTCTCTTATCAATTTACACATATCAAATTATTTTTTTTTTTAAATTAATTTGGTATACATTTTTAATTAAATAGAATTATAAAAATTGAAAAGATAAAATTTTTTACGATTAATCCTAGAAAAAATAAAAATACTCTCTTGAAAGAAAAATTATACGATAAAATAATAATAATTTCATTGTAAATTATTAAACAGAAGTGTATTTTTTACCCCTTCTTCCGGTGAACTAATGTTTGGTGGGTTTGCTCAAGCTAGCAATAACTATGTAATAAGCAGAGAGTTTGGTAATTTTGCCCCCCTAAACAGAGAGAGAAAGAGAGATCCATTCTCCATCCCCACACAAAAGGTGGTGGAAAAAAAGTTCTTTTTGTACACACTGCGATAATGGTGATGATGATGCCTGCAATCTCCAACAGCAACACCAACACTAACTCAAACAACAGCATTTTCATTTCCTCTCTCTCTTCCTCTTCTCTTCTCTTCATAGTTCTCCCAATCTCTTCTTTTCTCTCAGGCTCTTAGTTTGTTTTTTCCTTCTTTACTATAACCATGACCAATCTCTGCTCACCTCCCTATCATATCCCATGCAATTATAGTGACAAACCATGTTAGACGGATAGAGCCACAACTCAAAAAGAAACTTGATATGGATAACAAGTGTGGGTGTTGGGCTCTTCTAAAACGGAGTGTTATAGGTTCCTGTAAACCCTCTGCCTCTAGAGACTCTGCTAAGACTATCCCTCGCACTAGTCTGGTTTATGATGCAGGTATATGTTATGTCCCCTTTTGTTGCTTGTTTCAATTTCTGATTGCAATTTTTTTGCCCTTTCCTTTTGTGATTTTCATTTTTTAAAAAATCTAAGTTATCTGCCAAAACGCTCCATGTGTATCTGCATAAGGGTCTCCTCTGTTTTTGTTCTGTGACATTGGTTTTTTCTGCTCTCTCTCTCTCTCTCTCTCTCCAATCTTTTTAATAGCTTCAATATAGAATATGTGATTTGATTTGAAAGTGGTTGAAATTCAGCTCCTATCAAGTCTTCTGAGAGTATGAGCTTGAAATAATCTCAAAAGCTTTTTGTGTGGCGTGAAATTATGGTAAAGTTGGCATTTGGGAACAGATCTCAAACTGGGTTTTCTCTGATGTTGCCAAAGAGATCAGCTTCCTGGGTAGCGGACAATGGAAAATGCTAGTCTAAATTTTTTCCTTTCTATTCGCAAGACAAACTTGGTAGCAGACTCAAATCCAAGTGCAAAATTTGAGTTTCTCATGTTTTCTCTTTATATTTAGCTCAAGCTGAGCCTCTGTTTCAATGCTTTCCGTCCAGGCTCAAAACTAAGCAAAATTGGAAATAAAGCATGTAAATTTTGTGTGAAATAGTTGTGTAAAGTATAGAAAGAGGTCTCACACTCAATTCTGTTGCTGCAGCTACTGAGACACGATACCTAAATGCTAGCAATCGAGAGTTATGCCCTCCAAATGAAGCACAATTATCTTCTGATAATCCTGATACACCACCAACTGATAACAAATCTCCATGCCAGTTACTCCAATTCACCTTTCAAGAACTAAAATCAGCAACAGGTAATTTTAGGCCTGATAGCATTCTTGGAGAGGGTGGATTTGGATATGTCTTCAAAGGATGGATAGAGGAGAACGGGACAGCACCAGCAAAACCAGGGTCAGGAATCACTGTTGCGGTAAAGAGTTTAAAGCCTGATGGTCTTCAAGGCCATAGAGAATGGGTGGTTAGTAAAATATCTGTTTTTCTTGGGTCAGACGATTGATGTTGAAGGAGACTGTCGTGTGAGACGATAAGAAGAGTGAGAGATTTAACATCATGACAACTTTTCTATGTTGCAGGCTGAAGTTGATTTTCTTGGACAGCTTCACCATTCCAATCTTGTTAAGCTTATTGGGTACTGCATTGAGGATGATCAGCGTCTGCTTGTTTATGAATTTATGACTCGAGGAAGTCTTGAAAATCATCTTTTTAGAAGTGAGTTAAGAGGTTTAATTGCCTTTTCTGGGTTATTTTTACTTAGCTAGATCACTTAAAAATGTGTTTTATATTTCAGGATCCTTCATCAATATGGTCAGTAGACATTCTCAGTTTTTTACCATTTGATCTTTCTTTGAAATTCACTTTCCCTCTTATTTCTTCCATTTTCCTTCCAAATTATTCTAGCCAAACAGTCCCATGGTGTGAATAGACCTTGTTGCTTATCCCAGAAAGATTTCCATTTCCATAAATTTAGACTATGCACCTTATTGGTTTGTTGAAAGATTATACATCATTTGCCTACTTTATTCATGAAGTAATGCTATTTCTGCATATTTTTGTTCAAGTGGACTGTGATTTTCTCTTTTGAACGCTTCCAATGATTTTTCTTTCATTAAATTTTTAATTGTTATGCTAGTACAACTTTTAACTGTATTGAAGCAAATGCTGATGTTGTCATAACTTTTGAAGGGACAATACCTCTTCCATGGTGCAGCAGGATTAAGATTGCACTTGGAGCAGCAAAAGGATTGGCGTTTCTTCATGGTGGTCCAAAACCAGTAATTTACAGGGATTTTAAGACATCAAACATCTTACTTGATTCAGTATGTAATAGTTGATGTCAGTGCACAATAGTGTTTTAATAATTTTCTTTAACTGAAGCCTAATACAAAGATTTCTTTAACAGGAATATAATGCAAAGCTTTCAGATTTTGGTCTAGCAAAAGCTGGTCCCCAAGGTGACAAAACTCATGTTTCTACCAGGGTGGTTGGAACATACGGCTATGCTGCTCCAGAATATGTGATGACAGGTACAGAAGTTGTAATATTTGGTTTGGACTTCTTGAAACCTTTTTTTAACTCTCACATACAGATCTTTGATTCAATGGAGAATTTAAGTCAACTAGAGAACAAGTTTATATATCTGTAGATGAATAGGATTGACTAACTACTGGCATTGATGATCTTCTGCTTAAGGAGAGTTTTTTATTAGCCCTGCGCTACTAAGAACTCTTTCTTCATCCAGTTTAGCTCCTTTGGAACATATTCTTCAAGGCTAGGGAATCAGATCATATTGTGAATCATCTGGTTGTGGATCTAATAAATTCTACACTTTTGGCTTTTCTCCCAGGACACTTGACATCTAAGAGTGATGTTTACAGCTTCGGAGTCGTGTTGCTTGAGATTTTGACGGGCAGAAGATCAATGGACAAGAAGCGCCCTACTGGTGAACAGAATCTTGTTGCATGGGCTCGGCCTTATTTAGCTGACAAGCGAAAGCTGTACCAGCTCGTGGATCCCCGATTGGAGCTGAATTTCTCCCTTAAAGGGGTCCAGAAAGTTTCTCAATTAGCTTACAACTGCCTGAGTAGGGACCCTAAGTCCCGCCCTACAATGGATGAAGTTGTGAAGGTTCTTACTCCATTGCAAGATCTAAATGATCTTGCCATCTTATCTTACCATTCTCGTTTGTCTCAACAAGCAAGGCGCAAGAAGAAATCCGAAGGAACTCAACAGCACACAAATGCCTCATCTAAAAGCATCAGAAATTCTCCCTTGAATACTGGAAAGCAGCGATGTAGATGATGGACAATCAACTCAGTCTCCTTGATTGACTCAAACTATGAAACAAAACAAAGGTTGGCATGTCCACCTTTGCTTATTGGTTATGTGAAGAGATTATATTTCAAGCTTGTGGTAGAACTTTTGGTTGTTTTAAGATTTTGCTTGAGCCAGAAAGATATCAGAAGAGGAAAGGCAAACCAGTTTCTATGAAACCTTACACTAGAAAGCTAACCATCTATTTGTACCTTCCTTGAGATTTGCCTGTGTTGTAATTGAGATATATCTTGTAATTAGATAAAAAAAAAAAAAAAAACTTCCATTTCTAAGATTGCTCTATGCAGCCACATGAATGTCAATTACTTGAGTTTTTGGAATCACATAATTGCTTATTTCAGGTAGTTTTGTCAGCACAGTGTACTTTCCAGGGTTGATTCATCTCCAGGAACCAAAAATTACAGTTTTTATCGATTTAGAGCTTGCTTTATGGGGAACCTCAAACACCCTTTGCAGTTGAAAACATTTATGGATATTTTGTGGTTGCGCTTGAATATAAAGGATACCAAGATTGGGCAGATCATTGTATGCACCAAGTGAAATACCCCTTCACCCACAAAAATGTGGGTGCTCCATAAATTAAGGAGAGTTGATCTCACATGAATGTGGGTGATGATGTATATGCGTCGATTACATTGAATAATTTCCCCATTGGCGGGCTCAAGGATGAGCACAGACACTGTCTTGGTTGGCTATAGATTCTCATGTATATATCTACACAAGTCTTGTCCAAGACAAGCCACTTCCAGCAAAATTAGAACATATACTATCGACAAAAATGCAAAGCATATTTATAGTGCATAAAAATCTTTGACAATATGCACTTTACAATCAGCTGTATTTATATCACATTCAAACTAGAATCTCATCTCATCTAGCTTTAACTTATTCTGCAAATCATTTCCCCTGAAAAGGTACAGTAAAGGTTTCTCATGACATATGTATTTCATCATCAATTGCATTTCTATCACAATCATATTAGAATCTGATCTAGCTTTAGATCCAAATGCAAATCATTTCTAAAAATGACGCAGTGAAATTCTCTTGTTGCGTGTGAGATTTCTGGGTGTCTCTAGTACAGCAGAGCTACTTTAAAGAATATGCCTGTCTTCAGCAAAGAACACTATGGCTCTGCCACCAACTTGTCTTTTCTTTCCCCTTTGTAACAAAGCACCCTGGATCTTTCAAGGCATCAAATTTCAAACAAGAATAAAGTAATTGTCCATGCTTTGAGCATAATTGCTGAATCATATTCAACATGTTTATTTCATGTAAGATCATAAAATTCATGAAAAAAACAACAGAATTTTTTTCCCTTTTTCGCTTAGTATCATAGAATAGTATTAAATCCCCATACAGATGGATTATAAGCTTACCATAATCACCCTGCATCTTCTAAAGTTAGAGTCACTTAAGAAAAATATTAATAGAAAAAATTTTCTTGGTTAAAGTAAAAACTAAGCTATTTTTAAAAAAAAAAGACTTTTTATTTTTAACAGAGAAAGTTATTTTATAGATTTTATCGGTCTTATTAAAATGTGAATACTTATACATATATAATATAAATACATATAATTAGTTTAATATTACAATCAAATATGAAAAGCAAATTTCATGAAAAATATTTTTCATATACAAGTTATTTCCTATTAAACAATATTTCGTAGCCTTGGTCTCCTATATTTTGTGGTATTGGCACTAATTCAGGCGCTACAATTTCTTGTCTCCAGCAGATCAAGAAGATGATGATCCAAGTTTCCAATATTCGTTATACCTACAGGTCCAAAAATCATTATAACTTCAAGTGATTGAGCAAGGGTTCATTATATTTTATTATTTTATTCTATTTTAATTTATCTATAATCACTTGAAGCATTTGACTATTCATTTGGAATCCATGGACTGTTCACAACCATCATTTTTTCCCTTTTCTTGTCGGTTGGCTGCAGGTGTACTGTTTCTATAGCTAAATCCCTGATGAAATAAAGCTGTGTGCGCCATCTAGAAATGATTACTGTAAGGCAAGAAATGAGTGGCAGATGACACTGAAATAGTAAGCATCCAAGAGGCACTTCAGTACTAAATTTTAACTGTAATATTACAATTAGCAAATGATGGACTAGAAATTATATATGTATACTATATGGATTACATATTTATAGATAAGGGAGTCACTGTTAAGGCCTTTGTAGAAATTTATGTCCCTCCTTCATAAGATCATTCATCATCATAATCCCCTTGAAAGAAAAAAAAAATTCAAAAACTAGCAATGATATAAAATTTTTTTTTATCAACACTCAAAGTATATATATATATATATTTCACTAACTAAGATAATCTCTTGTTTGGTTTGCATGATCACTCAAAATTCCTGGGAAGTTCATTAGTCCACTTTCTTAATTGTACAGGAAGTGACTTACCTGGGGCGATTGGTTTGGTGTAGCTTTTGAATACAAATGTAACGCAAAGCAGATGACCAATTTCACTTTCATCAATCCCAATAAAATAAGAATTTAATTTAATTAATTTTTTTTAATTTTTATATTTAAAATGAAAATTTTTAATTTTTTAATTTTAAAAAATAATTCACTTAAAAAAATCAAATTGTATAATTGTGTGAGAATTATTTTTAGTCCTTTTTTATAAATAATTTATTCAAAATTCATTTAAATTTGAGAAATTCGCTTGCGAAGAAATATATTATTGTATTCTAAATAAGGATAATTATCTAATTTTTATTTTCAATTGCCACCTCATGGAAACCCAAAACAGGTTGAAGGCAAAAGTAAAGGTAGGAAAACATAGAAAGTACATTTTCTGGCATTTCTTCAATGAAATTATATATATTTGCCAATAAATGGCTTCAAGGACCATCTTACTGTAAAATAATTCTTACTATGTTATAATAAATTATAAACATAATATAAATTATAAATATAAGATTTAACTATCGTTCTAATTGTAGATTTTGAATAAATAAATTTTTACAGATTTGGAAAGTGTACTTGATGTAAAGTTTAATTGAACCATAATAATAATTAAGAAAGACCCTTTGATTCAATAAACTAATTTCTCCCTCTTGATTTTTTTTTTATTCACACATAAAACTTTAGTGATGAAAGACTTTCTTAACATGACTTTAATATCTCTTACTTTATGAAAGAGAATGTGTGTGACGTTATGCGTAAAGAGGGGACCAATTTATATACATCTTTAAGATTTAATCTGGTAAGTCTATCAAGTATCATTATATAATTAGAATTAAGATTTATTTTAATTAAAGTAAATATTAATTAATATTGAGTCACATTAAAGGAATATATTTTGGTTTATACAGTAATTAATATTATCAGTCAAAATCTTACACTTATACCTTATATTCAGGATTAACTTTTCTCTCCAACCAACAATGATATGATTTCAGGCTACCAATAATAGATCAATGCTTTGATTGCAAATTTATGTGAACTAGATTTTCAAAGAACTTGAATTTCTAGAACTCACCTTATCACCATGACAAAAAAATCAATATTATAGGGAAATACTTACCTAGATGGTCCACCATAGATTTAAGATATATACATGACTCATATATTTAATATATATCCTTTGTCTTGGATCAATGATGAACCGAGTTTAGATAAGAAAACTCCTATATTTATTTATGCCTGTCATTGATTAACTTCTGACCTCCATAACATAAGCAAAATTGACTCCATACGTGCCACCTGCATATGTAAGTATGCAAATATCACAGTAGAATATAGATCAAAGGCAAGAAATCGATCTTTCCTTAATTAGCTCGCTATGCTTGATTGACTAGAGAAGTCATCAAATAGAAAAATACATAAAGGAAAAGGTTGAATATATGTAGGAATGAATTTAACATGGTTGTAACACGAAAGTTTTGCATATATTTATATACACCATGAAGTCTGAAGATGAATATCATCATAAGGTGAATAACTAAACACATCCTCCACTGATCGCTTAAGGTCCCCTCTGCTGGCCATCATTAATTGAAACTTCCACCTCTATCAACACCAAAGAAAGATGAAAAAAGAAAAAAAAAATTCAATTATTTCATCTAGAATATTTCCAAATATCTATAAATATACCAATGACGAATTCAATGAGGCTGGTAGGGCAGCATTCCCTTAAAATTTTAATTTTTGATTGGGACGACCTCAAATTAAAATCAGAAAAGAGGGTATAA
This sequence comes from Hevea brasiliensis, assembly GCF_030052815.1. Taxonomy (NCBI): domain Eukaryota; kingdom Viridiplantae; phylum Streptophyta; class Magnoliopsida; order Malpighiales; family Euphorbiaceae; genus Hevea; species Hevea brasiliensis. The sequence goes on along the minus strand of NC_079509.1, from coordinate 20,218,499 downwards.
TTATGAGGTTACCAAATTAAAGTGAGAACCAATCAATTTGAGAATAGAAAGCCTGAAGTGATCTTGAGGTAGCCTTTCATATGCAAACTATATACCGGTAAGGGAACTACAAAGAGTAATTGACATTCTTATGAGCAAGCTAGCTAGTCTCTGTGTATCAGAAAACCCTAGCCCTGTTTTACTTATTACCTTTTGGAAGATATTTAACAAATAGAAGAATTAACCCTGGTTATAGCTATTTAAAATGCCAATCTAATGAGTTCATTCTTATTTTTATATATGGAAAGGAGTATATGTTAACCTGTAATATAAGAAACAAATTCTTCCTGTAACAAATTAGGGTTAGGGTTTTGAATGTACGTAGATCAGAATGAGGAGCTTGCAGCGGTTGGCTTGGTTTTCAAGGCGGAGAAATATTCATGGTTAACGTGGAGACTTTAAATAAAAAAAAAAAATAAAAAAGAAAACTGCGTCGTTTAGAGCAGAGAAATGTGGAATTCCTCCACTGTCCCCTCTTCTGATAGCTCCAAGTAATGGCTCTAAGTTGCCCGCCCGGACCCGGATCAGACAGCAGAAGTTGGGGCCATAGAATGTTGGAAATATTTTATTTTTGATTGATTATAAGTTTCTTCCAAATTTTGCTAATATCAAATAAAAATATAATCGCCAAAATTTATACTTTGAAATCACTGTTTTTTTTTTTTTTTTTTTTTTTTTTTTTTTAATAAAACAGAATTGTAAGTCATATAAGAATCACTTTTATCCAATATCTGATTGACTTGAATTTAACATATTTTTCTCACGCTCAAATTGAAGAACTTAAGTATGAAGTTTATAGAATTGGGGTTGTCTTTGATACCATATAATACAAATTGGGTTGAACTCCACTCTAAAAGGTAGTTTAATTATGAGAAAAAGATTGTCCAAATTATATATACATGTATATGAATAACTTTTATTTAATACTCGATGGATATGAGACTTGATAGTTGAAACGTAATAGTTGTAGATTTCAACTTTAATTTGTAAAATTGGATGAGGGGTACCTAGCTAGTTGAATTAATTTGGAGTTTCAAAGATCGATCATAATGGTTCAAATTCAGATACTCTTCTTGTTTTAGTGTTTTAAGAAATCAAAGAAAATCCTTAATGTGTCCCAATATATATACTGAAAAGAAAAATCATGTGGATCTCCCCATGCAGGGACGGAGTCAGATGGTTAAGTCAGTAGGGCCAAAAATATTCATTTTATTTAATTTTAAAACAAAATATTATATACAATAATAAATTATTTATTAAAAAATATAATAATATATATAAATATTCAATATATAATAATAATTGAATAAAAAAATAATTTCATAAAATAATAAATTCTCGTTATAATTTTTAAATTTATAATGATGCTCAACTAGTTATCATTTTCTGAAAGCACTATATGAATTTTTTTTGTTTAATTTATCTATGAATCTTTTATTGGATTGTTAAGTGGGATAATCTATTTGCATTTATAATTTATTCAAGCAAAATATATATATAGTCACGAGCCCCTTGTATAAAATTAAATTTAATTTTGATAGTGCAAAAACTCCATGCGTATGCACAGAGAGACCCAAATTTGCTATCAATTTTTTTATCAATAAAATTTATAGACAAACTGATAAAATTTTACTCCAATTTTTTTAAAAAAATTTCAGCTCAAAAATTGTGAATAATAATAAAAAAAATTCTTAAAATATTTTTCTTCTTGCTGAAAAAATTTTTGCATAATGAATCTACAAAAGAAAAAAAAAATCCTTTGAAAATAAATTGTGCCAGCATCTTCTTTTTTTTTTTTTTTTTTTTTTCTTTCTTCTCGTTTTAATTTGCCCATGTGAGTGTGAAATCATTTTATTGGACTTAAACCTCTTGTCATCTTCCTAAGATTGTGTACAAATGTCTCAATATTAAACTAACTCTATGCTTATTGTTATCATAATTATAGCAATTAGCATGATTATAGGAGATTTGTGTAGCATAATTATATCAATTATTATTTTTGTCTAAATTAGTTCATATTCTCATGTATAAATAGATGTAATATCTCTGTAAATAAGACACAGACAAATACACAATCATTTTCTTCATTACTTGTATTCTTTCTTCTAACATGATTAAAAATTTTAATTTTTATTTTAAATTTTTAATCATGTTAGAAGAAAGAATACAAGTAATGAAGGAAATGATTGTGTATTTGTCTGTGTCTTATTTACAGATATATTACATCTATTTATACATGAGAATATGAGCTAATTTAGATAAGAATAATAATTGCTGTAATTATGCTATACAAATCTCTTATAATCATGCTAATTGCTGTAATTATGCTAACACTTATGAAGGTAATTCAATATATGTTAGGATTTTTTTTTTTAATCGAGTGGAGTCAATTGACCCATTCACCAGCGCATAGATCTGCCATTGTCCACATGTGAGATTCACAAATCACAAACCTGATGAAAAGAGAGGAAGTATATAAATGGGAAGGGAATTTTAAATATTTTGTATAAATTAAATTAACATATCATATTATATAAGATATTTGCAAATGAGTTAATAATTATAATAAATTTGTCAATTAGGAGTAATCTAATTGGTCTTCTTTCATCCTTAAAATGTAGGAAGTAGAGAGATTTTGAATTCGAGTCTTACCAACTACCTATTTAATATAATTTACCTTTATGGTGAGAAGAGAGATGATGACCTCTCGTTATGTAACTCATCAATTATTACTTGGTCTATTGTGCCTCCATTGAATCTAAAAAATTAGCATCAAATTGAGATTAAAACTAAGTTCAAAGAAAGCTCATATCATGTTATCTTATCTGTTCTTATGAAATATTAGCTAGATACGTCATAATATCATTTCTTTACTCCTCTTAAAAAAAAATCATTTCTTCATCATAAGGAAGAGCAGAATCTTTCAATACTTCTTGATGATTTAACATTCTATATATTATAACTAATTAATTGAATTAACAAAACGTATATAAAGTTTGCATGCAACATATTAACTAATAAAAAAATCAATTATAGTCGAGTACTAGCTAGATATCAAGTATATATACGAATTATCATTGATTAAACATTTAGGAAATAAAAGAAACTATATATATATATATATATATACACACACACACACAATATCAATTTGGTATTCCCTTATATTGAACATTAAAGCATGCATGCAATCTCCAATTAACTGAAGGGATTATAAGAGACTGCAATACAGATTCTACAACTAAAATGTGCGGGCATCAAAAAGCAAAAGCAAGTGATGAAATTCAAATTGTAACCAGCCGTCCATTGCCCTAAAAATTTATTAACAACATGTCGTACGTGCGAGAGAATCAGCAAATGTTATTATTAGAAGGGGAAGTCATAACACTCTGTAATGGTGTTTCTCCAGAAATTAAGCAAATATGGTAAGATATGGCACATTTTTATATCTTTAGCTTTGAAAAGGAATATTAAGTTCCGATCACTTGTATTTGTTAATGTGCACGCACGTTACAATTAGAGTGGTTAATCAAAGTTATAAAAAAAAAAGAAAACGTTTATTAGGACAACATTAACCCTCCAGTATGGTACAAGTAAGAAACCCTAGCCGACTAGAGGTGGAATTAAAAGTTGGCCCTTCTTTGCTTTAGCTTCCAATAAGTATCAGAGGAGACTACAGAAATGTGGATTAATTCCAGGGTGTTGAAAGATTCCCCACCAAAGAAATATTCATTGGTGATCGGGCTAAAACTAATTCTTGAAAAAAATAAAAATAAAAAGAAAGAAAAGGAGAAAGAAAGAAATTAAGAAAAGAAACAATCATGCTATGGATCGAAAGAAATTAAAGAAAATTTATAGCAGCATTGAAAGAAAAGAAAAGAAAATATATTATATATATTAATTAGCAATAATGTGCCGACAAGGGAACTTTGGCACTATGGCTTATAATGCAATCACTTTAGAAGCTTCACTGATTGGCATCCAGCAAAGCGCATTTTCGATCATCACCTTATTTCAAATCATTCATTTTTCCTTTAATTTTCTTCCCTCCATAACTCATCTTTACTTAATTAGCTCAGGATCGATCTTGTGTGTGCGTTTGCTTTTATTCATTGATTTTTCATGTTGGTATATAATAATTGACCAAAGGGCAAAAAAAAATTTTCATAGATGGAAGATAAAGCAATAGAGCATTGCTTCAGTATCTTATTAGCCTATCTATGTATAGGTCATGGACATCCCCTAGGCTTCAAATGAATCAAGGACTAAATAAATATCCTTAATCTACTATTTAATTATATATTGTGATTCTTTTTCTGCTAAACATTTTAAAATAAGAACTTGCACGTACTTCATTCTTCAGGTGTGTTTGGATGTCATATGAAAATGAGACAAATTTAGAATTCCTATATGTAGGTACAGATAGCTAAATGAATCTATTTTCTGCCAATTACAATGCAAGATTTTCCTTTTATCCCCTTCTGATTGGTCTTAATTAGCAGATATATATATATATATATATATATATATATATATATATATCAGTACATACTGAAATGATTACATTTGCAAGAATCACCCAATAAAGAGCTATATATAGACTACTAGTTTCATACGTTTAGCAATATTAAATTAGAAGAAATTAAAAAAAAAAAAAAAACCCTAAACTGATCTATAGTTCAAAAGAGAGCAGCAGAGTTGCATACCTTATGTCCTATTACAACACTCCTTGGCAGTACTGCAGAATCAGAAAAACCAGAGCTGGCTGAAGTTTCTCCATTGATAAGCTGATGAGTATATAATTAAACTTATATATATATATATAAGACAAAGAGAGAAGAGAAATTGATGTTGATGAGGTGAAAGGGAAAGCAATATACATAAATGGAGAAAGTGATATTGGCGCGGCTCAATCTGAGATCGTCTTTTACAATTTTCAATATGTAAATCCGTCTTCGGATTGAACCTCACCAACATCGCTTTCTTAATAAATTGCTTCCCTATCATCCAGCACACCAAGATTCTCTTCTGTGAGAAAAAGCTGAACGATTAATTAATAATTAAAAAGATATATGGAAACCACCATGGGTGGTACCTAGCAGAAACATATATACCAGAGGAGCAGCGTGTGTGTGTGGACAGATCTTAGAAATTTTGAACTGGGTTTGGGTTTTAAAAAAGATCTGGGAGCTGAGCTGAGTTAGGCTCTCGTTGGTACCACACGCACTTTCTTATTAGTTACCAACCAAAAGGAAAAAAGTGTACTTGAATAAAGAAAGCTAGATACGGACCCAAGTTGCATAATATCAAAGGACAATAATATGATCATTTTTTGTATATCTCTTGGTAGGGAAAAGGATGGTTGCTTAGTGGAGTTGGAGGTGGAGGTAGTGGTCTTGTTGGTGGTTACAGTGAAGTATGGGGATCTCCAAATCATTATTTCTATTCCATGAACTCAGTCTATTAGGATCAAAGACTTTTACAGGCAATCATATGCCCTACATACATTTGTCCAATCTTGTACAAGACTGGTCCAGAATATTGAAAGAAAATAACATCAGATAGACATCAAATACTTTACTAGCAATATAGCTCAATTATATAAATGTCACAAGCCATAGTAGAGGAAAAGCTAAAAAAAACAATTAAGAGCAGATAAACAAAAGATTGACAATAATCTAATGACAAACTGAATTAGGGTTTCAGAGATATATACTAAAGAAGATGATAGAATCATGGAGCAAGTCAGGTTCAAACCTTGACAGCCCTTTTCCCTTTAAAAATTTATAAAATATCAAAAAAAAAAAAAAAGAGACACTGAACCATAATCATTCTTGTTAATTGGATGATAGAACGGCCAATCTTACAGGGGTTATGAAGGAGAAACTATGGAGGGTGAGATGGTAATAGTATAAGGAACTCTCTGTGAGGAGAGAGAGAGAGAGAGAGAGAGAGAGAGAGAGAGGGATGCGAATGAAGGGTGAGAAGTGAGGAGGCAGGAAGGGTGGAGAGGCAGAGAATGTATACTGGTAGGTTTTGCCTCGGGATGGGAAGGTGAAGAAGGTGAGTGGAATGATGTCAAGGGGAGCAACTTACTTTTAGGGTTTGTCATGCTTAGTTTGTACTCAATAAAATCAAAGCGCATGCACCTGAAATATTCCTCCACCAAAAAACCCAAACAACTCCTTGTGATTGTACTGCTTTCTCTCTTTCTATAATAATTATTTTAACATCTAACTTTTTTTTTATTTATATCATGCATGCTTCCATTGATTAAATTTATTAACCTTATAGAGCTAGCTATGCTAAAATAGAATGAGATAGTTGGCTTATATGTAACCCTCCTTTAGTATTGGAATTAATATTTTGAGAAGAATTATAAGTATGTTAAATTGTTTTCATATCATAGAGATATCACCCAAAGAAAAGATAGGTATATTAATAAGAGGGCTAGCTATAGTTTTCTTTCTTTCTTTCCATAAAAGAGTAGGATTCCAATAGTCTAGAAGTGGTACTTGGTCATGAACAAAATAAGAAGCTACCCATTAAGAATCCATCTGTAGAAATTAAAAGCAGTCAAAGCCAAAGCCAGATTTGTGCAACTCTCTGTGAGAGAGAGAGAGAGAGAGAGAGGAACCTTGGAAACAGGAGTGCAGAATGTCAGCAAAGGGATTGTCTAGAAAGAAGGTTCTTTTTTTTTTGGGAAGGGTACGTACAAAAGTTGATTCATCTTTCTTTCCACACACACACATACTGACACATACACAGTCTCACACGCACGTATCACGAACACTTAGCATTTAGCAAAGGAAATAGGCAAAATGGGCAACACCACAAAGCGGAGACACCGGCGCTAAAGGAGCCCTGCCTTGGGCCTGCACCAGGGGACACTCTTCTTGGGTTTTGCTTTTTCTTTTTATTTTAAGAGTGGGTCACCCTCTTATTCTTCTTCTTCTCCTTTCTCTTTGAAGATTTTTGGGAAGTGTAAAAGACCCTTTAAGCCCTATTTCTTTGTTGCCCTGCCTTGTCTCTCCCACATACTACTCATGATTTGGGGCGATAAGTTCGCGTGCCACTAACCCAAACTGATTCCCCCACGCCTTCAACCATTCACTTTTTTTTTTCTTTCCTCTGATCACCAGATCCTAGGACTTGCTCTCTCATTTTAATTTGCTTCTCTCTTTTAGACCAGGAGTCATTAATGAGGTCAAAAGCTACCACCATAACTTTGGCTTTGGCTTTTATAATGTGTGATGAAAATGATGTTTTTGAGTATATAAGTTGAAAGCCCCATATGGGAAGAAACATGTGTTATTGCACATAAAAAGAGAAGTGTATTTGATGTATTCTTAGCTTGATGAACAGTTGAAGCAACAAATGAAAGTTGATCAATTCCATGGTCAAATTGATAGTCTTTAGACTCTTGATAAAAGGGGTGGACAAAGAAACACCCATGTTCTACTCCTACTGAGATTTCTGGAAGCTTTAATGGGCATGTTGGCCTTTTTTTAATCATGAAAGCAAACATACTTTCTAAAAAACTTAACAATCCATTTCTATTCTAGAGAATATTTTTGTGATCACTTTAAAGTTCCATTCTTTCTTTCCAACTACTTTAAATCCGCTGTCCTTGTCTACGGTATGTGTTCTTGAATTCATTGATATCTAAATTAATTCTCTTATCTCAATTTTTTTTTTTAAAAAAAAGAGTTTATTTTACTGCTATTAGAGAAATACAATGGTTGTATTATAAAATTTCTCGTACTATTGGGGCATTTAAATGACTCCTTTGACTACCAGCTGGATTTAAATCTGCCATGAAAAAGCACCATTTCAGGCTTTGAGTCGGTTGGTTGGTGCATGATCCCCCCCTCCCCCCCAATTGCACGATTTTAGCATGAAATAGGAATCAAATGTGCAAGAATATTGACGTAAACTTTAAGCTATTTACAAAATGGTTGATGGGCTTCAATCATGCATGGCAATTAGGCCAAAATCACTTGTCAGCTTGTGGAGACAAGAAAGACACCTTCCTCTCCACAAGCTCGAGTTGTACACCTCTCTCTCTCTCTCTCTCTCTCTCTCTCTCTCTCTCTCTCTCTCTTTCTTTACTATTATACTTCGTACATGAGACTTCTCTGTCCACAAATGTAGGCAGGCTCTTCTCCTAGAACCTCCCAAAATATTTTCAAGGCAGTGTACGAGTGGATAGAAAGAAGTTTACTTTTCAAAAGATATTGAGCCAGAAATGAGCCATAAGCTCATCCTTCTTTTTTCACCTTAAGCGGTGACATAATCTAATCTGAACCATCCCACTGCAGAGGCACAACCTACCCAACTGGAAATTTTTACGTAATTGTGTGTAGGATCAAGATACACAATGAACATGTCTCATATCCCAGTCAGAATTTGTAGCACACTGAGTATGACAGTGACCCAGGCTTATGGGCCCTAGAAGTTCTAATAGCCCTCACATTTGAAACACAAGAAGGTTGTGTCTTTGTTTGCAAGGAACAAATACATACATCTTCCCAGTGAAGGAAAATGAGTTCTTGTAAGTTTATTAGATGCACCGGGAACATTAAAAAAGAGTGCTCATCTCTCATAGAAAAGTGAGCCCTTCCTACAATATAGAGAATGAGTCCCATATAATTGTGAGAGATGATGCATGTGCACCCGGGGTGCACCTAATAATTTTTTCATAATTAATTGCTGGAAGTTGCTTAGCAGAGCAATATATGAAGTTCAAAATTGTTGATTGATCTCCTATTTTGCAATATTAGTCAACTAAGCATAATGCATCATGATTCAAAATCTAATTAAGACGACACTGTAGCACACTAGTGCTGACATTTATATACATGGAGGGGCTGGGATCAATCAGGGGTTCGGTTCTCTTCATAGACCAAAAAGAACCATCAAGGTTTTTGGTTTACGAAAAGTTGAGGACAAAAGACAAGGACCCAAGAAAGAGCTCAGATGAAATTAAAACGTTCTGAAAGCGTCAATTCTTTTTCCATAGCTGAATGAATCTTTTTTTTTTTTGAGATCAGATTAAGCAAAATAAATAAATATGTTCAACTCTAATCCACCACTTTCCTGTCATAATTATATTGAAGGGCCAAACAGACCTTGTTCTTCTGATAAATTTGAAAAGCAGTCAGCCAGCCTCCTACAAAGAAAAATTATCTGCCCCAGACGATCAACCTCATTTCTTAATTAAGTCTACTATGTTAAAATTAAAATTTCAGCTGATGAAGGAGTCAATAATGAAGCCATTTGGGCAATTTACCTCCAGCATGCAGCTATTAGCAGCAGCTCTTCCATTTATTTCCCTTTGAGTTTACAGTAGGCATACAAACAGGATCCGAAGAAACCAAGGGACTTGCCAATAAAGTTCAACTGCAAACATAGCAATAGTCAAGTTTAGATTATGTAATGCATTAAGATTGACATATAAACAGCACAAACTAATTAAAAAAAAATAACAGGAGATTATGCTCACCAGATCAAATAGAATCCCACTAAATAGTAGCCAGCCAAGTCCAATGGTAAAAAGATCCTATAACAGCACATTTAGGATAAATAAATCATGAAGTGGGAAAAGCTGTATATCTAGGGCAAAACAGGCAAATATTTGCATAGGCAGATTTTTGTAGGCCAAGCAACATAAACTGCTAGCGATCATACAGGGTTGTAAGCAAAAACCAAGATGGGTTTGTGGCTACATCCTACTGGCCCATTAATGGCAATAAAATCAATACAAATATAATTTTCTTTCTGGCATTTTGACAAACATGTTGATCAAATAGTCAAATTATATGTTAATTGGAAATATTTGTGGTATTGCAAATACAGCTTGACTTGGGCTTCATCAGCATGTTTTACAATATCACAAGGGTGAAGAAACGTATTTCTGACCTTCATATTACCCCAGATTGTCTGTGTGAGGGCCTGAATTCAGTGTTGTATTAAAAATAATACAAAATAATTTATCAAGAAAGCCATGATACAGGATAGAAGCATCACAACCTGCAAACCATATCAATGTGGCAATTTAGATTAGATCTGTCAAATTTATTACAGATTTCCGTGGTATTCATATACATTGCTTTGAATTTGGTAGATGGTAGTACTAGATGCCAATATTTTAGCAACGATTATTCTGAGCAGGACTCATCAGGCAGAGAAAATATTGATTAAGATTTTTGTTGATTATTAAGTAGTAGCATTGAAGTTATTTGGAGAAACTACAAGCATTTGACAAGTTTTGATTGATATTCAAGAAGAAAGGACTTCAAGTACAATCAGTTAACGCAGTCTTGTGTCCATTGTGTGTATTAAACCCTGAACCCAAGCCGAAAGGAACAGAGGAAGGAGAAGGAGGAGACCACTGAATTCTAGCTTCTCCATCTCACTGTTCAATATGTACAACTCTTCAATGGCCGCTGCTACACTTAACAAAAAAAAGAACAAGCAGTTAACTTCACAACATCTGAGCGCAGAAAATTTTGATTTTGAAGTGCAGATGCACCAAGAAGAAGAATCTCAAATATTGTCCACAAGGGTTTCTAATTGTTTTTATTTTTCGGTAAATTCCACGATTGATTTAATCCAGGCCGGAAAACAATAACTATTATTTGGTACTGAGCTTTTGATTTAATCCACAACGATTGATTCAGTAAGTCAAAAAATTTTGTTTTAAAAGAAATTATGTACAATAATAAATTATTTACTAAAAAAATATAATAATGTATGTAAATTTTTAATATATAACACTAATTAAGTAGACAAAAAAAATAATTAGATAAAATATAAATTTTCACAATAATTTTAAATTTATAATTGTTCTTAATGAATTTTTCATTTTTTTTTTAAATTTATACAATCACTTCCAGTGCTATTAAATACATATAAATATGTATGTAATCAAAGATTATTTAATAATTGATATCCATTCAATTCAGCTGTCTGCCGAATTTTTGCTATCTTTATTGTAAAAAATATTCTTTCAAACACTTACAATTGCAACAGGTAATATCAAAAGCCAAATTTACAAGTAAACCGATGGATTCACAATTTTTCTCACCACGTTAACAAGAGTAGTGCAGACGTGGTTCAATAATTTAGAAATGCCCGGTGTGAAGTCTTCCCCAAACCTGGCTAGGATGTTCATGGGAGGATTCGCAACCAGTGTGCCCATTCAGAGAACAACCAATTATCTGGAGATGGTGAAGTAAAAGGAGCTAGAGTCCCTTCAAGAGTACCTGGCAAGGCTAAACGAGGAGGCTTTGCAAATACCTAATCTAGATGAGGCACGGATTGTTGAGAAAAATGCAAAAAGGAACCACTTCCGGAGAGTTATTCGATACCTAATCTAGAAATTATTGCCCATGACCTTGGAAGACCTCATGTTGTGGGTAGAAAAGTACATTTTCAAAGGCGACACATTGGCTATGAGCATACCTTTCAGGGAAGAAAAAGGAAGAGAGCCAAAACAAGATAAATGAGAAAAAAGGTGACACAAACAAAAACAAGAGATGATCCAAATTTTGGTTAATTAGGGCGTTAAAGGTGTAAGCATGAGCAATGGATGGAGACAGTGGTTGTTTTTCAGCATTAAAGAAATTATCTTTTGCAAGCCATGCAGAATCTAGTTGAATGGAGGCATAATTTGTATTAACTCTCTAGCTTACCAGAGATTGCACCGTCGACTAAGGAATCCAACACCATGCATTGTGGCTAACACCTCTCATGCACACGCATGGTTTTTACGTGAAAGGCTTTCTAAAGCCATAAAGCTCTCTCTAAAATTTCTGCTGCCTACATATAATTGTACTAAGACATTTTATATTCTTACGTAAATTGCATGTCGGTTATGACCACCAAGGGTCATTATGCTCAATTGCATGAAAAGGTGAGGGGAAGCAGTTTTGCTCGCCATGCTTTTGCCTTCCAAGAACTGCCATACTGACATCTAAAACGAGGCTTCTTTGTTCCAAGGCTCATGGGCCTAGGTGTGACCTGACATGAATGGACCTAGCCCAATTTCCTTCATTTGTGATTAGTCACGGTCCTAGTTGAGTTAAAATCTATTTTGAAATTAGCTGAATATTTGGATGCGACTAATAATTAATAGATATATAAATAATAGAATCATAATATTTAGTAAATTTTTAAAATAAGGAAAAATTTTTATTTAAATTTGATTTAATATAGATAAAAACATAAAATTTATAGTGAGATCCACGTATTAAATACGTGATAATTAAATACATGATCAAAGGTTATTAAATTAATTTTGTGTTTTCTTTTGCAGGTAACCAGTTGCAAGCATGAGTTCCATCTTCAATGCATTCTTGAATGCTCTATTTATTTATCATGAATTTTGGAATTTAGCTTCTGTTCATATCTCCAAATCCAAATCAAATAAAAATTAAACTAGAACTGAAATAGAAATTGTTGTCAAATCGAATTCAAAAGTCAAAACATAATTGAAATGGTAGAAAACCAGCTTATCATTTTAGGTCAAATTGGATTAAACTACCTAATTTTCCTTTAAAGTTTGTAGCCAATTCTCTCGCACCAAAGCCAAGTATTGATAACTATATAAAAGAAATTTCATTAGGCAGCATCATTCCATTCATGTGGAGAAAAGTCTAGGAGAAAAAAAATTTATATTGGTTTTTTCTAGACAAGCCGTATGAATATATCCTTAAGCATGTTTCTCATAGACCTTGCAAGTCTTATTTGTAGAAAAATGACCGAACTTAACGCTACTCTAAAAGTTAACACAAAGGGAATAAGTTTATTAAAGTATTATATTTAACTCATATATCTTCTTTTAAATTAATGTGGGACAACATACCTCCTCAGGCTCAAATATAAATATTTAAAGGTAAAGTTACAGGTAAACATATTTATGAGTGGTTCAATATCAAAGTAAGATAATCTCTAATGCTATTTAGAGAAAATAGACCAGGCCTATCTTTAATAGTTCAATTTTTCTACATGGTATTAGAGCCTTGGTTGCAGAGGAGGGTGAAGGGTGTATGAAATAAAATCTTACATTACTTAAATATCTGAAACTAATACCAGAGTTATATATCCTTTGATAACTCCTAACTTACAACTTAACTTTTAGGGTAGAGCTAATAATTTTATTTAAAATACATAGATAAAAACAATTAAAAAAAATATTCCATTAATGTTTTAAAATAATTTTAAATGTTATTAATTAAATAATTATCGTATTTCGCATATTCAATATAAGTATTGCCTAAAATTTAAAGTAAAATGAAATAATTATTATGTTAAACTTTAAATTCATAAAATAAAAAAAAAGTTTAAAATAAATTAATGATAGAAAAGCATTTTTTAGATGGATAATGAAAATATTTTATATAGTGTATTGAATGAAAGAGAAATTCCATAGACCACTACCTCTACAATATATAGAATAAAAATAAAAATGAAGAAATTATAAGCTAATCCTTTTATTAAATTTATCAATATTAATGAATCAAATTAAATATTTTAAGAATGGAAGAAGTTAGTCCTCAACATTTTATTTCATTAATTATATATCCAGTTCTTTTGTTAACTTTAATAATTAATTTAACGCCTATTAGCATAATAAATCTAAACATTTATAATTATTGTTAATTTTATTTAAATTTTTTAATTTTAAATAATTAAATTAAACATATTAAAATTAAAAAAAATTATCCAATTCTAAAATTAAAATTTAAAGATTTTTTAATTTTGCTAAATGGAACGCTAGTGCAATGACATAATAATTTTAAATTTTTTTAATCCACTTCTTCACTAAAAACCAAATGGGCAAATAAACCCTAAAAATTGGATTCCCTAAGTACTGATGCACGTAAGCCAAAGCAGATGCAACATGGCAGAGGCGTCCTCGCTTCGAACTATGCTTTGTCAAGGCTTCTATTGGGCATTAAGCCGAACATGTTTCTATGGCTGAGAGTGCCCATTATAGACAATTCAGATAAAAACTCATTATTTCCTTGCCCACTATAACTACGCCTCTTCACTCCTACATAAATTAAAAAAAAAAAAAAAAACAACGGTTGCTAATCGATGTAATAATCAATTCAATTGGTCATAATAAAACTGATTACAAATAGTAATCAATAACCAAATTAATTATAAATAATAATTGATAATAAAATCTATTATTAAATTAATTAAATTTTAAAAAAATAAAACTTTTATTAAAAAACTATTAGTTGGTAATAACAATTGATTTGGTAACAAAAATTGATTATAAAAATTTTAATGTCTTTAATTTTATAATTTTACAACTATTTTATAAATTATTTGCTATTTGCAACTAATTTATCATTGGGAAAATTGGTTGCTAATTTAAAAATATTATAAAAAAAAATTAAATTTTCAAATAATAAATAAAAATTTTAAATAAATAAAATTTTCAAAAAATACTAAAATAATAAATTATTAATGAAAAATTAGTACTAAAAAATTAATATAAAAATATTATAAAAAATTACTAATAATAATTATTATAAAAAATATTAACAAAAAATTAAATATAAAAAGATATTTATAAGATAAATTACTATATATATATATATATATATATATATATATATACTAAAAAAAAATTACTAAAACTTTAATACTACAAATAATTTGCTAATGTCAAAGAAAAATAAATTAAATAAAAAAATGATGAAGAAAATAGATGATAAAGAAAACAATGATAAAAAACATAGTTAGAAATAAAAAGATGATAAATAAAATATATGAGAATAAAAAAGATAAAAGAAAATGAGAAGAAAGAGAAGAAAGAAAGAGAGAAAAGAGAGGGAAAGAAAATGAATAGTAATTTATGTGAGTGAATTAGCAATCGATTTTAGCAACCGATTATTGATTGCTAATTCCTTTTAAAAATTAGGCGAGGATTTTTTGGTAAAAAAATTATGCAATTGGTTGTAAAATCGGTTACTCATAGCAAACTATTTTAATTAGTTATAAAAATCGATTGTAAATAAAAAAAAATAAGCACAAATTTTTTGAGAAAAAATTGATTTCAAATATTAGTTGTTGTTAGTAATCGATTTGCAAATTGATTGTTAATCAAAATAATAAAAAAGAAAAATTAAGTAGGAAATTTTTTTTTTTTTAGGGAATCGATTGCTAATAACAACCGATTTTAATTAGTTTTAAAAATTGTAAATAAAAAAAAGAAAATAAATAATTATGCAAAAAATTTTTAAAGAGAAAAATCGATTACAAAATTGACTATTACTATTAACAACTAATTTATAAATTAGTTACAATAAAAAAAAACCAAAAAATTGAGCTGAAATTTTTTGGGAAATTAAAAATTTAGTAATCGATTTGTAATTGGTTACAAATAGTAATCGATGATGAATCAATAGTAAATAATAATCAATTTTAACAACTGATTGCAAATCGTTGCTAACTTTAAAGCCAATTAAAATAATTATTTTAGTTTAACAACTGATTTCCTAAATTGATTATTCTTAGTAATTAATTTTAAATTATTAGCAATATATTTTAACAACGGATTTCTTAATCAGTTGCTAATTGCAACCAACTTTAAAATCGATTATTAATCATTTATTTAAAGTTTTTCTAATATCAAATAGCAACTGATTTAATAATTAATTATAAATAATAATTTAAATCATAAATATCAATGTAGTATTTTAAATAATAATAATAATTAAAAGAGAAATAAAAAATTTAAATAATAATTAATATAAAAGAAAATATTTATTATTAATTATGAGATCACAAATTAATTATTAATTTTCTTTAAATTAATCACCATTAATGACATTTTATTATTATTATTATTATTATTATTATTATTATTATTATTATTATTATTATGAAGGGTAGCATGTGGCAAATAATATTTTTACATAAATGAATTTATAAAAAACATAAAATAAATCATTTTTAAATATTATATTTAATCATAAAAGGTCTTAATTTTTTAAAAATCAAAATTTAAAGAAAATAATAATTTAAATCATAAATATTAAAGTAGTATTGTAAATAATAATGATAATTAAAAGAGAAATAAATGAATTAAAAAATAATTAGTATTTATAAAATAATAGAAATAATATTTAAATATTACATTTAATTACAAAATGTCTTAATTTTTAAAAATTAAATTAAAAAAATTATTAATGATGGCAACGGGTTGGGTTTTTATGAGTACGTGATCCGACCGAACCCTAATAAGACGAGTTTAGGTAGTATATAATCGAGTTTGAGACAGGTTCGGGTTTGAAATTTAATATCTATGACGGGTTTGGGTTTTATATATTGAGTGTCCGTTACTCGAACCCCTTTATATAAATAGTTAATTAAATATAAAATATTTATTTTTTATAATAATATTTATAAATTTTTATATATTTTATTTTATATAAAATAAAATTGCAATATTTTATGAAATTATTAAATTTTTAAAATATAAATTATTAATAAAAATAATTTTTTATATAAATTATTAATTAAATATATAAAATTAAACGAGTTTGGGTATTTTTTGGGTAATAACAATCAGGTTTGGAATGGATTCGGGTAGTTGAAAATAAATTTTAATCGAGTTTAGAATGGATTCGGGTTTTGAGAATATTAATCGGATTCGAGTTCAGATATGATGATTTTCGCGGATACCCTACCCATTGCCATCCCTAAAAATAATAATTTAAATAATAAATATTAAGATAGTATTATAAATAATAATAATAATTAAAAGAGAAATAAAAAATTAAATAATAATTAATATAAACGAGAATATTTATGAAAGGTGACACGTGGCTAACTTTTCAAAAAAAGTGTCATTTATCATTTTCCTAAGAATATTTCTTTACTTTATATGTATACTAACATAATGCCCATGCTATGCGTAGGTAATTTATAATTTTTATTTTTTAATTACATTTTACATAAGATAAATTATTACTATTAAATTAATTTTAAATTAAAATTTCTCATTTATTTAATTTAATTTAAATAAATTTTTACTTATTATAATAATAAATTTTTAATGAAATTATGATATAATTAATTAAAATATTTATTTAATTCTTTTTATACATATATTAATAGTAGTTTTAATGATTATTTCATTTAAAATATAATAAAAATATTTTATTCAAAAAATAATTTAAATTTTATGAAATTTTTATATTTTACCTCATAATTAATGTAAATTAATATTTAATTTTTTTAAATTACAGAAAATATATTAAATTAATGAGAAGATAATATAATTTTAAAAATATATAAATATAATATTTTTTGTTATTAATATAACAAAAAAATTAAATTACTAATAGCGAATTGAATTATTTAATTTTAACAATAATGAAAATATATAATATTATTAATTAAAAATGACATTCTATAATATTATTTTTTAAAAATACTATATCTAAGTATAAATTCTTTTTTATTAATCTCATATATTTTTTATAAAATAATTCTTTGACAAAATGATCATTACTTTATATAAATTTTTAATATAAAATAAATATATTTTATAAAAATTAAAATTTCAAAATATTATTATTTTCTAATAATGTAATAAATATTAAAAATAAATATTATTTTTCAAAAAAATAGATTTTATAATTTTAATACTGTAACTTTAATTGTTTTTAATTATCTTTATTTGTAGTCAAAATTTCGATGCAATCATATTTACAATTTATCATAGAAATATTTAAGAGATAATTTATCTATTTCTATATAAAAATACAGTTAAAAGATAATTTATCCATAAAAATATAAATATTTAATTAAAATTTAAAAATAATTTTATTGAAAACTAATGATAATAAAATAAGGATAATTAAAATATTAATTATCGCTGCATTCGATATATAATTATAAAGAAATAAAATATTCAAAAGATTAAAAAATATTAAATAAGAAATTTATAAAAATTAATAATTAAATATATTTAATTAAATATATTTAAATAAATAAATTTTGAGAATGATATCTAATAACTTTTGAAGGAAATAATAAAAAAATTGTGCAAATAAAAAAAAATTTAAAAGCATTTAGATGAAATTAAAATATTTTGTGAAAAAATGAATATTTAATGTGTATTAAATGTCTTATATGACATATTATATATAAAAAATTAATTTATAATTAAATATTATTTAATTGAAAAAGGGTAACAAACATTTAAATTCAGTTTAATAATAGTAAAATGTTTTATATTTACTTGACCATTTCAATTAAACGGTTATAAGTTGGCCATAATAATAATAATAATAATAATAATAATAATAATAATAATAATAATAATAATAGATGCTAATTAATCTTAGAAAAGTGAAATAAAAAGAATATAAAATTATTAACGTAAAACATAATACATACTAATTATTAATAAGTCAAATTTTTATATTTTATTTTTATAATATTTTATGTAGAATACACTTTTTGTCTTTTAAAATTTTTAATAAAAATTTCATAATAAAGGTAATAAAAAATATAATAATGTAATAAAAATATTTATTAAAAATATAAAATAATTTAAAGTTGATTAAATTATATGATAGTTGATTAAGAGATCACAAATTAATAGTCAATTTTCTTTAAACTAATAGCTATTAATGACCTTTTATTATTATTATTATTATTATTATTATTATTATTATTATTATTATTATTATAAACCACCACCACTACTACTATTATTATTATTATTGAGGGTAACATGCAGCAAATAATGTTTTTATATAAATGAATTCATAAAAAAATAATATAAATAAATTTTAAATTGTCACGACCCGATCTCATGGACCAGATTGGCACTGAGACTTGAGCTGGCATAAAGCCCCCGAGGCTCGTAGTAAGCCTTACTATTCTCAAATCCATATCCGATGTCCAAAACTGAGGCCCAACATGTAAATAAAATAAAATAAAATATTTTTATTCGGGTCAATCCAATCCGATAACCATAAAAAAATGAAGTCAGGGGAGCTCCGCTCAACCCTGATACCATCATTTACAAATTGTTTAAATATCATACAAATCTTTATTTATTAATATCAAGGATTTAAATTAACACAATTCCTAACAGGGTCCATACTATTGCTAATACATGTAAAGTTCTATATTTTAAATTTGGAAAATAATAAAACAATTAAATAACTGATGTTAAACCTACAAGAAAAAAAGCAGGTTACTCTAAAAAAGAACTCATCCTATAGCCTGAAAAATAGGGTGAACAGGAGTGAGCGTTCGACTCATAGAGTATATTTATTTCACATATAATTTCTATTATTATCTAATTCTAATGTATCCTTAAAAATGAAAATGCATCATTTTCATACAAGTTAAACAAATCATATTAAGTCACATCAAGAATAATCTAGAGCACTCATGTACCCGTGTCAAGTCCATACTCACGCATACATATATGGGGAGCTGATCCCCCTATATAGCTCTCTTAATCCAAGACCTGCCAGCGAGATCAACTCGAGCCGGACTTTCGCTTAATAACTCATATGCGGGGGTCAGCAAGATTAACTCAAAGCCGTACCTATCCTGACTTATCCATAATAACGATCGGGTCCTAATGAGTCAAGCTCTAGCCGCGTCTACCCGTCCTACCCATATTCATATACTCCACATACACACTAACTCACACACACAGCTCCAGATTATCAAAACACAGCAACCAAAGTAATATTATCAAGTATAAATGCAAAGCAAGGCATGCCTAATATTTAACTACATAAATATAAGTATAAGTGATGTATGAGTGTGCCAGAAATATAATAATATTGAAACTATAAATAAAATAAATATCTACTCACTGTACATCGAGGACTATTGTGGCTGCTGGGTAGAGGAAAATGACGGACCTCAATCACCTAAATAATTATATTATAAATTTATTAGTACTAATTCAAAATAAAACTCTAAAGGGACAATAGACGGCTTAATTCATACTGAAAATTCAATAGAATTTTCCCTGTACCTAGGACCTACTCAATCTGCAAAATTGCTCAAATAACACTTCTAAACTCAATCCACATCTCATCAATATCATATGACCCCTCCTGGGCCCTCTAAACGAGACAATTCAATTATAAGGCTTAAAACTAATATTTTTCAAGAATTATCCAAACTAACTTTAAAAATTTTATAAACTTGCCCCACGGTCCTCAATAATATTATAAGGCCATTACAAAAGAAATCATAATTTTTTGATCATCCACAAAAATTTTATGAATTTTATTCTAAACCCAGTATGAGGCAAAAATTGAGTAACATAGAGTTCGGGTTTACCTATGCCAAATCTGACACCTGGAACGTATCCAGAATATCTGAAAATGTTAGGATTGACTATAATATCGACCACGTTCTGTGACAGGTTTCCAGACAGTTGGATCTGGCTAAAATTGCGATCCAGGCGCCAATGAGCTATAAGTAGTATGCCTTAAAGCATATCATTTAGTATGTATCTAATACATATTTTATTAATAAAAGGCAATTTCACTTTTCCATTTACATAATGTATTTATGTGTAATAGGAAAGGTCCATTGATATTTTGTTAGAAATTCTATTCTTAAGTTGTTAACAATATGAGTGATAGTATTTCTAAAATAAAGTATCATAAATTAGTTCACAATCGAGGATACTTCACACATGACATGACTTATCTAGAAAAATTGTAATCATGTTTGTTCCCAAGTTATTTATATGAGATGTAAATAAGTTGAACTAGTGAGTCTCATGCCATATAACAAACATAATAAGCACTTATGCATGATAAGTAGGCCGAACCAGTGACACTTATGACAATCACGTGGAGTTTACTCTTGTCAATGCATTGTTATAAATCATATATGTGCATATAATCTTTAGATCTAAGATACCACAGTTATCTTGTATATAGGTGGTTTGAGTTTGATACTGCTTTCATACTTGTACTGTGTATGGGCATATGGACATGTGTTGGCTCCTACCAATTATATATGGAGATAGGTGTTGATCAAGATGGAATCTGTTACCCTAAGTAAATAGGGATAAAATCCTATGTTCATTTAATTGTTCTTGATGTTTCAAGTTTCTGGCCAGGACAGACAGATTTAATCAAAAAAGAGTTTCTGATAAGAAAATCTTTTTAATCAAGAACTGGAATTAAAAAAGAACATAATATTCATAGCAAATGGAGTTTGACATAAATCATGACTCCAGCTCGAATTGGGATTTTGTAACAGAGAGATTCTAGTGTATGGTAACATATGATTATAGGTTTATTTAAGGTATTCCTTGTTACTGATTGGGTGGCCATGGGATGCTATGCTAGGTGTCAACCATGATCTATGAGATGCCTAAAATGATTTAGAGAAATCATTTATGGTAAGAAAGAGTTTTGATGATATTAAGAGTTGATATCATATCTCATTGTCAATTAGTAATGAGCCTAGTGAGTCACACACATACACAAGTAATCACCAAGTTAAATGTGATTTAATTGATTAATTAAAGAGTTTAATTGATTAATTAAATAGGTTTGGTTTGCAATAAGATTGCAAAGTCCCTAGCATGGCTTAAAACTAAATCTAGGTTATTAGATGTATAGTACAAGTTAAATTTATATTTAAAGTGTTTAAATATTAATTTAATTATGAGAAATTAATTAATAGAGATTAATTAATTAATTTATATTTGATATAAATTGATTAGAAGAGGAGAAATAATTATTTTGAGTTGAGAACTCAAAATTAAGACACAAGGATAATTTAGTCATTTCACAGGGTGACATGTGGCACCATGATATGGTGACACATGGCACCATATAAGTTGGCCATTTGTCTTCCTATCATGCAAGGTGATCAAAGTCAAGATTAAATATAGTTTTGACACTTGGCTTAATGTGATTAGGTCAATTAAAATTAAGATGTAATTAGGTGATGAAATGTGGCAAGGGTTTTAAGTGATGACCTAATTATAAAAGGGAAAAGAAAGAAAAATAAAAGCCACTCTTCTTATTTTCTCTCAAGTGTGTCGCCACCTCTATGCTCTTCTCCTCTCTTCATATTCTCTCATCAATTCAAAGAGAATGATCCAAGTTTCTTTGAATTAAAATCACTAGAAATTATTTCTAGTATCCTATACACATCTACAACCTCTCTAAAGGCAAATTCCTAATTTCTAATTGGTTGGCAAGGCTTGAGAAGCTAGGTTAGGGGCTGCCCATTGGTGATCTTAGTATGGACAAGCTAGAGGGATAACATTTGGGGTCCTAGGTACTCCACAAAGATACCAATCACATCTACAGTGTATCAAAAGGTTAGTGCACATATTATTGTATCAATGTAGGGTTCTAATGAATTAATTTGTTAATTCTAAAATCTTAAATGAAAAATGTAGATCCTAATAAATATTAAAAGTGTTTTAATATGTAATTGAATATTGAAATTAATTAGATACATAATGAATCTTGCATGATGCATGAGACTCTAGAAGAAAATTTTTGAATTCAATGTTCTAATCTAATAATTTTCATGCTTCCACTCCTTCAATTGGTATCAGAGCCACTAGATTTGCCATTTAGATTGTTTAATATGATACTTAATTGTGTGATTTAATCAATTTGGATTGATTGATTACTGTTTGTTTTAACCATATGTGGCGGCATGGTTTTAAACACCTCAATGGTGTGCATGGTTTGGCACCTTAATGGTGCGCATGGCTTGGGTTAGTTTTGGGCTTCATGATGCAATTGTTGTATGACCTAAGGCCCATTATTAGGCCCATACTTAACTAAATTGTTTAATTAAGAATTTTAATCACACAATTAAATTTTGATTTAATTTTTTGAATGAGATTCAAATCTGAATTTTTAAATTTATTTTGAATGAGATTCAAATCTGAATTTTTAAATTTGTTTGAATGAGATTCAAATCTAAATTTTTTAGTTGAATATGAGATATTCAATTTAATTTCTTAGCATGTATATTTTATTTAGTTGTTAAATTTTAATATGCATGATGGATGATCATGGACAATAAAAGACCAATATGATTGGATTTATTTCTTTTATTTTTCTTTGGGTTGTAAATTAATTAATTTATTTTGGAGGCATGTATTATAAAGGTTGTAATATTTTTGTATTGTAATTTCATTTATTAGAGGACTTTAAAGTCCATGTTATTGTAAATTCACCTTGGTATGCCAAGGATTACAATGTAATTGGATTGCAAGAAGATCAAGAAGGTCAAGAGCATTAGTGAGACAAATGGGAGGAATTCAAGATCAAGTATTAATTATGTACTCCTTCAGTAACTCTTGTAATATGAATGAATGAAATAAACCCAGGAATGCCCTGATTCAATTCTTGGTGGCTCAGAATTAAATCCCTTAAAAAGTCTATGATCATACCATATTTATTGTTTATCAATGTATGCATGAGATGTATGGGAATGTATGTAAGTATATGATATATGCATGCAAATTGTATAATGTGCAAAGTGAACCCATAATAGTAATTAAGCCAACCACTAAATCTTCCAAACAAATGGTTAAGTTGGAAATGGTATAATTAAAGTAATTATATCATGGGTCCTCCATTGACGTAATTATTTTAAGAAATTTTAAATACTTGCATATGATGCAATTAATTTAAGAGATTTTCTTAAGAATAATTATTTAAGCATGAGATGTTATAAATATATAAATGGTTTGGTGGCCAATAATGAATGTGCCTGAGGATATTAAAATTATTTGCATATTTACTGGCTCAATGGGATCAACTTAACTAATGCAAGTTAAGTCAATAATGGATGTGCTTGAGATTTTGAGCATTAGGGGCTAGGTAAATGATTAAAACTCACATGAGATGTGATGGACAAGGAGTTGCTCACTTACAGTTTATTGTAATTCCAATAATGAATGTGCCTGAGGATGATCAATAAGACTATAAGAATTTAATCACCCACTAGAAATCTATCCAACTAGGATTTATGTTTCCTACTTTGGAAGTGTAGGATTTGCTAAGTTAGTAGGAGGATCAATTTGATTAAAAGATCATAATTATTTTGGTTAATTACATGATATATTTACTAATTAATCTAGTTATTTTCTGTAGTTATTCTTCTGATAATAATGAGCACACAACAACCACCACCATCCAATATCCTTGTGAGCATACTTGATCACAATAGGTTGACAGGACCTAATCTTTTTGATTGGCTTAGAAATTTGAAACTTGTCCTGAACCTTAAACATATAGGGTATGTTCTAGACTCAAATGTTTCTGGTCCCTTACCTCCAGAGGCCACTCAAGAGGAATATGATACTTTGGACAAGTGAAAGGAGCATGATATGAGAGTCAAGTATTACATGCTTGCTTCTATGATTAATGAGTTACAGAAGCAGCATGAGAATATACAAAGTGCAAGTGAGATCCTCCTTCACCTACAAGAGTTGTATGGTGAGCATAGCAAGAATGCCAAGTATGAGATATCTAGACAACTATTTCGAATGAGGATGTCTAAGGGACAGAATGTTGGGGATCATGTCCACAAGATAATTCGGCTTATTGAGTAGCTAGAACATCTTGACTTTAGACATGGATTGCCAACTACAGACGGATTTGATCCTTTAGTCCCTTCCTGAGTCATTTGGGAATTTTGTGACAAATTTTCATTTGACCAAGCAGGAATACACCCTGGCTGGTTTAATTAACATGCTTTTTGTTATCCAAAAGAATATGCCAGGCAATAAAGGAAAAGAGATAGATTTGATTGCTTCTTCTTCTGCTGGAAAGTCCAACAAGAAGAAGGGCAGTAAGAAAAAGAAACCTCAAGTTCCAGGACCTTCTAACAAGATAGCCAAACAGAAAGGGAAGACCAAAGCTAATAGAGGCAAAGGAAAGTGTTTCCACTGCCAGAATGATGGGCACTGGAATAGGAACCACCCAGAGTAGCAGCTTGCATACTTGAGATGTTAGACTACGAATTGGCGATGGCTCAACTGTTGAAGCTTTAACCATAGGATCTAAATCTTTTTACATATGTGGACATGTTTTGTGTTTGAATAATATTTTGTATGTGCCTGATGCTTTTAAGAACATCATTTCTATATCTAGTTTGACTAGAAATGGCTATGAATGTTAATTCACAGATGATGTTTGCAATATTTATTTTGAAAATAAATATGTTAGCTCGGGTTATATGCATGATGATCTTTATTATTTGGATAATAATGATAAACACAAATTGAATGCAAGGATTTAAATGAATGCAATGCCATGATGAAAATCAACTCAAGTTCAAAATATATTTGGCACTTACGATTAGGTCATGTTGTAGAAGATAGGATTGCAAAACTAGAGAAAATGGGGATTTTATCCTCATTGGGTTCTGAACCTACTCCAACTTGTGAATCCTGCCTTTATGGCAAAATGACTAGATCACCCTTTGCTGGACAAGGATTAAGAGCTGAAAATATTTTGGAGCTAATACATAATGATGTTTGTGGTCAATTTAAAGAAATGGCTAGAGGTGATTTTCATTACTTTATTACCTTTACTGATGATAAATCAAGGTTTGGGTATTTGTATTTGATGAAATACAAACATGAATCATTTGAAAAGTTCAAAGAATTTAAATCTGAAGTAGAAAATCAAACAGGAAAAAGTATTAAAACTCTTCGATCAGATCGGGGAGGTGACTAAATTTCATGAATACTTGAAAGAGCATGGTATTATTTCCCAGCTGACTCCTCTAGGAACGCCACAGCTGAATGGTGTATCTGAAAGGAGAAATCGTACCCTATTAGATACGGTACGAAGTATGATGAGCTATACTGATATGCCAATCTCCTTTTGGGGATTTGCATTAGAATCAGCTTTACATATTCTGAATAGGATTCCACCAAAATCAGTATCTTCCACACCTTATGAGATATGGCATGGAAGAAAACCAAGTCTTAAGCATGTTAAGATTTGGGGTTGTCCAGCTTATATCAAAAAGTTAAACACTGATAAATTGGAAACTAGATAAGAAAAGGGTCGATTTGTTGGATATCCAAAAGAAAGTTTTGGATATTAATTTTATTTGCCTACATCACAAAAGGTTGTGGTGAGCAAAGATGCCATCTTTCTTGAATAACAGTTTATTCAAGAAGGAGTCAAAGGAAGGCAAATAGAGTTAGAATTGGAGAATTCTGACCAACCAAAAGATCAGATGGATAAAGATCCATCTAGTTAACCTACACCTATTGATGAAACATCTACAGTAATTCCTCGCAGATCAACCAGGATATCTCACCCACTAGTGAGATATGGTTTTCTTCATGAAGATGAACAAGAGTTGTTTATTCATGAAGAAGTAAATTATGGAGATGATCCACTTACCTATGAAGAAGCTATATCAGATATAGACTCTTCAAAATGGATTGAAGCTATGAAATCTGAAATTGATTCCATGTATAAGAATCAAGTTTGGGATCTTATTGACCCACCTGAAGGTATTGTACCTTGTCGCAAGGTAATTTGCGATCGCCTGGACGAGGGTCTTCACTGAAGTGGGAAAAGTGAGGAGTCACCACTTTAATTTTGAGGGAAATTAAAGAAAGCCATTTGTGGAGGTAAGTTAAAAAGCAACCACTTCGAAAACAGAGATTCTAGGTTCGGGGTCCGTATACGGGTGGGGAAGGTGTTAGGCACCTCACCTTGTCCCTCAATGAAGGTAAATAGATTTAATGTTATGCTCTTTATAGGTTAAAAAGATAATTAGAGGGTTGGGATAGTGATGATGTTAATCCTTTGTGCGACATAAAGGAATATTTGATATTTCACTTATTTTGGATTGCCCAAAAACACGGGTTCACGAGATGGTCCTTTAGTAAATAGGTATGGAGTAAAGTTATCTTGTGTATTGGAGTTGTGTTATTTTAATTTGGGTTTTGTTAAGAGAGCTCAGATAAAAAGTTTCTACCGATCTCTAGGTATATTTTTAGAGTTTTAAGTGTGAGATTTCAGATAAGAACTCTCCTCCGAACTCCGCGTTCATTATTAAGATTTTAGCAAAAATTGGGTAAGAACTCTCTCCTGATCTCTTAAAATATCTTGCTTAAAATTTTAAGTGAAGGGTCTCGGAGAAGAACTCTCCTCCTATCTCCGTGTTTTATTTAAATGAGAATGAGAATCGGGTTTAAAGTTTTGAGTGAAGGATCTCGGATAAGAGCCCTCATCCGATCTCCATGTTTTATTTAAATTTGAATGAGAATCAGGTAAGAACTCTCCCCCGATCTCTTAAAATATTCGGTTTAAAGTTTTAGGTTAAGGATTTCAGATAAGAACTCTCCTCCGATCTCCGTGTTTTGTTTAAATGAGAATCGGGTAAGAACTCTCCCCCGATCTCTTATAATATTTGGTTTAAAGTTCTTTTAGTGGAGGATCTCGGATAAGAACTCTCCTCCGATCTCCGTGTTTTATTTAAATGAGAATCAGGTAAGAACTCTCCCCCGATCTCTTAAAATATTCGGTTTAAAGTTTTAGGTGAAGGGTCTCGGATAAGAACTCTCCTCTGATCTCCGTGTTTTGTTTAAATGAGAATCAGGTAAGAACTCTCCCCCGATCTCTTAGAGTGTTTGTTAGGGTCGCATGTCGTATGGACCTTGAACTAAGGATTCTGGCACCTGAAAGCGCCAGAAACCTACGCAAAGCTTCGCTTAACCCACTGATGCCTTATAATTAGAGGGTGGATACAAGACCGAACTTTTCGCTGATCTCCTATGTAATCACCTCTTCAGAGCTCTTTGATTGGCGATATCCAATCTCTTTTGGTTAATAATTCGGGACTTGATTTCATCTCGACTTCCGTTCTATTATGTTATCTTCTGGGCTTGTTTCGTAGCCTAACCCCACAACTTATTTCTCTGATCTACTATTCAGCCTTTTGTTATTTTTATTGGTTTGTAAACTTTCACATTAAGATACTTCTACCAATATTTTTTTTAATTACCTATGGGTTGTCCACAACCAGAACATCTATTTTCGAAAGAAATGAAAACTAAGAAGAGATAAATAGAGTTTACGAATGAATAGAAGAAGACTCGGGAAATAACTATGGACCTGAAAAATCTACATTGGGATTTTAGTGTGACTGAACATAATAAAATTTTCAAGAACAAGAACAGATAAAATAAAACACGAGCATTCGGCAAATTGACAGTCTAGACGCTTACCTATGGGAGGTTGAGGCTATTGAATTAGCTCTGAAACCACAAATGTTATAGAGTTAAAAGCTGACGGTCGAAGGACTAACACTTACTTTGAAGTAACGAGAACTAGGTCGGAATGCAGTTGAGTCGAAGCGACGGTAACTGGGTTAGAATGAAGTCAAGCTTGGAGAATAATATGTTTGGGCGATGAAGACGAAACTGAACAAAAAAAAAATGGTCTCGCAGAGTAATGAACCGACACTGAAAATGAAGAATTTCAGGGTCCAAAACTCCTTCAATGAAGATACTTAAGAAAACTGGTTTCTGAAGTTTCTCGATTCTATGAAAGCTTAGAATCGCAAAGTAGCAAGACTGAATCAAATTTCAGAGCCTTTCCACTATAATCACCACTTTTTTTGTCCGTCCCTTCTACAGTATTGCATGCAGGTATTTATAGAGAACGGGTGCTCCTTATGAAGGGTCAGGATCTCATCATGGGAGACAGAGGGTTTAGATTCAAAAGGACACAATCCGACGTCTGAGAATTAAAGAGAATCAAAATGGAGGGTTGAGATTTCATTCAGAACATTCGTCCTTTCTTCTCTTAATCCAACGACTCAGGGTCTTGCCTTGCAAGATGGATCCGAGGGCTGGGAATGAAAAGCGCCAATCCTGTCGTCTACTTTTTGATCCAAAGGCTCTGGGTTTGTCCTTACAAGTATGATCAATGGTGGAGATCAAGGTATACAAAGCTGCCATAATTGTTTTAGCATCTGTCAGCTAGGTAGGCGTTTCTGCAACTGAAGCATGTGGTGAAGATTTGATCTGCCTACAATGATTTAACTAACTCGACTCTGATTATGAAGATAGTAGATTGGAAGTTATTTTAATCCATCCATGCTTTCTGATCTCTATTTCTTCTGATCTCCCTATTATGACCCTCTTCTTTTCCAATCCCTCTAGTATCAGGTCCCTTCTCATTCCCTGATCTCTCCCATTCTAGATCTTTCTTCCTTATCTACTTGCCTTGGTCAACGCCATTAATTCTTCTATTACCGATGCATCTACTTTGATTTCTACATGCAATAAATGCTCAAGCCCTATATATATACACCAACGAGAAATCCCCTCCACACTTCACTTTTCCTCCTTCAGTTTCTCCATTTCTATAATTCTAGTTTTTTCAGTAATATTTCTGATTATGGTGATTGCTTTTGATCTTTTTCCGTCTGTTTTCTTTGCCCATCGCCTGAAAATTTATGACCCCGGAGATCGGAGAACCATGAGGACAACATCTAATGACAGTGAGGGAACCGAACTAATTTACTGATCAAGATCGAAAGTGACGATTGTGCCGATCTCGAATCGGTCTACCGATATAATCAGTGAATCAATCTCGGGCAAGAGGACTGCTAATTTCAATCTTAATGTCAGTGACCGCCTCTTGAAGTTCATTTGGCTCCTTACCATATCGGGCGTCCCGACTGCAGCTCGGTTCTGGTCGATGACATCAACGATGACTCCGCTCACCATAATGAGAGTCATAGTCACCCTATCTGAGCTGTACATCTATCCGATACTTGTGGCTGATTTTCTGATCAAACACATCTTTTGATTTAGCCACAAGACTAGGCTTTGACATAGGCCCTTACTGTAGTATTAATCCTTAGAGATCACCCAAATGATGTAATATGATCTTTAAAGATCCCCTTAATGATGTAATCTGATCTCTTGAGATCGCCCAAATGATGTAATCCGACATTTTGGAAATGAAATGAAATTTTATTTGAAGGTTATTATTTAATTATTGCATTAGTTATTTTCCGATCTCTACTGTGCATATCCGATCTGATCTCTAACTAAATCGTCATTAGTCGATCCGTTTCTTTGAAAGTTTGCCCAATCTGATAACCCTAGCTAACCATTCTCATTTGTTCGATTTTATTATTGTGTTTCTGGAACCTTCCTGTGATGTGTCAGGAAAGCAAGCCGATTCCGCTAACCGATGCGCCGCTTGGGACTTTGTGAGCATTAAATGCTCACATGGGTATAAATAGGGGGAGAGTCAATCAGTTGCTCCCTTATGTCATTTTTAGAACTTTGCTAGCAATCTCAGCATTCTCTCGTTTCTTCAAGTATTTCCGGCACCGATCACATTCCGGTAAGGATTTTGATTCTTTTCTTAGTTAAACTTCTTTTTTTTTTCTTGAAAATGAATGGCGCCGAGGGTCAGAGGGCTGCGAGCCCGCCTTCTATCCATGTTTCGTGGACCTCGAAAGAGGGCGATGTAATTAGAGTAGGTGGTCAAACCAGCATGGCCCTCATTCCGGTTACTGGTTCAGCTGCCAGTCTGAGGTGAGGGGCATCTTCTAGAAGAGAAAACTTGCCAGTGGTTGAGTTGCCTTTGATTTTGAGAGAAACTGATCTTCAATCTATAAGTCAGGAGTTCAATTTGCGGATCGACTCCTTTGAACTGATCAAATGCCACGGTGATCGTCGGGCCAATCACTTCTTCAATGAGAGCGATCTCATCATGGTGTATGAAGAGCAGCTGAAAGCCAGGCTCCATTTTCCTTTGCATGAATTTTATAAGGCCATCCTAAAATTCCACCACGTCTCGGTAGCTCAAGTGCATCTAAACTCCTGGTGGACTCTAATAGCTTTTCGGGGCCTCTGCCGAGCTAAGGGATTGGAACCCATGGCTAAAGTCTTTGCCGAACTATATAGGCTCGCCCAAAGGAAGGATGATATGTTCTGGTTCTTTCAGGCTAAGCCAAACTGCTCCCTCTTTACCAATCTCCCTTCTTTGTTGAAGAATTGGAAGAACCGGTTCTTTATTTTGAGGATCAAGATTCGGAACGGCTTTGAGGGTATCCCACGGAGTTAGCAACACCTGGTCACTCCGATCCCAAAGAAGATCGCCTTAAATAAGGATGAAGACGCTGTGGTGAAAGAGTTAAAATCTCAGGCGTCCACCCAGAAATTCTCTTGCTTAGACGCGGTGATGGCCGAATTGAAGTATTGGATGATACGACTGATCACTGACGAAGAATACGAGCTTCAGCTCTCTGACCTCAGCCCTGGTACTACCCATATCTCTGGTCTCTGAATCTTAGTGAACTCACTGACTTCTTCTTTGTGCAGGTATGGCAGGCAGCGATGCTTCCAAAGAGAGTCGCAAGCGAAAGAGGGAGGTCTCCAGAAAAGTGAGGGTGATGAAGGGGCCACCATTGCTGATGCTCAAACCCCTCGTCGTGAATTAATAGAGGTGCTGAGCTCTCCTCCCTGATCTCAGGAGCAACCGATCCCTGAGGCAAAGGTCGTCGCTCCTGCTCCATAGCAAATCGAGCTTCCGCCTCCCCCGCCTCCTCCGATCTCTTCCAATGTGGAAGGGTAATCTTCCGATCCTATGGTTAGGAGACTTTCCCAGGGTGCTCAACTTCTGATCTAATTGCTGGAAAGGAATCGCTCTACAAGGGAGAATCCCGGCCTGGCCAAAGTCATGGGAGCTTCCATCTGCTTCCAAGAAGATCAGAACTGGTTGGCAGAGGAGAGCATGGACGATATCTTAGCTCAAACAATGAGCTTATGCTTAGAGGCCATTGCAAATCATCACGTACTCAGAGAGAAAGCCCACGCCTTAAAGAAGGAGATCCTTAAGGTGGTCCAAGATGCCTCAGCTGCACAAGCTCAGCTCTCCTCTGCTAACGACTACATCGCCAGAATGGAAGATCGGATGAGGCATTATGAGGAGAGGATAGCGGAGATGGAGCGAGAACTTGAAGATTCCCGAGCTAGTCGGTCTATCGATCTCGCTCATTATGCTAAAGACCTTCGAGTGAAGGAGGAAGAACTCCGAGCCAAGGATGAGGAACTCCAAGCTAAGGAAGCGGAGAGCACCGCAAAGGAGGCCGGGGCTTATGTGAATGCCCATAATAACCTTCTGGCCGAGCTGAGGAAGCGGTATCCTGAAGAGGGCTTCTCCTAGATGAATGAGCTCGCCCTAGAGGCTGAAGATGAAAGCGACTAGGAGCGAAAGGGAGAGAGAGAGAATGAGAGAAATGATAATGTACTTAGAGAACAGGCTGGGGGAGACCCTCCAATCGAATGACTTGTAAATTTTATTTTGAAATGAATTGAAGTCCTTTTTCTGTTCAAATTCTTGATGAGATCAGAAAGCGTGTAAATTGTATGAGTGCTTAATTGTTTGAACGTATTGGACATCAAACCTGAAAGCCACCATTAACCTAAGTATAAGAGATTGGAAAATATTGTAAGCCTGAGACCGGGCTTAGCCATGACCAAACACCGGGTAAATCTTTAGAATATTGGAAAGACTTAATTTGAATTCTTAAGATCGGGATCGTCAGTAGATCGGAAAGAAACCTTTAACTTTATTTTAAGAAATATCTAGGACACACAAGTGAGGAACCCGATACTAGCATTAGCTAAATAACTTTCCACAATATTTGTAAAGAGAGATCGAAAGCTAGACTGAGTGAATCAGAGTCCTGTCATTGATTTGAACCCCTCTGATAAGAGATCAGAAAAGAATTAACTAAGTGTGGGATCAGTTTATTTCATGATCGATCAATCGATGTGTTCGGAAAAGTCATTTGTGATCGAAGGACGTCGGCTGGGAGTCAATTTTAAAGTCCCTTGACTTCGGTGACCAGCCAAAATATGGTGTTGACATACCTATAAGGAATAAATGGGTTTTTAAGAAGAAAATTGGTTCTAATAGAAAGGTAGAGACCTAAAAAGCAAGGCAAGTAGCTAAAGGGTTTCGCTAAAGGCAAGAAATCGACTATGAGGAGACTTTTTTGCCTGTTGTCATGCTTAAATCAATTAGGATTCTATTAGCAATAGCTGCATACTATGATTATGAGATTTGGCAGATGGATGTCAAACCAGCTTTTCTCAATGGATACATTGAAGAAAACATTTTCATGGAACAACCTAGGGGTTTTGAATTTCAAGATGGTTCAAAAGTGTGCAAGCTAAAGTGATCCATTTATGGGTTAAAACAAGCTTCAAGGAGTTGGAACATCCGTTTTCATGAAGCCATTAAGTCATTTGGTTTTATAAAAAATGTGGATGAATCATGTGTATATAAGAAGGTTAGTGATAGTACTATTATTTTCCTTGTCTTATATGTGGATGATATTTTGTTGATGGGTAATGACATTGGTATGTTGACAACTGTCAATGTATAGTTGTCAAATACATTCTCCATGAAAGACTTAAGGGAGGCAACCTATATTCTAGGGATTCGCATCTATAGAGATAGAGCAAAAAGAATAATTGGTTTATCCCAAAGTCTATACTTGGAAAAGGTTTTAAAGAGGTTTAACATGCTTGATTCCAAGAGAGGATTGTTACCAGTGAGACATGGTATCCGCCTTTCTAAAGAGATGTCTCCAAAGACACCTGAAGAAAGAGATAAAATGGCTAGGATGCTATATGCTTCGGCTATTAGAAGTTTGATGTATGTAATGATGTGTACTAGGTCGGATATCGCATATGCTGTCAGTTTGACTAGCAGGTTTCAATCCAATCCAGGTTTGGAACACTGGATAGCTGCCAAGAACATCCTTAAGTATTTGAGAAGAACTATGGATTTATTCTTGATTTATAAGGGTGGTGACTTGCAATTGGATGATTATACTGATTATGATTTCCAATCAGATAACGATGATAGAAAGTCTACCTCTGGGTTTGTGTTCATTTGTACTGGAGGTGCAGTCAGTTGGAAGAGTTCCAAACAGTGTACGACTGCTGATTCCACCACAGAGGCTGAGTATATTGCTGCATCAGATGCTGCAAAAGAGGCTATTTGGATATCAGGAACCCCGGTCTCACTAGAAATCCAAACACATAGAAAGGCGCTACCATATTATTAGAGAGATAGTTGGGCAAGGCGATGTAACCTTGCAAAAAATAGCATCAACTGAAAATCCTGCTGATCCATTCACTAAGGCTATGTCACAAGCTCAGTTAGACCGACATCTTGAGAAGATGAGTCTGAGATACTGTAATGAATGGCTCTAGTGCTAGTGGGAGATTATTAGTAGTATGCCCTAGAGCATATCATTTAGTATGTATCTAGTATATATTTTATTAATAAAAGACAATTTCACTTTTTCGTTTACATAATGTATTTATGTGTAATAGAAAAGGTCCATTGATATTTTGTTAGAAATTCTATTCTTCAGTTGTTAAGAATATGAGTGACAGTATTTCTAGCATAAAGTATTATAAATTGGTTCACAATCGAGGATACTTCACACAGGACATGACTTATCTAGAAAGATTGTAATCATGTTTGTTCCCAAGCTATTTGTATGAGATGTAAATAAGTTGGAATAGTGAGTCTCATGCCATATAACAAACATGATAAGCACTTATGCATGATAAGTAGGCCGAACCAGTGACACTTATGACAATCACATGGAATTTACTCTTGTCAATGCATTGTCATAAATCATATTAGTACATATAATCTTTAGACCTGAGATAGCACAGTTATCTTGTATATAGGTGGTTTGAGTTTGATACTTGTACTGTGTATGGGTATATGAGCATGTGTTGGCTCCTACCAGTTATATATGGAGATAGGTGTTGATTAAGATGGAATCTATTACCCTAAGTAAATAGGGATAAAATCCTATGTTTATTTAATTGTTCTTGATATTTCAAGTTCCTATCTGGGACAGACAAATTTAATCAGAAAAAAGTTTCTGATGAGAAAATCTTTTTAATCAAGAACTGGAATTGAAAGAGAACATAATATTCATAGCAAATGGAGTTTGACATAAATCATGACTCCAGCTCGAATTAGGATTTTGTAATAGAGAGATTCTAGTGCATGGTAACATATGATTATAGGTTCATTTAAGGTATTCCTTGTTACTGATTTGGTAGCCATGGCATGTTATGCTAGGTGTCAACCATGGTCTATGAGATACCTAAAATGATTTAGAGAAATCATTTATGGTAAGAAAGATTTCTGATGATATTAAGAGTTGATATCATATCTCATTGCCAATTAGTAATGAGCCTAGTAAGTCACACACATACACAAGTAATCACCAAGTTAAATATGATTTAATTGATTAATTAAATAGGTTTGGTTTGCAATAAGATTGCAAAGTCCCTAGCATGGCTTAAAACAAAATCTAGGTTATTGTATGTATAGTACAAGTTAAATTTATTTTTAAAGTGTTTAAATATGAATTTAATTATGAGAAATTAATTAATAGAGATTAATTAATTAATTAATTTATATTTGATGTAAATTGATTAGAAGAGGAGAAATAATTATTTTGGGTTGAGAACTCAAAATTAAGACATAAGGGTAATTTGGTCATTTCACAGGGTGACATGTGGCACTATGAGATAGTGATATATGGCACCATATAAGTTTGCCATTTGTCTTCCTATCATGCAAGGTGATCAAAGTCAAGATTAAATCTAGTTTTGGCACTTGGCTTAATGTGATTAGGTTAATTAAAATTAAGATGCAATCAGGTGATGATATGTGGCAAGGGTTTTAAGTGATGACCTAATTATAAAAGGGAAAAGAAAGAAAAATAAAAGCCACTCTTCTTATTTTCTCTCAAGTGTGCCGCCACCTCTATGCTTTTCTCCTTTCTTCATATTCTCTCATTAATTCAAAGAGCATGATCCCAGTTTCTTTGAATTAAAATCATTAGAAATTGTTTCTAGTGTCCTATACACATCTACAACCTCTCTAAAGGCAAATCCCTAATTTCTAATTGGTTGGTAAGGCTTGAGAAGCTAGTTTAGGGGTTGCCCATTGGTGATCTTGGTGTGGCCAAGCTAGAGGGAAAACATTTGGGGTCCTAGGTGCTTCACAAAGGTACCAATCACATTTACAGTGCATCAAAAGGTTAGTGCACATATTCTTGTATCAATCTAGGGTTCTAATGAATTAATTTGTTAATTCTAAAATCCTAAATGGCAAATGTAGATCCTAATACATATTAAAAGTGTTTTAATATGCAATTGAACATTGAAATCAATTAGGTACATAATGAATTTTGTATGATGCATGAGACCCTAGAAGAAAATTTTTGAATTCAATGTTCTAATCTAATAATTTTCATACTTTCGCTCCTTCATGAGCTACCATCGATCCGATCGTACCTAAATTACACCAAAAAATTGTTAATAATTATCATAAAACTATTTTTTGATTTTTGGAAATTGAAAAAGCTCAAAATTCTCACCAAGCGATCTGGACTGTTCGATAATCGCTTATTTCAAATGGTGTCCGATCGGAGTGGGGTCGGTCTCGTCTCGAAGATTTCATCACCTTGAGTCCATCAGTGGTCTCGGATTTCCAATCCGACGATCTGATCGGCCAAAAACTTGCTGGAAAGTTCACTGCCTAAATTTTCTCTGTCCTCTTTCTCTCTCTTCGACTCGCCAGAAAAGCTCCATTATCACTGGTGAAAGAGGTCCCGAAGGGACGCCTGAGCCACGTTGCCATCGCTTGCAGGTGTATCGGCACCAAAAACGACCGGAGAGCATCACTCTCTTTATCTCTCTCTCTCTCTCTCTCTTCTCTCTCCACAACTGCTGGTGCCTTTCTGCCACCTTCCATGGCTTCCAAGGGTCGGCTGGTGTGTCTAGGACGGCTAAGGAGCGTCGCCGGCACCATAGGTTGATCGGAGGAGAATAAATGGGGGAGAGGGGTGGGGCGACGAGAGGAAAATGACGAGGGGGGGGGGGTGTTTCTGTTTTGAAGTTTGTTTTTTTTTTTTTTACTTTTAATTACAAATAAGTCCCCCAACTTTTTGGAGGTTTACAATTAGGTCCAAAATTCTTTTATTATGATTAAATTTAATAAAACTTTAGTAATGAAATTAAATATACCCTAAAGAAACTTAATTATTTTTATTTTAATGTAATAAATTAACTTTAATTTATTTTGGATAAAGACAATATTAAAAATAACAACTTAAAATTATTGTAGTAATAATACATGTAAAAATAACATTCATAAAATAAATATCATTATTATGAAAATACTAATTTAGTACCTTAAATAAAATAGTATTATATTATAATTAAAATTTTAAAATATTTTCTATATATATATATATAATCGGGTTGTTATATAAATATTACATTTAATCATAAAAGATCTTAATTTTTTAAAAATTAAATTTTATAGAAAATAATAATTTAATCAATAATGTTTAGGTAGTATTATAAATTTCAATGATAATTAAAAGAAAAATAAAAAAATAAATAATAATTAGTATTTATAAAATAATATAAATAATTTTTAAATATTATATTTAATTACAAAATATCTTGATTTGTAAAAAATAAATTTTTAAGAAAATAATAATTTAAATTATAAAAGTTAAGGTAGTATTATAAATAATAATAATAATTAAAAAAATAAAAAATAAAAAATAGTTAGTATAAATGATAATATTTATGATTATTATGAGATCACAAATTAATGGTCAATTTTTTTAAACTAATAGCCATTAATGACATTTTATTATTATTATTATTATTATTATTATTATTATTATTATTATTATTATAAACTACTACTACTATTATTATTATTATTGAGGGTAACATCCAGCAAATAATGTTTTTATATAGATGAATTCATAAAAAAATAATATAAATAAATTTTAAATTGTCACGACCCGATCCCATGGACCGGACCGATACTAGGACTTGAGCCAGCATAAAATCCACGAGACTCGTAGTAAGCTTTACTATTCTCAAATCCATATTCGATGTCCAAAATTGAGATCCAACATGTAAATAAAATAAAATAAAATATTTTTATTCAGGTCAATCCAACCCGATAACCATCAAAAACTAAATTCAGGAGAGCTTCGCTCACCCTGATACCATCATTTTTAAATTGTTTAAATATCATGCAAATCTTTATTTATTAATCTCAATAATTTAAAGTTATATAATTCCTAACAGGGTTCATACTACTGCTAACACATGCAAAGTTCTAAATTTCAAATTTAGAAAATAATAAAACAATTAAATAACTGATGTTAAACCTACGAGAACGAAAGCAGGTTACTCTGAAAAAGAACTCATCTTGTAACCTGAAAAATAGGATGAACAGAAGTGAGCATTCGACTCATAGAGCAAGATATTTATTTCATATACAATTTTTATAATTATCTAATTCTAATGCATCCTTAAAAATGAAAATGCATCATTTTCATACAAGTTAAACAAATCATATTAAGTCACATCAAAGATATTCTGGAGCACTCATGCACCCGTGTCAAGTCCATACTCACGCACACATATATGGGGAGCTGATCCCCTTACCTAGCTCTCTTAATCCAAGACCTGCCAATGAGATCAACTCGAGCCGGACTTTCGCTTAATAATTCATATGCAGGGGCCAACGAGATCAACTCAAAGCCGTGCCTACCCTGACTTATCCATAATAAGGATTGGGTTCTAATGAGTCAAGCTCCAGCCGCGTCTACCGGTCCTACCCATATCCATATACTCCACATACATACTAACTCACATACATAGCTCCAGATTATCAAAACACAGCAACCAAAGTAATATCATCAAGTATAAATGCAAAGCAAGGAATGCCTAATATTTAACTACATAAATATAAGTATAAGTGATGCATGAGCATGCCAGAAAATATAATAATATTGAAATTATAAATAAAATAAATATCTACTCACTGTACATCGAGAACTATTGTGGCTGCTGGGTGGAGAAAAATAGCTGACCTTGATCACCTAAATAATTATATTATAAATTTATTAGTACTAATTCAAAATAAAACTCTAAAGCGACTACAGACGGCTTAATTCATGCTGAAAATCCGACAAAGTTTCCTATTTGCTAGTTTTACAACCACCGTAAGTGCACAGATTGCTAACAAGTAATAAAGTGATGAGTAAAGTATCGTTCCCACGAGGAACTTAATCAGTAAATACCAATCTACACAGTAATTTTGACTATTTGGGCTATCGAACAATGAAGGAATGGAAGTTGTCTATTTTAAACACTAAAACGATAAACTTAAAATGAAATAATCTATTTTGGAACAATTCCGAAATTAAGATTTCACACCTGAATCTTGCTATAAAGGTTATCTTATTTATTTACTGGTTTTGAGAATCATTTACCTTGATGGAAATCAGTCCTAAGGTATCTTAAGTCATCTCTCAAGATACCTAGTGTGTATTCTAATTAACTTAAACCCGACTTTCATGGCGATCAAATTAATTAATATCCTTTAAGGTCTTTGACTAATTTTGAAGTTTCATAGAGGTATCAGCCTATGTCTAGGTCAAAATTCCTAGGTTCAAGTTCTTGATTTTCTAATATTAATCTTCACCTTTCAGTCCTTCAATTAATATCTACAATCAATACTAAGTGGGTACCAGCACATAGCATGCATTAAGATCTCAAGAAATTAAATCAAGGAACAAATCTCAAATCCAATAAATAAAACTTAATGTTTATCCATAATAACGATTACAAGCATTACTCTCCCAATTCCAGAATATAAAAAACTACTCACTCATGAGTTCAGCAAACATCATGATAAAAAGATAAAGACGATGAAAAGAAATCATATAGAAGAAATAAAATAATAAGAATCCGTTTAAAGAGATGGAATGAAGGAACCGAAAAGAGTTTGCAGCTTTGATCTTGTGGAACTTCGGCTAGAAAACTCCCCTTGATACTGATATTCTTCTCCTCAAGACGGCTGGAGAGAGTGCAAGTCTCTCTAAAACTCCTAAAAGTGTTGTCAAAGGATCCTCTTCTCTTTTAGATGTTATAATAGCTGTTCTAGGGTTAGGTCATTTTGAGTCCCAAAAGCCTTAGGAGTCTGATTTGAATCTGTAAACAAAAGGGGGAATTCGGGTTTGAAAACTGGCTGCCGCAAGGTACATGGCCCATGTGTCGCTACATGACCTAGGGCCGTGTAACTTACTAGAGTGGAATTGCAGAGTCTTGCGTTGGCACAGAGACTTGCACGAGTCTGCGCTGGCTACACGAACCTGGTTACACTGGTTGTGTACTTTTGTTCTCAGAAAGTTCTTCAAGCTTGTGCCCGGTAGAGACTTACACGGGTCCCTGCAGATTACACGGGTCCAATTACATGACCCGTGTACTTTTGTTTCTCCATTGGTTCTCTGGCTTTCGTCTAGCAGAGACTTACATGGGTCTAGGGCTTGGCTTACACAGCCCATGTACTTTGTATCAGCAGAAATTCTGAGTCTTTTGACTTCTCTAAGCTTCCCTTTTGCACTCCTATACTCTGGGGCTTCACCCAAACACCTGAAATGATGCAGAAAACATGGAATTAAGGGCTTAATAATAGAAATTACAAAAACTAATGAAATCGACTACTATGTATGAGATTACTTATCTAAATGCTATGAGATAGTATACAATTGTGCTTAAAAAGCATCTATACAATTCAAGTGCATCAAATACTCCCAAACTTAAACTTTTGTTTATCCTCAAGCAAAACAAAATTCTGTTTTAAAATAATTTCAGGGGATACTTAGGAATATAACCAATAATTTAATAAGCACAAAATTGAACTCCTCCAACCTTCATACCAATTACCCTCTTTCAAGCCATAAGGGTTCTAATAGCTGCCTGTTCAGAACTTCACCTCTTTTTTGGTGCTTCAACTAATTATTCCTCTTTGCAAGGCCATTAATAAGTCATAAATAACCTGTTTTATTAGGGTAAACTTGAGAAAAATTTACTCCCCCTAAATTTGCCTCTTTTGTGAGTAATTATGATGAAGTAATTCAATTCCAACTCCATAGGCATATCTCAATTTTCTATCTCCACTAATATAGCATACACTTTTTAAAGGATCAAAAGGTCTTTAAAATGGTTGTAATGGGGCTAAAGGGATAATGACTTGGATGCCAATGAAAGGTTTATAGGGAATGCAAATATAAAGATAGCATGTATGCATAAAATATCAAGTATGCTAAGTTTATTCTACTGATTTTGTATGGAGAGGAAGGGCTTTTAGTTTTTATATTGCCAAGCATGCTTCCATGATTCTTGAAACTTCCTTTTTCTCTTCTTTTTTTTTTTTTATTTATTTAAGTCCCTTTTGTCTTCTCCCCCTAAACTCATTGCTTTTGTTGGGTTAGGAAGGCAAACTTTTCTTTGGTTTCAATTTCACATTTGCACTCTTTCTCAAGTTCTTCATCCTCTCTCCATTTTCTTTTTGCACTTTAATATACTTTTTACTTATGCATTTAGCTTCCTCAAAAGGGTAGGTATGTGTTTAGGCTAGGTGCTAGGTAAATAATATGGGTAAGCAAGGAAAATCTAAGGGATAAATATAGGCTTCAAGTTGGCTACAAGGGATATACATTTTAATTAGGGGTGGCTAAGGCTTGGGGTGGCTATAGCAAAGAATGCCTTAATCATTTCTTCATCAAGCATATGCTAGGATTTCGCCTTGATAGGTCCAAGAGATATGTTCTAGAGCTGCTGAAGCATTCTTAGGTTTGCTTGTATTTCAAAAAATTTTCTCCTAATTTCACAAGTTCAATGTGGCAGATTAATGGCTATG
The DNA here is from genome assembly GCF_030052815.1 of Hevea brasiliensis. Lineage (NCBI taxonomy): Eukaryota > Viridiplantae > Streptophyta > Magnoliopsida > Malpighiales > Euphorbiaceae > Hevea > Hevea brasiliensis. Next base: position 20,176,605 of record NC_079509.1, on the reverse strand, counting down.
AAGGGGTTTAACTAGTCTAGTTCTACTAAAGAGATTAGGTTTTTCACAGACAACATGTTAGAATCCCTTTTTGCCTATCCAGGTATGTTTATTCTTCTATCCCATGGAGTGTAATTATTAGCTTACTAGAAATTGGTTATAGTTCTAAGTTTCACAATTCAAAGTTCAAAATTTTAAAAAATTTTCAATATTTTTCTAGTTTCTGGAATTTTGATTCACAAGAATATTATAGCTGAATTTAAACAATGTAATAATATATATGTAATGATATGCACTGCACTTGTACCCCCCCAAAACTCAAACCGGACATTGTCCTCAATGTTAACATAATATGCAAAATTAGAGAAAAAGCACACAAATTATAAGAAAGCATATTATTTATTAAGCACTAAAAAGCTTGGGCATAAAGCAAATAAAAGAGACCTATGATTGCAATCTAGGACTAAGGTATTCAAGATTTTACAATAAAGAACCTATCCTATAATCCTAGGTCTAAAAGGTCTCTGATGGTGATGATGGTGATGCTGGCTCCTCTTTATCGACCCTCTCCATTAGCATGTCTAACTTGTTGTGGGATTCCTGGAGGCTGTCCTCGATTGCTCTCATCTTATTGTTGATTGTGGTCTCCATGCACTGTAGGTATGTGAGTACCGGGTCTGTAGGTGGTGGTGTGTATGGAGGCACTCGAATGGGGGACTCTTGAAACATGGGCTCTTGAGTTTCTGCCTGTGGCTGCGAAGTATCACCAGGTCCTTCTTGTGCTTCTTCTCTCCTAGGGATGACATTTCCTTTGGCATCCAGCAGGTAGCAGGTGTTGCCCACCTTCTTACATATCCCCATGGATATGCAAATGGTTTGATCTATTCTTGATGTTCTAGTGACAGAGCGCAACCTGTGATGTCCTGGAATGAATCCGAAGTGGAGCGCGATGGTTGTGACAAGGCCACCAAGCACGATGTGCCCTGTAGGCTGATGACAGAGGCGGCAGAGGTGGTTGCACAAAAAGAAGTCGATGCTGCAGCACTGCTCGGTGACCATACACCACAAGAAGAATAACTCGTTTGCGTTTATCACGCCAAGGCTGTCACCATGGCCCATGATGGTGTGGGTTATGAACCGATGCATGTAGCATAGGGCTGGACTTGTGATGCTCGTAGATTTGGACTTGCTGGAGTTATACGGCTCCATGTTCGGGGCAATGGAACTCCAGAAGTTGATGTTGTTATAGAACATGCGGTTCCTAGAGATCTCTTGGTGGCTGGTGCTGTCAAAGCCGAAGATGGCGTTGAACTCATCTATGTTCATTACCCGATCGACACCCAGGAGGCAAAATTCAATTCTGCCTCTGTCTTCCCTATCGGTAGGCCATAAGGTGGCCTTAAAACTGCCCAAAAACTCCAATGTGGTGTCCCGGTATGCTGGGAACTAGAGTTGGGCAAACCTTGTCCACCCGATGCTATCGAGTAGCCTGTTGATCTTAGTCTACAGCCCGATTTTCTCCAACAGTGCAAAATCTATGTATTCTGTGAAGCTTATTTTTCGAGTGTAAAGCCGGGTGCACATTGCCTTGTGGGTATCATCACAGAATCCCCAAGGAACGGAGATTTCTGGTTGGGGAGCAGCTTGTGGTTGGTGTCACTGTGGAGGATGGGCTGGTTGAGAGGGTTAAGGAGAGGCTACCCTTATTCTTGGGTGTTGGGGTGTCGGCTAAGAGGGAGAAGGTGAGGATTCCCCTTCGTGCCTTGAGGAAGAGACCATTCTTCACACAGATCTCTTTATAGGAGCCATTGATGAGTTTTTAGGAAGGAGAAGAGTAGGGTTTAGTGAAGGGAGAAGAGATTTGAGGGGTTTTTATAGACTAGGAGGGGAGGAGATGAAGGGTTTTGCCTTTATGAACTGGTTTAATGCGAGGGGTACATTTAAAGAGCCATTAGGACTCTTCGTTTCTTGCGTTTCACACCCCAGGAGTCGTGTCTACAACATGATGTCGTGTATCACTACACGGGTCCTGACATGTAGGGCCGTGTAAATTTCTACTCAAAAATTTCAAATTCTATCGTAGTACATGTCCCGTGTAATGAAGCTCTGGGACCTACGTAACTTACTAACTCTCGAGTTGCTTTGCTGGACGTGTTACACTGCCCGTGTCAAGTACAAAGAGGACCCGTGTAACTTTCTGTCTTCAAGCTATTCTGCTAGCAACATTACAAGAAATTTATGAACTTTCAGAAAGTTACACGGGGCGTGTGAAACCAGTACACGACCCGTGTACTTTCTGATTTTCCAAATTTTTTTCCCGAATGAAATTTTTATTATCACAACACATGAAATGGATGCAAAGATTAGCAATATAACTACTTTCCCAGTTTTGTTCTATCTTCTCTTTTGTGGTTCTGACTTGGTGATTCCTCTCCTCCCTTGTTCTCCACTCTCATTATTTTTTTCTTTTTCCATAAGGTCCTACAAAATGAAATACTAATGAGTATGAAATAAAAATCAATATGAAAAAGGAAAAGAAGAAAAGTTCATAAAAATTTTGGGTTACCTCCCAAAAAGCACTTGTTTATAGTTTTTAGCTAGACTTTGCTTGTTTATGGTCTGTCAGTAGGATGGTCGAGTGTGTAATTGACTCCCATTTCTATGGGTTCTCCCTGAAAGTAAGGTTTCAGCCTCTAGCCATTGACCTTAAATGCTCCTGAGGTTTCGCTCCATACTTCTACTGCTCCATGTGGAAAGACTTGAGTGGCCTTAAAAGGTCCAGACCATCTTGATTTCAGCTTCCCTGGAAAGAGTTTCAATCTAGAGTTGAATAACAGGACAAGATCTCTGTGACACCCCTTACCCGTGTACAGTATACCCGAGTAAGTAATGCCACACGGTGTACTGGCACCCTCTAATATACCTTACTTAATTTGTGTCATGCTTTTGAAGTTAATTTATGAAATATGATTTATTTTAACTATTTATCAAAAGTATTATTCATTTGAGGTTCCGAAGATTTTAAGGAAAATCCGGCGGAGTACCGGCTAAAAATGGAGAAAACAGTTCTTCGGAACCTGTTAAAAACACTTCCAATATACAATTTCATTCATTCTCAACTCCAATATCATCAATAAAACTCAATATCAATATCTCAATAATTTGTCAATTTCAGGTCTCAACAACCTTTTCATTTCTCAAAACATCCCTTTCTCAGGGTTCTCATATATAAACAACCATTAAATACTCAAATTAATACCATACATGACCATAAATCTTTATTATTTACATGAACCTCAAAATACATTACATAAATCCCAAATACATATGAGAAAATAAAAAGTTAATTACAAAATGACAAAATGACATCTAGTGTCCTACCAATGCACTGCAGGTGACGAGGTGACACGGACACTGAGCAGAACTGCCGGATGGACTCACCCAGTCTGAGGTCTACTGGACTCACGATCAGGATCTCCAGTACCTACGCGTGGCAAAAGCAACGCGCTAAGCAATAATGCTTAGTGGTGCAATAATAAAATAAAAGAAAATAGCAAGAAAATAAATGTGTAGAGAATGTGTATGCTTTCTTTGTTTGGTATTGATATATTCATTGTTTCATTAGCGTTGTTCACTTTTATTCATTTGGTTGCCCCAAGTAACCTACACTAGACGACTGGACTGGATAACGGGTAAACTGGCACTGGGTACCTAGTACCTCGGGCCGTCACACCATCGGTCACATATGCATCTCCCGGTGTGCATGAGCGGCTAACAAATGTAAATAATATCGAGCACAAGGCCAAGTCTCAATGCAAAGTCGAATGGCTAAAAGCCATGAAATCACAGAATGGCATTTTTGCCATGTGCAGTACTGCTAACTGAATCCTATTGGCATGCCAAACTATCCAAACCAATCTTGTTAGGTATACTAGGGCATTTGAAACTCTTAAATTTGTCAATTTGTGAATTTCAACTTTTTTGGTGTCACTATTCATCATTGGTCAACAAAAATGTTGACTTTTGGAATAAAAATGTGTACATTGCCTTTGGCACTCCCAACATACCACATTTGGTGTTTAAAACTTGTTGGCATTAAGTGTTAATACCATTTCAAAGTGTAACCCACACAAGCAGAAAATTTCAGTTTTGGTGAGTCAACTTTACTGTTCCATTGGACACTGTTACTGTTGGAATTTGAAGAAATGTAAAACATGAAAGTTGTTCCTTATTTTGTCTAGTTGAATTTCCTTTTTTGAATCACTCCATTTGGAGTTTTTTAGCTCCAGATATGGCTCAAAAACCCAAGCTGTCCGAACATGCATTCTACAGAAATTTACCATATCTACAGTGCATGAACAGTAACTTGAATCACTTGGTTGAATGGGTTCTGGCCATAATTTGGGGTAGGTTCCTTCATGAAAGTTGTTTGTATATGTCTTAACTTGTTGCTGTAAAAATTTCAGGCTAATTGACCAAATCTACAGTGAGTTATGGCCAAATGAACAGTTACTGTTCATTTGGCCAATTCTGCAGAATTCAGTGCAGGGCATCCGGATTGTGGCTGAGTTTTGACCCTTTTGCTTTGGTCTTTTGGGCATGGTTTCTTCAGCAAAAATGTGCCATTATAAGCCTAGTTTCATGTCCAATTGGCCAAACACCAATTGGACTACCACTGCCCAAGTTATGGCAGTGCAAAGGGACTGAATTTTCAGTCCCTATGCTGCTGTCCTAGGCAGCCTGCAATCCTCACTTTGCAATCTCATTTTTCTGTCCCATTTATGGTCAACACATCTAAAATGGTCACTAATTGACCATTACAATGTGCCCTAACAATTTCCTAAGCCAAGTCACATTTTCACCTTTCCAAACCCTAAGGTCCAAATCAATTTACCCATAAACCTCAATTTAACACACTAGTTCAACATATATATAGATATATAGCTTAAACATAATTTTCAATTCATGCTAAGTCCATTAAAACCATCAAAACACTCCCTTATTGTTTCTTCTTAGGGCTGCCGAAATTGAAGGCATGCATAAGTATAGATTTCATTCACTTAAGTTACCAATTCTTGCTCACTTTAAGGCTTTAACATGGAATAAAGGTGATTTGAGTATACATGTGCACTAACCTTGTTTGGGCAGAATTTCCAAAGCCCTAAACTCCAATTTCCTTCTCCTTCTTGGCTGCCAAAGGCTTTAGCAAGGTGCTAGGGCAAATTTTAGTGAAGAGTTTCTAGGGTTTTAGGGTGAGGAAGTATAGAATTTGAAGCTTGAATTGAACATCAATGGAGGAAGGGTTGAGGAAGTTTCGGCTGGTCTTTCTTGAAAGGGAGAATGGCTGCTGCAATTTGTTAATTTAGTCTTCTCTTATCACTTTTAATAGTTAGTCAAATGGTAGGTTAATTGTGATTGGTTGAACATTTTAAATGACATCACTTTGATGTCATAAATAGCATTTTTTTTTTTATTTTTCTTCTCTTTTCTCCACTACTCATTTCAAATTTCATTTTTAGTAATATTTCTTCATATTTTACGTTATATTAATTATTTACTCAACTAGACAAGTCGGCCAAAAATCACCTCGAAAGACGAAATGACCAAAATGCCCTCCGTTTGGCTTAACGGGTCAAAATTGTCTGTACCGATTGAAAAATTTTTCTAGGTATTTTCTTGGCATTCTAATGCCATGGGAACCTCAATTACCCTTCTCTGGAGTCCCAAAAATTATTTTATAATTTTTCCCCTGGGTCTAGGGCTCCTCGTTGCGAGAACCGCAACTTCCCTCCTGATTACCCATCGCTTGGGCAGGCTGCGTTTAACTTGGTTTTTTTTTATTTCTAAAATTTTTACTAAATTTTTCTTATTAATATTTGAGTTAATTATGGTTCTGACTTTAGTTTAAATATTTTCCAGGACATTCTAGTTGTCAGGACCGACATCTGGTCACCGAGCAGTGAGAATGTCTGAGTGGTTCTGGGAGGGTGTTACAACTCTTCTCCTCTAATTTAAATTTCGTCCTCGAAATTTACCTGATGCAAACAGTTGAGGGAACTGTTGCCTCATCAACTCTTCATTTTCCCAAGTTGCCTCCTCGGTGTTGTGGTGCCTCCAAAGCACTTTCACCAATGGAATTTGCTTGTTTCTCAACTCTTTCACTTCCCGAGCCAAGATCCGTAGAGGTTCTTCTTCATATGTCAAATCCGGTTGTATTTCAATTTCTTCCCTGGAGATGACATGTGAAGGATCTGAGCGGTATCTTCTGAGCATGGACACGTGGAACACATTATGGATCTTGTCCAGCTCTGGTGGTAAAGCTAGCCTGTAGGCTACTGGTCCCACACGTTCAATAACTTCATATGGGCCAATAAACCTAGGGCTCAACTTACCTTTTCTTCCAAACCTCAACACTTTCTTCCACGGTGACACCTTGAGGAACACTTTGTCGCCAACCACATATTCTATTTCTTTTCTCTTCAGGTCGGCATAAGATTTACATGCATGCGAGGCAACCTTCAAGTTGGCTTTGATTGATTTCACCTTCTCCTCAGCCTGTTTCACCAGGTCTGGCCCTACCAGTTTGTCTTCGCCCAATTCAGTCCAGCACACTGGAGTTCTACATTTTCTCCCATACAGTGCTTCATACGGGGCCATTTGAATACTAGCTTGGTAGCTATTGTTGTATGCAAATTCTGCCAGTGGGAGGTATCTATCCCAGCTTCCCTCAAACTCAATGACACAACTCCTCAGCATATCCTCAAGGACCTGACAAGTATTTCACGTTATTGTTATCATTTCAATTCAATATTTGTATCAATTTCATTGGTTTCAATTGTTTACCTGGATTACTCTTTCATTGCCCATCCGTCGAGGATGGAAAGTCATCTTTGAAATGGAGTTGTGTACCCAAGGATTCATGCAACTTCTTCCAAAATCTCGATGTAAACCTTGGGTCTCGATCAGATATGATGGAAAGTGGAATTCCATGCAGTCTAACTATCTCACTGATATACAATTCTGCTAATCTCTCTAGTGAGTAGTCAGTCCTAACTGGCAGAAAGTGTGCTGACTTTGTCAATCTATCAACTATCACCCATGCTGCATCATGTTTCTTCCGGGTGAGAGGTAGACCACTTACAAAATCCATGGTGACCCGATCCCATTTCCATTCAGGTATGCGTATAGGCTGTAGCAAACCCGATGGGACTTGATGTTCTGCCTTGACTTGCTGACATGTCAAACATTTAGTCACATAGTCAGCTATGTCTTTCTTCATACCAGGCCACCAATACTGAAGCTTCAGATCATGATACATCTTTGTACTTCCTGGGTGCATAGCATATACACTAGTGTGTGCCTCTTTTAGAATATTGGCTTTCAATTCCACATCATCCGTACACAGTCTTTCTTTGTAGTATAGACACCCATCGACTTTCACCCCATAGTCGGTTGCTTTTCCCTCGAGATCTTGCTCATAATAGCCATTAACTTTTCATCCGCCTTTTGCCCATCTAGTATCTGCTGTGCGAGTTTGGCCTTACCTTCGGCCAAAATAGCTCCATCTCGAATCAAGGTTAGACGGGCATTCAATGATCTCAAAGCTATGATGGACTTTCTGCTCAAAGCATCAGCAACTACATTTGCCTTCCCAGGATGGTAGTCAATTACACAGTCATAATCCTTTAGGAACTCAATCCATCGCCTCTGTCTAAGGTTGAGCTCCTTCTGGGTTGGCAAATATTTCAGGCTTTTGTGGTCTGTGTAAATGTAGCACTTTTCACCATACAAGTAATGCCTCCATATCTTCAGTGTGAAGATAATTGCTGCAAGCTCTAGATCATGGGTAGGGTAGTTCTGTTCATGTGGCCTCAACTGCCTGGAGGCATAGGCGATCACTTTCCCCTCTTGCATCAATACACACCCTAGCCCATTATGTGAGGCATCACTATAGACCACAAAGTCCTTTCCGGACACTGGCTGTGTTAACACTGGTGCCTTTGTCAACATAGCCTTCAACGTCTCAAAACTGGTCTGACATTTGTCGTTCCAGTCAAATCTGACATTCTTTTGTAACAACTTGGTCATTGGAGCAGCTATTAGGGAAAATCCCTTCACAAATCTTCTGTAATACCCCGCTAGCCCCAAGAAGCTTCTGACCTCAGTTGTGTTCCTGGGAGGCTTCCATTCCATCACTGCTTCTATTTTCTTGGGATCCACCCTAATCCCATCGGCTGACACTATGTGTCCAAGGAATGCAATTTCATTCAGCTAAAAGTCACACTTGGACAACTTAGCATACAATTTCTTTTCTCTCAGGGTTTGCAGAACAATCCTCAAATGCTCATCATGTTCTTCACTGGTCTTGGAATACACCAAAATATCGTCAATAAAGACCACTACGAACCGATCTAGGTATGGATGGAAGATACGGTTCATAAGGTCCATAAATGCCGCTGGTGCATTTGTTAGGCCAAAGGGCATCACTAGAAACTCATAATGCCCATATCGGGTCCTGAATGCAGTCTTTGGCACATCTGCATCCTTCACCCTCAACTGATGATACCCTGATCTGAGATCAATCTTAGAAAATACTCCTGCTCCCTTCAACTGATCAAACAGATCATTAATTCTAGGCAACGGATATTTGTTCTTCACAGTCACTTTATTCAACTGCCGGTAATCAATACATAGCCTCAAATTCCCATCCTTCTTCTTTACAAACAGCACTGAAGCTCCCCATGGTGACACACTGGGGCGTATGAACCCCTTATCCAGCAACTCTTGCAATTGAGTTTTCAACTCCCTCAATTCAGTAGGTGCCATCCTATAAGGAGCAATGGAAATGGGTCTTTGTGCAGCGGCGTCTCAATAGCAAATTCAACTTCTCTTTCTGGTGGCAAACCAGGCAATTCTTCAGGAAATACCTCTGGGAAGTCTCTCACTGTGGGTATATCACTCAGGTTTGGCTTAGCCTGCCTAGTATCCACCACATGTGCTAGGTAGGCTTCACAGCCTTTTCTCATCATTCTTCTTGCAACTGTGGCTGAGATGACATTGGACAAGAAATCTGTCCTTTCCCCCACAACTGTAATTTCATTACCCTCAGGAGTTTTCAAAGAAATTCTCTTCAATTTGCAATCAACTATTGCCTGATGACGTGACAACCAATCCATTCCCAAAATCACGTCAAACTCATGGAAAGGTAACTCGATCAAGTCTGCCAAGAATTCATACCCCTGAATCCTTAACGGGCAACCCTTGTACACTTTGTTCACTACCACACTGTGGCCCAATGGATTAGTGACCAGAATGTCTTGGTCACTCTCCCCTACTAGTATCCCCCTTTCTACGGGTAAGTTGATGCAAATGTAGGAATGTGTGGATCCTGGATCCACCAATGCATGCACAGGAGTATTGTAGAGGGAGAACGTACCCCTGATGACGTCCGGGGCATCTTGCTCCTCCTGAGCTCTCAAGGCATAATTTCTGGCAGGTGGTCTGTTATCTGGCCTCTCTGCTGGCTCAGATGTAGGCCTCTGTGATGGTCCCACTGCGTCAGATCTGCTAGATTTTCTACCTCTCTGTGGTGCAGGAGCAGGTCTTTCTGCTTGTGTTGGAGCAGCTGTAGTAGTTCTGCGTGGACAGTTCCTTAACTGATGCTCTGTTGACCCACATCTCAAACAGGCACCAGTTACTCTCCAACACTCCCCCTTGTGCCATTTAAGGCAGTGTGGACATGCAGAAGATGTTGGGGCTGGTCCCCTGAACCCTATCCCTGGAGAGCTGCCCACTGATGGTGTGGACTGACCTCTCCTAGGGGTGAGCGTGGCACAGGCCTGAGGCCGACCACGGCCTGTGGCTGACCCAAACTCTGTGCAGGAGGACCCTTGAACTTCTTCCCTGATGCAGGAGCTGAACTAGACTGACCCGGTCCCCTCTTCTGCTGTCTCTCTCTTCTAGTCCACTCACTAATTCTTACTTTTTCCACCTTTATTGCAGCTTCCACTAACTTGGTAAATTCTGTGATTCCCAAGGCAGTGAGCTGAATCTTGATGTTGTCATTTAGTCCCTCTTCAAATCTCTTGCATCTTTCAGCTTCATTTGGGACTATCTCCCTTCCATATCGGCTCAATCGGACAAATTCCTTCTCATATTCAGCCACGGACAATTGTCTCTGCCTCAGGTTAATAAATTCTCTTCTTCTCTCTTCCAGATATACAGTACCCACATACTTCTTCTTGAACTCAGAGAAAGAAATCCCAAATTCTGACTTGCACTTCACTGACACAGTGTCCCACCACTCATATGCATCGTCTTGCGGTAAAGAGATAGCGACTTCTAGATTTTGCTCGGGTGCGGTGGAGTTGTTTCAAGACTCGCTTGTTCTGCTCAACCAATTCTACGCAATGAGTCATCTTCTCTCTTACCATAGAAGTCCACGACTCCAAACTTCCTTAGTCTTTCCAGTGTGATTTACTGTGGAGCCGTGGTGGTGGTGGTGGTCTTGGCATTACCCGGCCATTTGTCTAAAAAGTCGGCCATTTGTTGGAACATGGCCTGGAGGCCGAGCAGCTCGCTTGAGTCGTGAGCGCATTCTCTCATGCCCCAGCCTGCCGCAGTGGAGCATGACTCTCCACTTCCTCCTCAACGGCTCTCTGAGATGAAGGGTCCATATCCTATTCAAAATAAGAAGGATAAACAGATCTGCGTTAGTGTCACCTCGACTCTTACAAATGCAATGCATGGTATGGACTCAATTTAGGCCCAGAAACGCCTAAACCGTGCTCTGATACCACTAAATGTGACACCCCTTACCCGTGTACAGTACACCCGAGTAAGTAATGCCACACGGTGTACTGGCACCCTCTAATATACCTTACTTAATTTGTGTCATGCTTTTGAAGTTAATTTATGAAATATGATTTATTTTAACTATTTATCAAAAGTATTATTCATTTGAGGTTCCGAAGATTTTAAGGAAAATCCGGCGGAGTACCGGCTAAAAATGGAGAAAACAGTTCTTCGGAACCTGTTAAATACACTTCCAATATACAATTTCATTCATTCTCAACTCCAATATCATCAATAAAACTCAATATCAATATCTCAATAATTTGTCAATTTCAGGTCTCAACAACCTTTTCATTTCTCAAAACATCCCTTTCTCAGGGTTCTCATATATAAACAACCATTAAATACTCAAATTAATACCATACATGACCATAAATCTTTATTATTTACATGACCCTCAAAATACATTACATAAATCCCAAATACATATGAGAAAATAAAAAGTTAATTACAAAATGACAAAATGACATCTAGTGTCCTACCAATGCACTGCAGGTGACGAGGTGACACGGACACTGAGCAGAATCGCGGATGGACTCACTCACCGAGGTCTACGGGCTCACGATCGATCTCGGTACCTACGCGTGGCAAAAGCAACGCGCTAAGCAATAATGCTTAGTGGTGCAATAATAAAATAAAAGAAAATAGCAAGAAAATAAATGTGTAGAGAATGTGTATGCTTTCTTTGTTTGGTATTGATATATTCATTGTTTCATTAGCGTTGTTCACTTTTATTCATTTGGTTGCCCCAAGTAACCTACACTAGACGATCGGATCGATAACGGGTAACCGCACTGGGTACCTAGTACCTCGGGCCACACCATCGGTCACATATGCATCTCCTGTGCAACGGAACAACTAACAAGTCAGAATAATATCGGGCACAAGGCCAAGTCTCAATGCAAAGTCGAATGGCTAAAAGCCATGAAATCACGAATGGCATTTTTTCATGTGCGATCGCTAACTGAACCCTATTGGCATGCCAAACTATCAAAACCAATCTTGTTAGGTATACTAGGGCATTTGAAACTCTTAAATTTGTCAATTTGTGAATTTCAACTTTTTTGGTGTCACTATTCATCATTGGTCAACAAAAATGTTGACTTTTGGAATAAAAATGTGTACATTGCCTTTGGCACTCCCAACATACCACATTTGGTGTTTAAAACTTGTTGGCATTAAGTGTTAATACCATTTCAAAGTGTAACCCACACAAGCAGAAAATTTCAGTTTTGGTGAGTCAACTTTACTGTTCCATTGGACACTGTTACTGTTGGAATTTGAAGAAATGTAAAACATGAAAGTTGTTCCTTATTTTGTCTAGTTTAATTTCCTTTTTTGAATCACTCCATTTGGAGTTTTGTAGCTCCAGATATGGCTCAAAAACCCAAGCTGTCCGGATATGCATTCTGCATAAATTTACCATATCTACAGTGCATAAACAGTAACTTGAATCACTTGGTTGAATGGGTTCTGGCCATAATTTGGGGTAGGTTCCTTCATGAAAGTTGTTTTTCTATGTCTTAACTTGTTGCTGTAAAAATTTCAGGCCAATTGACCAAATCTACAGTGAGTTATGGCCAAATGAACAGTTACTGTTCATTTGGCAAATTCTGCAGAATTCAGTGCAGGGCATCCGGATTGTGGCTGAGTTTTGACCCTTTTGCTTTGGTCTTTTGGGCATGGTTTCTTCAGCAAAAATGTGCCATTATAAGCCTAGTTTCATGTCCAATTGGCCAAACACCAATTGGACTACCACTGCCCAAGTTATGGCAGTGCAAAGGGACTGAATTTTCAGTCCCTATGCTGCTGTCCTAGGCAGCCTGCAATCCTCACTTTGCAATCTCATTTTTCTGTCCCATTTATGGTCAACACATCTAAAATGGTCACTAATTGACCATTACAATGTGCCCTAACAATTTCCTAAGCCAAGTCACATTTTCACCTTTCCAAACCCTAAAGTCCAAATCAATTTACCCATAAACCTCAATTTAACACACTAGTTCAACATATATATAGATATATAGCTTAAACATAATTTCCAATTCATGCTAAGTCCATTAAAACCATCAAAACACTCCCTTATTGTTTCTTCTTAGGGCTGCCGAAATTGAAGGCATGCATAAGTATAGATTTCATTCACTTAAGTTACCAATTCTTGCTCACTTTAAGGCTTTAACATGGAATAAAGGTGATTTGAGTATACATGTGCACTAACCTTGTTTGGGCAGAATTTCCAAAGCCCTAAACTCCAATTTCCTTCTCCTTCTTGGCTGCCAAAGGCTTTAGCAAGGTGCTAGGGCAAATTTTAGTGAAGAGTTTCTAGGGTTTTAGGGTGAGGAAGTATGGAATTTGAAGCTTGAATTGAACATCAATGGAGGAAGGGTTGAGGAAGTTTCGGCTGGTCTTTCTTGAAAGGGAGAATGGCTGCTGCAATTTGTTAATTTAGTCTTCTCTTATCACTTTTAATAGTTAGTCAAATGGTAGGTTAATTGTGATTGGTTGAACATTTTAAATGACATCACTTTGATGTCATAAATAGCATTTTTTTTTTATTTTTCTTCTTTTTTCTCCACTACTCATTTCAAATTTTATTTTTAGTAATATTTCTTCATATTTTATGTTATATTAATTATTTACTCAACTGGACAAGTCGGCCAAAAATCACCTCGGAAGGCGAAATGACCAAAATGCCCTCCGTTTGGCTTAAGGGGTGAAAATTGTCTGTACCGATTGAAAAATTTTTCTAGGTATTTTCTTGGCATTCTAATGCCATGGGAACCTCAATTACCCTTCTCTGGAGTCCCAAAAATTATTTTATAATTTTTCCCCCGGGTGTAGGGCTCCTCGTTGCGAGAACCGCAACTTCCCTCCGGTTACCCATCGCTTGGGCACCGGCTCGTTTAACTTGGTTGTATTTTATTTCTAAAATTTTTACTAAATTTTTCTTATTAATATTTGAGTTAATTATGGTTCCTGACTTTAGTTTAAATATTTTTCCGGACATTCTAGCTGTCCGGACCGACACCGGTCACCGGAACAGTAGAATGTACGGAGTGGTTACCGGGAGGGTGTTACAATCTCATTCTTTTATTTCTTTCCTTGCTATGCGCCTGTCATGCTATCTTTTGGTTTTATCCTTGAAGATTTTGGAATTTTCGTATGCATCCTGTCGGATTTCTTTCAACTCATTCAGTTGTAGAAGTCTTTTTTCACCAGCAGCTTTAGGTCAAAGTTTAGGATCTGAATTGCCCAGTAAGCTTTATGCTCAAGTTCAACAGGGAGATGGCATGATTTTCCATAAATCAGTCGAAAGGGTGTTGTGCTAATTGGGGTTTTATATGTAGTACAGTATACCCACAGTGCATCATCTAACTTCATGCACCAGTCCTTCCTGGATTTGTTTACAGTTTTCTCTAAAATCCGCTTCAGTTCCCTATTTGAGATTTCTACTTGGCCGCTGGTTTGAGGATGATAAGGTGTGGCCACCTTGTGAGTCACTCCATACTTTTTCATTAGTGTTTCAAATTGTTGGTTACAGAAGTGACTTCCTCTATCGCTGATTATTGCTCAAGGTGTGCCAAATCTTGTGAAGATATTCTTCTTAAGGAACTTTGTGATCACTCTAACATCGTTGGTTGGTGTGGCTATTGCTTCTACCCATTTTGACACATAATCAACACCAACCAGAATATACTTGTTTCCATGGGGAGAGGGGAATGGGCCCATGAAGTCTATCCCCCATACATCAAATAATTATACCTCAAGTATACCATGTAGTGGCATTTCATTCCTACTTAAAGTGTTACTTGTTATTTGGCATTGATCACAAGCTAGGACAAAGGATCTCACATCTTTAAATAAATGTGGCCAGTAAAATCCTGCTTGCAAGATCTTGGCTACTATTTTTGAGGTGCCAAAATGTCCTCCATATAGTGATGAATGGCAGTGATGAAGGATACTTTCTATATCTTCCTCTGGTATGCATCTTCTTATCAGCCCATCATTACATCTCTTGTACAATAGAGGTTCGTCCTATATGTAATATCTCACATCATGTTGGAATTTCTTCCTTTACTAATAAGTTATGTTTGGAGGCAATACCCTGCACACAAGAAAATTAATAAAGTCAACATACCATGGAGCCTTGGAGAATGCAAGTAATTGCTCATCAGGAAATGAGTCATCAATTAGCAAATCCTCGAAGTCTCCTGTGTACTCCAATTTCAGCCTGAAAATATGGTCAGCCACTACATTTTCGGATCCCTTTTTATCCTTGATTTCAAGGTCAAATTCTTACAAGAGCAGAATCCATCGAATCAGCCTTGGTTTCGCTTCCTTCTTGTTCAAAAGGCACCAGATTGCAGCATGATCTGTGAATACAATGACTTTTAACCCAATTAAGTAAGATCTGAATTTGTCCATTGCAAACACTACTACTAGGAATTCCTTCTCTGTGGTAGCATAATTGATTTACGCGTCATCGAGTGTTTTGCTAGCATAATAAATGGCATGGAGCTTTTTATCTTTTCTTTGCCTGAGCACCGCTCCAACTGCAAAGTCACTCGCATTGCACATCACCTCGAATAGTAGCTCCCAATTTGGTGGTTGCATTATTGGTGCTGAGATCAGGGCTTCTTTGATCCTGTTAAAAGAAATAAGGCAATTTTCATCAAAATAAAAGGGAACATCTTGGCTTAACATGTTGGTAAGTGGCTTAGCCATTTTTGAAAAATCTTTAATGAATCTTCTGTAGAACCCTGCATGTCCCAAAAAGCTTTGCACTCCCTTAACTGATATTGGTGGTGGCATGTTTTTAATGATCTCAATTTTTGCCTTATCAACCTCAATTCCTCTTTCTGATATCAAATGTCCTAGAACTATACCTTCCCTTACCATGAAGTGGCATTTTTCCCAATTTAGGACTAGGTTTGATTCTTCACATCTTTGCAATACCTTAGATAAATTAGCTAAGCAATCATCAAAAGTAGTTTCATAGACAGAAAAATCATCCATAAAAACTTCCATGATATTTTTAATATCATCAGAAAAAATAGCCATCATACATCTTTGAAAGGTAGCAGGGGCATTACAAAGACTAAAAGGCATTCTTCTATATGCAAATGTTCCATAAGGGCAAGTGAATGTGGTCTTTTCTTGGTCTTCTGGGTGAATGGGAATTTGGAAGAATCCCGAATACCCATCTAGATAACAGAAATAAGAGTGCTTTGCTAACCTTTTTAACATTTAGTAGATGAAAGGGAGAGGAAAATGGTCTTTTCTGGTAGCACTATTCAAGTTCCTATAATCTATGCACATTCGCCAACCAGTGACTACCCTAGTAGGGATTAGCTCATTGTTTGTATTTTGGATAACAGTTGTCCCACCCTTCTTAGGAACTACATGTACTGGACTAACCCATTTACTATCAGAAATTGGGTATATGATACCTACATCTAATAGTTTTAAAATTTCTTTCTTGACTACTTCTTTCATGTTTGGGTTAAGTCTTCTTTGGTGCTCGATAGTGGGTTTACTATTTTCTTCCATGGGTATCCTATGCATGCAAATCGAGGGGTTGATTCCATTCAGGTCTTCTATTTTATACCCTATGGCCTTGTTATGGATCCTAAGTTCTCTTCTAACTTAGACAGGCTAGCATTAATTATAACAAGATATTTAGAGTTTGAGTCCAGAAATGCGTACCTTAGCGAGGACGGGAGAGGTTTAAGCTCTACCTATTTAGTGTTTTCCTGGAGCTTAATCTTGGGTTGTTCCTCCTTTAATTCCTCCATCTCGGAGGCTTTAGCTAGGGGTGGTAGGGGTGGATGAGCTGCTAACTATTGTACACAGGCTGCAATTTCTGTGTTTTCATCAGTCACTGTGTGGCTGTGCATAATACATGCTTCAAGAGGATCTTTAGGATGTATCTTATGAAATTCCTCTTCAACTTGTTTGTCAATTATGTTAACCTTGAAGCATTGATTAGGTTTTTATTTGCGTTTCATTGTGTCGAACAAGTTGAATTCCACTTCTTCTTCTCCTACCTTGAGGGTTAGTCATCTATTTTTGACGTCTATGATGGCTCCGGCAATTGCCAAGAATGGTCTCCCCAAGATTATAGGGATCTAAACATCTTCTTCCTTTTCAAGGACAACAAAGTCTACTAGAATGAAGAATTTGCCCACTTTGATAGGGATGTTCTCAAGTATGCCCACTGGATACTTAACCGATCGATCAGCTAATTGCAATGAAATTGTCGTGGGCCTCAGTTCTTCGATCTCCAGCATTTTGCATATCGATAAGGGTATTAAGCTCACGCTTGCCCCAAGATCGCAGAGAGCCTTGTCTATTTTCTTGTTGTCAATGAGGCAGGGTATGGAGAAGCTTCCTGGATCTTTCAACTTTGGAGGCAGTTTGTTTTGTAGTATGACACTGCATTCCTCTGTTAGAGCTACTGTCCCATAGTCTTCTAGCTTTCTTTTCTTTGACAGAAGTTCCTTAAGAAATTTGGCATAGGATGGCATCCGAGAGAATGCTTCAGTGAAGAGGATGTTGATATAAAGTTTCTGTAAAACTTCTAAAACCTTCCCAAACTGCTTGTCCAATTTGGCTTTTTGAAATCTGTGAGGAAAAGGTAGGGGAGCCTGATATGGGTCTGGTAAATTCTTTTTCTTCCCTGCTTCCTCTTCCTGATCTTTCTTGGCTTCTCCCTCCTTTTTCTCTGCTTGGCTTTTAGATTTTCCTAAGGTCTCATCTGTTGGTTCTTTCTCTGATTGTACTAGAGTTTTTCCACTCCTCAATGTAACTGCCTTACAATGCTCCCTTGGGTTCATCTCTGGTTGACTAGGCAGTTTACCAGCAACCTTACTTGAAGAACTTGCTTGCTGAGCAATTTGATTCTCCAGCACCTTATTATGGGTAGCAAGTTGGTCCATTCTGGAAGTCAACTATTTAATCAATTCATTCTGTTGTTGTTGAGCTGCTAGGAGCCCTTCCATCATAGATTCCATGGTCATCTTCGGTTCAGGTTGCTGAGGCAGAGGAGACGGTGGTGGCTGTGCAAAGTTTTGGCCTCTATTCTGAAATCCAGGGGGTGCTAGTGGTTTGTACCCCTGTTTCTTGTTTATTGGCTAGTTCTGTTAATTGGACCATGAGAAATTTGGGTGGTTCCTCCATCCAGGGTTATAAGTGTTTGAATATAGATTGTTGGGCTGTTTTTTTGTTGAAGTTTCCTCCATTATTCACATAGTTCATCTGTTCTGTAGAGGGTTCATTAAAGCTGTTATATTCTAAATATCCTCCTCCATAGCTGTCCTCATGTTAACTATTCATCCCTACTGCATTTCCTTGCATTTTATCAAGCCTCCTTGTGAGCTGATCAAATTGAGCATTTATCATGCTTAGGGCGTCCACTTCCTGGACTCTTGCTGTTCTCTTTGAATTTCCTCTTTTATTTGACCACTCATAATTATGGTATGCAACCCTCTCTAAAAGTTCAAGTACTTGTATCACTGTTTTCTCCATTAAGTCAGCTTCTGCAGCTGAATCAACTATGCTCCTTGTAGAGGGTAGTAACCCATTATAGAAATTTTGCACTAGTAGCCAATCCTCTATGTCATGCTGTAGACATTCCCTCTGCAGGTCTTTATATCTTGCCCATGCATCATAGAGTGATTCACCTTCCTTTTGTCTGAAGGTGTTGAGCTCAAGTCTCAATTTTGCAGTCTTTACAGGTGGAAAATACCTTGCTAGAAAAGCTTGTGAGAGGTTTTCCCAAGTGGTGAACGTTCTAGCTGGTTGAGAAAGTAACCACTTCCTTGCTTTGTCTCGAAGGGAGAATGGAAATGCTCTGAGTCTTATGGCTTGATCAGACACTCCATTCATCTTAAATGTGTCACAAAGGGCAAGAAAACACTAGAGGTGATAATGTGGATCTTCTGTTGGTGAACCCACAAACTGGGTTTGTTGAATCATTTGAAGCCATGTTGGTTTTAATTCAAAGTTGTTGGCTTCCACTGTGGGTCTAGTGACACTGGGCTGAAATCCTTGGACAGATAGAGCTCCCTAGTCTCTCAAGAGTCTTCATCTGTCATTATTATCGGCCATGGTTGGAATTTCAAGATCTTCTTGGTCGTGCTCTTGATTTTTCCTTTCTCTCCTGATGGCTCTCAGAGTTCTGTCTATCTCCCGATCACAGTCCAAAATTTCTTCTTCTGGCCTTGTTCTGGTCATATACCAGATCGAGCACCTGAGAGAAAAGAAAAGGAATAAAACAAATCAAACAAAATTAGAAAATAAATATAATTGCCTAAATCAGCTAAATTACCTATCACTCGATATTACTAAAGCCAATGTTCCCCGGCAACGGCACCAAAAACTTATTTGTTGGTTTTATAACCACTGCAAGTGCACGGATCGCTAACAAGTAATAAAGTGATGAGTAAAGTATCATTCCCATGAGGAACTTGATTAGTAAGTACCAATCTACACAGTAATTTTGACTATTTAGGCTATCGAATAATGAAGGAATCGAAGTTGTCTATTTTAAACACTAAAATGATAAACTTAAAATGAAGTAATCTATTTTGGAACAATTCCGGAATTAAGATTTTACACCCGAATCTTGCTATGGAGGTTATCTTATTTATTTACTCGTTTTGAGAATCGTTTACCTTGATGGAAATCAGTCCTAAGGTATCCTAAGTCCTCTCTCAAGGCACCTAGGGTGTATTCTAATTAACTTAAACCCGACTTTCGTGGCGATCAAATTAATTAAAATCCCTTAAGATCTTTGACTAATTTTGAAGTTCCACAGAGGTATCAACCTATGTCTATGTCAGAATTCCTAGGTTCAAGTTCTTGATTTTCTAATATTAATCTTTACTTTTTAGTCCTTCAATTAATATCTACAATCAATACTAAGTGGGTACCAGCACATAGCATGCATTAAGATCACAAGAAATTAAATCAAGGAACAAATCTCAAATCTAATAAATAAAACTTAATGTTTATCCATAACAACGATTACAAGCATTACTCTCCCAATTCCAGAATATAAAAAACTACTCACTCATGAGTTCAGCAAACATCATGATAAAAAGATAAAGACAGTAAAAAGAAATCATATAGAAGAAATAAAACAATAAGAATCCATTTAAGGAGATGGAATGAAGGAATCAAAAAGAGTTTGCAGCTTTGATCTTGTGGAACTTCAGCTGGAAAACTCCTATTGATACTGATATTCTTCTCCTCGAGATGGCTGGAGAGAGTGCGAGTCTCTCTAAAACTCTTAAAAGTGCTGTCAAAGGATCCTCTTCTCTTTTGGATGTTTTCATTTTCTATTTATAATAGCTGTTCTAGGGTTAGGTCATTTTGAGTCCCAAAAGCCTTAGGAGTCTGATTTTGAATCTGTAAACAAGAGGGGGAATTCGGGTTTGAAAACTGGCTGCCGCAAGGTACTCGGCCCTTGTGTCACTACACGGCCCAGGGCCATGTAACTTACTGGAGTGGAATTGCGGAGTCTTGCGTTGGCACAGAGACTTGCATGGGTCTGCGCTGGCTACACGGGCCGTGTACTTTTGTTCTCAGAAAGTTCTTCAAGCTTGTGCTCGGCAGAAACTTATACTGGTTCCTGCAGATTACACGGGTCCAATTATACGACCCGTATACTTTTGTTTCTCCATTGGCTCTCTGGCTTTCGTCTAGCAAAGACTTATACGGGTCTGAGGCTTGGCTTACACGACCCGTGTACTTTGTATCAGTAGAAATTCTAAGTCTTTTGACTTCTCCAAGCTTCCCTTTTGCACTCCTATACTCTGGAGTTTCCCCTAAACACCTGAAATGATGCAGAAAACATGGAATTAAGGGCTTGATAATAGAAATTACAAAAACTAATGAAATCAACTACTATGCATGAGATTACTTACCTAAATGCTATGAGATAGTATAGAATTGTGCTTAAAAAACATCTATACAATTCAAGTGCATCATTTTCCCTATACCTAGGACCTACCTAACCTGCAAAATGACACAAATAACACTTCAAAACTCAACCCATATCTCATCAATATCATATGGCCCCTCCTGGGCCCTCCAAACCAGACAATTCAATTATAAGGCTTAAAACTAATATTTTTCAAAAATTATCCAAACTAACTTTAAAAATTTTATAAACTTGCCCCACGATCTTCAATAATGATATAAGGCTATTAAAAAAGGAATTATAATTTTTTAATCATCCACGAATATTTTATTAATTTTATTCTAAACTCAGTATGAGGCAAAAATTGTGTAACTTAGAGTTCAGGTTTACCTATGCTAAATCTGATACCTGGAAAGCGTCCAAAACCTCTGAAAATATTAGGATTGACTATAATATCGACCACGTTCTGTGACAGGCCGCCGGACAGTTGAATCTGGCCGAAAATGCAGTCCCTGCGCTAATGAGCTACTATCGATCCGATTGCACCTAAATTACATCCAAAAATTGTTAATAATTATCATAAAACTATTTTGGATTTTTGGGAATCGAAAAAGCTCAAAATTCTCATCAAGCGATCTGGATCGTTCGATGATCGCTTATTTCAAACAGTGTCTGATCGGAGCGGAGCTGGTCCCGTCTTGAATATTTCATCGCCCTGAGTCCATCGGTGGTCTCGAATTTCCAATCCGACGGTCTGATCGCCCGAAAACTTATCGAAAAGTCTACTGCCCAAATTTTCTCTCTCCTCTTTCTCTCTCTTTGACTCGCTGGAAAAGCTCCATTATCACGGGAGAAGGAGGTCCCAAAGGGACGCCTGAGCCACGCTGCCACCGCTTACAGGCGTCTCAGCACTAAAACGACCGGAGAGCATCACTCTCTCTCTCTCTCTCTCTCTCTCTCCACAGCTGCTGGTGCCTTTCTGCCGGCTTCCACGGCTACCAAGGGTCGGCCGGTGTGTCTAGGACGGCTAAGGAGCCTCACTGGCACCGCAGATTGATCGGAGGAGAAGAAATGGGGGAGAGGGGTGGGGCGACTAGAGGAAAACGACGAGGGGGGGGGGGGGTTTGTTTTTGTTTTGAAGTTTGTTTTTTTTTTTACTTTTAATTACAAATAAGTCCCCCAACTTTCTGGAGGTTTACAATTAGGTCCAAAATTCTTTTATTATGATTAAATTTAATAAAACTTTTGTAATGAAATTAAATATACCCTAAAGAAACTTAATTATTTTTATTTTAATGTAATAAATTAACTTTAATTTATTTTGGATAAAGACAATATTAAAAATAACAACTTAAAATTATTGTAGTAATAATACATATAAAAATAACATTTATAAAATAAATATCATTATTATGAAAATACTAATTTAGTACCTTAAATAAAATAGTATTATATTATAATTAAAATTTTAAAATATTTTCTATATATATATATATATATATATATATATATAATCAGGTTGTTATATAAATATTACATTTAATCATAAAAGATCTTAATTTTTTAAAAATTAAATTTTACAGAAAATAATAATTTAATCATTAATGTTAAGATAGTATTATAAATATCAATGATAATTAAAAGAGAAATAAAAAAATAAATAATAATTAGTATTTATAAAATAATATAAATAATTCATAAATGTTATATTTAATTACAAAATATCTTGATTTGTAAAAAGTAAATTTTAAAGAAAATAATAATTTAAATTATAAAGGTTAAGATAGTATTATAAATAATAATGATAATCAAAATAAAAATAAAAAAATAAATAATAATTAGTATAAATGATGATATTTATGATTATTATGAGATCACAAATTAATAGTCAATTTTCTTTAAATTAATGACCATCAATAACTTATTATTATTATTATTATTATTATTATTATTATTATTATTATTATTATTATTATTATTAAGAGTAACATGTGGTAAATAATATTTTTACATAAATGAATTTATGAAAAAATAATATAAATAATTTTTAAATATTATATTTAATCATAAAATGTCTTAATTTTTTAAAAATTAAATTTTAAAGAAAATAATAATTTAAATAATAAATATTAAAGTACTATTGTAAATGATAGTGATAATTAAAAGAGGAATAAAAAAAATAATAATTAGTATTTATAAAATAATATAAATAATTTTTAAATATTACATTTAATTGCAAAAAGTCTTAAATTTTAAAAATTAAAATTTAAAGAAAATAATAATTTAAATCATAAACATTAAAGTAATATTGTGAATAATAATGATAATTAAAAAAGAAATAAAAAATAAATAATAATTGGTATAAAGAAGATTAAAAGATAAATAAAAAAATAAATAATAATTAGTATAAATAAGAATATATATGGAATGTAACATGCAACAAATTTTTCAAAAAAAGTGTCACGTATCATTTCCTTGAAAATATCTTTTTACTTTATATATATAGATTTGTATCAAAGCATCTCATGGCTTATCTTTGTAGCTAAATTCCTTTGGCATTTTGACAACGGATTAAAATTTAATTACACTCTTATATTTATTAAAAAAATTTAATTTATTTACATTTTAAGTTTATATTTAATTGAGCTTAAAATTTTCAATTTAAATTTAATTTAGCCTAAAAATTTAAAAAATCAAGAAATTTAATTTCTTAATTTTTAAGCTTAAATCAAAAAATTAAAAAAGTTTAATCACAAAATTAAGAAATTGAACTTTTTAATTTTTTTTATTTACAACAAAAAATTAAGATGTTTAACTCATAAATTTTAATTTTTAAACTAAATTAAATTAAAATTAAAATTTATAAATTAATTTAAATAAAAAATTAAAAAAAATTAAATTAAACTTTTTAATAAATATATGACTAAATTGAATATTTTGCCTTTTGATAACCTCCAGCGCAAAAGACTGTTTTCACATGCTTGTACCTTCTAGAGAACACCCATAAAAGGACACCGGCAAAAATGGCTAAGAACACACTAGTAGTAACCACCCCTGCAACGGCCCCAGGTCCCCTGCAACGGCCCCAGGTCCCCGCCTGCAGAGCTGGTTACGGCACGAGGAAGACTTATTGTTCTTTTCTTAACTACTAATTGAATCAGAACCAATGGGAGGCAATGATGGCAGCCGTTGGGTTCATCAAACTAGTTGTTGGAGGCGGCCGAGAAGATTATTTAAGGATTGTTTAGGAATTCTAATTTTTAAAGTTTTGAATCGTTTTAACAATGGTTTTAATTCAGTGATGAGGTGGATTAAAACAATTTTAAAATCGTTTTTTTGTATTTTAATAAATTTCTTTTAATTGTGAAAATTTTAGTTTAATTGTTTAAAATTAAAAATTTAAATAAAATGAACTTAAAATATAATAATTTGTTTTTTTTATATAAAATATTTTTAGTTAGACTATTAATTTATTTTTATTTTATTTATTTTGTTAAATTAGCATTTTCATAATAATATATTTGTTTAATTTTATGAATATTATTTTATAGGTATTATTATTACTATTATTATTTTAAATTATTATTTGTATTATCGTTATTATTTGATGTCCTAAAATATGTTTAAGGGAGAGGTGAATTGGACTTAAAATAAATTTTTAGTTCTTACTTAAAATCTTTGAAAAATTATATTTTAGTTCAACCTATTTTTTTAACTGTGAAATGTGTGTGATACTCCTCAAATAATTAGTTGATATAAAATTAGCTTAAAAACACGTAGTATACTGATCTGACAGAATATATTTGTACTCAGTAAAAATTTCAGTAATCTGAATAAAATCACAGCACAACAAACAGAACAGTAAACAGAATATATCAATTGATAGCAGATATAGCAGTAGGCAAATTATATCAGATATCAACAAATTTAATAGTAAACAGAATTTTTCAGTTTGCAGCAGTGTTGACAATAAATAGTATTAATTCTCAACTTAATAAAAATAATTCAACTAAAAATAAATATGCATAAATTTAAAGAGTAAAGGTTGAGAGAATTGAATACTAAATTTTTATAGTGGTTCGGCCTAACTAGCTTACATTCACTCTCTCAAATATCCCACTTTAAGTCTTCATTCCACGAATCTTCTCTTTTAAAGGCAATAAACAAAAGCCCTTTATAAATCTTCTCACCAAAACTTTTACAAGTAGCTTTACACTTCTACCAAGTGTTATCCCAAATATTTTTCACAATCAAGCTTCAATAGGTGCTTGTATGACCTCTCATAAATACTAAGAAGGTATTTAAAACTCAATCTCACTCAATACAACAGAATCTATAAAGAAGATAAGTAGGTAAGCCAATGATGAGTAATAAAAATAATTTGAGCACGTTGAATAAAAGCTTTAATGATATTAAAATGTTAGGAATAGTAAAGAGACATTCATTAAGTGCAAAATAACAAAGAGTAAGCGTATTTATAGTTTTAGATCATTTCTGATCATTTGAGAACTCATTTAAACGTTATAATTTCAAATTTCAAGAAAATAGCTGTTATTTTATCATTTTCTGCGATGTTGTGCAGAGTTGAGACAGTTAGCATACCAGAACCACTAGCAAACTAGTTAGCATACCAGGAAAGCTTTTCTGCATAACTTTGAAGATTTTAAAACTTTATACCAAATTATAATAAAATACTTTTAGACCATTGATGATTCAAAAACAAGTTTTGAAAACTTAGAATAAAAAATTTAAGGGGTTAAAAATAAGTATCATTGGCTTCTTCTCCTCAAATCTTTTTACACAAATTCCTAAATTCCTTAAACTATATGTACCTTCAATTTTGATCTTCAATGCAGCTTAGAAGGTAACCTTTTCTTTTTTCTTTGTCTTTGATTCATCTTGTGTTTTCTTAGGATATCAACCTTTCTTTAAAACACAATTTCATCATCAACTCCATGAATCTTTTTCTTTAACCTTAAAGAAGCACAACACTTAAAAAAAAGTTTTATCATCAAAATCTATGCTCCTTTGAGCTCATGGGGTCAACAATCTCTCCCTTTTTTATGATGAAAAAACTCAATTGAATCATCATGTAAGAATTGACAAGTGTGAGTATGTGTATGAATGTATATGTGGGAATAACTCCCCTTATGTATATACCTATATCAACATATATTAACAAATAACTCCCCCTTAATAATTCCAATGAAATATTCATAAGCATTTTTAATCACAAGGAGTTTTAAGCAAGTAAGACTAAAATAATAACTAAATATGCACAAGATATTTTACAAGCTATATCAACAACATATTATCTCAAGCTATATCAATAATGTCAATCATTCACTTCTCCCCCTTTTTGTCAGCATCAAAAGAATATGGAAGAAAATATGCACATATGTATAAACCAAAGATCAGTTTAAGTGCAGTGAATAGTAGATAATATAGCAAACTAATTAATGTCTAGAAAGCTAAAAACAGCAAACAGAGTAGCAAACTAAGAGACAAACTGTCAGGCAAAATAAAATCAGTAAACATCCAGTAAGGTGATCTATCCCTTCAGCCTAGAGCTTTTTTTGATTTGTCTCGGAGCAGCCATCTTCACCCTTTTTGGCTTGACAGGTTTATCACTCAAAGTTTGAAGGATTTCAGTAGCCATTGCAGTTCCAGGTGTTAAAGGGACAATAGGGCCAGAAGCTAACTTAGATGCAACAGCAATACCAGATTCTGCAGTAGGCTTTTTACCAGTTTTAGCCTTTTTACCAGATGGTTTATCAGTTTCTTCTTTCTGCTTACTTCTTTATTCCTCTTTAGCTGATTTTGCTTTTCCTTTAGCAGGTGCGAGGAGCGAGTGCGTGGTTCTGCCGTAAGCGAAGTCACTCATGTCATCTTTATTTCCTTTTTTGCTTCTGCCTTTTCCATCACTATCATTGCTAGAATCTTCATCATCTGATTCTTCTTCCTCTTTTTCAGTTTCTTCTTCTTCTTCCTCTTCTTCCTCTTCTTCTGTTTCTTTTTGTGGAGCAGAACCAGTGGCAGCAACCTTACTTGTTTCTCCAGCTTCAGTGCTTAAAAGACCCAGATGAACTTTGATTTTGGTTAACTCATCCACAATTTTATACATCATCATCAAAGTTCCATCAATCTAGGAATCAAGTGCATTCATAAGAACATCTTGAAAAGATCTAAATTTTTGTATTTCTCCAAATTCAATCTCAACAAACTGCCTTAAATTATTCACTTTTTCCAGAATTCCTTCAACATCAAAAGCACCACTTGCACTACCCTTAGAACCAACACCTTGTTCAAACCTTAGTTTTCTGCCATCATCATCTTTCTGCAGACTTGTAATTGGGATCATATTTTTTCTAAGTTTCTCATTTTCCAGGGATATCCCAAAGTCTCTAAATAGGCCATTAAGAAGATGAGCATAGGGTAGTTTGTAAGGTGGTTTCCATTTTATGATTTGTTTCAGCATAAAATAGGCAAGATTAAACTCAATTTCGTTCACAATATGCCATATTTTGCAGAGATCAAGTGTGCTTAAATAGTTTGGACTACTAGTTATAGGATTCAATATATAAATGATGAAGTTGTGAAGGATTTTGATGTGTTGGTGAGCATGGGTGATGTTGGTTTTATCTTTCACTTCTCCTTTAAAGACTTCAGATTCAAAATCTCTCTTATTATACCCTCCAACAGCAAAGACTTCTCTATGAGAATAGATTCTATTTCCACTGTTTGGGATGTTTAGAGCTCTGGCTAACCTTTCTACTATCACCTCATAAACTTTTCCATTCATTTTAACCTTAAAAGATTCATCACTTTCAGCATCATCAACTCTCAAATTTCTATAGAATTCTTGAACTAAATCCTCATATATTCCCTCTGTATTAGAGCATAATTTGTCCCATTTTTGGTATTCAAATAAAGACTGTAAAGAAATAGAGACTTCATTAAAAGCAGGCCAGTAGATGTACCTTGGTTTATGAATGATCCTTTCCATAAGCACAATTGGAGCTTTTGAAGTCTTTTTCTTCTTAGAACCTTTCTCCTAGATAGGCTCACTAGTCCTCTTCTTGGACTTTTCTTTTGTTTTTCCAATGACTAGAGGAGCTTCTTTCTGTGTAGAAGGAGGTGATGAAGGGACACTAGCATTGGCAGAATCTGAAGATGATGAGGGTGTGGTAACCTTTTCCTTTCTTTTTGCTTTTGACCGAGCCATGACCAAATCAGAAAGAGTTGGTAGTAGGGATAAATAATGCTAGGTTCACAAAATAAACAATGTGAGCAGCCAATGTATAACCATTAGAGGAACAACAGTAAATTTTCGAAGCAATGTCATGTATTATTCAAAATTTTAGGAACAAACAGTAAGAAATATCAGGGTTTGTGAATATCAACAACAAATTTATAATTTTGACATATAATGCATTTTGTTATTGTGAAAATGCTCAAAATAAGAAAACCCATCAACTAATTTCAAGAAAAAATGAAGATGTATATAAAAAGATAAATAACATAACAATGTCACAAAAAAAAAATACCTGATACTTGTAGAGCGGACGAAAGTCAGTGAAAACTTAACCCAGAGAGAGAGAGAGAATGCGTCGCAAAACTTAACCCAAAAAGAACTAATCTTGAGTGATTTCCTTCGGTAGAGAGAGACAGAGATATCAAGGAATCAGTAAGAAGAATTTTAAGGATTTTTTGTTTTTGAAGAAAGTGAGATGAGCGTTTCGTTACAGAGCAAATAGGTTTCAAAAATTTTAAAGAAAGTGAAGAGTGATGATGGTTGAGAGAGTTATGAGTGAAACGGGTTAAAAAACTGGTTTGATTTTGATCAGGTTTTGGGAAGAAACGCATCGGAAGAGAAATAAAATTTGAAATTTAAACTTGAAAAGACAGAAATGGAAGTTTTGCAAAGAGATTGATATTGTGTATCAGTGGAGAATCAGAAACGAGTGATGGTTCTGTAAATTTTTGAGTCCCGCGCCAGAAATTATGTTCATTAATATATGAAAAGTCTATTTTTCCCTTTAAACACATAATGAAATATAGTTTTAAACAAAAGGGGTATTTAAGTAATATGCCTTTTAAAAATACAGAACAGGCGCTCAGAAAAGAAAAATAATCTTAGAATTTTAGTACAATCAGACTTGACTATCAATTTGCCAATGAAAAATTAGGAGCAGTGGTAAAGCACTTAGCAAACAAGAAAATTAGTAAATAGATTAGTATGCCACTGTGATCAAATTCTGCAAAATACTG
Organism: Hevea brasiliensis; assembly: GCF_030052815.1. NCBI lineage: Eukaryota > Viridiplantae > Streptophyta > Magnoliopsida > Malpighiales > Euphorbiaceae > Hevea > Hevea brasiliensis. The sequence continues at coordinate 20,147,576 of NC_079509.1, read as the reverse complement.
TTCACGTCAGATCAGACCCAGAAATTTTCAAAATTGCACCAGAAATTTCAGAATACATTATCAACACCACAAATCAACATATATCACTTCATTTTCATATAGGAACATGAATATGCATCAAATATCAAGCAAGAGCATCAGTCATACTAAGTTCTCTTCTTATTTTGCAAAAAGCTTCCTCATTAAGTGGCTTTATAAAAATGTCAGCAAGTTATTTTTCAGAATGGACAAATTCAATTTGAATATCACCATTTTGAACATGGTCCCTAATAAAATGATGTCTAATTTCAATATACTTGCTTCTAGAGTGTTGGACAGGATTTTTTGACAAGTTTATAGCACTAGTGTTATCACATTTTATGGGAATGTGATCAAACCTAATTTCAAAATCTTCAAGCTGTTGCTTCATCCATAAAATTTGTGCAGCACAACTTCCAGCTGTAATATATTCAGCTCATGCTGTAGAAAGTGCAATAGAAGTTTTCTTTTTACTGTGCCATGAAACTAATGCATGGCCTAGAAATTGACAAGTTCCTAAAGTACTTTTTCTGTCCAATCTACTACCAGCAAAATCTGAATCACCATAACTAATAAGATCAAATGATTCACATTTTGGATACCACAAGCCAATGTTATGTGTGCCATTGAGGTACTTAAAAATTCTTTTAACAGCTACAATATGAGATTCTTTTGGACATGATTGAAATTTTGCACATAAACATACACTAAAATGAATGTCTGGTCTAGATGCTGTCAAGTAGAGTAAAGAACCAATCATACCTCTATAGAGTTTATTATCTATCTCATTACCTTTTTCATCTTTCTCTAATTTGATTGTTGAGCTCATGGGAGTTCCAATACTTTTCATGTCTTTCATTTTGAATTTCTTTAGCATATCCCTTATGTACTTGGACTGATTTATAAAAATTCCATCTTTGATTTGTTTGATTTGCAATCCAAGGAAGAAAGTAAGTTCACCCATCATACTCATTTCAAATTCACTTTTCATCATGTTGGAGAATTTCTTACAAAGAGAATGGTTAGTAGCACCAAAAATGATATCATCTACTTAAATTTGCACAATGAGCATGTCTTTTCCTAGTTTCTTAATGAAAATAGTAGTATCTACTTTTTCTCTTTTAAAATCATTTTGAAGCAAAAATTTACTAAGTCTCCCATAGCATGCTCTAGGAGCTTGCTTTAAACCATAGAGAGCTTTAGTAAGCTTGTAAACATGATTTGGAAAATGAGGGTCTTCAAAACCAGGAAGTTGAGCCACATAAACTTCATCATCAATATATCCATTTAAGAATGCACTTTTAACATCCATTTGATAAAGCATGAAATTCTTAAAACATGCAAATGCACATAACATTCTAATAGCTTCAATTCTATTAACCAGAGCAAAGGTTTCATCAAAATCAATACCTTCCTCTTGGTTATATCCTTGAGCTACTAGTCTAGTTTTATTTCTAATTACATGCCCTTTTTCATCCATCTTATTTCTAAATACCCATTTAGTTCCAATAATAGAATGCTTTTTAAGTTTAGGAACTAGTTATCCACACTTTATTTCTTTTAAATTGATTTAGTTCCTCTTGCATAGCAAGAAGTCAATTTTCATCATTTTGAGCATCATTATATGTTTTGGGTTCAAATTGAGAGACAAAAGCAACATTACTAATATATCTTCTAAGTTGAGCTATTGTTATCATTCTTTGTGATGGACTATCAAGAATGTCATCTTTGGAATAATTTCTATGGTACCTCCATTCTTGTGAAATGTCTTGATGTTGAGGTTCCTCAATTTGTAGTTCTTCCATATTTGGTTAGGAGTCTTCTTGAATTTCAACATTTGTGGAATAAGGAAGTTTTTTTTCTTTGTCATTTTGATTATCCTCTACCAGTTGTTTTGGATTAAGCTCATCTTTATTTGAATTCTTGTAATTTAGAATATGCTCATTTTCATCATCACAAGAATCTTTCATTTGCAAGAAATTGTTAGCATCATCAAAAAGTATATGCATTGATTCTTCCATGGTCAAGGTTTTTCTATTGAAAATTATATATGATTTGTTATTTGTTGAATAACCAAGAAATATTCCTTTACAAGATTTAGCATCAAATTTCTTGAGATTACTGTCTTTGTTATTCAAAATGTAACATTTGCAACTAAAAACATGAAAATATGCAATATTAGGTTTTCTTCCTTTCCAAAGTTCATAAGGAGTTTTCTTTAAAATAGCTCTAATGGAAACTCTGTTCAGAATATAGCAAGCTATGTTTACAGCTTCTGCCCAGAAATATTTTGGTAAACTATTTTCATTCAGCATTGTTCTTGCCATTTCTTATAAAGATCTATTTTTTCTTTCAACAACTCCATTTTGTTATGGAGTTCTAGGAGCTGAAAAAGTATGATAAATACCATTTTGAGAACAAAAATTTTTAAACAAACTATTTTCAAATTCTTTTCCATGATCACTCCTAAAAAATGTAATACAATAGCCTTTTTCACTTTGAATTCTTTTGCAAAAAGATTCAAATACATCACAGGTTTCATCTTTATGAGCAAGAAAGAAAGTCCACGTGAATTTTGAAAAATAATCAACAATTACAAATGTGTATGCCTTCTCTCCTAGACTTCTAGGTGTGATTGGACTAAAAAGATTAAGATGCAATAACTCCAATGGTCTATACGTAGTTACAACATTTTTTTGATTGAAAAGATGATTTTTTATGCTTACCAAGTGCACATGCTATACATTGAAATTCTTTTCAAAACTTAACTTTGGAAGGCCTCTAACAAGATTTCTTTTAGAAAGTTTAGTGAGTGTGCTCATGTTAGCATGTCCTAATTTGCTATGCCACAACCATGCACTATCATCAAGAGTCATAAAGCATGTTTCACAATTTTCTTCAAGACTTGTTAAATCAAGTAGGTAAATATTATCTATTATAACACCAGCAAACATAATATTATTTTCATGAATCTCATAGTGTATAGCAGTAAAAATGACTTTAAAACCATTATCACAAAGTTGACTAACACTTAAAAGATTATATTTCAAACATTGTATTAATGCAACATTCTCAATGCAAGGATTTTTACCAATAGTTCCACATCCAATGATTTTAGCTTTACTTTTATCACAAAATTTGACATAACCTTCTTCTTTCAAAGTAAGAGAGGAGAATTTGGCTTTATTTCCTGTCATGTGCCTAGAGCAGCCACTATCTATGTACTAGTGTTCTGTTTCCAGCATACTCCTTAGACAGACCTGAAATCAGTTAACTGTCCTTCGGTATCCAAGCAACTTTGGGTCCTTGTATGTTAGTAATATTAGGTAGAGTTCCTTTGGGCACCCACACTTTCTTTGCCTTAAAGGTTCCTTTCCTAATAGGACAAGCATTAATCATATGACCTTTATGATTGCAATAAAAGCATGTAATATTTGATTGAGAGGAAGATGAAGCTTTAACAAAATAATGTTTGTAGTTTCCATATTTCATAAATCCATCATAACCAATTCCAAAATTTTCATTTGTGGATCTTTGATTCCTAAGAAGTACATCAAGTGTTTATTTTCCTTTCATAAATTTAGTTAAATCTCTTATCAAAGATTCAACTTTTACTTCAAGAATTCTGTTTTTCTCAAGAAGTTATTCACAAACTTCTTTTAATCTTTGAAGCTCATCATTAACTTCTTTAAACAACTTTATTTGAGATTTGTAAAATTCATTTTCCTTTAAAATAATACTTAAAGAAATATTTTCTTATCTTAAAGCACAATTTTCATGTATCAAAATTTTGCATTTCTTTTTAAAAGATCTATATTTGTCATATGTCTTTACAAATGCAAGTTCTAACTCATCAACATTAGAAGGTTCAAGATTTACCTCATTATCACTATCTTTAATGTGTGAGCTTTCACTTTTTTCTTCAATTGGCATCATACAAGTGTTTGCAACATCTTTGTCACTTGTGTCATTATTTGATGAAGAGTCACAATCACTCTATATTGTCACTATTGCCTTTTTACTTTTATCCTTTCTAAACTTGTTTTTCTTCTTCAATGTAGTACACTTCGGCTTGATGTGGCCTGATTTGTTACACTCATAACAAACAATTTCACTTGAGTGATTTAGAGTTTTTGGAGCATATTTCTTTATGAACTTCTTGTATTTGCTTCCACCTTTTCTAAATGTCTTTTTGAACCTCTTGAATATCATAGCCATATCTTCATCATCATCACTTGAATCACTTGAATCATCACTTAAACTAGCTTTAAAAGCAACACTTTTTTTTTTCTCATCAACCTTTTCGGATATGAAGGCTGTACCTTTTTTTTTCTTATGATCACCTTCATTTTCATCTTTCTTGTAGATCATCTCATGTGCAATGAGAGAACCAATTAGCTCATCATAAGTTTATTTTCTGAAACCCTTGGTGTCTTGAATAACAGTGGTCTTTGCTTCCCATAACTTTGGAAGAGATCTCAAAATTTTCTTTACAAGTTCTTGTTCCTTAAATTTCTTTCCAAGAGCCTTAAGAAGATTAACAATATCTGTGAATCTGGTACTCATTTCAGCAATAGTTTCACCAGGTTTCATCTCAAATAACTAATGATCACGGATGAGGAGGTTTGCCTTTGATTCTTTCACTATATCGGTTCCTTTATATGTGACTTCTAGTTTGTTCCATATTTCTTTTGCAGTTTGACAACCTGAAATACGATTATACTCATTAATATCAAGAGCACAATGAAGAATGTTAATAGCTTTGGCATTTGTAGAAATTTTCTTCCAATCATTGTCATCAAATTCAACTTTAGCTTTAGGAATTTGCATAGTTCCTTCACTAGTCTTATAAGGAATATAAGGACCATCTTTAGTTATTCTCCAAGCATCAATATCAACAGATTGTATAAAGTTTCTCATTCTAGTTTTTCAAAAAGAGTAATTTGTGCCATTTGTCGCAAGGTGTTTTGCGGTCGCCTAGACGAACACTCACCGAAGTGAGAAAGAGTGAGGAGTCACCACTTTAATTTTGAGGGAAATTAAAGAAAACCATTCGCGAAAATATATTAAAAAGAAACCACTTCGAAAACAGAGATTCTAGGTTCGGGGTCTATATACGAGCAGGGAAGGTGTTAGGCACCCCGCCTCGTCCCTTCATGAGGGTAAACAGATTTAATATTATGCTCTTTATAAGTTAAAATCGGAAGTTAGGGGGTTAGAATGATGATGTCAATCCCTTTGATAAAAGGGAATATTTGATTTTTCACTATTTCAGGTTACCCAGATACATAAGTACATGAGACGACCATTAGTGAATTGGTGTTGCGCAGCGGTTTTTGGTTTAAGGGATTACTTTGCATATTGTATTGTTTGAATTTTAAGAGAGTCCGGGTAAAACCTCTCCTGATCTCTAGGGGTGATCTGTTTAAAGTTTGAGTAAGGGATCTCGGATAAGAACTCTCCTCCGATCTCCACATATTTATTAAAATTTTGGTTGAGAATCGGATAAGAACTCTCCTCCGATCTCTTTAATTATTTATAATTTGATTGAGAATCGGATAAGAACTCTCCTTCGATCTCTTTAATATTCATTGAAATTTTTGATTGAGAATCGGAGAAGAACTCTCCTCTGACCTCTTTTATTATGCAATTTTAGAGTTTTAATAAAGGATCTCGGATAAGAACTCTCCTTCAATCTCCTGTTTTTTTTGTTTGGATGAGGATCGGGTAAGAACTCTCCCCCGACCTCTTGAGATTTAATTACGGTCGTATATTGCAAGGACCTTAGACTAAGGGTTCTGGCATCCGAAGATGTTGAGAACACGAGTAAGGCTTCTCTTAACTCATTGGTACCTTATAACTAGGTCGGGGATACCAGACTGAATTTTCACTGATCTCCTATGTGATCGCCTTACCAGTACCTTTCGACAGGCAATATCCGATCTCTTTCGTTTGCTAGTCTGGGATCCGATCTTACTCCGATCCCCCACTATACCCAGTTATCTTCTGAGCTAGCCTAGTGGTTCGAATTCACAATTTTCCTCCGATTTATTATCCAAACTTTTATTATTTTAAAGAAACTCTCGTGTTAAGATACAGCTACCGACATTTTATCAAACTACCTACACGTTACCCGTAACCAAAACACCTTCATTTGAAGTTAATAAAGGATAAAAATAAATAATATGAACTAATGAACAAAAAGGTAAACTCAAGAGAATATGGAACTCTTTAGCATGACATGAGCTTGACGAAAATTACGAGCATGAAAACAAAGAAAAATAAAAAAAGCTTGATAAAACAACGGTTCAGACGTTCACCTGTGGGGAGTTGAATCTATTGAGCTAACTATGGACTCACAAATATTGTAGAGCTACGTCTATTAGACTGGGGACTAATGCTGGCCTTGAAATGAAGAATACCAAGTTAGAATGCAGTTGAACCGAAGTAACAGTAACTGGGTTGGAATAAGATGGAGCTTGAAAAATAAAAAGTGGATATAGATATGATGAAGATAAAATTGAAACTGAGAGATGGTATCACTGAGTAATGAACAAACTGAAAATGAAGAGTTTCAGTATTCAACACTCCTTCAATGGAAATACTTTAAAAAACTAGTTTCTGAAGTTTTTCTATTTTGAAAGCTTAAAAATAGCAGAGTAGCAAGACTGAATTAAGTTTCAGAGCCTTTCCACTATAATCACCACCCCTTTTTTTGTTCTCCGTCCTCCTTTTTTCAACAGTATTGCATGCAGGTATTTATAAGGAACGGGTGCTCCTAATGAAGGGTCAGGATTTTCTCTGAGGGAGATGGAAGGTTTGGATTTTAAAGGACATGATCTGATGCCTGAGAATTGAAGAGAATCAAAATGGACGGCTGAGATCTTATTCAGAGTATTTGTCCTTTCTCTTTTCTCATCCAACGATTCAAAATCTTTTTGTCAAGGGAGATCCGAAGGCTGGGAATAAAAAGCGCCGGTCTTGTCGTCTTCTCTTTGATCCAAGGGCTCCGGACTAGTCCTTACAAGTAAGATCAACGGTGGAGATCGAGATGTACAGGACTGTCATGACATGTCCTGGCACTTGTCAGTAATGTGGGCGATTCTGTAAATGAGGCATGCAGTGGAGATTTGATCTCGTCTGCAACGCTTTAACTACCTCGGCTTTGATTATGATGATAGTTATTGAAAGTTGTCTCATGCTCTCCTTGCTTTCCGATCTCCCACTCCTTCCGATCTTTCCATCACGACCTTTTCCGATCTCTCATGTCGGGCCCCTCTCCCGATCTCTCTTATTCCAGCACCTTTTTCTCTATCTGGGCTGATTTAGTCAAAGCATTTATTACTTCGGTTACTTAGGCATCCGCTTCGATTTCCACTAGTAATAAATGCTCAGACCCTCCCTATATATATACCTTCAATGAGAGATTTCTCCCACATTTCATTCCTTCCTATTTCCATTTCTCTCTTTTTCTGTTCTAGTTTTCCGATAACATTATGGCCACGGTGATTGCTTTTGATCTTTTTTCGACTACTTTCTTTGCTCCCCGACTGAAAATTTACGACCCCGGTGATCAGAAAATCATGGTAACCTCATCTGATGACAGTGAGGGAACCAGAATAATTCACCGATCCAGATCGAGAACATCAATCGTGCTGATCTTGAGTCGATCTACCGATATAATCGGTGAGCCGATTTCGGGCGAGAAGACTGCTAATTACCTGCTTAACATCGGTGACTGCCCCTTAAAGTTCACTTAGCTCCTCACCACATCGGGTGTCCCGACCGCGGCTTGGTTCCGAGCGATAACATTGACGATGACCTCTCCTATCACCATGAGAGTCATAGTCACCCATCTGAGCTATACATCTATTCGAAGTCGATGGCTAGTTTCCTGATCAAACACATCTTTTGATTCAGCTACGAGACTAGGCTTTGACATAGGTCTTTACTAGGTAGGATGTACTGCTGATCTCTAGAGATCGTCCAAATGATGTAATCTGACCTTTAATGTAATCCGACCTCTAGAGATCGCCCAAATGATGTAATTTGACCTTTAATGTAATCCGATCTCTTGAGATCGCTCAAATGATGTAATCTGACCTTTTGGAAATGAAATCTTATTTTGACAATTATCATTTTATTATCATTGCATTGGTTATTTTCCGATCTCTAATGTGTTTATCCGATCCGATTCCTAATTGAATAGCCCTTAGCCGATCTGTAATTCTAAACATATACCTTAATCTGCCGATCTTTAACCAGCCGATCTCCCCTTATTTATTTATGGAGTTTCTGGAATGTTCTTGTGATGTGTCAGAAAAGTTGGCGAATCCCGCTAACCGATGCGCCGCTTGGGACACTGTGAGCATTAAATGCTTAGACGGGTATAAATAAGGGATGGGTCAGCCAGTTGCTCCGTTATGTCATTTTCTGCATCTCGCGAGCGATTATAAAATTCTCTTATTTTTTCAAGTTCTTCTGACACCGATCACACTCCGGTAAGGGTTTTGATCTTTCTTTTAGTTAAATTTTCTCTTTTCTTTGAAAATGAGCGGCGCCGAGGGTCAGAGAGCGGCGAGCCCCCCTTCCGTTCATGTCTCGTGGTCATCAGATGAAGTTGAAGTGGTCGGACCAAGCGGGCGATCTGAACCTCCTACGACCTCCGTTTTAGCCCGTGGTCAAGCAGCACCCTCAAGATGAACGCATTCCTCAGGGAGAGAAGGCCTTCCCGTGGATGAGTTGCCGTCAATCCTTCAAGAAACCGATCTGCAGACGATTAGCCAAGAATACAACCTTCGGACTGACTTATACGAGCTTATCAAATGCCACGGCAATCTCCGAGCCGATCATTTCTTCGAAGAAAATGATATGATCATGATATACGAAGAGCAATTAAAAGTCGGGCTGCGGTTCCCTCTTGATGACTTCTTCAAGGAAGTTCTGAAATTCCACCAAGCATGTATAGCTCAAGTACATTCGAACTCATGGCGGATCTTGGTAGCCTTCAGAGGCCTCTGCCGAGCTAAGGGACTCAGTCCTACAGTGAAGGTGTTCACTGAGCTACATAGGCTAACTCGTCGAAAGAACGATGAGTACTGGTTCTTTCAGGTGAAACCGCATTGCGGGCTCTTTACTGATCTGCCTTCCTCACTGAAGAATTGGAAGAATCGCTTCTTTATTCTGAGGAGCAAGATTCTGAACGATTTTGAGGGTTTCCCACATAGCTGGCTGCATCTGGGCCCGTCACTTCCGAAGCACATCGCCCTGAGTAGGGAAGAGGGCGCAATGGTAATGGAGCTAAAGGATCAGGCGGCCAATCAGAAGTTCTCCTATTTAGATGCGGTGACGGCCGAACTGCATCATTGGATGATGTAGCTGGTTACCGGCGAAGAACACGGGCTTCAGCTCTCTGACCTCGGCCTTGGTACTTTCTATATCTCTGATCTCTGCGCCTTAGCGAACTCACTGACTTTTTCTTTGCGCAGGTATGGCAAGCAGCAAGGCTTCCAAAGAGAGTCGAAAGCGGAAAAGAGAGGTCTCCAGGAAAGTGCGGGAGATGAAACGCGCCGAGGCTTCAGAGACGCCGAGGCATGATTTAAGAGAGATGTAGGGAGGATCGTCCCAACCCTCGAGATCCCCGATCCCTGAAATAGAAGTGATTCGGTCTCCTCCTCAATATGAAGAGCTGTCACCACCTCCACCAGTTGCTTCGAGTGTGGAAGGGGGTCCTTCCCAACCCACTTCGAGGACCCTCTCTCGTGGCGCTCAGGTCCTGATTCACTCCCTAGAGAAGAACCGATCTGTTTGGGGGAATCTGGGTTTGGCAAAGGTTCTGGGAGCTTCCATATGTCTCCAGGAGGATCGGGATCGGCTGACCCAGGGCAACATCGATGATCTCCTGACCCATACGATGAGCTTGAGCGTGGAGAGCTTAGTGAACCAGTATATCATTAGGAAAAAGGCTCATCATTTGAGGCAGAAGATCCAGAAGGTAGGTTAGGAAGCGGCTTCTGCACGAGCTCAACTTTCATTCGCCAGGGAATATATAGCTGAAATCGAGGGGCGGATGAAATTCTATGAGGACAAATTGGCCGAGCAGGCTCATGCTTTTGAAGAAGCTCGGGCACTCCGAGCTGCTGATGTCGCTCGCCTCACTAAAGAACTTAGAGCGAAATAAGAATAGGCAGTGACGAGGGAGGCCAGTGCTTATGTGAACGCCCACGGAGACCTTTTGGCCAAGCTCAAGAAGCGTTATCCTGAGGAGGACTTTTCCTGGATGGTGGACCTGGCTCCCCAAGACGAAGAGGAGAGCAAAGAGGAGGCCGAAGGAGATAGAGAGGGTGAGCGAAATGTAGAACAGGCTGGGGGTGATCCTCCAGCCGAATGACTTGTATTTTTTACTTTGAGATGAAATGAAGTTCTTTCTTTTGTTCAATGACTCGATGAGATCAGAAAGTATCTAAGTTGTATAAGCGCCTGATTGTTTGAACACATTAGAACACCAAACTTGAAAACGATTATTAATCTATGTATGAGAGGTCGGAAAAACATTATAAGCATGAGATCGGCCTAAGCCGAGAGCAAACACCGAGCAGAACTTAAGATCATTAAAATCGGAAACCTGATTTGAACATTTAAGATTAGAAGCACCTTTAAGCCGGATTGAAACCTTAACTTTATTGAACGATTATCTACAATATTTATAAAATGGAGGTCGAAAATAAGACTGGATGGCACAAAGACTTAATGTCGGTTGGATTTCGTTTGACGAGAGATCGGAAATGTGATTGACTGGCCAGGAGACTTGATAATTGGTTTGAGAGATCGGTGAGGATTTGAACGATATGGAGACTTGGTATTGGTTTGATTTCTTTGAAGAGAGATCAGAAATGTGATTGACTGGCAAGGAGACTTGGTGCTGGGGATCAATTTCAAAGTCTATTGATTTTGGAGATCGGCCAAAATATGGTGTCGACACCATTAAAAAGTGGTGGTTTAGTAATTGAATAACCTTCTACTAAGGGAGCAGGTATACCAATAGAATTACTGGATGAACCAGCCATGTGTATGGATCACTCTAAGGTGTTTAATCCTCAAGCAAGAGAGACAAGCTCTGATACCAAATTGATGTCCCAAAATATGTCCAAGAGGGGGGTGAATTAGACTTAAAACAATTTTTCGATTCTTGTTCAAAACCTTTGAAAAATTATAGCTTAGTTCAACCTAGTTTTTCTACTGTGAAATATGTATGATACTGCTCAAATAATTAGTTGATACAAAGTTGGCTTAAAAACATGCAGTATACTGATCTAACAAAATATATTTGCACTCAGTAAAAATTTTAGTAATCTGAATAAAATCACAACACAGCAAATATAGTAGTAAACAAAATATATCAATTGACAGCAGATATAGCAGTAAGCAAATTATATCATATATCAGCAGATTTAATAGTAAACAGAATTTTTTTAGTTTGCAGCAGTGTTGACAGTAAACAGTATCAATTTTCAACTTAATAAAAATAATTCAACTAGAAATAAATATGCATAAATTTAAAGAGTAAGGGTTAAGAGAATTGAACACTGACTTTTTATAGTGGTTCGGCCTAACTAACCTATATTCACTCTCTCAAAGATCTCACTTTGAGTCTTCACTCTACTAATCTTCTCTTTTAAAGGCAAGAGACAAAAACCCTTTACAAATCTTCACACCAAAGCTTTTACAAGTAGCTTCACACTTCTACCAAGTGTTATCCTAAACACTTTTCACAATCAAGCTTCAATAGGTGCTTGTATGACCTCTCATAAATGCTAAGAAGGTGTTTAAAACTCAGTCTCACTCAATACAATAGAATCTATAAAAAAGAGATGAGTAGGTAAGCCAATGATGAGCAATAAAAATAATTTGAGCACTTTGAATGAAAACTTTAATGATCTTAAAAGGTTAGGAACAGTAGAGAGACTTTTATTAAGTGCAAAATGGCCAAAAGTAAGTGTATTTATAGCTTTGGATCATTTCTGACCGTTTGAGAACTCATTTGAATGTTATAATTTCAAATTTCAAGAAAATAGCTGTTATTTTGTCGTTTTCTACAATGTTGTATAGAGTTGAGACAGTTAGCATACGAGAACTAGTTAGCATACCTGGAAAGCTTTTTTGCATAACTTTGAAGACTTTAAAACTTTACACCAAATTATAATAAAATACTTTTAGGCCATTGATAATTCAAAAACAAGTTTTGAAAACTTAGAATAAAAAATTTGAGGGGTTAAAAATAAGTATCATTGGCTTCTACTCCTCAAATCTTTTTACACAAATTTCTAAATTCCTTAAACTATTCCTAAACTAGATGTACCTTCAATTTTGATATTCAATACAGCTTGAAAGGTAACTTTTTCTTTCTTCTTTGTCTTTGATTCATCTTGTGTTATCTTAGGATGTCAACCTTTCTTTAAAACACAAGTTCATCATCAACTACATGAATCTTTTTCTTTATCCTTAAAGAAGTACAACACTTAAAATAAGATTAGTTTGATTCTAGTCGAGTTTTGTTATCATAAAAAATTATGCTCCTTTGAGCTCATGGGGTCAACATTATTAAATTCAATTAGAGTTGTTTAAGCTTAAATCATATTATATGTAAAAATAATTAAATTTCTTTATAGTATTATTATTATTATTATTATTATTATTATTATTATTACCAAAGTTTTATTTAAATTAAATATAATAAAAGTAGTTTGAACCTATTTGAAGAGAGAAAAATGACCTAGGTGAATAAGCTAGAAAAGTTCAGGTGAGTTTCCGATAACGAAGAGCTACGGCCAGCAATCGGCAAGGACCACGTCCACCCTATAGGTGCAACCCTCCCCTGGCATTGAATGGCAGCGATTCTGAAGAAAATGGAGAACATGTGTTAAACACGTGAGTTTCAGGCCACGATTCAGGCCACCTCTGAAAGCATTTCGGTGAGGGAAATTTAGCAAATGCCTTAACACCTCATGGGCTTCATTTCCTAACTAGCCATGCCCCAAACCGACGTTAGAAGAGAGAGATCCAAGGAGAGAGAAACTCTTGGGTTTCACCACTTTTCAGTGAGTTTCCGGTCAATTCAACCATTGGATCGATGATACGAGACCATTGATGGACTCAAGGTGACAAAACCTTCGGGATAGACCAACCCCACTCTGATTGGATATCATTTGAAAAAGGCAATTATAGACTAACCCCTCTCTGATTGGATATCATTTGAAAAAGGCAATTATCGGACGGTCCAAAATGCTTGGTGAGCTTTTCAAGCTTTTTCGATGCCCGTAAATTAAATATAATTATAGGATAATTATTAACAATTTATGAGTTTTGTTTAGGTGTGATCGGATTGGCGACAGCTCATCAGTGCTCAGACTGAGTTTTCAGGCTGGGCTAGGTGCTTGATGTGCTGTCTAGGAAGGTGGTTGTGGTTATAGTTGTTTTCAGCATTTTTAGACATTTTAGACGCATTTAAGATAGCAGAATTTGCAAAAGCAGTCCCTAACTTAATCTGTGTGATTTTTACCTAGGATTAAGCTAACTAATTAATCTGTAAATTATTTTTGGCTTAGTGAAATTAAGTAAAATTACTCTAATTAGTACAAGGACAATGTAGAGAACTTCCAGAAATATTTTTATATTTTTTTGAAGTGCTCGAAATAATTATTTGAACTGTAGTGGAGTTAGGGATCTAAGTTGGAATTTTGATGTTTGGACCTAGATTAGGTTTCTTGTAGGTCCCAAATGGACATTATAATTATTATTGTGGACTTGAAGCCTTGTGTATTACTTTTGTTGCATTTCTTGCAAGAGGGTTAGGTATAGTTGTAGGAGAGACTCTGCTGAAATTTCAGGAAGATTTTAGGAATTATTCTTGCTTCTTTAATTCAATTAATTAGTTAATTCTATCGGTGCTGACTAGTCTTTATTTTCTCTAGCCAGACCAACTACAATTGGGTAGACCAATTTGTGAGTTAGATATTGATTATTTGTGTAATTTTAATATTAATTATGTATCTCACATGCCCATGCATTTTATGAATATTTAATTATATACATAAATAGTTAAATTATTCAGGCCATTTTGATTGTTGCATATTTAATTGTTGTTACTTGTTTGTAATTGTCATCTTTAGGATGATTTGGAGCTGGGTATATTATTTATATATCACATATATGAATATAGATTAGACAGGCTAGTCACGGCTTGAGCTTGTCTTATTGGAACCCAGTCCTTATACATATGGAAAGTTAGGGTAAAGTACGGCTTTGAGTTGATCTCATATATGATGATTTGGAGCTGTCATCTTTATTTATATATCACATATATGAATATAGATTGGACAGGCTAGTCACAGCTTGAGCTTATTTTGTTGGAACCTGGTCCTTATAGATATGGAAAGTTAGGGTAAAGTACGGCTTTGAGTTGATCTCGCTGGCCCTTGCACTTGGATTTAAGCGAAAGTCCAGCTTGAGTTGAGCTAGTTGGTAGGATCTGGATTGAGAGAGCTGTATAGGGGATCAACTCCCATATTTATGTATTAATGTGATACATTGGGTGCGTGAGTAGCTCCAAATTAGATTCTCATGAAAATATTAGGTGAATTACTTGTTTTATATGTTAGATATGCATTTAATGGTAGGATTGCACTAGTTATAGGTAATTATAAAAATTACATCTATAATCAATGTCTAAACTCTTTGAGTCGAAAACTAATTTTTATTCAAATATTTTTTTTAGGTTACAAGAAGGTAAGTTTATTTTCGGGTCTAACCTGCATTTTTCTTATCAGATTGTGGTGTTTCTTAATTAGTAGTTTTTATAGTTATTTATTTATTTAACTGCTAGAACTTCGGTGTGACATCAATGTATTTATGTATCATGTTAATTAATAAAGATTAAGTGGTTTGTGTATGATGGGTATCAGGGTTGAGCTGAGCTCTCATAGTTTTAATTTTTCTGATAGTTATCAGGTTAGGTTGTCCTAAATAAATTTATAATATTTTACTTTATTTTGTTTATATATTGGGCTTGATTTTGGTCCTGATTATGGATTTGGGAATAGTGATACTCACTATGGGTCTCGAGAGTTTTATGTTAGCCCAAATTTTAGTGTCGGTCCGGCCGTAAAATTAGATTGTGGCATAAAATATAAATATTTGAATTTATTATATCAATAAAACTTAATTTAACGCAAAATGTCAACATTAACATTCTTAATATATTATTGTTTAATAATATATCTATTTAATTTTTTATATTCTTAATTAATATTTTTAAATACATTAATATTAAATATTAAATTTTTATATTTTTATAAAAAATGATATATATATATATATTAAAATAATAACTCTTATTATGAAATTGACATTGAATTTATCAAATTGATTTAATTTAATACAAATTTGAAAACTAAACACACGACATAATAAAGACGTGTGAGGATTAGTATATTGAAATGCTAAACTATATTTTAATTTTTAATATTTTATAAAAGTAATAATTAAGCCTTTTTTAAGAATTTTTTGAAAAATATTTTTATGAAAGAAAATATTTTTGATATTATTTTAATTTTTAATATTTTATAAAAGTAATAATTAAGCTCTTATTTTTTAAAGATTTTTTAGAAACTATTTTTATGAAAGAAAAATATTGGTATTAAAATTATTGATATTTATTAAAAATAAGGAAAAAATAATTAAATTCCAGCTTTTATAAATTCTAAAACCCTAATTGTAAAATGTCAATTTAATCAGAGATGCATGTAACACACTTTTCATTTTTATATCAAATTAATTCAATTTGCTAAATTTAGTGTTTTAATCACAAAAAATATTTTCTATGTAAATAAATATTGACACCAAATTCGCCTTTAATTCAAGTTAAATATTAAAGGCGGGAGAGACCATCAGCTATTGGCTGACTGGACCTTGAAACTGCTCATAGCATAGCATTTTAGGAGGCAATCCATTTACGCGGGGCCCTCCGTTATTCCATCGCTCGGTACCCCAGCCCCCTCCTTTCCTTCTTCCTTCTTGGCTATGCATAGTCACTCGTCTCCCTCTCTTTTCTGCAAGCAAAGCAACAAAATTCATAACCCACGCAAGAAACAGAGCTCCACGATTTGTCTGACGACGCAGATTACGCTGCTTCTATCCAGCAAGTAAGCAAGCAGTCACTCAATCAATCAAGTCGATCGCACACAACTACCTAATCATCTTCAAATCCGAATTTACATTTTATTCGAGCAAATGTGCGATTCGAAATTTCGAAAATTGGTCTCGTGAGTTTGAGTTTAGGATTTTCTGACTCTGACCACTTTGGTAGGGATCAGCGAGTCTTATGATGAGGAGCGATAGCAGCAAACATAGCTCGTCTAGCGAACCAGAAGGCGCTGAAGTTGTGTATTTGAAGGATAATGTGACAATTCATCCAACTCAGTTCGCGTCTGAGAGAATTAGTGGAAGATTGAAGCTTATTAAGCAAGGCGCCTCTCTCTTTATGGTAATCTCTCGAATTTTAGATTTATATATTTTGTTTTTGCTTATACACTTTTGACTTTGGAGCTCTTTTTTTTAATTTTTATTTTTTTTATAAATGGCTATGGTAGACATGGATTCCATACAAAGGGCAAGCCACGAATGCAAGATTGTCTGAGAAAGGTTGCTAGCCCTGAATTTCTGTTTGGTTAACTAATTTATGCCACTGATTTGGTCGCTGAATTGATTGCCTAGTGGTTTCTGTGTTTAGATAGGAGTCTTTACACCATAAGGGCTGTGCCTTTTACTGACGTTCGTTCCATTCGTCGACACACTCCAACTCTTGGGTGGCAGTACATAATTGTTGTTTTGTCATCAGGTATAACGTGCTAATTCTTTTAGCTAATGCAATATTGTTTAGTAATTCTTTTAATAATTTCTGGAGCTATGATAAGGCTAATTCCTTTAGCCTATTATTTAGGTTTTGAATATGCGATCAATTTACTTGGTTGGTTGATATAACTAAAGAAGACAACAGTAATTACCATTGCTAACTGAAATGTGTTTACAACTCATGAGAATTAAATGAGTTTTATGCTGATTGGTAATCTATCATAACCCTTCTCCTTTACCAGGCTTGGGACCGGCTATGCTTTGCGAAACTCACATAGGTGGAGTTCTAACTGAAATGTGTCTAATAAGGGAAATCATTCTGAGATTTATCTTTTTGCTGATTTTCTCACTTAATGATGTTTCATCTCGAGATTGAAATTACTGAAAATTATGGAACTCATTACTAAATCTTTAACAGACATGAAAGAAATGAGATTTATTGGTATGATCCCGGAATTAACACCCAAATGTCAGCACTTAATGTGTAATTACTTTTCCTTGCCAAATACAAAATTTTTCTGGAATTTTATCACAACGTATCAGTCGCGTGCCTAATGGTAGGGAAACAAATTTTAGAGATCTAATGTATGCACCTTCATGTCACCTTTTCAGAAAATGACTATCTTGTTTGTTCATGCAAAATGATATTTTCTTATAAACGACCAGTTAAGAATTTAACTATTTAATGCCCTTATTCTAAATTTTCTGGTTCCAATTGTGTATTTCTTCCATGCATTTTTAAGTAGTTAAAGTACTGCTACTTTTGAATTAATGATGCAAAATCAATTTTTATCTCCATTGTCTTCTTAAATTTATTGTGGGTTATTTGGTCAGTTATCTATTCTTTTATTTCTAGTTAGATGTTTTAGGGTTTAATAACTAATCTATTAATTATTGTCTACTTCTCTAAATTTTAAGAAAGGAGGCATTTTGCAGGACTTGCATTTCCTCCTTTTTACTTCTACAATGGAGGAGTCAAAGAGTTCCTTGCTACAATGAAGCAACATGTTTTTATTGTGAGGTTGGTTACTGTTTTAGCATGCATTTTTTCTTATATTAACTCTCTCTCTCAATATATAGATGGTAAATCGGCAAATATTTATATATTTAAAAGACTATCTCTAGCAGATTGAACTTCCAATTGACATATGCTATGCACGGATAACTTTTTAAACATTGAAGAGAATCTTGATTTTTACATTGATTATTGTTGTCTTGTTTGGCCTTCTTGATTTTTCCACTGTCATTTGCTTTTTTTCTTTTTTTTTTTTTAAATTTTTTTATTAGGGCATTGCTTGTGAAGTATGTGGAATTGATGGTCATTCTCAGGCGATGGAAAGCCTTTTCGTGTTTGACCTATGGCCTTTAACCTCATTACGTAGGTTGGTAGTTTTTTCATGCTTGGGTGTGCAAACTAAGCACGTATGGATAAAAGAAAAGTAACTGAATATCTGTTAGTAATTAAACTTTAGAGCAAAGCCAACATGATAATTTAACATTGTATTTACTTGCATGATGGCCTTCTTTTTCTTTTTTGGTGGATAGGGGAGATTTTTTTTTGACATTCCCTTGTGAAAAATTCCCCAATTGGAATTGGGATTAGCACAAGTGGTGGAATTTCCCCAATGCCAAGTTGCAAAAGTTGTCATTTATGGTGTTTGACGCAATTTTGTTCAAATGCATGCTTTTTGGAAAGTGAGGTTTGAGTTGGTAAGCATAAAGGGTGTAGACACCATAATTTGATCGACCCTCAAATGCATAACTTGTAAAATTAATATGCAGTTTTCTTTTAAAGTTGTAATTTAATTTCAAATATTTTCTCGAATGGATCTCCCATCTTAATGTTATCCGATCTCAACTGATTACCTGACCACAGGTCATTTTCTCTGAACTGGTAATAATCCAAGTTATCTCCCAGATAAATAACAAATTATTCGACCTCATGCACGCTCAGGTTAGATTATTTTCCGATTTCTTTGTCTTTGTTTGACCTGTTCAGATTGATATCCAATCTTCGGACCATCTAATTTTACGTTTTGTTGTTTTCCAATCTCGTTGTGTTCAAACACTTCAAAATTCCAAATTACGATTTAGTTTTGTGACCAAGTATCTTGCTCGATTTGTTCAAACATTTCTTAACAAAGTTAATGTTTCATCCGATCTCTAAATACTTGTCCCGATCCTAATAAGTTATTTCAACTATGACCTGATCTCAAGCCATTTTTCAAATCCTTACAATTTTACAAATCACTCTTCAAGTGTTTAAAAGTTTTGATCGATATTTGGTCACAAGGTCATCCTATCTCATGTTCGTGTGCAATGATTTTCCGATCTCTTTAAGTGGTCTTATGTTTTATGATTGATAACTGATCTCAGGTTCTATGTTCAACTTTATCCAATTGATTAGGAGTCAATTCTATTCAGTATTCACCAGCTCGGCTAGGAGATCGCTGTGAGCGTTCACATAAGCACCAGCTTCCTTCACCAGAGTTTCGCCCTCCTTGGCCCTTATCTATCTAGAGAATCGAGCCAGATCAGCAGCTCGGCAGGCTCGGGCATCTTCAAGTTCCCTCTCCAGCTGAGTCGTTCTCTCCTCATAAGATCTCACTTGGCCCTCTAAGTCAATGATTTGATCATTAGCAGCAGAAAGTTGGGTAGTTGCAGTCGCTGCATCCTGAACCGCCTTGAGGATCTCCCTCCTTAAGAGATGAGGCTTTTCCCTGATCATCTGTTGGTTCGTGACCGCTTCTAAGCCCAAGCTCATCGTCTAGGTAAAAAGATCTTCGATCCTCTTCTGGCCCATCCGAGTCCGATCTTCGAAAAAACAGATCGAAGCGCCCAAGACTTTCACTAAATCGACCGAGCGGTTCCTCTCCAATGATTGAAGCAGAACCTGAGCACCTCGGGAGAGTGATCGACCGACTGGGATGGTTGGTCCAGAAGAACCGCCCTCTACACTCAAAGATGCAGGAGGTGGAGGAGGAGGTTCAGCTGATCGAGCAGGAAGCTCCGAAGGGATGACCTCTACTTCCGAGGCCGGCTGTTCTTGTGGTCGGAATGGAGAGCTCGGCACTTCCACCAAAGCTGGTCTCTGCGCTTGGGCAGCGGCAACAGCCTCCTTCATCTCTAACACTTTTCGGGCTAGCTCCCTCTTTCGCTTATGGCTTTCTGTTAGAATCCTTCAATTAGTGTAAATCCCTTAATCAGTGTAAATTAGCTGTAAATTAGAATATAATTAGGAATCATTGTATTTATTGGTTATTATTAGTTTCCTAGTTAGTCCTAGCCTTTGTATATAAATTAGAATGCTTGTAAATCATTTTAGTATGAAGAAATATAAAAGAAAAATTTTCAAATTCTCTGTTTTCTACATGGTATCAGAGCAGCGCCAAAATTTATTGACGTGAACAGTGTAGTTCTGGGTAATTTTTTTTGGGTCAAGCTTCTATGTCATTCTAGGCAGAGAGGTGATTGTCACCACCCACTTGAGGAGGAAGAACACCAGCAGATCGGCCTACGCCCAGAGTCTCGCCTCCGTCCAATGAAGCGCATGAGCTCACGCACCTCCAGAAGTCTCGCATCATTCTTCACGCACCGGCGCTTGCACCCTTTTTTTTTTGGTGATTTCTCTGACCGTGCCTCTTGCCGACGACCTTCCCTGTTCGGCGTGCCTCTGACCAACGTGTTTCCACACCTGGTTTGCACATTTATTTTTTTGGGTACCTTCCATTACCCAGTTTCTTTCTTTCTATCTCAGTACCTATTTTTTTAATTGAAAAATGAATGATGAAAAGAAGAAAGCCTCTGAAACAAAGGCTGAATTTGTTGGTGATAATCCCTCTTTACAAATTAGTCCTGTAAAGTTGGATGGAAGTAATTATTTGACATGGTCTAGATCTTGTCTACTGTTCATTCATGCTAGAGGACTGCAGGGGTATATCACTGGAGATAGAAAAAAGCCAGAAAATACTAGTTCTATCTACAGCCAGTGAGAGTCGGAGAACTCTCTTGTTATGTCATGGCTTATCAATTCTATACAACCTCATATAGCTCATGGGTATTTACTGGTGGACAATGCCGCTACCATTTGGAGTGCTATTTCTCAGACTTATTCTCAAGTTGGGAATGATGCACAAGTTTATGAGCTTAGGAACAAGGTTCATGAAATGAAATAAGGTGAGTTGACTATCGCTCAGTATTATGCGGAACTGAGTGGTCTATGGCAACAGTTGGATTTCTATCAAGACTTTCAGGCTTTATGTCTGGCTGATGCAATTAAGTTCCAGAAGTTGATTGAGAAGGAGCGCATGTATGATTTTCTTGCCGGGCTAAATGTGGAGTATGGTCAGATTTGGGTCCAAGTACTTGGTAAGGATCCTTTGCCCACCTTAAGGCAGACATACTCTTATGTTCAGCAGGAGGAGAGCAGAAGGAGTGTCATGATCAATTCTACAACTGTTAATAAGGCTGGACTGGCTGCTAACTCCTTACGAGAACAGTCATATGGTCCATCAGATAAGGATCACTTGCATTGTGACTACTGTGGGAAATCTCGGCACACTAAAGAACAATGTTGGAAGCTGCACGGCTGCCCAACTAAAAGGCGTGGAGGAAAAAGGATGGGCTCTGTTAGATCACAGTCAAATGTATCTGAGGCTGTGAGTATTTCTGAAGATACTGCTATCACTTGGATGTTTTCCAATAAAGAGGTACAAACTCTGAGAGTATGAGACTATTCCTATCATAGCTTGAATCACAATCCACTACAGTTGCCTCTTCTAACTTCGTCAACTCAGGTAATATTTTTCTTGTCAATCATAATAATTCATTTTGGGTTATAGATTATAGAGCAAACAAATATATGACAGGCTCTTCGAATAAATTCATATCCTATTTTCCATGTTTAGGCAAAGAAAAAGTCTGCATTACGGATGGATCATTATCTAATGTTTCTAGAACAAGTTCTGTTAAATGCACTCCTACTATAAGTCTTAGTTCTGTCTTACATGTGCCTAGCTTTCCTATTAACTTTTTGTCTGTCAGTTCTATCACAAAAGCTCTTAACTGCAAAATTGAATTTTTTCCTACTCACTGTGTGTTTCAGGAGTTGATAACAGGGAGAACGATTGGCAGTGGTAGACTGCAAGATGGGCTATATGTATTGAATGATTGTGTTGATCAGGCCATGTTGGGACAGTCTATGGGTGTTGAGGAAGAAATTATTCAGTGGCATAGGAGACTTGGACGCCCTTCATTTACTGTTTTAGAGAAACTTTATCCTCTTTTGTTTAAGCAATGCAAAACTGAATTGTTAGTATGTGATGCTTGTGAGTTTGCCAAACATACTAAACAATCTTATCCTGCAATAAATAATAAGGCTTCAGTTCCTTTTATGACTATCCATTCTGATGTGTGGAGGCCTACTCAAACTGTGTCTTTATCAGGTTATAGATGGTTTGTGACCTTTTTTTATTATTGCAGTAGGTTAACTTGAGTATATTTGATGAAAGGGAAAAATGAAGTATTTTCATGTTTTCAGCAGTTTCACAAAATGATTAGCACCCAGTTTGATGCTCATTTTAAAACACTGAGAACTGATAATGGCACAGAGTATATGAATGGAGTTTTTCAAAAATATTTGAAGTTATATGGAATTTTGCATCAGACTAGTTGTGTTAACGCTAGTGCTCAAAATGGAGTGTCTAAGAGAAAAAATAGACATTTGCTTGAAGTTGCTAGGTCTTTTATGTTTACAATGAATATTCCCAAACCTTACTGGGGGGATGCAATTCTTTCTGCTGCATATCTTATTAACAGGATGCCACTCCGAACTTTGGAGTTTAAGAGTCCTTTAGAGGTTTTGCAAGGTAAAAATTCATATATTGTTCCTCCAAAGGTCTTTGTTTGTGTTTGCTTTGTTCATCAGCCTAATAGGGGGAAGTTAGAACCTCGAGCCCTTAAGTGATTCTTTATTGGTTATCTAGTACTCAGAAGGGGTATAGGTGTTACCACCCTCCTACACGGAAATATTTTGTAAGCATGGATATTACCTTTAGGGAATCTGAATCTTATTTCCATCCACCTCTTCAGAGGGAGCATAGGAAGGAAGAAGAGGTGTCTTTCTCTTCTTCTTTGTGCTCTCCCAACTTTCAACTTCAAAGGGAAAATCTAGGTCTAAAGTCTATACCTAATAATGATACTCAGGGGGAGTCACCTAAATCTCGAGGGAGACTGAATGGACCAGATTTGAGAATTTATACTCGGCGGAACAAGACAGATATAGCCATCGAGCAGGAGACTGCTGATCAACCAGAATCTCTGGATTCAATTCCTGAACATCCTGAGGTATGTGATGAGTCTCCTTTGGTTCCTGAAGAGTCTAATTTTAATTCTCAGTCTACTCTTCCTTCTTCTAATCATGATCTTGATATTCCTATTGCTCTCAGAAAAGGTGTTAGAACTTGTACTAAACATCCCATCTCTAACTTCATTTCCTATGATTCTTTGTCTCCATCCTATATAGCATTTCTATTGTCTGTTTCCTATGTTTCTATCCCACAGGATTGGAAGAAAGCATGTCTTAATCCAAAATGGAAGGCAGCCATGGTGGATGAGATGAAAGCTCTAGCAAAGAATGAGATATGGGAACTTGTTACTCTTCCAATGGGGAAAAAAACTAGTTGGATGCAAGTGGGTGTTCACCGTGAAACATAGAGCAGATGGTTCAATTGAAAGGTATAAGGCTAGATTGGTAACAAAAGGCTTCACACAGACGTATGGGGTAGATTACCAGGAAACGTTTGCTCCTGTTGCTAAAATGAATATCATCAGAATTTTACTATCATGTGCAATAAATTTTGAGTGGGATTTGCAGCAATTTGATGTAAAAAAATACTTTTCTACATGGTGATTTAGAAGAAGTATATATGGAAATCCCTCCAGGGTTTGAGAATGGGAAGACCAAAGGAAAAGTTTAAGATTGAAGAAAGCACTGTATGGTTTAAAATAGTCACATAGGGCATTGTTTGACAGGTTTAGTAAAGCTATGGTTTCTTTTGGATACTGCCAAAGCAATGCTAATCACACCTTGTTTATAAAATACTATAGAGGTAAGATCACTATGCTCATTGTCTATGTGGATGATATTGTGGTAACTGGTGATGATAGGGAAGAAATGATTCATCTAAAGGAACAACTAGCATAGGAGTTTGAAATCAAAGATTTGAGAAGGCTAAAGTACTTTCTTGGAATAGAGGTTGCCAGATCAGATAAAAGAATATTTATTTTTCAAAGGAAGTACATACTAGATCTGTTGGAGAAAACAGGAATGCTAGGTTGTAAACCAGCAGAGTCTCCCATTGAGGCAAATCACAAATTGCAAGTTAGAGTTGGGGAATTCGTGGATATTGGGAGATATCAGAGATTGGTTGGTAGACTGATTTACCTTTCGCATACCAGACCAGATATAGCATATGCAGTGGGTCTAGTGAGTCAGTATATGCATGATCCTCGTGAACCTCATTTGGAGGCTATTTTCCGCATCTTGCGATACTTAAAATCTGCACCTGGGAAAGGACTTCTTTTCTCAAAGCATGGCCATCTTCAGATTAAAGCCTTTACAGATAAAGATTGGGGTGGATCTCTTGATGATAGGAGATCGATATCTGGTTACTGTACTTTTGTTGGTAGTAATCTAGTCACTTGGAGAAGCAAGAAGCAAAATGTGACAGCTAGATCCAGTGCAAAGACTGAGTTAAGAGTAATGGCTCAAGGTATTTGTGAACTATTATGGTTACGAAAGTTGATGGAAGAATTAAAATTGCTGGAAACTAGTGGTTTGTCCCTATTCTGTGATAACAAAGCTACCATCAGTATAGTTCACAATTCATTTCAGCATGATTGGATCAAGCATATAGAGATTGACAGACACTTTATAAAAGAAAAAGTTGTTAATGGTTCCTTAAGTATCTCTTATGTAGGGTCAAAAGACCAGTTAGCTGATGTGTTCACTAAGGGATTAAGTTGTAAGGGGTTTCATACCCTAGTTTGCAAGTTGGGCATGTGCAACATACATGAACCAACTTGCATGCCCAACTTGAGGGGGAGTGTTAGAATCCCTCAATTAGTGTAAATCCCTTAATCAGTGTAAATTAGCTATAAATTAGAATATAATCAGGAATCATTGTATTTATTGGCTATTATTGGTTTCCTAATTAGTCCTAGCTTTTGTATATAAATTAGAATGCTTGTAAATCATTTTAGTATGAAGAAATATAAAAGAAAATTTTTCAAATTCTCCGTTTTCTACACTTTCCTTTGCGGTTTCGCCTCCCGCTATACTTGCACATAAAACAAGTTAGTGAGTTCGCTAAGACTAGAAGATTTAAGATTAAGGTTTTACCGATCCCGGGGCCGAGGTCAGAGAGTTGCAGTTAGATGTTTTCGTGGGCGATCACGCTTGTTATAGAAAGTCAATCACTATATTATTTCTCTGTATATTCTGTATTCTGTATTCCTATTTAGGATTTCTTATTTAGGATTTCTTCCTAATTAGTAGAACGCAATTATAGGAATCAATTGTATATATATACCCATGTACAGATTAATTGAAATTAAAGGAGAATCTTCTCTTTCTACATGGTATCAGAGCAGGTCATCTATCTAGGGTGACTATTTATTCTCACCACCTAGCTCAGGAAACACCTTGGCCGCCGACCGGCTGTTTCGACTCCGATCAACATCGCCGGCGTCGCCTCAATCCCCTCATTCCACCACTGTGTGCTGTTGCCTGATCCAGTACACCATTAAAGGACTTCTAAGGTTTGGCTCTCAGATCCTATTTCGGTATTTGCTTGATTTATGATTTTGGGTTATTTTGCTGCTGTAAGCACTTTGGATTAGCGTTTCGGTTAGTTTTCTTTGTCTCAACAAATGACAGACAATAAGAATGTTATTTCTAATGTGATTCCGGTGATGACTAAGATCACGGAACACAAACTTAATGGTTCGAATTACCTGGAGTGGAGTAAGACTGTTATGGTCTATTTGCATAGCATTGATAAGGATGATCACCTTACTAAAGATCCACCTACAGATGATACACGACAAACTTGGCTAAGAGAGGATGCTCGGTTATTTTTGCAGCTTCGAAATTTGATTCACAGTGAGGTAATTAGTTTAATTAATCACTGTGAATTTGTTAAGGAATTGATGGATTACTTAGATTTTTTGTATTCTGGTAAAGGGAATATCTCCCGTATTTATGATGTTTATAAGGCATTCTACCGTGCTGAGAAAGAGGATAAGTCTCTCACGGCTTATTTTATGAATTTTAAATGGGTATATGAGAAACTTAATGTATTGTTGCCTTTT
Source organism: Hevea brasiliensis (assembly GCF_030052815.1). NCBI lineage: Eukaryota > Viridiplantae > Streptophyta > Magnoliopsida > Malpighiales > Euphorbiaceae > Hevea > Hevea brasiliensis. The sequence goes on along the minus strand of NC_079509.1, from coordinate 20,121,278 downwards.
AGTCCTGATGTGAAAGTTCAGCAGGCCCAACGGGAGCAACTGGCTGTTATGAGTTTTCTTGCAGGCGTTCCTTCAGAGTATGAGACTGCTAAATCTTAGATTCTCTCTAGTTCTGAGATTTCCTCTTTGCATGAAACGTTCACACGGGTCCTTCGTACAGAGAGTACCCAATCTTCACAGTCTGCCAGTAGTGCTCTTATTAGCTGTAATCTGAATGGACAACAGGGTAATAGAAGAGGAAGTAGAGGAGGAATTACAGGCAATAGAAGTCATCAGCGTAATGGAGAGGCTCGTTCTAATCAGGACTCAAGAGGAGGCATTTGTTATTATTACCATGAGCCTGGCCATACAAAATATAATTGTCCGCAACTTCAGAGGAAAAATCAGCGATCACATATAGCAAATATGACAGCAGAGGATTCTACAGTATCTTCCTCTTAGAAAACTATTTTGGTATCTGCAGAGGATTTTGCACAGTTTTCCCAGTATCAGACATCTCTAAAGCCTACCAGTTCCCCTGTCACTGCGATCGCTGAGTTAGGTAAATCCACTACATGCCTTGTGTCTTCCTCATCCAAATGGGTTATTGATTCTGGTGCGACAGATCACATGACAGGTAATTCTAGTTTTTTATTTGCTTTTCAGTCTAATCTCACTTCCTCTACTGTTACTTTAGCTGATAGTTCTACTTTTTATGTCATGGGTTCTAGAACTGCGAACCCGACTTCGTCAATTTCTTTGTCATCTGTTTTGTGTCTACCAAAATTCTCTTTTAATCTACTTTCTGTTAGTAAACTTACTCGTACCTTAAATTGTTCTGTTTCCTTTTTTCCTGATCAGTGCTTGTTTCAGGATCTTACGACGAAGTAGATTATTGGTAGAGGACGTGAGTCAGGTGGTCTCTACATTTTGGAAAATCATGTACCACGGTCGCTTGTTTGCTCCAGCACCTTAATACCTCTTGAAGCTCATTATAGATTGGGCCATGCTTCTTTGTCTACCATGAAGAAGCTGTGTCCTCAGTTTCAGTCTTTGTCAGTACTAGAATTTGAGTCGTGTTAGTTTGCAAAACATCATCGTTTGCCTTCTGTGTCTAGAGTCAATAAACGGGCTTCATCCCCTTTTGAGTTAGTTCATTCTGATGTTTGGGGTCCTTGTTCTGTTACTTCTAAAATTGGATTTCGTTATTTTGTTACTTTTGTTGATGATTACTCTCGTGTTACCTGGTTATATTTAATGAAGAATTTTTCTAAGTTGTTTTTATCTTTTGTGCCTTTTATAATGAAATCAAAACTCAATTTAATATTTCTGTGCGCATATTAAGAAGTGAAAATGCCAAAGAATACTTTTTAGCACAATTTCAGTCTTACATGACACAAAATGGTATTCTTCATCAGTCTTCCTGTGTGGATACACAAAATCCCAAAACGGGGTGGCCGAAAGAAAAAATCAGCATCTTCTTGAGGTAACTCGTGCTCTTCTTTTTCAGATGAAAGTTTCTAATCACTTTTGGGCGGATGCAGCTTTTACGGCATATTTTTTTATCAATCGTATGCTGTCTACTGTCCTTAATGGGGATATTCCTTATACTGCTTTGTTTCTTACAAAATCTTTATTCCTTGTTGAACCCCGTTTTTTTTGTTGTACCTGTTTTGTGCGTGATGTTCGTCCATAGGTTACTAAATTGGATTCAAAGTCTCTCAAATGTGTCTTCCTTGGATACTCCCGGCTGCAAAAAGGGTACCGCTATTTTTCTCCTACTCTTAATCGTGATATTGTTTCTGCAGATGTCACATTTTTTGAGTCCACTCTATTTTTTCCTCAATCATCTATGTATGAAAGTCAGGGGGAGGAGGATGATCTCTTAATATATACTGTCCAACCAATGTCTAGTTCTCTCCAACAGCCTGTTCCTTCTGTCTCTAGACCTACTCGACCTCCCATTGTTCATGTTTATTCCAGGAGATTGGAGATTCCTGACTCAGATCCTCCACCAGCTACTTCGTTGGGAGATCCTGTACCTCATACTGATTATGATTCTGATCTAGACTTACTCATTGCTCTTCGTAAAGGTAAACGTTCATGTACTTACCCTATCTCTTCTTTTGTTTCTTATAATCAATTGTCTTCTTGTTCTCGGTGTTTTGTTACTTTTTTAGACTCTGTTCCTATCCCTAATACTGTTGGTGAGGCACTGTCTCATCCTGGCTGGTGTGCTGCTATGAAAGAGGAAATGGAGGCTTTAGATGCTAATGATACATGGGAACTGTTGCCTTTGCCCACTGGTAAGAAAGCTATTGGTTGCAAATGGGTGTTTACAGTAAAGGTAAATCCTGATGGTTCTGTGGCTAGGTTAAAAGCACGCCTTGTAGCAAAAGGATATGCTCAGACATATGGGGTTGATTACTCTGACACTTTTCTCCTGTAGCTAAACTTACTTTTGTTCGCTTGTTTATCTCTTTAGCAGCTACATATGATTGGCCCCCACAACAATTGGATATCAAGAATGCTTTCCTTCATGGTGATCTTCAGGAGGAGGTGTATATGGAGCAACCACCTGGGTTTGTTGCTTAGGGAGAGTTGGGTAAAGTTTGTAGGCTTCGGAAGTCTCTTTACGGCTTGAAACAAAGTCCTAGGGCTTGGTTTGGGAGATTCAGTGAAGCAGTACAGGAATTTGGTATGCAAAAGAGTAAGTGTGATCACTCAGTATTTTATAGGCAATCTGAGGTTGGTCTAATTCTCCTGGTAGTCTACGTGGATGACATTGTCATCACTGGAAGTGACTCTGCAGGTATTTCATCTCTTAAAACCTTCCTCCAAACCCAGTTTTAGGCCAAAGACTTGGGATTGTTAAAGTATTTCTTAGGTATTGAAATTATGAAAAGTAAGAAGGGTATTTTCTTGTCTCAAAGAAAATATGTCCTCGATTTATTGACAGAGACAGGAAAATTAGGTGTTAAGCCTTGTAGTGCACTAATGACTCCAAATTTACAACTGTTAGCAGGGGATAGTGAGTTGTTTGAAGATCCAGAGAGATACAGGAGATTGGTAGAAAAATTGAACTACCTTACGGTCATTCGTCCTGACATTGCTTATGCCGTTAGTGTGGTAAGTCAGTTTATGTCTTCCCCAACTGTTGCTCATTGGGAAGCTTTGGGACAAATCTTGTGTTATCTGAAGGGCGCTCCAGGAAGAGGTTTATTATATGGTAATCATGGGCATTTGAATGTTGAATGTTTTTCAGATGTCGATTGGGCTGGATCTAAGGTTGACGGGAGATCAACTACTGGATATTGCGTTTTTGTTGGAGGAAATTTGTTGTCTTGGAGAAGCAAAAAGCAGAGTGTGGTTTCTCGATCTAGTGCTGAATCCGAATACAGAGCCATGGCACAATCAGTATGTGAGGTAATGTGGATACTTCAATTACTAGATGAAACAGGTTTTAAGACCTCCCTGCCTGCAAAATTGTGGTGTGATAATCAAGCTGCTCTCCATATTGCTTCTAATCCGGTGTTTCATGAGCGGACCAAACATATTGAGATTGATTGTCACTTTGTTCGTGAAAAGATTCAACAACAGATCATCTCAACAGAACACATCAAAACTGGAGAGCAGTTACGAGATATTTTCACAAAAGCTCTGAATGGAGTTAGGATTGACTACATTTGTAACAAGTTGGGCATGATTAACATCTATACTCCAACTTGAGGGGGAGTGTTATGGAAAGTCAATCACTATATTATTTCTTTGTATATTCTGTATTCTGTATTCCTATTTAGGATTTCTTACTTAAGATTTCTTCCTAATTAGTAGAACGCAATTATAGGAATCAATTATATATATATACCCATGTACAGATTAATTGAAATTAAAGGAGAATCATCTCTTTCTACAACGATCATCATCCGCTATTTTAATTCAGCCATAATCACATCCGAACATGAATATTTGTGAGTGATCGCCTGGTTTTTCAATTCCTTTACCATGGCATCCTCGACCTCATTCAAAGTGATCTTCTTTTCTGGTTTGGGGACCAAATAATTCCAACTGTGCGGAACGCCCACAAAACCCTCAGGATCTTTACTTCTAAGAATAAAAAACCAATATTTCCAATTCTTTAGCTAGCGAGCAAGCAAGATCGGTGAAGGGCCCACAGTTCCGCTTTGCTTGAAAAAACCAGTATTCGTCATCTTTGTGTCGAGCAAGTCTGTGTAGTTCAGCGAAGACCTTCACTGTGGGCTCAAGTCCTTTAGCTCGGCAAAGACCTCTGAAGGCCGCCAGAGTTCGCTAAGAGTTCGGATGCACTTGAGCTACGCAGACTAGGTGATATTTCATAATGTCTCTATAAAATTGATCCAAGGGGAACCGTAGCCTGGCCTTCAGTTGTTTTTTGTACACCATGATCATATCTCTTTTATCAAAGAAGTGGTCTGCTCGGAGAGCCCCATGACAACTAATAAGCTCGAAAGAGTCAGGCAGGAGATTGTATTCTTGGTTAATGGATTGGAGATCGGCTATCTCAAGGACCGATGGGAGTTCGTCCACCAATAGATTCTCTTTCCTTGTGGCCAGAGCTTGTACTTGCTTTGGTCTGGCGGGCTGATTAGTGATCGGAATGATAGCTGTAGTAGTTTCAAATTGCCTACTTGGCCCGGTCGCATCACTTTCCTTGGAGGTCCACGAAAAGTGAACGGAGGGAGGGCTTGCAACTCTCTGACCTTCGGTACCGCTCATTTTTGAGAAATAAAGTTAAATTTGACCTGAAAAAGATTAAACTCTTACCATAGTGTAAATCGGCACCAAAAAATTTAGAGATCGAGAGAGAGCGTCGAGTTGCTTGGAGAAATTGAGAAAGCAAAGTGTGCGAATGACTACCCCCCCTCTCCTATTTATACTTGTTCGAGCATTAAATGTTCGCAAATCCCCAGGTGACGCGTCCGTAAGCGAGAAACCTAGTCATTCCAATTCTGCATCAAGAGAAAATTCGAGAAGGGGGGGAGGAGATCGGACAAGCAAGGTAAGTTATGGGGATTGACCATAGATCGAATAATAATAGGATTCAGACGGAAGAGATCGGTTGAATAAGGGTTCGATTAGGGATCAGATTGGACAAAGTAATTAGTTAAAAGAGATCGGAAAGACGATCAATGCAATGCGAACAATAAAAGTAAAATAAAATAAAAACAGAATAAGTAAAATAAAGTCAATCTTAAATAAAGATCCACTTCATTTTCAAAAGATCAGATTACATCATTGGGCGATTTCTCCAGATCAATAATTATAAATATTCCTACCTACTCTACCCTACATTCTACCCGTCTTGTGTTTGCAATTCGACACCCCCCCGATCTCAAGATGCCGTCTAAGAGATACGTGGAGATCGGGAAGGTAGCTCTTGTCAACTATGGTAAAGAATACTGAAAGCTCGTTGTCATCGTTGATGTCATCAACCAGAACCGAGCCTTAATCAGGACCGTTGAGATGTTTAGGAGTCAAATGAACTTCAAGAGGCAATCACCGATAACAAGATTGAAATTAGCAGTCCCCTTCCCGGAGATTGGTTTGAGGCTCAGATCGAAAACCTGATTAGAGATCGGCACGGTAGTCATTTTGGACCCTGATTGGTCGTTTAGTCTGGTTCCCTCACCATCATTAGACGACATTCTCATAATTCTTTGATTGTCGATGTCATCCATTTTCAGTTGAAAGGCAAAGATATTTATAGGAAAAAGATCAAAATAGCCGCCATGTTGAAAATTAGTGCCAGAAAGGCAAGGCATGGGGAAGAACATGCCGCAAACAAACCAGAGAAGGAGGTGTGGAAATGTGAGAGTGACGGAGTTCACTCCCTCATATATATAGGCCTTGGCATTTAATGATTGCAGAACTCGAAGTGGCTCATCAGTAAGTGGAGAATTTAATACTTCACCGTTATTCGAGGTTCATCGACATAGGCTAGATACGGAGAAGAGATAGGAAAGAGGTCAGGAAGCGAGAAGAGATCGAATATAGAAAGAGTTGAGTTAAGAGTTCAGAATAGGAAGTCTCAGAGCTGCCGACCATAATGAGAGATTGGGTAGACTGAGAAATGACCAATAGAGATCGAAAGATTTGGGGAAGTAGGAGTTCAAAAGTTACCTTTAGTCATGACCCTTAATCCGTAAGATTAATCCCCCTTCCCCTTCTCCCCCCCCCCCCCCCCCCTGCGTCAGATCTGGGTTAGTTAAAGCATTTGGGGTACGATCCAATCTCCACCATCCATCCCATTTGTAAGGACAAACCCGAACCATTGGATCTGAAACGGTTAAAGCATCCCAGTACGCCTCAATTCACACTGTTGATCTCACTTGTAAGGATGGGTTTTGGACCTTCAGATTAAAAGTAAATAACTGATTCGACACTTTTCATTCCCAGCCTTTGGATCCATTCCGTAAAGCAAAACCCCTAACCATTGGATTGGAGAAGAAATGACAGAAATTCTGAACTAAATCCCAACCTTCAATTTTGATTCTCTTTAATTCCAAGACATCGGATCATGTCCTTTTTAATCCAGACTCTTCATCTCTTCATAATAAAATCCTGACCCTTCATTTTAAGACCACATTTCTTATAAATACCTACATGCTACATGTAGAAAGGGTCGAAAAAAAAATCACTAGTCTGTGGTGGGGAGTCTCTAACCTTGTGTATTGCTCTCTAGCTTCTGTGCCATTACTCTGAAGTTCTTGGTCTTTAACGTACTTAGAAACAAGTTTTCTAAAGGGTCTGATTATTACATTGCTCTCTAGCTTCTGTGCCATTACTCTGAAGTTCTTGGTCTTTAACGTACTTTAGAAACAAGTTTTCTAAAGGGTCTTATTACTACATTGCTCTCTAGCTTTTGTGCCATTACTCTAAGGTTCTTGGTCTCTAAGGTACTTTAGAAACAAGTTTTCTAGAGGGTCTTATTACCTGAATTTTTGATTCCACTCTTCAGTAGATTCATGCAGTAGCACGTTGGTCCAATCTTGGTTTATCGTTAGGGTTTTCATTGCTGTCGCTTCGAGCATCTCAAATGGCACTTTTGGTTGTTTTAACCTTAGCGGTTCCAACTTTACGTGAGACATCGGTACCTGTTTTCCTATCATCCTATCAACTCTCCACAGGTAAATATTTTGACTGATCTTCCTAATTGAATGTAACTAAGCTATCTTTATGACGTAAGAACTTTTAGGATACCAATTCATACTGAACCTACAGATAGATTAGTTTCAGATTGACTCGCCTCACAAATACTACCTTTGGCATGCTACTATAACGAGCGCATCATCTCGAGATTTTTATTAATGTAAGAATAAGAGTTTGGAGGATATACATATTACTGGAATTTTGAAAAAAGAGTAAAGAGTTCAGACGAAAGTTAGGTAAATAATGAATCATGATAGGGAGAGTTCGCATCCGATTAAGGAGGGGAAATAATAAGGGAGGATAGATGTAGTTCGGGTAGACGTAGAAGGTTCGGGTAATTAAGAAGAGGTTGGAAGACGAGTAAAAGAGAAGAGTTCGGACAATAAGATACGAGATCGGAAACCAAGAAAAGAGCTCGGATAGTAATAAAGAGATCGAGAAATAGCACGTAATTTATCATCGCATTCTTTATCAAGTTAGGGAGATCAAAAGAGAGTCATTTCCTTGAATTCCCGTAGTTTTACATTTTATAAGTTATTCGGTATTAAATAGGGGAGATCGGGAGAGAACCTTCCCCTTGAAAACCCAGGCATTTATTTTTATAGAATTCTACAAACAAAATTTAGCACACATTTCAGTGATCGGTTCATGGGAGAGTCCTTTCAAGAATCCTGAACTTTATATTTTGGACCCAATGGAGAGTCCTTGGGAGCCAAACGCTTATATCACTTCAGTTCGGCTTAGTTAAATAAAATACCATTGTTGTAAAACACTAAAAAGCTTAACGTGAAACAATATGGGTAAAGGTTTTATGGATAATTATGCCGATGATGAGACTTTCCTTCTTTAAATGAGAGTCCTCATTAATAAAGGGAACTCTTTAGGTTTCAATTAACGCATCCCTTTTGAATTAGAGTCCTAATTGAAAGGAATGAAAATTTCATACCCATATCGGTTCTTATATATCCATTACACACACCGCACCCTCAGTTATTTGAATGTTAATGATGAGGTACACAATGTGTGAGCCGAAAGTCCTCCTTACTCCTTGTGAACCTCTATGGGTCAAATAATACCTCTCCGGAATTAGAGTCCTAATTCGGGGAGGGAGGAATTTAATAAATACATAACAAATACGACCTCAACTCACTTTAGGGCCATCTCATTTACTTATGTTCTTGGGATACCTCGGAATAGTGAAATATCAAATGTTTCTTTAATAGATAACATGAACCAACATTGTAATTTTAACTCCAAAATTATCGATCTTAAATTACAAAGAGCACATTGTTAAATCTACTTGCCCTTGTTGAAGGATGATGTGGGGTGTCTAACACCTTCCCCACATGTATACAGACCCTGAACTTAGCATCTCTGTTTTAGAAGTGGTTTCATAATTTTTTTTTAATAAATGATTTTCTTTAATTTCTCTTAAAATTAAAGTGGCAACTCCTCACTTTTTCGCTTCGATGAGAATCATCTAGCGACCGCAAGACCCTTACGGCAAAGGGGTAATATGAAGTACAGTACCACTACTTCTTGTGTGGAGTATTGGGTAAAATAGCGATATTCACATATTTAAGGATTTAAACTTTCCACACAGAGGATGAAGCTACTATTTTTGCACTCACCTTTCTCCTTGACGGTTTGTTCAAGTTCCTTTTGTTTTTTCTCTCTCTTTCTCTTTAGGCTTTTAGGTACTCCTAATTTTGGGACCAAGAATCATTTTTTAATTCATATTTGTGCTTGTTCCTTTGAGCATTCTTGTATTTTCACAGTTTTCCCCTTTAATATTTTATTAATTAATCAAAAGAGGAAGAATGGTGATTCACAAAGGTGTTGCATCATATTAATGTTACTTCAGTTCATAATGTATCTATCAAATATGATGCTAAATCATGCTTAATGTCTTTTTAATGTTCATACTTCATTCAATTACCAATTGTGTATTTTGTAATATTTTTTCATACATTAAGTATAGGTACGGTTCGTAAATTTGTTTATTTTTACATCCAACTTGTGCTTATTTATCATTTATGGATGCCATTTCTTATAATTGTTTATTAATTCACAGGTCATTGGAAGATGCAAATGTATTTGTTGTTAATGATTTCCAAAATCCTGTACAGGTGTGTGGAAATAATTGACTTTCTTTGTTTTCTTTGGATGACTAATAACCATACCAATTGTTCCATTGTATTAGTCTTTAATTGCAAAATATTGTTTTAAAACTATGTTTGCATTACATATTAATTTATATTATTATATATGTGTGGGTGTATGTAGGGCCAATCCCCACAATTGGCTTAGATAGTTGATGCTGCTATGGATTCTTGGGCAAGGTAAACCCTATTAGATAGCCTGTAGCCTACACACAGAAAGGATGTAAGATCGGCGGTTTAATGATAGCCACTTTGACACTCAAATTAGAGTTTGTTAGTAATAAGAGATTACAAATAATGAGTGGAGATTAACAATGAATAGTGAAAACAAGCCTTGTCAATGCTATCTCATTATAGTTGTTGGCACTATTTGGGGTAATGGGTTATCAATCTCGAGCATTCTGCTCGCTCCACAGATTTAGCCCCATAAGTTTAGTCGTAAGTCTTGTAGTCAGTCGAGTCAATGCGTCTGTGACACCCCTTACCCTTCTACAGTGTAGCCGAGCAAGATATGCCACACAGTGTGCCGGAGCACCATATCTTATTTCATTACAATTTACTCTTTCTTAATTTATTTATTTATTCATTTATTAGTCACAAAGTGAAATTTATGCCATTTAATTTATTTATTGAAATTATGAATTAATTTAAGATTTCGAAAATTTTTCAGAAAATTCGGCAGAGTGCCGGCTAAAAATGGAGAAAACAGTTCTTCGGAACCTGTGAAAAACACTTCCAATAATTTTCAATCATTCTCAAACTCCATTTGTATCACATCAATTTACAACAATTTCTTAACAATTCCTTCATTTGTCATTCATTCATTCCACATCATCATCATGCTCAAATCATAAATAAATTCTCATATGTTTTTTATAATCACAAGTTACAAATACTTACATTAATACAAAATTATATTACATTTGTTTCAAATATACACGATAAGATAAGATTTTAATTACAAAACTTACAAAAATTACAAAATACAAAATGGGACCTAGTGTCCTACCAATGCACTGTAGCCTGTGAGGTGACACGGACACTAAGCAGAACTGTAAACGGCCTTACCCAATCTGTGGTCTATTGGGCTCTCTATCCAAATCTTCAGTACCTACGCGTTGCAAAAGCGACGCGCTAAGCATAAAGCTTAGTGGTGCCAATGATATAAGAAAATATAATATGCAAATAAAAGTAAAAATTTCCTAGTTATTGTGTTCATAAGAAATGAATATTTACTAACTTATTGTTTAGTCGAAGGCTAATTACATTTTATGATATTAACTTCTTCATGCATTTTGTTAATTGTTTTCTTGATGATTTTGAGCTTCTTTATATTTTATTGTAACCACTCTTGATCTTTATCTTGATATTTCATTTCCTTATTTTCTTTAATAATCAGTTCAATTACAGTTATACTTTTCCATGCCCAAGTAACCTATACAAATTGACCGGACTGGATAAACGGATAAACTAGCACTGGGTATCAGGTACCTCGAGCCATCACACCATCAGTCACAATATGTCTCCCTGTATGCAAATAGAATGGCTAACAAAACCATAAAAGCAATAAGGCATAAAGCCAAGTATAACATCATAATTAGTATAGCCATAGGCTATCATCACAGAATGGCATGGAGCCATACATCATACGCAGTACTGCTATCAGAACCCTATTGGCATGCCAACCTATCCAAACCAATCACATTAGGCCTACTAGGGTATATTACAAAGTCATTTCTTGAATATTTGTACTTTATATGTAAGGTTACTATTCATTTCATTAGTCAACTAAAATGTTGACTTTTTCATAGATAATAGGTATATTAGTTCAAATATCACCAACATACCACATTTTGCATTCCAAAGTTGTTGGCATTGGTTGCCAATTCCATTTCAAAGCTTTAGTGTTAGTTATTCACAATTTTTAGATTTCAAGCACTAAGTTTACTGTTCCATTGGTCATTTTTACAGTCGGAATTTGGCAAAATTGTCTTCATGAAAGTTGTTCCTTATTGTGTCTAGTTACATTTCTTTTTTTGAATCACTCTATTTGGAGTTTTGTAGCTCAAGTTATGGCCTAAACACCATAACTGGCAGGATTGCAATTTTCCAGATTTTTCTGGGCAGAACCAATTCTGCAGGTTTTGTACACTGACTGCAGGTCAGTTTTTGAATATGTTATGATCAAAATTTGGGTTTGGTTTCTTCATGAAAGTTGTAGGTCTATGTCTCAGCTATCTACTGGTAAAATTTCAGGTCAATTGGACCTTTCTACACTGAGTTATGACCAAATGAATAAATACTATTCATTTGGTCATTTTGCCCAGGCAGAATGCAAGTCACCCGGATTAGGGTAATTTTTAGGTCAACTTGGTTTGGTTTTCTGGGCAGGGTTTCTTCACCAAAGTTGTGCCATTATGTGTCTAGTTTCATGTCCAATTGGCCTTGCACCAATTGAACCTATACAACTCCATTTATAGCTGCCCAAACCTGCTGGACTCACAACCAGTCCTGCAGGTCACCAAGGGCAGCATGCCTAAGTTCAACTCCAACATCCTTACTCACTTCAATTCCTCCTCACACACATTCAAATGGTCACTAATTGACCATTACAATGTTAACATACCATTACATGAGCAAACCCTAATGTTGTTTAAGTGTCCACATTTTCAAGGTTCATTCATGCATCACACTTGCATTTCATTTACTCTTACATGTTCAAGCACTCATCTCATGCTATGGGCAGCTTATAAACACTTTACTTCAAGTAAATTCATCAAACCCTAACCATTCCTAAGCTGCCAAAATTGTAGGGGTGAATATATATAAGTTTTATTTTGTTTTTCTTACAATTTCCATTTATCTCATGTTAATAAACATGAATTAAACAAGAATGGAAGGAGATTGGTCACTAACCTTGTTGGAGCTACTCCCAAGCTTGCCAAAACCTTTCTTTTTCCTCTTCAAATTGATGTCCAAGGCTTGCTCTAGTAGTAGGGCAATTTTTTATTAAGAGAAGTTAGGGTTTAGAGGTGATTTGGTGGGTTGTCTCAAGCTTGCCTTAAGCTTTCATGGAGGAATGGGTTAGGGAGAGGGAAGATGAGAGAGTCACGGCTGGAAATGGGAAAGGGAAGAAACAGATTGGTTTCTTCAATTTTTCTGCCCATTTTATGCTTTTTAAGTGGTTTATGAACATGTGTCACAATGTGATTGGGTGGGAGTGCTTTAGTGACATCATGTGACGTCATAATTGATATTTTCTTTCATTTTCTTTTCTTTTCTTCTCTACTCATTTTCAATTTAATTTTTAGCAATATTTATTCACATTTTATGTCATAATAATTATTTACTTAACTAGACAAGTCGGCCAAAAATCATCTCTGAAGACGAAATGACCAAAATGCCCTCCGTTTGGCTTAACAAACTAAAATTGTCTGTACCGATTGAAAAATTTTTCTAAGCATTTTCTTGGCATTCTAATGCCATAGAAACCTCAATGACTCTTCTCTGGAGTCCCAAAAATTATTTTATAAATTTTCTCCAGGGTCTAGGGCTCCTAGTTGGGAGCACCGCAACTTCCCACTGGGTTACCCATCGCTTGGGCACCGGCTCACTTAACTTGGTTGTATTTTATTTCTAAAATTTTTTCTACATTTTTCTTGTTAATATTTGAGTTAATTATGGTTCCTCACTTTAGTTTAAATATTTTTTTAGACATTCTAGCTGTCTTGACCGACACCGGTCACCAGAACAGTAGAATGTACGAAATGGATACAATGAGGGTGTTACAGCATCCCTCTGAGTTCAGGCTATGTGGGCAAGTGCTGAGTCCAAGTGAAGGGAATGTTGAATGGTTGAGCCTAATCAAGACAAGACTCGGGTTGTTTAACTCAGGTCAAGTATTTTGAAATTCAGCTGCTTAGTACGGATTTTGGGGTCAGCTCTATCACTAGTCCCCTCTTCACTTGGTTTTCTCCTTTTGGGACTTGTAGTATTTTGGCTTTACCTTGATTTGCTCGAATTTCAACCAAGTATTTCTAGATCCTCAGCTCATACTTGCTTAAATTTAAGTTCTTCACTTGAAAGTTTACATGACATTGGTTGACAACTAACTATGAGTCATAAGAAATGGTAACATTCGGGGTTCTTAAGTCTCTAATGATCCGAAGGGCTATTAGGAGGGCCTCTTATTCTGCTACATTATTTATAGCTTGAAAAGGCAATCTGATTGCATATTTAAGCTTCATCTTATATGGTTCTTTTAGAGCAATGTCGATTCTGCACCTTTTTGCTCCCATTGCTTTGTTGATTCATGCATTCCAGCTTCCTTTGATTGTGACTCAGCCTCTAGTTTGGGAGTCAGTTCTACTATGAAATCTACTAGAGACGAGGCCTTCAGTGATGTTCTTGGAACATACTATATGTCATTTGCTTTGAAAAATAACAAACTAGATTGCTGGCCTCCCTAAGGTCTCTAGATAGCGAAGAACTTTCCTAAGTGGGTAAATGGTTTTCACCTCAATGGTGTGAGGCTCGGAGTATGATCTTAACTTTGTTGTTGTAGAGAAGACTGACAGCACTAGCTTCTTCAAGACCGAGTAATATAGCTCTGCCGCTTTTAATACTTGGCTAGTGTAATAGATTGGCATCTATTTGCCATCCTCTCCTCGGATCTGGATTGAGCTTATTGTTTATTTGGTTACCACAAGATATAAAAATAATATTTTTCTGATTTGGGCAAATCAACTAAAGGAGGGTGAGTCAGAAAATTTTTTAATTCATCAAAACTACCTTTCAATCCTCCCTCCATTTGAAATGCTTTCTAGCTTTTAGTGCTTGGTAAAAGGGGAGGCATTTCCAAGCCGAACACATGAATCTTCCTAATGCTGTGTTCTTTGGAGGCTATATCTCCATTATAGCTCGAATCTTTTACGCGTTAGCTTTAATTCCTCTCTTGGAGAGAGGCATTTCCAAGCCAAACATGACATGAGTCTTCCTAATGTTGTGACCTTCTTATATAGCCTCTAGACTTCTTTAATGTTCTTTGGAGGCTATATCTCCATTATAGCTCGGATCTTCTATGAGTTAACTTTAATTCCTCTCTTGGAGACAATGTGCCCGAGGAATTTGTCTGCATTGACTTTGAAAGTGCATTATCATATCATCGATATATACCTCGACTGTCCTCCCTATCAGATCCTTGAACATTTTGTTGACGAGTCTTTGGTATATGACTCTCGCATTCTTCAATCCAAATGGCATCACTCGGTAGTAGTAGATCCTCTAGTTAGTGATGGACGCTGTCTTTTCCTTATTCTTTGGGCCTATCATGATTTAGTGATATCTGCAAATGACATCCACCAAAGAGAAAACGGCATGAATGACTATGGAGTTGATTAGTCTATCAATTTAAGGAGGGGATAGTGGTCCTTTAGACATGCGTTGTTAAAGTCAGTGAATTCAATGCACATTCTCCATTTTTCACTCACTTTTTTAACTAGTACCACATTTGCAACCCACATATGGTATTGGACTCTCAGATTAAATTTGTGTTCAGAAGTTTATTAAGTTTGCCAATTGTTAGTTGGTACCTATCTGGGGCGATCATCCTCTTCTTTTGTTGGATTGGTCTTCCTACTGGATCCATATTCAATTTATGTGTTAAGACTGTTGGGTTAACTCCTGTCATCTCCTTTGGGTGCCATGCAAAGGTGGATATCTCATATTTGAGTGTCTAGATGACTTCTTCTCGGACTGAGCCTTCTAGTACTATGTAGTGTTATTAAAGGCGAGGACAGGCGTCAGGCGAGGCTCTAGGAATGGTGAGGCGACAACTTGGTGCCTGCCTGGCTAAAGCTAGTCGACATTCCAAAGGCAAGTGCCTACGGCTCTAAGGCGAGAGGCGTTAAACGGAAAATTTTCAATTTTTTTTTAATTTTTGTTTGAAAACAACAAATAGTTAAGAGTCCTAACATGTTCTCTCTCTCACAATGCTAGCAGCAACATTAAAGAAGACTTGAAATCACAATTAGGTATTTCTTGATTTCTTCTTCTCTCTCCTCTTCTTCTTCTTTCCTCTCTTTCTCCTCTCCTCTTCTTCTATTCTTCTCTTCTATTCTCTTTCTCTTTTTCTATTTCTCTCAATCATGCCATAGCAGCACAACACTTTTTTTTTTTCTTTTTAACTTTTTTCTTCTCTTCTCTCATGCATTTTTTTCCTGTTCTTCTCTTATTCTCTCATCATGCCATCTTTTATAGCAGAACTTATAATTTTTTTAAAATTTTGTTTCATTTCAATTTTTTTATTAGATTTGTTCTTTTTAATTTATTGTTTTATTATTAGTTAGATGGCGATATGAACTGTTGAGCACTATGAGTCCCTAAGGTTGCAGCATGTGAGGATAGGTCACCTAGGTAGTACTCACCCTTGAAAATCAACTTGCAAGGGGAGGGTGCTTAGGGACTTATTAACGTCTCACCAAGATTGTTTCTTAGCGATGTGGGATCGTAATAATACCCCACGCTAGGAGAACCAAGGTCCTCGTTGGTCACGACCATGTTGGTCACGGTCACATTAGTCACGGCTAGCATCCTGCACATTGGACCACCTGTCCTTGCACAATGGGCTTAGGCCACCACTCCATGGGCTATCACTCCATGGGCCACCACTTTGAGTGTTAGGTCTTGCAAGATAGGCCTGACTCTAATACTAATTGATATGAATTATTGAACACTACGAGTCGCTAAGATTGCACCACGTGAGGATAGGCCACCTAGGTAGAACTCACCATTGCAAACCGGCTTGCAAGGGGAGGGTGCTAAGGGACTTATTAACCTCTCACCAAGGTTGTTCCTTAGTGATGTAGGATCGTAATAATACCCCATACTTGGAGAACCAACATTCTCATTGGTCATGGTCATGTTGGTTACGGTTAAGTACCCTACACATTGGACTATCTATCCTTACACAATGTGTCTAGGCCACCACTCCGAGTGTCAGGTCTCACAAGATGGGGTTGGATTTGATACTAATTGATATGAACTGTTGTGCACCACAAGTCATTGAGTTTGAACCATGTGAGGAATAGGCCATTTAGGTAAAACTCACCCTTGAAAATTAGCTTACAAGAGAAGGGTGCTTAGGAACTTATTAACCTCTCATCAAGGTTGTTCCTTAGCAATGTGGGATTGTAATAGATGGGTATTGTGATATGCATTTCGTTAAAGGGGTATTGTGATTTTGAAATGATTTTCGTTAAATGGTATTGTGATATGATGTGCTTGAGAAAAAATTAATGTGTTTGCAAATAATTTTTTTCATTTTGAAATGGGTATTGTGACATGTTTTATAATGTCTCTATTTTTATTTCTTTTATTTCTTTTACTGCAAAGATCATAGATGTGAAATGTTGAATGTAAACACAATGATAGTATACAGCTTCCTTTTAGGCATTATAAAATGTTGTAAAAGTCTTGTGTAATATGGTTTTTTTTTTTTTTTTAAAAAAACTAGTTAATAGTATGACATTTTTATGTTAAAAAGTATATATGTATATATATAATTTAGGTAATTTAAGCTATAGCGCCTTACTTCAAAAATGTCCTCGCTTCTTGCCCATCACCTAAGGCAATAGGGTATCTTATCGCCTTGGTGTTACCTCTCGCCTTAATAACACTGGTGCTATGCTAAGATTGTCCCTTTTTCATTATGTCAATTCTACTTCTATTACCGGGTTTGCTAGCTTGAGAGATATATGGCCTTTCGGCTTCTCTAGGAGTTCTATTGGAAGCATTTCTTTGGTTGCTACCTTAGTGAATTGTTTGTAGCACTCTTGAGCCGACTTCTAGCTACCACAGACTATTGCAATGCTGCCAACGGCTGGAGTTTCATGCAGAGGATCTCCATGTTGATCACAATGCCGTTGTTCAAGATTGGTTTGCCGAGGATGGCTTTGTACGACAAAGGGATGTCAAACACCACAAGTTCAGCATAGATCGCTCTTTTGCGGTGCTCGTCTCCTAGGCCTATTATCAAGTTCATGGTGCCTAAGACTGTTACTGTCTTTTCTCCCAGCCCAACTAGTGGGTACATCAACTTTGTCAGATCCTTCTTCAGAGGTTTGAGCTTCTCAAACACTTTCAAAGTGATGATATTCACTGAACTTCCAATGTCTATAAGTGCTTGCCTCACCACATACCTGTTTAATCGAATGTTCACAACCAAAGGGTCAACATGTGGTTTATTTACCTTTTGGTCATTTGGTCCAAAAGTGATAGAGTCTTTGTAGAGATCCTCCTCTTCAACCAAGAGGGCCTATCTTTTATGGTTGCTTTCTACAAGCGTTTTGTTTTCAGTCTTGCTGATACTCAATCTTCGGGCAATCACATTGATCACCCCTACTGGTTCTTCCTTATCATTCTTGCTTGGCTGTTTGTTTCCCAAACTTCTTGCTTTCTTAGTCTCAGCTCAGCTTTCCTTGATAAATTTCCTGAGTGATCCTTCCCTAACTAACCATTCAATTTCATCTTTCAACTACCTGCACTCGTCTGTCTTGTGTCCGTGGTCATCATTAAAGTGGCAGTACTGGCTTTTGTCTCTCATGTGGGCGTTGTCAGGGTTGAGCTTCCTTAGCCACTTGATTTGTTGGTCATTTTTTTAGATCTAAATGAGGACTTTAGCTCACAACTCATTGAGAGGTATGTAATGTTTGAATCCCTGCTTCTTCCATTGTCCTGGTCTGAGCTATAGATTCTTTTATCCTAACCAAAACATTTCCTATCCTGCTTTCTTTCACTATTTTGCCCGAACTTTCTCTCGTCCCTTAAGGCTTGTTGCTCGCCATCCAACACAATGTACTTCTGAGCCTGTTCCATCAACTGTAGGTAGTCCGCTGTTGGATTTTCTATGAGAGTCCATAAATTTGACATTTCGGGTTCCCTTCTTGATCTCCTTGCAAGCAGCCTCATGGTTCAAGCTCTCCGCTTGTATAGCCTCTGTATTAAAATGGGAAATAAAATCTTTTAATGACTCACCCTTTTGTTGGCGGATCTTCCTCAAATCTTAGGATAACTTCTTCGGTGGGATGCAATAGATGATAATTTCTTTGAATGAGCTCACTAGTTGTTCAAAACTTTTTGCGGTTTCTGTAAGGATTTGTTGGTATCATTTCTTTGGTGGGATGCAAATGCAAATGATGAATTTTTGTTTCAATGAGCTCACCAGTAGTTCAAAGCTTTCTATGGTTCTTTCAGGGATCCTTTGGTACCATTTCTTGGTGAGCCTGTCAGCGTAGATGGGAACACTCGACAAAGGATATAGTTGTTGATATACTACAAAAACATGGTGGTTCGGAAGTTCACCAAATGACTTATGGGGTCAGTTGTCCTGTCATATTTGTCCACGACTAGAAGTTTGAACTTGGGAGGAAATACCTTGGCTAGGATGTCCTCCAAGAGTGGGGAGACTTCTATAATACCGAAATCATTGTCCTCTTGATTCTTTTGAATCCTTTTCAGAGCTCGAATGAGTTTGCAGTTTAGGTTGGTCTCTTCAGAATCGGCTTCCTCCTCATTTATAAGATTGGTTTTTTTACCTTTCCCTTGATGTTGCCTAAACAAGCTTCCTTTGGAGGGTCACTAGAGGCCATTGGAATAACCGATGGGACTGGGGTGAGGCAACACCATTGGTTTGCCCAAACTCCACTTGCATTGATGCGAGCATCGCTTCCATCTCCTTGATCTTGCGATACATCTCTTGAGAAGGGGATTGGGTTCTCGTGGGTAGAGTCCCCTAGTTGGTGGGCAGATTTTTGGAGCCAGCTAGGTCAGTGTTGACAGCCATAGTTGTATTGGTGATGGCCATTTTTAGTGTTGTTGCATGTTTTTGTGGCCATTTTTAATCAAAAGAAATAGAATATCAGAGTTACAGTCCAAAAATACACAAAAGTAATCAAGTAAAAAATAAAAGAGAAAGAAATTGTTCTAATAGGGGATTAGCTGGTATTTGTTCCATAGAAGGCACCAGCTGATGTTGCTGTGGATTCTCGAGTAAGCCCTATTGTGGATAGCCTATCGCCTGCATGCAGAAAGGATGTGAGATCGTGGTCTAATGGCAACTACAATACTCAATTTAGAGTTTGTGATAAGTGATTACAAATAATGAGTTGAAAACATACCTTGTCAGTCTTTAGTCACCTTTTTTATATGGTCACATTATGGCCGATGGCGCTATTTAGGGTAATGGGTTATCAATCCCAAGTGTTCCGCTTGCTCCGGGAATTTAGCCTCAGAATTTTAGCCGCAAGACTCTCTGTCGGTTGAGTCAATGTGTCCCTCTGAGTCCGGGCTATGTAGGCAAGTGCCAAGTCTGGGTGAAAGGGCTGTCGAATGGCTAAGCCTAATTGAGGCCAGGATTTGGTTTGTTTAACTTGGGTTTGGTATCCATGAATCCAGTCTACTTAATTCGGATTTTGGGGCGAGCAATATCAATATTTAAAGCTGACCTTATCATGTTTAGTCAACAACTTTTATTTTGTTTAACCTTACTTGTTTTGGTTCTTATGTTCATGATTTAATTGCTTTCTATAGAGAACTTTGTCCTCTTTGGAGCTGAGGTCATTCCTATTGCAAGTGGGGCATCTACATTTTTTTCAGCTGGTGATTCTTCATCTTATGAAAACCATGAGAGGGCTGATGGGGATGCCCACAATGAAAGTTCCAACATTTCTCAAAATGTTAGGAGGCGGAGGCAAAAGAGTAATGATACTGCTCGAGATCCTTCAATCCAAGTGTTGGAAAAATATTCTCTTGTAACCAAATTTGCTCGAGAAGCAACTTCACAACTATTCTGGAAAATAAAAGCAACAGATTTGGTACTGTTGAGAGGAAAAACTATAGCCATTCTTGATATCCATCAAAGGACACCAAAGGAACTAGAGAAGTTCCTATTGGAAGTCTTGTACCCTCAGATCCTCTAGAGGTAACGTTTTGTATCTTTAGGAAATTTTACACTCATAAGTATTTTAGGGAAATTATCCTGGTAATTATTAAATTATCTTTCTTGGTGCATCTTACTCTAAAAGTGAATGTACTCTTATTTAGAATACATGGGCTTTATGATACAGATGTAGTTACTTTTCAATTGATTCATATCTCTTGATGTGCACATGACTGAAATGTGGAAGGTTACCGATTGTCCCAAACCAAATTGAAAAGAGCTGAAACCTAACAAGAACTGACATTGTGGAAAATGAATCCTGCCCAATGAAACTTTTTTACGGGTTTGGTACGGTTCTGGCTATCATTGAATCCATACCGAATTGAAGAATAGAAATCATAACCAATTTTATACATATGTTTTTCAATATCTTTATATATATATATATTAAACGCACAGGCACACATAATAATTCTACTATAATTTATGATAAAACTATACCATTTCTTATGCTCTTTAATTTTTCTTAATAATTTATAAATTTATTGACTCAATTAAATTGGAATTATCTTTAGTTAGACTTTATTCATAGTTAAAGATTATAATTATTATATAACAGTTTGTTATACAACAACCTACAAATGTAACTTTAACAGTTTGTTATGCAGTCCCATAATTTTTTTTTGTGATTTGTATTTTTGCAGACTGATTGGACTTGAAATGTGGCATGCATGATCTAAATGACTAATATAGTAAATCCAATGGTCAACTTGCAAAAATATGAATGGAAAAAAATAAAAGTTGTGGGACCATGTAAAAAACTGGTAAATTCAACTGTTACGCACACACATATGGCTTACCTCCATCTTTCAAGAATTTCTGATATTGATATTTTCCCTTATTTAGATTCTTTTGGGGATTATAAAATTTCTTTCAGGGCTATGGTAATTTTTTTATTCAGTTAGCAAGGAAGAAATGTGGACACTAATTTGTTTTTGTGATAAAATTTGATAACTGACAAAAAAGTGTATGTTAGATTTGAAGCTGTTAGTGTTGAGTTGGTTTTCTTGTGGAAATCTTTAGATTCTTAGAATCAAGTTGTTAATTAGCTTACATTTTATCTTTTCAGCCTTACGGGGATGGCTGGCATTTCTCATGTCTTGTGATGACATTTGAAATGTTTCAAATCAGCTTTTGGATTATTAGTAACATAATCCATTCTTAAAACTTTGACAGGGATGGTTGATATTGCTTCAATTTCTTTCCACATAACTTAGGGATATCAATTTTTTGTTATCAGTAGAAGTATAGCTAAAAAATTTAGTCCACCTTGGGTTACTTAAGTTATTTTAGTTGGGGAAAAAACCTTCTATTCCAGGGCAATCTGATGTAGACCTCCATTCCTTTTAAACAGAAATAACTATTTAGTAAACACGACGACGATGAAGAAGCTGGCACCAATGTGGCACTTCTTTGAGCTGATCAATTTTAAGGAGGTATAAAGTGGAGCCTTGTAGCTTACTTTAGTTCTTTGTTCATTTCTTTCCTTGTTCTTCTATTCTTTTGCCAATGTTGTTATCTGTTTGTAACTGATATTTGGTGCTTTTTCATATTTTGTCCATTAGGTATTTAGTAGAATATTTCAAATATATGTGTCTTTCATTTTGCTTTATCTGGGCTTGTTTATCAAATTAACATCATCAAGTAAGTCCATCATGTTATGATGCTTATTATTTACTTTTGACCTTTTTGACATCAAGTTGAAATAACAACAAAGGGGCTTGTATGAGTGGGTATTAGAACGTGATGACTGCATTTCTTTGCAAAAATAGTCCTCTGTTTTCATCTTGGGTCTCACATATGAATGTGTGAGCTATACAATTTTCATATTTTCTAGTTGGAAAATTTTATATATAATGGCAATAAAGATTTAATTTAGACCATATTTCTTGAAATTTGAATCCTTTCATACTTCTTTTAAATTCTTCCTTTCTTTGTTTATAAATAAACACATTTATTTCTTCTTTTGGATGTGGAATTGATTCTTCCTCTTGATCTCTTGGCAGTTTGACAAACTGACACTTGTATGGGGAAAGGCACGACAGCCGCCCCTGGGTTCTGAGGAGGTAGGTGCTCTCTTTCCTAAAGACAATTTCTCTATCAACTATTCAATGATGGGTCTTGCATATATCAACGCTTTATCAGCGCAATTACTGTCAGTTCTATTGAAAGAATATTATTTCTGGCACTTCATTGTCATTCTGCTTTGGGCTTTTAATTTATTTCTCAGTCATTTCCTGGAACTAACCGCAGCTCTTGTTTATTTGGGTCTTTATGCTGATGGATTTTGTTCTGGTTCTGAGATCGTGTTCACCACCTTCCATATTGATTTTAATTTTGTTGAGTCTCAGGGTATGCATGTAGCTATTATATGCACGTGTTCCTTATGCTTGCAGCTTGTTCTTTTCACTATGTTTTCTGCAAAACATAGGGGTTGTGCATATTTATGTGCTAGCAGATTTCATAAGGGTGTATTGTGTTGAACATTGTTCTTTCACAAATCTCTATTTTCTTTGGAGCAAGTTATGAGAATGAGGAGGTGTCCTTATGGTTTTATCTTGGTCTATTTTCATCATTTCTTTGATTTGACACCAAGGTCCTTACACAGCTCTTGATGGGATATGCTTTCACATCACAGGCAATTAGAAATGTAAAACTTGATCAGGAATATGCACCATATCACCATGTTGTTGCCTACAGCCTGCAGTGATTGCTCTTAACTCTGGTTATTGCCATTATTGAGTCTTCTTAGGATCATAGATCAATTTTTGTGTTTATGCGTTGCAGAACTTGCCTGAGAAACTGCTTATATATTCCATTCCATGATAGATTTTTTGTCACGACCCAATCTATGGGCCGGACCGGCACTAGGACCTGGGCGAGCCTAAAGCCCCCGAGGCCCGTAGTAAGCCTAACTATTCACTTACCCCAACTCTAAAGCCCTTTTGGGCCCAATTTCAAGAAATCAACCGGACAGAGTCCGGCCATAAAATGGACCTTTCAACGGGGAGTTTTTGACTCACCCGACCTGTAAACACAGTAAATACTCAATTGGGGAGCTCAGCTCACCCTCCACATACTCATATCATCAAAAAAACATATGGGAGCTCAGCTCCCTCATCCAGTCCGTCAAATATGCATATCATTATACGTTTACAGGTCCAACATGGTAATAATATTACAGACCAAAATCAAATAAATACTTCTAACACATGCGAAAATTCTAGGAGTAAATAAAATTACACAAATATTGATAAACAACCTGCGAAGGAGAAAAGCAGGTTAACCACAATAAAATCCTCCTGTAGCCTGAAAAAATATTGAACAGGAGTGAGCGTTCGACTCAGAGAGTAAAATATCAATTTTAACCATAATCTCTATAACTATCTAAAACTAATGCACCCTGTAGAGTGAAATGCAACACCAGCAATAATTTCACATCATAACATCAAAAAGGTAATTTGGAGCACTCACGCACCCAGCAATATCAATCATATATATATGGGAGCTGATCCCCTATACAGCTCTCTTAATTCCAACTGTGCCAGCGAAGAACTCAGCTCAGACTTCCACTTAATAACCAAATCGGGGTCCCAGCGAAGAACTCAAGCCGTGTCTACCCCGAAGGACCGGGTCCCAGCGAAGATCTCAAGCCGTGTCTACCCGTCCTATCCATAGTCCACACCACATCACACGCACGCCAACGCACGCACACTGCTCCAAATTACCACAACAACATACATGGCACTTTCACAGTTATGAATGCAACATAAATCGTGCCTAAAGTTTATCTACATAGATATATGCATATAAGTGATGCATGGGCATGCTTGAACATATAATAATAGTGAAATTACAATTAAAATTAATATTTTACTCACAGACTTGACAACGGTCACTGTGGCGGCTGGGCGGAGGAAGAAGGCTGTCCCAGCTCACCTGACAATTACATTACAATTATTTAATACAAATGACTCAATACAAATCAAGAAAAGACCAAGTACGTCCTAAGTCGTGCCGAAAATCCGGCAGAGTCTCCCCTATACCTAGGACCTACCCAACCTGCAAAAGGGCTCAAAACACACTTCTATATTCACAACCCATATATCCACAACTCAATCACATCACACAGCCCCTCATGGGCCCATCAAATCAGTCATCCATCACAATATGTAAAATTTATTTTTAGTCCTTATAATTGATCATTTTTGCAAAAACTACCCAAATAAGCTCTAAAAATTCTAAAATTTTGCCCCGCGGTCCTTAGCAATATTACTAGGCTATTGCAAAAAGAATCATAATTTTCTGAGCTACCACGAATATTTTATGAATTTTTAATCCTATTTAAGCACTAGAAAATTACGAAAAAGTAAGGTTCGGGTTTACCTTTGCCGATTCCGACTCCGGTGACGCGCTCGGGACGTCTGACAATGGGGGGTAGCCAAAACCTTGGTCCAATTCGGAGACTTTTCCGTGTAGCAGTGCATGCGGCGGAAATTCACAAACTCGCAACAGCCGAATTTCCGCGAATTGAAGATACCTACACGAAGCCCACGACACGGGGGTTAGTACATAAATTTTTCAGAATTTTCTAAGCTCATTTAATGCTCGAAAAGACACTGCGAAGTTCCGTGGGACCCACCGAAAAACGGTGTCGGAAAAATTCGAAATTTATGTCGCCGCGAAGCTCTCGACGAGTGGAGCGCTCTGGTACTCTCGGTTTTCTCGTGGGATTCACGGTTTGCGAGAAATCTAGCCCGAAAGTCAAAATGGGCTAAAACTTCCTGGGCAAAAATTGGACAAACCGCTCGATGGATTTCGGTGTTCTTGGTGTCTATGGAAAGCTCTCAACGAGTAGATGATTTTGACATAGGAATCGGTCCAATTGGTGGCCGGATCGGCCGGATTTTGGCCGGGAAGCCGAGGAGTCGTGCGCGCGCTGCGCGTTGTTTCTGGGGCCGTTTTCCGGCGTTCCAGGCGGCGGCCGGCCGTGGGGGAGGGCTGAAGTGGGGCGCCGGCGAGGTGGGGAGGCAGGGGAGGTGGCGGCGCAGCAAGGGGAGGAGGGAGGAGAGAGAAAAGAGAGAGAGAAGGGGAGGAGGTCGGGACGCGCGGAAGAAAAGACAAAAAGAAAAGGGAGCCGGTCCGATCCGGTCCGGTTCGATTCGGCCGGTTCGATTCGGAATACAAAATTTTAAATTTTTACTCTGCCTCGGGACCGAAAACGAGGTCCAAAAATTCCGAAAAAATTCCAGAAAACTTAGAAAAATTCGTAGACTCTAAATATATTTTTAATTTTGCCACATGGTCTTTAAATTAATTTTTAAAAATCATCAAAGTTTATATTTTCGGAAAATCGAACCCGATTTTTAAAATCCGAAAAATCTCAAAAAAATTTCTAAAATTTAAATAAAATTAAAATACCAAAAATGCTCATAAAATAATAAAATTTAAAATTTTGGGGTGTTACATTCTTCCCCCCTTACAGAAAATTCGTCCTCGAATTTTACACAAGGCAGAATAAAGCACATGATTATACATTGAACAGATAAGGGTACTTGCTGCGCATGTCCCGTTCTGACTCCCAGGTGCACTCTTCCACTGACTGGCTCCTCCACAAGACCTTAACCATAGGGATCTGTTTTGATATCAGCTGTCTCACTTGGTAGTCCATTATGGCTACAGGTTGCTCCTCAAATGTCAAGTTCTCTTTTAGCTCTATTACATCTGGTTATAGTACATGAGAAGGATCTGGAATGTATTTCCCGAGCATGGAGATGTGAAATATGGGATGAACATGAGAAAGGTTGGGTGGTAGCTCCAACCGGTAGGCAACTGCTCCAACTCTATCAGTAACCTCAAAAGGTCCGATATACCGAGGTGCCAACTTGCCCTTCTTTCCAAATCTCATCACTCCCTTCATCGGAGAAACCTTCAGGAATACATAATCGCCTACTGCAAACTCCACATTCCTCCGTCTGGGGTCTGCATAACTCTTCTGCCTACTGAAAGCTGTTTTCAATCGTTCCCTGATTAAAGGAACTATCTCTGAAGTGTACTGCACTAGATCTACGTCATGCACCTTCGCTTCCCCCATTTCTGTCCAAGACAGAGGAGACCTACACTTTCTTCCATATAGTGCCTCATAGGGTGCCATCCCTATGCTGGAGTGATAACTGTTGTTGTAGGCAAACTCCACCAAAGCTTGCTGATCATCCCATTGACCTCCAAAATCCAAGACACTCATGCGAAGCATGTCTTCCAGTGTTTGGATTGTCCTTTCGGACTGTCCGTCTGTCTGAGGGTGGAAAGCCGTACTGAAGTTCAACTGTGTGTCAAGTGCCTCCTGCAACTTTCTCCAAAATTGAGAAGTGAACTGGGGCCCTCTGTCAGATATTATGGAAGCCGGAACTCCATGCAATCTGACTATTTCTCGGATGTAGAGCCGGGCATACTGTGCCACAGAATATGTAGTCTTCACAGGCAAGAAGTGAGCTAATTTGGTTAAGCGGTCTACAATTACCCATATGGAATCATATCCTCGCATGGTACGAGGCAACCCAGTCACAAAATCCATAGTGATCATTTCCCACTTCCATTCTGGGATAGGAGCTCTGCGCAGCTTCCCTGCACGGTCTCGTGTTCAAACTTCACCTACTGACAAGTATAACTCTTGGACACAAACTCTACTATGTCTCTCTTCATGACATTACACCAATAGCTATTATTAACATCATTGTAAATTTTGGTGGAGCACAGGTGGACAGCATGCGATGTATAGTGTGCCTCCCGCATGATTTCATTTCTGAGATTGTCCACATCGGGCACACATATCCTAGAACCTTGCACTAAGGCGCCATCATTGGCAAATCCAAACTCACCACCTTCACCTTGCTGTACTCTTTCTATGATCTTCATCAATTGTTGGTCTCTGTGCTGGGAAACTCTAACTCTGTCTCTCAAGTCTGGCCTCACTGAAAAATGAGCCAGCAATACCCCCTCATCTGAAAGATCTAGGATTAAACCTTGATCCATCAACTCATGTACCTCCTGAATTAACGGTCTCTTCTCTGCTGAAATGTGCGCCAAACTGCCAGAAGATTTTCTGCTCAAAGCATCTGCTACTACATTGGCTTTCCCAGGGTGGTACTGGATGGTGCAATCATAGTCTTTCAGAAGCTCCATCCATCTCCTCTGTCTCAAGTTTAAATCCCTCTGTTGGAAGATGTACTTCAAACTCTTGTGGTCGGTGTATATCTCGCACACTTCACCATACAGGTAGTGTCTCCAGATTTTTAGTGCAAAGACTACAGCCGCCATTTCCAAATCATGGGTGGGGTAGTTCTGTTCATGCCTCTTCAGCTGTCTTGAAGCATAAGCCACTACTTTTCCATTCTGCATCAAAACACACCCTAAGCCAACTCTGGAGGCGTCACAGTACACGGTGTATCCTTCACCACTCATAGGTAGTGTCAACACAGGGGCGGTGGTTAGACACTCCTTAAGTGTCTGGAAACTCTTCTCACAGTCATCTGTCCAAATGAATGGAACATTCTTTCGGGTTAACTTAGTTAAGGGAGCCGCTATCCTGGAAAAATCTTACACAAATCGCCTATAGTAGCCAGCTAGACCCAGAAAACTTCGCACCTCAGTGACTGTTGTTGGCCTAAGCCAATCAGTTACAGCTTCAATTTTCTTGGGATCCACTTGAATACCATCACTAGAAACCACGTGTCCCAAGAATGAGATGCTTTCTAGCCAAAATTCACATTTTGAAAATTTGGCATATAGCTGCTGCTCCCTCAAAGTCTACAACACCATCCTCAAGTGCCACACGTGTTCTTCCTCGGTCCGAGAGTATACCAAAATGTCATCTATGAATACGATGACAAAACGGTCCAAAAACGGCTTGAACACCCTATTCATCAAGTCCATGAAGGCTGCTGGTGCATTAGTGAGTCCAAAAGACATCACCAAGAACTCATAATGACCATATCTTGTTCTGAATGCCATTTTCGACACGTCCTCATTCCTGATTCTCAATTGATGGTAGCCTGATCGCAGGTCTATCTTGGAAAAGAATCTAGCTCCTTGGAGCTGATCAAACAGATCATCGATCCGAGGAAGTGGATACTTGTTCTTCACAGTCACCTTGTTCAGCTGTCTATAGTCAATACACAACCTCAATGACCCATCTTTCTTTCTTACAAATAGCACCGGAGCACCTCAGGGTGAAGTGCTCGGACGTATAAAACCCTTGTCCAAAAGCTCCTGTAATTGCTCCTTTAACTCTTTCAATTCTGCTGGTGCCATCCTGTAGGGTGGCATGGATATGGGAGTTGTACCCCGAACAACATCAATGCAGAACTCTATTTTCCTTTCTGGTGGCAACCCTGGAAGCTCCTCAGGGAAGACATCCATAAATTCTCTGACAACAGGAACATTCTCCATGTTGACACCTTCTACAGATGTATCTCTCACCAATGCCAAATACCCTTGGCATCCATGCCTCAACATTTTTCTAGCACTAATTGCTGACACCAAGTTATATGGAGCCACGCTCCTGTCACCATCAAAGCTAAACTCTTCCACACCAGGTATGTGGAAATGCACCTTTTGTTCCTGCAGTCTAAGGTGGCATAATGAGTTGCCAACCAATCCATCCCCAAAATTACATCAAAATCCATTACTGGTAGAGGAACCAAGTCTGCTGGGAGGATCTTTCCATTCACTACTACTGGGCTACCCGGAAAAACCATATCTACATCTATGGTGTCACTAAGTGGGGTAGCTACCGACAAAGGGCATTCTAGAGTTGTAGGGTTTCTACCCAATCTCATGGCAAACACAGAGGAGACAAATGAGTGCGTAGCACCCGGATCTATCAAAACACGAGCCTCATAGGAACAGACCAGAAAAATACCTGCCACAACTGCATTTGAAGCCTGAGCATCCTGATGGGTCAGGGTGAAAACCCAAGCTTGACCCCTACCCTGAGTGGCAGAACCTTGATACTGACTTCTCCCTCCTGATCTACCCCTAAATCCACGTCCCCCTTATCCTCGGCAATGTTTGCCACTAAACTAACTGCCTGCCATGCTGGAAGCACCCGGATACAACTGGCGAGGAACATTTGCAACAGAACCCTGTGACCCCATCTGTGGCTCACTGAATACGGGGCATTCCCAAGCAAAGTGACCTGGTTGGCCACACCTGAAGCATACTCCTGAACCCATCAAACAAGGTTCTGAATGTCCTCTTCCACACTGTGCACAAGGTGCCAAGGAGGATCTGAACTGCACTCGTAATCGCTGTATTCGAATCGTGACCACTGCTGGATCCTTACCCTGGTCTGAACCCTCGAGATTTGTGTCTAAAACCACTCCTCTTATTCCTGCTTCTTCCTCTGTAAGTAGTTTGGCCACCACTATCCGTAGTACCCATGTGGGGAACACCTGAAGAACCCTCTGCTCTGTTTTTCTTTGCTCTTCCGCTGTCATCCGCAGCATAGCTAATCTCTATCTGTCTGGCTCAATCAACTACCACATCAAACGACTGATCAGACATCATGGCCAGGTTTGCATACCTCCTGTCAAGCCCCTTTAGGAATCTTTTCACCTTCATAGTCTCTGTAGATACTGCTGTGGGGGCATACCTGCTCAGTTTCAGAAATTCCGTAGCATACTCATCTACAGACCTGCCATTCTGTCTTAAGGCCTCAAAGGCCCACTGCTTTTGATCCCTGAAGCTTTCTGGTACAAACCGGTTGATGAACAATTCCATAAACTGAGTCCACGACAAACCCTCCATCCGAGGTAATATGTATTTATTCATCCATTGTCTGGGCATAGGCCCCATGACATGCTGCATACACTCTATAAGTCTTCTATCACCAATCGCACTGCTCTCGCTGTCTGCAGGAATCTAAAAACCGATATGCATCATCTGACACATCATAAGTACCAGGCACTAACTTCTTGAAATTTATTATCTGTTTGTAAGGTTTCCCTCTTGGTGCGGTGGACTGCTGCTGCTGTGGAGGGTGGACCATATATTGCGCCATCATATCGATGGTTCTCTGCAACCCTGCTAGAGTAGCTGCCATGGGACCCTGTGCCATAAACGACTGATCCTGAACTGGTGGCAGCTGCTCTTCTACTTGAACAGCTCTAGGCCTCCTACCCCGCCTCCTCGGGGCAGGCGCCTCATCCTGTGCTGACACCTCGTCAGGCACATCTGGTTCTGCTGCAGTGGCAGCTCTCCTGCTTCTACGCATTTTCCTGAAATTCAGCAGCATTAGCCCACAAAATTCAAAATTACTCATTACACAGCTCTATAGACTCATATTTACACACAATATATAAAGTAGAAACTAGAAGCAAATATGACAATGCAAGACGAATGTGGACCCTATTTTTCCGCATGTGACTCCTAGTAGACTATTCCCAACACTTAGACAATTTTTCCCTATGAATCTGGAGCCTAGGCTCTGATACCACATTTGTCACGACCCAATCTATGGGCCGGACCGGCACTAGGACCTGGGCCAGCCTAAAGCCCCTGAGGCCCGTAGTAAGCCTAACTATTCACTTACCCCAACTCTAAGGCCCTTTTGGGCCCAATTTCAAGAAATCAACCGGACAGAGTCCGGCCATAAAATGGACCTTTCAACGGGGAGTTTTTGACTCACCCGACCTGTAAACACAGTAAATACTCAATTGGGGAGCTCAGCTCACCCTCCACATACTCATATCGTCATAAAAACATATAGGAGCTCAGCTCCCTCATCCAGTCCATCAAATATGCATATCATTATACGTTTACAGGTCCAACATGGTAATAATATTACAGACCAAAATCAAATAAATACTTCTAACACATGCGGAAATTCTAGGAGTAAATAAAATTACACAAATATTGATAAACAACCTGCGAAGGAGAAAAGCAGGTTAACCACAATAAAATCCTCCTGTAGCCTGAAAAAAATATTGAACAGGAGTGAGCGTTCGACTCAGAGAGTAAAATATCAATTTTAACCATAATCTCTATAACTATCTAAAACTAATGCACCCTGTAGAGTGAAATGCAACACCAGCAATAATTTCATATTATAACATCAAAAAGGTAATTTGGAGCACTCACACACCCAGCAATATCAATCATATATATATGGGAGCTGATCCCCTATACAAACTCTCTTAATTCCAACTGTGCCAGCGAAGAACTCAGCTCGGACTTCCACTTAATAACCAAATCGGGGTCCCAGCGAAGAACTCAAGCCGTGTCTACCCCGAAGGACCGGGTCCCAGTTAAGATCTCAAGCCGTGTCTACCCATCCTATCCATAGTCCACACCACATCACACTGCTCCAAATTACCACAACAACATACATGGCACTTTCATAGTTATGAATGCAATATAAATCGTGCCTAAAGTTTATCTACATAGATATATACATATAAGTGATGCATGGGCATGCTTGAACATATAATAATAGTGAAATTATAATTAAAATTAATATTTTACTCACAGACTTGACAACGGTCACTGTGGCGGCTGGGCGGAGGAAGAAGGCTGTCCCGGCTCACCTGACAATTACATTACAATTATTTAATACAAATGACTCAATACAAATCAAGAAAAGACCAAGTACGTCCTAAGTCGTGCCGAAAATCCGGCAGAGTCTCCCCTATACCTAGGACCTACCCAACCTGCAAAAGGGCTCAAAACACACTTCTATATTCACAACCCATATATCCACAACTCAATCACATCACACAGCCCCTCTTGGGCCCATCAAATCAGTCATCCATCACAATATGTAAAATTTTAATTTAGTCCTTATAATTGATCATTTTTTCAAAAACTACCCAAATAAGCTCTAAAAGTTCTAAAATTTTTCCCCGCGGTCCTTAGCAATATTACTAGGCTATTGCAAAAAGAATCATAATTTTCTGAGCTACCACTAATATTTTATGAATTTTTAATCCTATTTAAGCACTAGAAAATTACGAAAAAGTAAGGTTCGGGTTTACCTTTGCCGATTCTGACTCCGGGGACGCGCTCGGGACGTCTGACAATGGGGGGTAGCCAAAACCTCGGTCCAATTCGGAGACTTTTCCAGTAACGGGTCTGTCTAGCCGAAAATTCACAGACCCGGGCAACTGTCGAATTTCCGCGAATTGAAGATATCTACACGAAGCCCACGACACGGTGGTTAGTACATATATTTTTTCAGAATTTTCTAAGCTCATTTAATGCTCGAAAAGACACTGCGAAGTTCCATGGGACCCACCGAAAAACGGTGTCGGAAAAATTCGAAATTTATTTCGCCGCGAAGCTCTCGACGAGTGGAGCGCTCTGGTACTCTCGGTTTTCTCGTGGGATTCACGGTTTGCGAGAAATCTAGCCCGAAAGTCAAAATGGGCTAAAACTTCCCGGGCAAAAATTGGACAAACCGCTCGATGGATTTCGGTGTTCTTGGTGTCTATGGAAAGCTCTCGACGAGTAGATGATTTTTGACACAAGACCCGGTCCAATTGGTGGCCGGATTTTGGCCGGGAAGCCAAGGAGTCGCGCGCGCGCTGCGCGTTGTTTCTGGGGCCGTTTTCCGGCGTTCCAGGCGGCGGCCGGCCGTGGGGGAGGGCTGAAGTGGGGCGCCGGCGAGGTGGGGAGGCAGGGGAGGTGGCGGCGCGGCAAGGGGAGGAGGGAGGAGAGAGAAAAGAGAGAGAGAAGGGGAGGAGGTCGGGACGCGCGGAAGAAAAGAGAAGAAGAAAAAGGAGCCGGTCCGATTCGACCGGTCCGATCCGGTCCGGTTCGATTCGGCCGGTTCGATTCGGAATACAAAATTTTGAATTTTTACTCTGCCTCGGGACCGAAAACGAGGTCCAAAAATTTCAAAAAAATTTCAGAAAACTCAGAAAAATTCGTAGACTCCAAATATATTTTTAGTTTTGCCACGTGGTCTTTAAATTAATTTTTAAAAATCATCAAAGTTTATATTTTCGGAAAATCGAACCCGATTTTTAAAATCCGAAAAATCTCAAAAAAATTCCTAAAATTTAAATAAAATTAAAATACCAAAAATGCTCATAAAATAATAAAATTTAAAATTTTGGGGTGTTACATTTTTATTCAATTTACTATGGAGGAGGAATTTTTCTTTTTTGTAATGGATCTTTATATGTTGTTTCCGTCATTATTCTAATATTATTATCTGCAGTGGGCCACTTTCTTGGATTCTGAAGGACGGGTTATGGATTCTAAAGCTTTAAGAAAGAGAATATTCTATGGAGGAGTTGAGCACGTATTTAGGAGAGAGGTTTGTACTTTGTGGTGTTTGAAGAAAAGAGATCCTATTTTTGGCTTAATATCATTCTCATTCTTCAAACTCTTGATAATGACTGTAGGTCTGGGCACTTCTGTTGGGATATCATGCATATGATTCAACATATGCAGAAAGGGAATGCCTTCGGTACCATAAAAAGTTGGAGTACGAAACCATAAAAAGAAAATGGCAGGTTTGGTATAATTCTTGGTTTATTTAATCATAGATCTCTTCCTTCATATGTTACTGCCTAATGTATCTGAAGATTTGAATGGTTGCTTTTTCTTCTTTCCTTGCTGGGATGGGGAGATTTCAGATGCCATGAGACATCTCATGTGTTTTGAATTTGCCTCTGCTATTAATGTGCTTTTCTTCATCATGATCCATCTACAAATATAAATATCGTAAGTGAACTGTATACTAAGAGTAAGAGCAATATATTTAATTAAACATTACTGATCCAGGATAATTGGAGCCCTATGCAGATATCTGAGGGCTATAATAGAAACTTTATTGCTAAGAGTGGGAAAGTAACTACAAGTTGAATTCAATGTTTTTTGTTATATGTGCACTTCTCACGTAAATTACTTCTACAAGTACTAAAGGCAAATTGACATTTTATATTCAATATACTAAGCATCTTTTGTTTGTTAGGCTGATTAGTATATTGATATAATCTGATAAATGCATCACTTTATACAAGTGCATAGGGATAGCATTATCCTGTTCAGGCATGACAAATGCGTTTTGGTATGACATTCTTGTTTCTCCAATGAAGAAGCTTATTTTACTTTTTTTTTCCCCTCTTTAGCAGGGTATATCTCCTGAACAGGCAAAGATATTTCCAAATTTTAGGGAAATGAAAGGCCTTATAGACAAAGATGTGGTATGCAAAAAGCTAGTGCAGTTAACTTGGAAATTCCAAATATTTATTCTAGTTGATTTTACTTATGAATTCAATTTTGAGTTAATTTTGTTAATTTTCTTATGTGTCTCAAGGTGAGGACGGATAGATCACTTTCTTTCTATGATGGGGATGACAATCCAAATTTGAATGTCTTGTGTGATATTCTATCGACATACTGCTTTTATAACTTTGATCTCGGCTACTGTCAGGTGATTACTTTTCTCATTTATTGTGTTTTCATTGGAGATAGATACCATTTGTTTTACTTTTTACAATTTTGAAGTCTCATTATTTTGGCTTTGATGGTTATTTTTCAGAATTTCATTCATACAGACTTGCAAGTATTGTATGATGTACTCATTGCATTTTGATCAATGTCAATAATTACACTCAGGAGAGGCCATATGGCCCATATATTAATGCATTTAGAAAATTTTCATGCAATGGTAACTGCTAGAGCAACTTCATTCTTACAGACTTGCAAGTATTGTATGATGTACTCATTGCATTTTGATCAGTGTCAATAATTACACTCAGGAGAGGCCATATGGCCCATATATTAATGCATTTAGAAAATTTTCATGCAATGGTAACTGCTAGAGCTTTTTAGTCCTTTCCCTTCATATTGTAGTGTCTAATCTGTCTGCTCTGCATTATAGATCATTTTCTCAGTAGTATCTTTTGTCTCCTTGTATCATGTTGAAAGCAGTAAATAATTTTTTCATATCATGGTTGAAGTTCATTTGGTCTTAGCTGTCGGTCACTTTAATGCCATCCCATATTCCCTCTGAGGATAGTAAACAGTTTTAGCATTTTAATTATTGTTATATCATGTGCTGAATGCATGTGTGGATTTTTTTTTTTTTTTTAAATTTCATACCTGTTTGGGAGATAGTCTGGTTGCTCTCTTCCTTTGCTTGCTTACATGTTTTTGGCCTTGTTTCACAGGGTATGAGTGATTTGTTGTCTCCAATTTTGTTTGTGATGGAGGATGAATCAGAATCATTTTGGTGTTTTGTGGCTTTGATGAAACGTCTTGGACCCAACTTCAATCGTGACCAAAGTGGCATGCGCTCTCAACTTTTTGCATTATCTAAGGTAGTCTATTTATGTGTGTGTGTGTGTGTGTGTTTTAACGTTATGAAAGCCATATTATGAATATCTCATCTCTTACTGATTCTTCACCTTGATATTTAGATTCTGTTTCTTTTCCTTCAAAAATTAGAAGGGCTTTTGGCAGCTTAATGACCAAAAGACCATAACCGTTTCACAAAATATCAAATTTAGCCGAACATTTTAATTTTGTGTCTAAGTTTTAGCAGTCAATTTCAAATTGACAAAAGAAAATATATTATTTCATTAATAAGTCAAATAAATATTAGTTTTAATTCAAATGACAATTTAGCTCCTCCTCCTCTATTTTAAAAAATTAGAAGGGCTTTTGGCGGCTTAATGACCAATAAAACCATAACCCTTTCACAAAATATCAATTTTAGCCAAACATTTGATTTTTATTAATTCTACCCTAAATTTTAGCGATCAAATTCATATTGACAAAAGAAATGTTATTGTTTTATTAATAAATCCATAAAATATTAATTTTTAATTCAAAATGGCAATTTAGCTCCCTCATCTCATCCTCCTCCTTTTTATTTGACTTGATAGCTTTCCTTTTTTTTTTTTTTGGATCAATTTGGGTGCAATTGCTGAAATTGTTACTGACATGAAAGGTTAGCGTAAAATTGGCAAGATAAAAAAGATTGGCTAAAATTGAAATGTGCCAAAAGTTGGGTTTTTTCTTTTTTTATCATCATTTGGCTGTATTTTTGGCTTAATTGATTATGATTTTGTACCTGCCTCTGTTTTATAATGTAATGCAGTTATGGATGGTAACTTATCATTTTTATTTTGTTGTGCCTGTAAGAGGTTGTCTCAATTCTATGTTGATTAAATTGTTTTTAATGAGAATGGTAAGTGTGAGACTCTGTGTCATAATTTTCGCTATTGTCGTGGCAGCTGGTGGAGTTGCTAGACAGTCCATTGCACAACTATTTCAAGCAGAATGATTGCTTGAATTACTTCTTTTGTTTCCGCTGGATTCTAATACAATTTAAAAGGTATGATTGCTGGTTTATTCATATTACTTCACAGTCGTTGATTTATTTAAAGTACCCTCCCTGTCCAGTTAAAATATGTTATGCTGCATATGAAACAATAGTTGATATTTGAAGTACTGGGCTGTAAATGCCATAAGTTCAATTAGCTTAATCTTAGACAATTATGTAAGATAAAGAAGTTCCTATTATTGTTCACTGGATGAGGATCATTGCACACTTTCTTTAATCATTGAATTAGAAGAATAAAAATGACGTAGTTGAGGGCCTGAGAATTAAGTGGTGAATGGTAAGATAAGATTACCCATCTGCAACACAAATTGAATATATTTTTCTTCAAATCATGAAGGGAATAATTATAATCCAGTACAATATCTCAGATGTCTCATCTATTAATGACTTGATACTTGAGAAAAAGTTGGACAAGAAGGCTGTAATTTCATGACATTACTTATAAAATGGTACACTTTTAATCTCTGATCTATGATAACTGGACATCTTATGGGTTCTCTTTTTTTTTTTGTATATTATTATTATTATTATTATTATTATTGACACGAGTTCAATTTTTTAGAAGTACATGCAGGAAAGGTTCAAAAGGGAGTAACTATGAAAAAGCAATGTAGGCATTCTGCATTAAATATATGCCTTGCTTCACGTCCATATATGAAATTTCATTATGCTATACCCATAATTGAAATAAGGTTTATCTCCTGCTCTCATTGATCTCTGAGATGCAAGTAAAAAAGAAAGAGAAGTAAAATGTTCGCTTCAACATAATGAAGTGAAATGGAATCTAGTGGAATCAAAATGCACAATGATGAATAAGAAATTTATTCCATTACGCTCGCCAAACAATCTAAGAATCTT
The DNA here is from genome assembly GCF_030052815.1 of Hevea brasiliensis. Lineage (NCBI taxonomy): Eukaryota > Viridiplantae > Streptophyta > Magnoliopsida > Malpighiales > Euphorbiaceae > Hevea > Hevea brasiliensis. The sequence continues at coordinate 20,083,738 of NC_079509.1, read as the reverse complement.
GGATTTATTTGGTTGAAGCACGATGATGTAAACCACAAAGAACACTCAAAAGGAGAAGAGGAACAATTCTCAACTTTCTGTTATTTTTCAAAATTCAAATGTCAATGGTAAATGCTCTACTAGAATACCTAGAGGACATAGGTATTTATAGTATAATTGTTAATCCTGCTAGCACTAGTATTAGGAATCCTGAAGCAATAAAATAATAAACCAAAACAAATTAGGAATGCTAAACCAACTTCCAGGTAAATTTTACTTCCTAAATTTCCTTCTAAAATCAGTAGTTGAATTGAAGGTCTTGCATCACACAGTAATGTAGAAATCCTAATTCCCTTTTCTTCTTCATTTCATTTTAACATGAAGAAAGTTATTATTCTATCATTATTTTAGGTAAAATATTCAGCAGTCATTTTGATGCCAAAAATTGCCATTTAATATAAACTCTACTTCTCAATTTGTGGATTCTGATGTACCTACACTGCTCATTTTAATCTTCTAAATTTTATATTATTTTAGGTAAATCCAAGATTCTCTAAGAATCTTGGATTTACTTGGTTGAAGCACGGTGATGTAGAACCACAAAGAACACTCAAAAGAAGAAGAGAAACAATTCTCAATTTCTCAAAAGGAGAAGAGAAACAATTCTCAATTTTCTATTAATTTTCAAAATTCAATTATCAATAATAAAAGCTTTACTAGAATACATAGAGGTCATAGGTATTTATAGTATAATTGTTAATCCTACTAGCACTAGTTCTAGGAATGCTAAACCAACTTCAAAAGTAAATTCTACTTCCAAAATTTCCTTCTAAAATCAGTAGTTGAAGGTCTTGCATCACATGGTCATGTCAAATCCTAATTCCCTTTTCTTCTTCATTTCATTTTATCATGGAGAAGAAACTTATGACAAATGCCTTTTATTCTATCATTATTTTAGGCAAAATATTCAGTAGCCATTTTGATGCCGAAAAATTGCCATTTAATATAAATTCTACTTCTCAATTTGTTGATTCTGATGTACCTACACCGCTCATCATAATCTTCTAAATTTTATGTTATTTCTTTTCTATTGAATTTGTTACACCTTTCGCTTGATGTGAACAGAAGCAAAAAATGACCATTTTCCTTTAGTTTTATATTTGATACTATAAATTTTATCATGTTTTCCAGAGAATTTGAATATGAGAAATTAATGCGTCTGTGGGAGGTATTATGGACACACTATTTGTCTGAGCACATGCACCTTTATGCATGTGTTGCAATCTTGAAGCGATATCACAATGAGATAATGGGAGAGCAGATGGACTTTGACACGCTCTTGAAATTCATCAATGAACTGAGTGGCCATATTGATCTTGATGCAGTCCTCAGGGATGCAGAGGCTTTGTGTATATTTGCTGGTGAGAATGGTGCAGCTTCTATCCCACCCGGAACTCCACCGTCATTACCTGTTGAGAATGAGAATAGTTTGTTATATTCTCAAGTCTCAACACGATGAAGTATTGTAAATGCAATGCCATTTATTGGCACGACTTATCATGTTTATTTTCTAAATTTTCCAAGGATACATTCAAGCTTTGTATAATTGGTTGATCTTTCAATACAATGTTGGTAATCATATTCATTGATTGGCTCGTGTTACCATGTCTTGCCATTAAATGGAATCTGTATATGTTTTATGGATGCGGGTTTCTTCAAGCTGTAGTGATGCAATGGGCTTCTGCTACATATAATTGATTTATTCAATTTTCATTTGTATTTCACTGAGAGAGAAAGGAGCTTGGGGATGACTGGTGAGATCACGTCAGTGGAGCCTTCTTTAATTTTAAGTGCACGTATCCAAGTATCTGGCCATGTCAAATGGTAATGGTTTTGATTGAAGTTTTTTTCTTGATGCGTCATTACCATTTTTTTCAGACTTACAGCTTCATCCTGAGGGTGTTTCTGTGGAATTGGCAGGTAAAATCCATTTCTCGCACTGTTATTCAGCTGGGGGATGTACCTGTATTTTTTTTTTTAATGTTATTTCTTTGTGATGAGAAATGTAATTCAAAATGGGAGACATTTTCAACTTCAATCTGCGTTGTTTTTTTACTAATTAAGCAATCTAATTCTTTTTGTGAAGAGAGACGGGGAAAGAAGCATGATGATAGCTATTGCACATTCTTTTCCTGTTTAGTACATACGGCACTAGTAGTTTTATCATAATACAATCCTCAACAGTGCAGGCTGGACACAACATTTTTTGCACGGAAGCCTTGGAAAACTCACTCTGACTACGGGACATGGAGGAAGGTAATGTGTGAGAATATCAGAAACTATAGCATGAATGATTGCAGGTCCACCTGTGAATACATCTCCTCACCATTATAGCCGAATGATTCAAACAAAACAAGGGAATCACAGTGAGCAATGAAAGGCTTCTCGTTGAACAAAAATGCATCACTGCATGGTGGCACCATTGGAGATTCAATGTAATAGTTCATGCTCTGTGCATCCTGCATCCAGGTATCGGTAACAGTATTCTCTTCTTTCTGTTCTTTCTTTCCATCCGATTCTTCTGGGTTGCTTTTTTGACTAGTGCTGCAAGTGGTCTGAGAATCTCGTTGGCTCTTGTTCTTGTACTTGTCATCGTTGCCATTCTGGTGGTTGCTGGGATCAGCGGTTCTTCTTTTGCCAGTGCGGCATCTCTTGTTCAAATGGGTATTCCAATAGTTTTTCACCTCATTATCCGTTCGACCAGGCAGTCGGCCGGCAATAAGTGACCATCTACATGTAAGAATAATAATGGATATGCAGGTGTGATAGTAGTTGAAAATATTGCGGAATCTATGTTAATTGTTAGAATAAGGGAAGCACTTACCGATTGCCAAGAAGCTTATGCATCCTAATGATAAGGTCTTCTTCCTCTTGAGTCATACCACCTCGTTTAATATTGGGTCTTAAGTAATTCTTCCATCTCAGTCTGCAACTCTTCCCACCCCTCATCAAACCTGCAATAACCATTAGAAATATAAGCATATCTACATTCTTTAAGCTAGAAGTTGGAAATAGGAGTCCTTTTTGGTGCGATCATATAATGAGAACCATACAAGTATTCACGAAGATTCTAATGAGAAACAGACTTCTGATGCTAAGACAAAGCCAGCCAATACCTGATTTTTCAGACACAGTAGTCCAGTTGCCTTCTCCATGAGCCTCTACGTAAGTCTTGAGGATCAAGTCCTCCTCCGGTTTCCATAAACCTTTCTTGATCAGTGGCTTCACTTGTTTATTTTCCATCTATTTCTCTCTCTCTCTCTCTCTCTCTCTCTCTCTCTCTCTCTCTGTATGATCTTTTAAAAAGATTGGTATGACAAAGAATTGTTAATTTGAAAGGTTTATATAGAAAGGAGAGTTGCCATGTGTGGGTAGTGCAGAACTCTTTGTAAATAGCATTAACTCGTGCATGGGAGCCAATCTTAGTGCCATTATAATCCCAAAACGATTTGAAAACGAGGGCCCTCTTCTGCCTTCGCTTCAGCTTTTCATGGCATGACCTCGCTGTAAAAAAAAATGAAGCAAAGGAAATCTCAGTTCTTTCATTACTCAGCCTCTTAGCTTGATTGGATTCATGATAGCGATAGGCCAGTAAGGACTTGGGATGACCCATCCAAACGATAAGGCATGTGTGCATTTCCAGTTAAAACCTCAGCCTCACCAAACCAACAAACAGCTCCAAGAAATTTTTTTAACCTGTTTGACCGTTTGCTATGCAAATTCTAGAGGTTTGAACAATGGTTTTGATTATTAACTTTTAGTGATCTGATAGCAAAAAATCTCTTTTAAGGCAAGAAAAAAGGATGAGTATTAATTCAAATACTATGAAAGAACATGCATTCACAGAATCCATCTTCATTTGCATGTTCCCTTGGAGATTTCAGCATGGAACTAGAGGATTCGTATTCGTATTCATAACTTGAAAATCATAGAATTTTATTTTGATTTGTGATGAGTTGAAATAATAAAATGAAAACTCATATGAACCTTTTGGGGGATATTAAATGCAAGTGAATTTAGCGGAAATCATGAAATGGGTAGCTTCTTGTTGCATAAAAATATGGTAGCATGAAGTTGTGAGAACTTAGCTAGTACAAGTATGATGAAAGGACTCTGATACCACCACTAAAAAATATGCAGCTTTCGTGCTGAGCCCTACCACATCTAAAGCAGTATCTAGCACTCTCTTGCGCCTCATTTCCTACACTTCAATTATATTTGGTCGTACAAATCAAGCATCTACTTGGTGTCCCATTGAAAGCACACCCACAGAGTGAGATAATTGATCTTGGATCAAGCCAAAACCTACCGTTTTATATTAGGCATTACAATCACCTCTTTATGCGTATTTGCTTTTTTTTTATTTAATTCCGTCCTCTTCAGCCACTAAATTGTCTAATCTATATACTTGGGCCAATCCAATCATGTTAGTATCATTATTTCACCAAAAGCTTCTTGCCGTTGCCTCTCATTAGTAATAAGTGGCATTTGAGTACCTTCTCTAAAAAGCATTAAAAAAGCCAACATATGTAGCATAAACAAAACAAAAGTTTAGAAGTACAAATATATGGATATAATTTTGTCTTCAATTAGCAATCCACAGCCTGGTCTTCAACATTCTTCTTTTATATGGTCTTCTTGTAAATCAAATTAGGGAAGTGGATTGAGAATCCAAATTCACGAACATTTGAATTTCTAAATTGAAAATCCCTAGAAATATATGCTTCAACGGGCGATAAAACAATTCTTGAAAAAAAAAATTTTACTGTATAAGTTAATATTAAATAGCACTTTAATTAAATTTTTTTATTATTATTAAAGGACATTGCATCAAAGTTTAAAGTTTAGGGTTTTTTTAGACATTTTTACCATTAAAATTAACAGGGGAAGACAGTATAGTAGAATTATAAAAAATTTAAAATTTAAAGTATATTTATTAAAAAAATATTTGAAATAAAATTGTTAAAAACTTTAAAAATCAAGATTTTTTATATAAGAATTATCGATAAATATATCGATAATTCTTATAAAAAATTGTTAAAAATTAAAAATTTAACCTTTTGTGCTATAAAATAAACATTATTGAGTTAATTATCGATTTAAATTGTTCTAAATTTTATAGTACAAAGGTATTACATATATATATATATATATATATATATATATATATATATATATATATATATATATATATATATATATATATATATATATATATATTATCAATTTTTATAATTTAATGATCTAATATTTAACTCATAATAGAAATTGTTAAAAAGTAAGTCTTGTTTTTAACAAAAGTTGTTAGGTACTTGTTGGTAATTGTATTTTGAATAATATTCGTCATTATTCAAATATCGAATCTAGCACGTTGTTTCACCACTACAAATAATATTCATTATTATTCGAATAATTGGTTGGCTATTAGAATTAGTTATACTCGAATAACACAATTTTGCATTCATATATTAGACCTCTAGCGAGCCAAAGTAAGAAATTACATAATTAGATTGCTCCAATAAATTATAAACAAAAGAATAATCATGACTTTTTTTTTTTTTGCCATAGAATGAGCAACACCATTATAATATCTACGAATAAAATGAAAATTTAATATAGAAATAGAGTAAGACAATAAAAAAATACTTTAAAAAATCACTAAAATATATTGTCCAACCACAGTGGAGGTAACATTTTCACAATCTCCTTCCATAATGGTGATTGAAGTCATTATAAATACCCATCTAAAACCATATAAACATATCATAGTAACCCTAGGAGAAGGAGAAACTCCTAAAGTTATAATCATTGTATATTCTAGTGGGTTTTAGATTTTAGATAAAAGAGAAACCAATTAATTACCCAATATCAAAATCTAAAATATCAAAATATATTTTAATATAATGTTTTGATATTAAAATAAAAAAATTTAAGGTTTTTTTTTATATTTTAACAAAGTTATTAAAAAGTGAAGAAACGTAAATACATCAACAAATACATATTCATTAATTTATTGATCATCATTTAGATAAGAATCGCCATAATTGATCACTTTAATATATTTTCTCAAATTTAATAATAAATAATAAACAAAAATAAAGTTTTTATAGTCTAAATTGCAGAAAAAAATAATTTTCTTTTATTTTTATTGTAAATAAGTTATTTTTCACAAAAAAAAATGAAATTTTAAAATTTAATAGTTAAATTTTAAATAAAACTAAAAAAATTAAATTAGTAACTAACCGAATCATTTACTAATCCATTAAAATCAGTTATTAATCAATTTAGTAATTGATTAGCAACCGATTCAGTCAGTTGCAATGAGTCTATCTACAAATAGCAACTAACAATTAAATCGGTTGCTAAATTAATTAAAATTAAAAAAAAAAACTTTTGGTAAGAAATTATCGGTTGCTAGTAGCAATCGATTTAGCAACTAAAATTGATTGTAAAAAATTTATTGTCTTTAATTTTATAATTTTACAATTATTTTATAAATCGATTGCTATTTGCAACTAATTTAACAATAAAAAATGTTGTTGCTAATTCAAAAAAAAAATAGATTTTCAAATAATAAATAAAAATTCAAATAAATAAATTTTTAAAAATTACTAAAGTAATAAATTATTAATGAAAAATTAGTACTAAAAATTAATATAAAAAGATATTTATGAGACAAATTACTAAAAAAATTACCCCATATATATATGTATATATAAAAAACAAAAATTACCAAAAATTAATATTACAAATAATATTACTAATAAATAAATATATTTATACAAAATTTTATTTTGTGCCAAAAAAATAAATTAAATAAAAAAGATTGTAAAGAAAATAGATGAGAAAGAAAAAAATGATGAAAAAAAAAATAAATAAGGAAGAAAAAGTTGATGAAGAAAATAAATTAGAAAAAAATGAAGAAAATAGATGAAAAAAAAGAGATGATGAAGAAAATATGTTAAAAAGGAAAAGATGATGAATAAAATAGATACAATAAAAAAAATGAAAGAAAAGAGAAGAAAGAGAGAAAAAAAAATAGTAGAGAAAGAAAATAAGCTGTGATTTATATAAACTATCACGACCCAACCTATGGGCCGGACCGGCACTAGGACCTGGGCCAACCTAAAGCCCCCGAGGCCTGTAGTAAGTCTAACTATTTCTCAACCCAACTCTAAGGCCCATTTGGGCCCAATTTCAAGAATTCAACCGAACAGAGTCCGGCCATAAAATGGACCTTTTAACGGAGAGTTTTTGACTTACCCGACCTGTAAACACAATATGTAATCAATTGGGGAGCTCAGCTCACCCTCCTCATACTCAAATGTCATAAAAATAAATGGGAGCTCAGCTTCCTCATCCAGTCCAACATACATGCATATAATAAGTTTATAGGTCCAACATGGCAATTATACTACAGACCCAACTCAAATGAATATTTCTTACACATGCAGAATTCTAGGAGTTAACAGAATTATACAAACATTAATAGATAACCTGCAAAGAAGAAAAGCAAGTTAACCACAACAATAATCCTCCTGTAGCCTGGAAAAATAATGAACAGGAGTGAGCGTTTGACTCAGAGAGTAAAATATCAATTTTAACCATAATCTCTATAACTAACTAAAGCTAATGCACCCTGTAGAGTGAAATGCAACATCGTCAATATTTTCACATCATAACAGCAAAAAGGTAATTTGGAGCACTCACACACTCGATAATGTCAAACTATACATATATGGGAGATGATCCCCTACACAGCCCTCTTAATTCAACCTCTGCCAGCGAAGAACTTAAGCCGGACTTTTGCTTAATAGACCAATACGAGGTCCCAGCAAAGAACTCAGGCCGTATCTACCCCGAAGGACCGGGTCCCAGTGAAGATCTCAAGCCGCGTCTACCCGTCCTGTCCATATCCAACACTATATCACACACACGCCAACGCATGCACACTGCTCCAAATTATCACAAACACATTCATGGTACTTTAACAGTTGTGAATGCAACATAAAACGTGCCTAGAGTTTAACTACATAAATATATATATATATATATATATATATATATATATATATATATATATATATATATATATATAAGTAATACATGGGCATGCTTGAACATATGATAATATCGAAATTACAATTAAAATTGATATTTTATTCACAGACTCAACCAAAGTCACTATAGCGGCTGGGCGGAGAAGGAAGGCTGTCCCGGCTCACCTGATAATTTTATTACAATTATTTAGTACATTTGACTCAATACAAACTAAAAAAACGATCAAAGATGTCCTAAGTCATGCCGAAAATCTGGCAGAGTCTCCCCTATACCTAGGACCAACCCAACCTGCAAAAGGGCTTAAAATGCACTTATATATCTACAAACCATATACCCACAACTCAATCACATCACACAGCCCCTCCTGAGCCCATCCAAATAGTCATCAATTACAATATGTAAAATTACAATTTAGTCCTCATAATTTAACTCTTTTGCAAAAACTACCCAAATGAGTTCTAAAAATTATAAAACTTTTCCCCGTGGTCCTTAGCATTATTACTAAGCTAATGAAAAAAGAATCATAATTTTCTGAGCTACCACGAATATTTTATGGATTTTTAATCCCATTCAAGCACTAGAAAATTAAGAAAAAGTAAGGTTTGGGTTTACCTATGCCTATTCCGATCTTGGGAATGCGCTCGGAACATTTGACAATAGTGGGGTAGCCAAAATTTTGACCCAATTCGGAGACTTTTTCGGTAACTTGTCTGTCTGGTTGAAAATTCACAGACTAGGACAACTGTCGAATTTCTACGAATTGAAGGTACCTACACGAAGCCCACAACACGAGGGTTAGTATGTAATTTTTAAAGAATTTTCTAAGCTCATTTAGTGCTCGGAAAAATACTATGAAATTTCATGGGACCCACCGAAAAACGGTGTCGAAAAATTTTAAAATTTATATTGCCGCGAAGCTCTCAACGAGTGGAGCGCTATAGTACTCTCGGTTTTCTCGTGGGGTTCACGGTTTGTGAGAAATCTAGGAAATAGACTAAAACTTCCCAGACAAAAATTGGGCAAACCGCTCAATGGATTTTGGTGTTCTTAGTGTCTATGGAAAGCTCTCGAGGTGTATATGATATTTGACACAAGAACCGGCCAAAACGGCGGCCAGATCGGCCAGATTTTGGCCGGGAAACCAAAACGGCACCCACGCGCAGGGGGAGCTTCACGCGTCGTTTTCGGCTGCCTGAAAGGCTAGCCGGCGGTGGGGAAAGGCTGGGGGAGCGCGTCGGCGAGGTGGGGAGGGCTGGGTGGCAACAGCGCAGCGTGAGGAGGAGAGAGGAGAGAGAAAACGGGAGAGAGAGGAAGAGGGGTCGGGGACGCGCGCGGAGGAAGAAGAAAAGGAGTTGGCCGGTTCGATTCGACCGGTCCGGTTCGATTAGGCCGGTCCGATTCAAGATATAAAATTTTGAATTTTTTTTTACTCTGCCTTGGGACCGAAAATGAAGCCCAAAAATTCTGAAAAAATTCTAGAAAACTCAGAAAAATTCGTAGAGTCCAAATATATTTTTAGTTTTGCATGTAGTCTTTAAATTAATTTTTAAAAATTATCAAAGTTTATATTTTCGGAAAATCGAACCGATTTCTAAAATCTAAAAAATTTCAAATAATTTCCTAAAATTTAAATAAAATAAAATATTAATATTTACTCACAAAATAATAAATTTAAAAATGTGGGGTGTTACATAAACAAATTAGTAATCGATTATCAATTGTTAATTTCTTTTAAAAATTGGGCAAAAAATTTTTTGTGAAAATTTTGCAATCAATTCACAATCGGTTGTAAAAATTGGTTACTGTTAGCAATTGATAAGTAAATTGGTTGCAAAACAAAATATTTAAAAAAAAAATTAGAGGAAAAATCAGTTGCAAAATTAATTGTAAAAATCGGTTGTTGTTAGCAAATGATTCGCAAATCGGTTGCAAATAAAGAATAAAATAATTGGACAAAAATTTTTTGGAGGGAAAAATTGGTTACAAAATTAATTGCTATTAGCAATCGATTTTAGTTGGTTGCAAAAATGGGTTGCAATTAGCAATCGATTTATAAATTAGTTGTAAATAAAAAAATAAAGAATAAAATAAAAAATTGAGTGAAAATTTTGGGAGGAAAAATTTAGCAATCAATTTATAATTGATTGTAAAAATCAGTTGCTAAATTTTAATAATTGATTTTTGCAAATTGATTGTTAACTTTGGAATCAATTAAAATAATTATTTAATTTAGCAATCAATTTCCTAAGTCATTTACTATTAGCAACTAATTCTAAAACCAATTACTATTAGTAACAGATTTTAGCAATCGATTTCTTAATCGATTGCTAATTGTTTATTTAAGATTTGTTTTAATATTGATTAACAACCGATTTAGCAATTAATTATAAATCGGTTTGCTAATTGCAATTAATTTCAACAACTCATTATAAATCGGTTGCTAATAATAATCAATTCTTGAATCGGTTATTAAAATTTTAAAAATTAACTATTTTATTAAAAAAAATTGATATCACAAATTAATTACAAAATTAATTGCTAATAACAATCAATTTTAATCGGTTATAAAAATCGATTAAAAATCATTTTTTTTATATTAAATAAAGTTTCATGTCCTGTTTTCCTTTAAAACTCTTCATGATACTAAAAAAAAAATCATCCCTTGCATTAATATTAGTTGCAGGCAAAAATAAAATAACAAAAAGGAGATTTTATAAGTTTTTTATTATAATTTTAATTAATCACTTATCGAAATTTTAAAGAATTGGCAATATATTATTAAAAATTATAATAAGATCTATTAAATGTTATTAATAGTGTGTAAATGGAATTGTAATTTTTGAATTATTTATTATATTAAAATATATTTTAATCAATAAAAATAATTTTTTAATATAAAATTTTAATTAAAAATAAATATATTTTATATTTCATATAATAAATAAAATTACTTAAATATAAAATTTAAGTTAATGAATTATTTGATTAATCAAATGAAATTTTAAGAATTATATTATAATTTGTCATTAATTTTCTCAAATTTAATAACTAATTAAGATTCGACCATAATACACAAAATTAAAAGTTTTGATGTATGATTACATCTAAAGCTTTGAATATTTTTTTTTTCAATTGGCTTTTAGTTTAAAAGCTTAACCATTTTATTTTTAAAAAAATTAAAAAAAAAAAAAAAAAAAGCTTAGCCATTTTGCTACTCATCTGCCATCATTTTTTTTTTTTTTAAATTACAAGGTGAAATAAACTAACACACACCAACCATTCAAAACACTCCTTCAATTCCATTTGTGCACCTAAATATATAAATCCCCTTGTTATTCATTTATCTATGTAAAAACCATTCCATTCTCTAAAATCAGTTTATTTTCTCCAAAATCAGTCAATTGAATTCTTCTTCTTTTTTCTCCCTCTTTTTCAAGCCACCTTTGCATCAATCTGAAGCACCTAAATATGTAAATCCACTTGTCAGTCATTTATATATGTAAAAACCATGCCATTCTCTAAAATCATATTATTTTCTCCAAAATCAACCAATTAAATTCTTCTTCTTCTTTTCTCCCTCTTTTTCAAGCCACCTTTGCATCAATCTGAAGATATATATGATATGTTCTCCATTAAATCCAATCTCACATATATAATTATAAGAAAAGGAAATCAACTATATATAAACAAGAAGAATTTACAATAGTCATGTAAACCCTAATAAATAAGAATTAAAGTTGGGATGAATTTGAATTTCCCCAATACAAAGATTTGGCAGAAAATACTTGCGCAGTATATATTCTCTGTTTGTACAATTGGGTTGCTTTTTTCCAGCCATTATCACAATGTAAAGTTGTTCGACTTCTCTCGGTGTATGTGCTCTTGTGTTCCCTTTGCAAAATGACAAACATTTGGTGGACTACAATCCTTAATTCCACTTTATTTTTAGTGGGATTTTTGCTTTTACGGATATTCTATCCATTAAAGCTGCGTATAATCTCTTCCTCTTCCTCTTTCTCTTTCTGTCTACCCAAACAACATTGTGCGGTATAAATGTATAAATAATGTGTTACTGCTATATGCCTTTATTTATGCAAAGTTGTAAAGAATGAGGCCTTGTTTTAATTTATTAATTTCTTACATAAATATATATATGGGGGATAATTATTTGATGTAATTTGAGTTATTAAAGGTTCTTACAAACCAAATCTCATGCTTTAAAATGTTCCAATACATTGTCAACTTTAAATTTTATAAACAATTGAAACTGAAAATGTTATACTATAAATATTTACAAGAAAAGAGCGTTAATATTTGAATAATGAATTATTACACTCTTGTATTTATTGAGAAAGTTTAATTTAGTTCTTTTTAATGTTTTGTCTAATTTAATTCAAAAGTTTCAATTTATCTCAAAAATTAAAAAAAAAACTAAAAAATTAAGCTGCTTAATTTTTGAGTTTAAATAAAAAATTAAAGAAATTTAATCTCAAAGTTAAGAAATTAAACTTCTTAATTTTTTTATTTAAGTCAAGAAATGAAGAAATTTAGCTCATAAATTTTAATTTTTATATTAAATTGAGCTTAAATTGAAACATCTAAATTAATTTGATAAAAAAATTAAAAATATGCTAAATTAAACTTTTTCAATCAATACAAAAGCTAAATTGAACAGTTTGCCTTTAAATAATCGTAAAGTAAGCATTCGAACATTTATAAATATTTATTTACCCTAAATTAATTTTTATAATATTGATAATATATTAAGAGAAATTTCAAAACAAAAATTTGATGAATACAAATTGAAGCTTAGTATTAACATGTTAATCAGGGGTAGCTTGTTTGCTTTTTTCACACCATACAAGTATAGAGAGTAAAGAAATTTCAAGTTTGAGCCTTCCATTTACATTTTTTCAAGATTATATATATACAACCAATCTTAAATGTATAGATAATAGAATGTATATTGAATGATTTTATTAATTTTAAAATCATGTAACTAACAACTGAGATTAGCTTAATTTTAATTTTTTACGTGTATTATTAATAAAAAAAATTCTAGAATATAATAAGAGCACTATTAAAAATAGTGTTATCTACAAAAATAAAAAGTTTTTTTTTTTTATTTTAAAACGTGAATCTCATATATTATGTGAATATGAGGGTGAAAGAGGGTGTATAAATATCAGTGCACTCAATGATTCCTCCTATCAATGTGATCCACGATATAAAAAATTTGCACGCAAAAGGAAGAGCTAAGTTACTTTAAAGTTGGCTAGCCTTTTTTTTTTTTTTTTTTCCAAAGAGTATTATTCGTTCGTTTCTGCATAATTTCCACAATGATGTTACAACTTTCGGGTCGTTTCTCTTTATTTTGTTTTTTCTAGGAAAATCACACCCACGAATCTTCCTACTTGAAAGTGAAAGCATCCGCTCCACCTCACGTCTTCAATCATCCTCTGATATCAAACTCCACGTTCCCCATGCATCATTTTATTTAAACTCTCACCCCTCGCTAGTGGAAATTATAGAATGAAATTAATTATTATTTCATGAAAAATAGTTCATATAAAAAATATTAAATTAATACATATATAATTAAAATCATTTAATTATTTAATTATAATAAAGTATGAATAGATAAAGATGTTTCCAATGTTATTAGAAATTTGAAAATATAATAGCAAATAAAAATCAAAAATATAATTTGAAAATATTTTATATTATTTATTAAGTTAAAATACTATTAAATTAGGATAAGAGTGTAATAAAAAAAACAAATTATAATTTTTCTTTTTGGTTGTTTTAACATTCAGTAATGTGTTTTTTTTTTCTAATTTCTTCTTAATTATTTAAATTAATTACTTCTTGCACAATTAACATTTTTAATAATATAAAATTTTTAATTAATTTAAAGATATTTAATTATATGCTTTGAATGGTAAATTTTGTCACATTTATAAGACTTGTATAAGTTAATTAAAATAATCTGAAAATGCCTAGTCCAATTTGATTTAATGACTGAGTTAAAATGAAAGTAATTTAGTATTTGAGATTCTATTTTATAGTACTTGGTTAAACTTATAACTTAATTCTAACAGTTTTAAAATCAAACAATTTAGTCCTTGACGTTTTAATAAACTTACAAGTTAGATATTGCAGTTAAAATTATCATTAATTCTTGATTAAATTTAATAAAAATGATTAAAATACTCTTAACTCTATTTTCAATTCAAAAGCAATTAAGTCCTTTATATTTTATTTTATTAACATTTTGCATTCAGATTCATATTTTATTTTTCTTTTTCAATAAATAACAAAATAATGTGTATGTATATATAGTTATTTATATAATATTAAAATAATAATGACAAATAGAATTTTTTACAAAATTATAACATCTTATTTGTAAATAGTTATAATATTTAAATATCAATTTATAAAATATATGGATAATTTTGTAATTAATCAAAATTTTTAAATACTTTAAAGTAATTAATCTATTTTTCTAATAATTAAAATATATATTTAAAATTTTTTATATTAATGGGACTCACATTTCAAAAATACATGAATTAAATTGTTAATAAAATAAAACTTTAAGAACTAAATTATTAATCAAATAAAATCTCAGAAATTAAATTATTTTCAAATTGAGAATAAAATCAAAGATATTTTGATACTTTTTGTTAAAATTAATGATAATTTATTTAAAAAATTAGTAGTAATTTAACTGAAATTTTAACTATTTGAATTAACTTATAGGCTATTAAAATGTTAGAAACTAAATTATTTAGTTTTAGACTAATTTGTAATTTTAACTGTAGTTTAATTAATTATATATATATGAAAATTATAAAATATTTAATATTTAATGTACAACCCCAACTTAAGTGTTACGGGCCGGGTGAGCATTAAGCCCGTGATGAGGCTTAAACCTGACTATTGTATGGGGAAATGATTTTGTGTGGACTTCCCTTCCCCCATGAAATAATTTTGAATGAATAAGCCTCAGTTGGAGAGGATTTTTATAAAATAATAAAGAGATTTTTAATAGTTTTAAAATCTTGAGAAAGCAAACTCATAAATTTAGAAATTTTTAAAAAAACCTTAATTTTTCAACTTATTAATTAATTTGTTGAGAAAATTATCTTCTTAAAATATCTAAATATTTTAAAAAAATTTTCATCCTTCTCAAATAATTAAAAAAATAAAAATTAAAAACTCCTAAACTTATATGGCTAAGAAGTCAAGCATGCACTTTAATACAAAAATATATAATTATAAATTTTCTTACAAAATAAAATATTATAGAAAATAACAAATAAATTATGTAAAATAATATATTATATTAATTATTTGTAAAAAAATAATATAAAAAATAATTTAATAATTCAATTGAGTAGACAGTCTAATATAACAAAGTATAAAACTTACACTTAACCTAACGGTGAGAAATGTGCCCCATTTGATGGCAAGTCTCTGTGCTACACTTAATATTTGAGAAAATATGTACATTTTTTATTGCAATTTTGTTCAATTAAGAAAATAAAACAATCAAAATTATGCAGATAAGCTCTACAACAAAGAAAATCACCTGCATGCCTAAATTTTATTTAAAATATATATAAATTTGAAGACTATTGAAAGAATAAAATAAAATTCAAAATAAAGAGAGATCCACAGAATAAAAAATATTAAGAAATTTAAAGAAATGTCATATGCGTAATTTTAAATATATTAATTAATTTATTTAAAGAATATATTTTTTAAAATTATGCTAAAACAATATTTAATTTTAATACATATAAAAATATCCATAATCTGAAGGCAAAAAAAAAAAAAAAAAGGAAGTCGACCTTAGATCATAGCTTAGTATGTATTTTTATTTTTTTTTATTTTTTTTTTATTTTTTTTAATTTTTGGAAAGTTTAGTATGTGCTTGTATATGTGGCTAAGCATATAGATCATGTAGGCAAAACAAATCCTGCATGCATAGCCTGCCGGGGTAGTTTGCTTGGACCGAACCAAACCCCAAACAGGCAAAGGCCCACTGATTAAGACCTCAGTGGTCTTCCCATTGTCATGTGGTGGACACTTTGCGACCATTTCTGACACGTACAGCCATTAACATGCTCCACTTGCCTTTAGCTCATTCATCTTCTGCTCTTAAAAACACCCACAAGTCTTTTTTTTTTTTTTTCAAGCAAAATCCATGAATCGACTTTGGAGCTATCATATTTAATTTATGGGCATATCTTCCCTGTGCTGTCCCAACTACTTCTCTCAAAATGCGTGAGACAGGGTTTATATCATCCTCTGACTTTAGGCCAGATATCACCAAACTGTTGCATTAATTGATGCTTGTGCCAAGAAAAGTTAGACCATTCCATGTAATTAAATTTGGTTTAGGTTGATTTGGCATTCACTGCCAATTATCCTTGGGCTAGAAAGTATAGTCTATGGTTAATAGCTTGGTTGCCACAAGAATAGAAAGTTTTTGAGTGGGAAATTATTTTTACTTTTTTTTTTTTTTAGAGATTGGGGATTAAGAATTTCACGCTTACTATATCAACTAAGTGAATGATATAATTTTAACTATTAAATTAAATCAAACTAAAAATATGAATACTTCAATTTATAAATTTATGACAATATGTTGGAATTTTTTTGAATTATATTTTAAATGAATTCAAATTGAACTTTTTTAAGTTGTACGTGTTAATTTATGTTATTTATTAAGTCACTATTAAAAAAGATTTTCAGTCAATTTATAAATTGTGTCACTTTAAATTGAAATGCTATGTTTAAAAAAATTATTAATTTAATTTTTAAATTAAAATATAAATTAATCAGATTAATTTAAGCTAACCATCAACTTTTTGAATCCTCTTTTAAGTTTAGATGATTTTAAGTTTTGAATAAATTATAAATAATTTAACTTGGATAAATTTTAATTAATTAAATGAATTAAATCAAATTTTATCTCCTCTGCTTGTAAAAAATGTTAACATACAACTAGCCAGTTATTTATAGGTATACAATTTAATCGAACCTTTATAAAATGAGTTTAAGTAATATATAATCAGATTTAGATTTAAAAAATAATACTCACGTAAATTCGGGTCAAGTTAAGTTTAAATTTTATATTTAGTTAAAACGTTTCTATTAATAATTAATTAAATATAAAATATATAATTTTTATAATAATATTTATAAACTTTTATATATTATATTTTAAATAATAAATAAAATTTAAATATTTTTATATAATTATTAAATTTTAAAATATAAATTATTTATTAAATATATAAAATTAAATGAATATAAGTATTTTTTATATAATAATAATTAAATTTAATATGAGTTAAAAATTAAAAAATATTAATCATATTTAAGCAAAGCGATTTTTACGGACACTAACCTAACATTCTCGCATCAATGATGATAACTGTCCCTTGAAAAAACAACATAATTAAATTTGTATTTCATGGAGGAATAAAAAAGGGATCCCCGTGTGATGGTGAATGGATCGAAGGAGTAGATTGAAAGAATAAAGCACAAATTTACTTTTTATATTTTTTATTTAGAAATCAGCAAAAAAAAAAAAATAGTGGGATAAAATTAAGCTTTTATTTTCCTTATATTGCAAGAATCAAAACAAAACAGAGAAAGCAAGTGCGAGTCTATGAAATTTTAACTACTTTTATAAAAGATGATATGAAAGGTCTCAATCTCATAGTCATAATTATTAATTAAGATTGCTTGTTTTCAAGGCAAATTGTGTAGTAAAATCCAAATCCGACAATGAGATTTTTTAAGGGCAAAACCACCAACAAGTTCTGTTTCAGAATATGCTTTATTGAAATTTTAAAATTTATGTATTTTTTATTTTAATTTGTTTTTATAAATATAATATTATTAAAATTTAAATTTTTAATTGTTATATTATAAATAAAACAAAATATTTAATCTTATTAAGTTTTGGATTGATTTTTATTTTTTTTTCTTAAAAAAAAAATATTCAATAAAATTAATAATTATAATTAAATTATTATATATATAACGATCTCTTAAATAATTGATACATGATGATTGAAGTCCAATTACAAAACAAGGCCAGATTGAACTTCTCTCTATGTTGCCATATTTGGAAGCAACAGCAGATTTTTAGATGGACAGGACTCTTTCCTTCCTTAATTTATAAACTTACATGGGTTGCACGTGAATTAATGATTTTTTTGGTCTTTTATTTATTTATTTTTAATTACATTAGTCTAAAAAATTATTAAAACAATAATAAAAAAATAAATTAATAAAAAATTATTATTTATAAGTAATAAAAGTATTGTCATTCCATTATTATTAATATAATAAATTATTACTAAAAATTATTATTTATTAATAAATTAAAAATAAATAATATGAGAAAAAAAATAAGAAAGAGTGAAATGAGATAAAAAGAAAATAAAAAAAGAAATATTCTAATGAAAAAAAATAAAAAAAAATAAAGAAAAGAAGAGAAAAAAGAAAAAAAGAGTGAAATGAGAGAATAAAAATTAAAAATATATATATATTAATGAAAAAGAAAATGATAAGATTAAAAAAAAATATAAAAGGAAAAAATGAAAAAGAAAAAAAAATTAAAGAAAAGAATGTAATAAAAAAAAAATGAGTAATACGGGGAAAGAAAAGAGGTTAATATGTGAATTAGAAAAAACATATTTTTTTCTCTATATAAATTAGCAATAAATTGCAAAATCTTTTAAAGTAGAAAAAAAAAAGCTTTTTTCATTGACAATTTAGTAACGGATTAATAACATAATCAAATTCCGTAAAAAAATTTAATAACAGAATTGAAAATTCATTATTAATTTATTAACTGAATTAAAATTCATGGTTAAATTTAATAATAAATTCTAATTTCATTGATAATTAAAAGAATCTCTATAATTTAATAAAAAATTAAAAATTCATTACTAAATTTAGAAATATATTCAAAATTTATTGATAATTGAAAAACTCTCTACAATTTAAAAATGATATTAATAAAAAAAATATTGCTAATTTTACGGGTAGAATCAAAATCTGTTGCTAATGTCATAGCTAAAAGTTCTGTTTCATTAATAAATTTTGATTGTTTAGAAATTTTCTTTTTTTTTTTATTACATTCAAGAAAACGTTAAAAGAGAGGAGTGGCGAGAAATTAAAAACTAATGCATTATTATTATTATTATTATTATTATTATTATTATTATTATTATTATTATTATTATTATTATTATTATTATTATTATCAATTAAACAATTATTTAATATACTATTTATATTTAAATTAAAAAATTTATAAATAAAAAAATTATTATTTTTACCTTTTCCTTCAAAATTAGGAATAACAACATGTCAATTATTTTAGGCATCAAATTCAACTAAATTTGATGGATTCAAGTAATATATAATCAAATTTAAAGTGAGTTTAAATTTAAAAAATAATACTCTTAGTGAGTCTAGATTATATTCAAATTTTATGTCCTAAATACTGATTTTAAATCCATTTATATAAATGATTTAATGCAAAATATATTTTTATAATAATATTTATAGTTTTTCATATATTATACCTTCAATAAATAGAATTTAAAATTTTTATAGAATTATTAAATTTTTAAAATATAAATTATTAAACAAAAATTTTATTTTAAGTAGATTATTAATTAAAATATATAAAATTAAAAAATTTTGAATTTTTTTAAGTAATAAAAATTAAATTTAAAATAAATTTAAATAATTTAAAATAAATTTTAATAAATTTGAGATGGATTTAAATATTAAAAGTATTAATCCAATTCAATATAATATTTTTAGGTGCGTCGCCCATTTTCATCCTTACTCAAGAATTATATTTTACTAATAAAATTTAAAGTAAATCCATTTATTAGTCATACTAATCCCTAGAATTCAAATGATTTGTCATGACCCAACCTATAGGCCGGATCGGCACTAGGACCTGGGCCAGCATAAACCCCCCGAGGCCCGTAGTAAGCCTAACTATTCCTCAACTCAACTCTAAGGCCTATTTGGGCCCAATTTCAAAAATTCAACTGGACAGAGTCCTGCCATAAAATGGATCATTTAACGGAGAGTTTTTAACTCGCCCGACCTGTAAACACAATATATAATAAATTGGGGAGCTCAACTTACCCTCCACATTATCAAAATGTCATAACTCAAATGGGAGCTCAGCTCCCTCATCCAATCCCATCATGTATACAGTTAATAATTTTATAGGTCCAACATAACTTTTATAATACATGCCCAAAATAATAAATAAGTGCTTCTAACACATGCGGAGTCTAAAATTTAACTCAATTGTATAAAATACATTAAATACTATTAATGGACCTGCGAAGAAGAAGAGCAGGTTAGCCACAACAAATAATCCCCCTGTAGCCTGAAAAAATATATGAACATGAGTGAGCGTTCAACTCAGAGAGTAAATTATCAATTTTAACCATAATCTCTATAGCTATCTAAAGCTAATGCACCTTGTGGAGTGAAATGCAATATCGTCATAATTTTCATATCATAACAGCAAAAATGCAATTTGGAGCACTCACACACCCAACACTGTCAAACAATACATATATGGGAGCTGATCCCCTATACAACCCTCTTAATCCAACCTCTGCCAGCGAGTGTCTCTCAAGCCAGACTTTCGCTTAATAAACCAAATATGGAGTCCCAGCGAGTGTCTCTCAAGCCGTGTCTATCCCAAAGGACCGGGTCCCAGCGAGTGTCTCTCAAGCCGTGTCTACCTGTCCTGTCCATATCCAATACCATACCACACGCACGCCACGCATACACACTGCTTCAAATTACCACAAACAACATCCATGGTACTTCAATAATTATGAATACAATATAAAACATGCCTAGTGTTTAACTACATAGATACATATTTATAAGTGATGCATGAGCATGCTTGAACATATAATAATATCGAAATTACAATTAAAATTAATAATTTACTCACAGACTTAACCGAAGTCACTGCGGCAGCTGGCCAGAGGAGGAAGGCTCTCTCGGCTCACCTGACAATTTTATAGCAATTATTTAATATATTTGACTCGATACAAGCTTGGAAAAGGCCAAAGATGTCCTAAGTCGTGCTAAAAATTCGGCAGAGTCTCCCCTATACCTAGGACCTACCCAACCTGCAAAATTGTTCAAATAACACTTCTAAACTCAACCCATATCTCATCATCATTATATGGCCTCTCCTGGGCCCTCCAAACCAAGCAATAATCACAACATCAGACAACTCAATTATAAGTCTTCAAAACTAATATTTTTCAAAAACTATCCAAACTAACTTTAAAAATTTTATAAATCTGCCCCGCGGTCCTTAACAATATTATAAGGCTATTGTAATAGGAATCGTAATTTTCTTATCATCCACGAATATTTTATAAATTTTATTCTAACTCAGTACAAGGCAAAAATTGAGTAATATAGAGTTCGAGTTTATCTATGCCAAATCTGACAACTGGAACGCATCTAGAACGTCCGAAAATGGTGGGGTAGCCTATAATATTGACCCGGTTCTGAAATGATTCCAACAGCTTATCTGCTTGGCCCGAAATTGCAGATTCGGGCGACGATCGAATTTTCACGAAATGAAAGTATATACGCGAAGTCCACAATACCAGGGTTAGAATAAAAATATATATATAATAATTATTTGAAAATTAGAGATGTTACATTCTTCCCCCATTATAGAAAATTCATTCTCGAATTTTACACAAGGCAGAACAATGACACATAGTTGCATATCAAACTTATGAGTACTTGCTGTGCATATCCCGCTCTAACTTCTGATAAACCCATTTTATATAGATATTTTAGGGTAGTTTTGCATCCATTTTACCTTTTTAGTTTAGTAATTTTATGCTTTTAATGCTTATTTTAGTTAATTTGTTAATTTTAGTTTCATTATATTTGATTTTCGGAATTTTAATGTTTTTGATAGATTTTAACAAGGTTTAAAGGCAAAAAGGTCCATATAGAAGAAATTCAAAGTGATTTGGAAGCTTAAAGTAGAGTGAAAAGTGAAGAAAATTTGCTTAAAGGAGAAGACCAGCTGAGACTTTCAAGGACCTCCACATGCCCCGTGTTGAAGGTCATGTGAAGATAAGAGTTACCCAGCAGAAATCAATATGAGGCATGTAAATTCACACTGGGTCGTGTAAATAGAAACTTCGAAACAAAACACACTGAAAGTTTCATGGGCTTCCACATGCCCCGTGTGGCAGGTCGTGTAAATAGAGATTTTGGAGTAAAACACGCTGAAAGTTTCATGGGCCTCCACATGCCCCGTGTGGCGGGTCGTGTAAACAGAGATTTTGGAGAAAATACGCCGAGACTTTCAAAGACTCACACATGTCCCGTGTAGCTGGTCATGCAGAATCACACATGCCCCATGTGGCGAGTCGTGTAAACAGAGATTTTGGAGAAAACACGCCGAGACTTTCAGGGACTCACACATGCCCCGTGTAGCTGGTAATGCAGAATCTAAAGGCTCCTCCTCTGAATCAACTTGAGGCATGTGGAAAACAGCCTAAATCAACATGAGGCATGTGGGATGGCGCTGGCAGATTTGCTGACATGAAAAAATTTTCTCTTTTCACACCTTTTACACCTTTTGTCCTTATCCCTTTAGAGACTATTTTTAGGGCAACCCTTGAGGGGATATAAAAGCATCATATTCTCATTTTTACCATAAGGAGAAAGAGAGAGAAAAATCTAAAGAGAGAGGAAGAGGGAATAACGCCATTTTTGGAGGAAAAACACCTGCAGAGTGACGTTTTTCAGCTTTCATTTTCAGAGATTTGGATTTTCTTCTTTTGGGTTCTTTAATTTTTAGTCTTATTTTCACATTTTCTTGCTCTATTTCATATTTTCTACTTGTAAATACAAGCATGAGTGAGTAGATACTTAAGATTTTAGAGTTTGGTGTAATGATATGAGTTTTATTTGTGGATTTGGACTGGTTTTAACCATATTTTAGTATATATAAGCATTGATTCTTATCTTGTGTGCTTATTTACATACTTATTGTTGGTACCATTTGGGTTTTATTCTTAATCTTAGATTGAAGGACCGAGAGGTGAAAATCTATGATAGATAATCAAGATAATGAACTTAATCACCTAGTGTTAGAAATAAACTAGTGGGTTAAGAGAAATTTCAAGTTGGTTAAAATGCTTAAAGGGTTTTGAGTAATTAAACATCACATGAGAATGGGGTTTAGTTTCCTTTAAAACACTCTTTAGTTTGTTTGAAAGAGAAATTAAAGAAAATCATAATCAACTTCCTTCAAACTTGTATTTCCCTTAATCTTTGCTTTGTCTATCCAAATTCCAATGAAATTTACTTCATGAACCTCAACTCTGGAATCAATTTTTACCATTAATTAATTAAATCTTTTGTTACTTGCTGAAATTTTAGTAAATTAGTATAGTGCTTAGAATTTTAATTGCTTAATTCATTATAATTTCCTTATTTTTCAATTTAATTTGCTGCATCTCTTACTCTATTTTTGGCACAAATTATCGATAGCCCAAATAATCATAACTTTTATAGTTTGGTACTCAAACAACAAATCTCTGTGGGACGATATCTTTTCTTTACTACTTGAACGACCCGTATACTTGCGGAGTTCGCAACCAAGTTTTTGGCACCGTTACCGGGGATTTGTTTTGTTTGATATTAGACGATTGATTATTTGGTTAATTTGGGCATTTTATTTCTTATTTTAATTTCTCTTCTTTATCATTTTACTTTGAGATTTTTCTTATTTTGGTTTTTTAGGTACATATCTTTTATATGAGAAGAACAAAAAGTGCAGAAATTGATTTAATTTTTGATCCTGAGATTGAAAAGACAGCAAAAGCTTTAAGAGCAGAATCTAAAAGAAGAAAAGCTGAACTCAGAATTCAAAGATAGCAAGAGCAACATCAAGAGCAACAAGTGATAGAAGCTATGGCAAACAACAATCGATCAATTAAGGATCATGCTTTTCCTAATTTTGGAGATTTTAGACCGAGTATTATGAGGCCTAGAGTGGAAGCAAACAACTTTGAGTTGAAGCCCTCACTTTGTCAAATGGTTCAACAATCACAGTTTAGGGGAGGTCCTACTGAGAATCCACATGTGCATCTTACACATTTTCTTGAAATTAGTGACATGCTGAAGATAAATGGAGTGTCAGATGATGCCATCCGGCTGAGATTATTTTCTTTTTCTTTGAAGGATTGTGCTAGGGAGTGGTTGCATTCATTACCTCTGGGTTCAATAACTACTTGGGATGAGTTGTCACAAGCTTTCTTGGCTCAATACTTTCCTCCTAACAAGATTGCAAAATTGAGAAATGAATTAACTTCTTTTAGACCAAGAGATGATGAGAGTCTCTATGAAGCTTAGGAGAGATATAAGGATCTTCAAAGGAGATGTCCACATCATGGAATCCCTAGATGGATGCTAGTTCAACATTTCTATAATAGTGTTTCTCTAGCAATTAGAAGTATAATTGATGCATCCTCAGGAGGTGATCTTATGGAAAAGTCAGAAGATGAAGCTTATTCAGCATTGGATAAAATTGCTTACAACAATTATCAATGGAGCTATGAAAGAAATGAAATGAAAAAGCCACTAGCTGTTGTATATGAATTAGATGCCATGAGTATGTTCAATGCCAAATTTGATGCTTTGATGAGAAAAATGGATAAGTTAAGCATGAAGGTTGACTCATCAATTGGAGGATCTAGTCATACAGAAGATGTTGGTACGGGAAATATACATTGTATCAATGATTTTCCTTCCTATGGGCAAGAGTTTGGAAATCAGCAAGTTGATTTGTTGGGAACTACAATCAGAAACCAGTTGGTAATCATTTTTCTGCTACATATAATCCAGCATGGAAGAACTATCCTAACTTTTCTTGGGGAGGTCTACAAGGGCAGCAACAGAATTATCAACAACCTCCTAATTTCCAGCAACAACAGCAGAATTTTCAGCAAAACAGAGTACTACTTGGATTTCCACAACAAAGGAATCAAAATGCACCTATTCCACAACCACCAGTTTAGTCTTCAGACCAAGATTCAATTTTTAAGTCTATAATGGAGAATTTCTTAACTGTTCAACAAAAACAAGGAGAAATGATTCAACAATTAACTTCAAGGATAGACCAGCTTGCCACTCATAACAGGATGTTGGAAAACTAAATAGCTTAACAAGCAAGCTCTTCCAGCAAAGCATAAGGAAAACTTCCAAGTCAACCAGAGAATCCTAGAGAACATTGCAAGGCAGTGATCCTAAGGAGTGGGAAAATTGTGGGAGAAGAAAAGAAAGATGAGGTAGAAGAGGAAAAGAAGAAAGAAGATGAAGACAAGAATGAATTCTCTTCGAATCATGATGAAGTTAATGAGGAAGCAAACAAGAAGAAGGAAGTTGAAAAAGAAGAAGAGGAAAAGTATGTGCCTCCACCACCATACAAGCCACCATTGCCATATCCTCTAAGGTTTCAGAAAGCAAAGCTAGATAAGCAGTTTGGGAAATTTTTGAAAGTTTTAAAGAAGTTATACATCAATATTCTATTCACAGATGCAATTTCTCAAATGCCCTCATATGCTAAGTTCCTAAAGGAAATCTTGTCAAACAAGAAAAAATTGAAGGATTATGAAACTGTTGCACTTACTGAAGAATGCAGTGCTATATTGCAGAATAAGCTTCCCCCTAAGCTTAAAGATCCAGGAAGTTTCTCTATTTCATGTCACATTGGAGAGACAAGTATTGAAAATGCATTGTGTGATCTTGGAGCTAGTGTAAGTTTGATGCCACTCTCCATTTATGAAAAGTTGAAGGTAGGAGATTTGAAGCCCACCACCATTTCTTTGCAACTAGCTGATAGATCTATTAAATATCTAGTGGGAATTTTGGAGAATGTGCCATTGAAGGTTGGAAAATTTTTTATTCCTGTGGATTTTGTGGTTCTAGAGATGGAGGAGGATGTAAGAACACCCATTATACTTGGAAGACCATTTTTAGCTATTGCAGGAGCTAATATAGATGTGAAGAATGGGAAATTAAAGTTGAAGGTAGGAGAAGAGGAAATAGAATTCAATCTATTCCAAGATTCCAAGGAATCAGCTGTGGTAAATTCTTGCTATAAGGTGGATGTTATAGAAAATAATACTAGAATGGAAGATATTAAGTTGGAGGGAAGTCAAATTACTCTTCATTCTCAGTGTAATTAGCATACAGTGCAAAAGAAAAAGCCTCCTTTGCCACTTCCTTTTTATAAGAATGAAACTCCAAGAGTAAAACTTAGGGCTCCATCTAAACAACTCAAAGCAAAAGGTTCATATCAAGTTTGTAAGAGTAATTTGCAAGGTGTGGTTAGAATTCTAAACAAAGCAATAGGTGCTTTCATAGTCAATGGGAAAAAGTTGAAGTACAAATTTATTACATTACCTGTTGAGAAGGGAGGCAACACTTTCCAATTCCAACCACCATAAACTGAAAATGAGTCAAGCTAATGACCTTAAATTAGCACTTCTTGGGAGGCAACCCAAGTTTATTTTTAGTAGTTTGTTAATTTTCTTTTTCTTATTTCATCCCTTATAACTCAAATTTTGATATTTGTCTAATTTTTTATTTATAGGCAAAATGCAATGATTGGATGTTTTGGAAATTGCAGCAAAGAAAACCATGTTGCTGATTTAGCAGAAGTTTTTTGTGTTTCTTTTAATTTGTTGGTAAACAGTAAATTTTTTGCCATGATGATGTGTTGCTTGAGCTAGAATGAAATCAGAAAATTTAGTTGAGAGAAATCGATTATAAGGATTAAATTTTGCTCTAGGATTGTGCAATGATGCTTAACATGTTTATATTTAATTTTGGCTTATTTCAGTGTTTTATCTATATTTATATGTGTTAGTTTGCCCAATTCAGCTTATTTTAAATTTGTTAATCTTGAAGGGATGATTGCTATAATTTGCAGTTAGTAATATGCTGCAAAAAGAAAGGGTAACTGCTGTTTTGGGAAGTATTCTGCACTTTTATCTCATTATGAATAGTATTTTTTTTTAATACCAAATTGCTATTAGGTTGAATATACTTTGATGAAATAAGGAAGTTTGGTTGATATATGTGTTTTGAAGTGTTAATTTGGTGGAAATTTAATATAAAGTGTCAAGGTATTGATTTTTGTTATTTTGAGTGTCAAGCATGCATTAAAGATTGAGTTTGCTGCATATTTTTTCATGTGAACAGTGTCTGCAGCAGAATTTTATTCCTTGTTCATGAATTTCTAATGATGAGTTTGGGGTTGAATTTGGGTGTTATTACTGGTGGTGTAATTGTTAATGTGAATATTACTTGAATAATGTTTTAGTTTGTGTTTGGTGGATTGATAGATTTTAATTGTTCTTAGCAATTAATTGGGTTTCAATTGAATTTTGAGTGAAATTTCTGTGCAAATTGTGTTTTGGGTTTGGTTTTAGTGTGTTTCGGGTCACATTTTTGGGATTTTCATCAGATCATTTAACACTAGGTTCAACATGATGTATGCTGGGGGTAATGTCACCACCAGAACCTGTTCTGGACACTTTAAACTGCTGAAAATGTAAAACCTGCCGAGAGTTTCAAGGGGTCCAACATGCCTCATGTAGCACTTCATGTAAAATCTCACAGGGCATGTCATTTTTCCCTTTTATTCTAACATGCCTCATGTTATTCATCTAACACCAAATCACACAGGGCATGCCAATTTACCTTTACTTCAACATGCCTCATGTTACTTAATCAGCACACATGTTCACCTAAAAACCTGAACTCTAAAATTTTCCAATTCACTTTTCCCTTTTTCACCTCACTCACTTCCATTTAATTTGATATAATTGGGATACTTTTGCACATATTTTCTTCAAGCTATATTGTTCATATTATTTTGAGCTTAATTTTGAATTAATTGTTCTTATTTAGCTTTAATTCTCAATTGTACATATTGTATGAGTTGATTAGTTTATTTACTATTTATCCATCTTTGCATTCATTTAAGCCAATGAGGACATTGTCTAATTTGAGTTTGGGGGAGGGCAAAATTTTTAATCCTTTTTATTTACATTACTTAAATTGCATTTCATTTATATTTAGTTACTTAGTTCACATACACCTTACACCTATACCATATAAATATATACACTTGCATATAGATATCATATAGATTACGTATAGTTTTTATTTCATTTTTTATTTTTATTTTTTATTTAATTTTTGCATTCATTTTAGGAATCATGCATACATAAAAAAAATATAAATAAATAAATTTTTACCTAATTCTTAGAAGATTGAGAATCATTTTAAAAAAAAAAATTGAGCTTGCCTCTAAATGGGTTTGATGGATTGAAAGTTCTGTATTGATATGAGGTTATGAGATTCTTATCTAGGTTTATATCTTCTTAGCCAAGGCCACCCAATTAATTACATTGAGTTTTGAGTGCTTAAAGAAAACTCTAGAGTAAGAAATAACTAATTGTGTCTCATCAATCCTAGAACAAGCCTTCTAGACCTTTCGAGGCGAGATTTTAGCATTCACTTGAAAAGAGAAATGATTAAGGCATTCTTCGAATTTTAAACCCACATATTTAACCTTAACCAACCTCATTTTAAATTTTCCTTTAAAACCAATTTGAGCCTTCATTTATACCCCTTATTTCCTTGGTACCCATAATCTACCTAACCATAAACCTAAACGCTTACCTACCCTTTATCAGAATAATTTGTTTAAGTGATAGATATAAAATAATAATAATAATAATAAAAAGAGGAGAAAAAGTATAATAATTAAATGGGAGAAGTAATAACGTAAAATTGGCTAGCAATCATATCATGTTGCGAAAAACAAATTATTTACCACCCAAGTATATAAAGAAATGAGTTTGGGGGTGGATTAAAAAGGAACAATCGCAATATAAAATTCAATATTATTTATGTAGTCCCTAAAAAAAAAATGTATGCTAGCATTGGTGATTATTTGTAAAGTTCTTCCTCCCATTTGATTATTATTATTATAAAATATATATATATATATATAATAAAAAAAAATAAAAGAAAAGTGTATCTTGATCTTTTTAACAATTTAATTATTCTCATTTTGCTTCCTTTTTGCCTTTTCTTTGTTAGCCACATTATTACCCCATAGGCCCATTATAATCATTAAAAGTCCTTTTGATCTCTTGATTGTGTTTTGCTACATTAGTGGAGATTGGATTAGTTGGTTTGCCTATGGGATTGGCACATTATTCATCCATTTAAACTATTTCCATCATCATTTGAGACACTTTAGTTTATGGATTGTTCTATAGCCTATTTGAGCATAATTTCTCTATGTAATTGATTGGTTTGGGGTTTGACGGAATGAATAATTGACCCAAGGCTAAGTGGTGATAACTTTGGTGAGAATTTAATTCCTTATATCTTGAAGGTGGGTGTATGGTTTATTGGTGGCTAGAGGTAAGTTTGAAAGCTTGAATGAGTGATTCTCATGAATTTAAGAATAGGCACCCCAATTGCATATAATCGTTTTTAATTTGCTTGAGGACAAGCAAAGATTTAAGTTTGGAGAAATTTGATAAACCCATTTTATATAGATATTTTAGGGTAGTTTTGCATCCATTTTGCCTTTTTAGTTTAGTAATTTTATGCTTTTAATGCTTATTTTAGTTAATTTATTAATTTTAGTTTCATTATATTTGATTTTCAGAATTTTAATGTTTTTGATAGGTTTTAACAAGGTTTAAAGGCAAAAAGGTCCATATAGAAGAAATTCAAAGTGATTTGGAAGCTTAAAGTAGAGTGAAAAGTGAAAAAAATTTGCTTAAAGGAGAAGACCAGCCGAGACTTTCAAGGACCTCCACATGCCCCGTGTTGAAGGTCATGTGAAGATAAGAGTTACCCAGCATTAATCAACATGAGGCATGTAAATTCACACTGAGTAGTGTAAATAGAGATTTCGAAACAAAACACGCCGAAAGTTTCATGGTCTTCTACATGCCCCGTGTGGCAAGTCGTGTAAATAGAGATTTTAGAGCAAAACACGCCGAAAGTTTCATGGGCCTCCACATGCCCCGTGTGGCGGGTCGTGTAAACAGAGATTTTAGAGAAAACACGCCGAGACTTTCAGGGACCCCCACATGCCCCGTGTAGCTGGTCATGCAGAATCTAAAGGCTCCTTCTCTGAATCAACATGAGATATGTGGAAAACAACCTAAATCAACATGAGGCATATGGAATGGCGCTGGTAGATTTGCTGACATGGAAAAATTTTCTCTTTTCACACCTTTGACACCTTTTGTCCTTATCCCTTTAGAGACTATTTTTAGGGCAACCCTTGAGGGGATATAAAAGCATCATATTCTCATTTTTACCATAAGGAGAAAGAGAGAGAAAAATCTAAAGAGAGAGGAAGAGGGAATCACGCCATTTTTAGAGGAAGAACACCTGCAGAATGACGTTTTCCAGCTTTCATTTTCAGAAATTTGGATCTTTTTCTTCTGGGTTCTTTTATTTTTAGTCTTATTTTTATGTTTTCTTGCTCTATTTCATATTTTCTACTTGTAAATACAAGCATGAGTGAGTAGATACTTAAGATTTCAGAGTTGGGTGTAATGATTTGAGTTTTATTTGTGGATTTGGACTGGTTTTAACCAGATTTTAGTATATATAAGCATTGATTCTTATCTTGTGTACTTATTTACATACTCATTGTTGGTACCCTTTAATCTTAATCTTAGATTGAAGGACCGAGAGGTGAAAATTTATGATAAATAATCAAGATAATGAACTTAATCACCTAGTGTTAGAAATAAACTAGTGGGTTAAGAGGAATTTCAAGTTGATTAAAATGCTTAAAGGGTTTTGGATAATTAAACATCACATGAGAATAGGGTTTAGTTTCCTTTAAAATACTATTTAATTTGCTTGAAAGAGAAATTAAAGAAAATCAGAATCAACTTTCTTCAAACTTGTATTTCCCTTAATCTTGACTTTGCCTATCCAAATCCCAATGAAATTTACTTCATGAACCTCAACTCTGGAATCAATTTTTACCATTAATTAATTAAATCTTTTGTTACTTGCTGAAATTTTAGTAAATTAGTATAGTGCTTAGAATTTTAATTGCTTAATTCATTATAATTTCCTTATTTTCCAATTTAAATTACTGCATCTCTTATTCTATTTTGGGCATAAATTATCGATAGCCCAAATAATTATAACTTTTATTGTTTGGTACTCAAACAACAAATCTCTGTGGGACGATATCTTTTCTTTACTACTTGAACGACCCGTATACTTGCGGAGTTCGCAACCAACTTCCAAGTGCATTCCTCCATAGATTAACTCCTCCACAAGACTAACCATAGGGATTTACCTTGACCAAAGTTGTCTCATCTAATAGTCTACTATGGCTACTAGTTGCTCCTCAAAGATCAAATTCTCATTTAACTCCACTGCGTCTGGTCGCAGCACATGAGAAGGATCGGGAGCATACTTTCTAAGTATAAAAATATGGAATACTAGGTGGACATGAGAAAGGTTTGGTGACAACTCTAACTGATAGGCAACTGCTCCCACTTTGTCCATGATCTTAAAAGGTCCTATATAACGGAGTGCCAATTTGCCTTTTCTTTCCAAATCTCATAACCCTTTTCATAGGAGAAACCTTCAAGAACACGATTTTCCATTGCAAATTTTATATCTTTCCCCCTTGGATCTGCATGGATGGTTAAAAATTTTTATGTCTATCTGCCCTTGTCGTAGTATTCCAGCTACCATCCTCTTTCTGAGTCTAAACCATCACATCTAACTACTCGTTTACCCCCCTTTTTTTTTGTCATCTCTATTACTCATTATAACTCCACTACTCTTAACTTGATATCTGATAACTTCAATCAACTTTGGCACTTACCTCACTTTTATTACGCCCTAACGTGTCTCTTGGTGACTTCAGTCCTCATTCCTTTGTTTCAATAATCTCTGTTTTCTAAAAACATGACTTATGTTCCTTACCCTATAGTATCCTATAAAATGCTTTCCTGTAGCACCTATCATATACATCTCATTCGAAACCTTTACTTGTCCTATGACCTCAATGGTCAATACCTATAAATCTTTTCACTCCCATGATACTTCAAATCTTCTCACTCCCATGATATTTGAAATTTTCAATCTCTTTTGTGTCATCACTAAGGTCCTTAGATCAGCTCTTGTCTGTCTTATGTAACTAGTTATGTAGAGTTTCATCCAAGTGTCAAGCGTACCCTACACCACTTATCAATGTTGGAAAGTGAACTGGGTTTCTTCTCTTATAGGACAAATATAAAAATTAAAAATCTCTATAATTTAATAAAAAAATTAAAAATTCATTACTAAATTTAGAAATATATTCAAAATTCATTGATAATTGAAAAACGTCTCTACAATTTAAAAATGAAATTAATAAAAAAAAATATTGCTAATTTTACTGGTAGAATCAAAATCTGTTGCTAATGTCATAGCTAAAAGTTCTGTTTGATTAATAAATTTTGATTGTTTAGAAATTTTCATTTTTTTTATTACATTCAAGAAAACGTTAAAAGAGAGGAGTGGCGAGAAATTAAAAACTAATGCATTATTATTATTATTATTATTATTATTATTATTATTATTATTATTATTATTATTATTATTATTATTATTATTATTATCAATTAAACAATTATTTAATATACTATTTATATTTAAATTAAAAAATTTGTAAATAAGAAAATGATTATTTTTACCATTTACTTCAAAATTAGGAATAACAATATGTTAATTATTTTAGGCATCAAATCCAACTAAATGTGATGGATTTAAGTAATATATAATCAAATTTAAAGTGAGTTTAAATTTAGAAAATAATACTCTTAGTGAGTCTAGATTATATTCAAATTTTATGTCCTAAGTACTTGATATTAAATTCATTTATATAAATAATTTAATGTAAAATATATTTTTATAATAATATTTATAGTTTTTCATATATTATACCTTCAATAAATAGAATTTAAAATTTTTATAAAATTATTAAAATTTTAAAATATAAATTATTAAACAAAATTTTATTTTACGTAGATTATTAATTAAAATATATAAAATTAAAAGAGTTTGAATTTTTTTTTAAGTAATAAAAATTAAATTTAAAATAAATTCATATAATTTAAAATAAATTTTAATAAATTTGAGATAAATTTAAATATTAAAAGTATTAATCGAATCCAAATATAATATTTTTAGGTGCGTCGCCAATTTTCATCCTTACTCAGAATTATATTTTACTAATAAAGTTTAAAGTAAATCCATTTATGAGTCATACTAATCCCTAGAATTCAAATGATCAATAAATTTAAATTATTTATCTTAATTTAAAATTAATCAAATATTTATGTATTATAGGTTAATTTATAAAAACAATGTAAAGCAATAACTCAATATGGTTAATTTAATCAGTAATCACTTTTATTAATCAATATTTATTTCTTTCGGTAAATAAATAGGTCTCATATCTTTAAAATTCTCATATCTTTAAAATTAAGGAAAATTAAATTTTTTAAGAGAATATTATTTTTTAATACTTTCGATATATATATATATGTTACCAGCATGTTTGCTGCTATAAAATTATTATCGTAGATATTTTATGACAAAATAGTCATTGTGGCAAAAATAATTGCTATTGATAGAAAAAATTATTGCTAAAAATTTTTAATGGTAATAATAATTATTGTCATATATCTTTTATGTATCATAAGTAATAATTATTTATATTATTATTTTATATTAATTTTATAGATAATAAAATTATTATTATTGTAAAATTTTTACGGTTAATTTTAATATTTGTTGTACAATTTCTTTTTATGGACTATTAAGGCAAAGTTGATTATACTAGGATATCAAAATATTCTGTCAGCATTTAAAAATTGTTTTTGGAAGAGGAAAATTTGTTATTGACGCATCAAAACATAGATATTTTTGGTTGATTGGGGAAACAGCATCTTTGAAAATTTTCTGATGGGGAATAAAGATGAACCCTATTGTAAGGGAGGACCTCTTAATTTGTAAGAGAGATAGACAAGGACTTTTAATACCCTACACACACTAGAGCTTCCCCTTCCTATAGATTTTGGACCCATTGAAAACATTCTAGCACAAAAAGAATAGCCACTCAAAGTAAGTGGTTTAGATCTTCATTTGATTCTTTACCATTAACAAGCAAGCATCAATTTGACCCTATCTATCTATGTACTATCAATTCACTAAAACAAATACAACTTAATAAGAATGTTTCATATACAAAGGTCCCCTCCCTCTTGGCTATATCCTTAGCATGCTTCATAAAAGCAATTAATTAAGAGTTAGGGACCATATTACACGTGTGCTCAACCCATTAGAGCTTCAATTTGAATGCCACAAATTTCATAATTTTTCAATTGTCAAAAATTTGGATCCTAATCTAATAATGTAGTGCTTGTGTGGTTTTTCATATCTAATTAAGTGCCAATTTTATTTTTTTTTAAAATTGTTTAATTTTTCATTTAATTAAGAAATTATTTTATATTGACCAATTTCTTAAATATCTCAAATGTTAAGGAATAATATATATATATATATATATATATATATATATATATATATATATATATATATATATTTCAAACAAATAATTTCTGTAAAATAAACAGGCAATTAGAGTTAATTTATTTCTCCACCCTTCTTAACTTATCATTAGTGTCTATCTCAGCAAGGGGATATGAAAATACAAGTAAGAAAAGGCTTCAAACAAGACAATTCATCCCATAATTTCTTTTAGTTTTGTGAAATACATGATCACCGACGTGATTAAATGAGCTAATTTCTCTTTTAATTACAAACTCAGCTGCTAACTACATAATCAACAAACTAACTAATAAATAAGTATTTACAAAATTCTCTATTCGAATGGTTGAAACCTCATCTCCCATTTGCTGACTTCTTGGCAACATGGGGTGTGAAACTGCCACCAATAACGTCAACAATCAGCAGCTCAAGGGAGATTTTCTTTCTTTCTTTCTTTTTTAAATTTTTTATTTTATAGAAGGAAAAGAAAAAGCACGACTCTTGATGAGAGAGAAAATTAGGGAGAAAATATTATTCATCACATAATAATTTAATTATTTTTTATTATATTAAAAATGTGTTTGATAAAAAGTTAAAAAAATTAAGAGTTAAATGTTACTTTTTAAAGTTTTAACTTTTAAAGAGAATAATTATTCATAAGGTGAAAAGTTAATCTAATTTTTTTAAATATTTAAATAATATTATTTTTTTTAATTTATTAATTATAAATGTTTGTGTATTTAAATTAATTTTTATATCAAAGATTTTGCTAAATTTAAAGGAAGTGATATCAAATTATATATTAATTCATTATTGATTATAATTTATATAAATAATTAAATTACTTTAAATATTAAAATGATTAGCAAATTTAACATTTCAATCAAACCACTTAAATATTGTTATTTTACATCATATTTTTTTAATGTAAATTTCCAACAAAATTATTTACAAATATATGAAATAATCATTAAATATAAAAATAATATAAATAATAATTAAAATTGTTATCTTTTTCATTCTTTTATATATATTAAATATCATATTCTTAATTTTTATATATATAATATAATAAATTAATAATTATATCATATATATTAACTACAATAGTTAAAAAATATTTTATCAAACGCTTAGATTATATCAACTATAATTAATCACTAGTTATCCATTGTATTTAATAATTAAATCAAATAAAATTTAATTAAGATAATTTTATGATGTAAACTGAAATTCAATAATGACAATATTATAATGAAGAGGGGAATTTATTAGAAAATTAATTGTAATTAAAGAAAATGGTGGACAAACAAACCCTAATGTTCAAACGTGGGTGGCACCAATTGGAAACACCGGCTCTCGTGGGGTTGCCGGGAGGGAAAAAGGAATCACGTGATGTTGGCGTGGTGGCAACTCAAGGTTGTTCAAGTTTGGTGTGACAAAGGGAGTGTAGCAGTGAAGATTGTTTCGGGGTTTAAGGAATACAACTTTGCTCGGATAACCTTTATTGAAACTCTCCAATTTATTATTCTTTTTTTTTTTTTTTATTAACAACCAAACATAACCCAAACAAACCGTAGGGAACATGCATATTTCTATGTGCTCTGTTTGGATCTTGTACTTATTTATTTATTTATATGATTTGTTTCTCTCTTTTTGGCAAAGATAAAGACATGGGAACATTTTTGCAGTGGATTATAACCAAAATGGGACAAAAAGAATCAATTTATAAATATTTTTGTTGTTGAAAGCTATGTTGTCACCTTTGGAACAATTGTTTTTGTGCTAATGAGGATTTCAAAGCATGTCTTTCATTAATATATTTATATAATACCCATATGATATAGATAGCCATACATATTTAATTGGATTAAGATCATCCATAAACATAAATTATTAATAACTTAATAATTATCTTTTTTTAATATATTTTTAATTGTTTTGTATATAATAAGATAAAAGAAATATAACATATTTAGAGTTTGACTTTTACCGTTAGCTACTTGATTGTCAATTGTTAGTATTAGAAAATTTTCTTCAAAAGTACGTAAATACTTTAACTTGTAATTTAGGAATGGTAATTATAGAATCTGAACCTGATTAATATTTTTAAAATTTAAATTTATTCTGAATTTAATTAAAATTTATTTTTGATTATCTAAATTTATTTTAAATTTAATTATTATTACTTAAAAAATACTTAATTTTGTTTAATTTTATATATTTTAATAAAAATTTTATATAAAAAAATTTTTATTAATAATTTGTTAGTAGTATACCCTAGAGCATATCATTTAGTATGTATCTTGTACATATTTTATTAATAAAAGACATTTTCATTTTTCCGTTTACATAAAATATTTATGTGTAATAGAAAAGGTTTATTGATATTTTGTTAGAAATTTTATTCTTAAGTTGTTAAGAATATGAGTGACAGTATTTCTAGCACAAAATATCATAAATTTTTTCACAATCAATGATATTTCACACATGACATGACTTATCCAAAAAAATTATATTCATGTTTATTCCCAATGTATTTATATGAGATATAAATAAGATGAAATGGTGAGTCTCATGCCATATAACAAACATGATAGGCACTTATACATGATAAGTAGGTTGAACAAGTAACATTTATGACAAGCACGTGGAGTTTACTCTTGTCAATGCATTGTAATAAATCATATCAGTGCATATAATCTTTAGACCTAAGATAGCACAGTTATCTTGTATATATGTAGTTTGAGTTTGATATTGCTTTCATACTTGTACTGTGTATGGGCATATAGGTATGTATTGGCTCCTACTAGTTATATATAGAGGTAGGTGTTGATTAAGATGGAATTTGTTACCCTAAGTAAATAGAGATAAAATCCTATGTTCATTTAATTGTTCTTGATGTTTCAAGTTCCTGGCCAGGACAGATAGATTTAATCAAAAAATAATTTCTGATGAGAAAAATCTTTTTAATCAAGAACTGAAATTAAAAGAGAACATAATATTCATAGCAAATAGAGTTTGACATAAACCATGACTCCAGCTCGATTTGGGATTTTGTAACAGAGAGATTCTAGTGCATGGTAACATATGATTATAAGTTCATTTAAGGTAAACTTTATTACTAGTTGGGTGGCTATGGCATGCTATGCTAGGTGTTAACTATAGTCTATGAGGTGCCTAAAATGATTTAGAGAAATCATTTATGGTAAGAAAGAGTTCTGATGATATTAAGAGTTGATATCATATTTCATTGCCAATTAGTGATAAGCCTAGTGAGTCACACACATACACAAGTAATCACCAAGTTAAATATGATTTAATTAATTAGTTAAAGAGTTTAATTGATTAATTAAATAGGTTTGATTTGTAATTAGATTACAAAGTCCCTAGCATGGCTTGAAACCAAATCTAAGTTATTGGATGTATAGTATAAGTTAAATTTATATTTAAAGTGTTTAAATATGAATTAAATTATGAGAAATTAATTAATATAAATTAATTAATTAATTTATATTTGATATAAATTGATTAGAAGAAGAGAAATAATTATTTTGGGTTAATAACTCAAAATTAAGACACAAGGATAATTTGGTCATTTTCACAGGGTGACATGTGGCATCATGAGATAGTAACACATATCACTACACATAAACTTGTCATTTGTCTTTTAATCATGTAAAATGATCAAGGTTAAGATTAAATCTAGATTGACACTTGGTACAATGTAATTGGATCAATTAAACTAAGAGCCAATCAGAATATGACATCTGGCAAGGGTTTTAAGTGATGACTTAGCTATATAAAAGAAATAATGAAAGAATAAGAGAATAATATGCTATTCTTTCATATGTGCCCCCACCCAAAGAAGCTCTTCCCTCTCTTCTTCTTCATCTCTCATTAATTCAAAGAGAATTTCCAATATTCTCTTGAATTAAAATTGGTAGAAATCGTTTCTAGTGTATTGTATACATCTATAACATCTCTAAAGGCAAAATCTTAATTTCTAATTGATTGGAAAGGCTTGAGAAGCTGTTAAGGGGCTGTCATTGGTGATCTTGGTGTGGACAAGCTAGAGGGACAACATCTGGTGTCATAGGTGCATCCTAATGGTACCAAACACAACAACAGTGCATCAAAAGGTTAGTGCACTTGTTATTGATTTAATATAGGGTTCTAATGAATTAATCTGTTAATTCTGAAATCTTAAATGGTAAATATAGATCTAAAAACATATTAAAAGTGTTTTAATATACTGCTTAACATTGAAATCAAATAGATAAATAATGAATCTTGCATGATGCATGAGACTCTAGAAGAAAAATTTTGAATTCAATGATCTAAACTTATATTTTTCATGCTTCCGTTCCTTCATAATTTATATTTTAAAATTTTAATAATTTCATAAAATATTTTAATTTTATTTTATATAAAGTAAAATGCATAAAAATTTATAAATAATGTTTTAATATATATATATATATATAATTAAATATTTAGAAAAACGGGTTTGCGTAACGGATACTCAATATGTAAAATTCAAATTTGATTGGATATTAAATTTCAAATTTGAGCCCTTTTTAAATCTGATTATATATTATTTAAATCAATTCTATTATAATTTGATCAAATCGAATACCTATAAAAATTCAACCGTTTGCATCCCTACTTGGTATTTTAAAAAGGAATTTTCTTTTGTAAATTTTTATTTTATATTTTAAAAAATAAATTATTTATTAAATTATTTTAATAATAATTAAATTAAATTAAATTAAATCATAATTAAAATATAAAAAAAAATAAATTAAAATTGTACAAATCGCACGACCGAAGACAAGCAAGTAAACATAAGTAGTATAATATGGCAAGTAGAGGGTTTTGAAAAATGGGAAGGCATGTGAGAGTTATAGCAGGGCAGAGGCAGAAATTTATTTTTGAGTGAACTAATATTATTAATTTAATATAATATTTAATTATATTTTTTGTATATATTCTTTATTTATTGAATATTTTAAAAGATTGATATTATATATTTAAAAATATTATAATAAAGTATAATTAAGTTATAATTTTTTAATAATATTAATATTTAAAAAAAAAATTTAAATGTATAATAAAAAATAAATAATTTTAATACTTTATATTATTTTCATTTTAATAAAATAATATAATTATTTTTTTAAAAGATTAATAATTAAAAAAATAATTTTATTTAAAATAAATTAATTTTTTCTATATATACGTACAAGAAAAATTAAAGAGGATTGGGGCCAAGGCTTCCCTTAGTCTTTCCTCCCTCCGCCCCTTGGTTACAGCTAATGAAATAAAGAAACTATACTGAAACTACGAGACGTGTGGATGTTAAGGAAGAATGAGAAAGATACGTGTCCAGCATCAACGACTTGGGAAAGCTATGGCATTTAGTGCTATGGACCCCACTTATTTTTCTCCGTCTTGAATCTTGTGGGTCCCCCATGGACCACTTAACTCACTCTTAAACTTTTCACGTTCCCTTTACCAACCGTGTTCAGGAAGTCAGGACTCTGACGGTGACTCACCATTTTTGTTTTGGAAATAATTGCTTGGATTGTACTTATTCATGAATCACAACTAACAGAGTAGTCGCGAAAAATAAATTGCCTAAATTCTAAATCAATTAATATTTATTTTATTTAAATATATTTTAAATTTAATTAAAATTTATTATTAATTATTTAAATTTAATTATTATTATTTAAATAATATTTTAATTTATTTAATTTTATATATTTTAATTAATAATATATATATATATTTAAAAATTAATAACTTTATGAAGTATTTAATTTTATTAGTTTAAAATATATATGACAAAAATATTTAATTTATATTTAATTAATTATTTATATAAATTAATTAAAATAATAGTATTCAATATATAAAATTTGAATTTAATTCGAATCAGTCATGTACGTAACTTCTTAAATTCGAACTCATTTTATTAGAATTGATCGAATACCCATAAATATTTAACCTGTTGTCATCTCCATATTTCCTTGCAAAAAAAAAATCTTTATATTTCCTCCTTTTTATTTGAAATGTTTTTCAAAGATTTTCATAAAAATTAAAAAAAATAATTGAATAATCTTATTTTTATAAAAGAAACTAATAATTGACTAAGTTATAGAAAAGTGATAAGAAAAAATAAATATATTAAACATAATAATAAATGATAGTAAAATTGAAAAAAAAATGCTTACAAATAAAATGGGACAAAAAAATTTTCCTAAAACAAAACTTACAATATGAGAGAGGTAGTTATATTTATATATTTACTAAATGAGTTTCATTATATATTTACATGTTAAATTTATACTGAATCAAGACAATTCAAATAAAATTATATAAATTTTTGAGAAAAATTATTATTTAGTAATTATATTTTGATAAAATTAACTATTTTATCTCTATATTTTAAAAAATATATTATTTAGTATTTATTTTTATTTTCATTAAATTATTTAGTCTGTTCATTAAATTTTTTATTAGTAAATACTAGTTAAACTATTATTTAATCATTTATTTTAATGAAACTAATTAGCTAATTTTAATATTTTAAAAAATACTACTATTTAATTTTTATATTTTAGTAAAACTAATTAGTTGGTCCCATATTTTAAAAAAATATATTCTTATATAAAATTAAAATTTTATTGTGGAAATAATAAATTTGAATTTACATTTTAAAAAAATTATTCAAGTATAATTCATTTAAAATTGTTCAAGTATAATTCATTTAACTTTCTGAGCCTATTTTTTGTATTTTTCTACTGCGAATCAATTTTTTTGTATTATCATCTTGGTTAATTGGAGATTTAAATTTATAAAGGATTGTTTTCTAATAGAGAAAATATGAAAATGATATATAGGGAATTAAATGAAAATATTTTAATAATTTTTAAAAAATAAATTCAGATTTAAAATTCATATAATAAAATTTCTATTTTTATATAGAAATACGTTATTCAAAATATAAAAACTAACTAATTAGTTTCACTAAAATAACTAAATAGTTACTTTTTTCAAAATACAAAGATGAGTTAATGAGTTTCACTAAAATAAAGATACTAAATAATAGTTTAATTGAATTAAAAGTTGTTGACTAATGAAAAGATTTAACAGTTTAATAGACTAAAAATAAGAGACTAAATAATATTTTTTTTAAAATAAATGAACTAAATAATTAATTTTCTTAAAAAGTATAAACTAAATAATAATTTTTTTAAAATTTTCCGGATAAATTTTCCTAATAACCGCTTAACTTTATTAATTATTTTATTTCAATCATTATACTTTAATTTTTTTTCATAAAATCATATTTTTTTTCACTAATTGTTACTCATATTAAAATCTAATAGAATTTTCGGTGAAATTCCTATACAGCGTGTCTTATGTAATTTTAAATCATAAAAAATTTATCTATTTGTCAATTCAAATTAAAAAAACTAAAGAAAGAAATAAATTTTAACTCATGCTATTTATCACATTTATTAATTTTAAATTTTAAAAAAAAAATCTAATTTGATAAATATATATATAATTTAAAGTCATATAAAATACGTCATATAAGAGATTTATTAAAAAATTATATTAAATTTTAGTCTAAGTAACCGTTAGTGAAAAAAAAAAGTAATTTTACTAAAATAAATTAAAATATGATAAA
Organism: Hevea brasiliensis; assembly: GCF_030052815.1. NCBI lineage: Eukaryota > Viridiplantae > Streptophyta > Magnoliopsida > Malpighiales > Euphorbiaceae > Hevea > Hevea brasiliensis. The sequence continues at coordinate 20,041,194 of NC_079509.1, read as the reverse complement.
TTAGTATTAAAAAATTAGTAAAGTTGGATGGGTGAAGCTAAAATTTATCCTAAATTTTCCTTAAAAGGAAAGGGAAAAAAAATCACAAAACACGTGTGTTGGGTGCGCGTGGGAACATTGTGCGGGTACCGAAACCATGAGAAAAAGGGAAGGAACAGGGGAGGGGCAACTGGGTCGGCTAAAATTGGAGCATTGATGCGGACACCTTAGCTACTGTCCCCTCACCCGCCCGCCCCGATCTTTCCTCCTCCCTCTACTGTCTTGGACTTTTTTTAATCTCTTGCACAATCCATTAAATAGTAATTGCCTTTCTTGCAACATATCTACAGATCAAATACCTCAATCTTTCAAACACCCATTTCTTGATCTTCTTCTTTTTGTTTATTTTATTGGGTAATTTCTTTGTTTTCTTCTTGTTGGATGATTTTTCGCTTTGCATCATGGAGCTTCAACTGGGTCTCGCTCTTCCAACCCATACTATCAAGGGGTTGGACCTAAATAACTATGGTTTCGAGCCTAATAAGGATGAGGGTGGCTCGAGCCAAGTGATGATGAATCGTCAGGCTAGGCTTCAATTGGGTGGTCCATTGCTCTCTACAGGAACAAGTTCTGATGATGATGGTTTTAGCAGCAATCAGCAGCAAAAACGTAGTTTTTATGATGCTTTCGAGGAGATTAGCAACGTGCCTCGAACGTTGCCTCTTTTGCTTTGGAATTACCAGCCTAACAAGGAAGATGATGATGATGAACATAAAGATCATGAGAAGAGCTTCACCTTAGCCTCGAACAAGTACTTTCTTTTTTTCTCTCTCTGTGTGCTTGTCTTCTTCTTTGTGTAGTGTGCCTCGCTGAAAGATCTATAGAAACTTTACTAGTACTTCGCTTAGCGCACTGAGGTGCAACTAAGAATTTTGCAGCCCTCGATCTCCCTCAACTGTTATATTGCATTCTTTTCTTTCTTTTTTTTTTTATTCCCCAATGGAATCAATTAGTTTCTTTGGTGCAATCTTGAAGATTGAGAGGTTGATATCAGATATTTTTATTTTGGTTGAGCAGCAGCGTTGATGGTGATAGTGACGGAATTGTAGGGTGGCCACCGATTAAGTTCAGGAGGAGGAAGATTAGCCACCGGAATAAACAAAATCGAGTGGAGAACAATCAGACGGTGGACAATGGGTGTCCAGATTGTCATGGCAGGCCATCAAATTCCATGTACGTTAAGGTGAAGTTAGAGGGAGTCGCCATAGGAAGGAAAATCGACCTAAGCCTTTATGATTCTTTCCAAGCTCTTAAACACACCTTGCTTGGCATGTTTGGGATATGTAAGTGTATATATGATATCTATAACTATAATTAATTAATTCCTTAATTAACTAAAAGGGTTTTAATTTCTTGAATTTAACCTTCAACATTATTAACTTTGTTCCTGTTTCAATTTTTGCCCTGTTCTTGGACAGGTCAAGAAAATTCCACCAGCTATAAACTTGCATTTCAGGATAGAGATGGTGACTGGCTACTTGCTGATGATGTATCATGGAGGTTAGTGTGTGAAATTTTTCAAATTTTCATAGGTTTTTAATTTCTGGGTTTGAGAGAATTCATAATTTTATAACGTTCTGATTTTGTAGAAGTTTCGTTTGGTCTGTCCAACGCCTCAAATTGATGAGGAGCAGCAGCATGTGACCTAACATCATGAACTGGGGATTTTCAAATTTTGTGTACTGTTAGCTACTTTAATATGACCCAGATCGTAAGGGTCCCTCGCACAAGCTTGATAGTTTGAATTTTGATTAATGACTGTATGTAATATGTGTTGGTAATGGAGAATAAGCTAGTTAACTATATAACAATTGGATAGTCTTAATCACTACTGAACACTGTTTGCTTGAAAAATAATCTGCTGGCTAGCAGCTTGATAATGTGGGCATCTCAAATCAAGTAAATGTGGAAACCGCTTACAGTGAAGGGAACTTGACTTTTAATGCAATGTAAATGTGTATAGGAATTAAAATTAAAAAGAAATATGTATTAAAATTGAATTGATTATTGAAAATAAACATAAGACTTTATAAAAATAAAAGACTGATGAAAAACTAAAATAGCTAGAAATTGAAATTGAAAGTAAAACAAAGGATAATTAACCGCTGAAATCTTGCATTGGTTGATTGCTTGTTTGAAACGGTGATGTTATTTGAACTTTTTTTTTTTTTTTATCAGAAAAATATTTTTTATTGATATTTTTTAAATATTAAAAAATATTTTATTTTCTATAAAATAAAGCAACCGAATTTTTATACTGAACATTAATAATTTTTTTAAATAAATTTCATCAAAAAAATAATAAAATCATAAATGAGAGGTAACATATGATGAGCTTTGATTTTTTGAGTACTTCATAGGATGATAAGCTAAATTAAAGCGCAACGCACGTCTAATTTCCCAGAAAAAAAAATCTGACTCCAAAATAATTTTCCTATAATCTTGATTTCAAGCATTAATGTTATTTTTATTACTATTCAAAAGGATTAGTTAAATTAATTTAGGGTTAAATTAAAAGAATAAAACAGCAATTTCAAAAAAAAAATCAGAATTTAAAATTTAAATTAACTCATTTTTAAACTTATTAAGTATAGGTAAATAAAGTAAAATAACTAACTTCTTAAAAAATTAACTCTATAATACAAGCTAAATAAAAGAATTATTTACATTTAAAAAAAAATTATATTTCTTTACATTAATTACTCCAACTAAACAAGCCCTAAAATAAAATTTACTTCATCCATATTACCACAACACATTGGACAAAGTGCATTTCTCTTTACCGCAGGCAGTGCATTTCTCTTTACTGCAGGCTTCCTAATAAGAAATTAGGACTTGATTAAGTGTCTAAAAATCTGTGCACAAAAATATAAAAATGAGAGTGATTTAGTAAATTTCGAGTACTTTTTAGATATACAATATCTATTTAACCTTTAATAAAATTTTCATATTTGAATTTCAAATTTTACAACTTCTTTCTATTTCATTATTGGCTATCCAATCAAATACCATCAACTCTCTAACCTATCATCTTCTACCAATCATTCAACCAATTAAAAACCATCAAACCATCCATTTAACCTATCAAAATACACTATTAATTTAACTAATAATGACTTATCTTCACCTTAACTCTATAACCTTCTCAAGTAGGAGATTCCACAATCCATCTTAAGCAATTTTTGGTTTAATTTTCTTCAAGTATCCATTTTCTGTTTTTTTTTGTTATTTTCGAATTAAATTTATATTTTTTTATCTCATACACCATTCAATCTCAAGTGACTCAATTTTTACTTAAGGAAAGAAAAAAGGAATTGTGCATAGGCTGTTTTTGGAAAGGTTAAACATGATTGATTGAGAGATTGGTGGGAGTTATTGGTTGATTGAAGGTTTGGTGAGATGTGATTGATTGAAAGATTGGTGAGAGCTGATTGATCAAATGAGAGGAGGGCTATGATTAATTGGTTGGTTCAAAAATAAAAATTAAATTGAATCAACTTTCTATAAAAATCGAATTGAATTTTTGAAATAATTTGATTTGATTGGTTATTTCAGTTTGAACTAAATAATGCTCAACTCTATTTTATTGATTAACTAATAAAATTAATTATGATGCAATTGATCATATATAGTTACTTAGATTTATGATATAATTGACTATAATATGCTTTATTAATTGATTAAAATACTTGATTGTAGATGATTATGATATAATTGATAATACTTAGTTGATTTATAACCTAATTGATTAAGATCTACTAGATTAATTAAAAAAAAACACTCCGATTATACTTGAATGTGATGTAATTGATTATAGTTACCTATTTTATGATCTAATTAATTATGATCTATTTGATTAATTGAAAAAAAAAAAACTTGATTGTAGTTGATTATGATCCAATTGATCATAATTAGATGATTTATAATCTAATTAATTAAGATCTACTAGATTAATTGAAAAAAAAAATCTGATTATATTTGATTGTAATGTACTTGATTATAGTTATTTAATTTATGATATAATTAATTATGATTTACTTGACTAATTAAAAAAAATACTCAATTATAGTTGCTTATGATCCAATTAATCATAATTAGTTAATTTATAATCTAATTGATTAAGATTTACTAGATTAATTGAAAAAATACCTGATTGTACCTGATTATATTATAATTGATTATATTTACTTGATTTATTGTCTAATTGCTTATGATCTACTTGATTAATTGATAAAATACCCTATTGTACTTGAATATGATCTAATTGATCATATTTACTTGATTTACGATCTAATTAATTATGATCTACTTGATTAATTGATAAAATACCAAATTATACTTGATTATGATGTAATTGATCATAGTTACTTGATTTATGATCTAATTGATTATGTTCTACTTGATTAATTGATAAAATACACGATTGTAGTTGATTATGATCTAATTAATTATAGTAAGTTGATTTATAACCCAATTGATTAATATCTATTAGACTAATGAAAAAAAAAATACTTGATTGTAATTAATTGTGATATAATTAATCATAGTTACTTAATTTATAATCTAATTGATTATGATCTACTTGATCAATTGATAAAATACCCTATCGTACTTGATTATAATCCAAGTGATTATAGTTACTTAATTTATAATTTAATTGATTATAATTTACTTCATTAATTTATAGATTACCCTATTATGCTTGATTATGATCTAGTTGATCATAGTTACTTGATTTATAATCTAATTGATTATGATCTATTTGATTAATTAAAAAAAACACCTGATTATACTTGATTTTAATGTAATTGATCATAATTAGTTGATTTATGATCTAATTAATTGTGATCTACTTGATTAATTTATAAAATACCCTATTATACTTGATCATGATCTAGTTTATCATAATTACTTGATTTATGATCTAATTAATTATGATCTACTTGATTAATTAATAAAATACCCATTGTACTTTATTATGATTTAATTAACCATAATTACTTGATTTATAACCTAATTGATTATGATCTACTTGTTTAATTGATAAAATACCTGATATACTTAATTATGATTCAATTGATAATAGTTACTAGGTTTATTTCTAATTGATTATGATCTACATGATTAATTGATAAAATACACTTGATTATTATTTAATTAATCATAGTTACTTGGTTTATTATCCAATTGATTATGATCTACTTGATTAATTGATAAATTATAAAATAGTACTTAATTGATATATAATTGATCATAGTTACCTAATTAGTTGATCTAATTAATTATGATCTAATTGATTATAATTACTTGATTAATTGATATAATTGATCAGTTACTTAATTTATGATCTAATTGGTTTACCTGTTACCTAGTCGGTTTAGATGGGTCAACTCTAGTTTGTTAAATGAAGGGTTTGAAGCTTGAACCAAACCAGTTAAAAAGAACAAATCGTTGGTCCCACTATAGCTTAAATCGAATTGACTAGCTGATACAGTTTGATTCTAACAACACTATATGAAATTAATTGTGATTGGTTGAATTTTTTATGTGGTTAGAAATGATTGGTTGAATTTTTAATTGGCTATGATTGATTGAGAGATTGATAGAAACTATTGATTAATTGAAATTTTGGTGAGTGATTGGTTAAAAAAAAGGATGGCTATGATTGGTTAAGAGAATGGTGAGAACTAATTGGTCAAATAAGTGGAGAGTTATGGTTGATTGAGAGACTGGTGAGAGCTGATTGGGCACAAAAGAGGATTATGATTGGTTATATTTTGGAGGGAAATGGTTTTAAAGGGAAAGCAAACTAATTTGGAGCCAAAATAGTTTAAGGGTAAAGTAGAAATCTCGCGTCATTTGTACATTTTTTGTAAACTCTTTTTTTGTGCACTAAGGGTTTTCCAAGAAGTTATTCAATATTTGATACTCTAGAAAATAGTACCTCATTTCTAAAATTTGATGTATAATATGCTGTTGAGCAGCTCATCAAATTGGATTGGGAAGCAAAGTTAAAATTTGTTCACAGGAAGCTAACCAAGCTGCGGACTGTTTAGCTTGAATTGCCGAGGATTTTCTTGCCTCCCCTGAAGCTCTTCCCTTGGCTAGTTTAATATATTATATAAATATATTTTCTGAAAAAAAAAAACACTCTCTTCGTCCTACAAAATAGGCACACATTATTTGGTACGGTAAAAATGAAAAAAAAAGGGTCTTTTTTACCCCACATTAATATGAATTCTTAATATTAATATGTTTCAATTTTCTAAATAGTGGACTGTTATACCAACAATGCATTAATTGTGATGTTTGATTGAATTTCTCTTTATAATAGAGAACATACCTACAGCATTATCCAACGAAATCACCATTACACTCAATATTTTTTTGTTTATTTCTTCTTTTTAGAGTTTGAGTGCAAATGAAGAAGGAAAAAAATTATTTCACCAAAGGATGATGAAAACAACATTTCTGCAAGTCAAGAATGGAAGATTTCAGATCCTTATGATTCAAAATTGAAGTACCCTTTGGATTTAAATAATCATGGACACATTTCTCCAAGTCAAGCAAAGCAACATATTGTTTCCAAAATGTTAAAAATTTATCTTCCTAAGTTCTTTTGAATTTCTTATTTGTACTCCATCAGTATATTTAATACAATTTCTGATTGAAGTTTATTCAATATATTTAAACAACTACATGTGAAGAAGTAGACGTGTAACTTTATAAGCCAAGGTTGGCCTTCGTTTGTCTCACCACTTCAAGGTCAACTTCAACGCAAATAGGGAGATTTCCATAATTCTATAATTTGTGTTTATTCATATGTGAAATCTTGTAGTTATTCCCACCAGAATTTTTCATGATCTCCACCATACATGATTGCATTGTCAAAAAAACATTGTTTAATTCTTAAGGTGGAAATAAATCGAATGCTTTTTTGATGGTATCAACAAAACTATCAATTGTATTCGAAGCCTCTTGGTGTTAAAGTGAATCAATGGCTTGAAAGAAATCGAGGTCCAATACATTATTGGGAGGTTGACAACACAGATGAGTGTCAAATCCATCTGTCCCTGTAGCCTACATGAACTCATGATCATAAACATCCAAATGAGGCTTGGCGTTATCTTGCTGAACATAAAGAGTCTTAAAACTGAAGAGTAGCCATTTTTCTTTAATTTATGGCAACAAATTGTTAATTTAACATGAACAAACAACATTTTCGTAATAGACAAAATTGGCTTGGTCTTTACAGTCCTTGCGAACAATTTTTACTGTTCCGCTTGGCTTTATCCTTAAATACAAATGACCAAATTCTAATTTTTCTATCAAATTCTGTATTGCCGGTGCCAAATTGTGGGCAAGCAACAGCAGCCAAGAACATAATCTTTGATATAAATCTGTTACTTTTGCAGGTTTGATAGGCTCCTCTTCATTAGGGTGGAGATAAAATTTTTGAGAAGTTTTAGAAATGTAAAACCACTAGTCATCAATGTGAATTCTATCATACATGTTAATGAAGAAGGGTTTAGAAACAAGTGTACCTTCATCAATCATTGAGTAACAAAACTCCAACCTGGCTCTCTTGTTTTCATCCTTCAAAAGTGGCTTAATAACATTTGAATAAGGTTAAATACTTCCATCTTTGATTCTTCAATGAATGGTTGATTTTGCCAAACCCAATGCATTTGCTAATGATCTTATATTTGTCTGATGACAAAAAGGAATTTCTTTAATTTTTTATAAATCAATGTCAATTATCTTGGGATCCTTTTTCCCTTGCTCGATAGATGGAATTCCTATCTCACCATTTGTACCAGAAAAATATTTTGCTTCATGCCAAATTTGATAAACTGATCATTTGGGTGTAGAAAAACGATTGCTGACCTTCAAAATTGTTCCATTTGGTAAATTCCCTATTGCATATGATGGGGAAGCATTCCTATGATAGCATTTTTTAGCTCCAAACTCATGTTCTTCTTGTTTGGGCAATGCAAATCATCAAGTCTAGTATCATTATTACAGTTGAAATTAACACAATTGCTGACCTTATTTAGTGGAGTCCAATTCAAATCTGGAAGGTAATTCATTTCTTCATTTGGATATGTGTCAAAAGGTGGATTGCAATTCAAATCAATGGAAACATGTGGTGAGCTATTCAAACCAAATGAAATTTCTAAAGGTGGATGCATGGTTGCAGTAGGTGGATTCTAATTAAGTAAATTTTCTAATGTTGAGATACTCATCTTTGTTTGTTTAATGTGAGTGAAATAGAAAAGATTCTAATTTATGTATATAGCATCAAATTTAGATTTTAGCTCCATAAGGGACTTAAAATTGACTCTAAAAGATTAATTAATTGATTAAATTGTGCCTTAAATTGCGGGACGGAGGGTGTAAATTTTTATGGGAATATGCTGCGTTGCTCTTTTCTAGTTTGATTACCGAACGTTGTGGCCGTTAGTTACAATTAGTAACCCACAATAGCATATTGCTGCGAACGGCCACGTCATTGTTCGTATCGGATTCAGCCGCTTTAGAGTTCATGGTCATTTTGTTTTCTTTAATCTTCAATCGCCACATCATCATTTAATTTCATCGCCTCGCCAGCTTTGCTCCTCTACATCCAAAGCCCAAAGATCTAATGTGGGAACAGGTAATGTTTCTCCTCGTAAACTTTCGCAGTCTAAAAGCTTTGTCTATTTGCAGTCTTGACTGTAGAGGATACTCTTCCACACGCTCTTCTCGGTCCTCCCTCCGTCATTGTCATCCCATGGCATGTGTCTCTTGTTTCACTTCCTTCCTTCTCTCGCCACAAAAGCGTTCTCAACTTCTCACTTCCTTCTCAAGCTCTAAGAATTAGAAATGGCGGAAGGGATTAAATTGTAATTTTAGATGAACTGGAGGGAAATCGGGAATTGTTTAAGAGGGGCTTTAGTAGTTCATTAAGGTATTGTATTTATATTTCATTATTATTTTTCCTTTTTTAATAAAAAAATCATTTTGTTCTTCTCGTTCTCTCTCTCTCTCTCTTTTTTTTTTTTTAAATTTCCCTTGCCCGCTATTTGAATTGAGTTTTTCGATTTCTCTTCCGCTTGATGGAATTCTCTTCCGTGTTTGGTTGGTTTCCTTGTTTGGCCTCTTGCCGTCTTATTCGTTTTCTTCTGTCGTTTTAATTGCTTTGAAATCAATTTGTGTTCTAGAAGTAACCCTTTTTTGCCGTAATTATGGGTGTTTTGAATTTTTGAGCTTAATTTCTTCTTTTTAAGGCAAGTAATCGGGGTTTGATCTTACATACGGAATTTCAGCTATGGAAGAAGAAAAGAAAGAAAATGGAATTCAAAAAATTTTTTCTTGTAAATGATTTGGAGTGATAAAGTTTTGTTCTTTTGCCTTTTCTTGGAAAGTAAAAAAAATAATACGGGTTGCTGTTTGTTTTAGTATTTAAATATTGACATTTATTTTCCACTTATTTTGAATTTTTAATGATATTGCTTCTTATGTATACTCTCAGTTGTAACTAATAGATTTCAATTAAATAGATTCCAACATTCTTTGTTAGCATTGTGAAGCTCCAATTAATGCATTTTTTATTTATTTATTTGAACTGCCAATTAATGTATCAGCTTCATAGTCAACTCCGTATTATTCTATCACACATGTTTCTTACCTATTCAAAGAAATTTTATATTACTATAGACACTAGGATCCATTATGAAATGGGCTTTTTTATTTGGCAAAATGTTCATTTATTTAAACATAGTTTCCTTATTCAACAAAATATTGTTGTCAATAGATTATTTCCTTCCCTTTGTTGACACCCATTTCAAGCATGTGCAAAGTTTTTCTTTCTTCTACTTATGAATTATTATCATTGTGATTGGTCTACCGAGATTCTTTTTCTTTTCAGGAATTATATTCTATTCGTTGGATCATTCCCTAGATTGTGAGAAGAGAATTTGGTTTACTTAGTGGTCATGAATCAAACTACATTCAGGTTGTTTGAACTTGATAGCCGTTAATACTTTATGTATAGGAACTGCTGGGATAACAGGAACCATGGGTCTATCAGCCAATGGTGACATAATTGGTTGTCCTCTAAGATTCCTGTATGTAGATTATCTATCACGAGGATAACCTTCTTTTGCTATCAGCTCTGAGCTGTTTTTTCATGACCAGGTTTATTTCAGTAACAAATTCTTCTCTGTTCCTGCTTGATGCATTTGTGCTTATTACATGTTTTTTATAGGACAATTCACATAGGTTGCTTAAGGATGCATGTTGACTACTGATTGATTGTAGCATTAATGACATTATGACAATGCATATATCATGCATAGCTTTTATACTTAGCAGCTTCTTGGTTGCTTAGCCTAAAACTTGAAAAACCAAGAGAGTTGGCCCCTTGCATAGCCGATTTTATTTTTTCACCAAATGGTGCTATGGATATTCAAATATAGTATTGAATATGTACATACCCAGGTCAAATGCAGTATTTCACATTCCCATTTTCTGTATGATTTATAAGTAACTGTTATATATTTATTATCTTAATCAATGTGTTTTTCTTTGGTGGAAGTAACATTATTCTTGAGATGTGTATGCTAGTTTCTGCTTCTGCACCAAATTATTTGAGGAAATGCACTTGCATGAATTGTGAAGTGTTTATCATTTGAATTGACTTAGTGATCATCTCCTTCTCACTATCATAAAGAGATATGATTGATTTCCTCAGAATTTTCATGTCTTTCTTCCACTTTACAGTTATTTGCTCACATATTAGTCCTTGCATCAGCCATTTGTTTCTTCCATTTTTTTTAATTAATTTTACAGGCCAATTTCCTTGACTTTCTATAGCATGCCCTGTAAAAATCCAAAGAAATTTCAAAGCTGTGGTGATTGTGTTTTCTTAGTGCCATACATTTGAGATCTTTTCTATGATGTCTAAGGCTAGATTATTTTCTGTGGAGCTTTTTAACTGGGATTTTGATGTTAGTTATGACCCTTCACGTTTAAGAAGGATCCTCGTGTGTGTTTGTTTATCAAATATTTCTAATTTCTATACATCTTGGCAATTCACTTGGAGTTCTTATGTTGTGCTGCTGAGCTTGCCTTTTTAGTTTGTAATTTTGTTTAGTTGTAGGCAGTTATGTACCATTCCTTGCTTGTCATTTAACTTTTTCTCTTTCCTCCTTGGGAATTATAGAAGTAGAATTTTTTTTTTCTCAACTTTTGATCCATTTGAACCTAAATATCGTTTAATTCCTCAGTAGGATATACTTAGCGACACATCTTGAAGCCCTTATATTCAATTTTTATGTTTTTCATAAAAAGACAACAGTTTTTGTAATTATTCTTGTCTTTGTTAACTACTGAATGTTTTGCAGGTGATTAGTACAAGTAGAGCCATGATTCTCGGGGTAATCATATTGGGACTAATATGTCAGTAACTCTACCTCAGGTTCCATCTACTTCAAAGCATGGCCCCTCGACCTCTCCGCTTAACCTCCAAAAGAGCACCTTGGAGGCTTCTTTTTATTATACTCCTGGTACTTTTTCCAATTTGTGTTATTGGAATCTTCACATATGCCCAGAAAATCTCCTATTTTTTGCGCCCACTTTGGGACAATCCCCCTCCTCCCTTCAAGCGCCTGCCTCACTATTATGCAGAGAATGTTTCAATGGAGCATCTTTGCAACCTTCATGGCTGGTCCCTCCGCACCGAACCTCGTCGTGTCTTCGATGGCATCATCTGCAGCAATGAGCTAGACATTCTTGAGATCAGATGGCGTAAGCTTCATCCCTACATCACTAAATTTGTAATCCTCGAGTCCAACGCCACTTTCACAGGCATTCCCAAACCCCTCTTCTTTGCCTCAAACCAGGGGCAGTTTGCCTTTGCTGAGGACAAGGTTATCCATGGTGTATTTCCAGGTCGTACTGCTATCCATCGGCCACATGAAGATCCCTTTGTACTTTAGTCAGAGCAGCGGACAGCAGTGAATAGTTTGCTTCTCCGTGCAGGGATCTCAAATGGTGACTTGCTTATTATGTCAGACACTGATAAGATTCCAAGCCCTCACACTGTGAAACTACTACAATGGTGTGATGGAATACCACCAGTCTTGCATCTAGAGCTAAGGCACTACATATACTCATTTGAATTGCCAGTAGATTGCAGCAGCTGGCATGCCACAGTCCATATTTATAGCCCTTGGACCAGATACCGGCATTCTCGTCAAACTGACCTTATCTTTTCTGATGCTGGATGGCATTGTAGCTTTTGCTTTCAACGACTTAAGGAAATTGTGTTTAAGATGACTGCTTATAGTCATGCATATAGAGTGAGAAGAAAAGATTATCTAAATTACTCTAGGATTCATAAACTCATTTGCAGCGGAGATGATCTGTTTGATATGCTCCCAGAGGAGTACACATTTCAGGAGTTGATTAAAAAGATGGGTTCACCACGTCATTCAGCTTCTGCAGTTCATCTTCCTGCATATCTGATAGAGAATGCTGATAAGTTTTGGTTTCTTCTTCCTGGGGGCTGTTTACGATCATCAGAATGAAGGTTTCTAACAACCCCAAATAATAAGCAGAAAATATTTAGATGTTAGTACTGGACCATGTCTTACTTTTATTTTCCATTTTAGGCTTAAGTGCATAATCTTATAGGGGATACAAAGGCTGTATCACCCACGCCGTGGTGTTGCAATTGTTACGTAGGCTTTTGAATTCATATGAAACATTTTTTTCTTTGCCCCATTCTCTTTACCCCTTGCCCCTTTAAATTCAAGCTGATCATAATTACGAACAAGAAAGCTCTTGAGTCTTTTAAAGAGGTTCGTTCCTGTGGTGGATTATTTTGGAAAATCACGTAGCATCTTATCTATTCCTGTGAGTACATCGCTCAGAACTATTTTATTGCTGCAATTTGAAGAGGCATTGATGTTCAGTTTTGGTCATGTCAGAAAGTCTCAGTATTTCTTCATTTCTTTTTGCTGATTTGAAAATCAAAGCAAATAAAAATTTGAAGTTGTAGGATACCATTTGTAACGATGCTTAATTCTTTATCAGCAATAAACGGATCCTGGAATAGCTTACAGAGATATGCATATCTGGTTAGCTTATCTATGTTGGGAGTCGTTCATCAGAAGATTGCTTTTTGAAAACTGAAGAAATTTGGAGAAAGATGTGTCATTCAACCCATATATTGATTTCTTTTGGAAATTCTTGTATTACAAGACACCCACTTTAATTACTAGATTACTAGTCCAATATGCCTACAAGTTTCCTAGTGCAAATGTCAACAGGTTGGTGGGCTAGCTCTATCTTAATCATGTTCAATAGTAGGAGATGGTTAGAGTCTAAAAAAAAAAGGTTATTCAATTCAAACCAAAGTATAAAATATAGAATGCTAAAACTTCTTCCATCTGATATATATTAGCAAGACATCTAATTAGAAGATTCAAGATTGTTCAGTTTAGCTGCAGGAGACGGCCTCCGCTGATGGTGGTCGCGGCTGTGAGTAGGAGAAGAAGTTGTTGAACAAGTCCTTTTGGGCCCATTGGTGAGCGACATATCTTCAGTCATCCGACAAAACCAATTTGTTCATATATGTATATGTATGGTTTGCATGCGGCAATAAAAGGCCAAATTAAGAGCTGAAAGTGCTTTTTGAACCGTCCATAGTTTTAAGGCCAATTGTATTTATTGTGGTCCGCCAAATTAAAATTTAATTTCAAAAATAAAATCCAAGTAAAGTGCTTCGCAATTTCCCAATCTTGTTTTTATCTTATCAATCATCTCTCCCTTCACTTTCTCACTCATTTTCATTTTGTTCTTTTTTAGAAATTCAACTTCTTGTTCTTAAAATTTTCAATAAATTATATTTTTTAAAATTTTATTTAACTGATTTCTCATTGAGTTTTTCCTATATAAATCTATTTGGTGATCATTTAAATTTTAAATAATCAAACCTTCTCTTAAGAAAATGATCAGACTTCACTTATCTCAAAAGTTAGCTTAAGAAGAAAAAAGTATCTAAGGTCAAATTCACGTGAGATCTTAACACCTTCTAAACTAACATAGTATATGATTATCATATCCTATGATTATGGATTAAATTAATAAATTAGTTTCAAATTATTTAAATTTATAGATAATTAAAATCTAAATTACAAATATAAAAAGGTAATTAAAAATTAAATTGTATATTTATATGCATTTGTATTGATATAAACCCTTTTTTTTTTTTTTTTGACATAGACCACATATATAATATATTTAAGAATCTTCCTAGCAAAAATTATACACATTCCATGACTGACTTAAAAAAAGGGGCAAACGTTGGACCCAAAAGAGACGTCTAATTAAAGCCCGTTTGACATTAAAATTAAACAACTAAAAAAGCAAAACTTTCAAATAAAATATTATTTTAAATATTATTAAAAAGCTGTTTAAAAAATATTTTGCTATTTTTATGATTAAAATATATAATTTTAACTTTAAATTAATTTTTAATATATTTTATCTAATATATTTGAAGATTTTTTTTAACAGTAACTAACAATAATGTAAAACAAATCTTAAGTACATTTGCGGTCTGATTTTAGCCAACTTCTATTAAGAATTGGTTGTTCTAAGGTATGGCTAGTGTAACGATCTACAAGAGTTATTATATAAATCATCACAAGGCCTCAAAAGTTTATAGTAAGCCTAACCATTTATTTCCTCACATAGGACCCATATGAATTTATAAAGTACTATGGTAAACATATAACAGAAATGAACATCTTTAAACTCATGTATTAACCATCATTCATAGCCATAACAGAACACATAAACATTTATTAGTGTGGATACCAGGTAGCATGTGGTCTAAACATTTAAAGCTCATAGCACTAATACTATGAATCCATTACATGAGTCCTGTTGGCAAAGCATAGTAATAACAATACATCAATAGAAAATAAATACATGTCCAATAGTTATATACCTTGACAATTTCACTACATTCTAGGCTCTTTCCCTATTCTAAGAGGGCACTATCTGCTTGTTAAGTCTTGTCCTAAAGGGGATAGAAGAGAAGGAGGGGAGTGAATTAGGAGGCCCATTAAGTAGAAGCATACTAAAGAATAAAATATATATAAAAATCTTCAGGCATTTTAATGCAACATATATATGAGTTTTTCACCACATAAATAATTCATACATAGAATTTATGTCACTAATGATTTCTTATAACTATAACATTTATTTCGCAATGTGCCAAGAGCGTCGTCAAGGCATCAACTTATCTTTCTCTTACATAGCATGAACATACATTATCCAATAGTACCAGGAGTGTAATCAAACACATCAATCGGTCTTTTCATAATATAACATACGTGAGTCATTATCTCGTACGAGAATCATTTTGTCATCCACAATTTATCATACAATACAAATAATATTTGCAACACCTTCACTATATATACACACACAGGGTCCAAGCAATACATGAGGGTATAATACACGAGTATAGATTGGTAGCCTAAACGTTGACCACTCAAGCATAGTAACGAGTAAGGTTGCTACAAAGGAGAATGAGCCTGCCATGGCTAGTTGCAGGGCTAATCAACCTCACTAGTCGTCCTATTAGTAACCGAGTAAGGCAAACCAACTAGGACTACTCAAAAGAGTAATATACCTATAAGAACGACCCTTACTACCTTATGAGCCATTTCTTGGATAAAAATGTATATTGAAGTAACAAGTATTTCTAGTATTCAGTTTTACCACTCACAAGACAAGACAAGACAATTAGGTAGCTTGACTTCCAAGCTAGTTGCACACTATTAATGCGAGAATAGTCTATTATATGGCTAGCACTCAAACCTATATTTGTTAGACTCACATAATCACAATTCAAATATTTCATAATCATAATTACCTTACTAGGGATATACTTAAACTTTGAAAGAATTATAGTTGAATAGAACAAACTCACTTGGCATAGGCGATCATATGGTAAATTATTATTAGTGCAATACAAATAAATATATGTATACTACAACAAATAAAACATTCTTGAATACCTTTAAACCTCATATTTCCTATATCTTAACTTTTCTCTCTATCTTTTTTTTTTTTTCCTTAAATTTTCCTACATCGTATTAACGTAATTATCGGAATGCCAAGCGAGAAACATTCATTGGCCATTTGACCCTTTATCATCTTGCAGAAGGAGAAGCTATGGCCTATTTTCAATTTATACTAGTACTCATAGGGAGTCTAAAATCATCATGAGTTTTGCATTTCATTTGCGTTCTATAAAAGCAGTCAGTTCAACTCATCTATACAAAGACATTGATATTTATAAGTCAATTGACTGAAACACATTGGAAAAAAAAAAAATTGACTGAAACACATAACAACTAAAAAGACAGAATAATAGTCCAGGAAAATTCTAAGATGGGAGATGCGATCGTTGTTGTGACAATTTTTTCCTTTTTTTTTTTTTTTTTTACTTTCTTAAAGTGCTTTAAAGCATAGTTATTGTATAATTGTTACAGTACGTAAAATTATCACCGATAACTATTTTACTTTTTTAAAGTTGAAAATTTATAAAAAAAAAAAATGGCAATTCCGTAATTTTACTAAAAAAAATTCCACTATAAATAAATAAATAATGGGCCTAACCTCTGATTTTTAATTCAATCTGATTCATGATGTTCATGATTAATTAAAAGGGAGTTAGAACTAATCTTTTTTTCTGATTCCTGATCTATTCAAAACTCTGAATTGATTAATATTCTTGGACCTAAATTTAATTGGTCCGATTTGAATCCGAATCTAATTCTAATATGCTCATGACTGTGTCTGTATGGAATACGATTTGCAGGAAATTAATTAAAAAAGTTTACGTACAGGAAAAGAAAGAATTTTTAAAATAATATTTAAAGAATAAAATTTTCAAGCATATAGATGGAAAAATAAATGCTAAAAAGTTGACAGAAATAGGGGCAATGGGGAGACGCTGACGACGTCAAAAGAAACAAACTCCATTGAAAGTGACGTTTGTTGTTGTTAGTGAAGATTTTCTTCTGATTTACTTTCGGCTGCCTCCCACTTCCCCATTGGATTTTCTAAATAGTTTTTCTTTCCATGCAAATTTCTATATATGAAAATGTAATTAATAATTAATTGATTTAATTCAAAATTATTGATTTTTATTGTTTGTTTTATTTTTTTATTATAAAAAGTTAGTATATTTGATTTTATTTTTTTTTAATTAGTTAAACAGAAATAAAATAAATAATTTATTTTTAATTAGTTATTATTAAATATTAAATTACAGTTAAAAATATAACTAAAATTGAATATGAATTAAGTTCAAAATAAATCTGAGAAAATAAGCTTAATCAAAATTAATAAATCAAATAATTTGATTTAATTTATAAAAAATTACTATTTAATTTTTATATTTAAATAAAATTAATTATTTAATTTTTATATTTTAAAAAATATGCTATTTAGTCCAGCATTTTATTTTTGTTAAACTCTTTAATTTTTTTTTTGTCAAATTTTATGCTAGTAAATAGATTTCAATACCAATCAAATTGTTACTTAATTTTTCTATTTTAATAAAATTAATTAATTAATTTTTATATTTTTTTAAAAAAAATTACTATTTAATTTATTTATTTTAGTATAACTAATTAGCTGATTTTTAAATTTTGAAAGCAAAATATTTCGAAAAAACATAGAAATTTTGTTATAAGGATACTAAATTTGAATTTATATTTTATTTTAAATTATTTAAATATTTTCATTAAAATCTCTTAACATCATTTTTATATTTTTTCTATTAGAAAATAATTTTTCTGGATTATTGCTTTGATCACTTGGAGAACTACCGAAATCGATTAACTTTTTTGCACAGATAGTTTATATCATTTTCTACCAAAATAAAAAATATAGAGAGAATGAGGGCTCGTAGTTTTTTGGTGCATAAAGAAAGAAACACAACAAGAGATAAAAAAAAAAAAAAAAAAAAGATAGAGTAAGAGAGAAAAAATGATAAATGTTTAAAGCAATTTGAGTATAAAAAATAATTACAGAGACTAAAAATTTAACGAAACAAAATTATAATGACTAATTTATATGTTTGTCAAAATTCAAAGGCTAATTAATTAATTTCACTAAAATAGAGAAAATAAAAAATAATTTGACTAACATTTATTAACAAAAAAAAATTAATAAAAAGACTAAACAACTTAATAGACTAAATATAGAAGAACTAACTAATTTTGTTAAAATTGTAATTTTTCCTTAATTTATTTTAATTTTCTTATTAATTCAATTTAATTTTACCTATTAAAAGTTCTGATTTATTATTATTTTTTTTTTCAAATTAAACCAAACCCATCAAATGTTGACTCTGCTTCCATGCTTGTCTTATAATATAAAACATTAAAAATTTAATTTATTTTTTTTAACAAAATTGAGCAACTTATGTATTTGAAAACTTGTTTTTAATAAACAATACTAAAATTTTGTGAATTATAACAGAATCCCCATCTAGAGGATTTATAAATAATGTTAAATTGATAATTAAATATTTATTCTATAATATAAGAGGTCAAATATATTATTTTTTAAATATTTACTTATCAGCTCATTTTTTTTAAAATATTAATAAATGAAAACTTAAATATGACTCCTCACTCTTCAATATTCACCCTTTTATATGATTTACCATTTTAAATCAATTTCCATGTCTCCCATCACTTGCATCAAAATGCTTTAATTTAGTGAAATTAATATCATTTTTAGAATAATGAGATTTTGAGTTCAAATTCTAATTAAAATTAATAATATTAAAAAATAAAAAAATAATTAAGTAAATATTAAAAAAATAATAATAAAATAAAAGAAATTCACCGTGATAAAAAAAATAAATATGAAAGGCAAAAATAAAAATAAAAATAAAAGAATTTGAAATTAAAAAAAAAATAATGAAAATGGTAGCCAATAAGATTTAAACACTTTGCGGCTACCCACTGGCATTATGGTCAATGGGTAATGAAGTTGGTAGGCTTTTTCCTTGGGAAATTATTGTCTACATTTGGATTTGGATTGATGACCCCATCTCATATATTAAATTAATTATTTCTTTTTCTGATTTCTATCAATTTTTTTATTTACCCTTTTAGATATGTCATTTTTTGTTGTTATTACGACTGTATTAGTTTTAATTATATTTTTATTCATATATTTTCTCAAATAAACTTAACAATGCATTTCATATTTAATTAATAATAAAATTATAATTTAAATTATTAACGTTAGAAAATTAATATAAAAATTTTATGTTTTAATACTTCAAACTAGTAATTAAAAGTTTATAAGTGATGTTCCCATGATTCTCCATATATATCTAGGTGATGAATATTAATCTTTGAGTGACCTAAAATAAAGAAAAGATAAGGTTGACGACTATTCTGCAGCTACTCTACTGTTCAAGTTAATTTTAATATTAATACAGTAATCCAATAATATTTCAGTTATAAGTTTAAAGGAACCTACTTAAGTAGATGTTTGGAAGCCCTTTTTATTTAGTGATGGACGATATTCTATAGTGATTCTCAGGATCTTATATTAATTTTAGACTCATCTACAGCCCTATGTCACGAAATAGTATTGTCAGTGTGATTTTCGATGAGGATCACGCTAACTAAATTTCAAGATAACTATCTTGTTTATAAAAATAATTAAGTAAATTTTTAAAAAATAATAATAAAATGAAAGAAATTCACCGTGATAAAAAAAATAAATATGAAAGGTAAAAATAAAAATAAAAATAAAAGAATTTGAAATTAAAAAAAATAATGAAAATGGTAGCCAATAAGATTTAAACACTTTGCGGCTACCCACTGGCATTATGGTCAATGGGTAATGAAGTTGGTAGGCTTTTTCCTTGGGAAATTATTGTCTACATTTGGATTTGGATTGATGACCCCATCTCATATATTAAATTAATTATTTCTTTTTCTAATTTCTATCAATTTTTTTTTATTTACCCTTTTAGATATGTCATTTTTTGTTGTTATTACGACTGTATTAGTTTTAATTATATTTTTATTTATATATTTTCTCAAATAAACTTAACAATGCATTTCATATTTAATTAATAATAAAATTATAATTTAAATTATTAACGTTAGAAAATTAATATAAAAATTTTATGTTTTAATACTTCAAACTAGTAATTAAAAGTTTATAAGTGATGTTCCCATGATTCTCCATATATCTAGGTGATGAATATTAATCTTTGAGTGACCTAAAACAAAGAAAAGATAAGGTTGTACTTCAAGTTAATTTTAATATTAATACAGTAATCCAATAATATTTCAGTTATAAGTTTAAAAGAACCTACTTAAATAAGTGTTTGGAAACCCTTTTTATTTGGTGATGGATGATATTCTATGGATATTTTTAGGATTTTATATTAATTTTAAACTCATCAACAACCCTATGTCACGAAATAGTATTGTCAGCGTGATTTTCGATGAGGATCACGCTAACTAAATTTCAAGACAACTGTCTTATTTATATTATTTCGATGAGGCATATTTGAAGGACTCTTTTGAAGTTGGGGCATTAAATATGGCCCCTATATATATGCCATTGAGAAAAAGATGTTCATTTTATATCATTTGGCACTGCATGTCCTCCTTCATCTCCCTTGTGCTTCCGAATGTCATACTCTAGCGAAACTCCGTTTAACTTCTTCAAAGGTAAACACCATTTGATTCATCTTTTAATTTTCGTTCTTATTGCTTGTTGTTTGGAGCCTAAAGATGAGTGAGAGGGATAGTCAAGAAACCGTCAATATTCCGTCAGTAGGCCATTCATGGAGCTCCAGTAAAGAATATGTTAAGGTGAATTTGAGCTCTCCCAGAACAGAATCGGATGTAAAGGTGATCAGAGAATGAAATTGTAAAAGTCCCTAGGGCTGTGAGAACGAGACACTTCAAGCCTATGAAAAAAAGTTTTTTATTCTTTATTTTTTAAGAAAAATATAAATTTTTTCACAAAAATAAAGAAAAATTTAAAAATGCGTTTATTTTTTATTAATAATTTCAAAATTAAAAAGTTCATATCATTCACAATTAAAAAAAATATTATAAAATATATTTTAAATTTATTTTTAAAAAAATAAAATTTAGTGATAATTTTAAATACTAAATTTAACAATAAATACCACTTCAATATAAATTTTAAATTATTTAAATATAACAATATGATGAAAAACTCATTTGTATATTCACAAATTATCTCTTATATACCGATTACATGAACTTATGAAAATAGACTTGGGGCAAACCTATGAATCACCTACTAAAGTAATCCCCATAATTGGGTTTTAATTATCATATTAAAAGAAAATTGAAAAATAGTTATGTTTTTATGATAAATAGTAAAAATTGACATGTGAAATCAATAAGTGAAATAGTTATGTTTTGATGCTACAATTTAAAATTGAAATGCCAAATCAATCCAATATGTAGCATTCAATTTTTGAGTTTTTCTCTTAACCTTTTATTATTAATGGTTAAAATTTTTAAAAAAAAAAAAAGTCAGTTAATTTAACCTAATTTACAGTAAAAGTTAAAAAAAAAAAAAAAATAATAAAAATACATTTTTTTTCTATGTTTCTTTTCTTCTTTTGTTTTTTTAAAATTTGATTATTATTTTTTTATATTTTTTAAAAAAAATTAAATTTTTTAAAATTTTTAAATATTATATTTTTAAAAAATACATAAATAATAAATTTTTACTCAAAATTATATAAATCATTTATGAGATCATAAAATATATTTAAATATATATATATATATATATATATATATATATATATATATATATATATATATATATATATATATATATATATATATATATATATATATTTTCTCAATGAAAAGTAATTTTAACAGTTGGGTATATGATTTTTCTTTTTGAATATTTGAATTTTTTTAGTAAAAAAAAATTCTATTTCTTTATCATATTCATTGATTGAAAAAAAAAAAAAAAAGAAATCAAGTAAAGAGCATGTGATTACAGACCACAAAAAGGAATATGCGCCCCACCGTAATAAAAAGGAGAGCGTTCACATGTGAGCAAAACTCCTCTCTCTTTCTTTATACAAAGCCATCTGATTAGAACCGTCTAAATTGTCTTGCGTCACATCGAGTTGACGTACTATACTATACAACGATAAAATGTATATTTTATCGACAATTACGATAATTTAAAAAGTACGATAAATTGAAACAATGCAGTACTTTTTATTTTTATCCATTTGACAGACGTCCTTCACACGCCTATAAATAAATAATTAAATAATAGTTCCAGCCAAGCCTAAGTATTATTCATCTCTACTCGCTACGGTACGGATTAATTTGTACTCGCTATTGATGACCTGTCTCTGGCCGTGTAGAAGATGTAGACCGAGTCCAAGACAAGGACCAAGTAGTTCAAATAAAAGAAAATGGGGACCAATTTTAGATTAAGATTTTTCCATTTTTGTAATAAATAATTTCATTTAAGTAATTTAAATAAATATTAATTATATAGTTTTTTATTTTCTTTTGGAAAATGGAAGGAATGCAAAGTGATATTAACCAGCTTGCTTTACAAACATTCCTAGCACTTATTAATAAAATAAAATACATATAGCGAGGTGATTAAGATTTTATTTTTTAAAAAATTATATTTTTAAAAAATAATTTAGAAAATAATATCTAATTATATGA
This sequence comes from Hevea brasiliensis, assembly GCF_030052815.1. Lineage (NCBI taxonomy): Eukaryota > Viridiplantae > Streptophyta > Magnoliopsida > Malpighiales > Euphorbiaceae > Hevea > Hevea brasiliensis. The sequence continues at coordinate 20,018,347 of NC_079509.1, read as the reverse complement.
TGAATATATTATATAAAAAATGAATTGAACATAATTTCATTCTAAAAATTAACTTAATTAGAGATTATTTATCGAAATCTTATATATAATATAAAGACTTTATTCTAAATTAACGTGGGATAATATATTTTTTTCACATTTAAGTATGAATATCTAAAACGTAAAATTTACAAGTAAATATATTTATGAGTGACCTAATGTTGAAGTAGAATAAGTTTAATAAACCGGCTCAAACTCCATCAAAAAATTAATTATAAAATAAAAGATTTATCAAAATCTTATATGTATGATAGATATATTGAATTAATTATTTTCAAATTATCATTTATAAAAAAAATATATAAAATAACTATAAATAATGATGATGGGTTGCTTGAAATTATTCTAAATGATAATATTTTAACATAAATAAAGATTTTTTTATGTATAAAATTTTATAATTACAACTTAAATAAAGAATAATATATGGAAAAAAATTATTATTTTATGTTTATAAATAGATGTTATACATCAAAATAATCACAAGATATTCAAAATTAGTAAATTATAAATTAAGTAAAAATTTAATAAATACTAAATTGATATTTTTATCGATAAAACAAACAAAACATCTTTTCATTGGGTTGGTAATGTTTGTTAGCTGAGCATGAAAAAAAAAAAAAAAAAGAAAAAAGAAGAAGAAGAAAAAGGATATGTTCACATCTCAATATCTCATGTTCCTTTGTAATTTTCTAACCTTATCCTTACGTGCGTGGGCCACGGGAGTCCAAACTGAAAATTAATAAATCATATAGTTTTATATATATATAATAATCCGTACACTTTTTATTAAAATTTTTACACAATAATTAAGTGAACTATTAAATTATATAATTATAATTAAATATTTTTAAAATTAATTGAATTATTTTTTATCACATGTATTTAAGAAAATTGATAAGAATATATAGAGATAAGAATAAAAATAAAAAAAAAATTAATTAATAATTTTTAGTCTTTATAAAATAATAAATAATTTTAAATAAAATAATTTTTAAAAAATAACATATAAAAATAGATAGATGAAATATTATTATATATTTTAAAGCAATTTATGGAAAAGGGTTTGTTTTGCATTCTCACCAACACCCAAATGATTGTGCAATCTTTCCTAAGATTAATTATAACTTTGGATAATAATTCATTTACTCTCCCATCCCAAATTAAGACATAATTATTTCAATAATTTCTATCAAAGAAAAATAATTTTTATTTTTAAATATGTATGGAAGACTTTTTTAAAGAATAATAAACAAAATTTTCATATAAGTAGTGTGATAAACATAATATTTATTATTATATTGTGTAATATCATATTTATGTTTTCTTTGTGGAAAAAAATGAAGATGGCATTTATTTACTTATTATTAAGTATGGATTCAAATCTCCAACTTTGACTTTTATTTAATTATTTCTTTTGCAATTTTGTAATTTTAAAAAATTAATATAAAAAGACAACTAAAATTGAAAACTCATTTAGGATATAAATTTCTTTGCCAAGAAACCAAAGTAAATATGAGTATGCTTTGATGAATTTTAATTTAGTAATATTTAAATTAATTTTAAAATTATGAGGTTTTGATTATTAAATAATAATAATAATAATAATTTTTAGGTGTAAGATGATAATTCTTTGTTGGTCAAAGATGTCATTCAGATGATCATATCACAACATGTGATGCATGTATCTCTAATTAATATATATATATATATATATATATATATATATATATATATATATATATATATATATATATATATATATTACTACTAATTTGTAACATTATCAAAGTGATTTACAAATGGTAAATTTTGTTTTTTTTTAACCCTCCACCTCTCTATTTTTTAAACCAACAATTGATTCCTTATTATATATGACTTATTTTGGTTGAACTCCCCTTTTATTGGACTTGAGATTATTTATTATTTTATTTTAATATTATATTATTTATTTTTTATATTTTATTTTTTAAAATCAAATTATAAAATTTTATTAATGGTAAAATTTTTAATTAATTATTTAAGTGTAATTTGAATTTATATTAAAATTTTGAATATTTATATATTTATCATTAATTATTTTTCTTTAAATAGTTCTTAATAAGAATGTAACTATTTCATCATAATTGCAACTAAAAAATGATTAAAAAATATATGTATATTATAGCAAATATAATGATAAGCTTTTAAATATTATGCATCATAATCATTTGTAATCTTATTTTAATTTTTTTCTTATGCATTTTCATTTTGCTTTTTTGATTGAAATTTTGATAAGTGAAAAATAGAAAGATTTTTAATAATCCTTATAGCCAGTTTCTAAGAAAAGCAATGAATTTAATTTGAAGTGTTAATGAGTAAATTTTTTATAATATTGTATTTGATTAAAAAAAAATGTAAAGTTATATACTATTTAATTTATATTTCGAAATAATTTGGTTAATACATCATTATTATTTTCTAAATTATTTTTTTATATGCAATATAGTCATATTTTAAATATTTTTATTAAATTAGACGGCACACTTTTCTAAATTTTAATATGTCACATGATGACTTTTTTAAATATCCTTAATTGGTTTGCTGGGAAAGACATTCAATATTTTTATTTGAAATTAATTTTCAGTAAAGTTTATTCTTTAGGAGAGATTTTAAGAAAATGTAATTTTTTTAAGTATATAATTACTCTCCATATATATATAAAATGGAACTTATTATAATCGCAAATTTAGGGTTAATTATTTAAATAATGTAATTTTAAAAACTATTTATCATTATAATGTAATATTTAAACTATTTACCAAAATAATGTGATGTAACAAAATCGTCAATTGAAATAGCAATTTTATAACCTATCACATCAAGTATTAATTAAGTACAGTTTAAGTACATTAAAAATATCATCTTAGTTAACGGTTTCAAGAGTAACGTTTATAACTGATCACATCAATTGATCAACTCAGTTTATGTACACCAAAAATACCATTTGAGTTGATGATTTCAAGAATAATACCACTACAATATTATAAAAGGTAGATTGTAAGGATGTTGATAATTTATTTCCTCTAATCACGCATGCCCAATGCAAATACTGTCCATCCCCATGGCTTACTTGCTAACTTTAAAAGTCAGTTATAAATACATAAAAATTGAGACAAAAAATTTTTTAATCGTTGGCACATAAAATCATAAATACAAAATTCTAATTAGAATGTATATGCTATATTTATTAAATTGTTGTATATAAATTTATATTATGTGAAAATTTTTCATTAATTTAAAAAGGAGTAAGAATTCTCTACTAAGATAAAATTATTACATTTTATAAAATAAAAATTATAATATTATAAATAAGTTTAAAGCACAATAAAAAAAATAATTACACATTATAAAAATGTAAATAAAAAGGGTGTTTGCCATTCTCCTAATTTTGACTTTCCAAAATTTTTTAAAAAAATTGATATAATATATCACAAAAATTATCATAAAAAAGTAAAATATATATCAACTATAATTTATTTTTAACTATTTATTCAATATACTAATTTATTTTTAACCAATTATCACATCTTACACGCATATTATTAAATTTATCACTTAATTTAATATATATATTAATAAAACTATAAAAAATAAAATATTACACAATATATCACACTAATAATTTATATTAAAGTTTAAAATTTTACCTTAGTTGTAAAAAAACTTCTTAGTGTGAAAAATCAATTGCTGTAAAACTTCAAAATCTTATGTATAATATAAAAATAGGTTAAATTAAGAAAAAAAAAATTTACAGTATAAGAGAAGAAAAAACATGTATGCAAGAAAAGCAAAACTCTAATTTGATATAGAGAGTTGCTTTTTTTAAAACTAGCTAAGACTGTTTAAATTATTTATGGCCATGCATATTGTAAGAAATGAATAAATTTTCTGCCAATTTTGTCATTTCCAATGATTTTAGGTAACTTTGGTGTTACTTTTGAAACCACTAATTCAAGTGGTAATTTTTATGTATTCATCTTTTCAGTACTTTTCAGCATAATAACGTGACTTTTTTTGCTACTGAAATAGCCAATTTAAATTATGATTTCTATATTCTAAGATTGTCATAATTAGACATGACATTTTGCTTTTGAAATAATCAATTCAAGTGATAATCTTTATGTCCCAATGCTGCACTCTTTTCAATGTGTGACGTATTATAAAGGCGGTATTTTGCTTTTGAAACTATCATTTTAATTGGCAATTTCTTGTTAACTTTCTATACTTTGAAAACACATTTTCAATTGGCATTTTTTTTAAGCAAATATTAGAATTATAAATAGTTTGAATTTCACACTATAATGATAAATTATTTTTAAAAACACATTATTTAAATAATTAATTCATGAATTTATAATTTTTCCAATAATTGAATTTTAAAAAACCATAAATTTGTCTTTCTATACTTTTAAATTGAAAGAGTGAAAAGGTCATGTGTTTCTAATAGTATTTATTCTTATAGCTAAAAATAGAAATGACTATCTTACGATTGCATATTTATCAATTATTATATAGACTAATAATTTTTACTTACACTTAGATATATACATCTAATTAACTAATCATTAATTGTCATTTTAATTAAAATTATATTGAATCTCATATAAAAATACATATACGTGATTTTTGAATATTTATAGATCTTGATATAGGTAAGAAATTTCCTACTCCCTCCATCTCATTTAAGTAATAAGAAATTTCCTACTCCCTCCGTCTCATTTAAGTAATATTTTAAATTTTTGTTGGTCCCACTTTCATTTATGTATTTTTTTAAAAAAATTAAGGAACATTAATTATTTTTATTTCCAAATTTACCCTCGTCTATCATTATCCTCAATGTCCTCAATGTATTTAGGTAAGTTTGATATATTATAATTAAAGTTATAATGTAATTATTATTATATTATATATTTAGTTATGTTGTTTGATAATATTAAGATTATATTTGATATGACATAATAAAAGTTATAATATAATTATGATTAATTATATATTTAATTATATTATTTGATAAAAAAATAAATTTGATATAATAAAATGATAATTACATAATGTAGTTAATTATATCTAAAATAATAATAATTATATATAAAAATAAATATAATTACAATTATTTATTTTTATTTTTTTATTCATTTTATTATCAAAACTATCATTGGCACTACCATCAATACCATCAATTATTTATTTCTTATTATATTTCTCTGTCTTCATTATATAAAATAATATTTTAATTAATTATTAGCAATTTTTTTTTATAAAAATGAGCTATTCAATTATTTCCTTAATATTTGTACAAAAACCTTAAAAAACACTTGAAATTGGACTAAAGAAGTGCTAAATATTATAAAAAAAATTCAAAAGTTTATGGTTTTTTTTTTTCAATTATAGTTTTTTTTTTTAAATTTTAATCTAATTTGAAACTTTAATATTTATTGTGACTTGATCAGAAGTAGAGAATTGAGGATGTTGATATAATATTTGAGATGATAAAAATATTATTTTTTAATATATTTCATTGACATAACATATGACAATACATGAATTAAAATATTATTATTTTATATATTATTACTAACGTAACATGAATTTAATAATAAAATTTTTTTGACATTTATTAATTATATCTAATTTTATAAATTTATTTTATTTATAGCTATTTAACAAATATCAAAAAGCTTTTTTATTATTACAGTTGCGTAATATCAATTACAATATCAATTTTTTATCACATCAGCGATAACGAAAAAATTTATGCAACGTCATCTGTTACATCAACAGTAATATATTAAAAATAATAATATTTTTACTATATTAAGCCTCAAGTCTTCAACTTTTTATTTTTGATTAGATTATAATAAATATTAAAATTTTAAATTAAATAAAAATTAATAAATAGATTGACTCTAATTATAAAAATGCATAAAATTTTATATTTTTTTAAACATAATGACTATTAAATAAAATAAACCCGCAAATCCAGCCGAAAATAATTCGACTATTCAGCGTGTTAATAACGACGATAATCCTTCTAAAAACAGCCTATAATCTGTTAAAAAAAATGGCCTGGACTTATCACTCAACCACTGTACCTATCACCATTATAGGTGCACTAACTTATCAAAAATCTTGGCACTTATCACACGCATCCATCTCTCATATCGTGTCGCTCACGGTATTAAATTTGTCTGATGCCTTCTGTCTCTCTCTTCCAAATCCCTAGCCTTTTTCTTTGTATAAATACCTACCAGAAGTGCTAAGGGAGAGACGAAAAATAACTGGAGAGAGAAAGTAGAAGAACAAGTAGAGAGATAGAGGAGGGGGAGGAGAAAGGTAGAATAGAGAAAGCGCACTTAGACCGACCTCTCGTTCTCTTCGCTTTCTCCAAAAATTCTCCGATCGGTGCATAGGTACCGTATCATTCTGTTCTCATTCTCTGATTTTTTTACTAGTTTTGTTTTTTACTATTTTGTCGTCGTTTGAAATATTTTGAATTCTTCCTTTTTTTTTTATAGTTTGTAATTTTGATTTTCTTCAATTGTTATTTTTTCCGGGGGTGTGATTTTAGGGGTTTTAGTCGGTTTAGGAAGTGTTGATCTGTGAGGGTTTTTGGATCTCTGAGTTGGTTGTTGTTTGAATTTTGTGCAGATATATTAAAGCAAAGGAAGGAAATAAATCATGTCTTCGCTTAGCAGAGAGCTTGTATTTCTCATACTTCAGTTTCTTGATGAAGAGAAGTTTAAAGAGACTGTTCACAAGTAGCCTTCTAATTCTCTGCACTATTATTTTTTTTTCCCATTTATTACCGGCTATTATTTATTTTGTTGGAATTTAGTGAAATTGCCTGTGTTAAGGATTATTGTTTTGCTTTAATTGTGGGTGTGGAGATTGGAGCAAGAGTCAGGGTTTTTCTTCAACATGAGGTATTTTGAAGATACGGTGACAAATGGGGAGTGGGATGAGGTAGAGAAGTACCTGTCAGGGTTCACAAAGGTTGATGATAACAGATACTCCATGAAGATTTTCTTTGAGATTCGAAAACAGAAGTACCTTGAAGCTCTAGACAAGTGGGTGCTTTTAAAGTTCATTCAAATTGATTTTTTTTGCATTTTTTATATCTTTGATATTGATGTGGATTCGGAAACGGAACCCACCTATGAAAATTTCTCCTTTTTCTTAAAAGTGAAAACTAAATTATAGGCGTGATCGGGCAAAAGGGGTGGATATTTTAGTGAAGGACCTGAAAGTGTTTGCTGCATTCAATGAGGAACTTTTTAAAGAAATTACACAACTACTGACATTGGAAAACTTTAGGTAATTATATTTTTATGGTTTTTGCTTGGTTCATGCTTATATGTTGATGACATTTGAATTATAAATATGGTATATTGTAGTGGCAGTGGGACCTTATGGTTTTACTTTAATTGCAGAGATAATGAACAGCTATCTAAATATGGAGATACTAAGTCTGCTAGAGGTATAATGCTTGCTGAACTAAAAAAATTGATAGAGGCTAACCCTCTTTTCCGTGATAAGCTTCAGTTTCCTACATTGAAGAATTCAAGATTGCGGACGCTTATTAATCAGAGGTCCTTCAGAAATTCTTGTCTTTTCTGTATTGCTAGATGCTTTTTTTTTTGTCGTTTTAGTCACTTTTGTTGGCAATAAATTGCAGTTTAAATTGGCAACATCAGCTTTGTAAGAATCCAAGGCCTAACCCTGATATAAAGACCCTATTTGTGGATCACAGTTGTGGACAACCGAATGGCGCACGTGCCCCATCCCCTGTCACTAATCCTTTAATGGGTGCTGTGCCTAAGGCAGTGGCTTTTCCACCGCTGAGCGTTCATGGTGTAAGTGAGAGAAGTATAAAGGAGTTAGTCTATTTTCTGGGCAATTATACCACTTTGAAGTCTGACAGTTACGAAACTTTGGTCACGTGTTTGCATGTTTGCAGCCATTTCAACCCGGCCCTGCCGCTCTTCCAACATCTCTTACTGGATGGATGGCAAATCCAGCTCCTGTCCCTCACCCATCTGCTTCTGCTGGTCCAATTGGTTTATCTGCTCCTAACAATGCAGGTAGATAACACGAGTCCTTTCAAACCAGCTGTCCAGTGAGTTATAGATGAACTATATGTCCAAATCTATCAATTAGATAAACATCCAATGAATAAACCTAAGAATGATATAAAAAAGGTGAGATAAAAAAGGAAAGAGAAGAAGTTACAAGAATTAAAATTTAAAGAATTTGTTTTTTGTAATGTATGTAAAAATGACTAAATTTATTGCGAAAGGCTTGTTAGCTTGGTATAGGGGAACCAAAGGTCAAAGCTTGTCTTCTTGGCTAACCCCCAAGTTAACCAACTAAAGATAATTCTTTTAATTTCACTAGGAGAGAATATGCTGTTGATCTCCTAGTAAGGTAACAAATTTAGAGAAGGATGGATATTTTTGTAGTATGATCTTGCTCAAATAGTCATTTATAATTTGTTGAGCATAATTTATGATTTTGCTCCTATCGTGCGAATACTTTGCATTCTTTTATCAATTCCATTGATTTCTGAATTTTCTCATGTGCTAAATTGTGATTTCCCCCCATGTTTGTGTCTTAATGATGGCAGCAATCCTAAAACGTCCTAGGACTCCTACAAATAATCCAGCAATGGATTATCAAACAGCAGATTCTGAACATATATTGAAGAGAACAAGACCGTTTGGAATATCAGATGAGGTAACCCACTATTTCCATAATTTCCCATGTAATTTTATAGTTAAATTATATGATATAGTAACTGTAATGTGAAGCTTTGGCCAATTGAATTTTATTCTAGCATGATTTTGAGATGCTGAGATTGGTGTACTATTCATGGGTTGATGGCTTAGGCTGATTTAGATTTGCTTATTTGGACCATGGCGGGGGAACTTGCTAAGTTTGATTCTATTTGATTGAGGGGTAAAGCCTACCATCTCTGTTTTGTTTCATATGATTTAGGAGTTGGGCTTATGTGGTTATGCATACATGACTTTGTAGGTTGTTTAACATCGTAATGAAGGATTAATTTTCCCATTTTAGAGTTGAGATTTTGCTCACATCTAATTTCAAATGGCAAGTTCTCCTAATTCCTCCTTTTTGCCCCTGCCTTCAATATTCAATCAGGTCAATAATCTACAAGTTAATATTCTGCCTGTTACATACGCTAGTCAGACCCATGGACAAAGTTCTTATTCTTCTGATGACTTGCCCAAAACTCCTGTTATGGCATTAAATCAAGGCTCTGCAGTCAAGAGCATGGATTTCCATCCAGCGCAACAAATTCTACTTCTTGGTGAGCCCCTGTGGGCATGAGAATTTTTGCTTCCACCCTTAGCGTTATGAACATATGCAACTCTGGTTAGTTTTTGATGCTTGACTGCGCCTGGTTTTATTATTCCAGTTGGAACAAACATGGGTGATGTCATGGTATGGGAGTTGGGTAGCAGGGAGAGGATTGCTATCAGGAATTTTACAGTTTGGGAACTTGGCGCACGCTCAATGGGTTTGCAGGTTTGGGCTTTATTCTAAGCAAGTTTATTTAACATTGTGTAATTATTTGAGATTTATTGAGGTTTATAGGCTAAACCTTTCTCATATTTGTATAGGCATCTCTCACCAATGACTGTACGGCATCAGTTAACCGTGTCGTGTGGAGTCCTGATGGATCTCTTTTTGGTATTGTACAAATCTACAAGCATCTAAGAATTTGCTATTCAGCTTAAATAAAATTCTATGAACTTGTTGCTGGATATGTTATTTTTTTCTTCCTGTTTCAGGTGTTGCATACTCGAAGCACATAGTGCACCTATATTCCTACCATGGCAGTGATGATGTAAAAAACTACCGTGAGGTTTGTGTTTATAGTTGATCCTGTTCAAGTTCACTATCATCCTGTTCCTAGTCAATGTCATATATATTTAGTATGTATGGATTTTTTTCCTATGGAAGAATATGGATTTTATTTTTATTTGTATGTCTTGTAATAATAACTCATTTTTCCAGTAAATTTTTTTGTTAATTTTTTTTTAGATTGAAGCTCATGTTGGGAGTGTTAACGATCTTGCCTTTTCTTATCCGAATGACCGACTAAGTGTTGTCACTTGTGGCGAGGACAGGGTTATTAAGGTTTGTTTTATTTTGCTAATTTGATGAGTTTGTGTAAGTGGGATGCCACTGCTTATAAGAGTTTTCAATTTCAAAGGTTTGGGAACCAGTTACAGGAAATCTAAAATTTACTTTTGAGGGTCATGAAGCGGCTGTATACTCTGTATGTCCACATCACAAGGAAAATATTCAGGTAATTGATTATTTTGATGTTAAATGAATGGCATTATTTTCTATTATTTCTCTTAATTCACACAAAAGGAAAGTGGATTAACTAGTGTAAACTGATTCAACTCAACTCAACTTAATTCAACTCAACTAAGCCTTTATCCCAAAAATTTGGAGCCGGCTATATGGATTCGCTTTCTCCACACTCTAAACGATTTTGGGTTAAATCCTCAGAAATATGTAATGCTTCTAGGTCATGTTGTACTACTCTCCTCCACGTCAATTTAGGTCTACCCTTTTTTTTTCTTTCTATCCTCTAACCTAATTTGCTCTATTTGTCTAACTGGAGCTTCCATATGTCTACGCTTCACATGACCAAAACACCTCAATCTTCCTTCTCTCAACTTATCTTCAATTGGCACAACTCCTACCTTTTCTCTAATACTCTCATTACGGACTTTATCTAGTCTAGTATGGCCACTCATCCACCTTAACATTCTCATCTCTGCAACTCTTATCTTAGACGCATACGACTCTTTCAGTGCCCGAAACTCAATAACATATAACATAGCCGGTCGTATGGCTGTACGGTAAAATTTTCCTTTGAACTTATTGGGAATCTTACGATCACATAAAACTCCCGTGGCACGTCTCTACTTCAACCATCCGGCTTTAATCCTATGACTAACATCCTCCTCACATCCCCCATCTACTTGAAGTACTGAGCCTAGATATTTAAAGTGATTACTTTGGGACAGTACAACTCCATTCAAACTAACTCATTCCCTATCATCAGTTTGGCCTTCACTGAACTTGCAATGCATGTATTCTGTCTTCGTTCTACTTAACTTAAAAACCTTTGACTCTAGAGTACTTCTCCAAAGCTCTAGCTTTCTATTGACTCCTTCTCGTGTCTCATCTATCAGAACAATATCATCCGCAAACATCAAGCACCAAGGAATACTCTATTCTATATGTTTCGTCAATTCATCTAAAACTAATGTAAAAAGATAAGGGCTTATGGCTGATTCTTGGTGTAATCCAATTGAGATCGGAAAATCTCTTGTGTCCCCTTCCATTGTACGCACGATAGTAGTTATTCCTTCATACATATCTTTCAACGCTTATATGTACCTAATAGATACCCTCTTTTGTTCTAACACATTCCAGAAGACATCTCTTGGAACACTATCATAAGCCTTCTCCAAATCAATAAAAACCATGTGTAGATCTTTCTTCACATCTCTATATTTCTCTATCAAGCTTCTAATGAGAAAGATCGCTTCCATAGTTGAACGACCGGGCATGAAACTAAATTGATTGAGAGAGATAGAAGTATCATGACGTAGTCGATGCTCCACAACTCTCTCCCACAACTTCATAGTATGACTCATGAGTTTAATTCCCCTATAGTTTGAGTAACTCTGTATGTCTCCCTTATTTTTAAAAATAGGTACTAAAATACTCCTCCTCTATTCATCAAGCATTTTCTTTGAGTTTAGAATCTTATTAAATAATTTAGTTAACCATGCCACTCCCATATCTCCCAAATACTTTCACACTTCAATTGGTATTTCATCGGGTTCACAGGCTTTACTCACTTTCATTCTCTTAAGTGCTTCCTTTACTTCTAAAGATCTAATCCTTCTAGTATAATTCACATTCTTTTTTACTATTCTATAGTCTATATTCATGCTATTACTATTTTGACTATTATTAAAGATATCATTAAAATAATTTCTCTATCCTTCTTTAATGTCCTCATCTTTTACCAACACTTTTCCTTCTTTATCTTTAATGCACCTAACTTGAGTAAGATCTTGACATTTCCTTTCTCTCCTCCTTGCTAATCTATAAATATCTTTTTCTTCTTCTTTAGCTCCAAGTTTCTCATATAACTTTTCAAAGGCCTGTGCTCTTGCTTGACTAACTGCCTTTTTTGCCTCTTTCTTTGCTATCTTGTACTGTTCATATGCCTCATTATTATCACATTTAGGTAATTTCTTATACTATTCCCTTTTTCTCTTCACTGCCTTTTGTACTTCCTCATTCCACCACCATCTCTCTTTTGAGGGTGGTCCATGTCCTTCAGACTCTCAAAGTACTTTTCTAGCTACTTCTCTAATCTTTGATGCCATCTGTATCCACATATCATTAGCCTCCATACCCAGCTTCCATACTTCGGACTCGAGAAGCTCATTTTTGAACTTTACTTGCTTTACTCCTTTGAACTCCCACCACTTTGTTCGAGCTACACTATTTCTTCTGACTTTACTTGAATTGTTCCTAAACTTGACATCCAAGACCACCAACCGATGTTGACTTGTTAAAGCCTCTCCTGGAATGACCTTGCAATCCTTGCATAGAGCTCTATTTGTCTTCCTGGTTAAGAGGAAGTCGATTTGGCTTCTATGTTGCCCACTTTTGAAAGTCACTAGATTTGACTCTCTTTTTATAAAGTAGGTATTTGCTATTATTAGGTCGTATGCCATAGCAAAATCCATAATGCTTTTTCCCCCCTCATTTCTACTGCCAAAACCAAAATCTCCATGAACATTCTCATAACCTTGTCTATTACTTCCTACATGTCTATTCAAATCTCCACCAATGAAAATTTTCTCTTCATTCGGTATGCTTTGCATTAAATCATCCATATCTTTCCAAAACTTTTGTTTACCCTCACTGTCTAGTCCTATTTGTGGTGCATAAGCACTAACTATATTTATTGTTTATCCTTCTAGTACTAGCTTTACTAGTATAATTCTATCTCCTACTCTTTTTACAGCTATTACTGCGTCTTTCAATGTTCTGTCTATGATTATGTCTACTCCGTTCTTGTTTCTCTCCTTTCCGGTAAACCACAGTTTGTACCCTGAATTACCTACTTTCTTACATTTCTCTCATACCCATTTAGTGTAAACTGATTAAAGACCGATTTTTTTTTTTTGGGAATTGTGTATTTTTTATGATAAAAATGATATACAAGGCTCCTAGTTATATACAAAGAATCGAATTTAAATAGGAAAATACAATTAATGCTTAATAATCTGTATTCCTAAAATCAAGGGATTCCAGCACTCCCCTCAAGTTGGTTCATGGATGTTACACATGCCCAACTTGCAAACTAAAATGTGGAATACTTTGTTGCTTAGATCCTTTGTAAATACATCAGCCAATTGCTCCTTTGAAGCCACATAAGTCACCATCAATGAACGATCTACAATCTCCTCTTTTATGAAGTGCAGACCAATCTCTGTGTGCTTGGTCCTATCTTATTAAATTGGATTGTGGATAATATTAATAGTAGTTTTGTTGGTTGACAGCCTTAACTCCTCCAACTTCCACAACCATAACAACTCATAGATGCCTTGTGTCGTAGCCTTATATTCTGCTTATACACTTGATTTAACTGCCACATTTTGTTTCTTGTTTCTCCAAGTAATTAGGTTGCCATCAACAAAGGTGCAATAACTTGATATAGACCTCCTATCATCAAGAAATCTTACCCAATCTGCGTATGTAAAGGTTTTTAGCTGGAGACGACCGTGCTTTGAAAAAGAGGTCTTTTTCCAGATTTTAGATATCTTAAAATGCGGAAAACAACTTATAAGTGAAGTACTTGAGAATGATGCATATATTGATTCACTAGACTCATTGCATAAGTTATGTCTGGTCTAATGTACAAGAGAGATATTAATCTCCCAATCAACCTCTGATGTTTTCCTAAGTCAACCGATTTCCCAATTCTCGCTTGTCTATGACTGGTTTCGATGAAAGATTCTGCAGGTTTGTAGCTTCACATGCCTATTTCTTCTAAGAGGTCTAAAATATGCTTTGAGTCTTCTGTCTGATCTGGCAACCTCTATCCTAAGGAAGTACCTTAATCTACTTAAGTCTTTAATCTTAAACTCCGGGGCTAAGAGTTCTTTCAGATGAGCAATCTCCTATTTATCATCTCCTGTCACAACTATGTCATCAATAAGTAACGTGATCTTACTTTTACGGTGTTTCATAAATAGAGAATAATCTCCATTGTTTTGATAGTATCCAAAGGAGACTGGCCTTATTAAATTTGTCAAACCATGCTCTAGGTGACTGCAGTAGACTATAGAAAGCCTTCTTTAGCCTGCAAATTTTCGCTTTGGTTCTATCATCATCAAACCTTGGGGGAATTTCCATGTACACCTCTTCCTCCAAGTCTCCATGCAGGAAAGTATTCTTTACGTCAAATTGTTGCAAGTCCCATTCGAGATTTGCTGCACATAACAATAAGATTCTGATGGTATTTATCTTTGCAACAGGGGTAAAAGTCTCCTGATAATCTAACCCTGTATGTCTGATTGAAGCCTTTAGTCACTAACTTGCCTTGTACCTTTCAATGGAACCTTCTGCATTATATTTTACTATGAACTTCCACTTGCATCCCATCGGTCTCTTTCCTAACGGAACAAGATCCCATGTCTCATTTTTTGACAAAGCTCTCATCTCCTCTACCATTGCTACCTTCCATTACATCTTTTTTCCAAGCTTGTAGAATAGAAATAAAAGAAACAGACAAGACAAAGTCTCTAGACAAGGAGTCAAGGAAATAAAATTAGAAATGAGATGCTTAGTGTTAGCCCTAACTCATTTTCTGAGAGCAATGGAAATATCAGGATCATCAATAGTAGAATTAGAATTAAACTCTGAAGCATAATTAGGATCGTAAGGAGTTAAAAGAATTTAGGATTTGATTCTAGGGGTGCGGGTTGATTAGGTGTATCAAGTTCAATGGCTATATTTGTCTTATTTTGATCTCCCTGGGGTTTGAGAAGGTGGTTAGTCCTGGTTAGGTGGCTCATTACTATGGTTTGACTCAAGCCTAATAGTCTTCCCCTACAGCCTAATAGCTTGGTTATAGAAAAGGACCTTTTTCTTTTTTTTCCTTTTGCTCCCTTTGAAGAGGTGACTTGACAGAGAAATAAGGCTCAAATTCTCTAAGTTGGTATTCATACTAACAAAATATTTTATAGTAGGAGGATGATAAATCTTATAGCCCTTTTGAGTACTACAATATCCTACAAACATGCATTTAAGACGCATCCAAAAATCTTTGGAGGAATAATATGAGAATTATGACCTTATAAAAACTCTAAAGGGCTCTTAAAGTTCAGTGTTCTCGGAATTCTATTGATAAGATATGTTCTAGCAAGAATTGCATTCTCCTAATAAGTTGTAGGAAGATTCACAGTAAATATAAGAGATTGAGTCAACTCCAATAAATTTCTATTTTCCCCCCTTTTATTCACTAGGATTGACACAACTAATTTGATGCATTATACCATTTGAATCCAAAAAAGCACGAAAAATACCATTAACATATGCTGTGCCATTACCGGTTCTTAAGGTTCTAACCTTAGCATCAAACTGTGTGCAAATCATTTTGTGACACTGCTGAAATCACTTTTTGCTTTCATCAAATAAACTCATGTCAACCTAGTGCAACAGTTTGGGATTAAAGCTTAGTTGTTGTTGTTTAATTGTATATGTAACAAGGAATAAACTAATCAAATCGTTTTTGCTGTAAACTTGCCATCCTTGAAGGGATATAATTTCTTTCTGGTTTCCTATTTGCTATCTTGGTTTTCGTATAAAGATAAGACTTTGGGAGCATATAATCAGTAAATTTGAGATGTTTTCTACATAGAAAAGTGTTTTTTAGTCCTGAAAGGATTGCTCTTATAAATGCACTATGTCAAAGTTTTCCATGCATTTGATGTCTTTTTTCCTATTCTTAGCTAGTTGGCAAGAAGACCATATTTAAAGCACTTTTCTATGGAAAGTTGAGGGGATAAATTAAAAGATCATCCAGTGTCATGGGGACTGTTTGTAATGAAGGATTAAGTTTTAACATTTTTCGATAGAACTCTCATAGAAAAATTGTCTTGCAATTCATTGGAGAGGAGGATTTTATGAGGATTGACAACGGGCTATATGTGGTGGAGAGAAAATGGTTGGGTTTCTGGAGGTGGTAGACTTTCACATGAAGTTGGATTTTGAATCAGATGAGTGTTTATAAAGGGAGCCCCCTTAAAAACCAATTCTTAGTGCTTTTCTCATTAATTTTTGGTGGTGATGTTGGTGTTCTAAGAAATGCTGTTGTAGGAGAGAACAAGTGGTTTGGAACCAAATAATTAAGGTGAAGCTTTTTGATTGGGAAATTGTTTATGAATTTAGTGAAAAAAGCTTTATGAGTAATAGGGGACTGGATGCTAAAACTAAATGGTTGTTGAGGAAAATGTAGGATTATCATGAAATTGGTGAGGTGCTGAGTGTGAAGGATCTGGTAATTGGACAATTCACCCAGAAATAAAGAGTTACAAACTCCTCAATTTCAAGGGTTACACACTCAGTATTTTGGTAAAAAAAGCTTAGTTTTCATTCATTCCTTGGCAAATAAATATTGCGGCTGATTGTTTTTCCTTGAATGAATAACTGACTAACAATTAAAAAAAAAACCTATCCACTAAAGAAGGAACCACTTCTACTTCTACAGTATACATGGAAGTTTAGAAGACTTGAGTTTAAATAACTGCTTACATTGGATAAAATGAATTAACTAATTACAGCAGCAAGCAACAACTTCAGCAGCAACTTGTGTTTGTAATAGAAATCTTATAAGCCCTTTGGTGTATGTAACCAATGAATCAATGCAGAGAATGTGGAGATGTAATGAGAAATACTAGGAAGGTTGTCATTGTGGAGCCAAATGGAAAAGAAATATGGGATGCCATTCCATTGCCTATTTTTTTTTATGACTTCTTTTTGGATAACAGAATTTGTGGACTTTTGAAATCATAGAATCTTCATTGGATAAGTGTAAAGACAGATCATTTCATTTTCATATTCTGGTGACTCGGTCATTTGCTGTGGATTCTGATCCTTTTGTTTTTGTAAATTGGGGATTGCAATTTCTATTCTGTTCTTGAAGGTGCATTCTCCCACTATATATGGGTAGTGCAAATTGTGTGCGCGTATATGTTATAACTATGTATATATGTTTTGTGCACAGTGCACTATTATTTTCTTTTTCCTTCCTTTCTCCTTTTTGGTGGATCAAACTTATTTATATATAAATAACACAAGTTTGAATAAAATGTGTACTATACATGCGAGTCCCCTACATGTTATGATATGACTTTGAGATCTTAACATAAGCAGGTGAATTGTTGTATCATAGAATTACTTGAAGTTGTATGCTAGTTTTATTTTATTTTTTCGTTCTCCTCTTTTGCTTGCGGATCTTTGATGTCCCAAATTTATCTCATTACTTCCACTGTGTTTCAAGAGTTCCTTATTCGCCTCTTTTTCTTTTTCTTCTTTTTTTGTTTTCAGTTTATCTTTTCAACAGCTACTGATGGAAAGATAAAGGCATGGTTGTATGATAACCTGGGTTCTAGAGTTGACTATGATGCACCAGGCCGCTCACCCACCACAATGGCATACAGTGCTGATGGAACAAGGTTCGTATGTGAATCATACTTAATACCATTCTGGTATTGTCATTTTTTAGCGTCAACTCAAATATTTGTTCCTTGATTTTTACCCCTCTTGAAGGTTATTTTCATGTGGGACAAACAAAGAAGGAGAATCACACTTGGTGGAGTGGAATGAAAGTGAAGGAACTGTTAAGCTTGCTTATGTTGGTCTTGGGAAACGATCTGTGGGGGTTGTGCAATTTGATACTACTAAGAATCGCTTCTTGGCTGCTGGTGATGAGTTCATGGTAAAATTCTGGGACATGGACAATGTCAACCTCTTGACAAGCATTGATGCAGAGGGTGGATTGACGGTAATTTTTAGGGACCTTGTTTCTTTTTATATCTGTCTGTTGCAGCCTTCTCTCTAGCTAACTATTTGATTCTCATAAATCTGCAGGCTGCTCCTTGTATCAGATTCAACAAGGATGGAGCATTGTTAGCTGTCTCAACAAATGACAATAGCGTTAAAATTCTAGCAAACTCGGATGGTATTAGGCTTCTACGGACGGTAGAGAATCGTACATTTGATGCTTCTAGAGTTGCTTCAGCAGCTGTTGTGAAGGTAAAAGTTTAATAGTTTTCAAAATTTAGTTGATTTTCTTGAACATGGAAAATTTTATGCAAGTGTGTTTCTTAAAACATGATTTACATGTAGGCACCGGGAATAGGCAATTATGCTTCCGTCAATGCTACTGTTGGACCCAGCATTGGGGATAGAGCTGCTCCTGTGGCACCTTTTGTTGGAATAACGAGTGTTGATATCTCTGCTCTGTCTAATGTCTTGAATCTTTTGATTATCTTCATATTATTAACATAATTGTTGCATTTTTCTTTTGAGTTTTTGCAGAACAGTGATAATCGAACTTTGGTTGATGTGAAACCTAGAATTGCAGATGAACCAGTTGAAGCTGCTAGGACCTGGAAATTGACAGAAATAAGTGAGCCATCACAGTGCCGCTCTCTGAGGCTCCCTGATAATTCGACTGCCATGAGGGTATGGTCCATTCTCTGCAATTTTATTAGAATGATGTCAGCTTCTAGTCACATTCTGTGTAGTATATATCGTATCCAGCTAGCATGTTATTGCTTAAGCTTTTCCAAAGCCAAGACAAAGCCAGCTATGGTCTAGGATGCAGTATTTTTAACTGGGACTAAATCTAAATTACATCAATTAATAGATTTCAATGCTTGGAATCTTAATTTGTAAATTATTTTCTTTTGACATTGACTTGCATTTGGTGTTATTGAAGTTAATATCACAGTTCTTTGTTTGGTGACGATTTTTCTCAGGTTTCTAGATTGATTTATACAAATTCAGGACTTGCTATATTGGCATTAGCATCAAATGCAGTGCACAAACTCTGGAAATGGCAGAGAAATGATCGAAATCTAAATGGGAAGGTATTATTGTTACTATTATTATATAGGAATTTTGAGGGGTTTTGTGAAGGCACTTTTATGCAATAGAAGAGTGGCATTTGTTGTCTTTCTAAGCTTGTCATTAATTATGTTTTCCTTGTGTAGGCCACTGCTAGTGTAGTACCACAATTATGGCAACCCTCTAGTGGAATATTGATGACTAATGATATGAGTGAAACAAACCCTGAAGATGCTGTTCCATGTTTTGCACTTTCGAAGAATGACTCTTATGTTATGTCAGCTTCAGGGGGAAAAATCTCTCTTTTCAACATGATGACATTTAAGGTAAATGGCCTTGCCCCTTCTCTTTGAACTCATTTTGCTTTTGCAAGTGATTAACTTATTATGGAACTACATGGAAGGCTGTGCATGGGGGACTTTAACAATTGAGTCTAGCAAACTTGGCAGTATTTCAGCCTTTTTTTTGGACTAAATATCTGCCCTTAACATTGTGAATCAACATTTTTGTCATATCATTTATTGAGAAATGAGAAAATCCAAAATGGATGCCCTTAACGTTTCGAATCAGTTTCAAACAACCTTATTGTGGTGTCATCTATTGTGAAATTCAAAATGTATACAAGAGAAGTAAACATTTTTGAAAGAGAAATATTTGGGGGACAGTAGTAGTTTTGGATTATTTTCTGGCTGGTATCAGCATGTCTTTCTGCTCTTGTTATATATTTATTGTCTTGCTTTCTTTAATTGCAGACAATGACTACATTCATGCCCCCACCACCAGCCGCCACATTCCTGGCGTTTCATCCTCAGGACAATAATATCATTGCCATTGGAATGGAGGACTCTTCTATCCAAATTTATAATGTCCGCATTGATGAGGTGTCAAATAATACAATCGAATCTTAAATTTTTGTTGAAAGTGGAAAAACAGAACCATTGATAATCTGCAAGCTTCATTTTTCAGGTTAAAACAAAATTAAAAGGCCATCAGAAAAGAATTACGGGCCTCGCTTTCTCTCACTCACTAAATGTGCTCGTCTCTTCTGGAGCTGATGCCCAGGTAAGAATTACTAGTAATGTTTTTACCATCAGGAGTAATTAATCTGCAAAAATTATGAGCAACTCATTGCCAAAAGATCTGCACTGATATAGCAGGTGACAGTTCTTGTGTATCAAGTCTATTTTCCTTTGCATTTGTTAGCAGCAAAGAAAATTTTCACCTCTCAGTTCTCGCTCCCACATCAAGATCATTTGATTTGGGGGTACAATTTATCTGGATAGTGATTTTATACCATGAATCTCTAGAAGATTTCAAAAAAAAAAAAAAAAAAAGACAAAAAGAATCTGTAGAAGTATGTACTTGGCTTGCATCATGATTTCTCAATAATATTTTTATGTAGCTTTCCTACCGGATAGTGTTTATCTTATTTTCTCTTATGCCATTGCATGCTTCATATGATGAGGCAGCTTTGTAAAATGCATGTGTCACATGTTTGAATTACTCAGTTCTGCTTATGTTCTTCTCTATCCAGTTGTGTGTTTGGAGCACGGATGGGTGGGAGAAGCAGACTAGTAAATTCTTGGAAGTTCCACCTGGACGAGGTTCAGCTTCTCTTGCAGATACGCGGGTTCAATTTCACCTTGACCAGACGCATCTGCTGGCAGTTCACGAATCGCAAATAGCTATATATGAAGCACCAAAATTCGAACGCCTTAAACAGGTTTGCAAAAAGAATATAATGTTTTAGAAATTTTAGATTTTTCACATTTCATTGGTTGGTTATCTCAAATCTACTGAGACATGGGAATTAAATCATATAGACTAATAATTGGTCATACTTGAGTTAGTTTACACAAATGGTTAAGAGCAAATGCCATATTGTTTGAGGAACATTTTTGCAAGTTTTATTTGTTTTCTATAGACCTATTATGGATCAATCTTGAGTCCCAACTTCTTAAATAAATTCATTGGCTTTCAGGCTGGGTCCCTTTAAGGTTTGACAAAACCTTTAGATCAAACCCTGGCCATTATCAGGTCTAGTTTTCTTGTTTTATCAACACAGTTCAAGTTAATGCTGCTGACATTATGAAAATATATTCTCTCTAACAGTGGTTTCTTCCTCGAGAAGCAACTGGTCCAATTACGCATGCTACATTTTCTTGTGATAGCCAGTCCATATATGTTAGCTTCGAAGATGGTAGCGTTGGTGTTCTTACTGCTTCAACACTAAGTTTGAGATGCAGAATAAATGCTACTGCTTATTTACCCCCCAATCCTAGGTGAGCTCACATATTTTTTTTTTTTAAACTCTCCGATATGTTTTTGTTTGAAGTATGACAAGGTATTTTTTTACAGCATGAGGGTATATCCTCTTGTCATTGCTGCACATCCATCTGAGCCCAATCAGTTTGCATTAGGACTAACGGATGGGGGAGTCCATGTGCTTGAACCATTGGAGATGGAAGGAAAATGGGGCACCTCCCCTCCAGTTGAAAATGGTGCTGGTCCTAGCACCACTTCTGTTGCAGCTGGTTCAGAACAAGCTCAAAGGTGACTATTATATGTGCATGACTTTCACCAAGGACCTTGAGCGTATGTATCCGTTCCTTCTGATCCCGCTCCCTGGGCCCACCACAATGTGATTTTCGAGGGGAAGCTGCGGAAATTAGGTGGTGGTAGTTTTAGTATACTTCAGCTGTGTCTTCAGCTCAACCTGACAGATGGTTATATCATAACTATAGCGTCACAAAGCATGATGATATCTTTGGTTCCCCACATTTGAGAATGATCAGAGAAAGAAAGAATGTTTATGGTGTAAATTCAGAAGTTGAATGCGTCAAAAACTAAAATGAAGGTTGTGAGGTTAATGAGTTGGTTGGGGTAGGAGAAGTGGCTGTGTCATATGTTCATTTTTTATGTTAGTTTCAAGGATATAGTGATCTAATCAATTAGGTGTAGTGAATGTTTGTTACCCTTTTCTGTCGGTCTCTCAATTATCTTCCCAATTTATCATATACAAATACAATGTCAATACCATCTCTTTTTCCAATTGGTGACTTTAATAACTGGGCCTTTTCTTTTGCCTCAGACGCTTGACTGAGACATTGTTGGGGTTGGAGCTTGGAGGTGTATGGGGCTTAAGGAGAATGGTGTCAAATTGTTTATAGTCTTTCTATAACTCGAATCATGCAAAAAAGTGACTTGATTTGAATAACTTTCTATGCTTACATAGTTTGTCAAGAGTGAATAGAGTCACTGGTGAATTTTTTCAATAGAAATCTGCATTAATTCTCTACTTAGTTGCTTGAATTGTTCAATAATATATATATTTCAAATTCATAGATTATATATATCTTTTGAATTGAATACCTAATGGTTTCCTAATAATATTTTTAAATAAAAAAAAAATAATACCATTCTTCTCTTTTATTTATTTATATAGATTATTTTTTTAACGTGCATTGTTATATAAATTTTTATACATCATGTTAAATTACTACTTGAGTTTAAACGTTACAATATTTTAAAATATTAAATTTTAAAATTAAAAAGTATTTTTTTAAAAAAAATTTAAGTTCTCATAATAATAAAAAAATAATTATTACCTTTACATTTTTTTTTTATAAAAAGCATCGTGGATGATGATCATAATTCTTATATATAATATATATTAATTATAATAAAATTTTAACAATTTTGAAAAACATATCAAATAACCTTTGTACATTCAATCAAGTGCTAAATAAATTTAAAATAAAATTTTAGATCAAATAAATCCTGTACTTTTTAATTAAGGTTAAATATATTTTTATTTAATAAAATATTATTTTTTTAACAATAAAATATTTTTTTCTCTATTTTAATAATTACATATTAAAAATAACAATTTTAATATGAAATAATGTTTGTCTATCATGTTCTTTAATTATTTTTAAATTTTATGTTAATTAAAAATAATAAATAACTTTTAATATTTAAAATTAGAAAAAAATAATATTTATTTATTAAAAAATATTTTAATAGATAAGAATTTATTAAGCCTTAATTTGAAAGTATAAGGACTTATTTGGCCCAAACTTAATTTTAGACTTATTTAAAACTTAATTGAATATATAATTGTCACAATTCAGTTTTATGGGCCAGATCGACACTAAGACCTGAGCCAGTGTAAAGTCTTCGAGGTTCGTAGTAAGCTTCACTATTTTCAAAGCCATAACCAGGACTAAAATCAAGGCCTAACATGCGAACAAAAATAAAATAAAATGTTATAAATTTATTTTAGGCCAACTCAACTTGATTTTTGTCAGGAAATCAAAATTAGGGGAGTCCAGCTCAACCTTGATACCCATCATGTACAAACTATTTAATATCATAAAATTTTAATTAATTAACACAATATATACATAAACCAATATCACACCGGAGTTTTAGATATTAAATAAATAAATAGTTAAATATACACAATAAACTATTAAACTATGAAGTACTACCTGCGAAGAAAAATACAGGTGAGACTCAAAGAAATAAACTCGTTTCCCCTACAATCTGGAAAAAATATTTGAACAGGAATGGGTATTTGACTCAAATAGTTCAGATGTTGATTGTAAGTGTAATTTCTAGAACTATCTAAAATTAGTGCAATCCTACCATGAAATGTACTTCCATCACATATAACAATAATTCATCCAATATTCGCACGAAAAGTTAATTTAGAGCTACTCACACACTCAATATGTCACATTAATACATATATTGAACCTGATTCTCTATACAACTCTCTTAATCTAATACTTGCCAGCAAGGTTAACTCAAGCCGAACTTTTGCTTAAGAATCAAAGTGCGGGGGTCAGCGAGATCAACTCAAAGTCATACTCACTCTGACTTATCCATATATAAGGATTGGGTCCCAGCGAGTCAAGCTCTGGCCGCGACTACCTACCTATCCACATTTATATCTGCACCATACTCACGCCAACATATACACACAGCTCCAAATTATTCTCAGGGAGGTAATCACAATAAATAATAATAATTAAATATGCAATAACTAAAAATGTCCCTAATATATTAACTATTTATGTGTATAATTAATTATTTATAGTATGCATCAGCATGCCAAATATATAATTAATATTAAAATTACAAAAATAATTAATATTCAAATCACAGATTGGTTGACCTGATTGCAGCTGGTCCGGCTGGAAGGAGAAGAAAAGCTAGCCAGCACTGATTACCTAGACAGACACATTGACCTCTATTAAATTTATTGAAAGAATTAATTAATTTAATCAAAGAAAGAAGAATAATTTCCTAAAGTCTTATCGAAATTTCGACAGAACCTCCCTTATAACTGGACCTAACCCCATTGTAAGAAAAACACAATAACAGCAACACACAGGGCCTCAAGCCTATAATAACAATTACAATGCCCATCCAGAGACTACATGAATCTTAATCTAGGCCCAATTCTCCAAACTCCAGCTCGATTTTCCAACTCTTTTACAATCTAAATAATTATTTTCAGCACTTTAAAAATTATAAAAATATTCATGGAGGTCCTCTACATCGCTCTTGTAGTGATTAAATTTATTTCACTCAATTTAACTAAGTTAGAAATATTTTACAAATTTATCAGTTAGCTTAATTAAGGTCAAAATTACACAACTTAAGTTTAGAACTATCTTTACAAATTATGCTACCTGGAATGCATTTGGGACGTCTGAAAATGTTAGGATCAACTGTAATATTGACTATATTCCGGAATGGGTCGTCGGGCAGCCGAATTAGGCCGAAAACTCGGTCTCGGGCATCAGTGAGCAATCATCAATCTGAGTGCATATCCGGGATGCCCATGAGCTGCTGGTGACGGGTCCATTGACGGTTCATCAAAGCTATGCTCTGATCGCTCGATATCAGTCGATTTAGTTTAGGCCGTTCGATAAGCATTTTCTCCGTTTGACCTCTGATCAAGACATAATTGGTTTCAAAACGAAGCTTGGAGAGTGTAGATTATGATTCCCGGGTCCAATCGTCCAAACTAGCCACCGGTTAGCTGGGATCTAGTCGGAAAGTCACAAACTAAATTTCTCTCCTCCTTATCCCACTCATCCGAACATTAAATGCTACAAAATTTGTATCAAAAGAAAGCTCATCGAATAAGCTTTCCAATGCCACAAAAATGTCTTGATCGGACGTCGGATGAAGCCAGAATCGCGCTTGAAAGTTATTGCCTTATGCACGTGTTTAAGGAGGAAATTCCTTAATTTGCGCTACTGTTGGCGCTGCTCCGGCTGGCTAGTGGCTTGCTGGTATCGTGGGTGGTGGAGATCCCTTGCCAGCGGCCATTGGTGGTTGGAGTTTTGCTGGCAGCTACAAAAATGGTTGTGTGCCGAGGGGGAAGAGAGTGACGAGAGGAGAGGGAAAAATGAGAGAGAGAGAAAGCAGCTAGATTTGTTTTTTTTTTTCATCTTTTAAATTTACTTTCAATCCTTAACCTTTTTGGGTATATTCAAATGGGTCCCCAAAATATAAATATGTAAATTAATAAGAAAGAAAATACAAATAATAATAATAATAATAATAATAATAATAATAATAATAATAATAATAATAATAATAATAACAATTAAAATTAAATCTTAGAATCAAGGTTAATAATAATGTAATAATATATCTTGTTAATTAATTTAATATTACTATTTAAAACTAATTATTTCAATTAAAATTGGATTATTAAATAATTTATAAAATATGTTTAAAAATAATATTAAATATATAAATGAAATTTTTATAAAAATTATAAATTAGTCGGATACTGTTAAAATAATATTTAAAGACCATATAAAAATATAAAATTTATACTTTTAAAATTCAAGTTATTAATTACAATAAGAACTTATTTAATCTTTTTTTCCAACAATTTTATCTTTACATATTTTTTTTCTTACAAAAAAATATTAACGTAATTTATTAGATAATCTATATCAATTACTTTTTAACTTTTCACATTAATCTTAAATATAAAAAATATAAATCAACTTTAATTATTATAAAATTTAGCCCTCCCCAACTTATTAATATATACATATATATATATATATATATATATATATATATATATATATATATATATAGAAAATTTTATAAGTTTTAATAAGAATAATTAAACTTAGAATACAATACTAATATCAAAAACATTTTAAAAATTAAGAATATTTTTATTCATTAAATTTGCCCTCCTATTTTAACTTTTATAATTTTAAATAAAATTTTACACAGAATATTTAACTAATTAAATTGTTATCATTTCATAGCTAGGTTATCAACAAAATATAGAGTTTTTTGTTTTTCTTTTTTTTTTTCCCTGAAACAAACCAACTAAAAGATTTAATTACTGGAATCAAACAACAATGCATCATGGACAATAGATGGGGGAGAACCACCCCAAATAACCTCATCGAAGGACCGACTGCCCTGGCCAACATATGAGCAGGCTGATTTCTTCACAAACCTACAGCTAATAGAAGCAAAAGAGGGCTTTACAATCATAACTATTTCACCAAAATAAGAATGATTCGCTGCTGAACTTTGCAAAGCTTGAACTAAAATAAGTGAATCTGATTCGATAATAACATCTTGGTACCCAGAAGCTTTGAGCCAGCTGAGAGCTTCTCTAAATGATAGAGCTTCAGCAACTTCTACTGACACAGTAGCTGGATATAAGCCATTGGAGTTACGGAGCAACCAACCAAATCCTACTCTACCCGAGTTGTCCACTCCACATTACATTTGAGAGTGTAAATTGATGGAGGCTGCCATTTCACATCATACGTAGGACAAGTGGTAGGATTAACTAGATTAGGGAAAAGCCGAGAATGACGTCATTCCTGATGAACATTCTTAGCCATTTTGCACATCAGTACCATATTTCCTTTGCCAAAGTACTGAATTTTTATTTTCCCACGACATTGTCCAAAGCAACCAAAATAGCTAATTCAAGCAGCTCAGAATCTCACAAACACTTATTAATCACGTCTTTTTTCTTTCATCCAATTAGTTACAGACTTCATAAGATTATATAAATAAATAAAAATAATAAACTTATTTATAGAAAATTAATACAAATAATGCTATTAAATAGTACATTCAATCAATATTCAATGGCAACTGAGTTGTACAGGAAGTTAAATGATATATATTTCAATAAGCTTGCTTGACGAGATTACCCATTTTATATTAAAATAATTGATAGTGGTAATTTAAATAATAAAAAAGTATATATAAAAATTATTAATTTACCAAGAATAAAGATGCAAGATTCTTATTTTTGGTTTTGCTAAAAAGTTTTTTCTTTTAATTTAATTAAAATCTTTTTAAACTTTTACTTTTTTTTTTTTTAAAGCTAACTAATATGTATGAGAGAAAATGTATGATATAAATATAGAAGCAATCTTATAATAAGATTGCCCTAATTTATTTTGTTTTATTTATTTATAAATAAATAATATTTAAGGGTGTTTTAATCCCTTTCTATTATAGTTGTGCCTTATAATAATAATAATAATAATAATAATAATAATGATGGAATGACTTGGATGATTAAAAGTGAAAGTCAAAAGATTTAATTGCACAAATTGAAAATTTAAAAATACTATAAATTTGATATTTAAATTGACATACTCGTTTGGCCTTCATTGAGATTTCAAAATTCTGCTTCATAAGAAAACAGAACATAATGATTAGTCTTCTTTTCTCTCCTTCTCGTTTTTTTAGCAGCTAGGATTCTAAACTTTTGGTACTGCCGTTTAGAGACTCTTTCTGCCCCCAAGGGTAGGGGTAGCTCCCCACAACAACCACCTTCTCTCTCCCCCCAACCCCACCAGCTTGGAAGTGGGTTTCGCCCTCCCCTTTCTGGGCTGGGTTGTAGATAGGTGGATTTTGATAGCAGGTCTTGTGGTTCACAGAGAGGGCTTTCTTTGACCTGTTATGGTTCTAGGTTAGATGCTTTTGTGGGTTGTGTTTTCTTGCTTGCAAGGAGGTTGCTTCAGTTGTAGTGGTAAGAGGAGAAGGTTATCAAGAGGGTTCAAGAGTTCGGCCTAGTGAGTGCCGCTAGGGATGATAACGGGTCGAATTTTTACAGGTATCGATCTGACTGAATTCTAATTAGAAGGGCTTGGGTATTATATAATAGGGTTCAGAACGAGTTCAAGTTTGAAAAATAATACCCGTGGCGGGTTCAGATTTTACATGTTAGGTATATATTACCCGAACCTGTTTAGATAAATACTTAATTATATATAAAATATATATTTTTATAATTATATTTATAAAATTTTATATATTTTATTTTATATAAAATAGAATTTAAATATTTTATGAAATTATTAAAATTTTAAAATATAAATTATTAATTAAAATAATTTTTTTTTATACAAAATAATAATTAAAATATATAAAATTAAATGGGTTCGGATTTTTTCGAGTAATAATAATCGGGTTTGGGACGGATTCGGGTAGTTGAGAATAAATTTTAAACGGATTTGAAACTGGTTCGAGTTTTGACAATATTAATCGGGTTCGAGTTCGAGTAGGACGATTTTCACGGTTATCCTACCCATTGCCATCTCTAAGTGCCGCCCCTTCTGGCTACATGACCTTCTTCTCTCTGTTTTTGTTGGGTATGTTTGCGTTGCATGCAGGTATGGTTTATCTTGAAAGGATCCTTGAGAACTTGCGATGGACTGAGTTGTGTATGCAAGGGTGGTGGTGCTTTCCTGTCGCCACTGTTTGTTGTTTGGTAAAAGTCTGTTTTAAGGGTTGCAGTTTAGTGGGTATGGCACCTCTGGGGACTCCTCCATTGCTGCTTGTTAGCCTTCTTGTCCCTTAATGGTTATGATACCAGAGAGAGCTCTACCATACCGCTCCTAGAATTTGAGAGTTTGGTCCTGGTAAAACTAATAAGATTGAACTTGGAGACGTCGATTCTGAAAAGAGTTCGCTTCTATGGCCTGGCCTGGGCGTCAATTTGGTGCTTCATCTATTGGTACGAGGGTTCTTGGTGGTCGGCGTTGTATCGTTTGCATCGATGGTTGCTATAGCAGATGGCTAGGGTTCCAAGCTCAAGCATTGAAGATTCCGAGCTCATGCAGTGAAGATGAGTTCTGGATCGGGTTTCAACCGGGTTAAGTTCTTAGTGTTGGGTTGGGTTTGTTGTAACAGGCGATGAGCCTGATCTGTTACCAGTGTTTTTCTTGGCTTATCATAGGGCAGTCTCTGTATTGAGCCTGGACCTGGGCTTCCTTTGCAACTAAATTGTTTAAAGCCCAATTTGTAATATGCTTTATTACTGAATCTATCTGCATTTTGAGGAAGAAAAAAAAAAAAAAAAAAAAAAAGAGAACCTAACCATGCCACTTCCCTGTCTAAACTATTCAGTTGATATGGGCAACATTCCAACAAATGAAGCAGTTTTCAACTATACAAAATACAAAAGGTCATAAGTCTCCGAAAAGAGGGATGATTATCTAAGTTCGCCTTCGACCTGGCTTTGTGTGCCTTTTATTGTTAGCTGGGGATGACTGTTTTGATGGAACTGGCAAAAGTGTCCCTCCTCGAATATCATTTGTATCTGTCATGTTGTTAAGCGTCTTCTGGGCTTCAATGTAGACTGTAAGATCTCGAATCTGTGATGATTATTTGTAATATCATGAGACCAGTCATCTCAATCAGTAAACCGAAAACAATTGTTATAAAATTACAGCACCTGTTCTTCAAGATCGAGTATCCTCTCGTCCCTTGAGCGCAGGGATGAAGCTTCCCTAAAGAAACAACCAACCAAACATTCATTCATTAAAAGGGAAAATGGAATACTTATGAACTATTACAAGGGGATGATTCTTATCAATCACACGTCTGCAGGTACAGCAAGACTACAATAATGCAGGCAAGTTAATTTCCCAGTTTATAATTATACCTTGTCCGATAAATCTTAAGTACTATATTCTTAACTTAGTTCAATTATTTTAATTAAAAAAAAAAAAAACACCTTAATTCAATTAAAGAATTGCTCAACTCGTCATCTAAACTCAACCAAGTAGAGTGAACGTTTTAAGAACTTATTTTAATGTACAACTCAACTCAACTAAGTTTTTATCCCAAAAATTTGGGATCGACTATGTGGATTCGCTTTATACACTCTAAACGATTTTGGGTTAAATCCTCAGAAATATGTAATGCTTCTATGTCATGTTGTACTACTCTCCTCCAAGTCAATTTAGATCTACCCCTTTTTTTTCTTTCCATCTTCTAACCTAATGTGCTCTATTTGTCTAACTGTAACCTCCGTATGTCTACGCTTCACATGATCAAACCACCTCAATCTTCCTTCTCTCAACTTATCTTCAATTGACACCACTCTTACCTTTTCTCTAATGCTCTCATTACGGATTTTATCTAGTCTAGTATGACCATTCATTCACCTTAACATTCTCATCTTTGCAACTCCTATCTTAGACGCATACGACTCCTTCAGTGCCCAACACTCGCTACCATATAACATAGCCGGTCGTATAGCTGTACGGTAAAATTTTCCTTTCAACTTATAGGGAATCTTACGATCACATAAAACTCCCGTAGCACGTCTCCACTTCAACCATCCGGCTTTAATCCTATGACTAACATCCTCCTCACATCCCCCATCTACTTGAAGGACTGAGCCTAGATATTTAAAGTGATTACTTTGGGACAGTACAACTCCATTCAAACTAACTCCTTCCATATCATCCGTTTAGCCTTCACTGAACTTGCAATGCATGTATTCTGTCTTTGTTCTACTTAACTTAAAACCCTTTGACTCTAGAGTGCTTCTCCAAAGCTCTAGCTTTCTATTGACTCCTTCTCGTGTCTCATCTATCAGAACAATATCATCCACAAATATCATGCACCAAAGAATACACTGATAACGTTAACTTTTGAAAGTATATAAAATTGTTTAAGAGGTATCTTAATTAGATTGAATGATAGACACTGATGACATGTGTGAAAACAAGACAGCGGAAGAAGTCACTCTCAGTCTGATCTAACAAGAAATGCTCCATCGAGAAAGTGAGATAGCTCATTAAAATGAGAAAACAATCACATTTGTGAATCCAGGGGAGAGGATGGAGTTTACCTCTCCTCAACTTCCTTAACCTTCCTACGCCAAATTTCTTGATTCTTTATGAGACTTCGGTTGATCTGAGGACACAAAGGAATGATATTAATGAAAAGTCAAATCTAAAAAAAACTGCTATCAAAACCATTGCAAATACAAATACCAAAAGCTTGTCCAGAAGTAATTAAAGTATTTACCTCTGCAACAGCATCTTTTTCCTGTTCACATTTTTCCAATTTAGTTTGGATGTCCTGCATTGTGGAAGTGACAGCCTTGTCCACCACTTCTTGAATGGAACTTTCCCGTTTACTTTTAACATCTGCAATTAGAGATTCATAATGCTGAAAACAAACAAGAAAGAGTGATCAAAATTTCTCACTACCACAATAAAAGAGATGCAGAGTGCCAACCAAAACATAAGCATTAAATTGACCATATTCATCTCCCAAGATGGTAGTATGCATGTAAAGAGTAGCAATCCTTTTGAAATTTTTTGTCATGCAAAAGCATCAAATAAAAATTTTAAGAAACTAAGAAATCCTACTACTTGATTATACTGAACATATAGATACCACAGGTTAATATCATTACAAATCTAACCAGATCATGGGCTAAAGATCCCATAATAGTTCTATCTTCAGATCTTGATACCAGCCTCAGACTCCCTCCATAAGTATTAGGATAAACAACTGAGAAACAACAGTTATAAAATAGCTCCCAACTATACAAGTAAAGAACAGCAATTAACCTGGGAGGAGGCAAAGAAGGGTGGAAGAGGGATTGGAGTGGGATGTTGTAAACGGGGGACTCAGTACTTACTTGTCTTTGAGCTTCCAGCTGATTCGCAAGAAGACGATTGTACTCATCTACAATCTGTTATAAGTAAAACAAGGATAAGAAAATGTACATGGGAAGACTAAAATGTTAATTAGCACTAAACATCACTTGAGCATAAAACAAGAACTGTAAACCCTGTTGCATTCCTCTAATGTTTTTATTCAACTCTGTCATGATCTTCTAATAGTTCATGAAATGTAAACCCTCTTATCAAAAAGTTTATCCAACTCAATCCAACTGGGGTGTACCAGCTATGTAAAGTGCTAGTGCAAACAAATTTTCAGAAATAAGATTTAAATATCCACGAGTTTAGAAATAATATTTTGTAGCAACATACTGTTTCAACTTTGCTGCTAAAGAGAGCCCCATTAATTCCAGAATCCTCACTACATCCACAAGTGCCATAATCTCCCTCGAGCGACATACAGCGAGAGTTCATATCTACCAATTTGCTATCAGCTTTTGACTGGTTCAGTCTATGAACATAGTTGTCACCAACATAATCCCAAATTTGCTGTGTCCTTAAATCAAGAGAATAAAAATGTTGCGTATCTTGCCAATGCCTTATAGCATGCTGTTCCTTATATCTGAGTTTAAAAAAAGGGTTCAATGACCATACTCTAAATCAATAGTAAACCATGGTCTATTATTTATCATATTAAATCAGCAACATAAAATCTATAATAGTTCAAAATTTTTAATAAAATACTCAGGAGTAATGCATCACCTTCCACATCCCACAAAACCACATATTAGACAAACCCACAAATTCTCTGATGTTCCACAAACAGAACAAACTGGTATCTCATCCTGCTGCTGACAAAGTCGACAGACCTGATGAAATATTTCCCTAGTCAGTAAAGCAGTTTAACAATAATCTCTTATTTTTTTTGTGCAATCCATACATGGCACGCTCCATATAATTCATTCATACAAGACCGAACATAACATATTAAAGATAAGACCAAGTATCTAAATATTCCACATGGCAGTGGTGCTGGTTTTCTCTTAAGCAGAAGAAGTTGAAAGAACTAACTTAGAGAAATGTGTGTTTTTATTCTAGATTTATGATGGCATGTTTTAAAATTTTTTGTCCATCCTCTTCCCTCATTACATGATAAAGATATCCAATAAGAAACTGCATTCTTAATATGCAAGGAAATAAATGCCACAGAGATCCCATTGTTCTGAGTTCTAAGTCAATACCTATTCTTGGGATAATATGATCAAATGACACCAAACACAGCTATTCACAATGCAGTTCTCACGTCATGATCAAACACTCATAGAATTGAACAAAAATAATTTCACACTGCTCCAAAAGTGTGCTGTTAAAATTCATTAAATTTGCTTTGAGCAGCAGAAGATTAGATGACATGATTGGGTCGCTCATGTAGCATATCAATTAGAAGCTTGAGCTAACCATCACTCCCCCCAACCACAACCACACCCCCCGCCCTCCGCCCCCCCCCCAAAAAAAAAAAGGGCCGAAAATTTGACCAGCACAAAGGTAAGATGGCGTCCATTGGCTTACTTATGCAGCATTTTTATTGGGCTCACTATCCCCCCAGCTTCATTTCCTAGTCTAAAACCTAAAATGAACAAACTTAAGGAGAACAAAAACTAAGTCACCTGGCAAGACAAATAGGTCCACTTTGAAGTGCATGAACATTGAAATGAATGATCACAAAGTGTACTGAGTATTCCACTAGTGTCGGGGTCCAATCTCTCTGACAATACCAACATAAAATCAGCATAATATAATACAAAACCAACAGAAAAGTGTTTCCTGATTCCACACAACAAATAAATAAATAAATAAAAGACATTTTAACCAAAAAAAAAATCACTAGCAATAAGCACATGACTGACCAAGGCAAATTGGACAAGTAGGCAACTCAGTGAATCCTGCTGGAGGGGTGCTGGCTATCTCAGCAGCCTCAGTGTAGTCCACATTAAGGACAAATAGAATATGGCATATCTCAGCCTACATCATCGTATAGGCCAGAATTACCTTTAGAAATCACAACAAAACAATAATGCTTGTATAAATGAACTAATACAAGCGAAGATCACATACCTCTCCAGGGGAAAATCGCTTCCCATTGAAGTTGCCATAAAATCCATCAGCTGTCACCTGATCACTGAGCTTGATTAACACGCTGTACCGATCTTCCATCCCATCGTTCCTTGAGAAAAATCAAGAGTTGCTAACTTAGACAATGCTCAGTTTTTAATAACACACACACCCCTACCCACCCCAAGAAGTTAACAAAACTTTTCCTTTAATTAATTTTATTCATTCACTCATTGCCATCATCCATCCATTCCCCACCTTCCCCCCACCCCACCACCCCCCAACCAAAAAAAAAAAAACAAACTTTAGAGAAGTGAAAAATTCACGCATTCATTCCATAAAAACAAATATCAATGAAATGCCTAGAAGGACAATTTGGAAAAAAGAGAAAAACCCCATTCATCAACTCATCCAAAAACCAGTTTTGGCATAATTTAAGGCATTTGGTTTTCACTTTTCAAAAAACAAGTATATAGATACACGCGCACACAGATATACACATCATTTCCTTCTGATTTAATTTCTTTTCTTGGTAGACAAACAAGAGTTTAATGGTTTTCCAAAACACGAGTTTACCACCCGAATTGATTCAACACTGATCAGCTATTTTTCTGTTTGTTTATCCCATAACTTTGAACAGATTGTAATGATGTTTAAAGTTATCGTTCGATATTTCTCTGTTTATCGTTCGTTCTCTGGATCCAAAATCCTATTTTTGTTTCAATCCTCTGTTTATCAATCTACTATACAACTTAGGAATTCACATTTGCAAACTTATTATCTGAAACTTTTTTCTTTTCTTTTCTTTTATAAAACAGGATAAAACATGCAATTCATGATTTTACATTTCAAGTTCACCTCTCCAAAATGTTCAATATTCGACCAAAAGAAGAGCGACAATAAAGGAAATTAGTGTTCTGATGAATACCTGATGAAGAGGAGCTCATGGACCTTGTCAATGTGGGACTCGCAGAAACGGATAAAGTCGTCGGCGGAGAGATAGTTGGGGACAGCTACGATGAAGAGAGAAGTGGATCGAGAGCTAGGGTTTGGTAATGAGCTCTGCGATGCGTTTCGATAAAGGTGCACTACCCCTCTTCTTTCACTGTATTTAGGGTTATGGGTAGGGTTTGACTGGATTGGGGTAGTTGACACGGTGGAGAAGGCGGCCTCCTCGAGAGCGAGAGGGTGGTCGACGTCCACTGAGTGAACTCGGAGGATAAACATCGTAGGCTTTTGATTGAGTTGAATCGGTGGGCCGTGGAGGAGAAGCAATTCTATATTCGCGGGAAACCGGTGGGTTAGTGGCTTGACGAACGTCGTTAGATGAGAGACTAACTTTTTGTTTTCTTAATATTATTTAATTATTTCATGTGAAAAGTCGAAAAAATAAAAAATGTAATTTTATAAACTATTTTTTATATATTCTCATTATATAATTTTTATTATTTACATAATGTCAAAGACGTCTTAACAAATTTAATTTTTATAACTTTTTTATTTTTTTTCGTCCAAATTAGTATTAATTTTTAGAAATTTTATAAAATAATATTTTTTTCCTATTCACTTCTTTTAAAAGCAATAAAGTGTGATACAAATTAAATAAAATAAAAATAAATTATAAATTTCATTTTTAAAAAGACACTAAATAATATAACACTTATATTTCATCTTTCAATTTTTTTTTTGAATTGAAGATAGTAGAAATTTAAATTTATTATATTTTAATTATTAATAAATTAAGTTAAAATAAGTAAAAAAAATTCAATATATATAACTATTTATGTAAATCAAATAAAAAATTTATGGTTTTTCAAAATATGAGTGTGTCGTGTGATCCACTCATAAAACAACAAATCGACCTCTTTGCTTTGATAATCTGTAATTTAGTGATATTATGTTACTAAACTTTAATTTAATTATATTATAATTATTTTTAAAAAATATAAAACATCAATTTAAATATTATCAAAATTAAATTAATAAAAACTAATTTTTATGTTCATAATATAAAATGATCATTTTTAAAATGATCATTTTTTTTAATGTAATTTATACATTGTATTCGTTGTTCATACTCATGATTTAATTTTTTTTATATATAATTTAAAAAAAAAAGTTCTATATTAATTAATTATAAATCTTAAATAAAATAAAATACCTCTAAATTAATGAAGAGTATGAAATGTTTACAAATAGATACCATCAATCTTAGACAAGACTATAAAATATATACAAATGTAATCACCCTATATTCTAATAATATATATAATTTATGAATTTTACCTTTTTTTAATTTATTGCGTGTATTATATATAATAAAAATAAATAGAAATTAAAATAGTAGAAATTATTTAGGATATAATAATTTATTGCTTATATATATATATATATATATATATATATATATATATTCTCGCATGCAATGTATATGATCTATATAATTTATGAATATATAACTATCTATACTTAAATTTTTTACTCTAAATTAAATAATAATAAATAAATTAAAAATAAATATTAAATAAAAATAATTTTGTAAGAGTTATAAATATATAAAAAAACTTATTATCAAATTTTTTAAATTTCATAGAATACTAAATATATAAAACAAATTAATTTTTTTCTTTATTTTCACGATAAAAAATGACAAAAAGATATTTTATAATTATATTTATATTTAATATATCTTATAATAATATATATCACATTGTTCACCCAATATATATATATATATATATATATCACATAAAGCATGATAAAAATAAATTAAAAACTCAAGGTAGGATCTTATTTTTCTTATATTTATAATAAAAGTCTTCTGCTAAAAAAAAATTGATTGCGTTTTACTTAAAATAATAATATAAAACACTACAAATTATAATCCTAATTCAACAAATAATCTTAAAACTTATTATATATAATTAAGAAAAATTTATATGTATACGTTTTCCATCTATATAAAAATATTCTACCTATATGCAACAAATTAATTTTAGAATGAATTGTTTTTTAATAATTTTTTAATTATAATAAAATTTAATGATTTGGTCATTCATGGAAAAACAATAATGATTCGGTTTTTGTATTTTTAAAATTAATTTATTTTTATTTTTTGTTGATATAATGTTTTTACATTAATAATTTTCATTTTAATAATATATTTATATTATTTATTAAATAAGATAGAATTATGGTAGATAAAGACTTTTATAATGTTTGTTAAAATAAAATTATTACAAGATTTATCATCTATAAGAATCTTAGGCTAATTATATAAAAATTAAGCTTGTGTCAAATTCTATCATTAATCGTGGTAAATATTGCCTTCAATTCAGATAAATTTAAACATTTTCTAAGTGAACTTGGAAGTTCATCAAACAATTAAGCCTCTAGAAGAATGAACACAATATATTTTTATTGTAAATTTTAACCTAATTATATTTAAATTAAGATTTATTACTATATTTTTTATAATTTATTTTCTATTGTGATTGTCTTATTCATTTAAAATATATTAATTCATTTATCAAATTATAGTAGAAACTAAATGCAATTAGGCTAAGAATTTTAAATTTATAATAATTTTAAAGTTAAATTAAATAATAAAAAAATATAATTTTAAATATAATAAATAATAAAAAATAATTTAAATAAAGTTAATATTCTCTCTTCACAAATTTATATATTATATAGATAATATAAAATATTTAATTTTATAAATATAAATAAATATTTTGAATCGTAAAAAAATTAACTAAATAAAATTTAAAAATAAAAAATTAAAAATTTTAAATTTATATAAATTTTAAAATTAATTAAATAATAAAAAATATAATTAGAAATAATAAAAATAATGAAAAATATTTTAAGAAATCTCAAAATTCTTCTTCTTCGTATCCAGATTGAAACGGGAATAGCAGATAAGATTGATAAGCTTGATGATAAATGAAATCTACTGGAGATTTGGACTCGTCTTAACGCCTTAACAATTAAGGTAAACTTTCTTCAACACTAATCAAAAAGAGGTAAAACGATATCGTTTTTATAGCGCCTTATGTTATCTTGCAAAATCAGACTTCCCGTGCATTAGCTTTTAGCAGCCTGTGCTGCCCGCCCTCGTCGTTACTTAACACGCACACACTCTCACGCGGAGACGCATTTTAACATACATACATTACTACTGTACCTTCCCCTCCTTTTGGATTCTCCGGATCCTCTACTCCGGTCAGTTGATCTACCGATTGACAACTCCGACCACAGAATAGGTAACTTTCACTTTTCTTTATTTTATCAATTTCGCTTCTGTATTTGATAAAATCCAGATAAAGAATTAACTCTATTTCAATTTCAATTCCAGTATCAAACACTTTGATCACATAAGCAAAACCAATGGCAACCAGCACGATCCGCAAAGCGATCGGCGCCGTAAAAGATCAAACAAGCATAAGCATAGCCAAAGTGGCTGGTAACATAGCTCCGGACCTCGAAGTTTTAGTTGTTAAAGTTACTAGCCATGATGAAGACCCTGCTGATGAGAGGTACTTTAGAGAGATTATAAACCTTACTTTTCATTCTAGGGGTTATGTTAGTGCTTGTGTAGCTACTGTATCTAGACGCCTAAGCAAAACGCATGACTGGATTGTGGCGATCAAGGCTTTGATGCTTGTTCATAGGCTTCTGGTTGATGGCCACCCTTCATTTGAGGAGGAGATTGTGTATGCCACAAGGAGAGGGATGCGTGTTTTGAATATGTCGGATTTTAGAGATGAGGCACACTCCCATTCGTGGGATCATGCCGCGTTTGTGAGGTTTTATGCAATGTATCTTGATGAGAAAGTTGAGTTTGCATTTTCTGAGCGGAAATTGAAAGCCAGTGAAAGGAAATTTGATGAGGGTGATGATGGGTTTGGACCAAGAGAACATAGGGATGATTTTGATTATGGGATGCCTAAGAGATCGAGGGCTTATGGTGATTTGAATGGTGATTCAGTTGGAAAAGAACAGAGGAGAGAGGCCTCTCCGATTAGACAATTGAGACCAGAGAGGGTTTTAGGCAAATTGAATCAGTTGTTGAGGATGCTTGATAGAGTTTTGGCTTGTAGGCCAACGGGGATGGCAAAGAATAGCAGGTTGGTGCTTGTATCACTTTACAGGGTGGTGAAGGAAAGTTTTGGGCTTTATGTTGATATATGTGAGGCATTGGGGTTGTTGTTGGATAGATTTACTGAGATGGATTATGCAGATTGTGTTAAGGGATTTGATATGTATGTTAGTGCAGCAAAGATGATAGATGAACTTGTTGGGTTTTATGGTTGGTGTAAGGATATAGGGATTGCAAGATCAGCTGAATTCCCTGCTGTGCAGAGAATTACTGATCAGCTGTTGGGGACACTTGAAGGATTTTTGAAAGAAATGACTAACAAGACATCTAAGGGTCCGGAGAGAAGTAAGGAGGAGAAGGTTTCTATTAAGCAGGAACCAGAACCGGATATGAATGAGGTCAAGGCTCTTCCTCCACCAGAAAATTATATCCCTACACCACCTACTGAGCCACAGCCAAAGCCACAACCGCATCAGATAACAGAGGATTTGGTGAATTTGAAGGACGATGCAGTTTCAGCTGATGAGCAAGGCAACAAATTGGCTTTGGCTTTGTTCAATGGACCTCCAACTACCAGTACAAATAATTCATGGGAAGCATTCCCATCGAATGGAGATTCTGAAGTGACTTCAGCTTGGCAGACACCAGCTGCTGAGAGTGGCAAAGCAGATTGGGAATTGGCATTGGTGGAATCAACTAGTAATCTATCAAAGCAGAAAGCTACTTTAGGGGGTGGTATGGATCCACTGCTATTGAATGGAATGTATGATCATGGGGCAGTGAGGCAACATGTGAACACTACTCAATTGAGTGCTGGGAGTGCAAGTAGTGTGGCATTGCCTTGCCCAGGGAAGAGTGCAACACCAGTGTTGGCATTGCCTGCACCTGATGGGACGTTCCAGCCAGTTGGGAACCAGGATCCATTTGCTGCATCCTTTGCAGTTCCTCCCCCTTCATATGTGCAGATAGCAGACATGGAAAGGAAGCAGCACTTGCTGGTTCAGGAACAGCAGATTTGGCAACAATATGGAAGAGATGGGATGCAAGGTCAAGTGGGTTTGGCCAATATTAGCGGTGCCTCTGGGTATTATGGCCCTAGTCCTCAACCAATGATGATGCCTTATGGAATGCCACAGCTCAGTGGTATGGGGCAACCAGGAGGGTACTACTATACACAATATTGAAGTTAATCCCTGCTTGTTTCTATGGTGCACATCACTAGGATATGCTTATTTCCAACCTTTTTGGGAAGAGTTTATATACACAAAAGGTTAATACCTAGTCCCATTGTTGTTCGCATCAGAGGGAGTGAGGAACATAAAAGGTTTCAAAATGTTATGCTGCAATATTTAATGTGCATTTACTTTTGCATTTTTTGCTATCGATTTTCATACACAATTTTTTTTTAATATAAAAAAAAGGAATTGTTCATCTTTCTGGTTATTCATAGCCCATAGGGTCAATAATAAACTTCTGGAGTCAGAAAGGCATAGTCTTGTGATTGACTCAGCTTCAGTTTTGAAAATTCTCAAGGTTGGAAGTCAACTTTAACCTGGCGTGAAGAGAGGTATTTGAGCTGAGGGCAACTACGGTTCATGTTGATTTTTTCATTGTTTCTCGATTTTTATTTTTTGTATTTGAAGTCACTTTGTTTGATTTTTCTATTGGACGGGAGGCTGTCCCATTACTCTTGTAATTATCTGATTCATAGAAATATCTTACCTAAACTTTGTTAGTTTATTATGAATTATATATACAAACTAAGCCTCTTGTTTTGAAAAATTTATCCTCTCAGATCCTATTGTCCTTGTGCAGACGCGGCTTTCCTTTTATATATATATATATATATATATATATATATGGAAGGGAAATATTGGATTTGTCCAAAATACCCTTTATCATTTACATTATTTATAAATTACATTAATATAAATTTTATTATTTAAATTATTTTTAATGTTATAATAAATTTAAAATTTTTAATTTATTTGTGTTTAACTTTTAATTTAAAATAAAATTTTTATAAAAAAAATTAATTAAAATAAAAATTATTTTTTTAAAAAATAATTCGCATCAAAGTTTTAAAAAAATATAACAATCTTATAAAAAATAATTAACTAAAAAAATTATAAAATTATTTTTTTTAAAATAAGAATTCATAAGCTATATATATATATATATATATATATATATATATATATATATATATATATATATATATATATATATATCGAATTTGATTGAAACTAAAAATACCATAAAGGATGATTTTTAATTTAATTATTAAAATTTATTATTTTATTATAATATACAAAGTATCTAAATTTAAATTTAAATTTAAATTTAGAATTTTATTATAAAAAAAATATCATATGTGGGAGAAATCCTATTAGTATTTGTCATGTACACTTATTTACAAGTCTTGACTTATTTTAAAATAAAATTTTATAAGAAATAATTAGTTATGTTAAAATAAAAATTCATATTTTAAAAAAATTTTGCATGAAATTTTTTTAAAAAATTATTAATTTTATGAAAATGATTAAAAGAGAAATTATAAATTTATGTTTTTTTTTTCCTAAAATATCATAAGTTTTATATTTTAAAAAATAAATATCCAATTTGGATTGAAACTCGAAGTATTACAAAAGCCTTTTTTTTAATTATAAATTTAATATACCTAGCTAAATATGGTCATATTATCTATTAGTTAGATAATATATTTATTCACATGAATGTTTAATTATATTATTTATAATTATATTTTTTCTTATTTAAATTAAGTTTATTATTTATATAAATTTAAATTTCTTAATTATAATTATATTTATCCTTCAAGTTTTTTACAATCCAATTTCATTTATAATAAATATAGTAAGAATTGAACAATAATTAAAGTAAAATATTTGGTAATAATAGGTATAAAATACAAGTTACAGTAGATATTTATCAAGTAAAACAAGTTATAGTTAAAAATTAAAAACAATATAACTTATATTTTAGTTTTGGAGATTCAAGTGTTCATTCTGAAAATAACAATCGACTTTAACAATTTTAATTTGATTGGATAGATTAGTTTCCTATTTAAATCTAAGTTATATTTTATTAATAATTTTTAGCCGATCTCAAATTTTTAGGATAAGAGTTTGGTTGAATTGAGTTGAGTTGATAAGTAAATTTTCTTAAAATTTAATTTAAAGTTAAAAATTATAAATTTAATTATAAAATAGTTATCTTATTAAATTTTTATGTTAGATAGTTAATGGTGAGAAATTATTTTATATAAATAAAAATATATAATAAATTTATTTTATATATTAACTTTTTATTAATTATATCATTATGTTATTGTTTAGTTAATTTAAAATTAATTAAACTAAAACCTTAAAATTTTTTAATGATTTTATACTTAATAATATATATAATTTAATTTATTCTTTGATTAGTTTTTTTTTTTCATTTCTCTATAATCAAACCATATATATATAAGAATTTTTATAGTTAATAATATAAGTTCTTCAAAATTTTCAATAATTTATAAATACAAGTAATTTTTTATATTAATAAAAAATACGCAATAAATTTCATATAAAAATAATATATTTTAGTAATAAAAGTTTTATAAAATTCAATAAAAAAATTAAAAAAATTACAATATTATAAAATTAATAAAATTTTCATATATTATATCATATATAAAAAATTTGAATCATGAATTTATATGGTAGATAAAATAATGAGCAATGCATATTAAGAAGAAAACTAGCACTACATAAAAGTGGAAAGGGGAAGAAAATTGGGAATGCCAATATTACATTTCATTATTTATAATTATATAAATTTTTTTTATTATTTAAATTAATTTTAGAGTTATTATAAATTTAAAAATCTTAGATTTGTATTTAACTTCTACTTAATTCAAATAAAATTTTGAGAAAGAAATTCATATTTTCTAAAAACAATGGTGTTTGGAAGTTTTTATTTTAAAAAAATTTGATAATTTTATGAAAAATAATTAATTAAGAAATTATAAATTTATATATTTTTTCCAAAAAAATCATAACTTTTACTAAGAAATCTTAAATTCTCGTTTTTCTAAAAACATAAGTTTTAAATAATATATATATATATATATATATTGAACTAACAATGTTTTATAAAGGTTGATTTTTAATTAATTATTAAAATTTATTATTTTATTATAATATATAAAATATATAAATTTTAATTTTAATTTTATTAGAATATATGGTATATAATAATCATGTTTCTTTATTTTTTTATAATTCCTTGTATTTGTATTTTTATAATATTGTAAATAATTTTAAAAAGTAAGTATTTTAATGATTCATATACATAGGAAGAAGAGAGAATATTAAAATTGTAAAAAATGTCCATAATAATTTATTACAATGACAATAAAAATTTATTTTATTTTATTTAAAATATTAATATTAATTTTTGATATGTGTACTTAATTTCTATTTCACTTAATTTTAATTAATTAATTTTTCATAGTTTTATATGAACTTGACTTTTATTTTACACAATATTCATATATATATGAATTAGATTTAGTGAGATAATAATTTAAATTGTTTGAAAATGATTTTATTTAATTAAGTTGAAATATTATATTGTAATTTATATATCATTAACTCTCCAAAATATATTACAACTTGAATTTTAAAAAATATGGTAAAAAATAAAAATAAAATTCGAGTCATTATAAAGGAAATTATCTCTTTTTTCAAGAAAAAAAAATATTTTCTCTTTTCACATTTTTAATATATAAGATATTGAACAATTTAAAAAAAAAATAAATGTTGAGAAATATTAAAATTACAGTT
The DNA here is from genome assembly GCF_030052815.1 of Hevea brasiliensis. Lineage (NCBI taxonomy): Eukaryota > Viridiplantae > Streptophyta > Magnoliopsida > Malpighiales > Euphorbiaceae > Hevea > Hevea brasiliensis. The sequence continues at coordinate 19,974,038 of NC_079509.1, read as the reverse complement.
TTAATAAAATTAGGATTATATAAATATAATTTGATTAAAAAAAAGAAATCTAACTTTTTTTTGTTTGTAAATAAAAAAATGTTAATTATTGAAAAAAAAATTCTATAATTTTTTATTAAATAAAATCTCGATATCTCTTGCATATTACATCAATGTTTTTTTATATATAAATATTATTTCAAACTAAAAATGTTAGACTTAAATTATTAAATAAGGTTGATCATTAATTATTCTATTTTATAAAATATAATTATTACAAAATAATAATATAATATTATAAAATGATTTTTGCATTATGCATAATACAAAATATTTTAAACATAATAAGAATATTATAAAATTAAGAGTAGAATATAAAATGGTAATTTGATATTATAATAATAAATGACTAAATTTAATGATTAATTAAAATAAATATATTATGATGTTATTATATTATGTATAATAAATTAATATACACATTTAGCAAAAACTAATATATATGGAAGAAAATCTGTTATTTATATGTTTCAAATTAAAATTAATTTTATAAATATTTTAAACTTTGACTTATTTTAAAGTAATATCCTATTTTAATTATTTTTTTATTTTAGATATAAACTTTCGAGATTTCTTTTCGCAATTTTACATTTAGTCCTAATTCAATTGAAAAATGGGTGAATTGAAAAATAATTATTTTATGATATTGTTATATGGCATTTTCTATCATATCACATGGTATTCTTCATAAAAAAAAAAATTCCTTATTTAGTAATTGTTATCTTTTTATATTAAATTTAATTTTCTTTTATTTACTTTTAAATATCAATGTATCACTATTATTATCTTTATTGTTTAATTTTAAATTTATAATTTAAATGATTATTTTTTTAAACAATTAGTTGTGAAAAACTCAAGATTTTTGTGATTATATAATTTATTATTTATAAATTATTATATTACTTTTTAATAAAAGATAATAATAATATTTTTAATTTAACATATATATATATATATATATATATATATATTGCAATTCATTTATGAAATATAATTTATTTAAATCATTAAATTTTCTAATGACACTTAAAAAAATAAAAGAGAATTAAATTTAGTATAAAAAATAATAATTAATAAGTAAAGTAATTTTTTTATGAAAAATAACATGTGACAATTTTATAGAAGAGAATATCAATTGTTATTTTTCATTTATGTATACATAAGTGATAAATTGTTTAATTTAATAATTACTCTTTTAATATTATAACAAGTAACTATTATTGTAAGGTAAATTATAATATATTAATATATATTAATTACATATATTTATATATTTATATGTACTTATTAAATATATTTATATCTATATTGTATATAGATAGATTTTTATTATTTGTATTATCAAATCTTTATTAAAAAGTTTGAGAGATTAATAAAATAAAAAATAATAAATAAAAAATTTAAGGCATTATATTTTTATATATTAAAATTAAAAAAAATGTAAATAAAATTTATTAATAGCCACATGTTAATACGGCAATTTTCTTTCATATATATATATATATATATGAAAGTTAAAACTCAAAATGTAACAATCCAAATTTTTTTTTTAAAAAAAATAATAATAAATAAATAAATTAAAAATTAAATTAAACATTTAAAAAAAAATTTAAAATTTTTTCAGGAATGAATCTGGACAACATGTCTGTCCAGGTTCATTGCCAGAATTAAAAAAAAAAAAAAAATAGCGAGCAGAACCCCCCCCCCCCCCTTCTCTCCCTTATGCATCTCTCTTTCCCTTATCTCTTCTTTCCCTTTTCTCTACACTTTCCGACCGGTGAGGGGTCAACCACCACTGACCGACGACCAAGCGGCTTCAGGCGATGCCGACGAGCCACTAGTCGATCGGTTGCACCGCCAGACGCGGCGGTAAGAGAGGGAGAAGAGAGAGAAAATGCGCACAGTGGGCAGTGGCTTCCCGTCGTGATTTCGGCTTCATTCGACTTCTGATCGAGGCGATTCAGGTGGCGTTGGAAAGCTTGTTCCGAGAGTTTTCTTTTGATACCAATTTTGCAGCAAATGGAGGTCGGATGAGTGAGATATGGAAGAGAGAAGTTTCGGGTTTTTCAAGCTTTTATGTCAGATCTAGGACGATCCGACCGGTGGATTGACGATCCGAGACCACCTATGGACTGAGAGAGAGGAGAGGAACATAATAGTATGATCAGATCCGGCAAATGTCACCGGTGACCAGCGGCCGGCCACCGTGCGTGGTGGCTCCGGCGAGCTTGGGAAATTATTCAACTTCCAAAGGCTTTCTCATAAATTTTTGGAATTTTTGAGACACAGATAAGTTTCGGGTAAAATTATTTTTATTATTTCTTTGTTTGTGGAGCATAAATGCAGTATTTCTTAAACAGAAAAAAATTAGAGAAAAATTATAAGAAAAATATATGATGAAAGTAAAATTATTTGGAGATATTCTATGGTTTTCGTTGAATTTTTGAGTGATTGTAAAATATTTTTGAAAAAAATATAGATGGATTTTAGTTAGATTTTTAGCATATGGACATATAAGATTATTTGAAATTATGATATTTAAATTTTATATAATTGGTTGAAGCTTGAGAATGGAGGTTTAAATATGTGAATATTGAATTGGGTTGAATTGAGAATATGTTAGCTGTTGGAAACTTATGGAATTGAGTAATATTCTTGAATAAAATACTCATGGGTGATCAAAAAATTATAATTTCTTTTACATTAGCTTAGTAATATTGCTAAGGACCGTGGGGCAAAGTTTTAGAATTTTTAGAGCTCATATGGATAGTTTTTGTAAAAGGGGTTAATTATAAGGACTAAACTGTAATTTTTCACATTGTGATTGTTGATTGTTGATTGTTGATTGTTGATTGTTGGATGGGCCCAGGAGGGGCCTTGTGATGTGATTGAGTTGTGATTGTATGATTGGCAGATATAGAAATGTATTTTAAAGCCTTTTTCAGGTTGGGTAGGTCCTAGTTATAGGAGAAACTCTGCTGGATTTCCGGCATGGATTAAGTTATCTATTGACTCTTTAGAATTTTATTTTGACTTAGTACTAATAAATTTATAATATAATTATTTAGATGATCGATGTCAGCTATTTTTCTCCATCCAGCAGCCATAATAGTCTTCGGTGTACTGTGAGTAAAATACTAATTTTAATTGTAATTTCGATATTATTATATGTTCAAGCATGCCCATGCATCACTTATATGTATATATCTATGTAGTTAAATACTAGGCACATTTTATATTGCATTCTTAATTGATGGATTGCCATGGGTATTGTTTATGGTAATTTGGAGCAGTGTGCGTGCGTTGGCGTGCGTGTGGTATGGTGTTCGATATGGACAGGACAAGTAGACACGACTTGAGATCTTCGCTGGGACCCGGTCCTTCGGGGTAGACACGGCTTGAGATCTTCGCTGGGATCCCGTATTTGGTTTATTAAGCAAAAGTCCTGCTTGAGATCATCGCTGGCATAGGTTGGATTAAGAGGGTTGTATAGGGGATCAGCTCTCGTATATGTATTGTTTGACATTATCGGGTGTGTGAGTGCTCCAAATTGCCTTTTTGCTGTTATGATGTGATTTGTATGAAAATATTGACGATGTTGCATTTCACTCCACATGGTGCATTAGCTCTAGATAGCTATAGAGATTATGGTTAGAATTGATATTTTACTCTCTGAGTCGAACGCTCACTCCTGTTCACATATTTTTCCAGGCTATAGGATGAGACATTTTTCAGAATAATTTGTTCCTTTCCTCGCAGGTTATGAAAAAAAATTACTTAACTGTATTATTATCTAAATTTGTAATTTAGAACTTCGCATGTACTAGTAGTAGCATTAATCTTGTCAGGGACTGCGTGAATTTAAGTTTTTGTATTAATAAATGAAAAAATTTTATGAGTTTTAAATAGTTTGTAAATGATGTAATAGGGTTGAGCTGGGCTCCCCTAATTTTAGTTTCTGATAATTACTAGGTTAAGTTGGCTCGAAATAAAATTATAACAGTTTAATTTAAATTATTTTATATGCATATTGGGCCTAAATTGTGGGCCTGGTCATGGGTTTGAGAATAGTAAGGCTTACTACGGGCCTCGGAGGCTTTATGCTGGCCCAGGTCCTAGTGCCGGTCCGGCCCATAGGTTGGGTCGTGACAAGAGTGGTATCAGAGCTTAGGCTCCAGATTCATGGGAAGTGTATGTCTAAAGTTTTAAGAAGAGTCCAATTAGGAGTTCGCATGCGGAGTATAGAACTCTGTTTTGTCTTTTTTCTATAATTCCTTGTTTTTAGATTCTGCGTTATACCTTGGAAAATATAAGAGTACCTCAGTTAGTGTCTTGATTTTTGTGGAGTACATAGAAATGTGAAATAGATTTAGCAGACGTATTGAGGTCTACCATGGAAACACGCACTCTAATAAATACTATATTTTTGTCAGTATGGGTTTAAATGGTATGCCCATTTCGTGCAAGGCACGACTACATAAAGTTGAGTCTTGAAAGTACAGTTGCCCTAGATAAGGATGAGGATACCACTGCTGGCAGTCGTCAGTGGATGACCCAGTTAGAGTAAGTTTATGATAATACTAGATTCAAGAGAGATGAGAGATTAGGAGACCTAGTCTGTCAGGACATATCGTAGTAACTATACAATGTTCTCGATGTCTGCTCTATAAGCTGCAGATTACAGTATCGACATGAGATTATTGTGTAAAACTGCGTGCATCCCTGTGGTACTTCATAATGAGGGTGTTTGCGGATGGCCTCTATTTTGGTACAGTAATACCAGAACAGAGTTCTATATCTGCAAAGGAGTTGGGAGCTCCTGGTTAGGGGTGGCCACGGTTCAGGAACCGCTGGTTACGGTTCCTGAACCACCGGTTTAGGTTCAATTAAATCATGAACCTAAATCAAACCGCCAGGGGACGGTTTGGAAGACGGTTCCTGAACCGCCGGTTCCGGTTTGAGCCCCGGTTTAAAACGGTTTGAAGGGCGGTTCAAAAAAGAACAGTTCAAGACAGTTTGGAGGACGGTTTGGAAGTGGTTTAGGGATGGTTTAAGGGTAGCTTAGACAAAAAAAATTAGAGAAAAATTTTATTGATTTAAAATTTAAGTTATATTTGTAAAAATATTTTAATTTTTCTTAGAAATCTTTCAATCAAAATAAAATAAGAAAAAAAAAAGAAATAAAATAATTTATCTTTAAGAAAAATTTAATAAATAAATACTTGAACTTGATTAAAAAACTAGAGATGAAATTAATTTTTTTTAAAGAAATTAGCAAAAAGTGTATGAACTTAATTTTGCCTAAATATCCCTTTAGGATTTAGAGGAATAAAAATTTCTAGTTCTATTACTTGCCTTTTTTTAAAAATTATATAATAATTGATAATTAAAAAGTATAAAAGAAAAAAAATTAAAATAGAGGGTATTGAAAATTTTATTGAGGATTTAAAGTAATAACAAAGTAATTGAGATAGTATTGAAAATTTCAGTAAGTATAGATAGTATTGAAAATTTCAGTAAATATATAAAATAATAAAGTAGGAAAATTGAGAGAGTATTGGAAATTAAAATGAGTGTAGAAAATAATTATTTAGAGAATTTGAAAAAAATTGAAAAAATATTAAGAATTGAAGAAAATACAGAGAATAATTGTGTAAAAAATTAATGATATATATAAATGAATTAGGAGTGAGGTAACATATTTATTGAATTTTTTTATATTTAAATCACCGGTTTAATCCGGTTTGAAATCGTTGGTTCAATCCGGTTCGGGGTCACCGGTTCACGGTTCTTAAAAAATATGAACCTGAACCAAACCGCAGAAGGACGGTTTCGGTCCGGTTCGAAGTCGGTTTCGATTTTGACCGAACCTATTCCGGTTCAAAACCGGATCGTGGCCACCCCTACTCCTAGTTAAGAGTCTAGAGTTAGAATATTGAAATGTCACAGTTGGGAGATAACTAGAGTCAGTGACTCAGTTACCCTAGCATGAGCTAGAGTTACATCAAGAGTTGCCATCAGACCAGAGGTTGTGGATTAGTTGCAAAGTAAGGGTGACATCTATAGAGTGAGACCATTTGGTCTTCGGTATGGAATTTTGGATGGTTTTTGCAGTATGACAGACGTTTTGCTTAGAGCTTAGTGAGAATAGTATACATTGTGTGTATTAGTAAGGTGTAAAGTACAACCCTACTACCTAGAGAAGGTCAGAACTATGAATTGATGATTTACAGAGCTATGATATGATAAGAGAGTAATTAATTTGACATGGTTTTGGCAAGGTGGAAGATATAGTACATTTTTCGCAGTTAATTATGATATAAAGTGGTCTTATTCTTTCAAGAGGGATAGGGGTTTATTACTAATAATGGTGTCCAACAAAATAGTGCCCCGGATGGGACTGTTGAGTGTGGCAGAGAGTAATTGGCTCGGGTATCCTGGAGGGGATACAAGTTCCATATATGAATCATATATAATCAGATCAAGATGTATGTAAGCCTTTAAATTAAATGACGGGTTTGGATACCTAGAATTTTAAGTTTCAGCTAATTTAATGGATATGAAAAATTAGAGTTGCTACAGATCCCCTCCCTAAGGTAGTAGGGGGTAGTATGTAGTCCAAAAGGATAAGAATAGAGATCATACAATAAAAGTATGACTGCAATTTCCTGAGTTCCTTTCTAACTTCATATTGTTCAAAACAATAGTACAATCTAATTATAATAGTGTTAAGAGTAATAAATTAGCGAAGATAAATCACAGAGGGCCAAAGGATAGAGAAAGTGCAGAATGAAAGTTTAGACAATTGATTGCAGATGCAATATAATCCAAATGCCGGTGAAAGTACTAGCTAGAGTGGTCAAAGGACCAAATTTGAGAAGCACAGATATGTGATAACGCAGTAGAGACTCTGAAAGATATAGTTAGCAAGTACAACTGTCATGTTAGGAAGAAGAATGGAACCAGGGATAGAATAGTCAAGTTCTATTTTGGGTAAGACAAAGGAAATAAATGAAAGGATAACCTGAAGGGCGCAGAATAAAAGGAACAAAGTTAAGATATAGGGTAGGCTAAGTGTTATTCTTGGCAAGGTGAATGACAAGGATGGATAACCCAAAATGGGACCACATTAGTGAGAATAGTGATGGAGGTATATAATATAGTAATGTGATACTCATAGCATGATGTAATTGAGGTAGTGCCAGGGACTAAAATATAGTGCTTGGAGTTGCATAATTGGATCATACTCTATCTATTCCCTATTCCTAAAGTGAAGTGGATAGCAATGGGGTAACATTCTTTTAACTTGTTAACAGTATCAAGAAGATTAGGTGAGGAATACAATAATAATGAGCAAAAGCTAGAAGGTGTGTGATGGTATTATGGACTATCTAATTAGGCAGAGAAAAAAAAGTTAGTAAGTAGTAAGTTGAATAAAAGTCAATCTAAGGGATCAAATAGGTATGATGAGAGGAAAAGAATGATAGATATGAATCATAGGTCGAGTATAAGTAAAGTTAATAAATTATAAAATATTATGTCAGGAAGGACAATGGTACGGTAAAGGGTTCATGCAGATGATACCTTATAGGTAGAGCACAATTGTGCTAGGAGATGATGAAATTTGAAGAGAAAGACTAAGAAACATAGGTTAAACATTATTATATGGACAATCGGATGTAGTTGAATATAAGAGGATATTTTTCTTTCTTTTCAAGTTTTGCTCGTGCTTTTGGTTCTAGAGGGTTATATAAGGAACAGAGACTGAGTCAAGGAGACCTAGTTTATTGAGAGTTTGGTAGGCACTAATTCATACACAATTTCTTGATATGAGAATGACAATAAGTGCATACCTAGTGTTAAATATGAAAGAACGATCAGAGTAATGACAGGAGTTAAATTGAGTTAGCTACTAAGGCTTGCAACTGTCTTAAACTATGAGCTGGAGGAAGTACTATTTGTGGATGAGTTTCAATAGATGAAATTGTTGCCGATGGGTAATTTGAGGCTGAAGTTTGGAAAGTTGTGGGCAGTATATGCGATTATATTAAGGAGAATAAACACGTAAAGTATCTTGTTTAGAATTAAGGCATGGCACACATTTCCCACAGCCGTGTTAGTTCAGATGAAACTTATAATTTCTAGGGCTCCTATCCATCCATGATGTACAATTTCCTACTAAGAGAGGTAGGGAATGATAATGTTCTGATAGTTAAGTTGGAAAAAGGGGATACAAAAAAGAATTTTCTAGGGTTAATTCCAAGTGTTACATAATGTGAAGAATGTGCTGGTAGGAGTCAATTGTAAGGTTAAAATTCTCGAAGTAATGGAACAAGTAATCAAGATAGGACTAAGAAATAAAAAGAAAGTTAAAATTGATGATGGGATGGACATCCTTGAAGGAAAAAGTATAAGAATGAGAGAAAACAAAGGTTAAAGAATAAGTACAGTAGATTGGAAAGATATCAATAATAGTAGAAACAGGAAAAGGAAGTGGATAAAATCCAAAGGACAGAAAGAAAGCTCGTTATAATGATGAGGATAAGAAGGAATAGGTATGCTAGGAACACACTAAGAGATGTTTAAAATAAGTTATTATGAGATGATAGATTAAAAGAGTAGTGGAGCATTGATCTAAGTGCCAATGTATCAGAAGTAGGCCACATAATAAGAAGCTTTATGAAGAGGTCAGGATATTCTCATTCCAGAGGAAGAGTGAGAAAGGATAAAGTCGCATGGACTAAGTTGTCATGGAATATAAATACTTTTGTCATATAAGAGAAGAGATCCAGTTTGCTTTCCAATGTTGATAAATGGAACATTTAGCCCTTGGATGGAATTCTACCTGACTAGTTACCTAAGATATACAGAGGTTGGTCTAAGTAGCTTAGTGATGACACAAATATATTGGAAATTTGAAGTATCATGAAAATAAGAAGATGCATAGGTGTTGACTATTAAGGTCATAGGACAAGTAAAGATTTTGAACGGAATGCCTATGATGGGTGCTATAGGAAAACGTCTCATAGGATATCATGGAATAAGGAACATAAGTCATGTCATGGGAAACAGAATTGTAGAAAAAGGTAGAATAAAGAAAAAAAATCACTAAGAGGCATCTTAGGACGCAACATAAGAGAGATAACCACCAAGTTGATTGAAGTTATGAGACTTCAAGTCAAGAGTAGTGAGGTATAGCGAATACTTGAAATGTCAGAAAAATGATCAATGAATAGTTACAAGATAAGAGCCCTCTAGAAAGAGATGATGACAAATAGGACACTATAGTAGAATCAGAGAGCAGTAGAATGTCATATATAATATACGAGGAGTTTGAAGAATAAATGTTTTACCAATCTCTGCATAGCTGGAGGAGTAATGATTGCACTTATTCTAATAATCTTCTTTTCCTTATTTCTTGTTTATTCAAAAATTCGTGGACGAATTTTTCTTAAGGGGAAAAGAATGTAACAACCCAAGAAAAAAATTTAAAAAAAAAAAAAATAAATAAATTAATTAAAAATTAAATTAAACATTTAAAAAAATTTTAAAATTTTTCCAGGAATGAATCTGGACAATATGTCTGTCTAGGTTCATTCCCAGAATTTCAAAAAAAAAAAAAAAAAACCAAACAGCCAGCAGACCCCGCCTCTCTCCCTCACGCATCTCTCTTTCCCTCATCTCTTCTCTCCCTTTTCTCTACACTTTCTGACCAATGAGGGGTCAACCACCACTGACCGGCGACCAAGCGGCTTCATGCGATGTCGGCGAGCCACCAGCCGGCCAGTAGCACCGCTAGACGCGGCGGTAAGAGAGGGAGAAGATAGAGAAAATGCGCACAGTAGGCAGTGGCTCCCGTCGTGATTCCGGCTTCCTTCGACGTTCGATCGAGGCGATTCAAGTGGCGTTGGAAAGCTTGTTCCGAGAGCTTTCTTTTGATACCAATTTTGCAGCAAATGGAGGTCGGATGAGTGAGATATGGAGGTCGAATGAGTGAGATATGGAGGAAAGAAGTTTCGGGTTTTTCAAGCTTTTGGGTCATATCTAGGACGATTTGTCTGTTGGATTGACGATTCGAGACCACCTATGGACTGAGGGAGAGGAGAGGAACATGATGGTATGATCAAATCCGGCAAATGTCACTGGCGACCAGCGGTGTCTCCTGTGAGCTTGGGAGATAATTCAACTTTCAGAGGCTTCCTCATAATTTTTTGAAATTTTTGAGACACAAATAAGCTTTGGGTAAGATTATTTTCATTATTTCTCTGTCTGTGGAGCATAAATGCAGTGTTTCTTAAACAGGAAAAATTAGAGAAAAATTCTAAGAAAAATATATGATGTAAGTAAAATTATTTGGAGATATTATATGGTGTTTGTTGAATTTTTGAGTGATTGTAGAATATTTTTGAAAAAAATATAGATGGATTTTAGTTAGATTTTTAGCATATGAACATATAAGATTATTTGAAATTATGATATTTAAATTTTATATAATTGGTTGAAGCTTGAGAATGGAGGTTTAAATATGTGAATATTGAATTGGGTTGAATTGAGAATATGTTAGCTGTTGGAAACTTATGGAATTGAGTAATATTCTTGAATAAAATATTCATGGGGTGATCAAAAAATTATAATTCCTTTTGCATTAGCTTAGTAATATTGCTGAAGATCGCGGGGCAAAGTTTTAGAACTTTTAGAGCTCATATGGGTAGTTTTTGCAAAAGGAGTTAATTATAAGGACTAAACTGTAATTTTTTACATTGTGATTGTTGATTGTTGGATGGGCCCAGGAGGAGCCTTGTGATGTGATTGAGTTGTGATTATATGATTGGCAGATATAGAAGTGTATTTTAAAGCCTTTTTCAGGTTGGGTAGGTTCTGGGATAGAAGAAACTTTGTTAGATTTCTGGCATGAATTAGGTTATCTGTTGATTCTTTAAAATTTTATTTTGACTTAGTACTAATAAATTTATTATATAATTATTTAGGTGATCGATGTCAGTTATTTTCCTCCATCCAGCAGCCACAATAGTCCTCGGTGTACTATGAGTAAAATATTAATTTTAATTATAATTTCGATATTATTATATGTTCAAGCATGCTCATGCATCACTTATATATATATATATATATATATATATATATATATATATATATAGTTAAATACTATGCACATTTTATATTGCATTCTTATTTGATGGATTGCCATAGGTGTTGTTTGTGATAATTTGGAGCAGTGTGCGTGCGTTGGCGTACGTGTGGTATGGTGTTGGATATTGACAGGACAGGTAGACACAGCTTGAGATCTTCGCTGGAACCCGGTCCTTCGGGGTAGACACGGCCTGAGATCTTCACTGGGACACCGTATTTGGTTTATTAAGCGAAAGTCCAGCTTGAGATCTTCGTTGGCAGAGGTTGGATTAAGATGACTGTATAAGGGATCAGCTCCCGTATATGTATTGTTTGACGTTATTAGATGTGTGAGTGCTCTAAATTGCCTTTTTGCTGTTATGATGTGATTTGTATGAAAATATTGACGATGTTGCATTTCACTCCACATGGTGAATTAGCTCTAGATAACTATAGAGATTATGGTTAAAATTGATATTTTACTTTCTGAGTTGAACGCTCACTCCTATTCACATATTTTTTTCAGGCTACAGGAGGAGACATTTTTCAGAATAACTTATTCCTTTCCTCGCAGGTTATGAAAAAAAATTATTTAACTGTATTATTATCTAAATTTGTAATTTAGAACTCCACATGTACTAGTAGTAGTATTAATTCTGTCAGGGACTGCGTGAATTTAAGTTTTTGTGTTAACAAATGAAAATTTTTTATGAGTTTTAAATAGTTTGTAAATGATGCAACAGGGTTGAGCTGGGCTCCCCTAATTTTAATTTCTGATAATTACTGGGTTAAGTTGACCCGAAATAAAATTATAACAGTTTAATTTAAATTATTTTATATGCATATTGGGCCTAAATTGTGGGCCTGGTCATGAATTTGAGAACAGTAAAGCTTACTACAGGCCTCAGGGGCTTTATGCTGGCCCAGGTCCTAGTGCCGGTCCAGCCCATAGGTTGGGTCATGGCACAAAATATTTAACTAAAAATTGACATTTGTATTCACCATGACATTTGGCATAATTAAAAATATTTAAAATTTTCACTTTGATTTATTTTTTTTTTAATTATAAATTTAATTATTAATTTTAATTAATCTTAACTGAATAATTTTTATCCTAAAATATATATAATTATTTAAATTTAAAATATAAGTAAATATATTTAATTAGTGTATGATAATTTTATATATTATACATGTTACAATTAAAAAAATAATTTAATTTAAAATATAAAATATTTAAAATTTTATTTTAACTTAACTTTTATTAATTATAAAGTTAAATATTGATATTAGATAATACTTAATTTAATAACTTTATCTTAATTGAGTTTAAAATTTTAACTTATATTTTTTAATTATAAATTTAATTATTAATATTTTAAATTATAGATTTAATTATTAGTATTAGATAATAAAAAAATTGAAACTTCTATTCACCATTAATTAACGCTTGGCAAAATTAAAAAAATTAATAATTTTATTTTAAAAAATAAAATATTATAATTCTATTTTTTAAGAATCATTTTTTACATAATTTTTATACATTTAATTTACTTTAGTATGTGATTTTGATTTAAACCAAATACTACTAAATTAATATATATTGATATAAAAATTAATATAATAAATAAAATTTTCATTAATATATATAAAAAATAAATAATTTAACAGAGTAAAGTTTACTGGATTAAAATTAAATAAAATTTGAAATTTAAAATTATTATCGCTCGGATGACTAGTGATTATAAAATTTTTATTCTTCTGATAATTTAACAAAAATGTTCAAAATTTAATGAGACTAAATTATTATAACATATTGCCTCATTAACAAGTTCCAACTTTAATTAACACACTCTATAACACTACAGTTATAGATATATATATATATATATATATATATATATATATATATAAAATTGTAGTATCTGAAGTCATTTAATCATTTATTTAATTTTTGTGCATATAAAATGAAATATCAAATTTCTTTTCTTTCTACAATCATAAAACTAATATTAATAATTAAATGGAAATAATTAGTTAAATGCAATATATCCGCATCGTAATAGGGGACCTCCGGTTGTATTCATATTAGTGCTTTTTTGCTAAATGAAATTTATATTTGAAGAATAATAAATATGTTATTATCAAAGTTGGAAGATAGGTTCAATTTTATCGATTTATTACATATACTATTTATTTTTTCCTTTACTTAAATTTATATTACATATTTATATAAAATTATAAATTATAAATTTGAAATACTTGAATTATATAAGATGCAAGTTATATTATTACAAATGTTTTATATTCGCATTAAAATTAATTTAAGAAAGTAATAAGATGTGAATTTGGATAGAAGCATAATTAGCTGCACCAATGGAGAACCAAACGGCAATTATAAAGGAATTAAATTCTACATCCAACATTTAAAATTAAAAAAAAAAAAAAAATGCTAAGAGCGTCATATGATACAAGCACAAAAGAAAGAATTTTTAGAGAAGAGTTTGCACAAGAATACCTGAAGAAGCAGTCATTTATTGCCGAATATGAAAGCATGTGCAAAAAGCTCCAGAATCGCCTTTTTTTTTTTTTTTTACATCAATTTTAACTTTTTAAAATTGATTAATTTGAATGAGTTATCATTATTAGTCACATACACTTGCATATCTTTTTCTAATCTTCTGAAAAAGGTAATATGTTGAAACAACCTTCTTACGCGAAACATATCGTAACTGGAATGACAAAAGATCAATAAACAATCAGAGAACACATCATAATTATTGTACACTTGAAAATCATTAACATCTTTCGTATTGTTGTTTTCACGTATACAAGATAAACGAATTTCTTTTGAAACGATACAAACTAATGTTCTAAAGATTATAAAAAAAATGAGTTAATAATGTCACTTTGTACCACTGAAAAATCTCTTCTTTTTTTTCCCCCTTATCTGAGTTGCCGAAAATGGAGTAGAGAAGTCAACAACTTTACCACAAGCCATTCTGAGTAGAGATCTAAGCAGAAAAACCTTTTCATCCGTCTCTTCTTGTCCTCTCACCAAACTTCAACCGGGATGTAGAGCTAACTTTTACAATTGAATCTGGTCTTTGGTGTTATGATCTGAATCCAATCTATTGACTGGCCATGAGCTTCCTTTTTTTGAAATAGCCACTACTAATCAATACAAGATGAGAAACTACAATTAAAAGAAAAAAAAAAAAAATCTAACATGCTTGGTCAATTAATCAGAAAATGGCTGTGCGTCCATGCATAGATGCACCAATTTTCTTTGATACTGCCCAAAATATTCACCAACTGCAATAACATCTTCATTCTCTGGGTTCAACCCAGGCAAGTTAAATAGAACATTATTGTCTGAAGACCCTGATTCATCATCTGAATTTCTTAAATGACCAATAATTTCTCCATGGATTTCTCGGCAAGCAAGTATAAACATGGCAGCTGTATCAGGTTGCTGTGCTTCACGAAGTGCTGCAAGGGCCTCTTGCAATGCACCAGCCGCAACAAACAAAATTAGAGCCCTGCATTGAGCCATTGTATAGATTAGGAAGAGAGCATAAGCATCAAGTTTAGAATGCTTACTAAAATGGAAAGAGAAGTACCTCCAGATGTTGTATTCAGAACGAAGAACATGTTCAGCCCATCTTTGCAAGACCCTGCAAAAACACAAACTGTGAATGAGACGAGAATATTTACTTCAGCAATTGTTAAAAATATGCAAAAAAAAAAAAAAAAAAAAAAGCCATATGATACATTGTTAAAAATAATAGATTTGATTAAAAATAAAGGATGAAGTAGATAAGGCTAACAAAGATGTACAAGGTAGGCAAAAAAAAAAAAAGAGAGAGAGAGAGAGAGAGAATTTAATGCAGAGTATGTATTTCAACAGAATTAAATGGCAAAATATTATGCACCCAGAAAATTCCAGTTAGATGAGATAAAGAGTTTTATTGAGTTGAGTTGCTGCAAACATGGTAGAGAAGCATGAGATAACAACTGAACTCACAGATATAGAAGCCAACACATTGAGAAATGGCAACACAAAATGAAAATGATGAAACCAATACACAGAATCTTTTGAGATGTATCATTAGTTTTAGGGGAACCTTTAAGGATTTTTTTATGATAAAAAAATTCAGAACCTTGCATAATCAGATCCCTTCAAGTGTGTAGCAGCTAAAGTTGCAGCATCTGTCCAGCATCCAGCATCTTGCAGCTGCAGAAGTGAATGTGTTAGAATTGGAAGTCCAACCACAAACTTTGGAGGATCTGTTATTGATTCAGCAAAGGGAAAAAACACAACTGAATGGAGCTCAGTGATGATATATGGAGATCACTTTAATGATGGAAGATCTCATATGATCCCTACAAATTTAGCAATGATGTAAGCAATGCTCTCAGAAGTTTATGATCGTATTCTACAAGAAGTTGTCACTCTCTTCCAGAGCCTGAATAAACTGGGTGTGGACCAGGATAAGTTTTCGACATGCAAAAGAGAGCAAAATGGACAAGTACCACACATACTCAACTGAATGCTGAAATACCGAAATGCAGCGGAATTTGAAGAAAGACTAAAATTTCATAACTACACCACAAGACATTAAATATGCAAATAAAAAAGAAATGGTATAGAACCTAACCTGAGAACAAGCTTCTTGATACCTTCCAACAGCACAAAGAAGATGAGTACCAGACAATGATCTGTCAGTCCTGACCATGTTAGCTGCAACAACCTTGATGATCACATAATAGTCAAGAATCAGAAAAAGAATAAATCTTGTATTCCAATCACAATTTATGTCTATTGTTGAAACATAAGCAGTTTCTTAATCCCCACCTTAACTGCAAGCTCATGAAGAGATCTTGACACAGCAGAAGAAAGAGCAACCGCACGTAGAGCATTTGCATAGAAATAAGAACTATCTGGAGAGGTGGAAAGCAACAAACTAACTGCTGCTTCCAAATTCCCAACTGATACAAGCCTGTTATTCATGAAAATGAGACGATTATCCAAGTTAATGTAGAATCCGAAAAGAGAAATATGGAGGAGGCATGCAGGTTACAGAAGTGTACTAGCATAAGAACAAGAAGAAAAATAAAATATGAAATGACAGTAAAATAATTTTGTGAATGGAGGGACCAGCATTCCATGGCTGCATGTCCAAAATATCGGCCTCTTATTTTTCAAAAAAATAGTAAACTCTCAAAACCATTGTATTCTTTCTAAGCATAGCTATGATGTGGGTTTTCCTTCAAGAACTGCTGACCACAGAGCAGTTACATTTCCATAAAAGGTTATTGTTGATAAAACAAACTGGACCTAACTCCACCCCAAAAGCCACTCAGTGGGAGAAGGATTGCCCAAATCACATATAAAACATTCTTCCTCAATACCCAGTTGATGTAGGAAATAACAGTAATGTTTAATACCATAACTTTCTAAAAAATTGTGCATGTGATTTTTTTTTTTTTTTAAAACAACTTAAATTCCCAAATTTAAGATCAAATAACTATTGTAAGATAACTATTACAATAGTTTATGAGTGTACATATCATTCCTCATAAAACCACACATACAAATTTTTTATCAACTATCTTAGCAGTATTGCTTCCAAGCATTTTTCTATTGCAAACACTTCGTGAAAGGAAGAATCAGATGCAAATGGGTGCATTCACAACAAGGTGAAAAGACACCCACTGAAAATATACAAACTAAAGGGTGATCGAGATGGTTTGGGAATCTCCATCATCAGCTAGCAAATTATCAGTATGGAAATCAAACACGCTGAAGTTGCAGGTGAAAGACAACAAGGAGTACACCTAGGATGATGAGGATAAAGTAATGAGAGAAAGTATTTGGCAGCTATAAATGTAACTCTAAACCAAGTAGAATCAAGAAAAAAGATCTAGAGAGCTGACTGCAACTAAATTAAGATTGAGGCATAGTTGAGATGAAAAGAAACATTTCATGGAAGCAAATCTGATATAAGCAGAATTGCTGATTCAGAAATGGTGGGCCGTGATCCAAAACCACTGAGAGTTTACTACAGGAAGAATTTCAGAAAGAAAGGTAGAAGAGGTTAGCTGGAAGGGAATCATTTGGAAGTTATGCTGTTAGAGGGAATTGTGGGTGGCACTCCACATGGTCCTTGAATCATCATTCCAGCTATAAATAAGAGATTCTTCAGCTGACACGGGTATTCTGGACGTATTCTTGAATTTCGGTAATAGCTGGGGCTAGCTTGAGCTAGTTGGTCCTTTATTTTCTCTGTGTTTTTCTGTTTTCGAGAGGACTGAAATAGCTATTGTATTGCCAAATTGATTCATTGTAATTCAGATCTCATTTTACAGTGAAATCAATACTACTCTCTTATTGAATCTGTTCTTTTTTGTTCCTAACTCCATCAAAATCATTAGAAACTATTAAAAGATCCCTTGATGCCTACTGAAGGACACATAAGACATTAACTTTGTGCAAAGATAATCCCACGGAAATATTATAATATTTGCATTGTCACTTTGATTCATTCAAAATGATTAGTCTAATTAAACAGAAGAACAATACATTGGCTTAGACCACAGGTTTACATAGTAACAAGTACTCTGTTTGTGATCCTCAAGCACACCCTATTGAACATGACATGATTTTCCAAAGATAACCAATGTTGAAGCCCCAATTTTCTCTTCTGATAAGACAGCATCATCAATAGCAACCAGCAAAGTTATGACTAGTAAATAATGCCTTGGTACTGAAGTTTTAAGTTGGGTTTGCTTGAGCCAATCAAGCACTAATCTGCTCCATCAGCACTATAATGTTTATTCACAAAGCAATACGATAATCAGGAATACAACAAAATAATGACCAATTTGCAATCTTCTCAGTCCTCAGGCTTCAGATAGATAGCATAAATTGCACCCAACTTATGCATTCACATGGTAGTAATTGATTATAATAAAATAATACTCAGTGCATGCCAAAGTTAAATAAAGGACTCACTCATGCACATGGTTTTGAATAGCCTCTTCTCCCTCCAGTTTCTCATGCCAAGGAATGCGCTCATTAGCACTCTCCCATAACTCTTCTTGCTGGAAAGCCATCAATCTAAGTTGACCACTGCTCTGTTACACAAATATCTCAGATTACAACAGAGAATATAACATGTTTATGCATTGCATACGATTACTAGAACATCTTACACAGAAGAGGGAATAGAAGAGGTAAGAGGAAGAAAGAGGACTAAGAACATAAGTGAAAATAAATAATACATAAAATAACTTACCAATAAATCCCTGTTCTCAGTACCAGTTACTGATTTCCCCTTTGATGCAATTCTGTTCAACATAGCCGTGCCATCAATCTCCGGCATTGAAGCTGAGATGGGTACTTTCTGTGGAGACTTATTTACCAACTTATTTATCAAATGTTTTAGGGCATGAGGCAATTGCAACCAGAAAAGAGCTTCCGAAGTTTCACCAAAAATAGCAGCTGCAAAGGCAAACCTCACAGCACAACCTTTGTTGACTATGGTAGCATATAATCTTGCTCTCTCATCATCAAGTATGCATCCTTTTAATAGGAAACATTCAGAATATGTAATACAAGATATTAATCAAATAAACATATGGAAGAGCATATCTGCAGTGCCACATAAAAGAAAACCACCTTCTTTTCGATAAGGCTCTAATACTTTAAGGAGCATTTCTGGCACTACAGAATCACCAACAGCAGGTAAATCAATCATGTAGCTGCGTAGATCTGCTGCAGGTGAAGCAGTTCCAGGAATGGAATGAGGCCTCTTATCAATAGCTGTTCCGCAAGTGTTAAACCAAGAGGGCTTGACGCCCAGTTGCAAAATCATCCGCAATGCCTGTAGCAAAGGAACAGCAGCAAATATGATATCAGGAAAGAAATCCCTCCTCTATGGAAATCTTAATCTAACATTTGAGATTATACTGCCTATTTCTAAGACATTCTGGATATTCACCATCAACTGTACACAAACAACAGAGGTGATGAAACTCCAAAGCCAGAGATATGATGCCTTAAAATAAATTTTTTCTACTCTTTCAATTAAGGAGGGAGAGAGTCAAACCTATTTTTGTCAATTTCTAGAAAGAAAATCCCTCCCCATGATGTTTATACATTTCTCATATTAAAAACAGCACTTACCTAGAAGATGTAAAAAATAAATGCTGACAAAATGTGAGGTGAGCCAACTTGCACAGGAATGTGTAACATGTTGCACAAGTATTCCGAATTAAAAGATAATAGAAAAGCAGGACAAGATTACCAGCGCATGTGGTGTAGGGAACAGTATCGGAGAGCATATTGGCATAGGCCTGAATCTTTCTTTAGTAGCCCGAGGCTGCAATCCATATCCAGGCTTTTTGTCATTTCTGCATGAACAGAACAGCATGGCTATTAAAACACCAAAGATAACATTCAAAACTCTGCTATTAAATCAATCTATGATTTACCAAGACAAATACCAGTACAGCTAATTTAGAATTCATGTGATAAGTACATATGATACAATCCTTTAAGTGGATTTTACACTCAAATCTAATCGTGTGAAATGTTTGCATAAGAAACAAATTGATATCCTCAAAGTAAATGCAAAAGATGTTATACGATGTGCACAATTCTACCACTCCCATTTAGCAAATTATGATCATATCACCAAATTAAAAAAAAAAAAAGCAAATACAAATTCACATTACAACAATTTTCCATCTCTGACTCATGACACCAAAGAGAAATTTTCTGTCATGTTTAACCGACATTGCCAACCCAGGTTTGCCAAAATTTGCAACATGAGAAACAAAAATATGGAAATGGAGTTAAAGTAAGAACTTTGCCAATAAATAAATTAATTTCTAATTTCAGATTCAGTTTCTATATCTTTCTTTGTGGCCACTGGCCAAAACAAATCATTAAAATAATAGAAAAGGGGTAAACAATAATGCTTGTCAGCGACCCAAAACCATTGCATTTTTCTGTCAAATCAGAGCCACACCACAGCACCACCAAGGCCCTTAACATTCTCCCATATATGGGGAATAATAGCATAAAAGAAGGGTCAACTCATCTAAAATGACACATGCTTGAATGAAATTATTGAAGATGCTATTAGTTCCAGTACTATAATGCCACACAAGACCCCCAGCAAAACCATATTAACGATGCTTGGATAAAATTAATCATGCTCCCCTTTTACATTCTCCTATATAATGACAGTAAAAAAAGCATAAAATGGGATCTATCAACTCGTTTAAAATGACACTTACATGTTAACTTCAACAAGGCGGAAGCTGCTATCAGCTCCAGCAATGCATAACACCAGAGGGTCATTTTTGTCACTCCGCAAAGGCAGCCAATCAAGTTCCAATACAAGGGTTCCAGGAAATTGAGGTTGCAAAAGAGAATTGGCTAATGGATCCTGTGAATCCTGCAATTTGAGAACATGTAGAGCAACAGGATTAAGTGAGGAACTCCATTAAAAGATGTAAATGCACACAAGCAGTAATAAATAATAACATAAAATATGGTTCAAATCAAAAGAATGTATATAGCAAATGCTTGCTGGATTTTAACGAAGTTCCTCGTGGATCCTCCACTAGTGCTCAAATTTCCCACCAACTCACCCCGTCCCACTGCCCAAAAAGAAATGGACAGGGAGATGGGGGGAACTTCAAATTCTTAGCAGATCACCAACCATGCAGATCATACATAGTATAAAAACATCAGCATGCATAATGTATAAAGCAGCAAGATTGCTAATAGCCACTTTTCATGCTTACAAGGTCAAATACAGAAAAGGTATTATCATAAAAAAGCACTGCAATACGTCCTCGGCTACGGTCTCCAGGGACAATGGGTGAGAATTTGATTCTCCTGATTCCTTCCCTATGAGTGTTAAAAGATGAAGAATGCCCAGTCGTTACATCCCACCATCGTATGTTCCCTGACCTGTCTCCCATAACCTGAAAAGTAGCAAAGTCACCGCCTCCAATAATAGAACTTTGGAAGCATCAAGATTGCCAATAAAATGAAAATGTTAAGATAACTGAAACATACAACATGAGGTAAGCGGTAGGCCATGGCTGTGATCAATCCATCAGATGAAACAAATGAAGAAGAGGGCCATTTTGGTCTACAAAGAAGGGGGGGAAATGTTATATGAGATAAGGGAGCAAGATGTAAGCATAAATTCAAAGAGTATAAATCATAGAGATGACAAGATATTTGAGCATAATGATTGTGGACAAAAATAGAGTTTTTCCAGTTGCGAAACAAATAGGTATATGGGAAGACCAAAGAGATTTGAATTCCATAGGCCCAAAATTGAAGCTTTAATAGAACAATCTTCAACCCAGCTCTAACCCATCTGAAAAATAGGTCATATTTTCATTTTAGGGTTTGGTCATGCATTACCTGAGATGATTTAATTTTACATAGCTATAAACTGAAATTTAACCAATTTTCACACTTTGTTCCAATCTTTTTAATATTTAATATTGGCCTCCAATTTTATAGAAGGGTTAAAAAAACCCAAACTTAGCTCAAAGTTGCAATTATAACCAATTCTTTTAATTTTTGTCAACTAAATACAGAACTTTTCATTTTGGTGTCAATTATAACCCAAACAAGGAATGGCACATGCCATGAATCCCAAATTGTTGCAGTAGCATATATTTTATTCATAAAAATGTCATGTAGGCATATTTAAGAATAAGGAGGGATGTTTATAGGGAGAGAATGCAATGAAAAATTCAATTTTTTTTTTTTAACTTTTTAAAATGCTTTTTAATGTTAAATAATACTAAATAATTTTTGTAATGTCTTCCATTCATATATGCAATATCAAATACTAACATAAAAAATTTTTCTAATAAAATATAAGCAAAGCTAGCAATTTGACAGTTTTAGCATTGTCATTTCAAATTTGGCTACAACCAATCTAAATTTAAAAAGTTGTATATAACTGACCAAATTAAGAGGATAGATCACAATTGCAAATTTGAGTAAAGTTGAAATTTACTTTTCGTCATTAACCCTTTTGTAAAATTCAATTTGGTCTCTTTTACAACATAAAATGACATGTTTTAGATTAAACATACATCAGTTTGAACTCACAACAAGCTCAATTTTAGCAATGATGAACATAAGTATTAACTTTTACAAAGCAGAAGAACCACAAATTTTTTACTTTTGAAAACGGAAAGAACTATGTGTTTAATAGGCCAAATCTAACCTTTATGTAACTTTTGTTTTGAAATTTATGGTTTGGAAGTTCATTGAATTTCTTGAATTAAGTTTAATTACTTAAAGCTATTAACCTACATGCATGGTGTAAAACGTTATATGTTATTTGAAATATTATAACCATAAAGATATCACATACGAGCTACAACGCAAGAAAAATAAATGACAAGAAAGGTATTCTAAATTTATATGTGCACTGCACATTTCTTTCTTTTGATTTATTAATAAAGAATTTCATGAAGAAACTCTCACGGTATTTTGAAATTTTCTTTGTCAATTCAATAAAACATATGCTTCCACAACTATATTTATTCTTTGTGTAAAATTCTTGCTCAAAATTTTCTCAATTATTCCTTATCGTATAGTTTTACATTATTTTTTGTTGATGTATGAAAAATATCTCCCTTAACATTATATCTATGAGAAACAAACTATCTATAGAATAAAAATATAAAGTACCAATATTATTTTAAATAAAAAAAAAAGAGCCAACAGTAAGGAGAAGCTAAGTTGAAAATTTAGGCTTACGGTTTTGTTTTCAGTGATCCAAACCCAAACCATCTGATTGTAAGTCACCCAACTGGACCCCATATAGCTTTATTTATTAAGCTTCAGACAATAGATAAATCAATAACATATTCACTTTCATTAACTTCATTTTCTGTTGCTCTTTTCATATTTCAAACAGCTGATGCAATGTATACAATAAAGATATTTGTCAACTGTATGGCTTCCATCACATCATCTCAGTATCCTCATCTCATCAAAAGGTGGGTGTGAAGTGTGAATTACGAGGAAAGGCATGAGAAGAATCATATGATGGTTATAATTGCAAACACAAACACAAACTGGGTAAAGTTCTACAAGATTGGACCATATTCTACATGCTTCATGAACAAAGTATTTATTTTATCTTTTACAGCTTATTTTCTTCTTTGGAATGTGAAGGCAAGAACAAGATATAATTTTGATCCCTGAAATGCAAAAGCTCTGCTCATGAAATACTAATCATATTCAATTGCAAAAAAAATCATCTATTCAAATAAGCTAACATTGCAATCCAAAAAACGAGTTAGTCAACTTGTTCATTCTACACAAAGCAAATGCAAATGGCAGCTTAATTTCAGGAGTAATAGTCATAGTATCCAACTCATGAATGCAAAAGAGATACAGTATACCAAAAGAGCAGAAAGTTAAAGCAGTTTTTCGACCATCTGCCCTTTTTTATAACTTAGCACAACAGATTACTGATTCCAACATCTTTAGGAATCATACCTGAAGTCCCGGATCCTCCGCCCATGAACCTCAAAAACTCCAAGTGCACCATTTACTAGTGCAAATGCAAAGCTTTCTGCTGTGTCATCCTGAGAAGCATCTGAGCTAGCTGCCGCTGCACATAAAAGCTACTCCCATGTTCAAAACATTTGAAAATTCAAATAATAAAAGAAGCAATCAATAATATATATAGCACTTCAGATGAAAGTAAAAAGGCTCACTAGATTCTGATGAGGCAGCCTTTGGGGTAGATGCTGCATCTGAATCTACTGGTTGCTGATCTTTTGACGACCATGAAAATTGCCTAGAAGGACCATTTTGAACTGTCCGTGGAACTGTTGGAAGAGTCCATTCCAATACCGTGAATGGAAGAGCTAATGATCTAAGCTACATGGAGGTATAAAAGCATAATAATTATCTAAAAGAAGCAAATAGTTCAAATCCTGAAAAAGTTAAGAGAGAGAGAGAGAAGCATAGTTTCATCAAATAAAGGGGAAACATATTCTAAAGATTTAATGTAGAAAATTGCTTCTTCACCACCCTCTCCTCTCCCCCCCTTCCGCCCGCCGCGCACCCCCCCCCCCCCTCCCTCCCTCCCTCCCTCTTTTCCTTTCCCACCTCTCTCTTTTCGGTGCTTTCGAAGGGGAAGGAGATTTGTCAAGACTTGAGCACTTGACCCCCTACACTACGATGCAAGCACTCAACTAATAGGCTTCTAGACCAATGGCTAATATAGAAAAAAGCTAAAGTCTGATTTAGCAATCTATAAACCTCTCAAGGAAATTAACTATTACTTCTCAATACAAGTCTATTGAGTACTTTTAAGACTTTAACAAAATACGTTTTTTTTTTTTTTTTTTTTTAAATGGAGATAAAGAGAAAATCAAAATTCCAATTACACCACCAATCATTTTAGCACCTATTTGTGGACTTTATTGTACAAAACAATTCTTAAATGGACTTCATTTATGATTTCAAAGAAACAAATGTCCCAATAACACAATCACTAATGTCCAAAACTCCAAAAAAAACAATCACTCAAAGTTATGGAAAATATAATCAAATGTCACACTAATTCTAGAAAACCTACAAATATTTGAACTAGAAAATTCCATTGCAAACGAGGAACAAATCTATTTTATCTCATTGAATAAAGTAACATATCCATTTGCACCAAGCCAAAGCACAACTTTTGAATTTTTGCCCCCTTGAACAAAATACATAGATAAATTCCTTCCAAAACACATTAAAAGTTACAATACAGACATGTTTTGGCCAATAAATCTCGGATGTTACATATGCTGCTAAAGTTTTATTTGTATATGTGTGTGTATGTGTGTGTGTGCGTGTTAGTTATTTCATCCACACTCAGTAATTTCAAAAAGACAAATTAAAAAAATAATAATAATAACAAGAAAGATTAATGAAAAGTATGCTCTTGGTTTAGCACCCATTCCCATGCTTGGCCATGTTATTCTCCAATACAACACAAGAGGTTGATCACCAATAGATATCACAATCTTGAAAATTGCACGTTGTGCAAGTCTAATTCCAACTTGGGACCAAAACCAGTCAAAACCACATTGACCAAAACTGGCCTTGAACCGGACTAAAATCGTACGGTCTTGTTCTAGGCCAAAACCATTTTTTCCTTTTTTAATATATATATATATATATATATATATATTTAATTCAACCACTGAATTTGACCAAAACCATACAGAACCAGATCAAAACCAAAACTGGAATCGATGGGGATCCAGCAATCTGGTTCCAGTCCCCCTTAACCTTGAACCAGAACTACCAGTTTCGACCCAATGGCCACCCCTAATGGAAAGGATAATATTTTTAAAAATTAAATATAAACCATTTATATAAAAGTAAATAAAAGCATACTATGTTTTTCACAAATTGCATTTTCACATAAAAAATTACAATTCAAGTAGTATAATGTACACAAAACATTCTAACTATATTAAAAATTTTCTAATAATTTATCAAAATTTTGCATTGGAATCCAAACAATATCTCATTATTAGATAATATATCTCCTTGAAAAGTCCTTTTATCAAATAATGCATTCTTGGTTTTTTTTTTTTTTTTGCAATAAATTATATATTTATTACAAATTCACACTCTTTTAAGGAATTAATAAATTTTAAACAATTAAACAAAATAAAATATGTCCCCCCCACCTCTTCTCCCTCCTCTTCCCCCTCCTTTCTCCCTCTCTCCATGGTAGAAACCAACCAAATATGTAAAAACTGATAATTACATGGTTCCACAGGTCACACTAACATGGCAGTATTAAGGTGGCAGTTTCTCTTCCTGCCACATCTTTCTTTGTTTTTTCCCTACATTTTCAAACCTTGTATCATACTCATGCCATCAAAGAAGAAAATTATTTCACTTCCTTATATTGTGAAGGTATTACTGGTAAGAGGCCATCCTATTCTTACTGCTATTCCAGGAAAAGTGCCAAAGTAATTTTTTTTTTTTAAATATATAATATAATTTGTCTAACAAAAGAAGATGATGAATTTATATACGCCATGGAAAAATATCTCAAGTAATAATAAACAGAAAAGGTTTCAGCCAACACACCATAATGGGACTTTTTGTCATTGCCCAAACCTCCACAGGAGCATCACGAAACAAAATAAGAAGATACCTGGAAATTTTGAAACACAAGTGTCAGCTAACAATGCTATGATGTGTCAATAAATATCAGTTAAGACACAGATGCAATGAGGAAATACTGAAAGAAGCATTCAGAAGATCAATTAGAAGGTTAAGTAGTCTTCCATTTACATATGAGGTGGCAAGCTGATATGCATTAATATACAAGAAATGGGTTTCAAGACAACCTTCCAGATGAAGAAGTCCTCAAAGCTCTAATGGGTGCACGCTCTGGCTTTTGTAAAACCCGAAATGGTCTGTTAAGGCCACTTCTAAGACAGGTCACAACAAGCTTATTAATGTAACCTCCAGTTTTTTCATTCACCTGAGTCAGTAAGAAAGGGCAAGTGTGGAAAACAAGAAAAAAAAAATTGAAACTTATTATGATGTAATTACACAAATGATAACTTTCAATGGGATGTCTATACCTGATTGTAAGAAAATGAAACCAGTCTAGAATTTCCAAGCCATCGTAATCCTCTAACTGTACCATTATGAACTGAGAAACTTGCAGCAACAGCATTGGCAGAAACATCAACGATGTCAACTGTTCCGCTCTGAGTTCCCAAAGCAACCAGGGGAACAGCTACAGCAGGATAATTTCCTCCACCTTCATGATATAATATCTCATTAATCAAAGACTTGCTTATATCTTAAAAACTGATGCAAACTTGAAGTATTTGAAGAAAATAGAAATTCAAAAGAAAAATAATCATCAGTACGAAACTAACGTGCCAAAGTAGCTGTCAAAGAAGGGGAGGGCACAGCCAGCATAGTTACTGTTGAAGAAAGAAGCTGCAGCTGTCCAACTAGGCTGATCTGCATCAGGTAAGAACGCAAGGAGGATAAATAATAGTGCTATTCACCAAGATAGTTGTTGCTTTGCAGAGAGGATGAAGAATACTGCAGTTCACTAAGATAGTCATTGATCATTGAACACAATCAAAATCAAAAAGAAAAAGCCAATGTGCTATTTGCACAAAGATGCACTTTTGAAGAAAACAATGACCTGAAGAACTATTGCTAGTTCAATTAATATTTTAAACTCTTCATCCAACAGGTGAGAGTTATAAAGCTAAAATAAATTAACATCAAAGTAAAAAATGTTTATTTAACAGACCTTGCAGGATATGCTTGCCTGGCTGAGAATAGACGATGGACGGCTTTTATTGACACCCATATTCTCTTGTTGCTTGCTTGCTTCAGAAGTAAGTCCATCAGCAGAAGCTAAGCCATTACCATTGGCCCCCAAAACTGGCACTTCACGGGAATCAGAACCTATACCCAAGTCTGTAACATCCTTTTGGGTGTCTCCAATCCCTTCAGCAGTCAAGAGCCAGTTCCATATTTTTCCATCATCAGAAATGGATATCACATGTGTCTTGGAAAGAAGAAGAGTGTCATCACAGAAATCAAAGGGATTATCAAAATCCATATCAGCTAAAGGTGCATTAGGTGCATCAGAATATAACTTGGCAACATTTTGGAGTGTGGACTCTGATTGGCAGATGGTGACAGCTAGAACCGAAGGAGAAGGGACAGATGAGCCAATTGAGGGCATCATCTCCTCCATCGTACACATTACATGCACCTGCTCTCCTCTGTAATCATATGTAAATAAGTGCATTCTCTTAGGCAGGGATGAAAGTAAGAAGAATAATATGATCATCGTAGCCAAACATTAGAAAAGAGCAATAAAATAAAATGAAAGAAAATGAGGCAGTCAACAAATATCAGATCAGATGATATCACAATGCTTCTGCTTCTTTTTGTTAATAGGGCTATGCACATAGAAAACCACTGGAAATAAGATACTTTCAGTACAAATTACTGGTACGGTGGTACCAGTAATTATAATGCCTGTATTCATTATTATATTATACACGAATTTATTGATAAACCTGAACTTTTAAAATCTTATGTAATTATATTCAAAAAGTTGGGCTTAATTTCACCCATGATCATTGAAATTACAGTTACTTCTGCAAGACATCTAAATTTCAATTTGTATTAACAAAATCACTTTAATTTTGGTTTCAATAAAGTCATTATTTGCTATATTTTGGTAGATATCCAGCCACATGTTTAACAAAATAACCAAGAAAATTTTTTCTAAGATCTGCTATAGGCTACAGGGATGTCATACTTAGCTATCACATTAAAAATTTTTGTAATAGTGACATAATTGAGAAAAAAAAAAAAGAAGTTTAGTACTATGCAGACAAATTAAAATTCAATGGTCATAATGAAATTCAATTTTAAATTCAATAACTGTGTAAAATCTTGAACTTCCATAAGTTTCCACAACAAAATCTGATATCCCTTCTATGCATGAGAATTAGCATCATCAGTTATCATAAAATCTATTTAAGAGCCATTCAAAGCTACATATACTTAGTCTCTCTCCATCAAATATCCCTTGGCCCCAGATCAGCTTTGCAATGAATCAACTTAAAGCCTTAGAGGCAGCCATCCACAGGAATCAGCTCTCCGAAAATTAGAATGGTGCTTACTTGCAATTCTGAATTAGTTTGTCCTTCTTTCTCTGTAGCTGGCAGATTAAACTGGCTCCCCTTAGCATCTCTAAAATGGACCTCAGACCTCAGATCTCTTTGAATTCTTTTGTACAAAATCAATTGCACAAGGGGGAAATAATAGCAAGAAAATATTTGATACATTTCCCAATTGCAAACTACCATTGTTCCTTCATCAAATGATATTTGCACCCCTTGATGTTAGTGGATTTAAATACTAATCCCAAGCTACAATGCCGTATATGTATTATTGACACAACAAATGCCTTTCAATTCAAATGGCCATCGCTTAACCAGATGGAGTTATTCCCAAGCTAAAATTCTGGCTAAGGACTTAGTCAAATGATAATTGCTTATGGACTTCCATTTTTCACTTGATTACAACACTAATCTATGAAATAACCTTTACCAAATTCACGTTATGATATCTCAACTTTCAACTAAAGAATATGAAAAAATAAAATAAAATTATACAAATTGCAATATTAGTAGGAGCAAGCCGATAATACTTACTCTTTACGACGCCATATGCTGAGCCTCCCATCAAGGTGAGCACAATACAGCAGCTCATTATTTGGATCCGGTAACACATCCAGAAACTTCCCACACCCTCGTGGCAATGCCGTGCTAAAAAGGGCCGTCTCGTACTGCAAATCGAACACCACCAACTCTCTGGGAAAAGTCACAAAGATAATGTGCCTCCACTGCGGCGAAAACGCGAATTTCACGCAGTAGAGAGGGTACACTGCCGACGCTGGCGCCGAAGAAGAGGATCCACCTGCTGCATCCCTCTCTAGCCGCACCAATTCACTGCAATCCGCTGGAATGTGAAGCTCCTTTATCGCAACCTCATCCTCTGTTTCTCCAAGCACCTTAATGGATAGCAGAAAGCCTTTGAGTCCGAGCACACAAAAATGGCGGGAATCGAACGGATCGCGACGGATACACGAGAGGAACTCCGGCGACGCATCGTATTTGAAGAAACATCGAGCAGAAGAAGTGATGCTGTAAAGGGAGAGAGAGGAAGGACCAGCGATGGAAGCTAGGATATATGAATCGGGGCGGGAGAGTACCCAGCAAAGGTCCTGGATGCCACATTTCGGGTTAGGATCCTGGTCGAACCAGAGGAGAACAGACTTGAGACGAAAATCAAGGAGGGCAATGCGGCCATGACGGTCAGCGGCAGCGAGGAGGAGATGAGAGGAGGGCTCGGTGGAGAGGAGGTCACGATGGAGGGGAAGAGGAGTCCAGCGAATGGAAGTGATGAATGGAGATAAAGAAGAAGAGGAATTGGAAGAAGGAGATGAAGGAGGAGGCAGAGGAATCGTGGAAATAAGCTGGAGGGAACGGGAATCGACGACTGAAATGGAGGATCCGGAGGGAAAGGCGAGGAGACCAGAGGAGGAAAGGTCGATGGAACCAAAATTGTTGCGTGATGGCGGGCCAGGGAGCATGCAGTCCCAGGTGGACTCCGTCGTGTGTGACGGAGTTCTGGGAAGGGACATAGCGTTAGAGATAGAAATGCGTGTGTGTGTGGGTTATTGATCTGCGTTCAGGTGCCTACGCGGCGGTTGGAAATAGTGGGAGAGAGGGTATGGGTATGGCTTGGCATTGAGTGGATTGGCATTTGCTGAGTTCCTACCAACCTCTGTTTCCAGGCAAGCGAGCTCCAGCTCCTCTCTCTTTGTACTGCGAATTTAGGCTCTGTTTGGAAGGAATAGAGTAAAACAAGGTTTTATAAGATTTTTTTAAAGTATTATTTTTTTCTTTTTTATTTAAGGCTTCTTATGTTTTGTATAAATTTTATAATTTTTTATTATTTAAAAGGGAAGAAAAATTATTTTAAGTGCTTAAGGATTTTAAAAAGAAATTTTATTAATTTTTTAATTTTTAAAAATTTTAAAAATTTTATAATTTAGCAATTATAAGTTTTTTAAATATAAATTTTAAATTTTAAAAATTAAAAAAACTTATTATTTATAAAATTTTATTCTAAATAGAGGCTTTAACTTTGAATTTGAGAGTTTTTTTTTTCTTTTCTTTAAAATTATTATTGGGACAATTGACCTTTGACATAAATATTTACTTTTTTTTTAATAATTACACTCTTTTCGAGATTAACTTTTCCACATTTAAAATAAATTAGTAATCTTTTCTACATTATTAAATAATAGTAAATATAATTTTATAAATAATAAAGCCACTTAACATTAATTACACATAATTAATTTTATATAATAAATATATTATTTTTGTAGCTTAAATTTTGGATATATTTTTCATGGATCCAAATTGTGATTAGATTGAAAGTTTCACGCTGCGACCCGATTGGAATAAAAAGTGAGATCTGTAGTGTTAGCAGAGGGCATAGGCCGATGCGGGGGCAACGCCTCTGCAGTATGGATTAGTATAAATATTGTAATGTCCTACCCTTTGTGGTAAAGTTGTGAGATATTCAGAAAACACACTGGATTAAGGTTTAAGAGTTCTGACTGATTGTATCTTATTCTTTTCATCATAGTGGAACTTTTTCTCTTGTCTTGCCTGTTGACATAGATCTTAAGATTGAACCACGTTAAATTATGTGTTATTTTTCTTTTCTTTTTTATACTATGTGATTGTTCGATTTTTGTGTATGCCTTAGATTTGCGTGCTAGTCATAACAAACTGGTATCAAAGCTTTGTGCGCAAAACCTAGGGTTTACAAATGGCGTTGTCTTCAACAAAGTATGAGATGAAAAAGTTTAATGGTGGATCGAATTTCACTCTGTGAAAGATTAAAATCAAATCTTCCTTGATCCTGCAAGGTCTATGGAAAGCAATTGAGGATAACTTTCCAGAATGTATGAAAGAGGCGAAGAAGGTTGATCTGAAGGAGAGAGCCTTAAGTGCGATTTTCATGAGCATAATTGATAATGTCCTACGCGAGATTCCTGGTGAAAGCTCAGCGTCTGCGGCATGGAAGAAATTGGAGGAGTTATACTCTGCTACATCGCTGACCAACCACCTGTATTTGAAGAAAAGACTTTACAATATGAGAATGAGTGATGATACGCCCATTAAAGAACATCTGGATGAATGTGAAGATACGCCCATTGAAGAACATCTGGATGAATTTAATTCAATCATTATGGACCTAAAGAATATTGATATTGAGATTGATAGTGAGGATCAGGCCCTTATTGTGTTATGTTCTTTATCACCCTCCTATGAGACTTTTGTTGATACTCTATTGTATGGGAAAGATAGTATTTCACTAGACGATGTTAGTAATTCTCTAAAATCGAAAGAGTTAAAAAAGAATTTTCCCGATAATAGAGAAAGATTTGAGGGGGAAGGTTTGGTGAGCAGGGGAAGAACGCATTCAAGGGAGGGTTCTTCCAGCATGAAGAAATCTAAGGCCAGATCTAAGTCAAGAATGAAAAAGGCTAACTATTTTGGGTGTGGGGAGCAAGGTCACTACAGTAGAGACTATCCCAAGTTGAAAAATAAAAAGGGAAAGCAACGAGAAAGTTCTGCGAATGTGGTTGATAGTTTTATCAATTCTGATAGTGATGATAGTGCTGGGGAAATTTTATCCGTGAGTTCAAATCATGCATGAAATTCCTAGATTCTTGATACTAGTGCTACTTATAACATGTGTCCACACAGAAACTGGTTTGTCACTTACAAACAGATGAGTGGCAAGGTGTTTTTGGGCAATGATCGTGCATTATCTGTGGAAGAAATTGGTAACATCAAATTAAGGATGTTTGATGGCGTTGTCAGAACTATAGAGTGTTGGTATGTTCTAGGACAAAAGAGGAACCTGATTTCTCTTGGGACACTTGACTCTCATGGATTCAGATACCATGTAGAGAATGGAGTTCTCAAAGTGTGCAAGGGCTTTATGGTACTCATGAAGAGCAGTTTGGTTTCAAGATTGTATTTTCTTTAGGGCAGTACAATTTCAAGGGAAGCTACAGTAACATCTGAAAGCAATAATCTGAATTAAACTCAATTGTGGCAGCTGCATCTTGGTAATATGAATGAAAGAGGATTATCTGTTTTGAGCAAGCGAGATTTATTGAATGGGCAAAAAACAGAATCTGTGGACTTTTGTGAATAATGCGTGTTTGGCAAACAGATCAAGGTGAAGTTCGATAAAAAGGCAGTGTGCAAGACCAGAGGAATGGTGGATTATATCCACTCAGATCTATGGGGTCCTAATAGAATCCCTTCCAAGAACGGTGCCAGGTGCTTCATGATTTTGATTGATGATTACTCTCGGATGGTGTGGGTGTATTTTCTAAAAATAAAAGATGAGGCATTTTCAACCTTTGTAAAGTGGAAGACGATGATTGAGAAGCAGATAGAAAAGAAGGTCGAGCATCTTAGAACTGATAACAGGTTAGAATTTTGCAATCGTAAGTTCGATGCATTCTGCGGCAATGAAGGTATAGTGAGACATCGTACTTATGCAAGGACACTACAACAGAATGGTATTGCAGAACGCATGAATAGAACGCTTTGTGACAAAGCACGAAGCATGCTCTCACCTTCAAGATTGGGAAAAGATTTCTGGGCTGAAGTAATTAATATAGCCTGTTTTGTGGTTAATAGATCTCCATCTACAGCTATTAAGTGCAAAACTCCTTTTGAGATCTGGTCCGGTTCACCTGTTGATTACTCTCAGCTGAGAGTGTTTGGTTGCTCTACTTATGCTCATGTGAGAGATGGTAAGCTTGAGCTGATGGCAAGAAAATGCATATTTCTAGGGTATGCATTTGGAGTGAAAGGCTACAGGTTGTGGTGCAATGATCCAAAGTCTCCAGGATTAATTATCAGCAGGGATGTGACATTTAATGAGTCTGCTTCATTAGATAGTCAGAGGGAGAAGTCAATAGCAGAATCAGATCACAGTGTCAGATAACAGGTAGAGCTTGATATTTATACTTCAGCAGTTCAATCCAGTGATTCAGAGGATGATGTAACACCCTCACATTAGGTAGTTCTGTACATTCTACTGTTTCGATGACTAATGTCTATTCGGACAGCTAGAATATCTAGAACCACACTTAAATTAGAGTGAAAAGTTATAATTTAATTTAATAAAGATCTAGTAAGATTGTAGAAAAATAAAAGACGTGGTATGTAAATCGGTTAAATGAGCTCAAGCCCCGGTGATGGGTAACCTCACTAGGAAGTGACCATAGGTCCAGTGGCTATTATAATTCTTGTGAAATCTTGTAAGACCCTTAATTAAGACCTAATTGAGGTATTATTATGAAATTAAAAAGGCAAGGAAATAAAAAGAAATAAGTTCAAATAAGTAGATTTAAAGTTAAGGTGAAAAATGGAGTTAGGGACTTATTGGTTATTATGAAAAAGATAAGCTGAACACGGTAAAAGGAAAATTTGGTCAATTAAATTTAAGAGTCCAACATTGACAAAAAATGAGACAAATTGAGTTAATAAAGTTAAATTAGTTTAAGTAATTGTGATTAGAAAAATTAAACCTAATTAAGAAAAAGTCAAATTCAAATGATAAAGAAAGACTACTTATTTACAAGTTTGCCATTCTAATTAATTACAACTTTGCCATTATACATTAAAATAAGTTAAATATCATTTTTATCATCATCTTCCTCATTTTTCTTCTTCTTGGCCAAAAATCACTCTCCCTTCTCTTCCTCCATTTTTGATTTCCCAAGCTTTGGGTTACCTTGAATTCTTAACATCCTTCACTCCTAAAAGCCTAAACTAGCTTCAATTTGGTGAGAGCTCTTCATCTAAACAAGAAATTTCAAGGATTAGGAAGCTTTCAAGAAACCAAGGAAGGACCCCAAGGTTGAGTGGTGGTAGATTGAAGTTGTTTGAAGTTGATTAGAGCTTGTGAACAAGGTTAGTGTTAAGTAATCTTATGAATTTGAGTACTTTGTCAATTGGGAGTTAGGGTTTTTATGCCAATTAGGGTTTTTATGCTATGTGGCCTATTTAGTGATTTTATGCTTGTATTATGATCAAATGATGTTCAATTGTTGGGAAATATTGATGATTTGATGAATAAATTAAAGGAATGGGTGTGGTGCATTAAGTGCTGAATTTGGACAGCTTGAGTTCAGTAAGGTTATTAGCTCATAACTTTGGCTACATAACTCCTATTGATGTGAAACCAATGGGAGAAGAAACGTAAGACAAAATGCTAAAACTTTCATGTAGAACACTTGACCTGAAAATGGCTGAAAAGTACCTCAATCAGGGCTAGAATCCGGTAATGAAAACCTGAAACCTGGAAAACTGATCAAATAAATAGTACGTAGTAAATTAGGCATAATTCACTCTACAAAACTCCAAATTGAGTAAATCTTGAACCTGTATAATCCTGAGACACATGGAAACAATTCATATGAAGACCATGAAGTCAAACTATGATTGTAACCTATCCAAATTAGCTAGACAAAGTAAGTCCAGAATTCTGCCCTGATTCTGGAACTAACCTAAAAACCTGGAAAATTGCCACTTGAATAGTTTTAGAAAAATGACTATCACTAAGGCTACATAAATGCAAATTAGATTATTCTAAAGCTAAAATACACATAATACATAGAACTACAACTTTTATATTTTGACCTAGACCCAGATGTGAAGGCAAATTGGTTAAAATGTTAAAGTAATTTAGAACATTAGAACTGAGAATTTCCTACAACTCAGTAATTTTACCGTGTGACCTCCGTGTGGTTAACAGAGCATAACTTCCTTTGTATATCTCCAATTGAGGTGATACAAAATGATTTGAAAACTTAAGATAAAGGCCTAAAACTTTGTTTTAGAGACCTGATACAAATTCTGAGCACAAAGTGCTCAATTATGGAATGTAAGTTTAGGTGAAAATCTAGAAAACTTAAGAATCGCAGGGTAACACACCCAGGAGTAGTACCTAGTATTTTGACCATAAGTGGTGATCTAGACCTCCAAATTAAGTGATTCAAAATGATAATTAAAATTAAGATATAGAGGAATAATTTTTATGAAGATCACTTTGATAAATTATAACTAGAACTAGGTTAAAATTGAGTTTTAAAATCAGGTGCAAATGCTGCCCTGAATCTGGAAAAGTTGGAAAATGTAGTTAGTTTAGGAATTTTACTAGGGATTTATTTTATTTGTTTTTGGGGATATTAGAATGAGTATTGGAGCTTTGAAATTGTGTATTGTCAGTAGAGAAGGAAACCTTGAAGTAAAAGAGGGAAATGGTCAAGAGGGGAAATTAAAACAAGGTTTGCACACAACTTGATTTCCTTGTGTTTTATTTTTCAAATGAGATGAATAAATTTTCTATAAATCAAATTTGAGTTTCTTTTGTAATTGTGAATTATTTATATTGTTTTGAGATTATTTGAATGTTGAAATGAGTTTATTAATGGGTTGAAAAGGCGGATGTTGGCCATTGATGTTATTGTAGCAAGGGGGTGATCAGAATGAATGCCTTTTAGAAGTGTTTGAGAAATTATTTTGTTTCTAACCCTATGTGTTGAATTATGATGATTTGAAATGCTTGGGTATTTGAATGGAAATTGTTTAAATTATTTTAAAATAATAGTTGGCATGATAGATGTAACACCCTCCCTGTAGCAACTCCGTACATTCTACTGTTCTAGTGACCAATGTCGGACTGGACAGCTAGAACATTCGGAAAAATATTTAAACTAAAGTGAGGAACCATAATTAACTCAAATATTAATAAGAAAAATTTAGGAAAAATTTTAGAAATAAAATACAACCAAGTTAAATGAGCCGGTACTCTAGTGATGGGTAACCTAGTGGGAAGTTGCGGTTCTCGCAACTAGGAGCCCTCGACCCGGGGAAAAATTCATAAAATAATTTTTAGGACTCCAAAGAAGGGTCATTGAGGTTCCTATGGCATTAGAATGCCAAGAAAATATTTAGAAAAATTTTTCAATCGGTACAGACAATTTTGACCAGTTAAGCCAAACAGAGGGCATTTTGGTCATTTCGTCTTCAGAGATGATTTTTGACCAACTTGTCCAATTAAGTACATAAATTATATGACATAAATATGAATTAATGTTGATGAAAAATTAATTTGAAGTTAGTAGAAATGAAAGAAAAAAAAAAGGGAATAAAATGCCTAATTATGACATCATAATGATGTCATTTAAAACCTCCCACCAATCACCATTTAGCAAGTCGTCTTAAAACAAATAAAAGAGATAAAAATTAAGAAAAAAAAACTCCAGAATTTTTCTTCTTCTTCAACCAGCCGAAAATTCTCTCCCCCTTCCTCCATAACTCTTATTCACTTATACCTTCAATCCTTTGATTTCTCACCCCAAAATCTATAAAATCATTCACTAAAATTTATCACCCAACCTTGCTAGAGTGTTTGGTAGCCAAGAAAACAAAAGAAAGTGAAGAATTAATAAGAGAAAATTCTGCCCTACTAAGGTTAGTGCCATCTTTCTCTTTCTTTCTTTGGATATCCATGTTAAGACACTAAGTTAGGCTAGGAATTTGTGGGAATTGAAGAAAATTATGCATGCTAGGGTATATGGTAAATTTTGGCAGCCTATTGGGGGTGGTGATTTTGATTGTTTTGATGGGTTTAGAGTGGATTAGAGATGGTGTTTGAAGTGTATATATATTGATAATGAATTAGTAGGTTTAATTAATGTATGTTGTGTGAATTGGAATGGGGAACTAGGGTTTTGGAGAGAAACTTGGGCTTTGCTTATGTAATGGTGAATGAACATTCTAATGGTCAATTAGTGACTATTTGAGATAAATTGACCATAACTTGGAGTGAATTGTAGCATTAAAAACTGATTTGGTATGCTGCCTAGTGAGACCTGCAGGTTGGGATGTGAGTCCAGCCTGTTTGGACAGCCATAACTTGGGCTGTGTAGGTTCAATTGGTGTTTGGCCAATTGGAAATGAAACTAGACACAAAATGGCACAACTTTGGTGAAGAAACCATGCCCATAAGACCAAACCAAGTGGACCAAAAGCCTGCCCCAATTCGGGTGTCCTGCAATCTGTTTTTGCAGAATGACCAAATAAACAGTGTTCATTTGGCCATAACTCAGTGTAGAATGCCCCAATTGACCTGAAATTTTACCAGCAACAAGCTAAGATATAGACCAACAACTTTCATGAAGAAATCCACCCAAAATTATGACTAGAACCTATCCAACAAGGGAGTTGCGATTACTGATTCCTTGCCTTTGTAGATATGGTCAGTCCAGAAAAATTCCAATCCGGCCAGTTGTGGTTTTTAGACCATAACTTGAGCTACAAAACTCCAAATGGAGTGATTCAAAAAAATAAATTCAACTAGACAAAATAAGAAACAACTTTCATGTTTATCATTTTTCCAAATTCCCACTACAACAGTAACTAATGGAACAGTAAAAATAAGGTATCAAAACTGAAAATTCTGCCCCATTAACTTTAAACTTAGAAATGGTATTGGCAACCAATACCAACAAATTTTGAATGCAAAATGTGGTATGTTGGGAGTATTAAAACCAATGTACCTATTTTCTATGCAAAAGTCAACATTTTTGTTGACTAATGAAGGGAATAGTAACACCAAAACTTGAAATTCAAAAATTGTAAAACTCAAAAGTGTCAAATGCCCCAGTATACCTAACAAGATTGGTTTGGATAGCTTAGCATGCCAATAGGGTTCAGTTAGCAGTACTGCACATAGCATTATGCCATTCTGTGATTTCATGGCTTTTAGCCATTCCGACATTGTGTTAAGATTTGGCCTTGTGCCTGATGTTATTACAACTTATTAGCTGTTCTGTTGCACACCGGGAGATACATATGCGACCGATGGTGTGACGGCCCGAGGTACTTGATACCCAGTGCCAGTTTACCCGTTTATCGATCCGATCGTCAAAGATAGGTTACTTGGGCAACCAAAAATGAAAGTGGATAAATTTAATGAAATAATGAATATAACCAGTACAAAATAAGTATGACTACAAATACTCAACAAAAATTTATTTACAATGAGACATCAATACATTCACTACATATTTATTTTCTGTTATTTCTTTTTATTTTATTATTGGCACCACTAAGCATTATTGCTTAGCGCGTTGCTTTTGCCACGCGTAGGTTCTGGAGATACTGACCGAGAGCCCAGTAGACCACAGACTGGGTGAGACCTCCTATAGCTCTGTATAGTGTCCGTGTCACCTCACCATCTTCAGTGCATTGGTAGGACACTAGGTTTTATTTTGGTATTTTGTAACCAACTTTTATTTTCTCTTGTGTAATTGAGACTTATGTAATGTATTTTGATGTTAATGTAAATAGTGAAAATTGTGTTTATGAATGGAAAATTGAGTATTTATTTATTGCTTATATATGAATACCATGAGAAATGAATGATTGAGAAATGGATATGTTGTTGAAAAATATTGAGATTTTGATGATTATTGGAGTTTGAGAATGATTGGAAATGATTATTGGAAGTGTTTCTCACAGGTTCCGAAGAACTGTTTTTTCCATTTTTAACCGGTACTCTGTCGGATTTTCTATAAAATTTTCGGAACCTCAAATAAATTATAATTTTAATAAATGACTTAAATGAATTATATTTCACAAATTATATTCAAAACTATGATAAGAATAAATTAAGGAAGAATAAAAATGATTAAGATAAAATAGAGTGTTCCGGTACACCGTGTGACATATCTTACTCGGATATACTGTAGACGGGTAAGGGGTGTCACAATAGACTTGTTTGCTTCCCTCATTAGTAACGGCTAGTGAGGTTGAGATTAATTATATTACTTCCCTCTCCGGCTTGCCAGTTGAGGTTGAGATCGAATGAGTACTCATATTTGCTAGCTAGCCCTCCCTCATTAATAACAGTTAGTGAGGTTGAGATAGTTTTATCGTGGTGTACAACACGGCATTGATCGTGAAATTTTGTGTCATGACTTAAACTGTATGATGTTGGCAATACTAATGATTTTTTAATGTTTGAAATGAATGAATTGTTGATACTTGGAAAGCGTTACTAAGGTTTTATGATTCATGGAAAATTTAATATTTCAAATATTTTGTCATGAATTAAAAAATTATGTTTTATTGGGATTTTGAATTAATAGTTGTGCACCACTGGGTTATATACTCAGCGATAGCAGTTTTCATACTGTTGCAGGTAAAGGAAAAGAGAATGCAGTAGAGTGAGCTTACTAGAAGTTATACTTGGTTTGATCAGTGGGTATATTTTAGGTATAACCCTTTTTATATTTTACTCAGATGTAAATTAATGACTATATGTATGTAAAAATATTTGAGCAGTTGTACCAGAAACAATGTAATGTTATTTTTAGTTAATGGAGCAAACTTTTGATGAACTATGAATCTAATGAAATGTGGATTTTATAGATTTTGAATTACCTATACTACACAGGTTTTAGACAGGTTTATAAATTTTTGGATTGTTGAAATTTCAACCATCACTACACCGATTTTTCGTAAAATTTTTCTTTAAGTTTAAAATGCTTATTTTATTTCTTAACTATGTTCACAGTACTTCTCTCAACTTTTCATCAATAAGTTTACTTGAAAATGAATTTGAATCGTTTAAAATCCCTTATAGTATGTTTAATGGATTATCGGTAGACGAAGTTCGGTAATTCATTAGGCATATTATGGGATCATGTCATATCTTATGGAAGGATAAGGTGTGATAGATGAGGTGTAAGATCCTGATCAACAAGAGGATGCACCTGAGCAACAGCAACAGGAACCATATAGCATTGCAACTGGTAGAGAGAGAAGACAGATTAGACCACCGCAGAGATATGCATATGCAGATCTAGTAGCGTTTGCCTTATCAGTTGCTAAGACAGTTAATGTGCATGAACCCAGCAATTATAGAGAAGCCATTTTTTATTTAGATGCAAATTAGTGGGTCAGTGCTATGAGTGAAGAAATTGAATCTCTTCACAAGAATCAGACTTGGAAGCTTGTAATATTGCCTAAGGGATAAAAAGTGGTAGGTTGCAAATGGGTGTTCAAGAAAAAGG
This sequence comes from Hevea brasiliensis, assembly GCF_030052815.1. Classification (NCBI taxonomy): domain Eukaryota; kingdom Viridiplantae; phylum Streptophyta; class Magnoliopsida; order Malpighiales; family Euphorbiaceae; genus Hevea; species Hevea brasiliensis. Next base: position 19,933,038 of record NC_079509.1, on the reverse strand, counting down.
AAGGCACTCTAGGTATTGAAGCACCTCGATATAAGGCACCGTTGGTAGTAAAAGACTTTACTTAGAGGGAAGGGATTGACTTTAATGAAGTATTTTCTCTAATTGTGAAGCACAGTTCTATCAGAGTCTTACTTACTACGGTTGCTCTTCATGATTTAGAGCTTGAGCAACTAGATGTGAAAACAACATTTTTGCATGGTGAGTTGGAGGAGCAAATTTATATGAGTCAACCTAAGGGATTTGTCATTTCAGGTATGGAAAACCATGTTTGCTTGCTTAAGAAATCTTTATATGGTCTGAAACAGTCCCCTAGGCAGTGGTACAAAAGATTTGATACATTCATGGTTCATAATGGCTTTAATCGTAGTTCATATGACAATTGTGTGTATTATAAGAAGCTTTCAGATGATTCCTTTGTTTATTTGCTGTTGTATGTGGATGACATGCTCATTACTGCTAAAAGTATAACACCCTCATACTAAGTAGTCCTGTACATTCTACTGTTCCGATGACTAATATCTGTCTGGATAGCTAGAATGTCTAAAACTATACTTAAATCACATAGAGAAGCCATAAATAAAATTGATAAAGATCAAATGAAGTTGGATAAAAATAAAAAAAATGGAGCACCAATAGGTTAAATGAGCCTAGGTCATAGTGATGAGTGACCTATATGGGAAGTGACTATAAGTTCAGTTGCTACCTTAAATTCGTGTGGGACCGTATGGAGACCTTAATGAAGGAATTATTTAGAAATTATTGGGAATATGAAAATCATAGAAATGAAAAGAGAATAAGTACCAATAAGTGAATCAAAACTTAAGGACTCATCGGGTACTATGGGAAAAAGATACCGTATAACCCGATGAGGGGCATTTTGGTCATTTCACTTGAAGAGGTGACTTTTGATCAAAATGTCAATTAAATTAAGTGAAATTAATGTATTGAAAAATGAAGAAATGTTGATGAAAATTTAAGTAAAAATGTGAAAGGAAAATAAAAGAAATGAAAATTCAAAATTTAATTAGCATTATAACCTAAGCATGACCTCATGATGATGCAATTAAAATTAATGGCCTATTAACATTAGACAACCATTCTAATTATCAAAATTTAAAAAACAAAACACCTTCCTTTTCCTACTCAAACCAGCCAGCTCACTTCTCTCTCTCCCTTCTTTCATTTTTCCTCCATTGATGAACACACCAAGCTTTGAATTCTTGAGTTTTCTTCCATAAATTACCTAGCCACTTAAGTAGAAACTTGAAATTAGACCTTGATTAAGAGATTGGGAGCAAGGAAAATCAAAGGAAGTGAAGATTTGGAAGATACAAAATCTGCCTATTAAGGTAAGTGACCTTCCAAGTTTAATTAGTGTTATATCTTTTGAAATTAAGTTGAGTTGAGTAGAAATTGACTTGAAAATGGATGAATCATGGTTGTTAGGAGGGGTTTGAATTTCGGCCAACAGTAGGAAGGCTAGGGTTTTGATGTAGTTTGATGAAATTAAACATGATTCCTAACTTAGGTGATGATGTATGCTTGATTGGTGTGTTTGAGTTGCATGAAATTATTTGAATTGGAAAGTTGAGCAATTAGGGTTTGGAGAATTAGGGCTTTTGTGCTAGGAGTGTCATTGATGTGTTTAATATTAAATTATGGCCATTTGGTATGAATTGAATGTAGTTTGGTGTTGGTTGGTAGAAGGAATTAATGGAATAAGAAAGGGGTGAGTGTGCTGGAATTCTGGACTCTGGAGTCCAGCACACTTAAATGCTCATAAGTTGAGCTCACAACTCCAATTGGTGTGAAACTAATTGGAAATGAAACATAAGACATAGAGCTAAAACTCTCATGAATAATGCCTGCCTAGAAAATGATCATAAGTTACCTCAAATTTGGCTTAAATCCGAAATTACAATTCTGGACCTGACAAAAATGACCAAATGAACAGTACTTAGTAAATTATGCATAATTCACTCCAGAAAACTCTAATTTAGGTGATTCTTGAACCAATGGAAAGTTGAGACATAAGTTTTATGAAGACTATAGAGCTAAATTATGACCCTAACCTGATCAAATTGCTAGACAAAGTTAGTCCAGCAAATCTGTCTTAGTGCTAGACTGAACCTGGAAAATGTGAAGCAGTAGGCATCCGATCAGTTTTGGAAAAATTATCATAACTTGGGCTACAAAAATAAAAATTAGGTGATTTCAAAGTCAAAATTCTCATAAGATATAGAACTAAAAACTTTATGTTTTGACCAGAGCCCAATTCTTACGGCAAAGTAGGAGAATTATTGGGATAAGTCGGGTGGAATTCCTGCACCTTAGCTAATTTACCCTATGACCTCCAAATGGTTATCAGCCCATAACTTCCTCTACAAAACTCCAATTTAAGTGATTCAAAATGATTTGGAAACCTATGACAAAAACCTAAAACATTGTTTTAAGGACTAGGGCCAAATTATGAGCTTAAGATGCCCAGATATAGAATACAAAATTAAGGTATAAATCTGAAAAACCTGGAATTTCAGGATATAGCACCCAGAACAATGTTTAGTAATTTGGCCATAACTTGAGATCCAGAACTTCAAATTGAGTGATTTAAAAAGGAAAATAAAACTAAGACATAGAAAAATAACGTTCATTGAGATCATTTTCCCAAATTATGACTAGAACTAAGTTTAAATGGGATTGTAAAATTAGGGTTTCAAACTGTCCAGAACCAGAATTTATTAAAATTGCATAGCCAAATTAGGAGACGTGTCTCCATCCTTTACACCCACATAATTTGAACCATCAATAGTGAAAGTCTGAGGCAGTAAAATGTCCTTTGCCCATAAAAAAATTATCATTAAATAGATTGATAAGTAAAATAAAAGATTATCATAAAAAATTATTGTTAAAACTTGTATAGGTAAAAACTAATTTTTTTAAATAAAAAATTATAATTATTATCTAATTATTATAAAATGTAAAATTAAGCTATTCAAATTTAGTTTTTTAAAAAATAATCAGAAGAATTTTAAAAAATAAAAGAATAGTCCATGGTAAAAAAAAAAAAGAGCATGCGCTGTTTGAGCGTGCCACATGGTATTGCAATGCCACATGTCGACACCATATTTTGGTCGACCCCTAGAATCAATAAAAATTCTTCTTTGAACAGCTAATCACGTTTCCGATCCCTCTTTGATAGGCGGTCACATTTCCGATCTTTCCTCACAAAGGATTGAATCAATGCCAAGTCCTCATATTCATTAAAGCCTTGCCGATCTCTCAAATCATTTACTGACCTCTCAAACCCGTTGTCGAATTTCCGGACCTGTCAAGTATATTCCTGATCTCTGTTGATAAATAAAATGAACTGGCACTAGATCTTTTCCTACCAGTTTTATTGCCGACCTCCTTTCCGAAGGTTTAAGAGCTAAAGTTTTAGTTCGATTTAATGAGGATTCCGATCTTAAGTGTTCGAGTTAAATTTTCAATCAAGTTCCGTCAAAGATTTCTTCCCTACCGATCTCATGCTTAAAGTGCTTTCCGATCTCTCATACTTAGATTAATAATCACATTTAGTTTTTGTTTCTTTGTGCTCATACAATCAAATACTCGGACAAACAATGGTTTAAAATTTTCCGATCACAATCATTCATTGAACAAAGAGGCATTTCATTTCATGTCATAATCAGTACAGTTATTCGGTGAGGATCACCCCACTGATCTACATTTGGATGACTCTCCCTCTCTCCCTCACCTTGGCTTCCTCCTCACTATCTTCGCGCCGCCTGGAGCCAGTCATCCATCCAGAGAAGTCCTCTTGTGGTAGCGCTTTTGGAGTTCGGCCAAGAGATCCTTATGAGCATTCACATAGGCTCCGGCTATTCCTGACACCATCTCTTCATCTTTTTCCTTAAGCTCTTTGCCTTTCTCGGTAAGCTCCTTATCCTTCGCGTTAAGCTCCTCTATAAGTTGAGCGACCTGAGCGGCTTCGTTGGCCTGAAGTGCCTGGACTTCTCTCAGAGCCCGTTCTCTTTCAGCCAGGTCACGAGACTTCTACCACCGTGGTCTTCATGGTACTTCGCCCGTCCCTCGACTTGAGATATATAATCCCGAGCGGATGAGAGTTGGGATCGGAGGGAAGCCAATTCCTGATTTTTCTTCCCGACCTCCTTACCCAGACGTTGAATCTTTTCCCGAACCATGGTCTGGTTCACCAGACACTCCACATTCAAGCTCATGGTTCGAGTCAAGATATCATCGAGACCATTCCGGGATAGCCTGTCCCGATCCTCTTGAAAGAAGATGGTAGATCCCAGGACTTTGGCAAAATCGGAGTTCTCCCTAACAGTCCGGTTATTCTTCAAGCAGTCGATCAGTATCTGAGCGCCACGAGAAGAGGTCCTCCCAGAAGATTGAGAAGGCTCCCTTTCCGTGCTTGGAATAACTGAGAGAGGCGGGGGCTGCTCTTCCGATCTAGGAGGAGATCGCGGCCTTGATGGTCGGCGGACCCGAAGGTTGAGGTGGGTCTCTTTGTATCTCCCCAGGTTCGTGACCGGGTGTTTGAAGACGTTCCGAACGCTTCATCTCCTTTATCTTCCGGGAGATCTCTCTTTCCTTCTTCCGCTTCCTAGAACCCTCACCACCCGCCATACCTGCACAGAAAAGAGGTTAGTGAGATCGCTAAGGTCCTGAGAACTGAGATATAGAAAATACCAATGCCGAGGTCAGAGAGCGGAAGTTCGCGATCTTGGCCGGTGATCAGTTGCATGGTCCAATGGTGCGATTCAGCCACCGCATTTGGACAGAATATTTTAGAGTGGCGGCCCGACTTTTCACTCCATCACTATTAAGCTTTCCTCTTGACTCGGGTAATGTGCTTGGAAGCGAGGGGCCCCTGGTACCACCAAATACGAGGAAAGTCCTCAAAGCGGCTCGGATCTTTACTCCTCGAATGAAGAACCTGGTTCTTCCAATTCTTAAGGGATGAGGCAGATCGGAAAAGAGTCCGCAATGAGGCTTCGCTGAAAGAACCGATGTTCGTCATCCTTTGGCGAGTTAGTGCATGCTCTGGCGAACACCTTAGCCGTAGGTCTGATTCCCTTAGCTCGGCATAGACCTCGGAAAGCTACCAAGATCCGCCACGAGTTGGGGTGAATTTGAACAATGGATGCTCGGTGAAGTTTTAGGACCTCCTTATAGAAATCGGCTAGAGGGAACCTCAGACCGCCTTTAATCGTTCCTCGTACACCATGACCATGTCATTCTCTTCAAAAGAGTGATCGACACGAAGATCGCCATGGCACTTGATCAGCTCATATGAATCAGGACAAATATTGTATTCTTGAACAAACGATTGCAGATCGGATTCTCGAAGAACCGACGGAAGCTCGTCTATAGGAAGGGTCTCTCTCCTTGAAGAAGGTGCGAGCCTCGATGGTATGACCAGCCCCCGAGTTGGAGCGGAGGCCCTGGGAGGTTCTTGTTGAACGCTTGGCCCGACTGCCTCTTCTTCAGACGATGACCACGAGAACTGAATCGAAGGAGGGCTTGCCGCTCTCTGACCTTCGGCACCGTTCATTTTCAAAAGAAACAAAGAATTTAAATTAAAAAGAGGATCAAAGCCCTTACCGGAGTCTGATCGGCATCGGAAGAACTTGAGAAAATGAGAGAACTTCGAAGTTGTGAGCAGAGGATTGAAAATGGAATGAGAGAACAACTGGCTAACCCTCCCACCCCTATTTATACTAGTCCGAGCATTTAATGCTCGCGAGGTTCTAGGCAGCGCATCGATTGGTGGAACTCGACAGCTGTTCTGACACTTCTCTCAAATATCTGAATGTTCAGAGATCGGTTAATTAGAGATCGGCATAATGAGCTAAATATTTTGAATAAAGGATCAGTTAAGTATCATTCAGGTAAAAAAACCAGATCGGATAACCACATTAGAGATCGGAAAATAATCAATGCAAAAATAATAAGATGATAACCGATAAAATAAAGTCTTTATTTTCAAAAGTTCGGATTACATCATTTGGGCGATCTCTAGGGATCGGATTACACTAACATTGGATCACATCATTTCTGTGATCTCTAGAGATCGGATTGCATTGAAAATAAAATACATCATTTGGGCGATCTCTAGGGATCGGACTACAATAAAGGTCTAACTACATCATTTGGGCAATCTCTAGAGATCTGATTACATTTCAGGATTACATCATTTGGGCGATCTCTAGAGACCGGTGGAACATCCTATCTAAAAGGCCTATGTCAAAGCCTAGTCTTGTGGCTGAATCAAAAGATGTGTTTGACCAGGAGACCTACTGTTGGCATCGGATAGATGTGCAGCTAAGATGGTGTGACTATGACTCCCATTTAGATTAGAGAAATCGTCACCGATGTTACCACTCGAAACCGACCCGCTGTCGGAACACCAAATGTGGAGGAAAGACGCTGTCGGAACACCCAATGCGATGAGAAGCCGAATGAACTCAGTTGAGCGACTCGAGATCGGTACAACCAAAGTCCGCAATACAGATCGGTCAAATCCAGTCCTCTCACCATCATCAGTAAAGGTCATTCGATCACCGGATCGTGAATTTTGATCGGTAAGTAAAGAAGTTCATCGGAAAAGATCAAAGCCACGATTATAGCGTAACTTCCACCGAGCAGCTAGAACAGGAAAGTAAGAAAAGAAGAGAGGAAAGTCGATGAAGAAAATGTCTCCGTCATGTGGGTATATATAGGGGAAATGGGCATTTAATGTCGAATGAAACGGCGACGCTTCGAGAATCCAGATCTAATTAATGCATGGACCGAATCGGCATCGATTAAGGGATAATAGAGATCGGAGATAGGAGATCGCATGAGAGATCGGAATAGGAGCTAGGGAGGGATCGGAAGACAAAAGAATAAGACAAATCCCAATAACCGCCGCCGTAATCGAGCCGAGGTAGTTAAAGCGTGGCAGACGAGATCTCCACCGCACGCCTAAGAATCGCCCGCAATGCTGACAGGTGCCAGGGTATGTCATGACAGTCCTGTACATCCCAATCTCCACCGTTGATCCCACTTGTAAGGACAAACCCGGAACCCTTAGATCAAGAGAGAAGACGACAATACCAGCGTCTTTCACTCTTAGCCCTCGGATCGTTCCGGACAAGGAAATTTGAGACCGTCAGATGGAAAGAAGAAAAGGACAAATATTATGAAGAGTGATCTCAACCATTCATTTTGATTCTCTTTAATTCCTGAACCTCCGATCATGTCCTTCGAGATCTCGACCCTCCATCTCCCTCAAATAAATCCTGACCCTTCACGAAGAGCACCCGATTCCTATAAATACCGGCATAGAAACTGTTCAAGGGACGGACGGAAAAACAGACGAGAGGCTGTTATTATAGCAAGAGGAACTCTGAAAATTCATTTAGTTTGTTACTCTGCTATTTAGAAGTGTTGATTAAAAGGACTTTGGAAACTAGTTTTCTGAAGTGTTTTCTTGAAGAGATTTTGAATACTGGAACCCTATATTTCCAGTTTGTTCATTATCAGGTCATACTCTCACTTTCTGTCTTTTATCATCTCTGTTTTCACTGCCCAAGATCAACTCCATATCACTCATTTCTTTAGGTAAGTACCCTCCAGTTCACGAAGAACACCACCCTCAGGCTAATCAGTCTACTTTCTCATCCCTGTTTGCCACCCCGTAACTATTTTAGTAGACCCGGCTCCTCACAGGTAAGAGTTCATACTGCTGTTTACGTTTATTTTCTGCACTTCCTTTGTTCTTCATACATCTGCAACTTTCTTCAAGATTATTTTGTACGAGAGAACCCAAGAAAAATGTTGTTGTAAGAGTTCATGCTACTGTTTTATTAAGTGTCTACGTTTATTTCCCGCATTTTCCTTGTTCTTCTTACATCTGCGATTTTCTTCAAGACCATTTCTGCACAAGCAATCCCAAAGAAAGTCACTCTCAAATCATCTTTTTAGTGATCAGTTCATTTTATTGATCTCCGTCATTTCTGAAAACAAGTTTTCTAACTCCTAGTAGTATGTAAATGGTTGGGTAAACGTAGGTAGCTGCAACTTAGAGGTCTCCTTTAAAAGAAAGGACCTGAATAACACGTCTGGAAGATAGCCAAACTATTAGGTTGGCGTAAATGACCACTCGACAAAGATGTCATAGAGTGGAATAAGACCAAAGTAAACGAAATGAGAATAGGTCGGGCGTCAATAGATCTTGTAAAATGAATACATGGGAGGTCGGTAAATCAAGTCTAGTTTTCCCCATCTAGCCAAAAGGTATTGAGAAATCTTATCCTCAACATCTTTAAACTTCAGGACCCTTATTTTTAGGTTCTTAGGACACCAAAATTCGGGACATCGGAGAAATCCCTTTCAGGCTCCTTTCTAATTTAAAAGAGATCGGAGGAGAGTTCTTGTCTGGTCTCAACTCAAAATATAAATAACTATTAGATAGGGATCGGAGGAGAGTTCTTATCCGGTCTCAACCCCAAATTTTTAATAAACGTCTAAAAGAGATCGGAGGAGAGTTCTTATCCGGTCTCAATCCAAAATTTTAATAACTATTAAATAGGGACCGGAGGAGAGTTCTTATCCAGTCACAACTCAAAATATAAATAACTATTAGATAGAGATCGGAGGAGAGTTCTTATCCGGTCTCAACCCCAAATTTTAATAAACGTCTAAAAGAGATCGGAGGAGAGTTCTTATCCGGTCTCATCCTCAAAACTTCAAATAAATAACTTAAAAGAGATCGGAGGAGGGTTCTTATCCGGTCTCCCCTCAAAATTTTAATAAACAACTTAAAAGAGATTGGAGGAGAGTTCTTATCCGATTCTCACACCCATTCACTGAGGTTGTCTCATTTACTTATGTATCTGGGTGATCCAAATTTAGTGAAAAATCAAATATTCCTTCTACCAAAAGGATTAACATTGCCGCCTAAGCCCTCCTAACTAATTTGTAAAGGACGCAGAATTAAATCTACTTACCCTTATTAAGGGACGAGGTGGGGTGCCTAACACCTTCCCCACCCGTTTACGGACCCCGAACTTAGAATCTCTGTTTTAAAGTGGTTTCATTTTTAATTTAACTTCTCAAATGGTTTTCTTTAGTTTCCCTCAAAACTAAGGTGGCGACTCCTCACTTTTTCCCACTTCGGTGAGTGATCGTTTAGGCGACCGCAAAATCCCATTGCGACAGCTTGGCGACTCCGCTGGGGAAGTATCCCGACTTAACCCCGGTCTAGTGGTCCAAAATTAGATTTAATTTTTGTCCGATCAAATTATAGTTAGATGGGCTCACTCGGCGATGTCTTATATGTTAATTATTATTGCTGCTAACTATTTTGTTTTGCATGTTCTATCTCTCACAGTGTTCTTCATTTCAAAAAGGAAGAAAAACGAAAAAATGGGAAAATAAAATCCCCCTGAATTGGGAAGAGGTAAAGGTGTCCCTTCACACACCGAACACTCACACAATGTCCTCACACACTATGGTCCTAACCCGGGCTTTCTTACCCTTTTAGGAAAGTAGGAGGGAGTCATGTAGCGGTGCAGTGGGTTTTACCCGTTAGTATCCGTGAAGGCTTACTCAAATTGAAACTCGCTCTATCCTTTGTGATACTCGTGGAATTTTCCGATAACATCACGGGGTAGAATGGGGCTCTCTTGTTTACAGTAGGGGCAATTTGGGAACCTGTGGCTTTTAGAAAATTAGTTCCTGAGCTAAACTATCACAATAGTTGAAGGTCGTAGTAAACTACCTCATAAGATAGAACTATCCAGGTAGGTAGAGCTCACCGGTGTTAGGCCTAAACCGACTATAGGACGAAAGGGGCATACTTTCTCTTACCCTATTCTGCTTTAATTTCCTTTTGTTCATTTCTTTTGAGGGTAATCTTGAATCCTACTAGAACACCTACACATTTTCCTACTTTGATAAATGTGTACGTGTCACTCTGTCAACAGTATGATTCAAAATTACCCTAATTTGTCTTACTAACGAATTTCCTCACAGGCATTACCAAACCAAGAGTCTGTAAAAGGATAGGCATCATTTTTATCATGGCATCCTCGAGTCAGTCGGCAGGAAAGGTTCAGAATGCTAAACTTTGGTCCAAATCAGCTCATTGTCCGGTACCCTCGCAAAATGATGCTTCCGAGGCACCTGCTGGCTCGCTACCTTCGCTAGATCTGAATAAAATAGAGGTCGAATGAGCGACCTAGAGGGTCTCTAACGGATGGAGGTCGCTTCCGATCAAGCCAAGGCGTTTTGAAGAGAAATGCGGAAGATTGCAACCTTAATGCAAGTCAAGGTCCAAATCCCGGCATTAAAAGCCATGTTGTCGGTTTGGAATCCTAAATATGGGGTATTCTCTTTCAATGACATTGATACGGTCCCCACTATGGAAGAATATCAGGCATTGCTGGGGATCCCATACTCATTGCAGAGCCGGATCTACTTACACCTCGAGCATAGGCAAACCTGGAAACGGTTGGCTCATATGTTGGGTTCTCCCCCAGAAGAAGTAAAGTCCAAAGAAACTGCCAAGGGAAAAACACATGGTTGGTATTGGACATATCTCCAGAAATGTTTAGATCAATACCTCCAAGAGAAACAGTGGGACCGGGCTTCAGTAGCTCTCGCTTTGGGAATCTACGGTCTGATTCTGTTCCCGGGACCATTGGGAATCATAACTTGCAACGCGGTGGAAGTGTTCTGGACGGTGGAAAGGCAGCAGATTAATCCAATACCTGCAATCCTTGCGGAGACTTTATTAACCCTTACCTACTGCAGACAACAGGGCAGAGGATCCCTTAAGTGTTGTTCTCAACTGTTATACCTCTGGATTATCAGTCACATGTGTCCTGTGGAGACAAAAGGGTTGACTTGGTACCTTGACCAGCCTCCCATTGAGAAGATGATCCGGTTAGTGATCAGCCCGAAGAGTGAAAAACAATGGTGGGAACGGATTTTGAGTTTCAATAGCCATGATTACTGTTGGAGGAAGTCGTGGGCGTCAAGCCAACCCGTTTGATCGATGCGAGGGTATTCGATCGGTGTCACGATCGGAGTAACCGATACACAAGTTACACTCCGGCATTGGTAATGAGGCAGTTCGGCTCAACACAGTCTGTGATCAACATTGAAGAATACCACCAAGGTTGCTTCTACCACGAGCTCAAAGGAGAAGAAGGGTTAAAAAAGGCTCGCAAGTCTTGGGAAAACGTCACTCTGATGGAGAGATCGCCTAAGGGCCCAAGCATCTCGGGCGATTATCTTAAATGGAGAGCTGACAGGGACCGAGAACATTCAACTGTGAAATTCGAAGACAGCAACCCGCTCCGAGATGTCCTATTAGAAGAAACGAATGGCCATCTGGATGACTCACTACAAGAGGCTAATCACGAGAACTCACAAGCTGCGGGAACAAATAAAGCAGTGAAGGACCAACAGCAGAAACTTAAAAGGAGAGTAAGAAGACTTAAGGAAGAGGTAAGGGCCGAAAGGATGGGGTTCGAGGAGCAAGAGGTACAGTGGGAAAAGGAAAAGGACTCTCTTCAAGATGAGACCAAAGAAATAAAAGTGCGGAATAGTAAGCTTCAGGAAAAGATGAAATACCAAGAGATACTCATCGAAGAGTATAAGCAAGAAAACAAAAAGAAGAAGCTCGAATTGAAAGAACAAGCACTACTCATCAACGATATCTTGAAAGAGTGTGCTAAAGAAAGGAAAGAAAAAGAAAAGCAAGCTGCTCTCTATCAAGGACTGAAAGAGAATGTTGACCAGCTGGAGAGAACAATAGCATGGGGAAAACAAGAATTATTTCCGGAATCCGAGTACGCTCTGAAAGCATTCAACCCCGCCAAGCAAGAAGAAAGGTTATATGAGTATCTCAGAAAATGTCATCTTATTATAAAGAACCTTCCAGAGCCTAGGCCAATGTAAAAGATACGATGTACAAATTACTCAGTTAATGAAGTGATTTTTGGACCATTGTTTAGCAAAATTTGTGAATGAATAGTATGACTCCCGTAGGAACTTCCTCGCTAGGGTTATGTGAAAAATTGAAATGCGCTATATGGACAGGTATCATAAATGCGCATTCAATCCCGTCATTCACGGTCAGACTATCGAACGGTGCCATGATAAAGCTGAGGCGATTATCCTTTTTACAGATTTCAACCTGGCTCTCAAATGCCACTGTATCCTTTGTCCAGACCAGGACTTTTAGTTTCTTTGCAAAATTCGAAGTTTATTTAAAATTTTCTTTTTTACTCCTCACAGGAAATCAATATTGCTTCTAACAACGCAAGTCTGACCAAGCACACGGTTCAACCCCAGCGAGTGTACTTAACAAGATCTCGAACAAGAAAACTAATGGAAGACCAGGAACAAGTACAGAACCTACGAGGCAAGTGTCCGAACTAAAAGACCAGTTTGAGAACTTATGAAGATGATGAGGAGATGTCCCAAAATAGGCCCACTTGGACCCTAACCTACCATTACCTCCCCACCTCCTACAGCGGTTGATTCTCACTACGCTTCAACCTCCTTCACTTTCCGACCATCAATCCGGACCGTCACTGTTAATCCGGTGACCATAAATAAAGAAATACCTTTTTCCTATTAACCGGATAACTCAAATGCCGAGCCTCACACTTCAATCCCGATCCCTCCAGTTTACTCCACCCCTCAGATCCAAGTTGGAGGAGCGCATCATCTGATGGAAGGAGAACATAGGGCGAGAGAAAATGAGAAACTATCGGCTCTAGAAGAAAGGCGAGAGCAATAGAAGGGCTGAACATGTATGGTTCGATCGATGTGTCATCACCGAGATTGGTGCGGATGTGGTGGTACCACCCAAATTCAAGGTTCCAGATTTCGACAAGTACACCGAAAACTCAGATCTCCGCATCCACTTGGCAACCTACATTGCCAAAATGTCTGCCTTAACAGAAGACGATAGACTTCTCATTCACTTCTTTCACGAGAGCCTCTCCGGAGCAGCTCTGAGATGGTGCATACAATTGGACAGGAGCAAGCTGCACTCTGGAAGGATTTAGCCGATACCTTTCTAAAGCGGTACAAATTCAATTGTGATGCGGCACCCACAAGGAGGGACCTCGAACACAGTGTACAGAAGGCAGGGAAGGTTTCAAGCGGTATGCCCAATGATGGAGGAGAAAGGCTGCGAAGTATATCCTCCGATGACCGACAATGAACTCTGCTCCTATTCATCGAAACATTGAAGGCTCCTACTTCAACTTTGATGATTGGAAATACCTCCAACGACTTCTCGGATATCATCCAAGTGGTGAGAGAATTGAAGCTAATCTGAGAATAGGAAGACTACAGGAGTTGGTGAGAACCACTGAAGAAGGCGCCAATTTTGGCAAGAAAAGGAGAGTGATGTGCATTCCATCACTCGGCGAATAATTACCCCAATTTTCCCAAAATAACTACGGCCATATCCTCCCTCTCATGGCGGACCATATAAACATTCCACCTTCTTTCCTAATTATCCACAACCACGCCCACAATACGCCCCACCTACAAATTTCCAACCAAGACCACCTCCTCCTCGGCTCAACCAAGACCACCGCAAAACAACCCGAGACCTCCAAGAAACCTTGATCCACCTCTTCCCCTTTCTCTCAATGAAATATAACGATACCTTGTCGGTATAAACCAAATCGTACCAGTCCCCTTAGACCTAATCCAGCCGCCATATCCCAGGTGGTATGATGCCACTGCCCGGTGTGAGTATCACGGAGGGGCACAAGGGCATTCAACTGATAACTGCGGGGCACTCAGAGGGAGAGTGCACGCTTTAATCCGAAACGGGTGGTTGAAGATCGAGAAATGGTTCCCTCCCCAATGTTACCTCAAACCTTTGCCTAACCACAATGCGGGCGGTGGTGTAAATATGATAGAGTCTAAGGAGAGGATCAACACCGAAGTGGATGAGTGGTTCCATACTTGAGGAGATTTTCTTGTGGCAACGAGGGAAGGCTACCTTTGCCCTCAGGTAGCGGGATTCGAAGAGAGTACGAGGTGTCCTTACCATGGAGGGGCAGCTAACCATGAGCTGCGAGATTGTGAGGGGTTCAGGCAAGAAGTCCGGAACTTATTGTCACTCAAGGTTCTGAGATGCCAGACAAGGCTGAAGACGGAAAAAGGAGTGAACACCACCGGATACAGCCAGAACGCCTCTACCTCCAAACCCAGAATCACCTTCTCACCCCCGGTAGCCTCTCGCCGTGCTGATTATCAAAACTCCACCTCAGCTCCCCATCACCAATACTCACGCTGTCCCTTGGAACTATAACTTCCAAGTTTTCACTCAGGGAGCGTCAAGCAGTACATCCGCTCCTAGTCTTGCCTCACCTCCGGCACCACCAAAACCATGTTTCGCTCCTCACGAGCACTTCAGAATGACTTATGCTGGACCTGCTAGCAACACTACTCCCCAAACCAGTTCTAGGCCCGTTATTGCAACAAAATCCTCTCCACCTGAGCAAGAAGTCGAGTTTATAACTCGAAGTGGGAGGTGTTACGGGAACGAAGAAAGAGAGAAGAGAAAAGGGAAAGTAAAAATGGGAGAGTCATCCAGAAACACGGAAGAGGAGGTTGAGAAAGCGAGGAAGCGAGCCTATTGAGCACAAGGAAGATGAAGAAGCTGCTGCTCCAAATAATGAAACAGGCGAGTATGATGTGGTAGAGCGATTGAGAAAACACACCGCCGGATTTCATCATTATCACCGATCCCGAGCTCGGAAGTGCACCGACAATCCTTACAAAGAATCTGGATCAAGCCTTTGTGAACCCCGACATTACTCGGGGCAATTTGAGAAGATAGTAGAACAAATCCAGTCATCGGCTTTGTAGCCTTTTACGAAGAGGAGGTAGACCGCAGCTTAGGGCACAATAAAGCTCTGCATGTAGCGTGAAATGCAAGGGTTGTATAGTGGCCAAGGTCCTCATCGATAACGGATCGACCCTCAATATCTTGCTAGCGCTACCTTAGCGGTGCCGTCGACCAATCATATATACGTCGAGTGCTATGGTGGTAAGAGCCTTTGTGGTACGAGAAGAGAGTCTTTGGGGACATTGACTTGCCAATCAAGTCGGTGCATGTACTTTCAACATCACGTTCGGTCATGAACATTGGTAAACTTACACTATCTTTGTTGGGAAGGCCGTGGATCCATTCTGCGAATCTTTGTTCCTTCGACTTTGCACGGAAGATCAAATACATTAAGGGCGGCAAAATCATCACCGTGAGGGGCGAAAAGGCCATCTTGGTCACCAAGCGCAATCACTTCCCTATGTGGAGCGGTAGAGAATCATTGGAGAGTTCTTTCCAGGCCCTTGAGTGTAAGATCTTGGGAAGGAGGGGCTATGGCTATGGTAGCCAAAGTCTTTGTCAAAGAACGGGTATGAAGAGGGTAAAGGCCTAGGCGCCACATTACAAGGGATCGTGGAACCCATACCGGCTATTCAGAAGGTGGGCCGTAGTGGTTTGGGATATGAGGAGGATGCCCTCGTGGATGGGCGATTCTGGATGAGGAAAATACTTCGGGATCAGAGGTTTGACGGAAGATGGGAAAGATGAAAGTAGTCCGAGAATCACGGAGATCTTCACCAAACCGGTCATTCAACATCAAGCAAATCTGGAAGAATCACC
This sequence comes from Hevea brasiliensis, assembly GCF_030052815.1. NCBI lineage: Eukaryota > Viridiplantae > Streptophyta > Magnoliopsida > Malpighiales > Euphorbiaceae > Hevea > Hevea brasiliensis. The sequence goes on along the minus strand of NC_079509.1, from coordinate 19,917,320 downwards.
CGATGATCCATCCATCGATGTCATCCAAGCTGGACTCCTTGTATGAGGCCCTAGTCTACTTGATGGTTGAGGCGGGAGTGAACAAGCTGGACAACGGAGGATATCCACACTCAATCTCGAGTAAAGTACCTGCAGTTATCTACACTTGATCACTTTGTCCATGGTGACAAGTGTAATACTGTAAATGGACCTTTTCTTATGGCATTAATATTATTAATGAATTGATAGCGCATTTTTAAATCCAACACTCTCTTTCTTTCCTTTTAAATTCCATCCTTATAACATGTTCTATTCTTTATTCATTCAGGACCATTCATCAATTAACACCTAATAATCCAATAGATTTAGAAAATCCTCTGGTTAATTTTGAAATCCCCATAGCGCCATTACTTCAAGTGATTACGAGGAAGACCTTATAGAAGAAGACGATGAAAAACATGAACCCTCCTCATGCCTTGTGAAAGCGAAGCGCACAATAAACTTAGGCACGGAGGAAGTAAAAGGAACTTAAGGTAGTGGAGAGTGAGGAATTGGGAGATATGATCATGCGCTAAGGAATTCCTCGACGTGTTTTCCTGGAGCTATGAGGATATGGTGGGTTTGGACCCTCGGATAGTAACGCACAAAATTCCCTTAATCCGGGAACAATTAGGTGAAGCGAAACTAAGGAGAATGAATCGACACCTTGCTTAAGGTTCGGGATGAAGTCAAGCGATATGTGCGGATTCTTGGAAGTGGTCAAATATCCCCAATGGGTGGCTAACGTCGTTCAGGTAATGAAGAAAGACGGGAGAGTCAGAGTGTGCGTTGACTACAGGGACCTTAATAAAGCTAGCTTGAAAGACGATTTCCCTCTCCCCCACATTGATGTGCTAGTTGACAATGCTGCGGGATTGGGTAGGTGTTCGTGCATTGATGGGGCTTGAGGTACAATCAGATCCCAATGGACGAAGAAGGCAAGGATAAAGCGCTTTCATCACTCAATGGGAGTGTTACGCTATCGGGTCATGCCCTTGGGTTGAAAAATGCAGGGGCTACTTACGGTAGCGATGGTCACATTATTCCATGACATGATGCATAAAGAAGTGGAGGTGTCGTGGATGATATGATCATTAAATCCGGGGAGAAGAGAGCCACGTTCGGTGATGAGGAGGGTATTGAAAGGCTCGGAAGTACCACTTGAAGCTGAACCTGCTAAATGCATATTCGAGCTAAATCGGGAAAGTTGTTGGGATTCATAGTAGCGAGAAAGGGATAGAAGTAGATCCGGACAAGGTTCGAGCTATTCAAGAAATGCCATCCCCAAAAGCAGAAGGGAGGTGCGATTTTAGGAAAGGTGAACTACATTTCGAGGTTTATTTCTAATCTCACTTGCCAAAGTGAGCCTATTTTGATTACTCGGAAAAACAACTCTACTCAATGGGATTGATTTGTCAATAGGCTTTTGAGAAAATCAAGCGATATCTCATCAAATCCACAAGATTGGTCACTTTGTGGCGGCGGGCCTCGATCTGTACATGGCGATCCAGAATTCAATGGGATGTGTTTTGGGACAACATGATGATGCCGCGAAAAGAGAGGGCCATTTATTACCTAAGCAAGAAATTCAACGATTGTGAGTCAAGGTATTCTTCATTAGAAAAGACTTGCTGAGCGTTAGCCAGTACAGCAAATCGCCTCAAGCACTACATGTTGAATCACAAGACATGGCTCATCTCCAGGATGGATCCTATTAGATATGTATTCGAGAGCCCATTCGTGCCAGGAAGGATAGCCAAGTGGCAGGTTATACTCTCCCAGTACGACATAGTCTACATGACCCGAAAAGCGGTGAAAGGTAGCGTGATCGCTGACCTCCTAGCGGAAAATCCTATCCAGGATTATGAAGCTCTGGATTTTGAGTTCCCTGACGAGCATATTAATGAAGTAGACTGCGAAGAAGAGGGGCCCGCCGATGTATGGGAAATGTATTTTGATGGAGCAGTCAATTTATCCGGAAACGGAATCGGAGCTGTACTGGTATCCCCGGACGGAAAGCACTTCCCGATAGCTGTCAAGTTGAGGTTTGACTGTACCAACAATGTCGCAGAATATGAAGCTTGTGTGATGGGTCTACAAGCTGCTATCAAAATGAAAATCAGAAAGTTGGAGGTGTACGGAGACTCGGCTCTGATAATTTATCAAGTCAAGGGAGAATGGCAAACTAAGGATCCCAAGTTGATCCCATATCAGAAGTACTTACTGGAGCTGATCAAGGAATTCGAGGAAATCTCTTTCACTCATCTTAGCAGGGACAAGAATCAATTTGCTGATGCTTTAGCTACTCTAGCCGTTATGGCCCAAATGGAAGAAGGGCAGACAACTCAAGCATTGAGGGTTAAAGCAAGGGATGAGCCAGCTTATTGCTTTATGATTGAAGAAGAGCCCGATGGAAAGCCCTGGTATCATGACATCCTGGTCTACTGTAAAACCAGAGAATTCCCTTTGGGGGCAAGCAGAAATGAAAAGAAGATGATTCGGAGATTAGCATTGGGATACTTCCCCAGTGGAGAAACCCTATACAAGAGGAGCTCCAACGGCGAATTACTGAGATGTGTAGATGCGAAAGAAGCAAAGAGAATCCTCTTTGAGACACATGAGGGAAATTGTGCGACCCATGCCAATGGACACATGATGGCTAAGCAAATCATGCAACGTGGGTATTTTTGGACCACAGTGGAAAAGGATTGCGTCGAGTACTTAGAAAGTGCCATAAGTGTCGGTTATGCGGATCCAATAAATGTACCACCTCACAAGTTATTCAACCTCGTCTCACCTTGGCCTTTTGCAATGTGGGGCATCGATGTGATTGGTCCCATCAATCCTAAGGCATCCAATGGGCACAGATTCATCCTGGTGGCCATAGACTATTTCTCCAAATGGGTCGAAGCAACGTCGTATGCCCACATCACACAGAACACATTTCTCAAATTCTTCAGAAGCAATATCATCTGCCGGCATGGTCTCCCGAATGAAATTGTTACTGATAACGCCAAGAACTTGAATGGTCCAAAGATTCAGGAATTATGCGATCGGTACAAAATCCGGCATCTCAATTCCTCCCCGTACCGTCCCCAGATGAATGGAGCAGTGGAAGCTGCAAACAAAAATTTAAAGAGGATAATCCGGAAAATGACGGTCACATATAGGGATTGGCATGATATGCTCCTTACGCTCTTCACGCATACCGGACTTAGTGAGGACTTCAGCAGGGCAACTCCATACTCATTGGTCTATGGTATGGAGGCAGATGTGCCATTGAAGTTGAAATCCCTTCCTAAGAATCTGAAGAGTCGAGGAATTGATGAGTCGAGAATGGATTGATCAAGGTTGGATCAGTTAAACTTGCTTGATGAGAAAAGGTTAGCAGCAGCATGTCATGGGCAATTATATCAGAGGAGAATGGCTAGGGCATTTGATAAAGGTGTTCGCCTACGCGAATTCCAAACCGGGGACTTAGTTCTGAAGAAAGTGCTGTCGAACCAAAACGATCCACGGGGCAAATGGTCACCAACATACGAGGGACCCTATGTGGTTAAAAGGGCATTTTAGGAGGAGCCTTGATCTTGACCCAAATGGCCGGAAAAGATTTTCAGACACCTGTGAATGCCGAAACTGTAAATAGGTATTATGAATAAACAAGCGAAGGATTAAAACCCCAAAGGGCGTCCAAAAAAAAAAAAAAAAAAAAAAAAAACTTGGGGTGAAAACCAGAAAGGGCATCCCAAGAACCAAAACGGAGAAATAAGGAAGGGGTATGAAACCAAGGATGGAGACCGTTCTGACGGGAGGCTTGAGAGAACTGAAATAATGGCAGTTAAAAGACTTCAAAACCAACTATAAGGATTATGTGAAATCTATCCTTGTACCTTCCCTTTCAGCCATAATAAAGTCATACTTTATTCCTTCTGCTTTTGTTTTCCTATTTACTCACCTTTTAATACTATCCTTGTTTAATGTGCTATTAATTAGTTAAATTTTTGCCATAAGATTTGAATTCAAAAATTGATAACCTCACGTACTTTATTATGAGATTTGCAGGGAATCGTCCGTTAAAAAAAAAAAAAAAAAAAACTAGAGGTGAAAACCCGAAAGGGCGCTTCTGGTTAAATGGGCGGAAAGAAAGTGAAAACCCGCAAGGGCGCTTTCCATAGAATAAGAAGAAAATCGGGAACAGAAGAGGGGCATTTGAAGAAATGGGGTTATAGGTCAAGTCTTGCAACTTCTTTTCCGTTAATCGTCGGCCTTCGGTATCTTGTTAAGTACACTTCGTCAGGGAAAGAACTTCATGTGTCAGGGTTAGACTTGCCTTGTAAGTTGATTTTAATTTCATGCAATTTACATTTCTGTTATCAACCTCTGGTTCCTTGATCTAAGTTGATTTTAATTTCTTGCAATTCACATTTCCACCATCAACCTCTGGTTCCTTGATCTAAGTTGATTTTAATTTCATGCAATTTACATTTATGTTATCAACCTCTGGTTCCTTGATCTAAGTTGATTTTAATTTCTTGCAATTCACATTTCCACCATCAACCTCTGGTTCCTTGATCTAAGTTGATTTTAATTTCATGCAATTTACATTTCTGTTATCAACCTCTGGTTCCTTGATCTAAGTTGATTTTAATTTCTTGCAATTCACATTTCCACCATCAACCTCTGGTTCCTTGATCTAAGTTGATTTTAATTTCATGCAATTTACATTTACATTTATCAACCTCTGGTTCCTTGATCTAAGTTGATTTTAATTTCTTGCAATTCACATTTCCACCATCAACCTCTGGTTCCTTGATCTAAGTTGATTTTAATTTCATGCAATCTACATTATCTGGTTTTAAATTTCATGCAATTTACATTTCTGTTATCAACCTCTGGTTCCTTGATCTAAGTTGATTTTAATTTCATGCAATTTACATTTCTGCTATCAACCTCTGGTTCCTTGATCAAAGTTGATTTTAATTTCATGCAATTTACATTTCTGCTATCAACCTCTGGTTCCTTGATCTAAGTTGATTTTAAATTTCATGCAATTTACATTTCTGTTATCAACCTCTGGTTCCTTGATCTAAGTTGATTTTAATTTCCTGCAGTTTACGTTTTCCGTCATCAACCTCTGGATCCCTGATCTAAGTTGATTTTAATTTTTATTCCCCGATTCTTTGATCCAAGTTAATTTGGGTCTAACACATTGCCTATTTCTAGGTCATTAACTTAGGTGTGCTTTAGTTCCTTAACTTCAAACACCTAATCGTCCAAAATATGAGTCGGAATCTTTACATAATTCCTATACGGAAATTTTTCCTTTAATAGAAATTATGTAAAGAGGGGCAGCTGTCGACACCATATTTTGGCGACCCTAGAATCAATAAAAATTCTTCTTTGAGCAGCTAATCACGTTTCGATCCCTCTTTGATAGGCGGTCACATTTAGATCTCTCCTCACAAAGGATTGAATCAATGCCAAGTCCTCATATTCATTAAAGCCTTGCCGATCTCTCAAATCATTTACCGACCTCTCAAACCCGTTGTCGAATTTAGGACACATCAAGTATATTCTGATCTCTGTTGATAAATAAAATGAACGGCACTAGATCTTTTCCTACAGGTTTATTGCCGACCTCCTTTCCAGAAGGTTTAAGAGCTAAAGTTTTAGTTCGATTTAATGAGGATTCGATCTTAAGTGTTCGAGTTAAATTTTCAATTAAGTTCCGTTCGCATTTCTTCCCTACCGATCTCATGCTTAAAGTGCTTTCCGATCTCTCATACGTAGATTAATAATCACATTTAGTTTTTGTTTCTTTGTGCTCATACAATCAAATACTCGGACAAACAATGGTTTAAAATTTTCCGATCACAATCATTCATTGAACAAAGAGGCATTTCATTTCATGTCATAATCTGTACAAGTTATTGGTGGGGTGATCCCCGGCTGATCTATTTGGATCACTCTCCCTCTCTCCCTCACCTTGGCTTCCTCCTCACTATCTTCGCAGTCGCCCTCGGGAGCCGGTCATCCATCCAGAGAAGTCCTCTTGAGGTAGCGCTTTTGGAGTTCGGCCAAGAGATCCTTATGAGCATTCACATAGGCTCGGCTATTCTGACACCATCTCTTCATCTTTTCCTTAAGCTCTTTGCCTTTCTCGGTAAGCTCCTTATCCTTCGCGTTAAGCTCCTCTATAAGTTGAGCGACTGGCGGCCGTTGGCTGAAGTGCACGGACTTCTCTCGAGCCGTTCTCTTTCGGCCAGTCACGAGACTTCTCGGCGGTGGTCTTCATGGTACTTCGCCCGTCCCTCGACTTGAGATATATAATCCGGCGGATGAGAGTTGGGATCGGAGGAAGCCAATTCTGATTTTTCTTCCCGACCTCCTTACCCAGACGTTGAATCTTTTCCCGAACCATGGTGCGGTTCACGGACACTCCACATTCAAGCTCATGGTTCGAGTCAAGATATCATCGAGACCATTCGGGATAGCTTTGTCCGATCCTCTTGAAAGAAGATGGTAGATCCGGGACTTTGGCAAAATCGGAGTTCTCCCTAATAGTCAGGTTATTCTTCAAGCGATCGATCGATGTCGGCGCCACGAGAAGAGGTCCTCGAGAAGATTGAGAAGGCTCCTTTCCGTGCTTGGAATAAGCGAGAGGCGGGGCTGCTCTTAGATCTAGGAGGAGATCGGCGGCTTGGTGGTCGGCGGACCGAAGGTTGAGGTGGGTCTCTTTGTATCTCCCAGGTTCGTGGCCGGGTGTTTGAAGACGTTCGACGCTTCATCTTCTTTATCTTAGGAGATCTCTCTTTCCTTCTTCCGCTTCCTAGAACCCTCACCACCCGCCATACACACGAGAAAAGAGGTTAGTGAGATCGCTAAGGTCTGAAGCGAGATATAGAAAATACCAATGCCGAGGTCGAGCGGAAGTTCGCGATCTTGGCGGTGATCGATTGCATGGTCCAATGGTGCGATTCGGCGATCCGCATTTGGACAGAATATTTTAGAGTGGCGGCACGACTTTTGGCTCCATCACTATTAAGCTTTCCTCTTGACTCGGGGTAATGTGCTTGAGCGAGGGCCCTGGTACCACCAGCTACGAGGAAAGTCCTCAGCGGCTCGGATCTTTACTCCTCGGAATGAAGAACAGTTCTTCCAATTCTTAAGGGATGAGGCGGATCGGAAAAGAGTCCATAATGAGGCTTGCTGAAAGAACCGATGTTCGTCATCCTTTCGTGAGTTAGTGCATGCAGCTCGGCGAACACCTTAGCGTAGGTCCGATTCCCTTAGCTCGGCATAGACCTCGGAAAGCTACCAAGATCCGCCACGAGTTGGGGTGAATTTGAACAATGGATGCTCGGTGAAGTTTTAGGACCTCCTTATAGAAATCGGCTAGAGGAACCTCGGGCCGGCCTTTAAGCATTCCTCGTACACCATGACCATGTCATTCTCTTCAAAAGAGTGATCGACACGAAGATCGCCATGGCACTTGATCACTCATATGAATCGGGACAAATATTGTATTCTTGAACAAGCGATTGCAGATCGGATTCTCGAAGAACCAGCGGAAGCTCGTCTATAGGAAGGTCTCTCTCCTTGAAGAAGGTGCGAGCCTCGATGGTATGACCCGCCCCAGAGTTGGAGCGGAGGCCACAGGAGGTTCTTGTTGAGCAACGCTTGCCTCTTCTTGAGACGATGACCACGAGGCCCGAATCGAAGGAGGGCTCGCCGCTCTCGACCTTCTGACCGTTCATTTTCAAAAGAAACAAAGAATTTAAATTAAAAGAGGATCAAAGCCCTTACGGAGTCGATCGTCGAAAGAACTTGAGAAAATGAGAGAACTTGAAGTTGTGAGCAGAGGATTGAAAATGGAATGAGAGAACAAGCGGCTAACCCTCCCACCCCTATTTATACTAGTCAGAGCATTTAATGCTCGCGAGGTTCTAAGCGCGCATCGATTGGTGGAACTCGGCAATTTGTTCGACACTTCTCTCAAATATCTGAATGTTCAGAGATCGGTTAATTAGAGATCAGCATAATGAGCTAAATATTTTGAATAAAGGATCAGTTAAGTGTCATTCAGGTAAAAAAACCAGATCGGATAACCACATTAGAGATCGGAAAATAATCAATGCAAAAATAATAAGATGATAACCGACAAAATAAAGTCTTATTTTCAAAAGTTCGGATTACATCATTTGGGCGATCTCTAGGATCGGATTACACTAACATTGGATCACATCATTTCTGTGATCTCTAGAGATCGGATTGCATTGAAAATAAAATACATCATTTGGGCGATCTCTAGGGATCGGACTACAATAAAGGTCTAACTACATCATTTGGGCAATCTCTAGAGATCTGATTACATTTCAGGATTACATCATTTGGGCGATCTCTAGAGACCGGTGGAACATCCTATCTAAAAGGCCTATGTCAAAGCCTAGTCTTGTGGCTGAATCAAAAGATGTGTTTGACCAGGAGACCGGCTGTTGGCATCGGATAGATGTGCAGCTCAGATGGGGTGACTATGACTCCCATGAAGATGAGAGACATCGTCACCGATGTTACCACTCGAAACCGACCCGCTGTCGGAACACCCAATGTGGAGGAAAGACGCTGTCGGGACACCCAATGCGATGAGAAGCCGAATGAACTCAGTTGAGCGACTCGAGATCGGTACAACCAAAGTCCGCAATACTGATCGGTCAAATCCGGTCCTCTCACCATCATCGGTAAAGGTCATTCGATCAAGGATCGTGAATTTTGATCGGTAAGTAAAGAAGTTCATCGGAAAAGATCAAAGCCACGATTATAGCGAACTTCCACCGGGCGGCTAGAAACGAGGAAAGTAAGAAAAGAAGAGAGGAAAGTCGGATGAAGAAAATGTCTCGTCAGCGAGGGTATATATAGGGAAATGGGCATTTAATGTGGCGGAAAGCAGCGGGCGCTTGAGAATCGAGATGTAATTAATGCTTGGACCGAATCGGTGATTAAGGGATAATAGAGATCGGAGATAGGAGATCGGCATGAGAGATCGGAATATGTGCTAGGGGAGGGATCTGAAGACAAAAATAATAAGACAAATCCCAAGAACCGTCGTCGAGAATCGGGTAGAGGTAGTTAAAGCGTGGCGACGAGATCTCCACCGCACGCCTAAGAATCGCCATAATCTTGGCAGTGCGAGTATGTCATGACGATCCTGTACATCCCAATCTCCACCGTTGATCCCACTTGTAAGGACAAACCCGGAACCCTTAGATCAAGAGAGAAGACGACAATACCAGCGTCTTTCACTCTTAGCCCTCGGATCGTTCCGGACAAGGAAATTTGAGACCGTCAGATGGAAAGAAGAAAAGGACAAATATTATGAAGAGTGATCTCAACCATTCATTTTGATTCTCTTTAATTCCTGAACCTCCGATCATGTCCTTCGAGATCTCGACCCTCCATCTCCCTCAAATAAATCCTGACCCTTCACGAAGAGCACCCGATTCCTATAAATACCGGCATAGAAACTGTTCAAGGGACGGACGGAAAAACAGACGAGAGGCTGTTATTATAGCAAGAGGAACTCTGAAAATTCATTTAGTTTGTTACTCTGCTATTTAGAAGTGTTGATTAAAAGGACTTTGGAAACTAGTTTTCTGAAGTGTTTTCTTGAAGAGATTTTGAATACTGGAACCCTATATTTCCAGTTTGTTCATTATCTGGTCATACTCTCACTTTCTGTCTTTTATCATCTCTGTTTTCACTGCCCAAGATCAACTCCATATCACTCATTTCTTTAGGTAAGTACCCTCCAGTTCACGAAGAACACCACCCTCAGGCTAATCAGTCTACTTTCTCATCCCTGTTTGCCACCCCGTAACTATTTTAGTAGACCCGGCTCCTCACAGGTAAGAGTTCATACTGCTGTTTACGTTTATTTTCTGCACTTCCTTTGTTCTTCATACATCTGCAACTTTCTTCAAGATTATTTTGTACGAGAGAACCCAAGAAAAATGTTGTTGTAAGAGTTCATGCTACTGTTTTATTAAGTGTCTACGTTTATTTCCCGCATTTTCCTTGTTCTTCTTACATCTGCGATTTTCTTCAAGACCATTTCTGCACAAGCAATCCCAAAGAAAGTCACTCTCAAATCATCTTTTTAGTGATCAGTTCATTTTATTGATCTCCGTCATTTCTGAAAACAAGTTTTCTAACTCCTAGTAGTATGTAAATGGTTGGGTAAACGTAGGTAGCTGCAACTTAGAGGTCTCCTTTAAAAGAAAGGACACGAATAACACGTCGGAAGATAGCCAAACTATTAGGTTGGCGTAAATGACCACTCGACAAATATGTCATAGAGTGGAATAAGACCAAAGTAAACGAAACAGAATAGGTCGGGCGTCAATAGATACTGGTAAAATGAATACATGGGAGGTCGGTAAATCAAGTCTAGTTTTCCCCATCTAGCCAAAAGGTATTGAGAAATCTTATCCTCAACATCTTTAAACTTGGGACCCTTATTTTTAGGTTCTTAGGACACCAAAATTCGGGACATCGGAGAAATCCCTTTCAGCTCCTTTCTAATTTAAAAGAGATCGGAGGAGAGTTCTTGTGCAGTCTCAACTCAAAATATAAATAACTATTAGATAGGGATCGGAGGAGAGTTCTTATCCGGTCTCAACCCCAAATTTTTAATAAACGTCTAAAAGAGATCGGAGGAGAGTTCTTATCCGGTCTCAATCCAAAATTTTAATAACTATTAAATAGGGACCGGAGGAGAGTTCTTATCCGGTCACAACTCAAAATATAAATAACTATTAGATAGAGATCGGAGGAGAGTTCTTATCCGGTCTCAACCCCAAATTTTAATAAACGTCTAAAAGAGATCGGAGGAGAGTTCTTATCCGGTCTCATCCTCAAAACTTCAAATAAATAACTTAAAAGAGATCGGAGGAGGGTTCTTATCCGGTCTCCCCTCAAAATTTTAATAAACAACTTAAAAGAGATTGGAGGAGAGTTCTTATCCGATTCTCACACCCATTCACTGAGGTTGTCTCATTTACTTATGTATCTGGGTGATCCAAATTTAGTGAAAAATCAAATATTCCTTCTACCAAAAGGATTAACATTGCCGCCTAAGCCCTCCTAACTAATTTGTAAGGGCGAGAATTAAATCTACTTACCCTTATTAAGGGACGAGGTGGGGTGCCTAACACCTTCCCCACCCGTTTACGGACCCCGAACTTAGAATCTCTGTTTTGAAGTGGTTTCATTTTTAATTTAACTTCTCAAATGGTTTTCTTTAGTTTCCCTCAAAACTAAGGTGGCGACTCCTCACTTTTTCCCACTTCGGTGAGTGATCGTTTAGGCGACCGCAAAATCCCATTGCGACACCACATATTTATGGAAAAAAAAAAAAAAAAAACTGAACTGGTTTCACAATTTTGGCATGATTACATTCATGGACTTCAAAAGGGAGTTGATTGATTATCGATTTTGATTTAGACCGAATTCAAAATCAATTAATTGGTTCCAATCTCAATTTTAATAGTTATAAAACTAAATTTAATTTTTTAATTTAATTTCAAGTTATTTTCTTTCCTTCTTGGCATGCAAATTAAGATATTTTTTTCAAGAACAAATAGGGACTAATTGAGTTCATTCGGTCGCTTATTGACATACTTACTATCATTGAAAGCAAGTGCTCAAACAGGAATACTCATTAAGCACTACGTATAATGGAATGCCAATTATAATGACACATACTTTTTTTTTCTCAAATTAGTTTAGCTAAAAATATTGATAAAAATAAGAGACCTAACAATGATTAGTTTAATAATACTGAAGTTCTTTCAAAAAACCAAAAAAATCAGCCGCCCAACGCCTTCACCATCACCACCCCCCGTCCATTTCATCAAATACTTGGCGTGTCGATAACTAAACCAAAGCCATGCACAAATTTGCCCACATTGTGCTGTCAACTCCCAAACCGGCACATATCCAAAATCCTACCCTTTTTTCCTTTAAATCAAGGAAATACACCGCAGTAACATTATCCGATAAAGGCCCACAGGCAAAGCCACTATAATTAGCTGACAACCACTTCCCATCTCTCGTTATATTATCTTCTGACTGCTGCTGCTACTGAAAGAGGGGTGATAGTAGACGAGAAATTCTGTTTCCAACAGGAAATCGACCTCACAGTTCGTAAAACCTCCGTATTCTTTCCTGGAGACGGTTTTGTCGTCTATGATCCTGACGGAGACGTCATCTTTCGATTCGATTCTTACGGTCCAGACTCCCAACCTAAGGATGAGCTAGTTCTCATGGACGCCTCTGGCAAGTGCCTCCTCTCCCTCCGTCCAAAGGTTGGTTGTTTGTTTAGAAACTGAAATTCGTTTAGATCGCAAAGCATGCTATTGAGTTGTGGTGTTTGGTTTTTGTGATGAAAATTAAGCAGAAGCCAAGTCTTCATCAACGGTGGGAAGGCTTTTCAGGCGAGAGAAAGGTCAATGACGATGATCATCATCAGGATCCAATATTTAGTGTGTTTAGATCAAGTATCATTCAGACGGTCCAGCTTAGTGGTGGAGGTTTCTCGTGATCCGAGTGAGCAGTACCACATAGAGGGCAGCTACCCCAGCGACGCTGTAAAATTTACAGAGTTGCTGGTGCTTCCTCGGAGTATTCATCAGTGCAAGCAGTGGCGGAGATCACAAGAAAGGTGGACCCCACAACTCATGTGATGCTTGGCAAGGATGTCTTTTGGCTTTGTATTCAGCGAGGGGTTGACGCTGCTTTTGCCATGGGATTAGTTCTTGTTCTTGACCAGATTTTCGGCGATGATGATAGGCACGACGTAGACCCTACCTCAGAGAATGATTCTTCTACTTCCTGATTTTTGAATCTTTCATTAATTGGGTGAATTTTTATTAGTTCTTGCTCGTGGTAATTCTAACCTCATGGCTCACATTAGGCCCATGTGTCGAATTGAAATTTTGATTGATATAATATTTAAATAAATATTAAATGTATTATAAAATTAGTAAATTCTTTAAAAATAATAAAAATAATGAATTATTATGATTAAGATTTTAATATATTTTATAATAAATAATTTTTAAAAAATAATTTAAAAGTTTAGTTGAAATCTTAAATGATAATACTGTTATAAATGAATTATACGTTAGATAGTATAGAGAGAAAGAATTTCTATATTGTTAAAATATAAGAAAGTGAAGTAATGATAAAAATGAAATGTGTATAGAATTATATATATAAAAATAAATATATATTATTCTATTATGGCACTTAGCACGTATATGTGTGAAATAAAATAATTATCTTATTGTAATATCTGTAAATAAATTACGAACAGATGTGTTTATTAACAAGTAAATATGTCTATTAATAAACAGACATGTCAATTCTATACAAACAATCACAACTGTTTATATAAGTGTCTGTTAATAAATAGATATGTCTATTCTATACAAATAGTCACAACTATTTATATAGGTGTCTGTTAATAAATAATTATGTCTTTTACACAAACAGTTGTATCTATTGGAGATAGATAGATGTGTCTATCTAGAAAATATGTCATAACTTTTCATTCTTTATAAATATGGATGAGTTTTTCAATCCAGATATATACTACTTCTACTTCTTCTTCTTTTCTTCTAGTCTCTCTAAAATCGGTTCGTATAAAGAGTTCTTAACGGAAATTTTCTGGAGTTGCTGTCTGTAGGTTTCAGGTTTTGTTGTATCCTTGATTTATATTGCCACAACCTTGCAGCAATCTAGTAGGGGCAATTACTACCTTAAATATAGTGATTCATCACGCCTCAAAGCCTATTATACACCCACTGTCTCAACAATCTTAAGGTATTAATCGCAATGAAGTCCAAGGCTATTTTCGTGATGAATTAAGAGTTCATGAAACTTGATCGTGTTGATGGGATAAACTATGTTCGTGGGAAAGACAAGATGCTATTCTTACTCACCACATTGAAGATTTCTTATATACTTGATCCAAGTCTGCCTGCCATTTCACCACCAACTCCAGAAGATTTTGAACAAGTGAAAGTAGATCGAGACAAACGTGAAGAAGATGAATTGCTATGCAGAGGTCATATTCTTAACAACTTGTCAGATAGGCTATATGATCTATTTACTTCTGTCAAGTCTCTAATGGAAATCTGGAAATAACTGGAGTTCAAATACAACTCAGAAAAATAAGGTGTGGATAAAATTTTCATCATGAAATATTTTGAATTCTAAATACTTGTTAATATGCCTGTTATGCATAAGCTCATAAGTTGTATATCTTTGTTTCAAAGTTTAAAGATTTGAAAGTGGTAGTTCCTAAATCACTGTAATTAGAAGGAATGATAGCACATCATACTTTTAGTTTGAATGATTATAGAAAGAAATTATTGTATGCCACATATGACTTTTCTCTTAAACAGATTCAGAAACACTTACACATTAAAGTTCTTTATGTGATAATTTATCTTTATGTTGATGACATACTTATAATTAGAAAAAATATAAGTTATATTATGATGCTAAAACTCATGGTGAATATGTTAAAGAAGGTAATAAGATTTATGTGCATAAGTTAAAAAACACTTTTTATATGTATAAATCCTAATTCATATTGATTGTGTCTATCACTAACTTGGTGGGGATATTGTTAAAAATATTAGTGATAAGAAAATTTATCTCATTTTGAAAGAGTTATGTCTGTTTATTAAAAGGCATTAAAATAAACTATTTATTATCGATAGTTATATCTGTTCTAAGAGGTATAAGTGAACAAATGTAATTGTTCTAAGAGATACAAAGTGAACGGTTATATCTATTGTAAAAGGTATAAGTGAACAAATATAATTGTTCTAAGAGATGCAAAGTGAATGGTTGTATCTGTTCTAAGAGGTATAAGTGAATGGTTGTATCTATTCTAAAAGGTATAAGTGAACGGTTGTATATGTTCTAAGAGGCATAAGTGAACAGATGTAATTGTTCTAAGAGATACAAAGTGAACGGTTCTATCTGTTATAAAAGGTATAAGTGAACAAATGTAATTGTTCTACGAGATACAAAGTGAACAATTGTATTTATTCTAAAAGGTGTAAGTGAACAGATGTAATTATTCTAATAGATACAAAGTGAACTATTGTATATATTCAAAGAGATGCAAATACTTTATAAATAGCAGGTTGGAACAAAAATTTATTAACTTTTCTTTTTTGTCTCTTCTCTTCATTTTTACCTACAATCAACATTATTATTCTTTAATTTATTCTTGAGAGAATTTTAAAATTACCGTCTAGATTTATATTTTAGTTATTATCCTTGAGGGATCTGCTTAAAACTACCTAGCTGTAACATAGTGAGTGTTTTACTCTTTGTTAATTTCATTATATTGAGAGAAGCAAATACTTCATATGATATTTATTACAAATTGATTAGAAATTTTGATAGAATAATTACTCAAATTGAGTGTGCTAGTGTTATTGGTAGCTTAATGTGTGCTATGCATTGCACTACTCCTGATATTGTTTTTGTAATATGTAAATTGTTAAGATATACTAATAATCCTAGTATGAAATATTGGAAAGAAATTTCAAGCGTTTTTGGATATTTAAAAAATGAATTATAAACTATAGATTATTCTGCGATAAATTTCTAATTTTGTTAAAACCATATAAAGAGTTGTATCCATGCAAGAAATTGTGTCCCTTGGCCAAAAGATGTTATTTTTCTTAATAGCTACATGCATGAAGAGATGAATTTATTGGCCAAAAGGTTGGTAGTTTATGAGTAGTAAAAATAAGAGCCGTACAAGTCATTTGTAAGAAATGACAAAAGGACAAATGAGTATGCATTTGTGTGTGTGTGTAAGTTTAGCTTGGTTCTTTATTTTTGGATGCTCTCATTTTAAACAAGTTATGGAGCAATTTATTTCTGCAAAGAAAGTACATATCTAGACTGTGAATTATTCATGTAGTTTATGGTTGATTAGTGAAACAAATATGGTGAAGATCCTAAGGTTATACAAATGCCAATTAGATAAGTAGTACTAAGGATAATAAGTCAACCTTTGGTTGAGTGTCCACTTTAGGTAGAGGTTCTGTTTCTTGAGTATCAAAGAAACAAACTTGTATAACTCATTCTACAGTAGAATTCGAATTTATAATTTTGGCGAATGTTGGTAAAGAAGCAGAATGACTGAGAAACTTATTATCGGATATTAAGTTGTGGCCACAACTTGTGCCATCTATTTCTTTATATTGTGATAGTCAAATCAATTGTATATACATATAAGCTTAAGACATGAAAATGTAAGACAATTAGTCTCTAATGGTGTTATTACCATGTTTATGTTAAATCCTATAACAATCTAGCAAATCCTTTAATAAAAGGGCTCTCGAGAGTTATGATCATAAGTACATGTGCTGATTAGGATTTAGAATATTCCATTAAATTTACTACTGATGGGAACCCTACTTTATAGTATTATTACTAAATAAAGTTTAAATGGTAATGACAAGTCATTAGTAAATGTTATAATTAAGTACTTAGTGTACTAAGTTAATGGAATGATGATGAGTATTTATACTCTTAATGAAGTTTAATATTATTACAAAAGAAACTTCACCTATATGAATATAGGAAGTGGTGCCGCTTCAACAAAAGTGAGAATAGCTTTTGTAAATGTTCATGAAAACAGAATGTAGCACAAGGTCATATTCGTGCTAAAATTTTGGTGAACTTTTAAGTCGAACTAATTCATTCGTGTGTGTAGTTTTTTCGGTTCTATTTAATAGGAATCTAGGTTTAAGCTAAGGCCACCATGATTTCTTTAGCACTTTGAAATATTTACACTAAGGAAAAGTTTAAATCGAAAGATAATTTTCATTATGTATGAAACGATGGAATCTAACATTACAAGATAAGTGAGGGATTGTTATAAATAGCTTATATGTTAGATAGTATAGAGAGAAAATTCCTATATTGTTAAAATATAAGAAAGTGAAGGAATAGCAAAAATGAAATATGTATAGAATTATATATATATAAATAAATATATATTATTCTATTATGGCACTTAGCACATATATGTGTGAAATAAAATAATTATCTTATTATAATATTAGTAAATAAATTAAGAACAGATGTGTTTATTAACAAGTAGATATGTCTATTAATAAATAGACATGTCAATTCTATATAAACAGATGTCTGTTAATAAATAGATATGCCTATTCTATACAAACAGTTACAACTATTTGTATAGGTGTCTGTTAATAAACAATTATGTCTTTTACACAAACAGTTGTATCTATTGGAGATAAATAGATGTGTCTATCTAGAAAATGTGTCATAACTTTTCATTCTTTATAAATATGGATGAGTTTTTCAATCCAAATATATACTACTTTTACTTCTTCTTCTTTTTTTCTAGTCTCTCTAAAATCGGTTCGTATAAAGAGTTTTTAACGGAAATCTTCAGGAGTTGTTGTCTGCAGATTTCAGATTTTATTGTATCCTGAAGGTATATTGCTATAACCTTGCAGCAATCTAGTGGGGATAATTAATACTTTAAAGATAGTGATTCATCACGCTTCAAAGCCTATTCTACACCCATTGCCTCAACAAATACTTTATGATAAAATGTATTTAGAATACAATTTTCATAATAATAAATTAATTCTTTCATGTCAATAAAAAATAAATTTTAACATATTAAAATTTTATACAACAATTTATAGAGAAAATTAAAAATAAAAAAAGAATTAATCATGGTAATACACTAATAATATAAATTATTAGTAGCATTAATTATTTAAATAGAAATTAGTGAAATAGTGAAATTTTTAGTTTTTGCAGTTGTTGATTAATATTTAATACGATAATATATATACAGATACATAATGGGAAAACAAGATTGCAAGCTTTGATAGTAGTTGCAGTGGTAAGCATCATCAAAAACAACTCTTCCCTGGCTTCCTTTCTTTAGCTACTCATCTTCTATTTCCTCTGATCTCTAAGAAATGATGAAGATAAATCTAATAAGAAGAAATCAAAAGAAAATATAGGAGAGGAAGTCATTGTTTCTTGAGAAGATGGATAGGAAATTATCTTTAAGAGATGAGAGAGGAAGGAGATGAAGTAGAGATGAAGGAGAGTTTTCTCTCTTTTATTTTCATTCTTTTAGATATTTTTAGCTCCATTCTAAACATTAGGACATTGTTTAGCCAAGTATCATGTTAAGAGAGGTCATGGATAATTATTCCATAACTCCATTCTTGTCATGAAATTTTATATTGATTGTCCTTGGTCTTAATGTTTATAAATTCCAAATCCTCCACTTTTCCACACTAATTTTTTTTTTGTTAATAATAGTTTTGTATATTTATTTCCAGTCTCACTGGGCTTGAGATTCGGTAAAATGATGTTATTAATTTTCTCTCTAAAAGCATATTTATTCACTAATTATGTAGTCACTGTACCTTTAGATTTTTAAAATGTTATAAGATAAATTGTAACACCCCTATTTGTATAGCTAGGTATATTTCACTGTTCCAGTGACCGGAGTCGGTCCGGACAATTAAGAGAATTAGAACCACATCTAAGATACCTAGAGAAGCTATGAACACGAATAATTAGTAATTGCCAAATAGTTAAGTATAAATAAGAAAAACAGAACATAAGAAGTTAAACGAGTCGAGAGTCACAGCGATGGGTGACCTTCTCGAGAACGACTGCGAAGTCGATTTAAACTCAAATTTCGAACCGTAAAATGTGACGCCGTGGTCCTTAGGACTATTACGAACACAGTGGAAAAGAGAAAATCATGGAAAAAGGTTGTTAAGCCAGTCAAATAATTGGGTCAGGGAGCCGGAAGAAATATTGAATTATTTATAAACTGGGTTAAACCGGCGAGGGGCAATTTGGTCAATTGACCCCGAGAGCTGACTCCTGACCTAACTGTTAAATAAAATCAAAGAAAAGAAAATTTCGGAGTTGGGAATTAAATTAAAGAACTAATAGAAAAATAAATAGAAAAAAAAAGAAGAAAATGAAAAAGGCGTAGGGAGATGACATCATGCATGACATCATGCATGATGCCATAAATAGTATAATTAATAAATTCAATTAATTAGATTTTTTTTGGGGTCTTCCATAAGACAAAATAAATAAAAGAAAGGAAAAGAAAAATAAATTCATTGTCTTCTTCCTTTCTCCCATGCCGCCTCGCTCTCTCCCTCACCTCTCCATGAATGTCCACCATTAAAGCTTGCACTCAAGCTTTGAAATCCTTACTAAACCTCAACTTCTCCCATAATTGCTTCATAAAAACTTGTTCTAGTCACTTGAGAGGAAGATTGGTCATCAAAGAAAGAAGAAAAGAAGAAAGAAAATTGGAAAAAAGGGGAGTTAGAAGTGCTACACAAAGGTTAGTGATTTAAGTTGCAAAATTAGTTTATTTGTTGTGTTTTTAGCTTGATTAACTTGTAAATAAACTTAAAATGAAATGAAACAAATTGTTGAGGGACTAAGCTGAAATTCGGCCAGCATGTGTATGGTGGTTTATTGCATGATTTGAATGGTTTGAATGGGTATATGAACTTTAATTAGTTGAATGGTTATGATTAAAGGCTTTGAAGGTAGCTAAATGCAAGAGTTTGTGAATTAGGGTTTTGGACATTAGGGTTTAGAGACCAAAAATGTGAGAAACTTGTAAATGATGTCTTTAACCTAATGTGAAGTGAGAAATGGTCATTTGTGACCAGATGAAGTGTGTTGGAATGGTTGGAGTTAAGGCCAAATTCGGATTGAGTGTGGTCATGTTGCTGGCAGCATGACCAAGTCAATTTTGAAGGACCAAAAATGAAATTTTACAAGTCCAATTGGTATGAGACCAATTGGGAATGAAAATAGACACTAAATGACACAATTTTCATTTAGGAAGCATGCTCAAAAAGTGACTAAAACCTAGTGAACAAATTGACCAAACTTGGAAAATCTCAGTCTATCCCTGTACAAACTGACCAAATGAACATTTGTTCATTTGGCCATAACTTGAGCTAGGCAGGTCAAAATGACCTAAAATTTTACCAGTGGTTAGATGAGATATAGTCCTAAACTTTCATGAAGAACACAAACCCAAATTATGCCATTAACCTAGTCATTTGGCCACCCAAAGTTGGTGACCCAAAACTGCTAGAACCAAAAATTGCCCAGAATTCTGGATTGTGTCCAATTCGGCAGCCATGGTTCAAATGGCTATAACTTGAACTACAAAACTCCAATTGGAGTGATTCAAAAGGGAGAATAAACTTAAGACAATAGGAAACATTTTCTATGAAGTAAGTTTTGCCAAATTCTATAGTAAAGTGACCAATGGAACAGTGCAACTTAGGACACAAAAACTGAAAATTTACAAATTCGCCTAAAAGACTTAGAATTTGAGTAAACAACCAAAACCAACAAAATTAGTGATCAAAATGTGGTATGTGGGTGAAGTTGAAGTTCCCATACCTATTAAGCCTTAGAAAGTCAACAAATTGACTTGAATAGTACCATGAATAGTAACTCCAAAATGAAAATTTCTAAGAATGTTAGTTTAAGCATATTTGGGCTAGAATTGAGTATTTATGAATTAATTATTGGATTTATTGTGAAATAAGATACTGAAATACTAGAAATTTTGTGTTTCAGCTGAAAAAGACCCGAAAGGCCTAGAGGTGATTAAGTCCAGGTTTGTGCACAAAAATTTTAAATTATAGTTTTCATAATGGAAATTGATTTGTTATACATTGTGAATGTGTTTGTTCATTATGAATTTCGAGAATGTTGTGTTGCCTATTCTACAATGGAAATTTGGAAGGAAAATTAATTATTGATTTGTATGAAATATTTGAACAATATGGTTTTGAATTTAATTATGGCTTTGAAAATATTATTTGAAAAATAGTGTGTTGCCTACTTTGTAAATGAAAAGTTTGGAATGAAATATGATTTGTGAATTGTATGAAATGTTTGAATCATTTAATTTAAATTGTTTTTATTCACACTTGGCATAGCAATATTAATATGTTCCTCCTCCACTTGTGGGGTGAGTATGATATTTGATCAGTTTTCTCCCTCTCTGGCTTCCCAATCTGAGGGGTGAGTGTGGATGAGTACTCATTAGCTAGCTAGCCACCTCCCTCATTGATTTCGATTAGTGAGGGTTTTTGCCTTGTCGTGATGTACACACGGCATGTTCGAAAATTTTGTGTCATGGCCTAAGTTGTGTTATTGTTTGGCAACACTATGTTTATTAAATTGTTTGATCAAGTTGTGCTATATTAAGCTTTGAAAATTATGATTTGTTATAAATGTGATTTGAAAAAAAAATTGTGAAATGCGATTAAGAGATTTTTGAATGGCGATTTGTTTATAAATGTTTTATATTATACATTTTGTGCTTTATTGTGCACCACTGAGTATTTATATACTCAGCGATAGCTTTAACTTGCTGTCGCAGATAGAGAA
Source organism: Hevea brasiliensis (assembly GCF_030052815.1). Lineage (NCBI taxonomy): Eukaryota > Viridiplantae > Streptophyta > Magnoliopsida > Malpighiales > Euphorbiaceae > Hevea > Hevea brasiliensis. The sequence goes on along the minus strand of NC_079509.1, from coordinate 19,895,756 downwards.
AATGACATAGCAGCAGAGCGAGCTGCTACAATTAGAGAGAAGTACAATTGAAGAATTTTATACGGTTATTTGTCTATACCCTGGTAGTTTAGTTTGATGTAAATATGATAGTATGCATATGTATCCCTGTAATTTGAGCAGTTGTACAGATAAAAATTATAATAATATTATTTTTGAGATTTTGCATTTGTAAATTAACTTATGATTGTAAATTAATGATTTAAAATGTAATGTGCATGAGTTATGAAATGTTTTGAGATATTAATTCTTAATTTGAAATTTGGATTTTGAATTGAAGTGTTGCTATTGCTGTTGATTTGAGGTTTGGTGGTTGCATTTGGAGTTGTGATTGAAAAATATATTGGGAGTGTTTCTATTTTCAGGTTTTGAAGAACTATTTTCTCAAAATACAAACGACACTCTGCCGAAATTTTTGTAAAAATTGCGGAGATTTTAAATATTCAAAAATTAGATTTATGTTTGGACTCTAAATGAAGGTTTTTAAAATTTGAAAAAAAATTTTACCCACCAATTCTAAAATGAACGAAAATCGTTTTAAAATCCCTTGTAGTATATTTAATGGGTTACCGGTAGGTGAAGTACTGTAATTCATTAGGTGTACTACAGGAACATGTTACATCTTACGAGGAGTAGGGTGTGACATATTTAGTGGTATCAGAGTAAGGTTTTAAAATAAATTTTAAACTGTGAATTTGAAATATTTTGTCAGTAAATACAACTGCTCAAATGTTTGATATATATGACATATTTACATCATAAATATGCACTAACGAAGGTCAACCTCCTTATGTTTGTTATCAGAGAGTAGAAAATTTCTGAAAAATGAAATGGAAGAGGGAGATCATTCCGTAGAGCAATCTGTTGAGGCTGAGGCCCGAGGAGAAGCCCCAACACTCCAGAATATGAGTGGGTCAGCCACTCCAGCTCCTCCTCAAGCACTGCAGTTCCCTACTCAGTTTGCACAGTAGATGGCTGCGTTCTTTTAACAAATGGCGGGAAATGTGCCATCTCAGCATAGACACAAGCACCTGTAGCACAACCACAGCCTCCGACTCGGCAATATGAGAAATTAATGAAATTTGGGTCTACAGAATTCAAAGGAACAATCGATCCACTGGAAGCAAAACAGTGGTTAGAGAGGATGGAACGGATTTTTAGAAAACTACAGTGTGCTGAAGAGTTGAAGTTCGAATATTCATTATCACTTCTGCAAGGGGATGCATATGAGTGGTGGAAGACCATCCCCTACAGTCTGGTAGAGCCACCAGTCCTTACATGGGCAGGCTTTTTAAGGGAATTTCGGCAAAAGTGGGTCCCCGATACTTATGTAGACATGAAGCTGCAAAGAGTTTTTAAGGTTGAAGCAAGGGGATAGAACTGTAGCAGAGTATGAGCGGGACTTTTCAAGGCTAAGCCATTATGCTGGAAGCTTAGTCTCCACCCCAAGAGATCGGTGTAAAAGATTTGAGGCTGGGTCAAGGCCTAGCTTGAGAATGCAAGTGGTAGGGTTCCGACACTAGAATTTTTCTGAATTGATTTCACAAGCCCTAGAACTAGAAAGGATAGAATCAGAATGGGCAGTGAAAAAGAGTACACAAGAGAAAGAAAAAACTGAAAAGGTTACTAATCAAGCTACTGAGAGTGGCTCTGGGAAAAGAAAACATTTTGAAGGATCTAGCTAGCGCAAATCGGGTAGAGGTATATCTTCTAAACAGAAATCATCTCAATCTGATCAGCAAACTCAACAGACACGCAGAAAAATGCTGTCAGATCGACTTTGTGAGACTTATGGTAAACCAGATAGTGGAGTATGTTATAGAGCTATAGGAGCATGTTTCAATTGTGGAGGGACTGGTCATTTTGCTAAGTATTGCTTGAGTCCACGCCGTTATGGATCATTTACCACAGCAGAAAGATCAGCCCAAGTACTGTAGGGGTAGTATACCTGGAAGTCAGAGTACTGTGAATCAACCAGGACAAGGTAATGCTCCAGTGAGAGTATACACTATGCTACAGAGGGACGAGGATAAGACTTCTGATATGGTTGCTGGTATTTTCTCAATTCTTAACTGAGATATGTATATGTGTAAAAAAAAAAAAATCAATTTTGATATGTTAGTGACTAGTCTTTTTAAATATTAATTTTGGAACAGTTTGTCAGTGAAAAGTATTTACTAGCACACAAGAATTTGTAAAGTTAATTAGTAAGCCTAATTATATAAGAAAATAGAACCTAAAAGTAAGTTATAGTAATATAGCTACCTTAGATGCAGGTTAGGGTATTACTGCTGATAGATGTCAGTGGGTGCCATAATCAAAATAAGTTCAAGATATTAGTGAATTTAAAAGAAATAAGATATAAGGAAGTTTGTTCTATTGGGATGTATCGTAGTAACTATGCAATATTTTTGATGTTTGTGCTGTAAGCTACAGATTACAGTACGGACTTGGGATTTATTGTGTAGAGCTATGTACTACCCAATAGTACACAAGAACAAGAATAGTTGCAAACGACATCTGTTTTGGTGCAGTTATGATAAGATAAAGTTTTCTCATTGGAAAGGAGTTTGAAAATCCTAACCTGGGATTTAAAACTCTAAAGTTAGAATATTGAAAGGTTATAGTTCAGTACAAAAGAAATAAATGACTACACATCAGTGCAAAATAAGCTATAGAATATCGATAGATAAAAATAAATAGAACAATAAGAAATGAGAAAAATACTATATGAGGAATTGCCACCAAGGCAAGCAATTTACTTAAGATGCGTAACGATATTCCGAATTATTTTATCGAGAATTAATTAAGTTAAACCAAAGCAAACAAGATAGTGCAAAATGGCACATAGGCCTTAGTTATAAATGGAGATGGTAAGATAATGGTTATGGACCTATTGCCAAGAAAGAAAAGACTACAAAAGAAAATAATTGCTAAAACAACAGTAAGAAAAGACTAAAATATTCTAAACTAAACTGAAGGTTACATCAAATGATTAAGAGATTTGATAAGAAAAGAGTAAAACTAAGTTCTTACTCATAGGATCACACGAGGTCCTAGAAAAGTGGATCCACTAGCACACAGATTTGCTTACCTCTAAAATTGAAATAAATTTGAATCTAACTTATGACAAAAGCTCATAAGGAACATGACACACGAGTTAAGCAATCGATGAGTAAATAGTGTTGGTTAAAGCGCTATGGACCATTATTCCAATTATAAAGTTATGTAAAAATGTGAGAAAAACATGAGAAAACAACATGAATGACTATTTGAGGATAGATAGTGGACACAATTTCGAGGACGAAATTATTTTAAGGGGGGCAGAATTGTAACATCCCTATTTGTATAGCTAGGTATATTTCACTGTTCCGGTGACCGGAGTCGGTCCGGACAATTAAGAGAATTAGAACCACATCTAAGATACCTAGAGAAGCCCTGAACACGAATAATTAGTAATTGCTAAATAGTTAAGTACAAATAAGAAAAACAGAACATAAGAAGTTAAACGAGTCGAGAGTCACAGCGATGGGTGACCTTCTCGGGAACGACTGCGAAGTCGATTTAAACTCAAATTTTGAACCGTAAAATGTGACGCTGCGGTCCTTAGGACTATTACGAACACAGTGGAAAAGAGAAAATCACGGAAAAAGATTGTTAAGCCAATCAAATAATTAGGTCAGGGAGCCGGAAGAAATATTGAATTATTTGCAAACCGGGTTGAACCGGCGAGGGGCAATTTGGTCAATTGACCCCGAGAGCTGACTCCTGACCTAACTGTTAAATAAAATCAGAGAAAAGAAAATTTCAGAGTCGGGAATTAAATTAAAGAACTAATAGAAAAATAAACAGAAAAAAAAGAAGAAAATGAAAAAGGCGTAGGGAGATGACATCATGCATGACATCATGCATGATGCCATAAATAGTATAATTAATAAATTCAATTAATTAGATTTTTTTTGGGGTCTTCCATAAGACAAAATAAATAAAAGAAAGGAAAAGAAAAATAAATTCATTGTCTTCTTCCTTTCTCCCATGCCGCCTCACTCTCTCCCTCACCTCTCCATGAATGTCCTCCATTAAAGCTTGCACTCAAGCTTTGAAATCCTTACTAAACCTCAATTTCTCCCATAATTGCTTCATAAAAACTTGTTCTAGTCACTTGAGAGGAAGATTGGTCATCAAAGAAAGAAGAAAAGAAGAAAGAAAATTGGAAAAAAGGGGAGTTAGAAGTGCTACACAAAGGTTAGTGATTTAAGTTGCGAAATTAGTTTATTTGTTGTATTTTTAGCTTGATTAACTTGCAAATAAACTTAAAATGAAATGAAACAAATTATTGAGGAACAAAGCTAAAATTTGGCCAGCATGTGTATGGGGGTTTATTGCATGATTTGAATGGTTTGAATGGGTATATGAACTTTAATTAGTTGAATGGTTATGATTAAAGGCTTTGAAGGTAGCTAAATGCAAGAGTTTGTGAATTAGGGTTTTGGACATTAGGGTTTAGAGACCAAAAATGTGAGAAACTTGTAAATGATATCTTTAACCTAATGTGAAGTGAGAAATGGTCATTTGTGACCAAATAAAGTGTGTTGGAATGGTTGGAGTTAAGGCCAAATTCGGATTGAGTGTGGTCATGCTGCTGGCAGCATGACCAAGTCAACTTTGAAGGATCAAAAATGAAATTTTACAAGTCCAATTGGTATGAGACCAATTGGGAATGAAAATAGACACTAAATAACACAACTTTCATTTAGGAAGCATGCCCAAAAAGTGACCAAAACCTAGTGAACAAATTGACTAAACTTGGAAAATCTCAGTCTGTCCCTGTACAAACTGACCAAATGCACAGTGTTTGTTCATTTGGCCATAACTTGAGCTAGGCATATCAAAATGACCTGAAATTCTACCAGTGGTTAGATGAGATATAGACCTAAAACTTTCATGAAGAACACAAATCCAAATTATGCCATTAACCTAGTCATTTAGCCACCCAAAGTTGGTGACCCAAAACTGCCAGAACCAAAAATTGCCCAGAATTTTGGGTTGTGTCCAATCCGGCAACCATGGTTCAAATGGCTATAACTTGAACTACAAAACTCCAATTGGAGTGATTCAAAAAGGAGAATAAGCTTAAGACAATAGAAAACATTTTCTATGCAGGAAGTTTTGTCAAATTCTAACAGTAAAGTGACCAATGGAATAGTGCAACTTAGGACACAAAAACTAAAAATTTACAAATTTGCCTAAAAGACTTAGAATTTGAGTAAACAACCAAAACCAATAAATTTAGTGACCAAAATATGGTATGTGGGTGAAGTTGAAGTTCCCATAACTATTAAGCCTTAGAAAGTCAACAAATTGACTTGAATAGTACCATGAATAGTAACTCCAAAATGAAAATTTCCAAGAATGTTAGTTTAAGCATATTTGGGCTAGAATTGAGTATTTATGAATTAATTATTGGATTTATTGTGAAATAAGATACTGAAATACTAGAAATTTTGTGTTTCAACTGAAAAAGACCTGAAAGGCCTAAAGGCGATTAAGTCCAGGTTTGTGCACAAAAATTTTAAATTATAGTTTTCATAATGGAAATTGATTTGTTATACATTGTGAATGTGTTTGTTCATTATGAATTTCGAGAATGTTGTGTTGCCTATTCTACAATGGAAATTTGGAAGGAAAATCAATTATTGATTTGTATGAAATATTTGAACAATATGGTTTTGAATTTAGTTATGGCTTTGAAAATCTTATTTGAAAAATAGTGTGTTGCCTACTTTGTAAATGAAAAGTTTGGAATGAAATATGATTTGTGAATTGTATGAAATGTTTGAATAATTTGATTTAAATTGTTTTTATTCACACTTGGCATAGCAATATTAATATGTTCCTCCTCCACTTGTGGGGTGAGTATGATATTTGATCAGTTTCTTCCCTCTCTGGCTTCCCAGTCTGAGGGGTGAGTGTGGATGAGTACTCATTAGCTAGCTAGCTACCTCCCTCATTGATTTCGATTAGTGAGGGTGTTTGCCTTATCGTGATGTACACACGACATGTACGGAAATTTTGTGTCATGGCCTAAGTTGTGTTATTGTTTGGCAACACTATGTTTATTAAATTGTTTGATCAAGTTGTGCTATATTAAGCTTTGAAAATTATGATTTGTTATAAATGTGATTTGAAAAAAAAAATTGTGAAATGCGATTAAGAGATTTTTGAATGATGATTTGTTTATAAATGTTTTATATTATACATTTTATGCTTTATTGTGCACCACTGAGTATTTATACACTCAGCGATAGCTTTAACTTGCTATCGCAGATAGACAAAATGACATAGCAGCAGAGCGAGCTGCTACAATTAGAGAGAAGCACAATTGAAGAATTTTGTATGGGTATTTGTCTATACCCTGGTAGTTTAGTTTGATGTAAATATGATAGTATGCATATGTATCCCTGTAATTTGAGCAGTTGCACAGATAAAAGTTGTAATAATATTAATTTTGAGATTTTGCATCTGTAAATTAACTTATGATTGCAAATTAATGATTTAAAATGTAATGTGCATGAGTTATGAAATGTTTTGAGATATTAATTCTTGATTTGAAATTTAGATTTTGAATTGAAGTGTTGCTATTACTGTTGATTTGAGGTTTGGTGGTTGCATTTAGAGTTGTGATTGAAAAATATATTGGGAGTGTTTCTATTTTCAGGCTTTGAAGAACTGTTTTCTCAAAATACAGATGGCACTCTGCCGAAATTTTTGTAAAAATTGCGGAGATTTTAAATATTCAAAAATTAGATTCATGTTTGGACTCTAAATGAAGGTTTTTAAAATTTGAAAAAAAATTTTACCCACCAATTCTAAAATGAACGAAAATTGTTTTAAAATCCCTTGTAGTATATTTAATGGGTTACCGGTAGGTGAAGTACGGTAATTCATTAGGTGTACTACGGGAATATGTTACATCTTACGAGGAGTAGTGTGTGACATAAATTAAGAAAATAGATAGAATCTAACTTCATCCTAAAAGTTAGTTCGAGAAAGAAGGTTTATCCAAGTCTTGTATATAGTACAAATATTTTATCCCTCATGCCTAGACATAAACATATGGAGCATAGAGTTTGCTGACAAATACATCTTTAGCTATCTTAACATTAAAGCAGGATAGACTCTTAGCTCTGATATCATATTGAGAAAATGGATCGAGTCTAACTCCATCCTAAAAGTTAACTCAAGGGGAAAAAGTTTATTTAAGTTTTATATATAGCTTAAATATCTTATTTAAAATCACTGTCAGAGAATAATATGTATATATATATATATATATATATATATATATGATTCACATTGTGTAGCATGTTAACATACACTTATCTTTGATATTGATGGGTGGTCAATCAATGCAATGCTAATAAGGGCAAGAAATGATTACGGAATAAGATTTTCAAGAGGTACGAGTGGTCTAATTGGATTAGATTTATATATTTCAACATTTTTTTGAATTTGGTGACATCTTTATTCTATTTAATATGGATTAAAATTTACAATCTTAACAAAGATTGCCAAATAATTGCTAAGTGTACGCATGTCAATAGTGATTATTCAACAAACATCCAGTGCATGGAAAAATAGTAAATGAGACCCAGTATAGTATGAACATGAAATTATTAAAAACACAAGCTTTCATCAATGATTGAATAAAAGCCAACAACTATTTGTTATGACAATGGGTGTAGAGTACGCTTTAAAACGTGATAAATCACTATCTTTAAGGTATTAATTATCCCTATTCGATTGCTATAAGGTTATGGCAATATACTTTCAGGATACAACAAAGTTAGAAATATGTAGATAACAACTTTTGAAGATTTTCCCTAAAAACTTTTTATGAATTGGATTTAGAGAGACAAGAAGAGAAGTAGAAGAAATATATATGATTTGAACAACTCATCCATATTTACAAACAATAGAAAGTCATGACATCTTTCTAGACAAACACATCAAACTATTTCCAATAGACACGATTATTTATTTTAAATTAGTACCTCTTCTAACAAATATGATTGTTTATGTGTAATAGACATGTCTGTTTATAACAAACACATTTATTATGGAACTTCTCCTAATAATTGTAATTATTTTTGTGTAATAGACATATCATTTATTAATAAACACATCTACTTGTTAACAAATATATCTATTAGTAATCTAATTATAAAATTAAAATAAAATAATTATTTTCACACATATAAGTGCCAAGAGTCATCATAAAATAACATATATATATATATATATATATATATATATATATATATATATATATATATATATATATATATATATATATATATTTCACTTTATTTCCACTTATTTCCTTTTTTATATTTTAATAATGTGGAAATTCTTTGTCTCTCTACTATTAAAGATATAAACTATTTATAACAATCCTCCACTTAGCTTGTAATATTAGATCTATTGTTTCATGCATAATGAAAAATATTTTTGGATTTAAACTTTTTCTTAGTGTAAATATTTCAAAGTTCTAAAGAAATTATGGTGATTTTAGCTTAAATCTAGATTCCTATTAAATAAAACTGAGAATACTACACATATGAATCAAAAGTTTACCAAAATTTCAGCACTACCTTGTGTTGCATCATATTTTTATAAATATTTACAAAAGTTATTCTAACTTTTTGTTGAAGCGGCACCACTTCCTATGTTCATATAAGTGAAGTTTCATTTGTAACAATATTAAACTTCATTAAGAGTAAATACTCATCCTCATTCCATTAACTTAGTACAATAAGCACTTATGTCACGACCCAACTCTATGGGCTGGATCGATACTAAGACTTAAACTAGCATAAAACCCCTAAAATCCGTAGTAAACCTTACTGCTTCCAAACACATTATCACACCCAAATTCAGGTCTAACATGCAAAACAAAATAAAATATTATAAATTAATTTTGGTGAACTCAAACCAATAACTATTAGAAATTCACAACTAGGGGAGTCTAACTCAACCCTAATAATCAACATGTGCAAACCATTTAATATCATTAATTTTCAGTAATTAATACATTACATTTGACAATAGAGTTCTAATAATTAAACAAATAGATAAATAAATAAATAAATAAAAATTATAAAACTACTAACTAAAAAGTACCACAACCTGCGACAAAAAATACAGATTAGACCCGAAAATAAATTTGCTCCTCTTGTAACCTGGGAAAAATATTTGAATAGGAATGAGCGTTTAACTCAGAGAATTTAGATATTAATTATAGATGTAATTTCTATAACTACCTAAAACTAATGCTAACCTATCATGAAATGCATAGTCCATCATATATAATAAATAATTCATTCAATATTCGCACGAAAAGATAATTTGGAACTATATCCGCACACAGTGTATCACGTTAATACACAATATGGAAGCTGATCCTCTGTATAACTTTCTTAGTCCAAATCCCGCCAGCGAGCTCAACTTAAGCCGGACTTTCACTTAAATCTATATGCGAAAGCCAGCGAGATCAATTAAAAGTCGTGCGTCACCCTGACTTTCCATATCCATAAGATCCAGGTTTCAGCAAGACTAGCTCAAGCCACGACTACCCATTCAATTCATATCCATCATATACCATGTATAAATATAACCACACCTCTCCGAATTATCCTCATTGCAATAAACACAAATAATTAACAATAATTAAATATATCGCAACAGGAATGCCCCTAATATATTTTAACTAATTATATGCATAAATAATTATTTATAGAATGCATGAGCATGCTAGATATATAAATAATATTGAAATTACAAAAATAACTAATATCTAAGTCACAGACTGATCGACCCTTCTATAGTTGGTCCAGTTAGAGAGAAGAAGATGGTTAGCCCAATCACCTATACATGCAAATTGACCTCTATCAATGGATTGACAAAAAAAAAATAAATTAATATAATTTAAGAAGCAAGACTTTAATCCTAAAGTGTCACACCTTACCCCTCTGTAAGGCATAACATGATCCCGTAGAATACTTAATGAACTACCGAACTTCACCTACCGATAACTCATTAAGTACCCTACAAGGGATTTTAAAACAATTTTTTTACATTTTGGAAGTGGTGAGCATTTTGGTAGGAATTAAAAACCATTTATTCAAAGTTTAAATACTAGTAAAAAATTTTGTCCATTTTAATTTTGTCGCAAATTTTATAAAAATTTTGACAGAGTTCCGTTTGTATTTGGAGAAAACAGTTCTTAAAATACCTAAAAAAAAAACACTTCCAATAATTTTCTCAACTCCCAACCTTCAACTAATCTCAAATCAACTCAATTCAATTCACATCAAAATAATTCCACAATCTAAATCAAAATTTATCATCTCAAAATATTTAATAACTTCATTCACAATGCATAAAGTATGAAATTCACAAGTACAAATATTAATTTACAGAAGGAAATCCAAAAATAATATTATTACAATTTATTTTACAACTGCTCAACTTTACATTGATACATAAAGCGTTATAATATTTACATCAAAATTAACTACAAGGGTATAAAATAATACCCGTACAAAAGATCAGTGTGGTCCTCAATTTAATAGCAGTTCACTCTACTGCTTTTTCCTTGCTCTTATCTGCGATAGCAAAATAAGCTATCGCTGAGTATAAAAATGCTCAGTGGTGCGCAATAAAAATTTAAAATACAATACAAAAATCATTCATTGATAAAACACAATTTAAATATTTCTCAATCACATTTCACAAATTATCAAAGCTCATAATAACGCAATTTAGTCAAATAATTTAATAAACACAGTGTTGCCAAAATCATATACATCTTAAGCCATGACATAAAATTTCCGATCAATGCCGTGTTGTAAACCACGACAAAGCAATCTACAACCCCATTAATCGAAATCAATGAGGGAGGTGGCTAGATAGCTAATGAGTACTCATCCGATTTCAACCTCAACTGGCAAGCCAGAGAGGGAGGAAAATAAACAATCTCAACCCCATAAATGGAGGAGGAATAATGTGATACTGTCATGCTAAGTGTGAACACAAAATCAATTCAAAACAATTTATTTAAATAATTTATGAGAAATCTGATCAATTTCCAAAGTCATATTTGCGATTATAAAATAGTAACACAGTACATAATAAATCACAGAAGTCAAATTTTTTAGAATAAAATATTTAAACAAGAATTATTATGCATAGACCTGACGTGAGTCACCTCTAGGCCTTGACTCAATCTCTCAGAGCTTCCAAGCCTTTTTCAGTTGAAACACACAATTCACAGTGTTTCAGTACCATAACTTAGCATAAATCCAAAAAAAAATTTAACTTCACTTTTACCTAGCTTTAATGTGCTAAATTCGACGTTCTCGAAGTTTTTGTGTTTCGGGTTACTATTCACTATACTATTTAAGTCAAATTATTGACTTTTTAAGGCTTAATAGGTATGGGAACTCCAACTTCACCCACATACCACATTTTGGTCATTAAATTTGTTGGTTTTGGTCATTTTCTCAAAGCTTAAGTCCTTTAGGCAAAATTGTCAAATTTTCAGTTTTGGTGTCCCTAGTTGCACTGTTCCATTGGTCATTCTACTGTTAGAATTTGGCAAACCTTTCTCTGTAGAAAATGTTCTCTATTGTCTTAAGTTTATTCTCCTTTTTGAATCACTCCAATTGGAGTTTTGTAGCTCAAGTTATGGCCATTTGAACCATGGCTGTCAGATTGGACACAACCCAGATTTTCTGGGCAATTTTGGTGCTGGCAGTTTTGGGTCACAAACTTGGGGTGGCCAAATGGCTTGGTTGCTGGCAGAATTTGGGCTTGTGTTCTTCATGAAAATTTTAGGTCTATATCTCATCTAACCTCTGGTAAAATTTCAGGTCATTTTGACCTGCCTAGCTCGAGTTATGAACAAACATTGTTCATTTGGTCAGTTTGTACAGGGCAGCCTGCAATTTTTCAACTTTGGTCAATTTGTTCACTAGGTTTTGGTCACTTTTTGGGCATGCTTCCTAGATGAAAATTGTGTCATTTAGTGTCTATTTTCATCCCCAATTTGTCCCATACCAATTGGACTTGTAAAATTTCATTTTTGGTCCTTCAAAGTTGACTTGGTCATGCTGCCAGCAGCATGACCACACTCCCTCCGAATTTGACTTTAGTTCCAACCATTCCAACACAACTCATTTGGTCACAAATGACTATTTTTCACTTCACAATAGGTCAAAGACATCATTTACTCATTTCTCACATTTTTGGTCCATAAACCCTAATTCACCAACCTCATGCATTTAACCACATTTAGTGCTTTTAATCCTAACCATTCAACTAAATAAAGTTTCTAAACTCATTCAAATCCATCAAACCATGCAAAACACACTCCCCATCATGCTGGCCAAATTTCAGTTTAGTCCTTTACAAGTGTTTTTATTTCATTTCTTTAGTTTCTAAGCTCATTTCAATAACTAAATATGCATTTGATTAGATAATTGGTAGTTAGAAGACTAACCTTTGCTTGGAGGGTTTCTAGGCTTTCCTTTCTTCAATTCTTTCTTCTTCTTTTTACTCTCTAATGTTTCCTCAACATGTAAGGAGAATTTTTTTTGTGTTGGGACTTTGTGAATTTATGGGATAGAGTAGGGAAAATAAAGCTTCCTTTCCCTTAACAATGGTGGAACAAGGTGAAAGAATGGGGAGAGAGAGGTGAGGCGGCAATGAGGATAAGCAAGATGACTTAATTTTTTTTTTCTTTTCTTTTCTTTTATTTAATTTGTCTTATGGAAGACCCAAAAAAGTCTAATTAATTAAATATATTAATTATTACTTTTATGATGTCATGCATGATGTCATCTCCCTACACTTTTTCATTTTCTTTTTTTTTCTATTAGTTCTTTAATTTAATTCTCAATTTCAAAATTTTCTTTTCTACGATTTTATTTGACAGTTCGGTCAGGAGTCAGCTCTCGGGATCAATTGACCAAATTGGCCCTCGCCGGTTCATCCCGGTTTGCAAATAATTCAATATTTCTTGCGGCTCCCTGACCTAATTATTTGAATGACTTAATAGTTCTTTTTCGTGATTTTCTCTTTTCCATTGTGTTCATAAGGGTCCTAAGGACCGCGGCGTCACATTTTACAGTTCGAAATTTGAGTTTAAAATGACTTCGCAGTCCTTCTTGAGAAGGTCACCCATCGCTGTAACTCTCGGCTCGTTTAACTTCTTATATTCTGTTTTTCTTAGTTATACTTAACTAATTGGCAATTACCAATTATTTGTATTTATGGCTTCTCTAGTTGTCTTAAGTGTGGTTCTAATCCCCTTAATTATTCGGACCGACACCGGTCACCGGAACAGTGAAATATACCAGGCTATACAAATAGGGGTGTTACAATTCTCCTCTCCCCCCCCCCCTCTTAAATATATTTCGTCTCAAAATTTTACCTGGTATCAATCTCTGAACAGCTGTGGGTGTTGTCTCCTCATGTCCTCCTCTCGTTCCCAAGTAGCCTCCTAGCCCGAATGATGGTTCCACAGCACTTTTACCAACGGTATCTGCTTGTTCCGTAGCTGCTTCACCTCATAAGCTAGAATCTTTATGGGTTCTTCTTCATATGTGAGGTTTGGATTCACTTTAATTTCTTCTACTGGTAGTACATGAGATGGGTCTGATCGATACCTCCTCAACATAGACACATGGAAGACATTATGTATCTTCTCCAACTCTGGAGGTAGTGCAAACGATATGCCAAAGGACCCACTCTTTCCAGAACCTCATATGGCCTGATAAAACGAGGACTTAGTTTCCCCTTTCTGCCGAATCTCATAATCCTCTTCCAAGGAGAAACCTTGAGGAAAACTTTCTCACCCACTGCATACTCAATATCCCTTATTTTCAAATCAATGTAGGACTTCTGACTGTCTGATGCAGTCTTAAGTCGATCTCGGATCACCCTGATTTTCTCTTCAGTTTGTTGAATAATTTTGGGTCCAATCATCTTTCTTTCACCCACGTCATCCCAACACAACGGGGTTCTACATTTTCTGCCATACAAAGCTTCATATGGAGGCATCCCAATGCTTGATTGGTAGCTATTGTTGTAAGCAAACTCAATCAAAGGCAAGTGTGTATCCCAACTACCCTCAAACTCAATCACACAAGCGCGTAGTATGTCCTCCAAGATTTGAATTACCCTCTCAGACTGGCCATCTGTCTGTGGGTGGAATGCAGTACTGAAGTTCAATCTAGTTCCTAGGGCTCTCTGAAGACTACCCCAGAATCTAGAAGTGAACCTAGGATCTCTGTCTGATACAATGAATACTGGCACTCCATGAAGCCTTACAATCTCATCGATGTATAACCTAGCCAATCTATCTAAACTGTAGTCCATTCGGACTAGCAGAAAATGAGCAGATTTAGTCAGTCTATCGACAATGACCCATACTGCATCATGACTCTTCTGTGTCCTTGGAAATCCCATTACAAAATCCATCGTTATTCTTTCCCATTTCCATTCTGGTATTGGTAGTGGATGTAACAACCTAGTGGGTACTTGATGCTCTGCCTTTATTTGCTGACAAGTTAGGCATTTGGATACAAACTCTGCCACATCTCTTTTTAAACCCATCCACCAGTAATGCTCCTTTAGCCCTCTATACATTTTTGTACCACCAGGGTGCATGGCAAAAGGAGACTCACGTGCTTCCTTCAAAATGATCTGCCTCAAATCAACATCATTAGGAACACACATTCTGCCTTGGTGTAGCAGTAAACCATCATCTCTGATTGAGAACTCTGGTTTCTTGCCCTACCGGACTTTTTCCAACAGCTTCTGATACCTTTCATCATTCTGAGCAGCCATTCTGATCTGATCAATCAACACTGGCTGTACATGCCATGCAACTGCTGTCTGCCACTCATCATTAATCTCTAAACTGGCATGTAATGATCTCAACTCATGTACCAAAGACAAAGGAGTAACCCGTAGACTTGCCATAGTCTTGCGACTTAAGGCATCAACCACAACATTAGCTTTCCCTGGCTGATAGTCTATCAGACAATCATAGTTTTTTATCAACTCTAACCATCTCCTCTGTCTCAAATTCAACTCTTTCTGGGTGCCCAAATACTTCAAACTCTTATGATCTGTGTAGATGTAACACTTTTCCCCATACAAATAGTGTCTCCAGATCTTAAGAGCAAACACTATAGCTGCAAGCTCCAAATCATGTGTCGGATAACTCTCCTCATGCAGTTTAAGCTAGCGCGATGCATAGGCAATAACATTTTGATCTTGCATCAATACACAGCCTAACCCATTGTGAGAAGCATCACTATAAACTGTGTATTCTTTACCCGGAGTAGATAAAGTCAGGACTGGAGCTTCAGTCAAACATTTCTTCAATTCATCAAAACTCTGTTGGCATTTATCCATCCACTGAAATTTCACATCTTTTCTAAGCAGCTTGGTCAATGGAGATTCCAATATGGAGAATCCCTTCACAAATCGACAGTAGTATCCAGCTAAACCCAGAAAACTGCGAATCTCTGTGACATTTCTGGGTGGCCTCCAATTAAGCACAGCTTCAATTTTGCTAGGATCTACCTTAATACCCTCTCTTGATACTATGTGCCCCAAAAAGGATATCTCCTTCAGCCAAAATTCACATTTCGATAATTTGGCGTATAGCTGTTTCTCCCTCAAAGTCTGCAGTACCATCCGTAGATGTCTATCATGCTCTTCTACATTCCTCGAATAGACCAATATATCATCAATAAATACCACAACAAACTGGTCAAGGTATGGTCTGAAAATAGTGTTCATCAGATCCATAAAAGCAACCGGAGCATTAGTTAACCCGAATGGCATGACCAAGATCTCATAATGGCCATAGCGAGTTCTGAAGGCAGTTTTAGGAATACTCTGCTCTTGTACTTTCAGCTGATAATAACCTAATCTCAGGTCAATTTTGGAGAACACAGTTGCACCTCTCAACTAATCAAATAAGTCATCAATGCGGAGCAATGGGTATCTGTTCTTTATTGTCACCTTATTCAACTGCCGATAGTCAATGCATAACCGGAGAGTGCCATCCTTCTTCTTTACAAACAGTACTGGCGCTCCCCAAGGTGACACACTAGGGCGGATAAAGCCCTTATCAAGTAGCACTTGCAACTGTACTTTCAATTCTTTTAGTTCTGCTAGTGCCATTCTGTATGGCGTTATGGAGATTGGGTCCACACCAGGCATAACCTCAATTTCAAACTGCACTTATCTTTTTGGGGGTAATCCTGGCAATTCATCAGGAAACACATCCGAAAAGTCACATACAGTAGGAATGTCCCTCAGTGTTGGACTCCCCACTTGGGTGTCTATCACATGTGCCAAGTACGCCTCACACCATGTCCTAATCATTTTTCTGGCCAGTGCAGCTGAAATGATGTTTGAAGGCAATAACTGCCTCTCCCCATGTATTACTACATCACCATACTGAGGGAGACCAAAAGTGATCTTTTCGCCTACTGATCAATCATGGCGTGATGCACGGCTAACCAATCCATGCCCAAGATAATGTCATAATCTCAAGGGCATTTCAATTAAATCGATAGAAAAGTGTGTCCTTGGATCACCAAAAGATCCTATATAGCCTATTTACCACGACCTCACGGCCTAATGGACTAGTTACTAGCACATCATAGTCCATTGGTACACACTGAATAGCAGTAGAACACATCACACTAGCACTAACATATGAATGTGTGGAGCCAGGATCAAATAACACATGTACATCTTGGTCAAGGATGGAAAAATTACCAGATACAACGTCTAATGTTTCAGCCTCCTCCCTCTAACGCATGGTATACACTCTGACTGGTGCGCCACTGGGTACTAGCTGGTTAACAGTGCTTTGACTTCCAGGAGTGTTACCAGGACCCCTACCTCTGCCTCTACCTCTAACAGCTGACTGTGACCCTCTAAGTGTAGAGACTTGGGCTGATCCTTCAGATGTAGCAGAAGGTCCAGATCGGCACGGACTAGTACAATCTTTAGCGAAATGTCCGCTCCCTCCACAGTTAAAACATGCACCGGTGGCCTTGAAATAAACCCCACTGTGAGTTCTACCACAAGTTTCACACTGTCATACTGATAGAGCTCCTCGGGGTGCCTACTGGGTCTGCTGACTAGACCGGGGTGGTCTTTGGCCAGAAAATCTGCCTCTGCCAGATCTACGGGAGCTGGATCGCCCAAACTGTTTCCTCTTTCCAGAACCACTCTCAGATGCTTGTCTCGTAGTCTTTTCAGTCTTCTCTTTCTCTTGTGTACCCTTCTTCACTGCCCCTTCTGATTCTATCCTTTCCAGTTCTAGGGCCTGTGAGATCAACTCAGCAAAATTCTGATGTCGGAAACCCACGACTTGCATCCTCAGATTCGGCCTTAACCCGGACTCAAACCTCTTACATCTATCTCTGGGGGTGGAGACTAAGCTTCCAGCATAGTGGCTTAGCCTTGAAAAGTCTCTCTCATACTCTGCTATGGTTCTATCTCCTTGTTTCAAACTCAAAAATTCTTGTAATTTCATATCTACATACGCATCAGGAACCCATTTCTGCCTGAATTCCCTCAGGAAGTCTGTCCATGTCAGCACAGGTGGCTCAACCAGGCTGTGGGGGATGGTCTTCCACCATTCATATGCATCCCCTTAGAGAAGAGATACAGAATACTCAAATTTTAATTCTTCAGTACACTGCAGCTTTCTGAAAACCCGTTCCATTCTTTCCAATCACTGTTCTGCCTCCAGTGGATCCACAGTGCCTTTAAACTCGGTGGCCCCAAATTTCATTAATTTTTCATATTGCCAAGCTGAGGGCTGTGGTTGTGCTACAGGTGCTTGCATTTGAGCTTGGGGTGGCACATTACCCACCATTTGCTAGAAAAACGCAACCATCTGCTGCACAAACTGAGCAGGGAACTGCGGTGCTGGAGTAGGAGCTGGAGTGGCTGACCCACTCACGTTCTGGAGTGTTGGGGCTTCCCCTTGAACCTCAGCCTCAACAGATTATTCTTCGGAATGATCTCCTCCTTTCATTCTGTTTTCCCAAAATTTCTACTTCCTGAGATCAAACATAAGGAGGTTGACCTCCGTTAGTGCATATTCATGATGTAAATACGTCATATGTATCAATTAAAGACACTTGAGCAGTTGTACTTATCAATAAAATATTCATACACAGTCAAAATTTATTGAAAAACCATGCTCTGATACCACTAAAACATGTCACACCTTACCCCTCTGTAAGGCATAACATGATCCCGTAGAATACTTAATGAACTACCGAACTTCACCTACCGATAACTCATTAAGTACCCTACAAGGGATTTTAAAACAATTTTCTTATATTTTGGAAGTGGTGAGCATTTTGGTAGGAATTAAAAACCATTTATTCAAAGTTTAAATATTAGTAAAAAATTTTGTCCATTTTAATTTTTGCCGCAAATTTTATAAAAATTTTAATAGAGTTCTGTTTGTATTTGGAGAAAACAGTTCTTCAAATACCTAAAAAAAAAACACTTCCAATAATTTTCTCAACTCCCAACCTTCAATTAATCTCAAATCAACTCAATTCAATTCACTTCAAAATAATTCCACAATCCAAATCAAAATTTATCATCTCAAAATATTTAATAACTTCATTCACAAGGCATAAAGTATGAAATTCACAAGTACAAATATTAATTTACAGAAGGAAATCCAAAAATAATATTATTATAATTTATTTTACAACTGCTCAACTTTACATTGATACATAAAGCGTTATAATATTTACATCAAAATTAACTACAAAGGTATAAAATAATACCCGTACAAAAGATCAGTGTGGTCCTCAATTCAATAGCAGCTCACTCTGCTGCTTTTTCCTTGCTCTTATCCGCGACAGCAAAATAAGCTATCGCTGAGTATAAAAATACTCAGTGGTGCACAATAAAAATTTAAAATATAATACAAAAATCATTCATTGATGAAAAACAATTTAAATATTTCTCAATCACATTTCACAAATTATCAAAGCTCATAATAACGCAATTTAGTCAAATAATTTAATAAACACAGTGTTGCCAAAATCATACACATCTTAAGCCATGACACAAAATTTCCGATCAATGCCGTATTGTACACCACGACAAAGCAATCTACAACTCCATTAATCGAAATCAATGAGGGAGGTGGCTAGCTAGCTAATGAGTACTCATCCGATCTCAACCTCAACTGGCAAGCCAGAGAGGGAGGAAAATAAACGATCTCAACCTCATAAATGGAGGAGGAATAATGTGATACTGTCATGCTAAGTGTGAACACAAAATTAATTCAAAATAATTTATTTAAATAATTTATGAGAAATCTGATCAATTTCCAAAGTCATATTTGCGATTATAAAATGACAACACATTACATAATTAATCACAGAAGTCAAATTTTTGAGAATAAAATATTTAAACAAGAATTATTGTGCACAGACCTGACGTGAGTCGCCTCTAGGCCTTGACTCAGTCTTTCAGAGCTTCCAAGCCTTTTTCAGCTGAAACACACAGTTTCACAGTGTTTCAGTACCATAACTTAGCATAAATCCAAAAATAAATTTAACTTCACTTTTACCTAGCTTTAATGTGCTAAATTCGACGTTCTCGAAGTTTTTGTGTTTCGGGTTACTATTTACTACACTATTCAAGTCAAATTATTGACTTTTTAAGGCTTAATAGGTATGAAAACTCTAACTTCACCCACATACCACATTTTGGTCATTAAATTTGTTGGTTTTGGTCATTTTCTCAAAGCTTAAGTCCTTTAGGCAAAATTGTCAAATTTTCAGTTTTGGTGTCCATAGTTGCACTGTTCCATTGGTCATTCTACTGTTAGAATTTGGCAAACCTTTCTCTGTAGAAAATGTTCTCTATTGTCTTAAGTTTATTCTCCTTTTTGAATCACTCCAATTGGAGTTTTGTGGCTCAAGTTATGGCCATTTGAACCATGGCTGTCGGATTGGACACAACCCAGATTTTCTGGGCAATTTTGGTGCTGGCAGTTTTGGGTCACAAACTTGGGGTGGCCAAATGGCTTGGTTGCTGGTAGAATTTGGGCTTGTGTTCTTCATGAAAATTTTAGGTCTATATCTCATCTAACCTCTGGTAAAATTTCAGGTCATTTTGACCTGCCTAGCTCGAGTTATGAGCAAACATTGTTCATTTGGTCAGTTTGTACAGGGCAGCCTGCAATTTTTCAACTTTGGTCAATTTGTTCACTAGGTTTTGGTCACTTTTTGGGCATGCTTCCTAAATGAAAATTGTGTCATTTAGTGTCTATTTTCATCCCCAATTTGTCCCATACCAATTGGACTTGTAAAATTTCATTTTTGGTCCTTCAAAGTTGACTTGGTCATGCTGCCAGCAGCATGACCACACTCCCTCCGAATTTGACTTTAGTTCCAACCATTCCAACACAACTCATTTGGTCACAAATGACCATTTTTCACTTCACAATAGGTCAAAGACATCATTTACTCATTTCTCACATTTTTGGTCCATAAACCCTAATTCACCAACCTCATGCATTTAACCACATTTAGTACTTTTAATCCTAACCATTCAACTAAATAAAGTTTCTAAACTCATTCAAATCCATCAAACCATGCAAAACACACTCCCCATCATGCTGGCCAAATTTCAGTTTAGTCCTTTACAAGTGTTTTTATTTCATTTCTTTAGTTTCTAAGCTCATTTCAATAACTAAATATGCATTTGATTAGATAATTGGTAGTTAGAAGACTAACCTTTGCTTGGAGGGTTTCTAGGCTTTCCTTTCTTCAATTCTTTCTTCTTCTTTTTACTCTCTAATGTTTCCTCAACATGTAAGGAGAATTTTTTTTGTGTTGGGACTTTGTGAATTTATGGGATAGAGTAGGGAAAATAAAGCTTCCTTTCCCTTAACAATGGTGGAACAAGGTGAAAGAATGGGGAGAGAGAGGTGAGGCGGCAATGAGGATAAGCAAGATGACTTAATTTTTTTTTTTCTTTTCTTTTATTTAATTTGTCTTATGGAAGACCCAAAAAAATCTAATTAATTAAATATATTAATTATTACTTTTATGGCATCATGCATGATGTCATGCATGATGTCATCTCCCTACACTTTTTCATTTTCTTTTTTTTTTCTATTAGTTCTTTAATTTAATTCTCAATTTCAAAATTTTCTTTTCTACGATTTTATTTGACAGTTCGGTCAGGAGTCAGCTCTTGGGATCAATTGACCAAATTGCCCCTCGCCGGTTCATCCCGGTTTGCAAATAATTCAATATTTCTTGCGGCTCCCTGACCTAATTATTTGACTGACTTAATAGTTCTTTTTCGTGATTTTCTCTTTTCCATTGTGTTCATAAGGGTCCTAAGGACCACGGCGTCACATTTTACAGTTCGAAATTTGAGTTTAAAATGACTTCGCAGTCCTTCTTGAGAAGGTCACCCATCGTTGTGACTCTCGGCTCGTTTAACTTCTTATATTATGTTTTTCTTATTTATACTTAACTAATTGGCAATTACTAATTATTTGTATTTATGGCTTCTCTAGTTGTCTTAAGTGTGGTTCTAATCCCCTTAATTTTTCAGATCGACACCGGTCACCGGAACAGTGAAATATACCAGGCTATACAAATAGGGGTGTTACATAAAGTTTTATCAAAATTTTGGCAGAGTCTCCCTTATAATTGAACCTAACTTCCTGTAAGAAA
Organism: Hevea brasiliensis; assembly: GCF_030052815.1. Lineage (NCBI taxonomy): Eukaryota > Viridiplantae > Streptophyta > Magnoliopsida > Malpighiales > Euphorbiaceae > Hevea > Hevea brasiliensis. Next base: position 19,873,908 of record NC_079509.1, on the reverse strand, counting down.
ACTCAAATAAACATAGTACAGAGGGCATTAAACCCACAACAATAATCATAATGCCTATCCAGGGCCTTCAAGAAACCTAATTTAGCTCCAATCGTGTAAACTTCAGCTTAGGTTTCTAATTTTCCTACAGTCCAAACAATTATTTTTATCACTTTAAATATTATAAAAATATTCATAGAGGTCCTTTACATCATCTTTGTCTTAATTAATTTAATTTTATTTAATTTTACTAAGCCAAGAATATTTTACAGAATACTCAAATAGCTTAACTAAGGTAAAAACTACACAACTTATGTTTGGGACTATCTTTGCAAGTTTTACTACCTGAAATGCATCCGGAGCATCTGAAAACATTGGAAATGATTGTAAACATGATCACCTTTTGGGACAACCCGTTGAGCATTCAAATCGAGCCAAAAACTCAGTTTTAAGGCCCGTGAGCTATCACCGATCCGATTAGCACCGAGCGATCTGGACCATTCGACGATCAACTTTTCTAAACGGTGTCCGATCGAAGCGGGTTTGGTTTCATCTCGAAGGTTTTGCTGCGCTGAATTCAACAGTGGTATCATATCGTCGATCCGACCGTCAGATCGTCCGAGATTTTACCTAAAATCTTTGAATATACCCATTTTCTCTCTCCTTATCAATGCTGAAAACGGCCACCAAATCAGGCATGGTTGGTCCCATCTGAAAGTACTCTTCACCAAGAGTCCATAACAACTAGCATCACGTCAATAGGACGTTGGAGTCTCCGGTTATGGAGCTTGGAAGTTTGGGTGCTAATCTCTCTCTCTCCTCGCGCTAGCTTGCTGGAAAAAGCTTATCAACCGCCAGTCAAAATCTCCAAGAGGTTGCCGAAACTCGTTTGGGTTACTGGAAGATTTGCCGATTGTGGGTCATAGTGGCTCAATGGAAAATATGGTGAAAAAGGAGAAAGAGATATGGGGAGAGAGAAAAGGCAGCGGGGGAAAGTCCTCCTGCACATTTTGGATTTCTATTTTTTTTATTTTTAAATCATCCGCTGAAATCATACTGCTCAAGGTAACGGTTGTTATTTCATTTCATTTATATATATATATATATATATATACACTTTTAACCTTTAAATACATAATATTTTATTAAATCAAATTTCTAATCAAGATAATATTAAAATATTATTAGTATTTCTAATAAACTCTTACTTAATAAATTAATTAAACATAATATATTAGTAATAACAATGTTTAATATATTAGTAATAACAATAGTAGTAATTATACTAAATTTAAGAATGTCAAAACGTAAAATTATAATCAAAATTTGATATTCCAAAAGATAAAATTCAAGATTTAAAATTATCTTATAAAATATATTAAGATAACTAAATAATATTAAAGTAATTAAATATATAAATTATTTATTCCTTAGCCGAAAATAAGATTAAGCACAACTTAATATCATGCAATATAATTTATTAACTATAACTAAATAAACCTATTAATAAATCATCTTACTTTATAATAAATTGTTTAAATCAATTATACAATATTAAAATAATATTAATACTTATAAAAAGAATTCTATAAAAAAATTAGGGTATTACAACTTAATTACAATATTTACTAATGACTTGTTGTTATCTTTTAAACTTTATTTAATAATAATACTATAAAGTAGGATTCCCATCACTAGTAAATTTAATAAAATATTCTTAATCCAAATCCATCACATATATTTTTTATCATAACTCTTAAAAGCTCTTTTGTTAAAGAATCTGCTAGATTAATACAGGACTTAATATAAATAATGGTAATAATACCATCAGGAACTAATTGTCTCACATATTCATTTCTATCACAATGTAAAGGAATAGATGACATCAGTTGTGACTACAACTTAATATCTAGTAACAAGTTTTTTAATCATTCTGCTTCTTTACCTGCAGCTACCAAAGCTATAAATTCGGATTCCATCACAGAATGAGTTATATAAGTTTGTTTCTTTGATACTCAAGAAATAACACCTCCACCTAAGGTAAAAACCTAACTATAAGTTGATTGTGTAACACCCCTCACCCGTCTACAGTGTAGTCAAGCAATGTGTGCTACATTCGGTACCGGAGCACCCTATCATGTCTTGTCGTGTACAATATTAATGTAATGTCTATTTAATTATATTATCTTACGTGTAAAAAAATTTTTTTTATATCACATCTTATTTTTATAGAGACCCAGTCAGAGTCTCCTCTGTTTTATTAGTGCATGGCGGGTTTCCTTATTTACCTATTAAACAGTCCATATTCATTTCATATTTTCCATAAATCATATCATGTCATCATAATACTCATAATCATTTCAAGTAAATAAAATACTTTATTTCATTCATATAAACTCAAGTACAATGTTTACAATTTTATTTATAATCACAAAATGACTTACACTGTTTACTTACATACAATAACCAAAATGCAAAATTTAACTATACATGAGCCCTACCAAAATAACAGCCTGAGGTGACAACCACTCTGTAGCAGATCTGATCAGAAACCTATCTAGCACTATTGCTACTGATGCTACTGCTCTTCAGTACCTATGCGATAAAAAAACCAACGCGCTAAGCATAACGCTTAGTGGTGCAATAATTGAAATAAAAATAACTAATAATTGAAATAATTATTCTATATAAAATTTTACTAAAATTTTAACGTAATTACATATTTATGTAAAAACTTAAAGTGTATTACACATATATGTGCCCAAGTAACCTATGACAGACTATAAAAACTAGATACACAGAAGTATACTAGTAAAACATCTGTATGTCTAACATGTATACATCTGTCATATCAGGCACAAGGCCAGCGGGCAGGCATAAAGCCAGAAATAAAATCAGGCACAATGGCCAACGGGCAGGCATAAAGCCAGTAGAACAAGCATCTTAGACATATATTATCTATCAATGATTATTCCTGTGAGCAGTACTATAATCTATAATCCCTAATTGGTATACCAATCGATCCATGCTATATAAATAAGTCTGGGTATACTTTAGGCAAATTAATATTATTAAGTATTTATAGTTTCATATTATGTGCTAGTTGTATTTAATAACATTTTCATGTTACTTATGATGGGAACATAAGTCCCACATGCATTTTCATGTCACTTTTATGTTCAACAATTCAATTTGATTCATTTCATATCATAAAACAAGTCATTTTATGAACCTTTCTCAAGTTTCAAATTTGATGTCTTAAGTCACCTAACAAATTGGTTAAGGTATGGCCACTGTTTGGCCACACTTCCTTCATGGAAGTTGTTCCTCTATGTCTTGTCTTTATTTTCCTTTTTTATTCGTGTCATTTAAAGTTTTAAAACTTAAGTTATGGTCAAATAACCATAACTGGTTCATGGTCTCTTCCTAGGTCCAGATTCTGGAGTAAATTTTTGTCTAATTAATTAGACATATTACAGCCACTTTTAAGTCTAACGTTCTTCATAGAAGTTGTTATCCTATGTCTTATGATTACTCAGAATTTTAAAGTACAATTTTTCAGGTTTTGTAGAATTAATTATAGCAAATTAACTGGCCTGGACTCAGGTACCCTATGTCTACAGGATTTCAGGTTCAGGTCAATGGTTTTGACTCCCATTTTAGGGTTCTTACACTCAATTTTTGAGAAAAGTTTCTAAATCGAAGTTGAAGCCCTTTCTCTTAGGTTTTTCAGAACAGTTTGGCTCATCCCATTTGGGATTTCCTAGTGGGAGATATGCTATAAATAGTATTATGGTGTCAAGTGGTGTTTTAGTCAATTTCCATGTTTTAATGTGCTGAATTGTTCTTGCAATTTGGCCTAGTTCCCTTGGGTTCTAGGTTCTGGTCAAAACACCAATATTGTAGATCTATATCTTATGGAAATTTTGCCACTGGTTTCATTACATTTGGATTTTTATAGACCAAGTTATGGCCTTTTTGCCAAAATTGGTCGGGTATGCCTAAGTCCAGCAAATTCTGGGTAGTTTGGTTCTAGACAGTTTTGTGTCTCAACTTGGGCTAACAATTTGGTTTGGTTAGAGGCATTTCTGGGCTCTGTGTTCTTCTTCAAAGTTATAGTCCTATGTTTAAGCTTTCCAATGGTATAAAATTCAGGTCATTTGGACATATCTAGAGGGAGTTATGGCCAAATGAACATTTCATTTGGTCATTTTTCTGGGTTCACTATATGGTCATTCGGATTGGGATAGAATTTAAGTCATTTTTTAGATAGAATTTGAGCATGGTTTCTTCATGAAAAATGGGGCATTTTGACCCTATTTTCATCTCCAATTGGCCTCATACTAATTAGAGCAATACAATTCAAGTTAAGGCAGTTCAAACATGCTGAACCCATAGGTCCAGAATTCCTGCATGAAAAATTAACACTCCCAATTCAATTTCTCCCAACTCCCAAACTTCAATTTACCTTCATAGTACTTCTAATAGTCAACAATTCATCTCAAAATCATCAATTTCAAGCCATACACAAAATTCACAAATTGAGATTAAAACCCTAACTTGAGTTTTCATAATTCATGCTCAATACATGAAATCTAGAATTTAACTTAAATACTTTCATCACACACCAATACTAACAATTTAGATCCATAAAGTACAACAATTTCCTCTTATTCCCATGGCTGCCGAAAATCAAATTCCCTATTCCTCAAGGTTTTCTTTTAATTTCATGAAATTTACACTTAATTTTACATGCTCATACTAGTTAGAGAAGAAAAGAAACTTGTTTAGTGCACTAACCTCTTTGATGACTTTCTTGGACTTGTTAAAACTTTGAAATTCTTGAATTTCTTGGCAGCCAAAGTTCTTCTTAGGATGTGGGGTGAGTTTTTAATGAAGTGACTTACAAAAATTATGGTGGAAATGGTAGGAATTTAAAGCTTGGAAGGAAGAAAATCTATGGAGGAGGAAGAAGCAAGGTTCGGCCATTCAAGGGAAAAAGAAGAAGATGAGTTGCTTATATTCATTTGTGTCTCTTTTTAAGTTGTCTCTTATCCCTTAATAAAATTTGTTGATTTCCCATTGGCCTTCACTTTTTATGATGTCATCATGACATCATGCTTACTTCATAATTGAAGTTAATTTTTCTCTTCTTTCTTTTTCTTTTCTTATTTTTCCATTACATAATTCATGATTTAATTGATTGTGTGTTTTAATCTCTGTCATTTTAATTGACATTTAGGTCAAAATTTAATTCTGAGGTTGAAATGATCAAAATGTCATTCATTGTGCTTATCGAGTTATAACTGTCTGTAATAATTAACTAATTTTCTTGAATTTTTTTTGACATTTAATGTCATTTAATCTTCATAAATCCTCTAATTTAGTCCAAAAATTATTTCCTAGGGTTCCTCGTGAGTCTGGGTGTCAGCAACTGTCTTCACAGTCAGTTCCTAGTACGATCACCCATCGCCGTGACCTTGGCTCGTTTAACTGAATTGTACTTCGCTTCTTTTACTTTTCTTTAATTTTACTTAGTCTTTATCCAGCCAATTTTTGTTTCCTTACTCTAGTTTGAGTGTAGTTCCAGACATCTTGGCTGTCCGAATAGACATTAGTCATCGGAATAGTAGAATATACGGACTACCTAAAGTGAAGGCATTACAGATTGATTATCATTAATACTAGTTATCCAACTAGCATCTGTATAACCTTCTAATACAATTGGAAATTTATTCTAAAATAAACTAAAGTTTGTAGTTCTTTTTAAATAAGCAAGAACTTTTGAAATTACTTTCCAATGTTCAATACTAGGCTTGCTAGTATATTTTGATTATTTACATATTGCAAAAGCAATATCAGGTCTAGTGTAATGCATAGCATACATTAAACTATCAATAGCACTAGCATACTTAATTTTGAGCAATAACTGTACCAGAATTTTCAATCAATATGGAGTATTTGTCTCTCTCAATATAATGAGATTAACAAAGAGCAAAACTCCCATTATGTTTCTTTACTTTGATACGTAAAATCATATCTATCTCCTTTAAAGCTTTCATTTTAAATTTTGAGGTTAGATACTTCTTTATATCATTTGCACCTTCCATAATTATTTCAATTATAAGCATGTTATCAATATAAAGACAAATTATCACACCATAATCGACTTCAATGTCAAGTGTTTTTAAATCTATTCAAGAGAAAAATCTTCTGTAGTATGCAATAATTTCTTCCTATAATGATTCCAACTAGAAGTAAATTTTGCAATTATTCCTCCTACTTGTAATAATTCAGAAACCACCACTTTCAAATCCTCAAGTTTTGAAATAAGGATATGTAACTCATGGACTTGATCCATAACAGACACATTATCAACCATTTTGAATTCAAAATATTTCATGATAAAAAAATTTTTCGCACCTTATTTTTCTATGTTGTATTTGAACTTTAGCAAATTTCAGATTTTCTTTGGAAACTTGATAGAGATAAACAGATCATATAGCCTATTTGACAAGTTGTTAAAAATATGACCTTTGCACAACAATTCATATTCTTCACGCTTTTTTGATCTGCTTTCACTTGTTTAGAATCTTCTGGTGTTAGTGGCGAAATGGCAGGCACACCTAAATCAAGTATATAAGAAATCTTTAATGCATAAGTAAGAATAGCATCTTGCCTTTTCATTGAACATAATTTGTTTCATCAAAACAATTTAGTTTCACAAACTTTTGATTCGTCACATAAATAGCCTTGGACTCCATTGCTACTATTATCTTAAAATTGCTAAGAATAATATATATTTATTTAAATAAATATAATTCTATATATTTCACTTTTTTTCTACTTTTTCCCTTTCTTGTATTTTAATTATGTGAAAATTCTCTCTCTTTATTATCTAATATAAAAGTTATTTATAATAGTATTTACATGGAAATTCAATAAAGAGAACTAATGACGACTTTATAAGTCAAGACACATCTAGCACAAATAAAGAATAAAGATTGAAAGCATCTTTTAACCTTTGATATTTATTTGAGAACTATTTAATTCTTGCTATTGGTGAATGTGCATAATTTGTAGGCACTTTAATACACTTTAGTTTATCATTACACTTTTACAAAATTCAAAGGTTTAATAGTTGCATTTTTATAAATTAAGGGATTTAATAGTTGTGTATTTTAATAAAATTTATGTATCAAAAGAGATACAACTAAAGGTAATGGTGTCAAATTATTTTTCGTGTAAAGTTTAGTGGCCAAAAATAAAGTAATAATGTGTTTGGAGAATTTTTAAATGAGTAAGAGAACTACTACGTTTTGATTTAAGTAAATGCATGTTTTAATTTATTTATAATTAAATTATATATGTACGTGATTTTTTAAATTAATAAATTACATTATGATTCAATTCTTTTATGTTTTTTTTATGTAAACATATAATTTTGGTTTAAAATATATTTTTTACACATTATATTTTTTTTGTTTATTTTTTAAATAATTTTGAATGATTTGAAAATGTATCAAACTGATTTTAAACTAAAACTGATATTAAAACTTTTTTTCTTGAAAGATAGGATTTGGTTCATTAATAAGTAGGGCTTAACGCCCAGTATAGAGAGAGGCCTATGGTCAACATATATTTAGCACATTATAACAAGGAGTTGAAGCCCAAGCAAATAGAGGCCTATTTTCTTAAGAAAGCTCAACATTTACAAACTCACACCCAACCCCTAAACGAAGACCCAACAGAAGCCCTAGCTAAAATGGGTTCTGCGTTCAAACCTAATAAAGTGGACAAATGATGACCAACACCGCAATAAGGAATAGCGCCAGCCAAGAATCACATCTTCATCAAAAGTCCATCATTAGATGGGAGACAATACATACTAAAGCACCCGTTAGAGTCATACATGACTGAAGCCTTATCTAAAGTGGCCCTAGTATAACAACACTTAAGGAGTCATAATAGCAATAGATAAATTTAAAAGAACATTAGGAATCATGAGACCATGGTAGCCTAAAACATAGAACCTCTCACTCGGGCAGCAACGGTCCACAAATGGTCAACCGGCTCTTCAACCCTCGGGATCTCTCTTCCTCTGAACACAACTGCTAAGCTTGAAACACTAAACCCAGAGGTCATAGTTCACGCTTACACGAAGACAAATAGATTAACACTCAGAAACAAAAGCTTATCAATAGCAAATCTCTCTCTTATAACCTCATATTTGTAGCTAAACAACACAACAAAAAACTCTATTTACATCCCATCCTATGGTGAGGAAAGATACTCGTTATCTTGTAAGATGTTGAAAATATGGTTTGGTTCACCCATGTGGATTAGCTCGAATCCATTATACTTAAAATTAATACCAAGAACAATCGCATGAAAAGTCATGTATGTTGCTAATGTTATGACTCGATCCCATGGGCTAGACCGACACTAGGACTTGAGTCAACATAAGACCCCCAAAGCCCATAGTAAGCCTAACTGTTCATTAGCCTAACCTTGAACCCCATATACAAGCCCATTTCAAGAAACCAATCGGACAGAGTCTGGCCATAACCTGGACCATCCAACTGGGAGTTTTGGACTCACTCGACCTGTGATCACAATATATAACCATTTGGAGAGCTTAGCTCACCCACAACATTCTCAATCAACACAATGTAATCATTGGGAGCCCAGCTCCCTCATGCACATAAAAAAATAAATTCACAAGTCCACACATACATAATAAATAAGTTAACAAATTTAAATAGTTAATCTTTTACAGACTCAGCTAAATAAAATGTCACTAGTGTTATTAGTATGCCATAAAGCATATCATTTACTATGTATCTTGTATATGTTTTATTAATAAAATGCATTTTCACTTTTCTGTTTACATAATATATTTATATGTAATAGAAAAGGTCCATTGATATTTTGTTAGAAATTCTATTCTTAAGTTGTTAAGAATATGAGTGACAGTATTTCTAGCACAAAGTATCATAAATTGGTTCACAATCGAGGATACTTCACAATAAGGACATGACTTATCCAGAAAGATTGTAATCATGTTTGTTCCCAAGTTATTTATATGAGATGCAAATAAGATGGAATGGTGAGTCTCATGCCATATAACAAACATGATAGGCACTTATATATGATAAGTAGGCCGAACCAGTGACATTTATGACAAACACTTGGAGTTTACTCTTGTCAATGTATTGTCATAAATCATATCAGTGCATATAATCTTTAGACCTGAGATAGCACAGTTATCTTGTATATAGGTGGTTTAAGTTTGATACTGCTTTCATACTTGTACTGTGTATGGGTATATGGGCATGTGTTAGCTCCTACTAGTTATATATGGAGGTAGGTATTGATCAAGATGAAATCTGTTACCCTAAGTAAATAGGGATAAAATCCTATGTTCATTTAATTATTCTTGATGTTTCAAGTTCCTGGACAGGACGGATAGATTTAATCAAAAAAGAGTTTCTGATGAGAAAATCTTTTTAATCATGAAAACTGGAATTAAAAGAGAACATAATATTCATAGCAAATGGGGTTTGACATAAACTATGACTCCAGCTCGAATTGGGATTTTGTAACAGAGAGATTCTAATGCATGGTAACATATGATTATAAGTTCATTTAAGGTATTCCTTATTACTAATTGGGTGGTCATGACATACTATGCTAGGTATTAACCATGGTCTATGAGGTGCATAAAATGATTTAGAGAAATCATATATGGTAAGAAAGAGTTCTGATGATATTAAGAGTTAATATTATATCTCATTGTTAATTAGTGATGAGCCTAGTGAGTCACACACATACACAAGTAATCACCAAGTTAAATGTGATTTAATTAATTAATTAAAGAGTTTAATTGATTAATTAAATAGGTTTGATTTGCAATTAGATTGCAAAGTCCCTAGCATAGCTTGAAACCAAATCTAGGTTATTGGATATATAGTATAAGTTAAATTTATATTTAAAGTGTTTAAATATGAATTTAATTATGAGAAATTAATTAATAGAGATTAATTAATTAATTTATATTTGATATAAATTGAATAGAAAAAGAGAAATAATTATTTTGGGTTGAGAACTTAAAATTAAGACACAGGGGTATTTTGGTCATTTCACAGGGTGACATGTGGCACCATGAGATGGTGACATGTGGCACTATACATAAACTTGCCAATTGTCTTTTAATCATGTAAGATGATCAAAGTCAAGATTAAATCTAAGATTGACATTTGGCACAATGTGATTGGGTCAATTAAACTAAGAGCCAATCAGAAGGTGAAATGTGGCAAGGGTTTTAAGTGGTGACCTAGTTATATAAGGGAAATGATGAAAAGAAAAATAACAGTCTGCTCATTCTCTCTTTGTTGCCGCCACCTTTGGGCCTCTCCCCTCTTATCTTCTTCATCTCTCATCAATTCAAAGAGAATTGCCAACATTCTCTTGAATTAAAAATACTAGAAATTGTTTCTAGTGTCCTGTATGCATCTATAACATCTCTAAAGGCAAAACCTAATTTTCTAATTAATTGGAAAGGCTTGAGAAGCTGTTTAAGGGGTTGCCATTGGTGATCATGGTGTGGACAAGCTAGAGGGACAACATCTAGTGTCCTAGGCGCATCCCAAAGGTGTCAAATATAACTGCAGTGTATCAAAAGGTTAGTGCACTTGTTCTTGATCTAATCTAGGGTTCTAATGAATTAATTTACTAATTCTAAAATCTAAAATGGCAAATGTAAATCCAAAAATATATTAAAAGTGCTTTATTATGCTGTTTATCATTGAAATCAAATAGATAAAAATGAATCTTGCATGATACATATGACCCTAGAAGAAAAATTTTTGAATTCAATGATCTAAACTAATGTTTTTCATGCTTCTGCTCCTTCAACTAGCACATGCAGAGTTCTAGATTTCAATCAACAATAATAAACATAACAAGGCACCAATGGACTTGTGAAGGAGGAGACAGGTCAATCACAAGAAAAACTCTCATGTAACCTGGAAAAATGAGGTGAACAGGAGTGGGCATTCGACTCATAGAGTAATATATTGATTTTAAAAATAATTTCTATAACTATCTAGTTCTAATGCATCCTTAAGGATGAAATGCAACACTGATAAGGAATTTCACCAATTTCAAGCAATATCCGCACAAAGAATAAGTTAGAGCACTCACACACACCAACACATCACAACAAATTTATATACTTATGGGAGCTGATCTCCTATACAGCTTTCTTAATCCAAGGCCTGCCAGCGAGATCAATTCGAGCCAGACTTTCGCTTAATAATTCAAATATGGGGGTCAGCAAGATCAACTTAAAGCTGTACTCACCCCAACTTTCTCAAAAAGGACCGGGTCCCAAGTGAGACTAGCTTAAGCCGATTTGCCCTTCCTACCCATATCCATCACACCACACCACACGCACGCCAACACACGCACACAGCTCTAAATTACCTTAAGGCGACATCCACATCCATTTTTCAAATAGAAAATGCAACATAGAGCGTGCCTAGAATTTAACTACGTATATATATTTATATGTGATGCATGAGCATGTCTTGAAAATATAATAATATTGAAATTATAAATAAAATCAATATCAACTCACAAATTAACCGTTGATCACTGAGGCGACTGGGTGGACGAGGAAGGCTGGCCCGACTCACCTAAACATTATATCAAAAATTTTATCAATATTTATTCAAACAAAACTTCAAAGAGTCAAAGGACAAATCCTAAGTTTTGCTAAAAATCCAGCAGAGTTTCTCCTATACCTAGGATCTATCCAACTTGCAAAATGATCCAAAATAACACTTCTAATACACAAATCCCATATCCACATCTCCTCATCATCATTATATGGCCCCTCCTGGGCCCTCCACAATAGTCAATACTTACAATTTTGAAAAATTATATTTTAGTCCCTATAATTATTATTTTATTATAAATCATTTAAATGAGCTCTAAAATTTCTAAAGTTCTGCCCCGTGGTCCTTAACAATATTATGAAACTAATACAAAAGGATTTATAATTTTCTAGCTACCCAAGAATATTTTATAGATTTTTATTCTAAATTTGGCACTAGGTAATTGAAGAATCTTAGGGTTCGGATTTACCTATGTCAATTCTGATGCTTGGATCCGTCTGGGGCATCTAAAAATGGTGGGGTAGACTATAACTTCAAGCCGAATAGAAAGTTGTTTCCGCAAACTATCTGTCCGGCCTGAAAATGCAGATCCGAGTAACAGTCGAATTTTCATAAAACGAAAGTACCTATGCGAAGCCCATAACACCAAGGGTTAGAATAAAATTTTTAGGAAATTAAATAAGCTCATTTGGAGCTCGAAAAAAAACTGCAAAATTCGAGGGACCCTCGAAATTTTGGTATCGAAAAATTTTGAAATTTATATGGTTGAGAAGCTCTCATCTAGTAGAGTACGTATGTGCTCTCAAAATTTTTGTGGGGTTTCCAATTTGGGAGAATTTTAGCTCAAAAGTCAAAATGAGCTAAAACTTTCCAGGCAAAAATTGGACAAATCGCTCAATAGAATTGAGTGGTCTTGATGTCTATGAAAAACTCTTGAGGAGTAGAAGGGGTTTGGAACAAGACCCGATCCGATTGGTGATCGGATCAGCCGAATTTTGATCGAGAAGGTGAAGAGATGTGCCACTCGAAGGAGGAAGTTTGGGGGCGTTTTCCGGCGTCCTGGGGAAGGGAGGGGAGGTGGTCGGCTGGCCGGGGGAGGAGGGAGGAGAGAGAATCGAAGGGGAGAATAGAGGGTGTCGGGAGAGAGAAGAGAGTGGAAGAAAAAGAAGATAACCGGTCCGATTCGATTGATTCAATTCGGTTGGTCCGATTTAAAATACCCGAAATTGAATTTTTACTCTGTCCTAGGATTAAAAACGAGACCCAAAAATTTTGAAAAAATTTCAAAAAACTTGAAAAATTTTTTTGAGTTTAACTATATTTTTATATTTTCCATGTGGTCTTTAAATTAATTTTTATAAATCAATGAAATTTATTAGTTTAAGAAAATCGAACTCAATTTTTAAAATTCAGAAAAATTCCAAATAATTTTCATAAATTTAAAAAAATAAAATATTAATATTTACATAAAAAATAATTATTTAAAAATAAGAGGTGTTACAGCCAAAAGGTAGAAAAAAATCTAAAAATCATGTAAATTGTTAAAAGGTGATAAAATTCAAAAGTCCTGTACATTAGTTAAAAGATATAATTACATGAAGTGATACATTTCTTCTTAATAATTATATGCATGAAGTGATGTAACTTTTGATCAAAAGATTGGTACATTTTGAGTAAGATATATAAGAGCCTTATAAGTAATTTATATGAGTAACAAAAGAACAAATGAGTATACATTTGTATGTGTACAAATTTGACCCGATTCTTAATCTTTGGATGCTCTAATTAATAAGTTGTGAAGTAATTTATTTCTATAAATAAGGTACAAATCTAAACTGTGAAATAATTTATGTAGTTTATGTTATTCATTTGATTATATGATGAATTAATAAAATAAATATGATGGAGATCTTAAAATTCTATAAACATGAATTAATATTCATATATTTAAATTCATATATTGGGTCTTTATAATTTTTATGCGCAAAAGAAGGAGGAGGCCTTCTCTACTTAGATAGAGCGGAGGAAGCTGCTAACTCGACAAAGACGGGAAGACTATAGCTCGCAGGAAAGAAAAAGCACCAAAAATTTCTCTAACTTGTTAGAGAGAATTAGCTATGACCAGCTGATTCAATAATAGTCCAAATTAAAACCGGCAGAAATTAACACTAAACCCGCCATAAAATGGGCCTTAAATCAGAATTGGAAGTATTTGGAGTCGGCCCTTAATAGTCCAATCCAAGTCGAAAACTAAACTGATTACGCAAACTAAACTGATTACGACCCGGAACTAACCCGGATTGGGACCAGTAGCCACCCCTAGATTTGACATGAGAATCTTTCCGTACACAGTTGAAGTCCACTGATGCTGATGCCACGAGTTGTTGTTATCCTAATTACTAAATTCCCTTTTAAAAAAAAATTGATATAAATGAGAATTATCTTTCATTTTTACGAAAAAGATAATTCAATAAAATAATTTATAAACTCTAATTAATTTGAGAGTAACAAAACATAAACATATATTATGATGAAATGGAAAAGAGTTTATAGTTTACCTTTTTTTAATTTCAATAATTTACTTATTCAAATAAAAATAATTTGAAAAAATATATATAAAAAGATATCTGATTTAATTTATGCATTATTAATCAGCAGAGTTTACTAAGATAATTATTTTTTAAACATAAAATATACTTGTTGGAAACACAATGAATTGATGGCAATTGATGAATTGAGTGAGAGACTTTTTTACTAAAAAAATGAATAATTTTAAAATAGATAGATAGAGAGACTCGAATTTGAAATCTCTTCACTCTCTATATTTTAAAAATGTAGATAGACCAATAAAAATATATATTTATCCAAACTAAAAATGACTTAATAATATATATTTACTCAAATCATATATTATTTTTTCCCTTTTTAAACATTAATCAAGTATAAAACTGAAGAAATAATAATATTTACTTTGATATTGACACCAATTCTGTTGCAGTTAAGCAAATTATAATGTAGAAAAAATAGCCAATATATTATTATAGTGAAGGAAGACAATAAATCAAGGCCATTAATTTCAAATATTATTCATCACTTCTTATTGATTTAATTTTTCCTTATATAGATCAACCTCTTGTATATAAATATTAATATAAAAAATATCAGTAAAATAAGTTGTTAGCCACTCTTTACAAATAATTAAAAGCTTACAACTCATCTAATAGACCTAAGATCAAGTCTATCACTCCCAAATTTTCCTGCTAAAAAAAAAAAAAAAAAAAACACTCTACAACTCTCAAGTCAAAAACATGTCGTTAACCAGTCTCATTCCAATGAAGAACAATTGTTGCCTACTACGGTAAAGAAGGAATGTAACCTCAAAAACATGTTAATGGCCATTACGAAAGGGTCACGATCTCTTGAAGAATATATGGGAGAATTCAAGTTAACATGTGATGATCTTGCCTCTATTAGAACTTCGGTTTCTGACCAAACAAAATGTTCCAATGTGGCCTGGGAGCAAGATGTAAAAATTTTTGTTTATCAAAACCTATTGTGTGTCAGCCATCCAATGGGAAAAGGTTGTAGATCGTTGTTTCAAAGTTGAAATAAAATCTCATACTTTCCTCAAATTGGCATAATTAAAAAAAAAATTCCTATTTTAGCAATCTTAATAAAAAAGGTATAATTTTTATACGTTATTAAAATTTTATCAAATTTTGGTCAATCGAATTATATTAAATAAATCATTTAATTTGATCAAATGACAAAAAATTTAAATGCATCATGGATATCAAAATGAAGTTTAAAGTTAGTTATAATAAATTTTCAAAATTTTAAAAGATATGCATAAAATTATAACAAATTTTTAAAAAATTAGGATAAAATTTTTATCAATTTTAAAATTTTGGCCGATTCTAACAAGATAAAATGATTTGATAAAATTAGGATTGTGCACGATTCTTGGGGGAGCCGTACCGAACTGACAGTACTGAACTGAATTTATTTTGATACTTTGGTTCGGTTATGGTTCTTCACTAAGAACAGAACCGGAACCGTACTGAACCAATAACTGAATTTATATATATATGCTTTTCTATATTTTTTTAAGATATATTATATATTTTCAATATAACTATATATACTTATATATGTATATATAATTATGAACTAAATATAACTTAATATTAAATTTCATTTTTCTATATTTTCTTAATAATTTTAGTTATAAATACATTAAATTACTTTATCATTCTTAATTATAAATATACTATTATCTTATATATATATATATATATATTCTTAATTATATTTGTATCTTATAATTAAATATTATATGATTAATAAATAGTTAAAATGTATGTTATATGATATACTATTATATTATATAATATATTTAATTATAAGTTATATATGTACCTTATAATTAAAGATTATATAATTTAGGTATAGTTAAAAGATATATTATATATCTATGTATTAATAACTCAATTCAAAACTTAAATGCTAATTTAAGTACGACTTTTTAAGGAAATAATTACATAAAATTATTTTAAGAATCGAGAACTGAACTAGAATCGTATCAAACTGAATCAAAACTGAAGAACCGAGAACTGTACCGAACTGAAACTGAAACAATGAAGAACCGAACCGGAACCGTACCTAAATTTCGAAATTTTAGTTCGGTTTCGATTCCTAAGCAAATCCCGAACTGAACTGGAACCGAAGACCCCTAAATAAAATTATTAAAATGCAATAAGATTTTACTTTTTTTTTTTTCGTTAATAAGCCTAAGAAGATTGTGATCTCTAGCTAGGGTCTTGCTCTCTCAACTTCGGGTAAATTGCACTGACCATTCCTCAGTTTTGATCAATCATAATATTTGGAAAAAATTTTATCAATTTTAAAATTTTAGTTAATTCTAACCAAATAAAAAAATTAGATAAAATTATCAAAACGCTATAATATTTTACATTTTCTTGTCAATAAGGCTAAGAAAGATTGTGATCTCTAGCTAGGGTCCTGCTCCCTTAGCTTTCGATAAATTATACTGTCACGACCCAACTTATGGGCCGGACCGGCACTAGAACCTGACCCGGCATAAAGCCCCCGAGGCTCGTAGTAAGCCTTACTGTTCTCAAATCCATAACCAGGCCCACAATTTAGGCCCAATATGCATATAAAATAATTTAAATGCATATAAAATAATTTAAATCAAACTGTTATAATTTCATTTCGGGCCAACTTAATCCAGTAATTATCAGAACTGAAATTAGGGGAGCCTAGCTCAACCCTGTTACATCATTTACAAACTATTTAAAACTCATAAAAATTTTCATTTATTAATACAAAAACTTAAATTCACGCAGTCTCTGACAGGATTAATACTACTACTAGTACATGCGGAGTCCTAAATTATAAATTTGGAGAATAATAATACAATTAAGTAATCTTTTCATAACCTGAGAGAAAAGGGACAGGTTATTCTGAAAAATGTCTCCTCCTGTAGCCTGGAAAAAATTGGTGAACAGGAGTGAGCGTTCGACTCAGAGAGTAAAATATCAATTTTAACCATAATCTCTATAACTATCTAAAACTAATGCACCCTGTAGAGTGAAATGCAACATCAGCGACAAGTTCACATCATAATAGCAAAAAGGTAATTTGCAGCACTCACACACCGAGTAATATCAATCATAATATATGGAAGCTGATCCCCTATACAGCTCTCTTAAATCCAACCTGGTGCCAGCGAAGAACTCAAGCCGGACTTTCGCTTAATAAACCAAATCGGGGTCCCAGTGAAGAACTCAAGCCGTGACTACCCCCGAAGGATCGGGTCCCAGCGAAGATCTCAAGCCGTGACTACCCGTCCTATCCATAGCCAATACCACATCACACGCACGCCAACACACGCACACTGCTCCAAATTACTACAACAACATACATGGCACTTTAACAGTTGTGAATGCAACATAAAACGTGCCTAGAGTTTAACTACATAGATATATGCATATAGGTGATGCATGGGCATACTTGAACATATAATAATATTGAAATTACAATTAAAATTAATATTTTACTCACAATACACTGATGATTATTGTGGCTGCTGAATGCAGAAAAATAGCTGACATCGATCATCTAATAATTAGGTTATAAATTTATTAGTACTAAGTCAAAATAAAACTCTAAAGAGGCAACAAACACAGCCTAATTTATGCCGGAAATTCGGCAGAGTTTTCCCTATACCTGGGACCTACCCAACCTGCAAGAAGGTTCAAATAACACTTCTAAATTCAACTCATATCTCATCATCATTATATGGCCCCTCCTAGGCCCTTCAAACCAAGTATTACTCAAAACCTTAAAAATTAAGTTTTAGTCCCTATAATTGACATTTTGTAAAAATCCACTCAAACATGCTCTAAAAATTCTAAAATTTTGTCCCATGGTCCTTAATAATATTATAAGGCTATTGCAAAATGAATTGTAATTTTCTAATCACCCATGAATATTTTACTCAAGAATTTTACTCTATTCCATAAGTTTCCAACAACTAACATGTTATTAATTCAACCCAATTCAATATTCACATATTTAAACCTCCATCCTCAAGCTTCAACCAATTATATAAAATTTAAATATCTTAATTTCAAATAATCTTATATGCTCATATGCTAAAAATCTAACTAAAATCCATCTATATTTCTCAAAAATATTCTACAATCACTCAAAAATTCAACTAACACCATAGAATATCTCCAAATAATTTTACTTTCATCATATATTTTTCTTAGAATTTTTCTCCAATTTTTCCTGTTTAAGAAACACTGTATTTATGCTCCACAGACGGAGAAATAATAAAAATAGTCTTACCCGAAGTTTATCTGTGTCTCAAAAATTTCAAAAATTTATGAGGAAGCCTCTGGAAGTTGAATCATCTCCATAGCCTACCGGAGCCACCGCCGGAACCACCGCGCACGGTGGCCGGCCGCCGGCGACATTTGCCGGATCTGATCATACCATCATGTTCCTCTCATCTTCCTCAGTCCATATGTGGTCTCGGATCGTCGATCCAACGGTCGGATCGTCCTAGATCTGACGAAAAAGCTTGAAAAACCCGAAACTTCTCTCCTCCATATCTCACTCATCCGACCTCCATTTGCTGCAAAATTGGTATCAAAAGAAAGCTCTCGAAACAAGCTTTCCAACGCCACCTGAATCGCCTCGATTGGACGTCGGATGAAGCCGGAATCGCGCTGGAAAGCCACTGCCCACTGTGCGCGCATTTTCTCTCTCTCCTTCCTCTCTTACCGCCGTTTCTGGTGGCTCTTGCCGTCGCCGGAGGGTCGCCGGCTGGGTGGGGAGCCGCTTGGGAGGTTGCCGGCCGGTCACCGGAGAAAGAAAGAAGAAGAAGAGAGGGAAGGAGAGGAGAGAAGAGAAAAATGTGGGGGGGGGGGGGGTCCTCCCATTTTTTTTTTGAACCTTTTTTTTTTTTTTAATGTTGGCAGTGACAGTGGAAATCCACTGTCACACGCCAAACTCAAATCATTTTTTTTTTCTGGGTTGTTACATTCTTCCCCCCTTAAGAAAAATTCGTCCTCGAAGTTTCAAAGAAATAAGAGATATGGAAAAGAAGATTATTGGAACAAGTGCAATCATTACTCCAGCTATGCAGAGATTGGTAAAACATTTATTCTTCAAACTCTTCGTATATTATATATGACATTCTACCGCTCTCTAATTCTACTATAGTGTCCTATTTGTCATCATCTTTTTCTAGAGGGCTTTTATCTTGTAACTATTTATTGACCATTTTTTTTGACATTTCAAGTATTCGCTATATCTTACTGTTCTTGACTTGATGTCTCATAACTTCAATCAACTTTGGTGCTTACCTCACTTTTATTACGCCCCAACATGTCTCTTGGTGACTTCAGTCATCATTCCTTTGTTTTAATAATTTCTGTTTTCCCCAGTGACATAACTTATGTTCCTTATTCTATGGTATCCTATGAGTAGCTTTCTTATAGCACCTAATCTAGGCATCTTGTTCGAGATCTTCACTCTTCTTATGACCTCAGTGGTCAACACCTATAAATCTTCTCACTCCCATGCTACTTCAAATTTTTAATCTCTTTTGTGTCATTACTAAGGTACTTAGACCAACCTCTATCCATCTTATGTAACTAGTCAGTTAGAGTCTCCTCCAAGGGCCAAGTGTATCATTTATCAACATTGGAAAGTAAACTGGGTCTGTCCTTATAGGTAACAAAAGTGTTTATATTCCCTGACAACTCAATCCAATGCGACTTTATCAATTCTCACTCCTTCTCTGGAATGAAAATATCTAGACTTCTTCCTATAGCTTCTTAGTATGTGGCTCACTTCTGACACATTGGCACTCAGATCGAGGTTCTACTACTCCTTTAATCTATCATCTCATAATAACTTGTTTTAAACATCTCTTGGTGTGTTCCTAGCATACCTATTTCTTCTTATCCTCATTATTATAACTAGCTTCACCAAGCTTTCTTCCTGTCCTTTGGATCTTATCCGCTTCCTTTTCCTATTTCTGCTATAGTTGATATCTTTTCGACCTGCTGCACTTATTCCCTAATCTTAATCCTATTTCACCCTTACACCTTTTTTCTTCAAGGATGTCCATCCCATCATCAACTTTAACTTTCATTTTATTTCTTAGTCTTATCTTGATTACTAGTTCTATTACTTTGAGAATTCTAACCTTACGATTTACTCCTACCAGCACATTCTTCACCTTATGTAACACTTGTAATTAACCATAGAAAATTTTTCTTGTATCCCCTTTTTCCAACTTAACTATCAGAACATTATCATTCCCTACCAGCCTTAGTAGGAAATTGCTTATCCTGGATGAATATGAGCCCCATAAACTATAAGTTCCATCTAAACTAACACGGCTGTGGGAAATATGTGTCATGCCTTAATTCCAAACAAGATACTTCACGTATTCATTCTCCTTAATATAATCACATATACTGCCCATAGCTTTCCAAACTTCAATATCAACTTTTCTCATTAGCAACAATTCTATTCACTGTAACTCATTAGCAATTAGCACTTCCTCCGGCTTATAGTTCAAAAGGGTTGTAAGCCCTAGTAACTAGCTCGATTTAACTCCTGTTATTACTCTGATCGTCCTTTCATACTTAACACTAAGTATGCACTTACTGTCATTCTCATCTCAGGAAATTGTGTATGGATCGGTGCCTACCAAACTCTTAAATAACTAGGTCTCCTTGACTCAGTTTCTGTTCCTTATATAACACTCTAGAATAAAAAACACGAGCTAAACTTGAAAAGAAAGAAAAATATTCTCTTATATTCAACTACGCCGATTGTCCATATAATAACGTTTAACCTATGTTTTTTTTTTTTTTTGGTCTTTCTCTTCAAATTTCATCATCTCTTAGCACAATTGTGCTCTACCTATAAGGTATCATCTGCATGAACCCTTTATCGTACCATTGTCCTTCCTGACATAATATTTTATAATTTATTAACTTTACTTATACTCGACCTATAATTCATATCTATCATCGTTTATATTGTGCCCTTAACTTTTGTTGATTCCTGAAAGATTTCTCTCACTAATAGATTCTTCCAACACTAATTCCACCCTTATCTATGGTCATTAATTTGATCCTTGAACTTTCTAGTGATTTATAACCACCCATACTTGTCACTTCTTGTTCTACCCCTACTGTTGTTCTGTCGTCATTGCTTCACTGCAAAGTGATTCTGTTGATCACACTAACAATGCTTGCCTAACATTCATAATGAACCTCTACTATCTTCTCACTATCTCAAAAGTTTAACCTAAAATCTATGTGTCATTATCTATAATTCTTTCCACTCATCATACCTATTTTGATCCCTTAAATTGACTTTTATTCAACTTACTACTTACTAACTTCTTTTTCTCTGCCTAATTAGATAGTCCGCAATACCCTCGCACACTTCTAGCTTTTGCTCATTATTATTGTATTTCTCGCCTAATCTTCTTGATACTGTTAACAAGTTCAAAGAATCTTGTCCCATTGCTATTCACTTCACCTTAGGAATAGGGAATAGATAAAATATGATCCAATCATGTAACTCCAAGCTCTATATTTTAGCCCATGTCACAATCTCAACTACATCATGCTATGAGTATCACATTACTAGATTCTATACCTCCATCACTATTCTCACTAATATGGTCCCATTTCGGGTTCTTCATCCTTGTCATTCACCTTGCCAATAATAACACTTAGCCTACCCTATATCTTAACTTTGTTCCTTTTATTACGCGCCCTTCAGGTTGTCCTTTTATTTATTTCCTTTGTCTTACCCAAAATAGAACTTGACTATTCTATCCCTGATTCCATTCTTCTTCCTAACATGACAACTGTACTTGCTGACTATATCTTTCAGAGTCTCTATTGCGTTATCACATATCTGTGCCACTCAGATTTGGTCCTTTGACCACTCTAGCTAGTACTTCCACTGGCATTTAGATTATATTGCATATGCAATCAATTGTCCAAACTTTCATTCTGTACTTTCTCTATCCATTAGCTTTCTCTGATTTATCTTCGCTAATTTATTACTCTTAATACTGTTATAATTAGATTATATTATTGCTTTGAACAATATGAAGTTAGAAAAGAACTCAGGAAATTACAGTCATACTTTTATTGTATGATCTCTATTCTTATCCTTTAGCTTATAATATCCTTACTACCTCGAGAACTGATTTTGCAGTAATTTTATTTATTTGTTATTATTATTATTTTCCATGTTTACTCAATTAACCAAAACTTAAGATTCCGGGCACTCAAACCCGTCATCCAATTCAAAGAATTTACATCCATTGTGATCTGATTATATAGGATTCCTATAATAGAACTTGTATCCTCTGCAGGATACCCGAACCAACTACTCTCTACCACACTCTATAGTCCCATCTGGGACACTATTCCATAAGTCATCATTATCAGCAATAACCTTCGATCCCTTCTGAAAAGATAGGACTATACCCTAACTTGCTGCAACAAAGGTACTACATTTACCACCTTGCCAAAACCATGTCAAGTTAATGACTCTTTTATCATATCATAGCTCTATAAACCATCAATTCATAGTTTCAACCTTCTCTAGGTAGTAGGGTTGTCCTTTACACCTTACTGATACACACAAGGTATACTATTCTCACTCTATAAGTGTCACCTTTACTTTGCAACTAATCCGAAACCTCTGGTCTGATGGCAACTCTTGATGTAACTCTAGCTCATGCTAGGGTAACTGAGTCACTGACTCTAGTTATCACCCAACTGTGACCTTTCAATATTCTAACTCTAGACCCCTAACTAGGAGTTTCCAACTCCTTTACAGATATAGAACTCTATTCTGGCATAACTGTACCAAAACAGAAGCCATCTTAAACACCCTCATTATGGAGCACCACGGGGATGCATGCAGCTCTACACAATAATCTCATGTCGGTACTGTAATCTGCAGCTTACAGAGCAGACATCAAGAACATTATATAGTTACTACGATACGTCCTAACCGACTAGGTCTCCTAATTTCTTATCTCTCTTGAATCTTCTATTATCACAAACTCTTTCTGACTGGGTCATCCACTGATGACTGCCAGCAGTGGTATCCTCATCCTTATCTAGGGCAACTGTACTTTCAAGACTCACCTTTATGTACTCGTGCCTTACACGAAATGGGCACACCATTTTAAACCCATACTGACAAAAATATAGTATTTATTGGAGTACGTGTTTCCATGGTAGACCTCAATAAGTTTGCTAAATCTATTTCATGTTTCTATGTACTCCATGAAAATCAAGACACTGACTGAGGTACTCTTATATTTCCTGAGGTATAACGCAGAATCTAGAAACAAGAAATCACAGAAAAAGACGAAACAGAATCCTATACTCCGCATGTAACATCCTAACAAGACTCCTTTTACACTCCCAATTATATTATTTCCCATGAATCTAGAGCCTAAGCTCTGATACCAACTTTGTCACGACCCAACCAATGGGCCGGACCGGCACTAGAACCTGGGCCGGCATAAAGCCCCCGAGGCCCATAGTAAGCCTTACTATTCTCAAATCCATAACCAGGCCCACAATTTAGGCCCAATATGCATATAAAATAATTTAAATCAAACTGTTATAATTTCATTTCGGGCCAACTTAATCCAGTAATTATCAAAACTGAAATTAGGGGAGCCCAACTCAACCCTGTTACATCATTTCCAAACTATTTAAAACTCATAAAATTTTTCATTTATTAATACAAAAACTTAAATTCACGCAGTCCCTGACAGGATTAATACTACTACTAGTACATGCGGAGTCCTAAATTACAAATTTGGAGAATAATAATACAATTAAGTAATCTTTTCATAACCTGAGAGAAAAGGGACAGGTTATTCTGAAAAATGTCTCCTCCTGTAGCTTGGAAAAAATTGGTGAACAGGAGTGAGCGTTCGACTTAGAGAGTAAAATATCAATTTTAACTATAATCTCTATAACTATCTAAAACTAATGCACCCTGTAGAGTGAAATGCAACATCAGCAACAAGTTCACATCATAATAGCAAAAAGGTAATTTGGAGCACTCACACACCCAGTAATATCAATCATAATATATGGGAGCTGATCTCCTATACAGCTCTCTTAAATCCAACCTGGTGCCAGCGAAAAACTCAAGCCGGACTTTCGCTTAATAAACCAAATCGGGGTCCCAATGAAGAACTCAAGCCGTGACTACCCCCGAAGGATCGGGTCCCAGCGAAGATCTCAAGCCGTGACTACCCGTCCTATCCATAGCCAACACCACATCACACGCACGCCAACACACGCACACTGCTCCAAATTACCACAACAACATATATGGCACTTTAACAGTTGTGAATGCAACATAAAACGTGCCTAGAGTTTAACTACATAGATATATGCATATAGGTGATGCATGGGCATGCTTGAACATATAATAATATTGAAATTACAATTAAAATTAATATTTTACTCACAATACACCGATGATTATTGTGGCTGTTGAATGCAGGAAAATAGCTGACATCGATCACCTAATAATTAGATTATAAATTTATTAGTACTAAGTCAAAATAAAACTCTAAAGAGGCAACAGACAGCCTAATTTATGCCAAAAATTTGGCAGAGTTTCCCCTATACCTGGGACCTACCCAACCTACAAGAAGGCTGAAATAACACTTCTAAATTCAACTCATATCTCATCATCATTATATGGCCCCTCCTGGGCCCTCCAAACCAAGCATTACTCAAAACCTTAAAATTTATGTTTTAGTCCCTATAATTGACATTTTGTAAAAATCTACTTAAACATGCTCTAAAAATTCTAAAATTTTGTCCCGTATTCCTTAATAATATTATAAGGCTATTGCAAAATGAATTATAATTTTCTAATCACCCATGAATATTTTACTCAAGAATTTTACTCGATTTCATAAGTTTCCAACAGCTAACATGTTATTAATTCAACCCAATTCAATATTCACATATTTAAACCTCCATCCTCAAGCTTCAACCAATTATATAAAATTTAAATATCTTAATTTCAAATAATCTTATATGCCCATATGCTAAAAATCTAACTAAAATCCATCTATATTTCTCAAAAATATTCTACAATCACTCAAAAATTCAACTAACACCATAGAATATCTCCAAATAATTTTACTTTCATCATATATTTTTCTTAGAATTTTTCTCCAATTTTTCCTGTTTAAGAAACATTGTATTTATGCTCCACAGACAGAGAAATAATAAAAATAGTCTTACCCGAAGTTTATCTGTGTCTCAAAAATTTCAAAAATTTATGAGGAAGCCTCTGGAAGTTGAATAATCTCCATAGCCTATAGGAGCCACCGCCGGAACCACCGCGCATGGTGGCCGGCCGTCGGTCGCCGACGACATTTGCCGAATCTGATCATACCATCATGTTCTTCTCCTCTTCCTCAGTCCATATGTGGTCTCGGATCGTCGATCCAATGGTCGGATCGTCCTAGATTTGACGAAAAAGCTTGAAAAACCCGAAACATCTCTCCTCCATATCTCACTCATCCGACCTCCATTTGCTGCAAAATTGGTATCAAAAGAAAGCTCTCGGAACAAGCTTTCCAACGCCAGCTGAATCGCCTCGATCGGACGTCGGATGAAGCCGGAATCGCGCCGGAAAGCCACTGCCCACTGTGCGCGCATTTTCTCTCTCTCCTCCCTCTCTCGCCGCCCTTTCTGGTGGCTCTTGCCGTAGCCGGAGGGTCACCGGCCGGGTGGGTAGCCGCTTGGGAGGTCGCCGGAGAAAGAAAGAAGAAGAAGAGAGGGGAGGAGAGGAGAGGAGAGAAGAGAAAAATGAGGGGGGGGGGTCCTCCTCCCATTTTTTTTTGAAACTTTTTTTTTTTAATGTTGGCAGCGACAGTGGAAATCCACTGTCACACGCCAAACTCAAATAATTTTTTTTTTCTGGGTTGTTACATATACTGACCGTTCCTAAATTTTGATGATTATTTTATTTTAATTATTTAACTTTAATTTATTAAAATAGAATCTTTTAATTTTAATTTTATTTCAAAAAAATCCCTTCAACCTATTATAGCAGATATTTAGATTTTTTTAATTACATTAAATTAGTATTTAATCAAAATAAATCTACAAATTATTATTGGTTATTTATTTTTTATAAAAAAAAATATTAATAAAATATTATTCCAAAATTTAAATTTATTACAATTATTATTTCATGTTATTACAAATTAATTTTAATTAATAACAAATAACATATATATAATTAATAATTTTATTAACAAATTTAATTAGAATAAAATAATTTTAATGATAATAATCATTAATTAACTTAATATAAAGGTAAGGAAAAAAATGATAATTTTATTTTTTTATTTAGAAATTTATTATTGTCATTTAAAAAAAATAAAATAAAATTAAAATCAAAAATTTTATTTTAATAAATTAAAATTAAATAACTAAAATAAAACAACCCCATAAAATTAAAGGACGAGAATACAATTTACCCCTTAGTTCTTAGCTTCAAATCAACAACTTTATCCTATTTGCCCTTTGCATCGTTCCATTTTACTTGGATTTATCCGTTAAAAAGAAAATATGATTTCTTCAGAAGTCAGCAGAAAATCAGCTTGACAAATACAACAAATTGTCAGGTCCTTTTTCTTGGGAATATTAACTACGAATGCCAACAACTGCAAAAACTTTTACACTGGAATTTTATTAATAATTTTAATATACAAATTTAATTTTATTATTTAAATAATATTTAAATTCATTTAATTTTATATATTTTAATTAATAATTTATATTTAAAATTTTTATAAAATATTTAAATTTTATTTATTTAAAACATAATATATAAAAGATTTAAAAAAATGTAAATTTAACTAAATTTTAATAAAATTTAGTTGAATTAAATATTAAAAAAAAATCCAATCCGTCGCATCAGCTAACTGTCATGAAAATAACTCCAGCGACATGTATTTGGCTAGCCACGTTGACGGTTACGAAGAAGAGTAAAGGAAAAATTCGAATTTAATTTTTTTTTTAATTGAAAATTGTGTATATCAAATTGTCAAGTATGCACAAACTAAAGAGTTTCAGTTCAATCAACTTGGTGAAAATAGGATTATTTTCCTTAGGCTTAAAGCTCAATACCTATCAAAAAAATTAATTTAGTTTATTTTTATTTTTTTTTATCTAATTTAACATAAAAATTTTAATTTAAGTTTTAATTTAACTTAAAATAAAAAATTTTAAAAAAATTAAATTTATTGATTTTGGACTTAAATTAAGAAATAAAAAAAAATTAATTTCAAAATTAAAAAAATTAAATTTCTTAATTTTTTTTATTTAAATCAAGAAATTAAGAAATTTAACTTATAAATTTTGAATTTGTGCTCAGTTGAGCTTAAATTTCTGAGTTAATTTTAATAAAAGGTTAAAAATGAGTTAAATTGAATATTTTTAATAAGTATAAGACTAAATTAAATATTTTACTTTTTTTTATCAATTATGATTTAATTTTATTAAAAATATCATACAAATAATTTTAAATATATTATTTGATATAAAGAAATGTATTTTTATAAATTATCTAGGCAAAAAAAAATTAGTTTGATGTGGATGAATTAATTTGAAAATACTCATAACTAGGAGTGGCTACTAATCAATCAGATCGATTTCAGCTCATGATTTAAGGGGTTGAAATTAGCTTGTAGAGTCTCCAGATTGTTTTAGGTTTTAATATGATTTAAGTACAATTTTAATTTTAATCGAATATAACAACAAAATTATTTTAAAATATAATTTTTAACTAAAAATAGATCAAATTGATTCATTTTAGTTTAATTCAGATTAAATTTCATCGATCCTTTTTTTTTTTATTTTGAGTAGGAAAATTGATGAATGAAGACTCAAATTTGAGTACAAAAGCAGTGCTGTGCCGTTATCTATTCAGCCCTGGTCTTTGGTTGATTGAATATGGATTTGTCTCAAAAGTACACATTATAAAACAATAAATAGATTAGAAGTGAATGTTTGAGAGGAAATTTCATTTACAGCACAACAAAAAGCTCTATTTACATCCCATCCTATGGTGAGGAACGACACCCATTACCTTGCAAGATGTTGAAAATATGGTTCGAATCATTCATGTGGATCAATTTGGATATGTTAGACTAAAAATTGATATCAAGAACAATCGCATGAAAAATCATGTATATTACCAAAAGGTAAAAAAAATTCAGAAATCATGTAAATTGCTAAAAGGTAGCAAAATTCAGAGATCATATATATTGGTTAAAAGATATAAGTACATGAAGTGATACATCTTTTCTTAATAATTACATGCATGAAGTAATGTAACTTTTCACCAAAAGATTGATACATTTTGAGTAAGTATATATGAGAGCTTTATAAGCCATTTGTATAAGTAACAAAATGACAAATGAGTGTACATTAGTGTGCGTGTAAATTTGATCCAGTTCTTAATCTTTTGGATTCTAATTAATAAATTATGAAGTAATTTATTTTTATAAATAAGGTTCAAATTTATACTATAAAATAATATATATAGTTTATGTTATTCATGTAATTATATGATGGATGAGTAAAATAAATATGATAGAGATTTTTGAGTTATATGAATATGGGTTAATATATATATTTAAATTCATGTATTGGGTCTTTATAACTTTTCTTCACAGGAGAAGGAGGAGGTCTTCTCTACTTAGGTAGAGAAGAGGAAGCTGCTAACTCCAAAAAGACATGGAGATTATAGCTCGCAGGAAATAAAGTACACCAGAAATTTCTTTAACTTGTAAGAGAGAGAATTAGCTATGACCAGCTGATTGAATAATAGTCCAAATTAAAACCGGCAGAAATTAACACTAAACTCGCCATAAAATGGGCCTTAAATCAGAATTGGAAGTATTCGGAGTCGGCCCTCAATAGTCCAATCCAAGTCGGCAGTCCCCCCTTACACAACCTAAAATACCGATTACGACCCGAAACTAACCCGGATTGGGACCAGTAGCCGCCCCTAGATTTGACGTGAGAATCTTCTCCGTACACGGTTGAAGTTAATTGATGCTGATGCCACGAGGTGCTCCTATCCTATTTACTAAATTCCTTTTTTCTTTTTTCTTTAAGAAAAATGATATAAATGAGAATTATCTGCCTTTTTTATGAAAAAGATATTTCAATAAAATGATTTATAAACTCTAATTAATTTGAAAGTAACAAAACATAAACATATATTACGATGAAATGGAAAGAGTTTATAGTTTACTTTTTCATTATTTCAATAATTTACTTATTTAAATAAGTATAATTTAAAAAAATATATATGAAATTATATCTGATTTAATTTATGCATTATTAATTAGCAGAGTTTATTAAGATAATTATTTTTCAAACATTAAATATATTTAATGGAAAGCACAATAAATAGATTACAATTGATGGATTGAGTGAGAGATAGATCTCTCTCATTTTTACTAAGAAGGTGAATAATTTAAAAAAAATATATATGAAGAGACTCAAACTCGAAATCTTTTTACTCCTTACGTTTTAAGGGTGCAGAGAGACCAATAAAAATATATATTTATCCAAACTAAATGTGACTTGATAATGTATATTTACTCAAATCATATATTATTTTTTTTCCCTTTTCTAACATTAATCAAGTATGAACCTAAAGAAATAATAATATTTACTTTGATATTGACACCAATTCTGTTACTGTTAAGCAAATTATAATGTAGAAAAAATAGCCAACAAATTATTATAACGAAGGAAGACCATAAATCAAGGTCATTAATTTCAAATATTATTCATCACTTCTTATTGATTTAATTTTTCCTTATATAGATCAACTACTTATATATAAATATTAATATAAAAAATATCAATGAAATAAGTCTTTAGCCATTCTTTATGAACGGTTAAAGGCATATAACTCATCTGATAGACCTAAGTTCGAGTCATTACTCTTAAATTTTTCTACTAAAAAAATAAAAAAAATAAATAAAAAAAAACCCTATAACTCGCAAGGCAAAAGCATGTCGTTAACCAGTCTCATTCCAATGAAGAACAATTGGTTGCCTACTACGGTAAAGAAGGAACGTAACCTCAAAAACATGTTAATGGCCATTATGAAAGGGTCACGATCTCTCGAAGAATATATGGGAGAATTCAAGTTAACATGTGATGATCTTGCCGCTATTAGAACTTCGGTTTCTGACCAAACAAAATGTTCCAATATGGCCTGGGAGCAAGATATGAAAATTCTTTTTTATCAAAACCCATTGTGTGTCAGCCATCCAATGGGAAAAGGCTGTAGTAGATTGTTGTTTCAAAGTTGAAACAAAATCTCATACTTTACTCAAATTGGCATAATTAAAAAAAAAAATTCCAATTTTAGCAATCTAAAACAAACATTTAAATCTTAATAAAAATAGTCAAAATTTTCTAAATTAATAAGATTTTATTAAATTTTGGTCAATCGAATTTTAAATTTCATTTTTTTTATAATCATATTAATCATATTAAATAAACTATTTAATTTGATCAAATGAAAAAATTTTTAAATGCATCATAGATATAAAATGAAATTTAAAAAGTAGTTATAATAAATTTTCAAATTTTTAAAAGATTTGCATAAAATTATAACAAATTTTTAAAAGATTTGAATAAAAATTTTGTGGGTATTAAAATTTTGACAGAATCTAACAAGATAAAATATAGATAAAATTATTAAAACTCGATAAAATTTTATTTTATTTAATTTTTGGTTAATAAGCCTAAGAAATATTGTGATATCTAGTTAGCGTCTTGCACTCTTAATTTCAGATAAATCGTCTGACTATTTCTCAAATTTGCATAAATTGTACTAATTATTTCTCAATTTTAGTTAATAAAAAAATTTGGATAAAATTTTTTTCAATTTTAAAATTTTAACTGATTCTAACAAAATAAAATGATTGAATAAAATTATCAAAAAGAAATAAGATTTTACCTTTTTTTTGTCAAAAAACCTAAGAAATACTGTGATATTTAGCTAGGGTCCTGCTCCCTTAGTTTTGGGTAAATTACACCGATCATTTTTCGATTTTGATGGTTAGTTTATTTTAATCACTTAACTTTAATTCGTTAAAGTAAAATATTTTAATTTTAATTTTATTAAAAAAAAACCCCTTTTACCTACTGTAACAAGTATTTAGATTTTTTTTAATTACATTAAATTAGTATTTAATTAAAATAAATCTATAAATTATTATTTACTGTTTATTTTTTATAAAAAACTAAAATATTAATAAAATATCATATACTAATAAAATATTATTTCAAAATTTAAATTTATTACTATTATTATTTCATGTTATTACAAATTAATTTTAATTAATAACAAATAACATATAAGCAATAAATAATTTTATTAACAAATTTAATTAGAATAAAATAATTTTAATAATAATAATTATTAATTAACTTAATATAAAGGTAAGGAAAGAAAAAAAAAAGAAAATGATAATTTTATTTTTTTATTTAGAAATTTATTATTGTAATTTAAAATTTAAAATTTAAAATTTAAAATTTTATTTTAATAAATTAAAATTAAATAACTAAAATAAAACAAACCCATAAAATTAAAGGACGAGAATACAATTTACCCCTTAGTTCTTAGCTTCAAATCAACAACTTTGTTCTATTTCCCTTTTGTGTCATTCCATGTTTACTTGGATTTATCCGTTAATGATTTCTTCAGAAGTTAGCAGAAAATCAGTGACACTCGAATTTTATTAATAATTTTATTATAAAAAATTAATTTTATTATTTAAATAACATTTAAATTCATTTAATTTTATATATTTTAATTAATAATTTATACTTAAAATTTTTATAAAATATTTAAATTTTATTTATTTAAAACATAATATATAAAAGATTTCAAAAAAATATATAATATATAAAAATTTATAAATTTTATTATAAAATTATATATTTTATTTTTAATTAATTACTTTTATAAATAAATTTAATACTATTTAACTCAATTTTAATAAAATATAGTTGAATTAAATATTAAAAAAAAATCCAATCCGTCGCATCATCTAACTGTCGTGAAAGTAACCCCGGCGAGCTGTGTCTTGGCCATTGTATTTGGCCAGCCACGTTGACCGTGGACATTCTTTTTCAATTTAACTTAAAATTAAAAAAAAAATTTCTTGAGTTTTAAGACATAAATCAGAAAAATAAAAAAAATAATCTCAAAATTAAGAAATTAAATTTCTTATTTTTTTTATTTAAATCAAAAAATTAAAAAGTTTAACTTATAAATTTTAAATTTATGCTAAATTAAGCTTAAATTTTTAATTTACTTTTAATAAAAAAAATTAAAAATAGACTAAATTGAATTTCGTTCTAATAAGTACAGGGTAAAAATTAAATATTTTATATTTTTTTATTAATTATGATTTAATTTTATTGAAAATATCATACAAATAATTTTAAATACATTATTTGATATAAAGAAATTTATTTTTATAAATTATCTAGAAAAAAAAAATTTAGTTTGATGTGGATGAATTAATTTGGAAATACTTAAAACAAGGAGTGGCTACTAATCAATCGAATCGATTTTAGGTCATGATTTAAGGGAATGAAATTAGATTGTAGGGTCTCCAGATTTAGATTTTAGGTTTTAATATGATTTGAGCACAATTTTAATTTTAATCAAATATGACAAATAATTTTTTTTTAAATATAATTTTTAACTAAAAATAAGATCAAACTGATTAATTTAAGTTTAATTAAAATTAAATTTCATCATTTGTTTTTAATTTTGAGTAGGAAAATTGATGACTAGAGACTTAAATTTAAATACAAAAACAATGTTAAGCCATTATCCATTCGGTTCTGATATTTAATTGATTGAATATAGATTTATCTCAAAATTATATATTGTAAAATAGATAATAAATAAATCAGAAGCGAATATTTCAGAGGAAATTTTATTTTCATGATAGAAATATTTATAAAATTGATTGAAGAACATGACATAATTAGATTAAATTTTATCAAAATTTGATTGATTAAAATTTAATTAAAATGAAATTCAATAAAATAAATTGATTAAAATAAAATTTAGAATATAAAGAAGGTAATATGCTTTTTTATTAATTAAGATTTTGATTGATCGAAACGTGATATTGTAACTGTACGGAAAAATAGATAGGTACATGGCTATGGGGTTGCAGCGCCAGTGCTTCTTTCACACAGCCGTTTTCAGAAGTGGGCAGCACAGCAGGGACAAAAATTGCGAGTGAGTGGGAAAGTGAACCTATGCATTGTCATTGATGTGTCAAAAGGCTCCATTCATCGACGGGCCACTCTCACACACAAATAAATTGAGCGAAATTTACTAATATTTTATATAGAGGCAATTAGCACCCAATGACAAAGAACAAGAGAGGTGGGCATGGATCACTTAAACACGATGTCAGCAATCTCCTCGTCAGAAGTGGCCGGCATAATTCATGAGCCACCGGTTCATATTTCAAAATAATAATAATAATAATAGAGAGGATTCTAATTATAGGATTTTTCAACTTTAATCCTTTCTGTTAGGATGACGATGCATTGAATACTTTTGAATATTTAATTTATTAAAATAAATTTTAAATA
Organism: Hevea brasiliensis; assembly: GCF_030052815.1. Lineage (NCBI taxonomy): Eukaryota > Viridiplantae > Streptophyta > Magnoliopsida > Malpighiales > Euphorbiaceae > Hevea > Hevea brasiliensis. The sequence goes on along the minus strand of NC_079509.1, from coordinate 19,839,944 downwards.
ATATATAATTAAGTTTGAAATAAATTTAAATTTAAGAAATAATATTTATATAAATTTGAGATTTTGTTTAAGAGTGTTTGCACTTATAAAATTCATAAATATATTTATTTTATTATTAATTTGCATTGAAATTATTAATATTTCATAGAAATATGAAATATTATATCAAAAATTGTGCAATATCAAATAAAAATATAATTTCTTATGTTACATACATAGAATTAATAAAAATTTATTTAATAAAATATAAAGTTACACTCATTAAAAAATTAATGCCAGTCATGGTAATATGGTTGGTGTAGGAAGTGAAAAAGTTTTTAATTCAAGCCTTCTTAACTACATTTTTTTAAGATTATTCATCTTTGTATGAGAAAGAAAAAATATTGTCTCTCGTTATGTAGCCCATCAATTATAATTAGCCCATCAATTATAATTAATCCATCGTGTTTCCATTTAATAAAACAAAAAAATCAAATTCTTGTGTCTTATTTTAAGTGTTATTTAAAAAAAATTATCCCACATTATTTTTTTTTTAAAAGATTAATTTTTTTTTTCTAATTAACACTCACCTAATAATTAATGGCCAAAATGAGGATCATGTCTCTTCATACCTTAAGTGTACATGTGAATTTATTTATTTATGAGAATTCCCAGGATAAGTTTGACAAGTATCAAGTAGGTATGTTTTAGCAATTGCTTGGCAAAATTTATTCTTGAATTTTCATCTGCAACCATAAATTTTTAGATTGAATAAATTTATAATATATTATAGTAGTTGTTTTATTAAAAAAAAATAATTGAATCTTAAATGTCTATTCTTCTAATAAATAGTGTGCTTTATAGGTGAATGTTTGATAAAGGCATCAAAAGTTGATAATGGGATGGAATATGACCTAGCATACCTACTCTGATGATAAAGTTAGCTTTAAATCTTGTAGAGTAATTAAGAAAAAGACAATAGCTATTTGCAGGGTATTACTGCTTGTACAAGGATGAAAGCTGATTTCTTGCTTCACAATACTTAAAAGAGTGAAAGTAATTTTTACATTGTTTCTATCCTCATTGGAACTGTCACGGTCAGTTTGATCTGATTCGTAAATTGATTAAGATTGCTTGTTAGTTCTTCTAAATTTTTTTCTTTACTAATTTTTTTAGTATCATGATGCCCCTTATAACAGAACATAACAGCTATATTTGTAGATATTTTGGATTTAAAAAAAAAAATCCCTTTAAATACTCCTATACCCCTAACTAAATTTACATTTACACAATCTTACAATTTCTCTCAACTCTCTGATTCTCCAAACTCTTCAATTTTTTCAACTATCTACCATCCACTTCTCTAATTATATTTCTTAAAATCCAAAAAATTTTATTTTTCATTTAATTCCATAATATTCAATTTGCAAATTTTCCCTAATATTCAATACTCTATAATGTTTGTTTTAATTATTTTCTTCCTTTGTGATATAAAATGTTGAGCTTATAAATTCTTCAAGGAGGTAAGAATAAATAAGGGCAAAAGGAAAGTCTATAAAATCTTAGGATCTAAAAATTTTATTTTGACAATTTCTATATAAATAATCTAAAAATTTATATAGCAAACATGAAACTAAGTACCATAAGGTAGCAAACATTAAACTAAGTCTCAAATAACTTATTAGAGTTATGAGGGTACTAGGTAAAGATTACTTAATCTTTACGGTCTCACACAATATCATGTAAAGATTACACTTGTATTCCCCTTAATAGACACAAATCGTACATGTGGTATGAATCACATGCTATGGTATTTGCTCATTTCCTATGAAGGTATGTCTTTATTAAATAATATACAGATGATAGTTCAAATACCCCAATGTCTAACTTTGAGTTCACTTGTCTACTCTTTTCACATCAGAACTCACATTTGGCATTAAGACAGATATTGTGACTTAAATCACATATGGTCAATGTAATTACTTAAATACAATAATCCTATTTTTTTTAATCTCTTTTCTAAGGTGACATTTTATGTTGTAAGCTTTGAGCTCTTTATATTATTATCACATAAATAATAATAAACTTGTAATTGTCTCATCCCCATCCTCACTAAAGCTATGGAGGTAATTGCCTGTGTGAGAAGGCCAATTTTTTTTATTTGTCCGACATACTTCTTGAGTTCTAATATATGTTCTAAACATATATACACACATATGTGCATGAATCAACAAAAATAATTTAGGCATATGAACATGTTTGGGAAAAATACATATTACAAGTACAACAAACATCTACGCAAACCTAAAGATTTAATATACATATTGTAGACATCTTTTACTATAGGTTATCATATCAAGCATAGATGTGTACTTTATGTTCATCTCTTATCTTACAACTACATCTCTGATAATTATATTTAATATCAATAAACTTTTAGGTACCTCAGTATTCCCTTTATTATTTTCCAATGTTGATGTCCTTAATCAGATTAGTATCTAATAACTAACCCAATAACGTAGTAGGTATAAGCATAAGGGACCTTTCCCATTTGCTTCCTTTTTTTTTTTTTTTTTTTTTCGTAAATCAACTAGACACTTGGTTTGATTTCATAAAATCCACCTCTTCTTCTATTGCCTTAATTCATTTATCCTTAGCAAGGCATATAAGGCTACTCATCCTTGGCAGTGCATATGAGGGATATACTTATTATCACCTTTTTCTTTATCTTATGGAGTAACTATAAATGCTTCCCCTTCAATCTCAAAATGATGATGGGAAACATTCACATGATTCAATCATCATGATTGAGATTGATAAATTGACTTGTCAATGTTTATGTTACTCTCACTATAACTAGCAATATACGTTGGATCCTTTACAGGTTGTATTTCGATGACAATTAAAACTTGTTTCATTGTCAATTGAAATACTTCCACTCGGAAAAGAATCCATTTGGATTTGTATAGCGAAAGCAGTATAGTCTGCAATTTCGTATAGAAATAGATCTTGACTTATCTCGCCTTATCGAGAAAAATCATTTTTTAAGAATGTGAATCTTATGATTCAAATTTAGTTACTGTGCCACTATCTTATTCACTCATAAATACATGCCTTTTTGACTGTTCTATCTTATAAAGATACGTTTCCTTCCCCCCTGGATCTAATTTTCATATTTATGAGAAAGATTGTAAACAAAAATTATGCACCCTTAAGGTTTCAATGACACTTATTTCAAGTTTTCTTGTGAGTCAATATGCATATGGAGTTGTAGTAACTGATTTAGGTGAAACTTAATTACGAACAAATGTAGTGGTAAGTAATTTATTGCCTTAATAGATAATAGGCAAATTAACAATCTCTTACTCTTGCAGGACATATTGGATTTTCATACTGATATATAAATATAAACTAATATAAACTTATTCTATATTAGATTTAGAATTGAGAGTTTACTATGTTCCCAACCATCATTTAAAATTCCAACGTGCGATAAGATTAACATAATTAATTATATAAGGAATTATAGTCTTAAAATATATAAATTTAAGATTAAGCAACAATATATTTACTATAATATTAAAATATTTAATAAGACACAGATACACATGTCTTATATGCATAGTTTTTTACATATAAATAACTTTCTAAAGATATTAACAAATATATATATAATACCACAAGTGAAATAAAACAACAAAAATTTCATATTTATATCACATAAAAATTTACATCAAATAAATAATTTAATTCAATCTCTAATCCAATTAGAGATATAAAATTCTAAAACAAATTTAGAAACTAAAATTAATTTTCAGTGAAGTCAATTAAAACTAGTTTTAATTGAATTCATCAAAATATTAATTTTAATTTGCCCCATATAATTTTAGAAACACCTTTTCTAAAATATAAATGAATTAAACACTTTTAATTCCATTTCCTAATCATATTAGGAATATTAATTCTAAAACAATTTTAGAATTAATACAATTAATTTTAATTAGATCAATTAAAAGTACTTTTAATTGATTTCATCAAATTAATTTTATTTGCTCTATTGTTTGCCATTTTTAATTTTAGAAAACAAAATTTCTAAAATTAAATATTAAATTAAACAATTTAATTCAATAATTTATTTTTTTAACAGCCATCAATTAATTTTAGAAACTAATTTCTAAAATTAATATTGAATTAAACAATTTAATTTAATAAAATCTTTGTTCAATTGCCCTTTAATTAATTTTAAAAACTAATTTCTAAAATTTCTAAAATTAATATAGAATTAAACAATTTAATTCTAATGCTAAATAATTTACATGCCACCTTTTATTAATTCTAGAAAACAATTTTTCTAAAATTAATTTAAATTAAACAATTTAATTTATATCCCAATTTGACTATAATTAAAAATACAAATTTAATTTGAATTAAACTATTTTAATTCAAATTCTTAGAATTAATTTTGTTGGCAAATCTGTAATTTAGATCAAAGTAAAAAAAGGAAAAAACAAAAAAAGGGGCATATTTGTAATTTGGCTAGAAACAAAGGGCAACACTTCAAATGGCATTCTTGTAATTACTTCAAAAACTTGGGACAACAATCTCATGACTTTCTTCCTCCTTATTCACATAGAACAGTTGGAGACCCATTCATGCTGGCTAGCAAAAGAAGCCACCTAGCATCGTCGCCGATGATGTTGCGGCCCACTATGGGCTGCGGTGCTACTAGTGATAGCACTTGGCGTTTCACAACCACCCCATTGGCCATTCTCCAGCGATCTTAGAACCACATGACGCAAAGACAGCTGGACACTTCTAGCCATTTCTTTGACCATTGGACGCTACTAGCTAGAGCATAGCAGTGCCATTGGCCTTCCAGCACACCTCACTAGGCTCTACCAACAGGCCAATAGCCTACTTGTCATGCCGTTGGTACTTCAAAAAATCCCATTAATGATGAAAATTACTAAAAACAATTTCTCAAGATTTAAAATTTTTTTATTTAAAAAAAACCCGACAATCAATTTTTTTAACATTGAAAAAAAACTTGAAACTCGAGAATCAATATCATAGAACAATTATAGAATAAAAAAAAACTCAAAACACAAATTCATGAACTTCTCATGGCACATGTTCGAAGATATCAAAATTAGTCCAGAGCAATTCGGGATTGAGGAAGAAAGGAAATATATATATATATATATACACACACACACACACACACACACTTAAATTGATTTACAAATCAATACTACTATAAACTAATTATACTTAGACTAGGAAACAAATATTTAGGGCTTTGATACCAATGAAGAAAATTATAAAGGTCCAACACATGAATTCAACTACATGGATCTTAACCCATGTCATATCACTCCAAGATCTCCATTATATTTATTTCACTAATTTACCATATAATCACGTGAATAACATGAACTATATAGATTAGTTCACATTCTAAATGTGTACTTTATTTTTAGAATAATCAATACTCTATAAATGAATCAAGCGAGAGCCTTTTAAGAGCCAAGAGTAACACTAATACACCACCACTCAGTGCACACACACACACTTCATACTTCTATTTGTGATTTTCTTCTTTTTCTTCTATATATAACTATTAAGAAGAGTTGCATCTCTTCATGTAATTACATCTTTTAATCAAATGTACATAATTTTTAAATTTTGCTACCTTTTGATAATGTACATGACTATTGAATTTTAGTCTAATCGATCCGGGTTGACCTATATGGTTGATCCAATTCATATTTTCAATATTAATTAATTAAGTTCAAACCTTTTTTTTCCTTTAAGTTGTAAAATTATATTTTTTTAGATTGATATGTTTTTATCCATATGTATAATTTTATTTTTCTCCAGTTATATTGTAACTCTTTACATTAAATTTATATATCAATAATAATCTTTGGATTAAAAAAAAAATCCTTATAAATGACCCTATACCCCTAACCAAATTTACATTTATTTTCTTATAAATGCCCCTATACCCCTAACCAAATTTACATTTATACAATCTTACAATTTCTCTAAACTCTAGATTCTCCAAATTCTTCAATTTTTTCAACTATCTACTATCCAATTCTCTAATTATATTTCTTATAGTCCAAAAATATTTTATTTTTCATTCAATTCCATAATATTCAATTTGCAAATTTTCCCCAATATTCAATCCTCTATAATTTTTATTTTAATTATTTTCTTCTTTTGCGATATAAAATGTTGAGCTTTATAAATTCTTCAAGGAGCTAAGAATAAATAAGGGTAAAGGGAAAGTCCATAAAATGTTGGGAATGAAAAATTTTATTTTGACAATTTCTATTTTTAACAACTCAAAAATCTATTAGAGTTGGAGGTTCTTCCATGACAGCAATTATAAGTTTATAAGGATTAATGTAATATAAGAAAAGTTTACAATATCTAGTGCAATGATAAAAAAGAATGCGATATATGGATGGTCTAACCAGAATTGATTTATGTTTATTTACTAACTTTAAATTTAGTGACACAATGATTTATTATTTTCTATACTTAATTGGTTGAAATTGTATGAATCAAAATTTCCTATTTTATCGAAGATAGCGAAAGAAACATTAGTGGTTTCGATATTGACTGTTACGGTCAATTAAGCATTTAGTGTCTGCGGTTCCATGCTAGATAAAAAACATTCTAGTCTAGCCCTCAACGGATGGTCTAACCAAAATTGATTTATGTTTATTTACTAACTTTAAATTTAGTGACACAATGATTCATTATTTTCTATACTTAATTGGTTGAAATGGTGTGAATCAAAATTTCCTATTTTATCAAAGATAGCGAAAGAAACATTAGTGGTTTCGGTATTGACTGTTATGGTCAATTAAGCATTTAGTGTCGGCGGTTCCATGCTAGATAAAAAACGTTCTGGTTTAGCCCTCTAATCTATAAAAGCACAAACATGTTTTTACAATTGGACAAGAGTTGATAATCATCCAGACTTCATAAGTCAAAGTAATGGGCGATAACAATAAGGGAATTTATAATTTTTAAGGTAAGTAAATTACGAGGGTTTGGATTCCTCTATTGCCAAAAGATAAGTAGGTATCTTAATTATTAATTGAAGAAAATTATAAAGATTCAACACATGGATTTAGCTATATGGATCCTAACCCATGTTCATCTCCACTATATCTGTTTCACTAGTCTACCATATAATCATATAAATAACATGAATTATATAGATTAGTTCATAGTCTAAATATGTACCTTATTTGTAAAATAATCAATGCTCTACAAATGAATTAAGCGAGAGTCTTTTAAGAGCCATGAGTAGCCAATGCACCACCACTCAGTGCACACACACACTTCATACTTTTCCATGTGATTTTATTCTTTTTCTTCTATATCTAATGAAGACAAAAGCTTAGCTATTTATAAAGTCATGGTGCCTTTTAGCTAATAGTTGCATCACTTCATATATATAACTATTAAGAAGAATTACATCTCTTTATCTAGTTACATCTTTTGACCAATGTATATAACTTTTGAATATTGTCACTTTTTGGCAATGTACATGACTATTGGATTTTAAGTCTAATGGATTCAGGTTGACCCACATGAGTGACCCAATTCATATTTCCAGCATCTCTCACTCACACATGATGGGTCAACTCTCATTTCAAATTCTACAAATTTCATACTTTACAAATAGACTGTGAGATAAGTGCATACTTCGAGAGCTCGTTTGCTGTATACCTGTTAGGATAATATAGCATCTCGACTGATGGAGTTTAGAGTAGATGTAGTATGCAGTACCCTAGATTATTTATCACATTCAAATCTCTTTCGATCTTATTCATATATCCTGAGTACATAATTACGTCTTTATCTAAAGATAAACATAATTGGCTGATCTATGAACACAAACTAATGTGATGATTTCAATGATTTTTCTCTTTTCACGATACTCTCAACCTTAATTTAACTTGATTTTCTTGGAATGCTCCTCTAGACTGAATCTTTTATAGTCCTTTGGCAACAACCTAAGATAGCAAACATCAAACTAAGTATCCTAAGATAGCAAACATTAAAGTAAGTCTTGAATAACTGATTAAAGTTATGAGAGTACGAGGTAAGTATTACTTATAATCTTTAAGGTTTCACATAATATCAAATAGAGATTACACTTGTATTCACCTTAATGGACACAAATCGCACATGTGGTATGAATTACATGCTATGATATTTGCTCATTTCCCATGGAGGTATGTCTTTATTAAATACCATACAGATGATAGTTCAGATACCCCAATGTCTAACTTTGAGTTCACTTGTCTACTCTTTTCACATCAAAACTCATCTATGATGTTAAGACAGATATTGTGACTTAAATCACTTATGGTCAATGCAATTACTTAGCTTATAATAACCTTACTTCTTTTTTTTTTTTTATCTCTTTGTCGAGGCGACATTTCATGTTATAAGTTTTGAGCTCTATATTATTATCACATAAATAATAATAAGCTTATAACTGTCCCATCGTCATCCACTACTAAAACTATAGAGGTGATTGCCTGTGTGAGAAGGCTAATCTTTTTATCTGTCTAACATACTTCTTAAGTTCTAATATATGTTCCAAACATATATACACATATATGTATATGAATCAACAAAAATAATTTAAGCATATGAACATGTTTGGGAAAAATACATATTACAAGTACAATAAACATCTATGCAAACCCAAAGATTTAACATGTATATTGTAGACATCTTTTATAATAGATTATCATATCAAGCATAGATGTGTACTTCATGTTCATCTCTTATCTTGCAACCATGTCTCTGATAATTATATTTAATATTAATAAGCTTTTAGATACCTTAGCATTCTCTTTATTGTTTTCCAATGTTGATATCCTTAATCAGATTAGCATTTACTAACTAACCCAACGACATAGTGGGTATAAGCATAAGGGACCTTTCCCATTTGCTTCCTATTTTTTTTTTTTTTTTTTTTTTTTTTTTTTTTTTTTGTGTAAATCAACCAAATCCCATACTTAGGTTGATTTCATAAAATCCTCTTCTTCTATTGCCTTAATTCATTCATCCTCAGTAGGGAATATAAGGCAACTCATCCTTGGCAGTGCATATGAGGGGTATACTTTTTATTACCTTTTTCTTTATCTTATGAAGTAACTATAAATGCTTCCCCTTCGATCTCAAAACGATAATGGGAAACATTCATACGATTCGATTGCCATGATTGAGATTGATAAATTGACTCATCAATGTTTATGTTACTCCCATTAGGACCAGTAATATACTTTGAATTCTCTACAGGTTGTATTTCGATGGCAATTGAAACTTGTTTCATTGTCAATTGAAATACTCCCACTCAGACAAGAATCCATTTGGATTTGTATAGCAGAAGCAACCTAGTCCACAATTTCATATAGAGATATATCTTGACCTATCTCGCCCCATTGAGAAAAATCATGTTTTAAGAATGTGAATCTTATGATTCAAATTCAGTTGCCGTGTTACTATCTTGTTAACCCATAAATACATGTCTTTTTTATTGTTCTAAGTATCTTGTGAAGATATGTTTCCTTCCCCTTGATCTAATTTCCATGTTTATGAGAAGGATTGTGAACAAAAATTGTACACCCTTAAGGTTTCAAAAATTGTACACCCTTAAGGTTTCAATAACCCATAAATACATGTCTTTTTTATTGTTCTAAGTCGAGTTTTTTTGTGAGTCCATATGCATATGGAGTTGTAGTAACTGATTTAGATGAAACTTAATTAAGGACAAATGCAATGGTAAGCAATTTATTGCCCCAATAGTTAATAGGTAAATTAAAAATCTCTTACTATTATAAGACATATTGGATTTTCATACTGATATATAAGTTTAAACTAATATGAGACAATATGCAATAAATCCTAATTTCATATACATAAATATCTTATACATAATTAATTATACTAGCACTTATTTCACATTAGATTTAGAATCGAAAGTTCACTATGTTCCCAATCATCATCTAAAATTAACGTGTAATAAGATTAATATAATTAATTATATAAGGAACAATAATATTAAAATATGAAATCTAAGATTAAGCAATAATATATTCACTACAATATTAAAATATTTAATAAGACACACATACACATCTTATATGCATAGTTATTTACATATAAATATCTTTCTAAAGATATTAATGAATATACATATATATATATATATATATATATATATATATATATATATATATATATATATATATATATATATATATATATATATATATATATATATATATAATACAACAAGTGAAATAAAACAACGAAAGTTCATATTTATATCACATAAAAATTCACATCAAATAAATAATTTAATTCAATCTCTAATCTAATAAGAGATATAAAATTCTAAAACCAATTTAGAAGCTAAAATTAATTTTCAGTGAAGTTAATTAAAACTAATTTTAATAATTCATCAAAGTATTAATTTTAATTTGCCCCATATAATTTTAGAAACTACTTTCTAAAATATAAATGAATCAAACACTTTTAATTGCATTTCCTAACCATATTAGAAATATTAATTCTAAAACAATTTTAGAATTAATACAATTAATTTTAATTAGATCAATTAAAACTAATTTTAATTGATTTCATCAAATTAATTTTACCTGCTCTATTGTTTGCCATTTTTAATTTTAGAAAATAATTTTTTAAAATTAAATATTGAATTAAACAATTTAATTCAATAAAATCTTTGTTCAATTGCCCTTTAATTAATTTTAAAAACTAATTTCCAAAATTAATATAGAATTAAACAATTTAATTCTAATGCTAAATAATTTACATGCCAACTTTTATCAATTCTAGAAAACAATTTTTCTAAAAAAAAATTAAAATAAACAATTTAATTTATATCCCAATTTGACTATAATTAAAAATACAAATTTAATTTGAATTAAACTATTTTAACTCAAATTCTTAGAATTAATTTTGTTGGCAAATCTGTAATTTGTATCAAAATCAAAAAAGAGAAAAACAAAAAAAAATGGCATATTTGTAATTTTGCTAAAAACAAAAGGCAACACTTCAAATGGTATTCTTGTAATTACTTCAAAAATTAGGGTCAACAATCTCATGAATTTCTTGCTTCTTATTCACGTAGAGTAGCTAGAGACCCATTCATGCTGGCTAGCAAAAGAAGCCACCTGGCATCGTCACCGATGATGTTGCGGCCCACCATGGGCTGTGGTGCTATTGGCGATAGCGCTCGGCATTTTATAGCCACCCCCCATTGACCATTCTCTCCCAATCTTTGAACCACGTAATGCAAAGACAGCCGAACACTTAGCTGTTTCTTCGACCATCGGACGCCACTAACCGGAGCATAGTAGTGCCATTGGCCTTCCAACATACCTCACTACGATCTACCAATAGGCCAGCAGCCTGCTTGTCATGCCGTTGGTACTTTGAGAAAACCTGCTCATGATGAAAATTACGAAAAACATTTTCTCAAGATTCAAATTTTTTTTTTTTATTTTAAAAAAACCCAAAAATCAATTTTTTTACATTAAAAAAAATCTTGAAACTCTAGAATCAATGTTTTAGAACAATTCTAGAATTAAAAATCAAAACACAAATTTATGAACTTCTCACAGCACATGTTTGAAGAATTCAAAATTAGTCCAAAGCAATTCGGGACTAAGAAAGGAGGGGGATATATATATATATATAAACATATATATAAACAAATTATACTTAGATTAGGAAACAAATATTTAGGATTATGATACCAATGAAGAAAATTATAAAGATCCAACATATGGATTCAACTACATGGATCCTAACTTATTTTCATATAAACTTAAGATCTTCATCATATTTGTTTTATTAGTCTACCATATAATCACATTAATAACATGAACTATATAAATTAGTTCACATTCTATATGTGTATTTTATTTAATGAATAATCAATGTTCCATAAATGAATTAAGCGAGATTCTTTTAAAAGTCAAGAGTAATGCCAATGCACCACCACTCAGTGCACACACACTTCACACTTTTGTATGTTATTTTTTTTTCTTCTATATAAAACTATTAAGAAGAGTTGTATCTCTTCATGTAGTTATATATTTTGACCAGTGTACATAATTTTCGAATTTTGTCACGTTTTGGTGATGTATATTGGATTTTAAGTCTAATGAATCCAGATTGACCCACATAGGTGACCCAATTCATATTTCTAACATTAATTAATTGAGTTCAGACTTTTTTTTTCCTTTAAGTTGTAAAATTATATTTTTTTATTGATTTGTTTTTACCCATATGTATAGTTTTATATTTCTCCAGTTATATTGTAACTCTTTATATTAAATTTATATATCAATAATAATCTTTGTTATTTTTTATTTGTGCTATTTTTAATTCATTATTTATATTTGTAATAAAATTTTTTAATCATTCACAAATAAATCATTATACCTAATAATAAAGTTTTTAATTAATGGTTTATAACTAATAATATTTCAAATATTAACTTATATTACATTTATTATTTTTTTTTTTTTGAAAAGAGATCGGATTAGACTTGAATCAAAACTGCCACAACCGTGTTGAATCAATTTGAAGAGTTGATTGTAGTAGTTACATATCATTTTAACTTCATTATTTTATTGAAGTATAGTGAACTGAACTGTGAATATGCCTAATTTTAGTGAGTAAGTCATTTGGATTTGTTGACCCCGGAGTTAATGCTTCATCTTCGTTGTCCTCCAAATTCATAGGCGTGATTAATTACTTTGGGTCCAAGCATGAAATTTGGTTATCGAATAATTCATCGAGAGTATAGCGTCGAATGACCTAAAATTAGAATGAAAAGGATATTGTGCTTCTTGAACTTTCCCTTTTTCCTTATCGGTCCTCACATGTCTTGATGAACCATCGAAATTTTATTTTTTCATATAAAAAATAAAATACAACAATATACATATGAATTTCATTAATTTGCATCAAGAGAAGTAACTTATTTAATATACTTTCCTTGCATAATAGAAGTAATTTATTTAAGTATAATATAATTTATTAATTTTTTTAATACAGGCCTAACATTGTTTGGTTTGAGGTAAGTAGATTAAGAAAGCTAAAACTTTTCAGAAAGTGCAAAACAATCTTTTCTTTAATTTGCATCAAGAGAAGTAACTTATTTAATATACTTTCCTTGCATAATAGAAGTAATTTATTTAAGTATAATATAATTTATTAATTTTTTTAATTTATTATACTTTAAATTATATTATAAATTTATTATTTTATAATTTAAGCATAAATTTAAGTTTTAGAAAATTAATTTGTATAAATTTATTTTTTAAAAATTAATTTATATACTAAATATTAAATTTTCTACCAAGTGAGTTTTGCGAAAGTGTAGAAAACATATTTTTCAAGAGGTGAAGCATTTTCAACTAAATGAAATTTAAAAATCATTAATTAGAGTCAGCTTCTAGTTTGATATGAACTAATCCCAGACCAGCACTTAGCCAGCCTACCTATGACACCCCTTACCCGTCTACAGTGTAGCCGAGCAAGTTATGCCACCCAGTATGCCGGAGTACCAATTTATGTTTCTATTACAATTTATCCCTTTATAATTCATTTATTTTCAATTTTGATAAATCTGAATTTATCCGCAAATTTTATAGAAAATCGTGAGTCTGCATTGTAAATTAGAAAAACAGTTCTTCTGAACCTGTTTAAAAACACTTCCAAAATAATTTCCAAATCCAAACTCCATTATACACATTCAAGTCAATCTCAAAATCTCAATCTCAAATTACAATACTATTTTCAAAACTTTTCTGTTCACTTCATCATTTGAAGCATATTCACAAATAATTCTCAACATTTTATTTTTCAACATGCATAATGCAGAAAACCTCAATAATATGAAATTTCATATATTTACATTAATACATAATTACAGGAGTTTATAGTTACAATCTAAACTAATACAAAATGCAAAATACAAAAGGGCCACCTATAGTCCTAATGTCCTACCATATGTAGTGCAGATGTGAGGTGACTCTGTACTCCTAATGCAGTTCTGAAAACTCACCCCGTCTGATGTCTGCTGGGCTCCCCAGCTAGGTCTCTAGTACCTGCGCGTGGCAAAAGCGACGCGCTAAACAATTCTGCTTAGTGGTGATAATATAAAATAAAATAAAATAGAATAAAATAATTATGCAGAATGCATGATTTCATTTTTGGTAGACTTAATTCCTGGTATTATTTGTAGTATTATTCACTTAAAATTTGATAAGGTTTATTATCATTGCCCGAGTAACCCATACTAGTTGACTGGACTAGATAAGCGGTAAGTAGCGCTTTGGGTGCTTAGTACCTCGGACCATCACACCATCGGTCACACTGTGTCTCCCGGTGTGCAATAGAACAGCTAATAAGTTGTAATAATTATCGGGGTTAAAACCCAAGTATATCAACTCAAATAACTTAGCCAAAGGCTATTATGTCACAGAATGGCATGGGAGCCATGAAATACAGAATGGCATGAAGCCATATGCAGTACTGCTAACAGAACCCTATTGGCATGCCAAGCTATCCAAACCAATCTTGTTAGGTATACTAGGGCATTTTACACTTTTAAGTTTTACAATTTTTGAATTTCAAGTTTTGGTATTACTATTCACTTCATTAGTCAACCAAAATGTTGACTTTTGCATAGGCAATATGTACATTGGTTCTAATATCATCAACATAACACATTTTGAATTTTAAACTTGTTGGTTTTGGTTGCCAAAACCATTTTTAAGCTTAATGTTAATTGAGCAGAATTTTTCAGTTTTCATACCTTATATTTACTGTTCCATTGGTCAATTTTGCAATGTGAATTTGGCAAAATGATCAACATGAAAGTTGTTCCTTATTTTGTCTAGTTGAATTTCCTTTTTTGAATCACTCCATTTGGAGTTTTGTAACTCAAGTTATGGTCTAAAAACCACAACTGGCCGGATTGAAATTTTTCTGAATTGACCATATCTACAGTGCAGTGAATAGTGACTGCAACTCACTTGTTGGATAGGTTCTGGTCATAATTTGAGTTAGGTTCCTTCATGAAAGTTGTTGGTCTATATTTCAGCTTATTACAGGTAAAATTTCAGATCAATTGGGCCTTTCTACATTGAGTTATGGCCACTGTTCATTTGGTCATTCTGCAGAAACAGACTGCAGGTCACCCGGATTAAGGCAAGCTTTTGGTCTACTTGGTTTGGTTTTATGGGCATGGTTTCTTCACAAAAGTTGTGCCATTATGTGTCTAGTTTCATGTTCAATTAGCCTTGCACCAATTGAACCTCTACAATTTAAGTTATGGCTGCCCAAACCTGCTGGACTCAAGTCTAATTCTGCAGGTCACTTTCATGGCAGCCACACCAAACCCAATCTCATCACTCAACACACTTCATTTTTAATTTAAACAGAACTAAATGGTCACTAATTGACCATTAAAACCTATTTTCATCATCACATGGTCAATATCCCAATTTTCCACCTCAAACCCTAACTCACACATTACTCTTCATGCATTTTCATTGCATTTCTTCAATCCAATTAGTAAATACATATTATGGGCAGCCATGATAGTCTTTTAATTTCATTAAACTTAACACAATCAAACCCTAACTATGGTTACCAAAAATCTAGGGTTTCCATCCCAATGGTATTCAATAATTTTTCTTTGCAATTTACACATATTCAAAGTTCTTAATATGAATTTAAAGAAAAATTCATGGTTGGGTCACTAACCTCAAAGGAGTGAGATTTTCCCACTTGCTAAAACTCTTGTTTTCCTCTTCTTTTTTCTCTCAAAAGGATCACCAAGGTGTAGGAGCAAGTTTTTGTGTTGAAAAATTTAAGTTTTAATGGATGAAAACCCAAGAAATCAAGCTTGGGTAAAGCTTGGCTATGGAGAGCTATGGTGGAAGAGTTTTACGTCAAGGAGAAGAAGAGAGAGGAGGTCTGATTTTTCTTCTTCACTTTCTACCCATTTAGTCTCTTTTTTATACCTTGGTAACATGTGTCAACACTTGATTGGGTTGGAGACTTTTAATGACATCCTTATGATGTCATAATTTCAATTTCTTTCATTTTTCCATCATTTTCTTGTCCAATTAATTTCAATTAAATTTTTAACAACATTTAATCATATTTTATGTTATATAAATTATTTATTTAACTGGACAAGTTGGCCCAAAAATCATCTCTGGGAAACAAAATGACCAAAATGCCCTCCGTTTGGCTTAACGGGCTAAAATTATCTTTACCGATTGAAAAATTTTTCCAAGTATTTTCTTGGCATTCTAATGCCATAAGAACCTCAATGACCGTTCTCTGGAATCCCAAAAATTATTTTATAATTTTTCCTAAATTTTTTTCTTATTAATTATTTGAGTTAATTTTTAGTTCCTCACTTTAGTTTAAATATTTTTTCGAACGTTGTAGCTGTCCGGATCAACACTGGTCATCGGAATAGTAGACTGTACGGACTAGCTAAAATGAGGATGTTACACTACCCAACCAGTGAGAGAGGGAAAAATAATCTCAAGACCATCCAATTTAAGTTTAGGATCTCTCTCGTGCTTTGTAGACATGGAATTTGCCTAAGGGATCTTTCTCCTACCTTTTGGGACTCAGCTTCCTTGCTGAGGTTTGCTCCACTATCGCTCAAGAGGCCACGCGGAGTGCTCTGATACCAATTGTAACGGCCCGGTCTACTGGCTAGTATTGTCCGCATAGGCCCAGCCCATACTAGGCCTCACGGATTTGTCCCTTGGGTTTTTACACCAAAAAATATGCTAACCAGTATTCTAAGACCGCCCAATTTAAGTTCAGGATCTCTCTTGTGCTTTGGCTTAGCCCATACTAGGCCTCACGGATTTGTCCCTTGGGCTTTTACACCAAAAAACACGCTAACCAGTGTTCTAAGACCGCCCAATTTAAGTTCAGGATCTCTCTTGTGCTTTGCCGATGTGAGATTTGCCTAAGGAACCTTTAAAATCATCTCTATCTTTTTTCCCAGTAATTGACCTAACACACTTTCACCTAAAAAAAATGACTTCATGAAAAATTATGGTAATCTCTTCTAGAACAATTTTTTTTAACATTAAAAAAAAACATGAAACTCGAGAATCAATATTCTAGAACAATTCTAGAACCAAAAATCAAAACATAGATTCATGAGCTTCTCATGGCACATGTTCGAAGATATCAAAATTAGTTCAAAGCAATTTGGGACTGAGGAAGAAGGGAAAAAAAAAAAAAAAATATATATATATATATATATATACACACACACACACACACACACACACACACTTAAATTGTTTTACAAATCAATACTACTATAAACTAATTATACTTAGACTAGAAAATAAATATTTAGGGCTTTGATATGAATGAAGAAAATTATAAAGATCCAACACGTGGATTCAACCATATGGATCATAATCCATGTTCATATCACTCTAAGATCTCCACTATATTTATTTTACTAGTCTACCATATAATCACATTAATAACATGAACTATACAGACTAGTTTACAGTCTAAATGTGTATTTTATTTATAGAATAATCAATACTCCATAAATAAATCAAGCGAGAGTCTTTTAAGAGCCAATAGTAACGCTAATACACCACCATTCAATGCACACACACTTAACACTTCTATATGTGATTTTCTTCTTTTTTTTCTATATATAACTATTAAAAAGAGTTGCATATCTTCATGTAGTTATATCTTTTGACTAGTGTACATAATTTTCGAATTTTGCCACCTTTTGATAATGTACATAACTATTAAATTTTAAGTCTAATAGATCCAAGTTGACCCATATAAGTGACCCAATTCATATTTCCAACATTAATTAATTAAGTTAACACTTTTTTTTTTCCCTTTAAGTTGTAACTTATAATTTTTTCTAGATTGATATGTTTTTATCCATATGTATAATTTTTTATTTCTCCAGTTATATTGTAACTTTTTATATTAAATTTATATATCAATAATAATCTTTGTTATTTTTTATTTATGCTATTTTTAATTCATTATTTATATTTGTAATAAAATTTTTTAATCATTCACAAATAAATCATTATACCTAATAATAAAGTTTTTAATTAATGGTTTATAACTAATAATATTTCAAATATTAACTTGTATTACATTTATTTTTATATATATATATTTTTTGAAAAGAGATCAGATTAGACTTAAATCAAAACTGCCACAACCGTGTTGAATCAATTTGAAGATTTGATTGTAGTAGTTACATATCATTTTAACTTCATTATTTTATTGAAGTATAGTGAACTAGACTATGAATATGCCTAATTTTAGTAAGTCATTTGGATTTGTTGACCCCGGAGTTAATGCTTCATCTTCGTTGTCCTCCAAATTCATAGGCGTGATTAATTACTTTGGGTCAAAGCATGAAATTTGGTTATCGAATAATTCATCGAGAGTATAGCGTCGAATGACCTAAAATTAGAATGAAAAGGATATTGTGCTTCTTGAACTTTCCCTTTTTCCTTATCGGTCCTCACATGTCTTGATGAACCATCGAAATTTTATTTTTTCATATAAAAAATAAAATACAACAATATATATATATGATTTTTAAATAAAAGAAAATGAGAATTTAAAATGATGGAGAAAATGATAGAGGGAAAAATGATAAGAGCTTGACAAATAATAGAGGAGAATATTAAGGAGTGTGGAAAATTTTAGGGTTTAGAGAAATGATAATTTGATAAGAAAATATGTGATATATTTATAGAAAAATAAAAACTTTCATATTACCAATTGCCTAAAAAATTAACTTTTTTTTTTAAATTTATTATAAGGGATAAAATGATCTTTTCAAATCATGTTAAAAAATAAACAAAAAAGGAAAAAGGTTAACAAACATCTATGAAGGCACATGCAAACAGAGGGATACCACGTGGCGCACATAGAGAGCATTGTGTGGCTCTCTTTGCTTGCAATTTTCTTATGTTTCTTAAGTCTAGTTGAATTGGACTAAAATGAATGGTTCTGTTGTGATTGGAATTGAGCTTATACGATTAGTTTGGGAGAAAGTAGATGGAGAAAGTAAAACTTTTTAAAATTAATTTGTATTAAGAGAAATAATTTATTTTTTTCAGTGTAATATAATTTATTGTTTTTTTTTTAATTTATTATATTTTAAATTATATTATAAATTTATTATTTTATAATTTAAGCATAAATTTAAGTTTTAGACAATTAATTTACATAAATTTATTTTTTAAAAATTAATTTATATATTAAATATTAAATTTTCTATCAAGTAAGTTTTGCGAAAGTGTGGAAAACATGTTTTTCAAGAGGTGAAGCATTTTCAACTAAATGAAATTTAAAAATCATTAATTAGAGTCAGCTTTCTAGTTTGATCCGAACTAATCCCAGACCGGCACTTAGCCAGCCTACCCAACCAGTGGAAGAGGGAAAAATCATGTCTTTCTTTTTCCCAGTAAATGACCCAACACACTTTCACCTAAAAAAAATGACTTCATGAAAAATTATGGTAATCTCTTCTAAATTATTGAGCAAGGCAAAGTTATGGAAAAGCAACTCTTTCTCTCTCTCTTTGTACTGCTCCCCAACCAACAAAAAGAAAGCCTCCATTGCAAACTGGAATTTGATTTGAAAGAGCGAAAGCAACATAAGAGTTGAAGTGACCCATCTGTACCCATGTAGTGTGCTCTCTTTATAAAAGCTCAAATATCTGCCTCCCTCTCTCTCTCTCTCTCTCTCTCTCTCTGCCATAAAGTTGGGTGTCTGTTTGTGCTTACCGTTACAGGGAGTTGACGGTGAAGATGCCGAGGCCGGGGCCGAGACCTTATGAGTGCGTGAGGAGAGCTTGGCACAGCGATAGACACCAACCCATGAGAGGTTCCATCATTCAACAAATTTTCAGGTTGTGGATCTTGTGTATTTCAGCTTATTTTCTTCAATACAGGTATTATTTTTGTGCATTTTTTGACTGTGCACCCTCTGTTCGATTAG
Source organism: Hevea brasiliensis (assembly GCF_030052815.1). Taxonomy (NCBI): domain Eukaryota; kingdom Viridiplantae; phylum Streptophyta; class Magnoliopsida; order Malpighiales; family Euphorbiaceae; genus Hevea; species Hevea brasiliensis. Next base: position 19,819,835 of record NC_079509.1, on the reverse strand, counting down.
GGTCGCTAAAGAGAGTCACAGTGCCGCAACTAAAAAGAACAGGGAGTGGCAAGAGAAGCTTCCTACCGTGGTCTTGAAAGCTGAGGAAATCATGTACTCCAAAGCCAACTCTGAGGTATTTTGGTTTTGCTTACTGATTCTTGGATCTTTATTTATTTTTTGTTGTGTATTTTGTTTTATGCTCATTTTGCATTGTTTTTACTTCTTAGGCTGAGTATATGAACCTAGAAACGTTATGGGATCGTGTGAATGATGCGATTAACACAATTATTCGAAGAGATGAGAGCACTGAAACCGGAGAGCTTTTGCCTCCTTGTATTGAAGGTATTGATTTTTAATGCACTTCTACATTTCTTGGATCCAACTCAGAAATTATGCTTGTATTGTTTCTTATTTTGCTAATGGCTAAAGGTCTCAAGACGTAACTAGCAACAATTACCTTGAGATCGTAATTTATATGTGGTAAATTTGAAAAACATTGCAGTTTCAAGCTTAATTTGATTTACAATTAGTAGTTTGAAATAAATGTGCTCGAGAGTAGTTTGAAATAAATGTGCTCGAGGTTTTAATCTATGTATCTATTGCCAAATGTTGTTTAGCTGCCCTCAACCTCGGCTGCATTCCAGTTAGAGCTTCGAGAAGCCAACGACACAACAATCCCAGGAGTTACCTCAGCCCAAAAGTGCAAGAACCTGTATCTGCATCGCTTACAATTTTGGAAAAAACTAATGATAAACAATGCCCTCAGTCAGCATCACTTCAGTCCAGCTGTCAGTTGAACTTTGCAAGAGCCACCAAGGCTGTAAATTCAACATTTCCAGTATCAGAATGTAACCGTGATTTGAGTAAGGCTAGTAAGCTTGCTGCACCTCAACTTTATGAGAATATTTCTGCTGGCTGTAGTCAATTGATGTCAACGGACACTGACAAGCAATTGAACTTGGGTTCAGTTTATCCTTTGTATTATGGAAATAACTATCACAACAAAGATCCCCATTTGGCTTCCCAAGTCGCAGAGAAGAATCCCAACATTATATATGTTGGTAATCCCATTAGCACATCAATGGGTGCTTTGCAGAACCTATTCTTGTGTCCTAGTGCTGAAATTGCTGCCAAGAGGATCTCACAAGCAAATTTGGAGAATACTCAAGGGAAGTCACCTGGGGTGCAATGTGATTTGTCTTTAAGGTTGGGTCTATACACTGACCCCTGTATCAGCATGGAAAGAGGTTCAGCTCAAGAAACTGAGGTTGTTGTTTCAAGCAGTTCTCAAGATAGGGGCAAGCTTAGTGATTTTTCTCTGCAAAAGAACAAGGATTTGTGCCTTTCTCGAATTACAAATACTAATGATCCTTTTATGTCCTGTCCAATTAAGTGTTTTTCAGTGGGTGAAGATCAGAGTTTGGACACAACTATGAGAAAGCGTAAGGCACTCTTCAATGACAATATGGAGGGTGGACAATTTTGCTGGCAACCTGAATTTCCTTCTAACCAGTTCTTTGGTCGGATAGAAAGGCCAGGTTTGTAGACAATGTTTTCCTGTTGTAGTGTATATGCATCAAATTTTGAGATGCCTCAATTATACTGGTCAATCCATTTTGCAAGCTCGTTTTCGCATGTAGTTCTGATCACAAAGATTTACACGCTAATGGTGGGATTGCAAGTGGGGATTTAGCAAAAAGGTGAATTGTAAATGAAATCTTAGTTTCATTCATATGTTAATAGTTGGCAACAGAACATTCAAAATCAAGATATTAAAACACTCTAACATCCAACTGAATTTGACTGAACTATTGTGGAATCATTCTGCCTTTAATGGTCTCTGCATGAATGGGTTCTCTACCACGCATAAATCACATTCCCCAATTCCTAATATCCCCATAACAAGTGTACTGGCTATTGATTAATTGAGATGTTGACCTCAAATTTACTGAGTTAGCTGTTGATCATTACCTTTAAGCTCCAGTCTTCACATTGTTCTAGGTAGAAAAAGATGAGGTGCTCAGTTTATGTCAATTCTCTATATGTACTGGCCGTTTGCTTTGGTCCCTGGCTGCCCCTTTGCAATCGTACAGTAGAAGGTGCCAGCTAAGGCAATATTCTGTAGGTATATTTTCCCTGTATGATGTGAATAGGCTGTTTTGTTCCTTTTTTGTATATCGAGGAGCTTTACTAGGCAATTGATGTGGAGACTCGGAACCAGTTTGGCTGTGTGGTGCCCTCTTGTGCACAAAAGTGGGGCTCTATATGGCAGCTTCTAAGGAAGCCTAAGGAAGCTAAGAAAATAAGCTTCCTTGAGAAGCTGCATTTTTTGTGATTCAGCTTTTGTGAAATGGATGTGCACTGCAAACCCAAATGGGGCCTGAAGATGTCAATAGGGATATTCTGAAGAGAAATGGCAGTTCAGAAAGTCAGCTGTGGCTAAGAGAAAAGACATTGGGAGAATTCGGAAAGGCATTAAGAATGATTTTCCTGTTGTTTATCCTTGATTGGAAATGGTTCAGGAGGTTGCTGTAGGTACGATTGCTGTCATCAGGATCCATTTGAAGGTTTTCAGTCTGGCATGGCATAAGAGCCTGTTTATGAGTTGTGCTGGTGTTTTAAGTTACACTAGCTACTTTGAGAAGCTTTAGTTAGTGATGGCGGTAGCAGTAGGATGGGAGGAGCAGTTTGGGTTGTTAGAGCAGGCATAACTTCCTTTTGGTTGTTTTCCTAAGTGATGTGAATGTGGGAAGGAAGTACCCTTTGAAGTCTTGTTTAAGGCTTTTGGAACTACTCTGCCAGACTTTAGGCGGTTCAAGCATTACTAGGGGCTGTAACTTACCTAGTTAATGTTGTAAATGCTTTTTCCTAGTTTGATGGCGTTTATTATTGGTCTGGAATGCTCTTTCTTTTTGTTCTCTTTAGTTTTGTCTACAGTGAGTAAAGTTCCTAAAGCAATGATTTATGTCTTCAATTCTTGAGCTGTTTCCGTCTAGAGGCAAATAAAAGAAGGCTGGCAATATTTTGTAGGTACCTCTCTTTGTGTCTTGCAAGGTTCTCACCCATATGTAGATGAATGTAACTTTGTCCAGCTAGAGCCCAGAGCAGCGAGCTAATTAAGAAAGTCGAGCTTACTTTATCTTAGACATCCTATATAACATTTATCTTCCACTGGGTGCATTGATTTTCTTGTTTTCTTTTCACAGTATTCTTGATCTCTTGTTTTCAGTGCTCCTACGAGAAATTTGTTGGTTGCCTTGCTATTTTGGTTGTGTTGCTTTCTCTGATTTCCATCCGTAGCCCTTCTTGCTCTAATTTCATGCAGCAATAACGCTCGGCTACACTGGGGTGACTTAACAGAAGATAACACAAACAATTTGGGTTTCAATGCGTTATAATTTGGAGTTTCACGACAATAACAATTAAGTTTTAATTTTAAATTAGATGGAATTGGATATGTGAATTCTTTTCACCATTTAGCTTTGTTAGACATCACCTCCATACCAATATTCAAAATACAGAAGTTAAATGTATTTATGCTATGAAATTAAAAAAAAAAAAGATAATTCAATGTAGTGCACATATTAATACTTAATGGGCATCTAAAAAATTTTTGGAATTAATTTATGAAAAGAAAATTAATAGTGCAGATCAGTCGCAGTGGACAATTTTGAATGGACCCATTTGAATTAAAGTTATAGCAAGTGACCAACCACTCCACCTTTTGAAGAAGAAAAATGAGAGGGAACCACACTTTTTAGGTTTATCCTCGCTCGCTTTTCCTTCCTCTTTCCCTTTTTCTACTTACCCAATTTTTTTTTTTAATTTTTTTATTTCCCCACTTTCCCCATCACTTTCTCAATTAACTCATTTCTTGAATAAATCGAATCCATTACCATTCTAAATGAGAAAAATAAATTCTATAAAGTTTCGAAAATATCTTAAATTTTAGTTTTAATATAAATACAATGGAAATTTTTTTAAATATATATGGTTGATAAGAATAATATTTTTTTTATTGAGAAAGTGAAATAATTTATTAATTTTTATTGTATAAAAGAAAAATAACCCATCAATATACACATTTTAAGAAGTGAAATTATTGTACATTTATTTCTAATATGATTGATTTTTATTGAAATTTAAATTTAATAGCTCATGACCTAAAAATACTCATGTAAAATTCAATAATAAACAAATAAGTAATTTCTTTAAGAGTCAAGGCAAAGACAAATTAATATATTAAAAAATTTTGTAACAACTGTCTAGACGATAGCTAATTATTAGATGCATTTGGAGCACTAAAAAATAGTACTTTATCTTTCACAGAAAAGCAAACCCTTCTTACAATATAAAGAATGGGTCTTACATCTTGATTTTGAATGCATACAAAAAGGGAATGATATCCACCCATCTTGATTTTGAATTTTACATCACATTGTACTCAATTTTCAGATTTTTTTCCCCCACAAACTTAAATGGTTTTATTTGAATTTGTAAATATTACTTAATTTTCTGAAATCTAACAATTAAGTGGCACATCGTTTTCAATCGTATTTATATCTCTCATGAACTCGTGATGATCTAGAAAGAAATACTAATTTTTAATTAATAATTATCAAATGTGTCATAGTAAAAAAACTTAATTAAATTACTAATTAATTAATTAGAAAGAAGACAATAAATAAAGATAATAAAATGACAAAATAATTGGATTCAATTGGTGTATGTTGCTTATAACTTTTCTAATATAATTAACATAGATCGAGATTCAAACTTGAAACTTTATAATTTTAAAAATAGTTCTAATATCAGTGGTAAAGATTACTAATATTAGCTTATAATTTTAGGTTCAAGCTATATTTAACTTCATTATTTAAATTTTTGAAAATGCTTATAATTAATTTTACTTATTACTTCAATTAATCTTTTCATTTATTTATCTGTGGTGTTTAGGGTTTTTTATATATATATAATTATTTGTCAGTATTTAAAAAAACTAAGTATTAATTTTTTTTAATTTTATTATTTTTTAAATTTTTTTCTTTATTTTTATTAAATATAATAAATATTTATAAAAAAGTAATTAAGTAAAATAAATGATAATTTAATTTATTACTAATAAATTTTTATAAAAATAAGATTATTCAATATTTTTTTAATTATAATGTAAAGTTCAAATGCATGAAGATAATATATAGATGATATTTTAAATGATGATATATATAAAAGTGCTCAGCAGGCACTTAGAAATTAAATGATGCAACCATGAAAATTAAATTAAACAAAAGCTGCTTTATGAATTTAAAATCAATAAATTATTATTATTATTATTATTATTTCATCAAACAAATTAACATACAGCTTTATTACAATAGGAAAAAAAAAAAAAAATCCTGGAACATGATAATGAACGAGGATAGAAAAGATCAGTCACACCCAATCAAAGAAATACAAGGCCACATCTGTATAGACCTGGCCATTTACATGTAACTGAAGAAGAGCATGAATATGGAGGAGACGACAGCAGCCAAGGAGCCAACGGGAAGGGAAGGAGCTGCTGAGGGTGGTGGTGGTGGTGGTATCCCATTTCCAACTTTGATCGCCACCTTCATACCTTGCTCGCAGTGGGTGCCAACGGAGCACACAAAGTATCGGGTCCCATTTGCATTAAGAAGAACAGAAACTCCGCTCGTCACTATCACCAATCCTGTCTTGGTGCAATTTTCATATTCCTCTTCGCTGAATACTTCAGTTGCAGTGTGTGTCCCATTCCAGTTGAACACTGAGAAATACATACATATAGCTTAGCCTGGTGATGCGTATATGCCTATTTCTCAGTTTGGACAGAAAGCAAAAAGCTAGAATAATGAAGTAATGCTTACCAACAGAGTCCCCAATCTGAAATGTCTTGTTGGTAGCCCAGTCCTCGTAGTACCCAACAGAGTTGTTGGGAGGAATGGTCCATCCCAAACTGTCTCCAACTGTGTATGTTGTAGCAGCATTTGCACCTTGTAATGATATTGCCACAGCTGAAACAATAAAAAACAACCCAACCAAGCTTATACGGCTAGACATGATCTTAATTGGTAATTAACCAGCTCAGGTTGCTTTCCAATGTATCTTTCTGTTTCAAGCTAGCTTTTGACCTCTGTAACTTTGGGTAGGAATTAATGAGAATGGATATGCATTGGTGGGTGTCCTTTCAAGGCCTATATATAGAGAGAGATTAGGCTGCACTATATCCAGACTAGTTCAATTTTATACAATTGGAAACCCAGACACGTTCCTTCAGGTTACAAACCGTATATGCGTCTTCTTTTAGCATACGCATGCACTTTTGGCAATCTTGGAAAATTGACTTTGTCTCTGTAGAATTTTCTTGTCAAATTATTAAAATAGTACAATAACTAATTCTCACTATATTAAAATATTGCATGCACACGCTTTTTATTTTATTTTATTTTTTTATGTTATTGTTGGGTGATATCACTCTTGATTTGCCCATGTATTATTAAGTTGAATTTTTTTTTTTCTAATCCTGTTAATAGATAGAAAATTATGAAGTGTATCCGTGTACAACCATTTAACTATAATTTATGGTGTTAGATTTGTTGAAAATGTGCAAGCAAGAAACCAATGGCAAGGTAAATTTTCATCTAAATTTGATTTATTATAAATCCAAATACAAATATAACTTATTAAGAATGAGATGAAACATCACCAATAACATTTTTTTTCATAGTATAATTATTATTAGGGATTTTTTATGTTTAAATTCGGTCTATTATAAACCTAAAACATATAATATATGGTGCAACACATTTATTAAATATATGAGTCTTATATATTTATATTTTAACTTAGTAATAAACTAGATTTATACAAAAATTTTCCATTAATAGGAAGATTCTTGTCAAGGATTTTCAACAATATACTGTTTCATTCTAAAATGGCAATAAAAGAAAATTCTATAGAATATTTTGATTAGTATGTATAGATAAACTACAATTTTAATTTAATTTTCAAATTTACTAATTTTAGCGTCTTTTAAAATAAGATTGAAAAAATAAAATTATTATTTTTATTATGAGAATTGGTCAAAGCATATGGCTACCTCTTATTTAAGCCTCTAAGATTCTATCTTTGCCTTTACAGCTTGCTGGTAAGTGCACATTTTAATTTGGACAATGCCATAATTTCAAATTTTTTAATAAATTATATGTTGTTGGATTGGATGTTAATCTGAAATTCTTTCAATAAAATATTTGTCATATTAGTAATTTAAGAGTTTTAACATATATTCTTTTATGTTTGGACATAACTAAACTATTAACATTAAAAATCATATATGTAATTAATATAAATTAAATTTTTAGCTATATTTACAATTTAGGCCAAATTGTTTAATTTTTATCATTTTTTACCTTTGGAGGCATATAGATTTAGGTAAAGATGAGACAAATTGGGCTAGGCCCAATTATCTACTTAAATCTAAATCAAAAAGGAGTATGGCTTCCTGGGTTTGAATGGCTTTACTGAACTTTCAAAACATTGTAATGAATGAGGGAAATTCTTGCCTACTAGATTCACTGTAGACAATGAAATTTATGAATTTAATATGTAATTTTCATCATACATTTTGTGTATTGAATTTAAAAAATTATATTATACTTCCATTATTTCATATAGATTAACATATGAAATGACAAATAAATCATAGTGTAACAAGGAGATGAAAAAATAATTATAATTTTTTGAAAAAAAAAACTATTTTTAATGCATAATAAAATAACTGTTTTATGAGACTCACCATTACATATTTGTTATTATATCTTGGTTTATAATTTCATATAGGATTGCCTCAGGGGTGGAGGGAAGGGCGGCTAGTGTGTTGTCCCAAAAATAGTCCAAGAGGGGGGTGCATTGGATTTTAACAATTTTTCGGCCCTTGCTTGTAGCCTAATGAAAAATTGTGGCTTTGTTCAACTAAGTGTTTCTCTATATGTAATGAAAATAATATGTGCTTCAACAATGTGTTCCTAAGTTGCAATTCAACCCTCAATCAATGTATATGGCAATATCCAACAAGGCATGCATCATACAATATACAAATAATTTCTCAAGTCACTCAATATGTCCTCAAATATATCAATTCAATCTTATTCAAACAACATTCAATATCATGTATAGCAAGTAAAATTTAAATTGCACAAACTTAAGGAGGTAAAGGTTAGAGAGATCAAACACAACGATTTTTATAGTGGTTCGGCTTAACTAGCCTACATCCACTCTCTCAAAGAACCCTCTTTGAGTCTTCTCTCCACTATTTGCTCTTTTGAAGGCAAGAGACCAAAAGCCCTTTACAATTTCTCAACACCAAGCTTTTACCAAGGTAGCTTGAAACCTTCACAAGTGCTATCACAAGCACTTTCTCTCTCAAGCTTCAATAGGTGCTTGTACAACCTCTCTTGAATGCAATTCAATGTTTCAACACTCACTCTTACTCAATACAAAATCAAACTATAAAGAAGAGATGAGTTGATTTGCCAATGGAAGCTCAAATTTTTTAAAGCTCTTGAATGAAAGCAATAAATGAAAAATCAATGTTGGAGTTCAAATGTAGGCTTTCATCAAACTAAAATAAAGTAAGGAAGGTGTATTTATAGTCCCAAATCATTTTAGACCGTTTGAAACCCTTTTGGAACGTTATACACACTGCCCAAGACAAAATGGCCGTTATTTTGTCCTTTTGTGCGAAGTTGAGCAGCTCTGATCAATTAGCAAACTAATGAAATTTTAGGAGCAGTCAGCAAACTGGTTAGTAAACTAATGTTTTTAGCAAACACATTAGCAAACTAAAAATTTTAGCAAACCAGTTAGGAAACTAAGTCAACAGCTGCATGTCTCAACTTGCAATGTAAAATGATTTAGACCTTAAAAAATGTTTCAATAGTTGTGTTCAAGGTCATGATGAGAAAAAGTAATCAGAAAATAAAATTTTATTTTTGAGCTCCATATGACTAAATTCTCATCCATTCATTTTCACAAAAGACCTAAGACTCTAACACTATGCCTTTCATACCTTTTCTTTGAGTCTTAGCTTCCATAGTCTTTTTCTCATTTTGGATTTGTCTTGGAATGCCTTTGAGTATCTTTTCTTCTTAGATGCAACTTCAAAGGTTCTTTATGCATAAGACAAAGAATCTACACATCACTTTAAGGTTAGATAGATTCTCTTTGAGTTTTGTTATCATCAAAATCAATGCTCATTTTGAGCTAAACGGGATTAACAATCTCCCCCTTTTTGATGATGACAAAACTCAACTGAATGAACAATCAAAAATAAAAGTGTGTGAGAGTTTATGTGAGTATGTAAATCCAAGCAGTATAGTATACCGAAAATGCTCCCCCTGAATATATGCACATAATTTCCAAGAAATCTATTTTTTGTACATAAGCTCCCCCTGAGTTTATGCTATAAAGCATATTCACAATATTCAAAAAATTTTCACAAGTATAAGCATAAGTATGAATAACACAAGTATCAACACATATCAACACACTTCCACATTTCCATGTCCATCAACACAAGTATAAACACATATTCACATGAACACATATTCACATATCCATATCCATTCTCCCCCTTTTTGTCATCAATCAAAAAGGAAATAGGAGAAAATAATCCAAAAAGAATCATGTTAGCCCAAAGTAAACGCAGTAAGGTAGACAGTAGCAAACTAAAAACCAATAGTAGCAAACAGACTAGTAAACTAAATATGCAGATAGTAAACTAAAAATCCAGATGAGATGCTATTTAAGTCTTTTACTTCTGCGAGTGGATTTTGAAGGCACCATTTTCTTCCTATGTAGTTTAATAACAGGGGGCTGAGGTACTTGGTCAGCCACTTGATCATCTTTCTCGGGCTCATCTTCTTCAGAAGGAGGTTCAAGAGCAGCAGCTAACGTCTGATAGGGATTTGACATGGTTGACTTGTACCTTTTCTTACCTTTCTTGGCTGCAGGGGCAGCAGCTGCAGATAGCTGAGTTTGAGCACTAGCTTGGTGATCTTTTAAAGAAGTTTCTTGGTGCTGCGTAGGGGCAGCAGCTGGCTCAACTGGTGGTGCAGTTGGAGGTTCAACAACTTTTTCAGATTCTAGAACCTTTTCACCTTCCTTTGGTAACTCACTTTCAGTTTCTACAACCTTTTTACCATCAAGCTCAGTAGGTACAGTAGCTGTAGGACCAATCTCAGGTTCAATGACCTGGTCACTAGCATGCTCAACATGGGCTTCCACTGCAGGTTCAAGGTCAGGTTCAGCTACTTGGCCACTTTCATATGCCATAGCAGCAGGAGACTCTTCAACTTTGTTGCTTTCTCCCTTATCAGCAGAGACTTGAGTAGCAGCCTCAACTTTAGTTGGAACACCAGTTTCCTTGGCTTGCTGAAGATCCATAATCAGCCTCTTTAACTCCTCATTTTGAGTGAGCAGGTGACTCACTTTATAGTCAACCACATCCACAAATTTTCTGAGAATGTCAAGGGACTGATTTGTTGAACTAAAATGTTCATTAACAGTAGCTTTTATCCCTTGAATTTCACTCAAAAATGCACTATCTGATTCAGAATCAACCTTAGCAGAGGAGGAACCACCCTTTTCAAATCTTGTCTTTCTCCCATCAGTGTCTGAATGTATTTCTCTAAGCACTATCAAGTTAGCCCTAGAGCTTTCCTTAGAAACATTCACATGTAGCTCTTTAAACACAGCAGACAGAAGATGTGCATACGGCAGTTTTCCAATCCCATAAGCTTTGCACATGTTTTTGAAAATTAAATAAGCTAGATTCAACCTAACTTTATTCACAATGTGCCACATAATACACATGTCCAAGTGACTCAAATAACCATAACTACCAGATTTAGGACAGAAAATGTAGTTCACCATACTGTGAAAGATTTTGATATGTTGGAGAGCTTTTGTACTGGTGGATTTTTCATTTACGGCAGTGTTAACAGGGAACACCTCATTTTCAAACTCAACCAAATTGAATCCTGCCACCCTAGCAACATCCTTATGTGTGGAAATTTTATTTCCATCATTGGGCAATTTCAAAGCCGTGGCTATCAGTTCAACAGAAACACCATATATATTGTTATTCAAAATCACTTCAAATCTGTCCTCATCATCAACAGTTCTCATGGTTCTATAAAACTCTTGAACAAGCCTAGGGTAATACTCATTTGCACATTCACAAACATCCAACCATCCTTGAAACTCAAAAAGCTCTTTGAATTGAAAGTTTACCTGATTAAAGTTCTCCCATTTGATGAATTTGCAATCCAACAGTGCTTTATCCACTGAACTCGAAGATTTTACGGTACGCATTTTTCATTGGGTATCCATCCTCATCCCTTGCTTCTGTCCCGTCTTTTTCTTTTCTGGCGTCGGTATAGGGGATTCGACACCCTTAGATGGATTTGAAGACTCACTAGCTGATTTTGATCTAGGTAAGTTTTGCTTTCCTTTCATTTTCTTTCGCAATGCCGCGACAGGAACATCGTCAGAGGCTGACGAGGAAGATGAAGCAGCTGCAGCAACAGGGGATTTTCGTTTGGTGCGAGCCATTAAAACAAAATGAAATCTGGTAATGGCGTTTCGGTGAGTGAAGAGAGGAAGAGGAAAGGAGACTTGAGATATTTGGTGAGTTAGGGTATGTTTTGCCCGAAAGAGATATTGGGTGTGTTTTGGGAGGTGTCGGAAATCGGTACAGAGGAGAGAGAGAAAGCATGGGGGTTTCGTGTGGCAGAGGGTTTAAGTCCTCTTGAGTCCCGCGCTTTTCATTTTCACTGTACTTTCAACTGAACCTGTTTTCCCCTTTTTTTTTTTTTTTACTTTATTTTGTATTTCAAACAAGTCTATCTATCCCTATATGCACAAGTAAACATTTCTACATGTCTGACACATCACTGAGAGTATGATATCAAATGTGAAAAGATAAATGCATTGGTGGACACGTAGAAAATTTCAAGAACAATCACCTTTTGGTTTGAAATTTGAACAGTACATGATATAGCAAACTAATTTTAGCCACGCAATATTAGCATACGACTTAGTAAACTAATTTCACGAGTACACAAACAAGTTAGCTAATATTCTTTAATGATTTCTTAGCAAACTTATATTACAGCAGATCACATACACATTAAACAAAATGCAAAAACATGAAATTATTATGACTCAAACTTCAAGCAAGTGGTTCACACATACCAATTTCCCTTCTAATTCTACAAAAGGTTTCTTCATTAAGAGGTTTTGTAAAAATGTCAGCAAGTTGATTTTCAGAGGCAACAAATTCTATTTTGATATTTCCATTTTGAACATGATCTCTAATAAAATGATGTCTAATCTCAATATGTTTAGTTCTTGAGTGTTGGACTGGATTTTTGATCAAATTTATGGCACTTGTGTTGTCACACCTAATTGGAACAAGATTATATTTTAAACCAAAATCTTCCAATTGTTGTTTCATCCATAAAATTTGAGCAACACAACTACCAGCAGCTATATATTCTGCCTCAGCTGTAGATAAAGCTACTGAAGTTTGTTTCTTACTGTGCCAAGAAACTAGTGCAAGACCAAGAAATTGACAAGTACCTGAAGTACTTTTTCTATCCAGTCTACTTCCAACAAAATCAGAGTCACTATAGCCAACAAGATTAAATGATTCACATTTTGGATACCATAAACCAATTGATTGTGAGCCAATGAGATATCTAAAAATCCTTTTAACTGCACTTAGATGGGATTCTTTTGGACATGATTGAAATCTTGCACACAAGCAAACACTAAAGTGTATGTCTGGCCTAGATGCGGTAAGATACAAAAGAGAGCCAATCATACCTCTATAAAGCTTGGTATCTACTTCTTTACCTTTTTCATCACTGTCCATTTTAATTGTTGAACTCATAGGAGTGCCCATGCTCTTCAAATCTTCCATCTTAAATTTCTTAAGCATATCCTTGATGTACTTTGATTGATTTATGAAGATGCAATCTTTCATTTGCTTAATTTGAAGTCCAAGGAAGAATGTGAGCTCACCCATCATGCTCATTTCAAATTCATTCTGCATAATCTTAGAAAATTTCTTGCAAAGAGATTCATTAGTAGCACCAAAAATTATATCATCAACATAAATTTGCACTATGAGCATATCATTATGATGCTTCTTAACAAAAAGTGTTGTATCCACTTTGCCTCTTTGAAAATCATTTTGTAAGAGAAATTTACTAAGCCTTTCATACCATGCTCTAGGAGCTTGTTTTAGACCATATAAAGCTTTAGTAAGTTTATAAACATGATTTGGATGCTCATGATTTTCAAAGCCTGGAGGTTGTGCAACATACACTTCCTCATCAATATAACCATTTAAAAATGCACTCTTGACATCCATTTGATAAAGCATAAAATCCTTGTAACATGCAAAGGCACACAACATTCTAATAGCTTCAATTCTAGCAACCGGAGCAAAGGTTTCATCAAAATCAATCCATTCCTCTTGGTTGTAGCCTTGAGCCACTAGTCTAGCTTTGTTCCTAACAACATTGCCTTTTTCATCCATTTTGTTTCTAAAAACCCATTTAGTACTAATAATTGAATGATCTTTTGGTCTAGACACTAAATTCCAAACTTTATTTCTCTCAAATTGATTTAGTTCTTCTTGCATGGCAAGAATCCAACTTTCATCATTTTGAACATCTTCAAAACATTTAGGTTCAATTTGTGAAACAAAAGCAACATTACCAAAATATCTTCTCAATTGTGCTCTAGTCATCATCCTCTGAGATGGATCATCAATAATATATTCTTGAGGATGGTTTCTATGGAATCTCTATTCTTTAGGTAAATCTTCATGTTGGGGCTCATTTACTTGTAATTCTTCCAAATTTGGCATTTCTTCATTAATTTGATCTTCATTGGCATCATGGACATCCTTGAGTTTCCCCTTGAGTTTCCTCATCTTTGTCATCAACTTGTTCCATTTCTTGACTTGATATTATATTTTCTTTTCCAAAAACCTGCTCATTATTATCATCACAAGCATTTTTCCTTCTAATAGAAGGGTTAGTCTCATCAAACAAAACATGAATAGTTTCCTCAATAACCAAAGTTCTTCTATTGAACACTCTATAGGCTTTACTCTTTGTTGAATACCCAAAAAAGATTCCTTCATCGGATTTAGCATCAAATTTCTTTAAGTTATCCTTCTTGTTATTTAAAATATAGCACTTACAACCAAATGCTTTGAAATATGAGATATTTGGTTTTCTTCCTTTCCAAAGCTCATAGGGGGTCTTTTTCAAAATTGGTCTAATCAAAACTCTATTCAACACATAGCAAGATGTATTAACAGCTTCAGCCCAAAAGTACTTTGGCAAATTATTTTCACTCAACATAGTTCTAGTCATTTCTTGCAAAGTCCTATTTTTCCTTTCTACTACCCATTTTGTTGTGGTGTCCTAGGAGCTGAAAAATTATGATTGATTCCATATTTATCACAATATTTCTCAAACAAATGATTTTCAAATTTAGTTCCATGGTCACTTCTTATAGATGAGATGCAAAAGCCTTTTTCATTTTGAACCATTTTACTAAAAGAAGTGAATTTTTCAAAAGTTTCATCTTTGTGAGCAAGGAAAAATGTCCATGTATATCTTGAATAGTCATCAACAACAACTAAAGCATATGATTTTCCACCAAGACTGATAGGAGTTACGGGTCCAAATAAATCAAGATGAAGCAATTCTAGTGGCCTAGTGGTAGACACAATATTTTTAGATTTAAAATATGCTCTAGTATGCTTTCCTAGTGCACATGCTCTACTTTGAAATTCATTTTCATAATTAATCTTAGGAAGACCATTGACAAGTTCTTTCTTAGACAATTTTGAGAGTGTATGCATGCTTGCATGACCTAGTCTTCTATGCCACAAATAACTAGAGTTATCAAGAGATACTAGACATGTACCATGATTAGTTTCAAAATTATTCATGTCAAGCAAGTAAACATTATTTGATTTATTGGCAATGAACAATGTGTCATTATCTAAACTTTTGATTGTACATAGAGAAGAAGTAAACTTTACCTCAAAACCTTTATCACACAGTTGGCTTACACTTAGCAAGTTGTATTTCAAACCTTCAACAAGCGATAGATCTTCAATACAAGGTTTGGTGCCAATTGTGCCATTTTCAATTATTTTTCCTTTCCCTTTGTCTCCAAATTTTACATATCCTCCATCTTTCATTGCAATTTCTGAAAACTTGTCCTTTTCACCAGTCATGTGCTTTGAACAACCACTATCTATATACCATTTATCACTTTCCTTCATCCCTTTGCAACAAACCTGAAATTTAATCATTTAGCTTTAGGTACCCAAGCAACTTTGGGTCCTTGGGGGTTAGTGACCTTAGGTAAGGTTCCTTTTGGTACCCATACCTTCTTTACCTTAAGATGTCCTTTCCTAAGTGCACAAGAGCTAATCATATGACCTCTTTTATTGCAATAATAACATGTAACATTAGGCAAGGAAGATGTAGATGCTTTAATGAAATGATTTTTGTACTTGTCATAGTTCATGAAACCATCAAAACCAATTCCATATTTTTCACTCGAAATTCTTTAGTTTCCAAGAAGTACATCTAGAGTTTCTTTTCCTTTTGTAAATTTTGCCAAATCATTTGTCAAAGACTCTACTTTAGCTTCAAGAACTTTATTTTTCTCAATGAGCATTTCACAAGTATCTTTTGAGATTTTCAACTCTAAATCTAGTTCTTTAAACATGGCAATTTGTCCTTTGTAAAATTCATTTTCTTTATACACATTGGACATGGCAATATTTTGTGATCTCAATGATTCAATCTCTAAATTCATTTTAGTGCACTTTCTCTTGTAATTTCTATACTCATCATATACTCTAGCAAATGCAAGTTTAAGTTCTTCTACATTAGGAGATTCATAAGAGTTTACCTCATTGTCACTTTCTTCTTCCTTTTGAGAACTCTTGACTTTCTCTTCAAGTGCCATCATACAAAGAAGAGCAGCCTCTTTGTCACTTGATTCATCATTTGAAGATTCTTCACTGTTGCTCCATACTACTTTCATAGCTTTCTTGCTCCTATCTTCTTTTCCTTGCTTCTTTTTTAGTAGTGGACATTTGGGCTTGATATGTCCAGGTTTGTGACACTCATAACATACAATTTTTTCTTTTGAATCTTTGAAATGTTTACCCTTGGGAGTATACTTTTTCAAGAATTTCTTGTATTTGCTTCCTCCCTTCTTGAAAGCTCTTTTAAATTTTCTTGCAAGCATAACCATTTCATCATCGTCATCACTAGAAGCACTTGAGTTGTCACTTGAGTCAACTTTGAATGCAACTCCTTTCTTCTTATCTTCATCCTTATTTGACTTGAGAGCAATGTTTTTCTTCTTCTTTTGCTCATTTTCAACTTCATCTTTCTTGTATACCATCTCATGTGCAATGAGAGAACTAATGAGTTCATCATAGGTGAATGTTTTGAAATCTTTGGTATCTTGGATAACTGTTGTCTTTGCTTCCTAAGACTTTGGAAGTGATCTAAGAATTTTCTTCACAAGTTCAGCTTCCTCAAATCTTTTACCAAGCGCTTTGAGAAGATTTACAAGATCAGTAAACCTTGTACTCATATCCGCAATTGATTCTCCTGGCCTCATTTCAAACAGCTCATAATCTCAAATAAGAAGGTTTGCTTTGGACTCTTTAACAACATCAGTTCCTTCATAAGTCACTTCAAGCTTATCCCAAATTTCCTTAGCAGATTGACATCCTGAAACACGATTGTATTCATTAAGGTCAAGTGAGCAATGCAAAATATTAATAGCTTTAGCATTTATAGAAATTTTCTTCCAATCATTGTCATCATATTCATCTTCAAGTTTTGGAACTTTTGAAGTTCCTGGACCATTCTTTTAAGGAACATGTGGACCATTTTTAATAATTCTCCATGCATTAATATCTACAGATTGTATGAAATTTCTCATTCTTACTTTTCAAAATGAATAATTAGTGCCATTGAAAAGTGGTGGTCTAGTGATTGAGTAGCCTTCGACTAATGGTGCGGGTATACCGGCAGTATTACTAGATGAACTAGCCATTATGGATCACTCTAAGGTTGTAATACCCTAAGCAAGAGAGTCAGGCTCTGATACCAATTTGTTGTCCCAAAAATATTCCAAGAGGGGGGTGAATTGGACTTTAACAATTTTTCGGCCCTTGCTTGTAGCCTAATGAAAAATTGTGGCTTTGTTCAACTAAGTGTTTCTCTATATGTAATGAAAATAATATGTGCTTCAACAATGTGTTCCTAAGTTGCAATTCAACCCTCAATCAATGTATATGGCAATATCCAACAAGGCATGCATCATACAATATACAAATAATTTCTCAAGTCACTCAATATGTCCTCAAATATATCAATTCAATCTTATTCAAACAACATTCAATATCATGTATAGCAAGTAAAATTTAAATTGCACAAACTTAAGGAGGTAAAGGTTAGAGAGATCAAACACAACGATTTTTATAGTGGTTCGGCTTAACTAGCCTACATCCACTCTCTCAAAGAACCCTCTTTGAGTCTTCTCTCCACTATTTGCTCTTTTGAAGGCAAGAGACCAAAAGCCCTTTACAATTTCTCAACACCAAGCTTTTACCAAGGTAGCTTGAAACCTTCACAAGTGCTATCACAAGCACTTTCTCTCTCAAGCTTCAATAGGTGCTTGTACAACCTCTCTTGAATGCAATTCAATGTTTCAACACTCACTCTTACTCAATACAAAATCAAACTATAAAGAAGAGATGAGTTGATTTGCCAATGGAAGCTCAAAATTTTTAAAGCTCTTGAATGAAAGCAATAAATGAAAAATCAATGTTGGAGTTCAAATGTAGGCTTTCATCAAACTAAAATGAAGTAAGGAAGGTGTATTTATAGTCCCAAATCATTTTAGACCGTTTGAAACCCTTTTGGAACGTTATACACACTGCCCAAGACAAAATGGCCGTTATTTTGTCCTTTTGTGCGAAGTTGAGCAGCTCTGATCAATTAGCAAACTAATGAAATTTTAGGAGCGACAAAGAATCGTTTAGTAAACTAATGTTTTTAGCAAACACATTAGCAAACTAAAAATTTTAGCAAACCAGTTAGGAAACTAAGTCAACAGCTGCATGTCTCAACTTGCAATGTAAAATGATTTAGACCTTAAAAAATGTTTCAATAGTTGTGTTCAAGGTCATGATGAGAAAAAGTAATCAGAAAATAAAATTTTATTTTTGAGCTCCATATGACTAAATTCTCATCCATTCTTTTTCACAAAAGACCTAAGACTCTAACACTATGCCTTTCATACCTTTTCTTTGAGTCTTGGCTTCCATAGTCTTTTTCTCATTTTGGATTTGTCTTGGAATGCCTTTGAGTATCTTTTCTTCTTAGATGCAACTTCAAAGGTTCTTTATGCATAAGACAAAGAATCTACACATCACTTTAAGGTTAGATAGATTCTCTTTGAGTTTTGTTATCATCAAAATCAATGCTCATTTTGAGCTAAACGGGGTCAACATAGTGGGAACGTGACCCACCCTCCTAAAAATTTCTTATATTTTTATGTATATTCTTTAAAAATTTTATTCTACTTTAATTATTGACCCTTCAATAATTTTTATTATTTTATTATGATAAAAATAATGCGAAATATTTGAATTCTTTTTTATTTTTATCATACATTTAATAAAATTTTATTTGGCACCCTTAAATTTTTTTTAACTATACCATATTATGGATTTCTTTATTATATAATATTATTCCTTTAAAATATATAAATAATAAGCATAATTAATTATTTTTTAAATTAATTTTATATTTAATATAATCTCAATGCTCGAGTTAAAAATTTTATTTAATATAATCATTTATTTAATTTATCAATTTTAGATATATGTAAATAATTATATATCAATCAAATATATATATATTAAATTTTAATAATTAAAATTTGAAATAATTGTAAATAAAAAATTAATTTCAAAAAATAAATTTTAATAATCAAGACAATTTATAATTTTAAATATTAAACTGATGATCGTAAATTAAGAGTATTTTTCTTTTTATCTATGCTACCTAATAGAATTAAACATAAAATATTTTTATGCATATCTCAATTTTTTTTTAATAATTAGATCTAATTGGGACTCGAATTTGATGACCTCACAATCATGGAGAAAACTTCAACACCACTGAGTTAAAGTTCATTTGTTAATCTTAAATTTTTAAGATCATTTAAAATATTAAATAAATTTACAAATAAATTATATAATTTTTTTAAATAAATTATATAGTTACTTCAACTCTTTTTACATATATTAATAAAAATATAAAATGGTTAACTTCATTTTATATTTTTTTATTAATTTTAATAAAAATTTATTGCAAATTATTAAAAATATTTTACATATTATATTGATACCACCCTCCCAGAATAAAGTCAAAAAGTCAAAAGACATTTAACGTGGCAAAGCTAAACATAAAGCCGAGCAAGAAAGGATCAAACTATAGTTTTGTTCACCCAAAATGGCGAACAAAACCCTTGCCGAGCAAACACTCTATCGGATATAGCCTGCATTCCATGGACCGAGCTATAATCTCACATATAATCCAGTAAAAGCAAATATCATGGACATCCATTAATATTGGCTAAGATTACTGCCGTAAATAAAGCAATGGCTATTTTCTTAAAAAGCCTATAAATACTAGCCAAAAGAGGAGACTCAGGTACGCATACTATCTCTATTACTCTCTGTTACAAAAGAATTTTTTAATCTCTCTTAAGAGAATTAAGATCACTGACTTGAACGTCGAAGTGGCCCTCCAAAAGGCCATCCACCTCACCCTTTTTCCTCACTGCAGGTCTATGTGTCATTTGGGTCAAGACTAAAAGGACTATCGATAGCATTAGTGGCGCCGTTTGTGGGAAACGAAATCACCAGTTGAAACATCTGCATCCAAGAACACCTCTTTTTATGACATCCTCTCTTTGTTGCTTCCAGTAGTCTTTAAAGTTCTTAAACCTAATCACTCCTATAATTTTTTGTTTTTTCTCTTTGATGGCCACAGATTCAAGGACCCCAAACAAAGGTATCATTTTTGTCACCTCTGCATTGGGAGGAGATCTTCCAGCATCGACCTTGGTCTAAAATATGGCCACACCTGGCATCCCATTCGATGCGAATCCACAGCACACAACATGGCCACAGATCAGTAGAACCCCTTTAAGGGAATGGCATCAGATCATATTTTCCAGCACATCCACGAGATGAAGGCCCAGATTTCATTCCTCAAAGGTCTGATCCCAGGGACCAGTGCCCTAGTAGGAACACCCACCCCAGAAACAGGAAGAATCATAGATACAGACCCATTCAAAATAGAAGGAAAAACACAGGAAGCCACCTAGTCAATTTATTATTAGATGCATCCGGAGCACTAAAAAATAATATTTTCTCTCTCACAGAAAAGCGAACCCTTCTTACAATATAAAGAGTAGGTCTCGCATCTTGATTTTGAATGCATATGATCTAGAAAGAAATACCAATTTTTAATTAATAATTATCAAATGTGTAATAGTAAAAAACTTAATTAAATTACTAATTAATTAATTAGAAAGAAGACAATAAATAAAGATAATAAAATGACAAAATAATTGGATTCAATCGGTATATGTTGCTTATAACTTTTTTAATATAATTAACATTGGTTGAGATTTGAATTCAAAACTTTATAATTTTAAAATAGTTCTAATATCAGTGCTAAAGATTAGTAATATTAGCTTATAATTTTAGGTTCAAGCTATATTTAACTTCATTATTTAAATTTTTGAAAATGCTTATAATTAATTTTACTTATTACTTCAATTAATCTTTTCATTTATTTATCTGTGGTGTTTAGGGTTTTTTTTTATATATATAATTATTTGTCAGTATTTAAAAAACTAAGAAGTATTAATTTTTTTTAATTTTATTATTTTTTTAATTTTACTTTTTATGTTTATTAAACATAATAAATATTTATACAAAAAGTAATTAAGTAAAATAAATGATAATTTAATCTATTACTAATAAATTTTTATAAAAATAAGATTGTTCAATATTTTTTTAATTATAATGTAAAGTTTAAATGCCACAGATGAAAAATAGATGAAGATAATATATAAATGATATTTTAGATGATATATATAAAGGTGCTCAACAAGCACTTAGAAATTAAATAATGCAAACGTAGAAATTAAATTAAATAAAAGCTGCTCTATGAATTTAAAATCAATAAATTATTATTATTTCATCAAACAAATTAACATACAGCTTTTTTACAATAGGGAAAAAAAAATCCTGGAACATGATAATGAACGAGGATAGAAAAGAGGGTTGGACTATTTACATCCACATATTTTCTTTCTAAATTTTCCATATCAAATTTTTTTTATTTAAACTTAATCTATCAAAAATTTAAAATATAAAATAATAAAATTTACGTATTAAATATATAAATTTATTATATTTATATGTTAAATTTATAATTAATTTTAAATAATTTTTTTAATTTTATAATTATTTAAAAATAAATACAAAAATATAATTTTAATAATACTTTAACCTCTAAAAATATTATATTTCATATCTCAACTTAAAAAAAAATAAATTAACATTGTGATTTTATTTAGTATTAAAATTAAAAGAGAAATTAAATTAATTAAAGATATCATTAAAGAGATTAATTTATGTATTTAATTTTTTTTGAATTTATTAAATTATGAAAATTCAAGTGAGATGAGATTTTTTTTTTTTGAGGTGTTAATTTAAAAATAACAAGTTTTATATGTTTCATAATACATTTATATTAAACTTTAAATATTATTAAATAATAATTAAAGAAAAATTAAATAATAAATAATGCGTTATTTATGTAATGCAAAATTATAATATAAAATTATAGTTAATTGGGGTGAAAAAGACTATCCTTATCCCTATCCGGGGTAGATATTCCATGCCAGAATTGGGATGGAGGGAGTTCTTAATTGGGCAAGATCCAATATTAATTATCATGTTCGTGTCAGACAAAAAAAGGTAAAAAGGGTAGTCGTTGTAATCACATGCAAATCACGTGCTCATTTTTCCTACACAGACCCCAGTTAATTATTGCTTCATCCAGCTAAGCAGTGGTCCACTGTTCAGCGAACCAGGCAAGCAGCCCTGCATTGGACGCCTATAAGAATCAGTGTAATTACTCAGTTTGGAAACATAATCAAACCAATAGTTATTAGCCTTTCCTTTCAAAAGACAGAGAGAAAGAGATCTAGAGAGAGAGATGGAAAGAACATCATCTTCCTCTTCAAAGGAAGGATACAACAGAGCAGCATGGACTGCTCTTGAAGACAAAATGCTAATGGATTACGTCTCCATGCATGGTGAAGGAAAATGGGATAGGGTTGCCAAAAAAATAGGTAAAATACTTCCTGCTCGTTATACTTATTTGGAAATTATGTGCTAATTTTGGGAAATTCTCTCTCTTTTACTATATTTCAGCAGTATTTAATTAAGGGAGCTCATATTGCCACTGGGGAATTCTAACGTAACTGGTTTTGAAAAGGGCAACTAGAAATTATCCTTATGTTTGGAAATTAAAATTTTAAAAATTTAATTCAACTGAATTTTTTTATTTATTTTCATATTTGGAAATCTGCGAAAGAATTCAATTAATTTTTTAACTTAATAAAAATTTTATTTTAAAAGAAATAAAAAATAATATAATTATGTGAATAATTGAATTAAATTCTTTCTTTTTAAATGATTTTTTTAAATTCTTTCTTTTTAAATGATTTTTTTTTTAATTCTTACATTATTAAAGGAAAAGGATACTTTAAAAAGACATATCAGTGACGCTAATACTCTAAGAAATAATTTTTTAAAGTTGTTCTGGACTTCTTTTCATGAATTTTTGCTATATCTATAAAAAGAAATATGTTCAAAAGGACTGTAAAGAAATATGAGAGAAGAAAATATTCAATTTAGGAAAAAAAGTAAAATCAACTAAAAAAATCATTTATGTCTTTTTTTTTATACAATTGACTGTAAAGTACATCCTTTTAGTATGAAAAATTCTTACTTAAAACTAATTTATCATAGATCTAAGATACAAATATGTAAAATTTTTGATTTAATTGATAGGTCTTACCATATATTTTATATCTTGAATCTATTATTATACTCATAGTTATATTTATTAATGAGATGAAATATTATTAGGGTATCATTTTTTAAAGTTAATTTATATTGTATATAAATGTGGGAGGAGTGAGTATGTTAATTTTATCAAAAATATCCTTTATTATTTAAATTAATTTTAATATTTATATAAATTTAAAATTTTTAATTTTAGAATTCATATAAATTTAAAATTTTTATTCCTACTTACATTTAACTTCAATTCAAAATAAAATCTAATAGAAGATAATTAACTAAAATAAGAAACTCTCGTTTTCTAAAAAAATGCGTGATTAATTTATTATTATTTTAAAAACTTAATTTTATTGGAATTACAGCGTGCACATATATAAACATCAAACATAATATAATTCCGTTATTATAAACATAAAATTAATTAAATATATACCTTTATTGAATTATTACGCAGATGAAAAATTTTACATACAAATATTTTCTTTAATTTATAATTTTAAATCAAATCACCTTTATTCTTTTTATAACTAATTACTCCTTTTAAACGTTGACGATTGTATAAAATATACACAATAAAAAAAAAAAGAGTTAAGGTCAAATTCATATATTATATATCACTCTAAAATATGAGGGATTACGTTTGTATATATTTCTATAGTTTCAATCCAAAATTGGTAGAATATATATGTGTATATTTTTTAGTCTTAATTAATTTAGAGGTATCTTAATTTTTTATATAATATATTAATTCTTAAAAAATTTTTAAAAAAATAGAATTATTAAAATTTATTTGTTAAATAGAGTGGATTTTTTTTTTTAAATTGTACATACAAAAAATAAATTGCGGATATGAACAACGAGTGTAATGTGTAACTCACGTTACTAGAAAAATTAGGAGAATGGACAAGACTAACTATTTTTGCTAGTAAATAATTATATCTAAATATTTTAATTCTGAAATACATATCTGGCCTTTAAATTGAGAACAATTATAAATTAAATCTTAATTCTATAGCAACAAAGTGTATTGGATATAATTTTTTTAACAAAATTCATTTTTTCTAAATTAATTTTAAAGTTCGCCTACAATTTTTTTTTTCAATTTTAAAGATTAATTTGCCAATTATCGAAAAGATTTGGCCTTTTATCCGATATTTTTTTTTGTGGTTGAATCTAGATCCATGGGATTATATATATATATATATATTATTGGGAAAAGAAAAGAAATTAATTCATAAATTGCAAGAAACATTTTTAACATATATTTTATATGACATGCAGGTCTTAGGAGATGTGGAAAGTGCAGTTTGAGCCGTTGGTTGAATTACTCAAACACGAATAAAGAGAGGGAACTTCTCAGAAGATGAAGAAGAACTCATTATCAGGCTCCACAAGCTCTTAGGCAACAGATGGTCTCTAATAGCAGGAAGACTTCCAGGCAGAACAGATAGCGAAATAAAAAATCACCGGAACGCTAATTTAGCTAAGAAGGGGAAAGTATTGCAATTCACCTTGCCTAAACTTGACAAGCAAAAACAACCTCCACCTTCATTCACAGCAGAAACCCAGAAACAAGATATACTCAACTAATTAATGTGGCAATGTAACGATTACCATATCAGCAAATGTTACAAGCTACGAAACTGAAAAATCACCATTGCAGCTGTGTGGGGAGGAAGAATTTCAAATGATTGTAATGTGGAAGATTTTTTCAAGATTATTCATTCAGAATACTTTACAAACGCAATGGTTCGATTTTGTGAATTTTTTTTTTCTATTTTTTTTATTACAATGTAACTTAGCCTATATATATAATGGAGGAAAATAATGTATTCAGTCTGGGCATTTACACAAGCGTTTTTCTGCCTCTTTTTTTTTTTTTTTTTTTTTTTTTTTTTTCATTCCCCTTCAAATCTTCCTTCAAAGGATTATTATAGTTTTTGGTATTTCAAATTAGTTCTTGTAAAACTTCAATAAAATAAAAAAGATTAAATTATAATTTAGCCTATGAGAGTTAACAAAAACCTACAACTTAATTTTTATATTTTTAAAATTAAATAATTTAATTATTAAGATTTACAAAACTTAGAACCTAGTCCCTATAATTAGAATTTCAGTTAAGTTACTGTTAATTTGAACAAAAATATCAAAATGTCTTTAACTATATTTTCAATTTGAAAATAATTTAATCATTTATATTTTATTTTATTAGCAATTTAATCCCTAAAATTTAGTTAAACCTATAAATTGGTTTATGTGGTTTTAAAACCAAGTAATTTAGTAATTAATGTTTTAATAAACCTACAAGTTAGTTCTTATCATTAGAATTATGATTAATTTCTCATGAAATTTAGTAAAAATACTAAAATGCTTTTGACTCTATTTTTAATTTTAAAAATAATTTAATCATTTAAGATTTATTTTAATAACAATTTATGTCTATATTCATATTTTTTCCTTTTTTATATACAAAAATATAATATAATATATAAAAATATTATATATATATAAATTATTTATATATTATTATTAATTAAGTTTTTCAATTGAAAATTCAGATTTAAGCTCAGCTTTGTTGATAATTATGCAAAGGGCATCCTCTCTAGAAAAAACAGCGAACTCTCCTCTATCAATTGAATAAAGAAAAAATTATGTATATAAAAAAAAAAGCAAGAAGAGATAAGAAACAAGTGTAGTGGATTATTCAACTATATATACATATATATAATTAAAATGATAAAGTTGATGCATGTGGAGGATAAGTAAGGCTGGCTCTGGACTAGGGTGGGGTTGCACGGTATACATCCACATTTTTTTTTTTGAATTTTTTTTTGTCTAGACTTATTTATGAATACAAAATATAATATATGATGAAATCCACTTATTAAATATAAATCTCATATATTTATATAAATTCTTAATAAATCAGGCTAAGACAATAATTTCTTTTTTTTTTTGTTAATTTTATAATTATTTAAAAGTAAATAAAAAATGTATTCTTTTAATAATATCTTAACTTCTAAAAACATTATATTTCACGTTTGAACTTTAAAAAGTAGAAATAAGTTAATTTTGCCATCATATTTAATATCAAAATAAAAAAAAAACTAATTGAAGATATCACTAATGGGATTAATTTATATATTTGATTTTTTAAAATTTATTAAATTATAAAAATTCAAAATGAGATGAGATGTTTTTAGAATTGAAGGTGTTCAGTTTACAAATAACAAGTTTTATATGTTTCATAATACATTTACACTAAACTTTAAATATTATTAAATGATAATTGAAGAAAAATTAAATAATAAATAACGCGTTATTTATGTAATGCAAAATTATAATATACAAATATAAAATTATAATTAATTGGGGTGAAAAAAACTATCCCTATCCGGGGTAGATATTCCATGCCAGAATTGGGATGGAGGGATTTCTTATTCATGTTAGATCCAATCATGTTCATGTCAGACAAAAAAATAAAAAAATAGGTGTTATTAGTGGATCCATTTAAGTTCATGGATTTAAGTTAAAAAAAAAAAAAAATTACATGCAGAACACTTGCTCTTTCGTTCATACACAAACGCCCTAGTTAATTATTGCTTCATCTAGCCAGCAGTGGTCCACTGTTCAGACAACAAGGCAAGCAGCCATGCATTGGACGCCTATAAGAATCATTGTAATCACTCAATAGCCAATAGTCATTAGCCTTTCCTTTCGAAAGATAGAGGGAGAGAGATCTAGAGAGAGAGATGGAAAGAACATCATCTTCCTCTTCAAAGGAAGGATACAACAGAGTAGCATGGACTGCTCTTGAAGACAAAATGCTCATGGATTATGTCTCCATACATGGTGAAGGGAAATTGGATAGGGTTGCCAAAAAAAAAGGTAAAATACTTCCTGATTGGTTGTAAAGTACATTTTTTTAGAGTATATATGCAAATTTTGAAGTTAGCATTGGATATAAACATTCCTCGGATAGTAGTTGTTAATTAATACAAATAAGAATAACTATATTATCGCTATTTTTGTAAATTTAATGTATAATATATTTTATAAATAGAAAAACTTTATATAGAATAGAACATAGTAAAATAAAAAAATCAATAAAAGATTTCATTGAAATTATTGGCTTGAAAATTTCTCAAAAAGCTAATTATAAGTTTGCCTCTTTATAAGAACAATGGACAAGAGATTATTAGATATACCTAATACATCTTGCTATTATATAAAACTTACTTTTCATATTATTAGAAGGGTTTACTTTTTTTGTAAGAGAAAAAGTACTAATTTTGTGTATATTGAGAGTGTTATATAATCTTCCCAATAGGATTATTGGGAAATTCTTATGTGAATGCAGTTTACCATAGATCTAAAATATAAAAAGTTGGGATTTAATAGATGGGTTCTATCATATATTTTGTATATTGAGTTCATAATGAATAAGGTATAGACAATAAATATCTCAAATAATGAATTAAGGTTGGACAAAAAAAATCACAGGATGAGAATTTTTTTTGCATAGACCCAATTCATTGTGTACCCAAGATACAAGATACAGACATGTGTGACTCATCTATTTAATAAGTGAGTTCCACCATACATTTTATATCTTTAATTCATTATTATACTCATTATTATACTTACTAATGAGATGAAATATAACCAAGGTATTATTTTTTTTAAGCTAATTGAAAAGAAAAGGTTAAATGTTTTCTCTAATTGATAATTATATCTAAACATTTTAATTTTGAAACACATATCTAACCTTTAAATTGAGAGCAATTGTAACCAAACCTTAAAGTCTATAGCAATAAAATGCATTGAATATAATTTTTTTTTAATAGAATTCAATTTTTCTTTAATTGATTTTGAAATTTCACTATAATTGCTTTAAATCTTAAATATTTACCAATTATGAAAAAGGTTTACCTCTTCTCCAAAGAGGGTTTTTTTTTTTTTTTTTTTTTATCAGAGGTTAAATCTAGGTCCATTGGGATATATGCATGATGCTTTGGCAAAAAAATCAGCATAGATATATTAGAGAAACGAAAAGAAATTGATTCATAAATTGCAAGAAACATTTTAACATACATTTTATAGGACATGCAGGTCTAAAGAAATGTGGAAAGAGCTGCAGGTTTCGTTGGTTGAAGTACCTGAGACCTGGAATAAAGAGAGGGAACTTCTCAGAAGATGAAGAAGAACTCATTATCAGGCTCCACAAGCTCTTAGGCAACAGATGGTCTCTAATAGCAGGAAGACTTCTAGGTAGAACAGACAACGAAATAAAGAATCATTGGAACACTAATTTAGCTAAGAAGGCGAAAGTGTTGCAATACCCCTTGCCTAAACTTGACAAGCAAAAACAACAACAACCTACATCTTCAATCACAGCTGAAACCCAGAAACAAGATATACTCAACTAGTTAATAGGGCAATGTAACCAATATCATATCAGCAAACTTTACAAGCTACGAAACTGAAAAATCACCATTGCAGCTGTGTGGGAAGGGAGAATTTCAAATGATTTTAATGTGGAAGATTTTTTCAAGATTATTGATTCAGAATACTTTACAAACGCAATGGTTCAATTGTGTGAATTTTTTTTTTTTTTATCATAATGTAACTTAGCCTATATATATAATGGTGAAAAATAATGTATTCAGTCTGGGCATCTACACAAGCGTTTTTCTGCCTTTTTTTAACATTCCCCCTCAAATCTTCCTTCAAAGGATTATTATAGTTTTTTGTATTTCAAATTAATTCTTGTAAAAGAACTTCAACAAAACAAACAAAGGTAAATTACAATTTAGTCTCTTAAGAGTTGAAAAAAATCTACAACTTAATTTCTATATTTTTAAAATTAAATAATTTAATTTCTAAGAGTTGACAAAATCTACAACGTAATCTCTACGGTTAGAATTTCAGTTAAGTTACCGTTAATTCTAAAAAAAATAATTAAAATGTCCTTAACTATATTTTCAATTTGAAAACAATTTAATCCTTCATATTTTATTTTGTTAGCAATTTAGTTCATAAAATTTGGTTAAACCTACAAATTAGTTCCTGTAGTTTTAAAACTAAGTAATTTAGTACTTAAAATTTTAATAAACCTACAAGTTAGTTCCTATCGTTAAAATTACGACGAATTTCCCATTAAATTAAGCAAAAATATCAAAATGTTTTTAACTCTATTTTTAATTTTAAAAATAATTTAGTCCTTTAAGATTTATTTTAATAACAATTTGTGTTCATATTCATATTTTTTATTTTTTTATATATAGAAATATCATATAATATAATATATAAAAATACTATAGATTGATATTTATATACACACATATATATATATGTATATATATATATATATATATATATATATATATATATATATATATATATATAATTATTTATACATTATTAAAATAATAAAGATATAAATAAAATTTTACAAAATTATAAAGGCCTGTTTATAAATAGTTATAATATTTAAGAATAACTGTAAAATAAATGAATGATTTCATAATTAATCAAATTTTTAAGGATTTAAAGTAATTAATTCATGTTTTAATAGTTTAAATTTAAATATTTAATTTAATGGAACCCATATTTTAAAAATATATGGATTAAATCTTTAATAAAATAAAATCTCGAGAACTAAATTATTAAGAAAATAAAAGCTTAAAGACTAAATTGTTTTCAAATTAAAAATAAAAATAAAGGTATTTTTATATTTTTTGTAAAATTAAAGGTAATTTAATGGAATTCTAATGGTATGACTAAGTTGTAGGTTTTATAAAAATTTAAAGACTAAATTATTTAATTTTAAAAATGCAAAAACTAAATTGTTGATTTTTAAAAATTAAATTGTAATTTAACAAATAGTGTAATTACCATTAATCTACTATAAAGCCAAGATGAAAATAAAAGAATCTCATTTTGTAGCTTCTTAATGCTAATAAATTAGTCACTTTAAAAAGCTTTACAAGGGAACTTATTCATAAAAATCTATGTAATATATAAATGTATGAAGGAGAAAAATATTAGAATTTTTAAAAATACTGATAATGATTTAGTATTACAACAATTAAAAACTAAATTTAATTGGATAAAGAAAATGAAAATTAATTTTAAAATGGATAATTTTTTTATATTAATTATGATACTAGAAAATTAAAAAAAAAAATAATTAGGATCGTTGAAAAGAGAAAAAAAAGGTTTTTTTTTTTTTTTCTATTAGAATTCTATTTTAAGTTTGTAAGTATATATAATATATTTCGATACAAAATATATATATATATATATATATATATATATATATATATATATATATATATATATAT
Source organism: Hevea brasiliensis (assembly GCF_030052815.1). Lineage (NCBI taxonomy): Eukaryota > Viridiplantae > Streptophyta > Magnoliopsida > Malpighiales > Euphorbiaceae > Hevea > Hevea brasiliensis. Next base: position 19,789,184 of record NC_079509.1, on the reverse strand, counting down.
ATATATATATTAAATAAAAAAATTATAGAACTAAAAGAAAAAGAAATAATAATAAAATAGTTTCCTTTAAGAAGAATTATATATAATTGACATTTTTCAATTTATTATAAAGAAATAATTTTTTAATAAATAATAATTATTTTACGGATTTAGTGTTGAATATTCATCGTTAATTACTTTTGATCGCTAATTACTTTTAGCGACAGTATGTTCTTCGTTAATACTTTAAGAAATGAGAAGCTATCAGATATAAAGTTGTTGTCAATAAATTTTAATGATGGCTTACCTGTCACTAATGCTTTAAATAATGAGAAACTATTTTATATAAATTTATTGCTGATAATTTTTAGTGATTGTCCATCGTTACATCTATAAGTAATATCAATTTCTAATATTACTATAAATAATTTAAATTAAAATTTTAAATTTATTTTAATAGCAATTATTTTTATACTAAAAATCTTATTATAATTTTATATTCTTAATCCTATATATATTATTAATTCATTAAAAATTATTTAATTTATTGTAATCAAATTAATAAATAACAATAAATATTGAATCTCACTTATGCTAATTTATTTTCAATTATTTTAAATATTTAAAAAACTTTTAATGTTAAATTATAAAATTTTTATTAAAAAATAACTATGTAATTAACTCAACTCAACTCAACTCAACTCAACTCAACTAAGCCTTTATCCCAAAAATTTGGGGTCGGCTATATGGATTCGCTTTTTCCACTCTGAACGATTTTGGGTTAAATCCTCAGAAATGTGTAATGCTTCTAAGTCATGTTGTACAACTCTCCTCCAAGTCAATTTAGGTCTACCCCTTTTTTTCTTTCTATCCTCTAATCTAATGTGCTCTACTTGTCTAACTGGAGCCTCCGTATGTCTACGCTTCACATGACCAAACCACCTCAATCTCCCTTCTCTCAACTTATCTTCAATTGACACCACTCCTACCTTTTCTCTAATACTCTCATTACGGACTTTATCTAGTCTAGTATGGCCACTCATCCACCTTAACATTCTCGTCTCTGCAACTCTTATCTTAGATGCATACGACTCTTTCAGTGCCCAACACTCACTACCATATAACATAGCCGGTCGTATAGCTGTACGGTAAAATTTTCCTTTCAATTTATTGGGAATCTTACGATCACATAAAACTCCCGTAGCACGTCTCCACTTCAACCATCCGGCTTTAATCATATGACTAACATCCTCCTCACATCCCCCATCCACTTGAAGGACTGAGCCTAGATATTTAAAGTGATTACTTTGTAACAGTGCCACTCCATTCAAACTAACTCCTTCCCTATCACCAGTTTGGCCTTCACTGAACTTGCAATGCATGTATTCTGTCTTCGTTCTACTTAACTTAAAACCCTTTGACTCTAGAGTACTTCTCCAAAGTTCTAGCTTTCTATTGACTCCTTCTTGTGTCTCATCTATCAGAACAATATCATCCGCAAACATCATGCACCAAGGAATACTATCTTGTATATGTTTCATCAGTTCATCTAAAACTAATGTAAAAAGGTAAGGGCTTATGGCTGATCCTTGGTGTAATCCAATTGAGATCAGAAAATCTCTTGTGTCCCCTCCCACTGTGCGTACAATAGTAGTTGCTCTTTCATACATATCTTTCAATACTTGTATGTACCTAATAGATACCCTCTTTTGTTCTAACACATTCCATAAGACCTCTCTTGGAACACTATCATAAGCCTTCTCCAAATCAATAAAAACCATGTATAGATCTTTCTTCACATCTCTATATTTCTCCATCAAGCTCCTAATGAGAAAGATCGCTTCCATAGTTGAACGACCGGGCATGAAACCAAATTGATTGAGAGAGATAGAAGTATCATGACGTAGTTGATGCTCCACAACTCTCTCCCACAACTTCATAGTATGGCTCATGAGTTTAATTCCCCTATAGTTTGAGCAACTCTGTATGTCTCCCTTATTTTTAAAAATAGGTATTAAAATACTCTTCCTCCATTCATCAGGCATTTTCTTTGAGTTTAGAATCTTATTAAATAATTTAGTTAACCATGCCACTCCCATATCTCCCAAATACTTCCACACTTCAATTGGTATTTCATCGGGTCCACAGGCTTTACCCACTTTCATTCTCTTAAGTGCTTCCTTTACTTCTAAAGATCGAATCCTTCTAGTATAATTTACATTCTTTTCTATTGTTCTATAATCTATATTCATGCTATTACCATTTTGACTATTATTAAAGAGATCATTAAAATAATTTCTCCATCTTTCTTTAATGTCCTCATCTTTCACCAACACTTTTCCTTCTTTATCCTTAATGCACTTAACTTGATTGAGATCTTGACATTTCCTTTCTCTACTCCTTGCTAATCTATAAATATATTTTTCCCTTTCTTTAGTTCCAAGTTTCTCATATAACTTTTCAAAGGCCTGTGCTCTTGCTTGACTAACTGCCTTTTTTGCCTCTTTCTTTGCTATCTTATACTGTTCATATGTCTCATTATTATCACATTTAGGTAATTTCTTATACCATTCCCTTTTTCTCTTCACTGCCTTTTGTACTTCCTCATTCCACCACCATCTCTCTTTTGAGGGTGGTCCACGTCCTTTAGACTCTCCAAGTACTTTTTTAGCTGCTTCTCTAATCTTTGATGCCATCTGTATCCACATATCATTGGCCTCCATATCTAGCTTCCATACTTCGGACTCGAGAAGCTCATTTTTGAACTTCACTTGCTTTACTCCTTTGAGCTCCCACCACTTTGTTCGAGCTACTCTACTTCTTCTGACCTTACTTGAATTGTTCCTAATATATTTCGATACAAAAAATATATATATATATATATTAAATAAAAAAATTATAGAACTAAAAGAAAAAGAAATAATAATAAAATAGTTTCCTTTAAGAAGAATTATATATAATTGACATTTTTCAATTTATTATAAAGAAATAATTTTTTAATAAATAATAATTATTTTACGGATTTAGTGTTGAATATTCATCGTTAATTACTTTTGATCGCTAATTACTTTTAGCGACAGTATGTTTTTCGCTAATACTTTAAGAAATGAGAAGCTATCAGATATAAAGTTGTTGTCAATAAATTTTAATGATGGCTTACCTGTCACTAATGCTTTAAATAATGAGAAACTATTTTATAAAAATTTATTGCTGATAATTTTTAGTGATTGTCCATCGTTACATCTATAAATAATATCAATTTCTAATATTACTATAAATAATTTAAATTAAAATTTTAAATTTATTTTAATAGTAATTATATTTATACTAAAAATCTTATTATAATTTTATATTCTTAATCCTATATATATTATTAATTCATTAAAAATTATTTAATTTATTGTAATCAAATTAATAAATAACAATAAATATTGAATCTCACTTATGCTAATTTATTTTCAATTATTTTAAATATTTAAAAAACTTTTAATGTTAAATTATAAAATTTTTATTAAAAAATAACTATGTAATTAACATAATTATAAAATTATTATTAAACATTAACTATTCAAATAAATAAAAAATTTACATGTATATTAATATATATAAAATTCTAACCCTATTTAATGATAAATATTTTATTAATCATAAATTTATAGATTTTTTTTTTAAATATTAGTAACGGATAGTTTTTACTTTTACAACTATTTTCGTGCAATAAAATTCAAGTTTAATTAACTTTGACTTATAATATTTTTTTTTTTCACTATATTGTTTTTTACAATGAGTAAAATCTATTTATAAGTCTTTAAATTTCTTAAGCTTTTTTATGTCACAAGTATTATTCTTACAAAGGTAGTTGCATGTGAATACAATAACTAGGATTTTATTATTATTGCCCATATCAAATGAAACTAATATCTTTACAAATTCATTGATATTTATATACACTAAAATAGATTGATTTTCCTTTTTTTATGTTTAATATTAATGTATCTTATAATATTTCAGATGATTAATATAATTTTTACATAAAAAATATATCTTGCATGTGATTATACGAGGTTTTAATTTTTTTACATTTATTTAGTTTAAATACAAATCAATTTTAATCTGTTAATATCCTCATGTTCATGAATATTTTTTTTTTATTTTTAATTAATAGTAAATCTTGGTTAGGTTATTGCTTTTGATAATTGATTATAAAAAAGTCTAATTATATTTTTGTATATATTTATCTAAAAAAATATGTTTCTCTTATTATAATTTTAAATTGTTATATTTTAGATTTTTAAAATAATGAAAATGAGAGGAAGATATGAAAAGGAAAAGAAGAAAAAAAATTGACTACTTGAAAGGATTAATTACAAAATTATAAAAATTAAATATAAAGTAACTAAAGTTGACAAAAAAGCTAAAATCTAAAAACATAAAATATATTAAAATCTAAGGGCAAAATAAATGTAAAACTATCCTAAAATGCCTATATGAAATGAGTGCAACAATATTTCAATTGAGTTTGAGCTCAATATATTTATAATAAATTGAATTTGAGCTTGAATATTTAAATTTAAATCGAACTCGAATCTAAAAAAAATATAATTAGCTAAGCTTGAACTATTCAAAACTCGGTTTAGCTCAATTTGTTTACACCCTTATATATATATATATATATATATATATATAAAATAAGTTTTATTATTTATTAATTTTTTTACATTTTTATAAATAAATCTTTTAAATAATCACAAAATTTTAAAATTTCACTAAATTAGTTAAACATAATATAAATCGCAAAACAAAAAATTTAAATTGGTGCAATTCCCATCTCAATAATAAAAAATTAAACAATTTTTTTTCTTACACTTAATTGGTTACAAAGCCAAAATTATAAATGTTTTTGCCTCAAGTGGCATTTAATTATTACCTATCAAAAACAATATTAGGCCAAAAAAAAAAAATTACATATGTTAGGATTCAAAGAAAATAATTTGAGGCTCAAGGGTCTGATCAGATCTTCGAATTTGTGTTCTCTTAATTATGGATCATTTGAGTCTCGTAAATTTTCAGAAAGGTGAAATTATTTCGAATTGGTATGCAGAAAATAATTTTAAACTAATTTGCATATTACATATTATTTCGGATAAAAAAGATATTTTAAAAAAATAATAATTTTATTAATCAAGTTTTTTATTAAAAATTCAGATTTAATCTCATTTTCGTTAATAATTATGCAAAGGGCATCTTCTCTAAAGGACAGCGAATTCTCCTCTATCAGTTGAATAGAGATGCAGAATATCCTCTCAAGAGTGTGGAGAAATAAGTATTTTTTGTTTTAAAAAAATAAGGAATAATTAAGCAAAATTATGTATAAAAAGAAAAGCAAGAAGAGATAAGAAATGAGTGAAGGGGATTATTCAACTATATATACATAAATGAGTGAAGGGGATTATTCAACTATATATACATATATATAATTAACCTATTAAGTTTATGCATGTGGAGGATAAGGCAGACTGGAAAAGGCTCGCAACTAGAATCAGTCACACCCAATCAAAGAAATACAAGGCCACATCTGTATGGACCTGGCCATTTACATGTAACTGAAGAAGAGTATGAATATGGAGGAGATGACAGCAGCCAAGGAGCCAACGGGAAGGGTAGGAGCTGCTGAGGGTGGTGGTGGTGGTGGTGGTGGTGGTATCCCATTTCCAACTTTGATCGCCACCTTCATACCTTGCTCGCAGTGGGTGCCAACGGAGCATACAAAGTATCGGGTCCCATTTGCATTAAGAAGAACAGAAACTCCGCTCGTCAGTATCTCCAATCCTGTCTTGGTGCAATTTTCATATTTCTCTTCGCTGAATACTTCAGTTGCAGTGTGTGTCCCATTCCAGTTGAACACTGAGAAATACATACATATAGCTTAGCCTGGTGATGCGTATATGCCTATTTCTCAGTTTGGACAGAAAGCAAAAAGCTAGAATAATGAAGTAATGCTTACCAACAGAGTCCCCAATCTGAAATGTCTAGTTGCTAGCCCAGTCCTCGTAGTACCCAACAGAGTTGCTGGGAGGAATGGTCCATCCCAAACTGTCTCCAACTGTGTATGTTGTAGCAGCATTTGCACCTTGTAATGATATTGCCACAGCTGAAACAATAAAAAACAACCCAACCAAGCTTATACGGCTAGACATGATCGTAATTGGTAATTAATCAGCTCAGGTTGCTTTCCAATGTATCTTTCTGTAACACCCCGAAATTTTAATTTTTATGAGTATTTTGGTATTTTAATTTTATTTAAATTTTAGGAATTTTTTTGAGATTTTTCGGATTTTAAAAATCGGGTTCGATTTTTCGAAAATATAAACTTTGATGATTTTTAAAAATTAATTTAAAGACCACGTGGCAAAACTAAAAATATATTTGGAGTATACGTATTTTTCTGAGTTTTATAGAATTTTTTCGGAATTTTTGGACCTCGTTTTCGGTCCCGAGGTAGAGTAAAAATTCAAAATTTTATATTCTGAATCGAACCGGCCGAATCGAACCTGACCGGATCGGACCGGACCGGTCGAATCGGACCGGCCTTTTTCCTTCTTCCCTTTTTCTTCCCCGCGCGCGTCGTCCCTCTCCCTTTTCTCTCTCTTTTCTCTCTCCTCCCCACCCCCGCCGGCCACCACCTGACCCAGGCCGTAGCGCCGACCCTCCCAGCAGCCGGCCGCGCTCGAACGGCCGAAAACGCGCCAACGCCCGCTGCGTCGATTCAGCTTCCCCGGCCAAATCCGGCCGATCCGGCCACCAATTGGACCGGGTCTTGTGTCCAAAATCATCTACTCGGCGAGAGCTTTCCATAGACACCAAGAACGCCGAAATCCATCGAGCGGTTTGTCCGATTTTTGCTCGGGAAGATTTTAGCCCATTTCGACTTTTGGGCTAGATTTCTCGAAAACCGTGAATCCCACGAGAAAACCGAGGCTACCAGCACGCTCCACTCGTCGAGAGCTTCGCAACGACATAAATTTCGAATTTTTCCTACACCGTTTTTCGGTGGGTCCCACGAAACTTCGCAGTGTTTTTCCGAGCATTTAATGAGCTTAGAAAATTCTGAAAAATTTATGTACTAACCCCCGTGTTATGGGCTTCGTGTAGGTATCCTCGATTCGCGGAAATTCGACAGTTGACCAGGTTTGCGAAATTCCGGCCAGACAGACCCGTTACCGGAAAGGTCTCCGAATTGGACCGAGGTTTTGGCTAGCCCCCCATTGTCAGACGTCCCGAGCGCGTTCCCGAAGTCGGAATCGGCAAAGGTAAACCCGAACCTTGCTTTTTCGTAATTTTCTAGTGCTTAAATAGGATTAAAAATCCATAAAATATTCGTGGTAGCTTAGAAAATTACGATTCTTTTTGGAATAGCTTAGTAATATTGCTAAGGACCGCGGGGCAAAGTTTTATAATTTTTAGAGCTTGTTTGGGCAGTTTTTGCAAAAATGATCAATAATAAGTACTAAATTGAAATTTTGCGTATTGTGATGGATGACTGATTTGATGGGCGGGAGGTTGTGTGATATGATTGAACTGTTGATATATGGGTTGTGGATATAGAAGTGCGTTTTTAGCCCTTTTGCAGGTTGGGTAGGTCCTAGGTATAGGGGAGACTCTGCCGGATTTTCGGCACGACTTAGGACGTATTGGTCTTTTTCTTTGTTTGTATTGAGTCAGATTGTATTAAATAATTGTAATATAATTGTCAGGTGAGCCGAATGCCTTCTTCCTCCGCCCACCGCCATGATTGTCAAGTCTGTGAGTAAAATATTAATTTTAATTGTAATTTCGATATTATTATATGTTCAGCATGCCCATGCATCACTTATATGCATATATTTATGTAGTTAAACTCTAGGCACGATTTATGATGCATTGATAAATGTTAAAGTGCCATGTATGTTGTTGTGGTAATTTGGAGCAGTGTGCGTGCGTTGGCGTGCGTGTGATGTGGTGTGGACTATGGATAGGACGGGTAGACACGGCTTGAGTTCTTCGCTGGGACCCGGTCCTTCGGGGTAGACACGGCTTGAGTTCTTCGCTGGGACCCCGATTTGGTATTTAAGTGGAAGTCCGAGCTGAGTTCTTCACGCACTGAGTTGGATTTAAGAGAGCTGTATAGGGGATCAGCTCCCATATATTATGATTGATGTTAAAGGTGCGTGAGTGCTCCAAATTACCTTTTTGATGTTATGATGTGAAGATGTTGTTTATGTTGCATTTCACTCTACAGGGTGCATTAGTTCAGATAGTTATAGAGATTACAGTTAAGATTGATATTTTACTCTCTGAGTCGAAAGCTCACTCCTGTTCAAAAATTTTTACAGGCCACAGGAGGATATTTTTTGAGGTTAACCTGCTTTCTCCCTCGCAGGTCAATTATTACTGTTTGTATAAACTTGTTAAATCTTAGAATTTTCGCATGTGTTAGAAATGTTTATTTGATTTGGGTCTGTAAACTAAATTATTATTTTGGGACCTGTAAACTTAATATGCTATGCATGTTTGATGGATTGGATGAGGGAGCTGAGCTCCCATTTATTTTTATGTTGATGAGTATGTGGAGGGTGAGCTGAGCTCCCCAATTGAATATATATTGTGTTTACAGGTCGGGTGAGTCGAAAACTCCCCGTTGGAAAGTCCATTTTATGGCCGGACTCTGTCCGTTTGTTTTCTTGAAATTGGGCCCAAATGGGCCTTAGAGTTGGGTTAATGAACAGTTAGGCTTACTACGGGCCTCGGGGGCTTTAGGCTGGCCCAGGTCCTAGTGCCGGTCCGGCCCATAGGTTGGGTCATGACAAATGTGGTATCAGAGCTTAGGCTCCAGATTCTTAGGGAATGTTTGTCTAAAGTGTTGGGAAGAGTCTACTAGGAGTCACATGCGGAAAATAGGGTTCACATTCGTCTTGCATTGTCATCTTTGCTTCTAGTTTCTGCTCCATATGTTATGTATAAATATGTGTCTATAAAGCTGTGTAATGAGCAGTTTTGAATTTTTGTGGGCTAATGCTGCTGAATTTCAGGAAAATGCGTAGAAGCAGGAGAGCTGCCACTGCACCAGAACCAGATGTGCCCGACGAGGTGTCGGCACAGGATGAGGCGCCTGCCCCGAGGAGGCGGGGTAGGAGGCCTAGAGCTGCTCAAGTAGAGGAGCAGCCACCCCCAGTACAGGATCAGTCCTTTATGGCACAGGGTCCCATGGACCCCATGGCAGCTACTCTAGCTGGTCTGCAGAGAACCATCGACATGATGGCGCAGTATATGGTCCACCCTCCACAGCAGCAGCAGTCCACCGCACCTAGAGGGGAACCTTACAAACAAATAATCAATTTTAAGAAATTGGTGCCTGGTACTTATGATGTGTCAGACGATGCATATCGGTTTTTGAATTCCTGCATGACGGCAGAGCAGTGCGATTGGACTGATAGAAGACTAATAGAGTGTATGCAGCATGTCATGGGGCCCATGCCTAGACAATGGATGAATGACTACGTGTTACCCCGGATGGAAGGTTTGACATGGGCTCAGTTTGTGGAACTTTTTATCAATCGGTTTGTGCCAGAAAGTTTCAGAGATCAGAAGCAGTGGGCCTTTGAGGCCCTAAGACAGAATGGCAGGTCTGTGGATGAATATGCTACAAAATTTCTGGAATTGAGCAGATATGCCCCTACAGCAGTTGCTACAGAAGCTATGAAAGTGAAGAGGTTCCTAAAGGGGCTTGACAGGAGATATGCAAACCTGGCCATGATGTCTGATCAGTCTTTTGATGTGGTAGTTGATCGAGCCAGACAGATAGAGAATAGCTATGCTGTGGATGACAGCTGAAGAGCAAAGAAAAACAGAGCAGAGGGTTCTTCAGGTGTTCCCCACATGGCTACTACAGACAGTGGTGGTCAAACTAATTATAGAGGAAGAAGCAGGAATAAGAGAAGTGGTTTCAGACACAAATCCTGAGGATTCGCACGAGTACTGATCCAGTAGTGGTAAGATTCGGGTACAGCGATTGGTGCAGTTCAGATCCTCCTTGGCACCTTGTGCACAGTGTGGAAGAGGACATACAGGACCTTGTTTGATGGGATCAGGAGTATGCTTCAGGTGTGGCCAACCCGGTCACTTTGCTAGAGAATGCCCCGTTTTCAGTGAGCCATAGATGGGGTCACAGGGTTCCGTTGCAAATGTTCCTCGCCAGTTGTATCCGGGTGCTTCCAACATGGCAGTGATCAGCGTACAGGCCGAGCACAAGGGGGACGTGGAGTTGGAGGCGGTCAGAGGTAGAAGTCGATCGTGGTTACGCCACTCGGTAGGGTCAAGCTCGAGTTTTCACCCTGACCCACCAGGATGCTCAAGCTTCAAATGCAGTTGTGGCAGGTATTCTTCTGGTCTGTTCTTATGAGGCTCGTGTTTTGATAGATCCGGGTGCTACGCACTCATTTGTCTCCCCTGTGTTTGCCATGAGATTGGGTAGAAACCCTACAACTTTAGAGTGCCCTTTGTCAGTAGCTACTCCACTTAGTGACAACATAGATGTAGACATGGTATTTCCGGGTAGCCCAGTGGTAGTGGATGGAAAGATCCTCCCAGCAGACTTGGTCCCTCTACCAGTAATGGACTTCGATGTAATTTTGGGGATGGATTGGTTGGCAACTCACTATGCCACTTTAGACTGCAGGAACAAAAAGGTGTATTTCCACATACCTGGTGTGGAAGAGTTTAGCTTTGATGGTGACAGGAGCGTAGCTCCATATAATTTGGTGTCAGCAATTAGTGCCAGAAAAATGTTGAGGCGTGGATGCCAAGGGTATTTGGCATTGGTGAGAGATACATCTGTAGAAGGTGTCAGCATGGAAAATGTTCCTGTTGTCAGAGAATTTATGGATGTCTTCCCAGAGGAGCTTCCAGGGTTGCCACCAGGAAGGGAAATAGAGTTTTGTATTGATGTTGTGCCGGGTACAAACCCCATATCCATGCCACCTTACAGGATGGCACCAGCAGAATTGAAAGAGCTGAAGGAGCAACTACAGGAGCTTTTGGACAAGGGTTTCATACGTCCGAGCACTTCACCCTGGGGCGCTCCTGTGCTATTTGTAAGAAAGAAAGATGGGTCATTGAGGTTGTGTATTGACTACAGACAGCTGAACAAGGTGACTGTGAAGAACAAGTATCCACTTCCTCGGATCGACGATTTGTTTAATCAGCTTTAAGGAGCTAGATTCTTTTCCAAGATAGACCTGCGATCAGGCTACCATCAGTTGAGAATCAGGAATGAGGACGTGTCCAAAACGGCTTTCAGAACAAGATATGGTCATTATGAGTTCTTGGTGATGTCTTTTGGACTCACTAATGCACCAGCAGCCTTCATGGACTTGATGAACAGGGTGTTTAAGCCATTTTTGGACCGTTTTGTCATCGTATTTATAGATGACATTCTGGTATACTCTCGGACCGAGGAAGAACACGTGTGGCACTTGAGGATGGTGTTGTAGACGTTGAGGGAGCACCAGCTATATGCCAAATTTTCAAAATGTGAATTTTGGCTAGAAAGCATCTCATTCTTGGGACACGTGGTTTCTAGTGACGGCATTCAAGTGGATCCTAAGAAAATTGAAGTCAGAATCGATTGGCTTAGGCCTACAAATGATCGAGGTGCGAAGTTTTCTGGGTTTAGCTGGCTACTATAGGCGTTTTGTACAAGATTTCTCCAGGATAGCGGCTCCCCTAACTAAGTTGACTAGGAAGAATGTTCCATTCATTTGGATAGATGACTGTGAGGTGAGTTTCCAGAAGCTTAAGGAGTGTCTAACCACTGCCCCTGTGTTGACACTACCTGTGAGTGGCGAAGGATACACCGTGTATTGTGACGCCTCCAGAGTTGGCCTAGGGTGTGTTTTGATGCAGAATGGAAAGGTAGTAGCTTATGCTTCAAGGCAGCTGAAGAGGCATGAGCAGAACTACCCCACCCATGATTTGGAAATGGCGGCTGTAGTCTTTGCACTGAAAATTTGGAGACACTACCTGTATGGTGAAGTGTGCGAGATATACACCGACCACAAGAGTTTGAAGTACATCTTCCAACAGAGGGACTTAAACTTGAGACAGAGGAGATGGATGGAGCTTCTGAAAGACTATGATTGCACCATCCAGTACCACCCTGGGAAGGCCAATGTTGTAGCAGATGCCTTGAGCAGAAAATCTTCTGGCAGTTTGGCGCACATTTCAGTAGAGAAGAGACCATTGATTCAGAAGGTACATGAGTTGATGGATCAAGGTTTAATCCTAGATCTTTCAGATGAGGGGGTATTGTTGGCTCACTTTTCAGTGAGGCCAGACTTGAGGGACAGAGTTAGAGTTTCCCAGCACAGAGACCAACAATTGATGAAGATCATAGAAAGAGTACAGCAAGGTGAAGGTGGTGAGTTTGGATTTGCTAATGATGGCGCCCTAGTGCATGGTTCGAGGATATGTGTGCCCAATGTAGACAATCTCAGAAATGAAATCATGCGAGAGGCACACTACACACTGTACAGTGTCCACCCAGGTTCCACCAAGATGTACCATGATGTGAAAGATAGCTACTGGTGGAATGGCATGAAGAGAGACATAGCAGACTTTGTGTCCAAGTGCTTGACTTGTCAGAAGGTGAAGTTTGAACACCAGAGACCGTCAGGGAAGTTGCAAGAGCTCCCTATCCCAGAATGGAAGTGGGAAATGATTACTATGGATTTTGTGACTGGGTTGCCTCGTACCACGCAAGGATATGATTTGATATGGGTAATTGTAGACCGCTTGACCAAATCAGCTCACTTCTTACCTGTAAAGACTACATACTCTGTGGCACAGTATGCCCGGCTCTATATTCGAGAAATAGTCAGATTGCATGGAGTTCCGGCTTCCATAATATCTGACAGAGGGCCCCAGTTCACTTCTCGGTTTTGGAGAAAGTTGCAGGAGGCACTTGGCACACAGTTGAACTTCAGTACGGCTTTCCACCCTCAGACAGGCGGACAATCCAAAAGGACAATCCAAACACTGGAAGACATGCTTCGCATGAGTGTCTTGGATTTTGGAGGTCAATGGGATGAGCAGCTAGCTTTGGTGGAGTTTGCCTATAACAACAGTTATCACTCCAGCATAGGGATGGCACCCTATGAGGCATTATATGGAAGAAAGTGTAGGTCTCCTCTGTGTTGGACAGAAATGGGGGAAGCGAAGGTGCATGATGTAGACCTAGTGCAGTACACTTCAGAGGTAGTTCCTTTAATCAGGGAACGACTGAGGCGACTTTCAAGAGACAAAAGAGTTATCACGGACCCAGACGGAGGGATGTGGAGTTTGCGATGGCGACTATGTATTCTGAAGGTATCTCCAATGAAGGAGTCATGAGATTCGGAAAGAAGGGCAAGTTGGCACCTCGGTATATCGGACCTTTGAGGTTCTTGATAGAGTTGGAAGCGATTGCCTACCGGTTGGAGCTACCACCCAACCTTTCTTACGTTCATCCCGTGTTTCACATCTCCATGCTCAGGAAATACATTCCCGATCCTTCTCATGTACTGCAGCCGGATGTGATAGAGATAAAAGAGAACTTGACATTTGAGGAGCAACCTGTAGCCATAGTGGACTACCAAGTAAGACAGCTAAGATCCAAACAGATCCCTATGGTTAAGGTTTTGTGGAGGAGTCAGTCAGTGGAAGAATGCACCTGGGAGTCAGAACGGGACATGCGTAGCAAGTACCCTTATCTGTTCAATGTATAATCATGTGCTTTATTCTGCCTTGTGTAAAAATTCGAGGACGAATTTTCTGTAAGGGGGGAAGAATGTAACACCCCGAAATTTTAATTTTTATGAGTATTTTGGTATTTTAATTTTATTTAAATTTTAGGAATTTTTTTGAGATTTTTCGAATTTTAAAAATCGGGTTCGATTTTTCGAAAATATAAACTTTGATGATTTTTAAAAATTAATTTAAAGACCACGTGGCAAAACTAAAAATATATTTGGAGTCTACGTATTTTTCTGAGTTTTATGGAATTTTTTTGAAATTTTTGGACCTCGTTTTCGGTCCCGAGGCAGAGTAAAAATTCAAAATTTTATATTCTGAATCGAACCGGCCGAATCGAACCGGACCGGATCGGACCGGTCGAATCGGACCGGCCTTTTCCTTCTTCCCTTTTTCTTCCCCGCGCGCGTCGTCCCTCTCCCTTTTCTCTCTCTTTTCTCTCTCCTCCCCACCCCCAGCCAGCCGACCACCTTGACCCCAGTGACCGGCGCGCGCCTTCTCCCTCGAGCACCGCGCCTCGAACGGCCGCGCAAACGCCCCGAACGCCTCGCGCGTCGATTCTTTCCGCCAAATCCGCGACCGCCACCAATTGGACCGGGTCTTGTGTCCAAAATCATCTACTCGGCGAGAGTTTTCCATAGACACCAAGAACGCCGAAATCCATCGAGCGGTTTGTCCGATTTTTGCTCGGGAAGATTTTAGCCCATTTTGACTTTTGGGCTAGATTTCTCGAAAACCGTGAATCCCACGAGAAAACCGAGGCTACCAGCACGCTCCACTCGTCGAGAGCTTCGCAACAACATAAATTTCAAATTTTTTTGACACCGTTTTTCGGTGGGTCCCACGGAACTTCGCAGTGTTTTTCCGAGCATTTAATGAGCTTAGAAAATTCTGAAAAATTTATGTACTAACCCCCGTGTTATGGGCTTCGTGTAGGTATCCTCGATTCGCGGAAATTCGACGATTGACCGGTGCGAAATTCGGCGACACTGCATCTGGAAGGTCTCCGAATTGGACCGAGGTTTTGGCTAGCCCCCCATTGTCAAAAGTCCCGAGCGTGTTCCCGAAGTCGGAATCGGCAAAGGTAAACCCGAACCTTGCTTTTTCGTAATTTTCTAGTGCTTAAATAGGATTAAAAATCCATAAAATATTCGTGGTAGCTTAGAAAATTACGATTCTTTTTGCAATAGCTTAGTAATATTGCTAAGGACCGTGGGGCAAAGTTTTATAATTTTTAAAGCTTGTTTGGGCAGTTTTTGCAAAAATGATCAATAATAAGGACTAAATTGAAATTTTGCGTATTGTGATGGATGACTGATTTGATGGGCCCAGGAGGGGCTGTGTGATATGATTGAACTGTTGATATATGGGTTGTGGATATAGAAGTGCGTTTTTAGCCCTTTTGCAGGTTGGGTAGGTCCTAGGTATAGGGGAGACTCTGCCGGATTTTCGGTACGACTTAGGACGTATTGGTCTTTTTCTTTGTTTGTATTGAGTCAGATTGTATTAAATAATTGTAATATAATTGTCAGGTGAGCCGGGACAGCCTTCTTCCTCCGCCCAGCCGCCACAGTGATTGTCGTCAAGTCTGTGAGTAAAATATTAATTTTAATTGTAATTTCGATATTATTATATGTTCAGCATGCCCATGCATCACTTATATGCATATATTTATGTAGTTAAACTCTAGGCACGATTTATGATGCATTGATAAATGTTAAAGTGCCATGTATGTTGTTGTGGTAATTTGGAGCAGTGTGCGTGCGTTGGCGTGCGTGTGATGTGGTGTGGACTATGGATAGGACGGGTAGACACGGCTTGAGTTCTTCGCTGGGACCCGGTCCTTCGGGGTAGACACGGCTTGAGTTCTTCATTTGGGACCCCGATTTGGTATTTAAGTGGAAGTCCGAAATGAGTTCTTATTGGCACTGAGGTTGGATTTAAGAGAGCTGTATAGGGGATCAGCTCCCATATATTATGATTGATGTTACAGGGTGCGTGAGTACTCCAAATTACCTTTTTGATATTATGATGTGAAGATGTTGTTTATGTTGCATTTCACTCTACAGGGTGCATTAGTTCAGATAGTTATAGAGATTACAGTTAAGATTGATATTTTACTCTCTGAGTCGAACGCTCACTCCTGTTCAAAAATTTTTACAGGCCACAGGAGGATATTTTTTGAGGTTAACCTGCTTTCTCCCTCGCAGGTCAATTATTACTGTTTGTATAAACTTGTTAAATCTTAGAATTTCCGCATGTGTTAGAAATGTTTATTTGATTTGGGTCTGTAAACTAAATTATTATTTTGGGACCTGTAAACTTAATATGCTATGCATGTTTGATGGATTGGATGAGGGAGCTGAGCTCCCATTTATTTTTATGTTGATGAGTATGTGGAGGGTGAGCTGAGCTCCCCAATTGAATATATATTGTGTTTACAGGTCGGGTGAGTCGAAAACTCCCCGTTGGAAAGTCCATTTTATGGCCGGACTCTGTCCGTTTGTTTTCTTGAAATTGGGCCCAAATGGGCCTTAGAGTTGGGTTAATGAACAGTTAGGCTTACTACGGGCCTCGGGGGCTTTAGGCTGGCCCAGGTCCTAGTGCCGGTCCGGCCCATAGGTTGGGTCGTGACACTTTCTGTTTAAAGCTAGCTTTTGATCTCTGTAACTTTGGGTAGGAATTAATGAGAATGGATATGCATTGGCGGGTGTCCTTTCAAGGCCTATATATAGAGAGAGATTAGGCTGCACTATATCCAGACTAGGGGTGTGCAAACGGTCGGTTCGGTTCCAAACCGAGCTGGACCGATAAAACCGAAAATCAAAAAATCAAAAATTTTAAAAACCGAACCGAACTGATTGATAAGAGAAAACCGAACCGAATCGAACCGATAAATATCGGTTCGGTTTTAAACCGATCAAACCGAAATTTATAAAATTTCATATTTTTAACATTAAATCTAAATAATAAAAACATAAAAACAAAAAAAATTAGAAATCAAAACTAAAAAATCTTAAGGTTCGGTTCAGTTTTCTTTGATTTTGGTTCGATTCGATTCGGTTTGATTCAATTTGATTTGATTTTTTTTTCATTTCTTATATATATTAATAATTTCGGTTCGGTTCATTTTTTTTGATTTTTTTATGAAAATAACCGAACCGAACCGATCCGATTAACCGAAATTATCAAAATTATAAACCGAACCGAATCGATTAAATTTTAAAACCGAACTGATTGAACTGAATTAATCGATTCGATTCAATTTTTCGATTTAAACCGAAAACGGCTCTCCCCTAATCCAGACTAGTTCAATTTTATACAATTGGAAACCCAGACACGTTCCTTCAGGTTACAAACCGTATATGAGTCTTCTTTTAGCATACGCATGCACTTTTGGCAATCTTGGAAAATTGACATTGTCTCTGTAGAATTTTCTTGTCAAATTATTAACAGTACAATAACTAATTCTCACTATATTAAAATATTGCATGCACACGCTTTTTATTTTATTTTATTTTGTTTTATTTTTTTATGTTATTGTTGGGTGATATCACTCTTGATTTGCCCATGTAGTATTAAGTTGAATTTTTTTTTTCTAATCCTGTTAATAGATAGAAAATTATGAAGTGTATCCGTGTACAACCATTTAACTATAATTTATGGTGTTAGATTTGTTGAAAATGTGCAAGCAAAGAAACCAATGGCAAGGTAAATTTTCATCTAAATTTGATTTATTATAGATCCAAATACAAATATAACTTATTAAAAATGAGAAGAAACATCACCAATAACATTTTTTTTATAGTATAATTATTATTAGGTATTTTTTATGTCTAAATTCGATCTATCATAAACTCAAAACATATAATATATGGTGCGACACATTTATTAAATATATGAGTTTTATATATTTATATCTTAACTTATTAATAAATTAGATTTATTCAAAAATTTTCCATTAATAGAAAGATTCTTGTCAAGGATTTTCAACTATATACTGTTTCATTCTAAAATGGCAATAAAAGACAATTCTATAGAATGTTTTGATTAGTATGTACAGATAAACTACAATTTTAATTTAATTTTCAAATTTACTTATTTTAGCGTCTTTTAAAATAAGATTAAAAAAATAAATTTAATATAAAATATGTTATCTTAATTTAAGTCTTTTTATTTATTATTTAATTGAATTTAAATATCAATCAAAATTAGTTATACGAAACAAGATAGTGAGATTTATTATTTTTATTATGAGAATTGTTCAAAGCATATCGCTACCTCTTATTTTAAGCCTCTAAGATTCTATCTTTGCCTTCACAGCTTGTTGGTAAGTGCACATTTTATTATTTTTATTATGAGAATTGTTCAAAGCATATCGCTACCTCTTATTTTAAGCCTCGAAGATTCTATCTTTGCCTTCACAGCTTGTTGGTAAGTGCACATTTTAATTTGGACAATGCCATAATTTCAAAATTTTAATAAATTATATGTTGCTGGATTGGATGTTAATCTGAAATTCTTTCAATAAAATATTAGTAATTTAAGAGTTTTAACATATATTCTTTTATGTTTGGACATAACTAAACTATTAACATTAAAAATCATATATGTAATTAATATAAATTAAATTTTTAGCTATATTTACAATTTAGGCCAAATTGTTTAATTTTTATCATTTTTTACCTTTGGAGGCATACAGATTTATGTAAAGATGAGACAAATTGGGCTAGGCCCAATTATCTACTTAAATCTAAATAAAAAAGGAGTATGGCTCCCTGGGTTTGAATGGCTTTACTGAACTTCCAAAACATTGTAATGAATGAGGGAAATTCTTGCCTACTAGTTGCACTGTAGACAATGAAGTTTATGAGTTTAATAGGGAATTTTTATCATATATTTTATATATTAAATTTAAGAAATTATATTATACTTCTATTATTTCATATAGATTAACATATTAAATGAAAAATAAATCATATTGTGATAAGTAGATGAAAAAAATAATTATAATAAAAAAAAACTATTTTTAATGCATAATAAAATAGCTATTTTATGAGACTCACCATTGCATATTTGTATTATATCTTGATTTATAATTTCATATGGGATTGGCTCAGGGACGGAGGGAAGGGAGGCTTGTGGGACCGTGACCCCACCCTCCTAAAAATTTCTTATATTTTTATGTATATTCTTTAAAAATTTTATTCCACTTTAATTATTGACCCTTCAATAATTTTTATTATTTTATTATGATAAAAATAATCCGAAATATTTGAATTCTTTTTTATTTTTATCATACATTTAATAAAATTTTATTTGGCACCCTTAAATTTTTTTTAACTATACCATATTATGGATTTCTTTATTATATAATATTATTCCTTTAAAATATATAAATAATAAGCATAATTAATTATTTTTTAAATTAATTTTATATTTAATATAATCTCAATGCTCGAGTTAAAAATTTTATTTAATATAATCATTTATTTAATTTGTCAATTTTAGATATATGTAAATAATTATATATCAATCAAATATATATATATATATATATATATATATATATATATATATATATATATTAAATTTTAATAATTAAAATTTGAAATAATTGTAAATAAAAAATTAATTTCAAAAAATAAATTTTAATAATCAAGACAATTTATAATTATTTTAATAAATTTAAATATTAAAATGATGATTGTAAATTGAGAGTATTTTTCTTTTTATCTATGCTACCTAATAGAATTAAACATAAAATATTTTTATGCATATCTCAATTTTTTTTTATAATTAGATCTAATTGGGACTCGAATTTGATGACCTCACAATCATGGAGAAAACTTCAACACCACTGAGTTAAAGTTCATTTGTTAATCTTAAATTTTTAAGATCATTTAAAATATTAAAAAAATTTACAAATAAATTATATAATTTTTTTTAAATAAATTATATAGTTACTTCAACCCTTTTTACATATATTAATAAAAATATAAAATGGTTAACTTCATTTTATATTTTTTATTAATTTTAATAAAAATTTATTGCAAATTATTAAAATATTTTACATATTATATTGATACCACCCTCCCAGAATAAAGTCAAAAAGTCAAAAGACACATCAAATGTGGCAAGGCTAAACATAAAATTGAGCAAGAAAGGATCAAACTATAGTTTTGTTCACCCAAAATGGCGAACAAAACCCTTGCCGAGCAAACACTCTATCGGATATAGCCTGGATTCCACGGACCAAGCGATAATCCCACATATAATCCAGTAAAAGCAAATATCATGGACATCCATTAATATTGGCTAAGATTACTGCCATAAATAAAGCAATGGCTATTTTCTTAAAAAGCCTATAAATACCAGCCAAAAGAGGAGACTCAGGTACGCATACTATCTCTATTACTCTCTGTTACAAAAGAATTTTTTAATCTCTCTTAAGAGAATTAAGATCACTGACTTGAACTTCGAAGTGGCCCTCCAAAAGGCCATCCACCTCACCCTTTTTCCTCACTGCAGGTCTACGTGTCATTTGGGTCAAGACTAAAAGGACTATCGATAGCATTAGTGGCGCCGTCTGTGGGAAACGAAATCACCAGTTGAAACATTTGCATCCAAGAACACCTCCTTTTTATGACATCCTCTCTTTGTTGCTTCCAGTAGTCTTTAAAGTTCTTAAACCTAATCACTCCTATAATTTTTTGTTTTTTCTCTTTGATGGCCAAAGATTCAAGGACCCCAAACAAAGGCATCATTTTTGTCACCTCCGCATTGGGAGGAGATCTTCCAGCATTGACCTTGGTCTAAAATATGGCCACACCTGGCATCCCATTCGATGCGAATCCACAGCACACAACATGGCCACAGATCAGTAGAACCCCTTCAAGGGAATGGCATCAGATCATATTTTCCAGCACATCCGCGAGATAAAGGCCCAGATTTCATTCCTCAAAGGTCTGATCCCAGGGACCAATGCCCCAGTAGGAACACCCACCCCAGAAATAGGAAGAATCATAGATACAGACCCATTCAAAATAGAAGGAAAAACACAGGAAGCCACCTAGTCAATGAACAACAAATAAGGAAAAAAGAATGGAAGAGACTTGGCGAGCAAACTAGAGGATCAGTCAGATGAATCACAATGCCCACCATTAAATTGGGGATTGGTGAGGGTAGTATAGAAATACTAAAAATAAGCCGAGGAAGAAGAAATTGACATGGGAGATGAATCTCTACTGTCCGAACCAATCTTGGCTAAACAGTTCCAAACCAAATTTAAGTTGCCCACCCTCAATATATATGATGGGACAACAGATCCAAGGAGCCACGTAGCAAATTTTTGAATGATCATGATGCTCCAAAACGTCAATGATTATCACCTGTGCAGAGTTTTCCCAACAACACTGACCAGCTTGGCACAAAAATGGTACCAGTGCCTTGAGCCCAGATCAATCCAGAACTTTCATCAGCTCATTGACAGA
The DNA here is from genome assembly GCF_030052815.1 of Hevea brasiliensis. Lineage (NCBI taxonomy): Eukaryota > Viridiplantae > Streptophyta > Magnoliopsida > Malpighiales > Euphorbiaceae > Hevea > Hevea brasiliensis. Next base: position 19,767,888 of record NC_079509.1, on the reverse strand, counting down.
CTACATTGCTCATTTAAACACCGAAGCAATATAAGTGGAGAACTTGGACCACGAGACAGTATGTGAAGCTTTAAAGAAAGGAATAAGAAATATTAAATTTTTAGACTCTCTCATTAAAAACCTACAACAGAATATTACCAATTAATGCAGGGGGCCCAGAAGTACATCAGGCTGGATGACGAGTGACAAGCCCTCAGAGAAGAAAGAACGTCTGGGCAGAACAATGATAAAAAGCAAAACAGAAAGAACTATAGCTTGAGTCTTTCTTGCCATTCGGATAGAAGTGAAGAGCAGAACAGAATAAGATTCCACAATTATACTCCTTTGAACAAGCCCAACTCCCAAGTACTTATGTGGATCCAAAAGAATGGAGAACAGGTTAAATGGCCAAGGAAATTAAACCCAGATATTACAGATAGAAGAGACAAGGGAAAATTTTACAAGTTTCATGAAGATCATGGCCACACAATTGATGAATGTAAACAACTGAAAGATGACATAGAATGACTCATCAGAGTTGGTCAACTCAGGAAATTCACCAAAGACAGTCAGAGTGAAAGAAGAACACCTGCCCCCATTAGCAAGGACATCATTCCAGACAAAGACGAAAGTTCAATTGGAGTGATCAACGTAATAGCTGGAGGGCCAAACACCAAAAAAATGAGCAATAAAAGGCTAGTCGAACCGAGTAATAACCAAGCAATCCTCTCCATGGAAAGGAACCAATCAAGCTGAGTTATCACTATAAAGCTAAGCTACAGTGAGGTACATCACCCTTATACTAATCCTTTAGTTGTTTCTGTGCAGATCAACAGGTACACAGTCCGACGAGTACTAGTTGACACAGGTAGCTCGGTTAATCTTTTGATAAAGGAAGTAATGGAGAAGCTCGAACACAAAATAGAAAATTTAACCAAAGTAATGTACCCCTTGGTTAGTTTGGGAAACAAAATAGTTTCGGTCTTAGGAACTATAAATCTCACCATTGTGCTGGGAGATGAAGGGCACAAAAAGGAAATTTACACAGAGTTCGCAGTAATTGACATTCCCCTGTCCTATAACATCATCCTTAGCCGACTAATCTTAAATGACAATGACATAATAATTAGCATAAAGTGGATATGCTTGAAGGTGCCAACCCCAGGAGGTATAGTAGTGGTACGAGGAAGCCAAAAATTAGCACATGAATACTATAAAAAATCAATAGAGAAGAAGAGCTAGAGGAAGGAAATAAGGTATGCCTCGAAACAGTATTCGGCAGAGGGAGTTGAGAGGTAGTCATCCAAACATTAAAAAACAAGACAGCGACTTTCGCATGGAAGGAGGAGGACCTCAAAAGAGTGGATCCAACAATAATAACCCACAGGTTGAATGTCAATCCAGAAGCCAAACCAGTCCAACAAAAGAATTGGCATTTCGCACCAGAGCAATAGTAGGTAATTGAAATAGAAATTAAGAAATTGTTAGATGTAGGTTTAATCCGTGAAGTAAAATACCCAACCTGGTTGGCCAACGTCATCCTGGTGAAAAAAGGAAGATGGGAAATGGCAAATATGTCTCAACTATACAAATCTTAACAAAGCATGTCTGAAAGACCATTATCAGTTGCCGAGCATCAACAAACTTGTAAACATAATAGCAGGACATGCGATAGTCTTGCTGGTCGATGTGATATTAGGATATCATCAAATACTAATGGACCTAGAAGACAAAGAGAAAACTATTTTCCTGACAGACTAAGGGGTGTATTACTGTAAAGCAATGCCCTTTGGATTAAAGAACGGTGGAGCAACATATCAAAGGCTTATAGATTAGATGTTCAGGGAGCAAAAAGGAAGAACAGTAGAGGTCTACATCAATGATATGATCATCAAATCTAAGAAAATAGAAAAGCATGCCAATGACATAGCCAAAGCATTTGACGAATTGGACAAAATTGGGATGATGCTAAATTTGAACAAATGCACGTTCGGAGTGAAGGCGGGAAAATTCCTCTACTATATGATTTTTGAGAGAAGAATCGAGCCAAATCCCAAGAAGATCCGAGCAATCCTTGATATGCAACCCCCACGCAATATTAAGGAAGTCCAACAATTAAGCGGACGAATCACCGCATTAGGGAGATTTATAAACTGTTCAGTTAAGAAATGCCTACCCTTCTTCTGAGCACTAAAAATAAGAAGAAACTTTAAATGGGTTGATAAATGCTGGGTAGCTTTCGAACAAATTAAACAATTTTCATCTTCACCTCCATTACTTGATTCGCCAAAACCAGACGGGGTTCTTTATCTTTATCTTGCAGTTACAAAGGAAATAATCAGTTCGATCCTCGTAAGACAAGAACAAGATGATCAGCGACCTATATATTACACCTGTTAGGTGCTGAAGGGATCAAAACTTAATTACCCAATCTTAGAGAAGCTCGCCTATGCAGTCCTGTTATCAGTGAAAAAATTAAAGCCATACTTCGAAGCACACAACGTAGAAGTCTGGATGAATTACTCGCTTAGAAAGATCTTGCACAGACTAGAGACATCCAGTTGATTGGTGACTTGGTCGGTCAGCTTGGGAGCATATGACATCAGGTACGTGCCAAGAACAACATTGAAGGCACAAGTATTCACCGACTTCATGGTTGAACTAACCCCAGTACCCAAAAGGAAGGGCAATATTAGAGAACACTAGAATGTATGGATAGACGGAGCATCTAGCTCTTCCAGTGTAGAAATTAGAATAATAATGGAAGGACCACTCAAAGCAAAGATGAAATAAGTGGCAAAACTAATTTTTTGAGCAATAAACAATGTAGCAGAATACGAAGCCATCCTCATGGCCCTCCGAATCATTAGAGAGGTAAAAGCCCATAACATCAATCTTCATTGCGATTCACAACTAATAGTCAATCAAGTGCAGGAAAATTTTCAAGTATGAGATCCAAACTTGGGAAAATAGGAACTCCATATCTAAGAAATATTGGCACAAATCAAGGCCGAAGGAGGAGACATCAAACTCCTCCAAATACCGAGGGAAGAAAATCAAGAAACAAATAGTCTAGCCAAAGTAACAGTAGTGGGAAAACAACATTTCTCATAGCCTATCCCATTAGAAGAGATTGCCATTCCAACCATCGATAGAGAAGAGGAAGTTCTTCCCATTAAAATTGGGGAAACATGGATGACTCTAATCTTTTATTACCTTGATCAAGGCATGCTCCTGAAAGATCAACTTGAAGCTAAGAAAATTGTACAAAGATCGGTAAGATACAGCATTCGCGATGGATGTTTATATAGACAATCCTACCTCCAACCATGGTTAAAATGCATCAGCAGAGAAGACAGATTATTAGTACTCCTGGAGATCCACGAAGGATTATGTGGTGCCCACGAAGGAGCAAGAACAATCACTAAGAAAGCATTCAAACAAGGATATTTTTGGCCCACAGTAGTACAAGACGCTAAGTAATTAGTCCAAAAATGTCAAAAATGCCAAGCACAAAGCAACATCCCCTGACAGCCGATAGAGTTACTTTCAGCCATTAGTAGCCCCTAGCCCTTCTATCAATGAGGCATAGACATATTGGCCCATTTCCCAAAGCATCAGGGTCATGCAAATTCATCATCGTTGCCATCGATCACTTCATTAAATGGCTAGAAGCAAAATCATCGTAGCATGTAATAGCAGACCGAGCTATTACCTTCATCAGAGAAAATATCTTCTGTAGATTTGGAGTTCCTAAAATCATCATAGCAGACAATGGTACACAGTTAGCCAGTGAAAAATTTAAGAGAATGTGCACGGAGTGGGGGATAGACCTTCGATTCACTTCAATGTACCACCCTTAAACGAATGGCATGACTGAAATCACGAACCAAATAATTCTTCATGGACTTAAGAAGCGGTCAGGAAAAGCTAAAGGAGCATGGCTGAACCATTTGCCAAACGTCTTGTGGGCCTACCAAACCACACTAAGAACGAAAACAGGTGGAACACCATTCTCACTCATGTATGGATCAGAAGCAGTAATACCAGCAGAGATCAACATTCCATCAACTTGAATAGAACACCGTAAAGTGACTTCACAAGAGGATGAACTACCACTAAACCTTAACGTAGCTGAGGAACTCAGAGAGACAACTTTTATACGAATGGCACAGTACAGACATAAAATGATAAACATGCATAGCATAGTACAGACGTAAAATGATAAACATGCATAACAGGAAAGTTAAAAACTAAGCATTCATGGCAGAAGATCTAGTGCTTAAATGAGATGACATCACAGGAGGACTAGCAATAGCTGAAAAATTAGGATGAAACTAGATCGAGCCTTATGTAATTTCAAAAGTTGCATGCCCAGGAACTTACAAGTTAGCAGAAACCAGTGGAAGAATACTCCCCCAAACTTGGAATATATGTAGCCTTCGAAAATATTATCAATAAATAAATTACTTTTTTCTTTAGAAATCTCAGTAAGGGTGCTTAGCCCATCCACGACGATAGTCCATTAGGCTAAAACAATTTAAGGGGTGTTTAGCCCATCCACTGCGATAGTCCACTAGGCTAAAACAATTTAAGGGGTATTTAGCTCATCCACGGCGATAATCCGTTAGGCTAAAATAATTTAAGGGGTGTTTAGCCCATCCACGATGATAGTACATTGGGCTAAAATAATCAAAGGATGGTTAACCCCTCTGAATCAAATTGAAAATATATACAAAAAAATGATGTTTAGCTCATTCATTAAACAACAACATATCTTAGAAAATACTTTAACGAGCTACTCATATTAAATTAAGGTAAATTGCAGTCACTGTTACAAAATTAAGATTATTTTTTTGAACAATTAAGATGATCACTGCATAACTAAATAATTTAGCAATTACTCCGTGCCTATAAAATCAACTCGGTTGGAGGGTTCGAGTAGTAAGAATTCAACACACAAGAGAAGGAACAAAAATAAGTTCTTACAATTATAAAATTTTATACAAAAATCATTATAAAAGTTTTCAGGCAGAGGGATTTACATCATCACCCTTGCCCTTCTGCTCGACCTCCCTATCCTTTTCTCCTTCTCCCCCTCCAAGTTCTTCTACCCAGGAGAAATCATTCCCTAGGTAGTGCTTTTGCAACTGAATAACCATATCATTTTGCGATTTCACATATATCTCAGTGATCTAATTGTCAGTTGCAACAAGCTCTCCCTTCAGAACTTTAATTTTTTTGGTTAAGCTCTCTAGCATTGATGAGTGACTCTCCCGAGTAGTAGCCAGTTCATTTTGAAGAGCACAAAATTGATCTTTCATTTGTTGCAGCTCACCCTCTAAGTCTTTCACTCTCTTCTCAGAAGCAGCAGCAGCGTCAACATGCAAATGAAGCTCAGTCTCCTGTGAACCAACTTGGCCATGCAAAGCTCTATTTTTCTCTCACAGGATTTGATTACAAGCCAGTTATTCCATTAGAAGTGATACCAAGCAGAGGGCCAGGTCGTCATCATGCTCCCCCTCTAGCCTTACCCAGTTAAGCGAAAGAGTATACTTCTTGGCAAGCCAATTAGCAGTTTTAAATTATCCACTACAGATTCACTAGCCAGAGCTTGTTTCGATTGACTGCTTACACGGTGGAAAGGGGGAGGAACAACTTTAGTTCTCTCAATCTCTGGTTGGGAAGTTTGGGTCTCCGAAGTAGGAATGATTGAAGGCGGAGAAGGAGGCAGGTCAACCCTTACCTGTTTAGGATTCGAAGGGGATGCACCTTCAATCGGATGAGCAGCTTTGTTCTTCTTTTGAATTAGTAGCTCAATATTCTTTGCTCGACTCTCCATATCTGCAAAAATAAAAGAATTTCAGCAAGTAAAAATAAACTAAGAGAAGAAGCAGAAGTTTTTACACTCGAGAGGTAGGTTATTATAGTGCTCAGCCACCACAGGGTCCCCGATCACATAAGTCAATTCCCACCATCTGGATTCGGCTTCCAATAAAATTTTTGTTGATATTTTGTTGTCGTGAACAAGGTTTTTTTATCTCCCTCACAACTAGCTTTTCTTTGGCATCCAATTTCAGCTTATTAGAGCTCTTGTTCGCCAGACAGTTCCAAAATGTTTAGATCCCAACCCACTGCTCATTGGCCGTGTCCTCTACAAAAAAGAATTTGTCTTTCCAGTTTTTTAATGGAGAGGGAAGCCCCACAAATAATCCCATCCATTTCTGAGAATGAAAATGTCAATACTCCTCATTCTCCCGAACGTTGAGCTGGAAAAACATGGAGAAGATGCAGTGTTGCACTCATTTTATATAGGTATTTTAAGGTATTTTTACATCCATTTTGCCCTTATATTTTAGTATATTTTATATTTTTAGCTTTATTTTAGCTTATTTGTTAACTTTAGTTACTTTATATTTGATTTTTATAATTTTATTATTTTTAATAGGTTTTTGTGGCAAATTAAAGGTCAATGAGTGCATTAGGAAGTGATTTGAAGAAATATGGAGCCCCTTAAGTATGGAGGAAAGTTGAAGAAAGCAAGCCTTTGAAGATTAAGTTGGCCAAAATTTGCTTGAGATTTTGCTTATGATGTTGCTCAGGGTATGTCATATTACTTAAATTTAAGTCTAGGATAAGCCGCAAGTCAAGCACAGCTTAAATCCAATACATTCAAGTTTTCATCCACAAACTTGCCGAGATTTGCTTAGGGTCCTGCTTGAGATCCTGCTTAGGGTAAGTGGCAGTGCTTAAGGTGCAACTCAGGTCAAGATGGAAGTCAAACATGAGCAAAAAAACTCATTTTTATCCCAAACCTATCGAGATTTGATGAGGGTCTGCTTAACCTTAAGTAGACAGTGCATGCAGAGGTCGAAAATTACTGAAGATGTTGCTTAGGGTAAGTAGTATCCTAAGCAGACTGCCTAGAATGTGAACAGTTTTGCTGACCTGGATATTTTTATACCTCATTTCCTATCCACGCCTTGGCTCTTATCCATTTTTAGGGCAACTTTTGGGACCATATAAAAGCATCATTTTCTAGTTTTTGCCACAAGAAGAAACAATAAGAAAGAAAAGAAAAGAAAAATTACAAAAATAGAAGGGAGGAGGACGCCATCAATTCTGAAGAAAAGGAGTTGCTGCAGCCATTTTTGAAAGCTCCAGGACTCAGAGTTTTGGGTTCTTCTACTTGGGTTTTTTTATTTTCAGTGTAACACCCCCGTTGTATAGCCTGGTATATTTCACTGTTCCGGAGACCGGTGTCGGTCCGGACAATTAATGGGATTAGGGCCACACTTAAGACAATTTGAGAAGCCATAAACACAAATAATTAGTAATGTTTAATTAGTTAACTATAAATAAGAAAAACTGAACAAAAGAGGTTAAACGAGCCGAGAGTCACAGCGATGAGTAACCTCCTCGGGAACGACTGCGAAGTCATTTTAAACTCAAATTTCGAACCGTAAAAAGTGACGCTGCGGTCCTTAGGACATGGACACAGTGGAAAAGAGAAAATCACGAAAAAGAACTGCTAAGTCAGTCAAATAATTAGGTCAGGGAGCTGGAAGAAATATTGGATTATTTGCAAACCGGGATGAGCCGTGAGGGCAATTTGGTCAATTGACCAGAGTGACTCGACCTAATCACAAATAAAATCGGAGCAAAGAAAATTTCAGAATCGAGAATTAAATTAAAGAACTAATAGAAAAATGAAATAAAAATATGGGGAAGAACAAACTGAATTTTCGGGCAGCTTGAGAGGAGTATGGTTTGCATGAATATGATGCAATTGAATGAGTTTAGAAACCTTACTTAGTTAAATGATTAACATTAAAACCATTAGAAGTAGTTAAATGCATGAAAGTGATGAGTTAAGGTTTTGAATGTTAGGGTTTATGAACCAAATTTTGGAGAAATGCACAAATGATGACTTTGGTCTATTGTGAGATGAAAAATGGTCAATAATGACTAAAAGAGATGTGTGGGAATTGTTGGAATGAAAACTAAATTCGTAGGTCCAATGGTCATGCTGCTGGCAGCATGACCAAACCCACTTTGAAGGACCAAAACTCAAATTTCACAAGTCCAATTGATATGCCACCAATTGGAGATGAAAATAGACATAAAATAGCACAATTTTCATTAAGGAACTATGGCCAAAAACTGACCAAAACTTGGTGAAACAATTGACCAAAGTGAAATGAGAGCAGGCTGCCACTGCACCAAACTGACCAAATGAATAGTAACTGTTCATTTGGTCATAACTCGAGTTAGACAGGTCAAATTGACCTGAAATTTGGCCAAGGGTTAGAGGAGATATAGATCTAAAACTTTCATGAAGAACATCACCCCAAATTATGCCATTAACCCATTCAAATTATTGAGCAAAGTTGAGTTACCAAACCTGCAACTCTGCAGATTTTCATTTGAGCAGTAATGTTTGGATGGCTATAACTCTCTCTAGAAAACTCGGATTTAGGCGATTCTTGAACCGATGGAAACATAAGACATAGTAGAACATTTCATATGAAGAAAGTGAGACCAAATTATGAGCTTAACTTGACCAAATTACTGACCAAAGTTGGATCAAAATCTGCCAGAACCCAAGATACCCGGTATGAGCGATTGCGTGAACAGTAAACTTATTTTGGCCATAACTTGAGCTACAAAACTCCGATTGAGGTGATCCAAAAATGAGAATACACTTAAGACAATAAGGAACATTTTTCTATGAAGGAAGTTTTGTCAAATTCCAACAGTAGATCAACCAATGGAATAGTGCAACTTCGGAGCACCAAAACCGGAAATTGGCAATTTTGCCAAAATGACCTAGGCTTTGAGAAAATGACCAAAACCAACAAGTTTAATGACCAAAATGTGGTATGTGGGTGAAGTTAGAGTTCCCATACATATTAATCCTTAAAAAGTCAACAATTTGACTTGAATAGTATAGTGAATAGTAACCCGAAACACAAAAACTTAGAGAACGTCGAATTTAACGCAATAGAGCTAGTTAAAATGAAGTGAAATTTATTTTTGGATTTGTGCTAAGTTATGGTACTGAAACACGGTGAAATTGTGTGTTTCAGCTGAAAAAGACTTGGAAGCTCGGAGAGACTGAGTCAAGGCCTAGAGGCGACTCCAGTCAGGTTTGTGCACAATAAACTCTATTTAAGCATTTTACCCTTGAAAAATTGATTTAGCACGCATTATGAATTTATGAACTTTTGTGTTGCCACCTTGTGATCAAATTGTAACTTTGGAAATTGATTTGATTTTTGTATGCAATATTTGAATGAAATGTTTGAAGTGGATTTTTGATTCACACTTAGCATGTGATTACTTATTATTCCTCCTCCATTTATGGGGTTGAGATCGTTTATTTTCCTCCCTCTCTGGCTTGCCAGTTGAGGTTGTAGATCGGATGAGTACTCATTAGCTAGCTAGCCACCTCCCTCATTGATTTCGATTAATGGGGTTGAGATTGCTTTGTCGTGGTGTACAACACGGCATTGATCGAAAATTTTGTGTCATGGCTTAAGTTGTGTACGACTTTGGCAACACTGTGTTTACGCAATTGTTTGACTAAACTGTTGTTTAATATATTATTTGACAAAATGAGTTGTTATGAGCTTGATATTTGTGAAATGTGATTGTGAAGTATTCAAATTATGTTTCATCAATAAATGATTTATGTATCACATTTTAAATCTTTATTGTGCACCACTGAGTATGTTTATACTCAGCGATAGTTTAATTCTTATCATGAGATAAGAGCAAGGAAAAGCAAGAGAGTGAGTCATCGAGTTGAAGATCACATCAAGCTTTTGTACGGGTATTGTTTTATACCCTTATGGTTATTTTGATGTAAATACTGTAATGTCATAAGTATCAATGTAAATTGAGCAGTTGTAAATAAATTGTAATAATATTATTTTGGGTTTGTTTCTGTAAATTTAATATTTGTAAACATGAATTTTCTACTTTATGTTTTGTAAATGAAGATATTAAATACTTTGAGATGAGAAATCTTGATTTGTATTGTGAAATTATTTGAAGTGCCTTGATTGAGTTGATTTGAGAATTATTGGTAGTTGGGAGTTGTGAAATATTTTTGGAAGTGTTTTTTACAGGTCTTTAAAGAACTGGTTTCTCAAAATACAGAGGAAACTCTGTCAAAATTTTTATAAAAATTGCGGCAAAATTTAAATGGACAAAATTTTTACTAGTATTTAAACTTTGAATAAATGGTTTTTAATTCCTACCAAAATGCTCACCACTTCCAAAATGTAAGAAAATTGTTTTAAAATCCCTTGTAGGGTACTTAATGAGTTATTGGTAGGTGAAGTTCGGTAGTTCATTAAGTATTCTACGGGATCATGTTATGCCTTACGGAGGGGTAAGGTGTGACATGTTTTAGTGGTATCAGAGCATGATTTTTGAATAAATTTTGACTGTGTATGAACATTTTATTGATAAGTACAACTGCTCAAGAGTCTTTAATTGATACATATGACATATTTACATCATGAATATGCACTAACGGAGGTCAACCTCCTTGTGTTTGATCTCAGGAAGTAGAAAATTGTGAAAAACGGAATGGAAGGAGGAGATCATTCCGAAGAACAATCTGTTGAGGCTGAGGTTCAAGGGGAAGCCCCAGCACTCCCGAACGTGAGTGGGTCAGCCACTCCGGCTCCTGCTCCAGCACCGCAGTTTCCTGCTCAATTTATGCAGCAGATGGCTGCCTTCTTTCAGCAAATGGCGGGTAATGTGCCACCCCAAGCTCAAATGCCAGTACCCGCAGCACAACCACAGCCCTCAGCTCGGCAATATGAAAAACTGATGAAATTTGGGGCTACCGAGTTTAAAGGCACTGTGGATCCACTGGAAGCAGAACAGTGGTTGGAAAGAATGGAACGGGTTTTTAGAAAGCTGCAGTGTACAGAAGAAATGAAGTTTGAGTATTCTGTCTCCTTATTACATGGGGATGCCTATGAATGGTGGAAGACCATCCCCCACAGCCTGGTGGAGCCACCTGTGTTAACCTGGTTAGACTTCTTGAGGGAGTTCCGACAGAAATGGGTTCCCGATGCATATGTGGACATGAAGTTGCAAGAATTTTTGAGTTTGAAACAAGGGAACCGAACTGTAGCAGAATATGAGAGAGATTTCTCAAGGCTAAGCCACTATGCTGGAACCTTAGTCTCCACCCCCAGAGACAGATACAAGAGGTTTGAGTCCGGGCTAAGGCAAAGTCTGAGAATGCAAGTTGTGGGTTTCAGACATCAGAATTTTGCTGAATTGATCTCACAAGCCTTGGAATTAGAAAGGATAGAATCTGAAGGGGCAGTGAAGAAGGGTTCACAAGAGAAAGAAAATCGAAAAGATTCTTGAACAAACATCCGGAAGTGGTTGCAGGAAGAGGAAAGCTTGATTTGGGGATCTAGCTCCGTAGAGGCAGAGGCAGATTTTACGGCCAAAGACCACCCGATGCAGTCAGCAGACCAGTGAGCACCGAGGATCTCTATCGGTCCGGCAGTGTGAAACGTGTGGTAGAACACATGGTGGGGTTTGTTTCAAGGCTACTGGTGCATGTTTTAACTGTGGAGGAAGCGGACATTTCGCTAAGGATTGCACTAGTCCGCGCCGGTCTGGATCTTTCACTACATCTGAGGGATCAGCCCAAGTCTCTGCACCTAGAGGGTCACCGTCAGTTGCTAGAGGTAGAGGCAGAGGTAGGGGTATTGGTAACACCCCTGGAAGTCAGAGCACTGTTAACCAGCCATTACCTAGTGGCGCACCATTCAGAGTGTATACCATGCGTCAGAGGGAAGAGGCTGAAACATCAGATGTTATAGCTGATATTTTCTCCATCCTTGACCAAGATGTGTATGTGTTATTTGATCCTGGCTCCACACATTCGTATGTTAGTGCTAGTGTGATGTGTTCTACTGCTAGTCAGTGTGTACCAATGGACTATGATGTGTTAGTAACTAGTCCATTAGGCCAAGAGGTTAGGGTAAATAGGCTATTTAGAGATTGTCCTTTGGTGATCCAAGGACACACTTTTCTGTCTGATTTAATTGAAATGCCCTTCAGAGATTATGACATTATCTTGGGCATTGATTGGTTAGCCAGGCATCACGCCATGATTGACTGTAGACTGAAGACAGTCACTTTTGGTCTCCCTCAGTATGGTGATGTAGTAATACATGGGGAGAGACAATTATTGCCTTCAAACATCATTTCAGCTGCATTGGCCAGTAAAATGATTAGAAAAGGGTGTGAGGCATACTTGGCACATGTGATAGACATCCAAGTGGGGAGTCCAGCATTGGAGGACATTCCTACTGTATGTGACTTTCCGGATGTATTTTCTGAAGAATTGCCAGGATTACCTCCAGAAAGAGAAGTGCAGTTTGAAATTGATGTTATGCCTGGTGTGGACCCAATCTCCATAACACCATACAGAATGGCACTGCGCACTGAAAGAGTTGAAAGTGCAGTTGCAAGAACTGCTTGACAAGGGCTTTATCCGCCCTAGTGTGTCACCTTGGAGAGCGCCAGTGTTGTTTGTAAAGAAGAAAGATGGCACTCTCCGTTTGTGTATTGATTATCGGCAGTTGAATAAGGTGACAATAAAGAATAGATATCCATTGCCCCGCATTGATGACTTGTTTGATCAGTTGAGGGGCGCAGCTGTGTTCTCCAAAATTGATCTGAGATCAGGTTATTATCAGCTGAAAGTACAAGAGCAGAGTATTTCAAAAACTGCCTTCAGAACCCGCTATGGCCATTATGAGTTTTTGGTTATGCCATTCGGGTTAACTAATGCTCCGGCTGCTTTTATGGATCTGATGAACACTATCTTCAGACCATACCTCGACCAGTTTGTTGTGGTATTCATAGATGATATATTGGTCTATTCGAGGAATGCAGAAGAGCATGATAGACATCTACGGATTGTACTGCAGACTTTGAGGGAGAAACAGCTATATGCCAAATTGTCGAAGTGTGAATTTTTGCTGAAGGAAATATCTTTCTTAGGGCATGTAGTATCAGAAGAGGGCATTAAGGTAGATCCAAGTAAGATTGAAGCTATCCTTAATTGGAGGCCACCCAGAAATGTCACAGAGATTCGCAGTCAAGTTATGGATACTACCGTCGATTTGTGAAGGATTCTCCATGTTGGCATCTCCATTGACCAAGCTACTTAGAAAGGATGTGAAATTTCGGTGGGCGGACAAATGCCAGCAAAGTTTTGATGAATTGAAAAGATGTTTGTGAGGCTCGATCCGACTTTACCTACACCGGGTAAAGAATATACTGTTCTGGCGATACTTCTCATAATGGGTTAGGCTGTGTGTTGATGCAAGATCGAAATGTCATTGCCTATGCATCACGCCAGCTGAAACCGCATGAGAGGAATTATCCGACACATGACTTGGAGCTTGCAGCCATTGTGTTTGCTCTTAAGATCTGGAGACATTATTTGTATGGGGAGAAATGTTACATCTACACAGATCATAAGAGTTTGAAGTATTTGGGCACCGTAAAGAGTTGAATTTGAGACAGAGGAGATGGTTAGAGTTGATAAAAGACTATGATTGTCTGATAGACTATCAGCCAGGGAAAGCTAATGTTGTGGCTGACGCCCTAAGTCGCAAGACTATGGCAAGTCTACGGGTTACTCCTTTGTCTTTGGTACATGAGTTGAGATCATTACATGCTAGTTTAGAGATTAATGATGAGGGGCAGGCAGCAGTTGCATGGCATGTACAGCCAGTGTTGATTGATCAGATCAGAATGGCTACTCAGAATGATGAAAGGTATCAGAAGCTGTTGGAAGAAGTCCGGCAGGGCAAGAAACCAGAGTTCTCAATCAGAGATGATGGTTTACTGCTACACCAGGGCAGAATGTGTGTTCCTAATGATGTTGATTTGAGGCAGATCATTTTGAAGGAAGCACATGAGTCTCCTTTTTCCATGCACCCTGGTGGTACAAAAATGTATAGAGGGCTAAAGGAGCATTACTGGTGGATGGGTATAAAGAGAGATGTGGCAGAGTTTGTGTCCAAATGCCTAACTTGTCAGCAAGTAAAGGCAGAGCATCAAGTACCCACTGGGTTGTTACATCCACTACCAGTGCCGAAATGGAAATGGGAAAGAATAACAATGGATTTTGTGATGGGACTTCCAAGGACACAGAAGAGTCATGATGCAGTGTGGGTCATTGTCGACAGACTGACTAAGTCTGCTCATTTTCTACCAGTTCGAATGGACTACAGTTTGGACAGATTGGCCAGGTTGTACATCGATGAAATTGTGAGACTTCATGGAGTGCCAGTATCCATCGTGTCAGACAGAGATCCTAGGTTCACTTCTAGATTCTGGGGTAGTCTTCAGAGAGCCCTAGGAACTAGATTGAACTTCAGTACTGCATTCCACCCACGCATGGATGGCGACCGAGAGGGTAATTCAGATCTTGGAGGACATGCTACGGGCTTGTGTGATTGAGTTTGAGGGTAGTTGGGATACACACTTGCCTTTGATTGAGTTTGCTTACAACAACAGCTACCAATCAAGCATTGGGATGCCTCCATATGAAGCTTTGTATGGAAGGAAATGTAGAACCCCGTTGTGTTGGGATGACGTGGGTGAAAGAAAAATGATTGGACCCGAAATTGTTCAACAGACTAAAGAGAAAATCAGGGTAATCAGAGACAGACTTAAAGCTGCATCAGACCGTCAAAAGTCCTATGTTGATTTGAAAAGATGAGATATTGAGTATGCAATGGGTGAGAAAGTTTTTCTCAAGGTTTCTCCTTGGAAGAGAATTATGAGATTCGGCAGAAAGGGGAAACTAAGTCCTCGTTTTATCGGGCCATATGAGGTTCTGGAAAGAGTGGGTCCTTTGGCATATCGGTTGGCACTACCTCCAGAGTTGGAGAAGATACATAATGTCTTCCATGTGTCTATGTTGAGGAGGTACCGATCAGACCCATCTCATGTACTACCAGTAGAAGAAATAGAAGTGAATCCAGACCTCACATATGAAGAAGAACCCATAAAGATTCTGGCTTATGAGGTGAAGCAGCTACGGAATAAGCAGATACCGTTGGTAAAAGTGCTGTGGAACCATCATTCGGGCCAAGAAGCTACTTGGGAACGAGAGGAGAACATGAGGAGACAACACCCACAATGTTCGAGAGATTGATACTGGTAAAAATTTGAGACGAAATTTATTTAAGGGGGAGAATTGTAACACCCCGTTGTATAGCTCGGTATATTTCATCATTCGGAGACCGGTGTCGGTCCGGACAATTAATGGGATTAGGGCCACACTTAAGACAATTTGAGAAGCCATAAACACAAATAATTAGTAATGTTTAATTAGTTAACTATAAATAAGAAAAACTGAACAAAAGAGGTTAAACGAGCCGAGAGTCACAGCGATGAGTGACCTCCTCGGGAACGACTGCGAAGTCATTTTAAACTCAAATTTCGAACCGTAAAAAGTGACGCTGCGGTCCTTAGGACATGGACACAGTGGAAAAGAGAAAATCACGAAAAAGAACTGTTAAGTCAGTCAAATAATTAGGTCAGGGAGCTGGAAGAAATATTGGATTATTTGCAAACCGGGATGAACCGGCGAGGGGCAATTTGGTCAATTGACCCCGAGAGCTGACTCCTGACCTAACTGTCAAATAAAATCGGAGCAAAGAAAATTTCAGAATCGAGAATTAAATTAAAGAACTAATAGAAAAATGAAATAAAAATATGGGGAAGAACAAACTGAATTTTCGGGCAGCTTGAGAGGAGTATGGTTTGCATGAATATGATGCAATTGAATGAGTTTAGAAACCTTACTTAGTTAAATGATTAACATTAAAACCATTAGAAGTAGTTAAATGCATGAAAGTGATGAGTTAGGGTTTTGAATGTTAGGGTTTATGAACCAAATTTTGGAGAAATGCACAAATGATGACTTTGGTCTATTGTGAGATGAAAAATGGTCAATAATGACTAAAAGAGATGTGTGGGAATTGTTGGAATGAAAACTAAATTCGTAGGTCCAATGGTCATGCTGCTGGCAGCATGACCAAACCCACTTTGAAGGACCAAAACTCAAATTTTACAAGTCCAATTGATATGCCACCAATTGGAGATGAAAATAGACATAAAATAGCACAATTTTCATTAAGGAACTATGGCAAAAAACTGACCAAAACTTGGTGAAACAATTGACCAAAGTGAAATGAGAGCAGGCTGCATCACAAACTGACCAAATGAATAGTAACTGTTCATTTGGTCATAACTCGAGTTAGACAGGTCAAATTGACCTGAAATTTGGCCAGGGGTTAGAGGAGATATAGATCTAAAACTTTCATGAAGAACATCACCCCAAATTATGCCATTAACCCATTCAAATTATTGAGCAAAGTTGAGTTACCAAACCTGCAACTCTGCAGATTTTCATTTGAGCAGTAATGTTTGGATGGCTATAACTCTCTCTAGAAAACTCGGATTTAGGCGATTCTTGAACCGATGGAAACATAAGACATAGTAGAACATTTCATATGAAGAAAGTGAGACCAAATTATGAGCTTAACTTGACCAAATTACTGACCAAAGTTGGATCAAAATCTGCCAGAACCCAAGATACCAGTATGAACAGTGCACGTGAACAGTAAACTTATTTTGGCCATAACTTGAGCTACAAAACTCCGATTGAGGTGATCCAAAAATGAGAATACACTTAAGACAATAAGGAACATTTTTCTATGAAGGAAGTTTTGTCAAATTCCAACAGTAGATCAACCAATGGAATAGTGCAACTTCGGAGCACCAAAACCGGAAATTGGCAATTTTGCCAAAATGACCTAGGCTTTGAGAAAATGACCAAAACCAACAAGTTTAATGACCAAAATGTGGTATGTGGGTGAAGTTAGAGTTCCCATACCTATTAATCCTTAAAAAGTCAACAATTTGACTTGAATAGTATAGTGAATAGTAACCCGAAACACAAAAACTTAGAGAACGTCGAATTTAACGCAATAGAGCTAGTTAAAATGAAGTGAAATTTATTTTTGGATTTGTGCTAAGTTATGGTACTGAAACACGGTGAAATTGTGTGTTTCAGCTGAAAAAGACTTGGAAGCTCGGAGAGACTGAGTCAAGGCCTAGAGGCGACTCCAGTCAGGTTTGTGCACAATAAACTCTATTTAAGCATTTTACCCTTGAAAAATTGATTTAGCACGCATTATGAATTTATGAACTTTTGTGTTGCCACCTTGTGATCAAATTGTAACTTTGGAAATTGATTTGATTTTTGTATGCAATATTTGAATGAAATGTTTGAAGTGGATTTTTGATTCACACTTAGCATGACAGTTACTTATTATTCCTCCTCCATTTATGGGGTTGAGATCGTTTATTTTCCTCCCTCTCTGGCTTGCCAGTTGAGGTTGTAGATCGGATGAGTACTCATTAGCTAGCTAGCCACCTCCCTCATTGATTTCGATTAATGGGGTTGAGATTGCTTTGTCGTGGTGTACAACACGGCATTGATCGAAAATTTTGTGTCATGGCTTAAGTTGTGTACGACTTTGGCAACACTGTGTTTACGCAATTGTTTGACTAAACTGTTGTTTAATATATTATTTGACAAAATGAGTTGTTATGAGCTTGATATTTGTGAAATGTGATTGTGAAGTATTCAAATTATGTTTCATCAATAAATGATTTATGTATCACATTTTAAATCTTTATTGTGCACCACTGAGTATGTTTATACTCGTGATAGTTTAATTCTTATCATGCAGATAAGAGCAAGGAAAAAGCGATGAGAGTGAGTACTCTTGAGTTGAAGATCACATCAAGCTTTTGTACGGGTATTGTTTTATACCCTTATGGTTATTTTGATGTAAATACTGTAATGTCATAAGTATCAATGTAAATTGAGCAGTTGTAAATAAATTGTAATAATATTATTTTGGGTTTGTTTCTGTAAATTTAATATTTGTAAACATGAATTTTCTACTTTATGTTTTGTAAATGAAGATATTAAATACTTTGAGATGAGAAATCTTGATTTGTATTGTGAAATTATTTGAAGTGCCTTGATTGAGTTGATTTGAGAATTATTGGTGGTTGGGAGTTGTGAAATATTTTTGGAAGTGCTTTTTACAGGTCTTTAAAGAACTGGTTTCTCAAAATACAGAGGAAACTCTGTCAAAATTTTTATAAAAATTGCGGCAAAATTTAAATGGACAAAATTTTTACTAGTATTTAAACTTTGAATAAATGGTTTTTAATTCCTACCAAAATGCTCACCACTTCCAAAATGTAAGAAAATTGTTTTAAAATCCCTTGTAGGGTACTTAATGAGTTATTGGTAGGTGAAGTTTGGTAGTTCATTAAGTATTCTACGGGATCATGTTATGCCTTACGGAGGGGTAAGGTGTGACATTCAGTCCCCTTATCATGTTTTTCTTTACTTTTCCATCAATTTCTCTTATAAATACCAATATGAGTGAGTAGACTCTTTGGATTTCAGAGTTGAGAAATATGTTTTAGATTAATTTGTAGATTTGGATTGGTTATTTTCATATTTTTTATAAATATGAGCTTTGATTCTTTCCTTGTGTGCCTAATTTACTTGCCTAATGTTGGTACCCATTGGGTATTGTGTTAATATTTGATTGAAGGACCGAAAAGTGAAAATCATTGATAGATAATCAAGGATTGGAACTTAAAATTACCTAGATTTAGAAATAAACAAGAGTTTTAAGAGGATTTAATGGTTGGTTACAAAACTTAATAGATTTTAAATTAATCAAATATCGTATGAAAGTAGGTTTGGTTATCTTAAAACACACTTTGGTTTGCTTGAAAAGGATATTAAAGAAATTTAGAATCAATCACCTTCAAACTCTATTTCCTCTTAAAAATGGAATACCTAAGACAAATCTTAATTAATTTATGAATAAACTCCCAACTCTGGAATCATTTTTATCATAATTAGACTTTGATTTAAATTACCCGTTATTGATTTAGTTCAATTACATCTAGATTTAGAATTTGTTTGCTTACTCTTTACCCATTTTAGTTAGATTTATCAATTTTACTCTGCTCATTTACATTTACCATTTATTCATCAATCATTAGCCTAAATAATCACTTCATTCATAGTTTGGTACTCAAACGACAAATTCTCGTGGGAACAATACTTGACTTGTAACACCCCTACATGCATAGTCCTGTGCAAATCATTGTTCCGGTGACCAGTGTCGGTTTAGACAATTAAGAGGATTAGAATCATATTTAATTCACCTAGAAAAGCCCTGAACAAAAATTAATAGTGATTACTAGAAGGGTAAATACAGATCAGAAAAATAGAACATAAAAGGTTAAATGAGCCGAGGGTCACAGCGATGGGTGACCGCACGGGAAGTGATTGCAAGATCAGTCAAAACCCTAATTTCGTATGGGGCATTGTGACACCTCAGTCCTAGGAAAAATTGCGAAGCTAGGGGAAATATGAAAATCATAGAAAAAGGTAGAGAATCAGATCAAATAATTAGGTTAGGATTCCAGAAGAAATAATGAATTATTAGCAAACCGGATCAGACCGGCAAGGGGCAAATTGGTCAATTCACTCCTAGAGGTGACTCATGGCCTAACTGTCCAATAAAATCTGAGGAATTAAAATTTTGAAGTATAGATTTAAATTAAAGAACTATGGAAAAAGAAAGGAAAAAGAAAAGAAAAGAAAAGAAAATTTGAATTATGACATCACCCAAAATGACCTAAGCAATGACCTCATAATTAATTTTCATTTAATTAAATTTTGACTAAGTCAATTGAGGGGATAAAAACAAAAGAATTAAAAATCAATTTTTCATTTCTTCTTTCTCATGAAGCTGGCACCACTCCCTCTCCCAATTCTCTCACTACACACCTCTATGGAAGCTTACTCTCAAGCTTCTTAAACCCCAAAATTAACCATAAATTCCATAAATTCCTTCAATAAACCTTATTTTTGAAGCTAGGTAAAACTATTGACAATAAAAAGAAGAGGAAAGAAAGGAGATTTGAAGAGGGAGAAATTCAACAAAAGAGGTTAGTGGTTAGTTTTTAATTTTATGTTTAAATTCATAATTAAGTAGTTGAATTACACTAGAAATTTTGAAAAATTGAGACAAAATCAAGCATGAAGAACACTAATGGAATTTCGGCCAACATGTAGTGAACTAGGGTTTGCATGATTTTGATGAAATTAAAATGGTATGTAAGTGTAATAAAGTGGGTAGAAGATGACTACACGCTTTAATTGCATCAATTGAACAAGTTGCATAATTAAGGTTCTTGACCCTTAGGTAAATTGGGGGAAAAATTAGAGCTTTTTGAAATTGAACCAAAGTGACCAAATTGAGACTCAAAATGGTCAATTGGGACCAATTATGGTATGTTTGAATGGTGAGAAGTGAAGTCAAATTCGGATTGGTAGGGGTCCAAATCTGGACAGCCTGACCTTGGTCCACTTCAAGGACCAAAACTGTAAATCTACCACTCCAATTAGTGTGAGGCCAATTGAAAATGAAAGTAGACACATAATGCCACCATTTTCATGTGGAAACCCTACCCTGAAAATGACTCTAAGTTAGTGAACAATTAGGTTAGACCCGAAATTGGCACACTACCACTATACAAAAATGACTAAATGAACAGTATTTGTTCATTTGGCCATAACTTGGTCTAGGCAGGTCCAAATGACCTGATTTTTGTGGCATTAGAAAGTTATGACATAGTACTAAAACTTTTGTGTAGAACACAAACCCAAATTCTGCCCATAACAAAGTCAATTTGTCACCCAAAGTTAGGTCACCAAAACTGCCAGAACCAAAAAGTGCCCAAAATTCTGGGTTGTAACCAATCCGGCCAGCCTTAGAAAAATAGGCATAACTTGAGCTACAAAACTCCAAATAGAGTGATTCAGAAAGGGAATTAAAGCTAAGATAATAAGAAATAACTTTGATGAAAGACATTTAGCCAAATTCCCACAGTAACCAGACCAATGAAATAGTAGAAAATAGTGACCCAAAACTGAAAATTTACAATGTCTCTTAGGAAGCTTAGAAATTTAAATGGCAACCAATGCCAACCAATTTGACACTCAAAATGTGGCATGTGGGTGTCATTAGAATTAACATACCCCTTAAGTATAAAAAAGTCAATATTTTGACTTGAATAGTATCATGAATAGTATCACCATACACAAAAATGTAAAGGACCGAATTTAAGAACCGTAAGGAGTAGGATAAGTATGCAAAGAAATTATTGGAATTAATTATTAGAAATGGATTGAATGGATGCTGAAGCACTTTAAATTATGTGTTTCAGTTGGAAAGGGATCTTCGAATGAAAAACAAAAATTGGAGTAAATTGAGTCAACAAAAGAGGTTTGTGCATAACTAGTTTTCCATTTATAACGTTTTGCATATTTCCTTTGATTAAATGAGTTTATTTTCTTGATGTTTTATGTTTCTCAAGCATTGAACTTATTTCAACAATTATGAAAATGTATTACACTATGAATGAGTTTAGTTTTGGGAAATGGTTAAATTATGACTTTATTGTTATTATGGATTGAAAAGAATTTTGCTTTGGAAAATTATGATTGGAATATGGTTACATGGGAAATGGATAAAATATGTTTTGAATTATGATGGACATAAAAATTATTGGATATTAGAATTGACATTGAATTGAATTGTACTGTGAATTTTATGCTCACAAAAAGGAATAATGAAATTTACGAGGTTATTTTATATCTCACTATAGATGCTTGACTTAGTTATTACTCGTCCCTCATTAGTTGAGGAGACACTGGAGTTAGCTTTGTTTTGATTACTATGGTACGTGCACATGCTTAGATCCTCCTCTTATTAGAGGTTAGATCTAAGTTTAACTTGGCCCTTTTCGGAAGTAATTTGTTGTGTGGATGTAATGTGCACGACGATTCGATCTCCCTGACCATAGGGAGTGAGAATCACTTCGAAGATGGCCCTTACGGGTTAGTCATGCATAGAGTTAGTGAGATTAAGAATGGTTTTTGGAAAATGAGCAATGGTGATTTTTAAAATAAGAATTGTACATAATTGATTTTGGTGAAATTTTCTCTTTATTTCCATAAATTGATGGAATTATCTTAAATGTTCAGTTATGATTTATAAATTGAATTTCTTGATCAATGTCATTTAAATACTTGATTTGTATCATTGAAAATATTGACTTTGATTTGATGAATTTCAAGATGTCCAAATTCTTTGCTATAATTTTGTCAATGTATAGTGTATTATGTTTTAAATTATAGTTGTACACCACTAAGTTCACCGCTCAGTGATAGTTTTGTATGCTATCACAGGTGAAAGGAATATAGAGCAGCTGAGTAAGATTCCTTGAAGACACATTGGGACTAGCTCCGGGTATATCATAGGTATACCCTTATAGATTAGATTTTGATGTATTCATGTAATAATATATATGTAAATTATTTGAGCAGTTGTACAAAAACTCTTGTAATATTATTTTGGTATGTAATAAAATATAAATTATTGTAATATTAATTTGAGAATTTATTTATCTGTATATTTTTATAATATTAATTTTATTACCTTAATGAACATAATATTCATATTTCTTCCTGAGTTTTGTAATTAATGAATGCTTTTCTTTATGATAAGTATGGCTTGAAAATTTAATTGAGTTGATTATATTGAATTGGGATACGAAAATGATTTGTATTGGAGTTGTGGTTGAGAAAGAAATATTGGGAGTATGTTTCTTTTCAGGTTTTGAAGATTTATTTTCTCAAAATACAGCTGACACTCTGCTGAAATTTTTGTAAAAATTGCGGTAATTTTAAATATATAAAAATTTGATTTATGACTTAGTGTCAATTAAAGGTTTTTAATACCTGTAAAAAAAAAAAAAATTACCCACCACTTTAAATTATGAGCGGAAATTATTTTAAAATCCCTTGTAGTATATTTAATGGGTTACCGGTAGGCGAAGTTCGGGAATTCATTAGGTGTACTACGGGATCATGTTATACTTTACGGAGGGGTAAGGTGTGACATGTTTAGTGGTATCAAAGCCTAGGTTTTAATGAAAATTTTGAATTGTGAAATTGAAATAATTTTTGATAAATATAGCTGCTCAAATGTTTGATACATATAGTACATTTACATCATAAATATAAACTGACAGGGAGAAATCTCCTTGTGTTGGTTGTACAGGAAATAGAAAATCCTGTGAAAAGATATGGAAGAGAAGGATGGGACAATATAACAGTCAGTGAGGCCCCAGCTCCTCAGAGTGTCGAGAGCCCGATTGTACCAGCCCCACCTGTACAAATTACCGCACAAATGGCCTAGCAAATGGCCATTTTTTTTTCAGCAGATGGCTGATAACCTGTCAACCCAAGCCCAAGCACAAACCCAACCCCACAAGGGCAACATGAAATAGAGAAGAGTGAGAAACCTATGGGTCAGAGTTCGAGTAGTGGTTTAGGAAAGAGAAAAGAGTTTGAAGGACCCCGAACCTCTAAGTATGATAGAGGCGGATCTTCAGGGCAGAAGCAATCGAGAACCAGAAGTTCCTACCCTATCTGTGTCTGTGATGTATGTGGAAAGTTACATGGGGGCATTTGTCGTAAGGCCATTGGAGCCTGCTATAATTGTGGAAGAATCGGACATTTCGCCAGAGATTGTACTACAGCATGTCGACCTATGCCACATACTACCCTGGAAGGATTAGTCCAAGGTTCTGCTTTTAGAGATTCACAGATAGTTAGTGGAGGCAGAGGTAAAGGTAGAGGTGGTATTACTGACAGCCAGGGCATAAGGCATCAATCTGAACAGAGTAGTACACCAACCCGAGTGTTCCTCACGCATCAAGAGAGAAAAGTGGAGACTTTCGACATAGTTGCCGGTATGTTCTTAATTTTTGAAAGGAATAATTATGCACTATTGGATTTCTGGCTCTACTTACTTATATGATAATGTTAGAATTATATATTTTGCTGTTATTCCCTTGCATAGAAATAAATTTTGATTCTTTAGTGATTAGTCCTTTAGGATAAGGACTACGACAATAACTGTGATTGAAATCAGTCTTGGAGTAGTTGCTAGGGAGAGACGTCCCCTAGAATACGATAAATTATAGAATTAATTGGTGTGCCTGTTTAGTGCAAGGTAAAAAGACCTAAAAGTGAACTATAATAATATAGCTGTCCTAGATGAGGACAAAGGTATTACCGTCGATAGATATTAGTGAGTAATAAGATATGAATTCAAGAAGGATAAGATATAAAAAAATTTGATCTATTGGGATGTATCGTAGTATATCATGGGTATACCCTTGTACATTAGATTTTAATGTATTCATGTAATAATATGTATGTAAATTATTTGAGCAGTTTTACAAAAACTCTTGTAATATTATTTTGGTATGTAATGAAATGCAAATTATTGTAATATTAATTTGAGAATTTATTTATCTGTATATTTTTGTAATATTAATTTTATTACCTTAATGAACGTAATATTCATATTTCTTCCTGAGTTTTGTAATTAATGAATGGTTTTCTTTATGATAAGTATGGCTTGAAAATTTAATTGAGTTAATTATATTGAATTGGGATACAAAAATGATTTGTATTGGAGTTGTGGTTGAGAAAGAAATATTGGGAGTGTGTTTCTTTTCAGGTTTTAAAGATTTATTTTCTCAAAATACAGTCGGCACTTTGCCTGAATTTTTATAAAAATTGTGGTAATTTTAAATATCTAAAAATTTGATTTATGACTTAGTGTCAATTAAAGGTTTTTAATACCTGTAAAAAAAAAAAATTTACCCACCACTTTAAATTATGAGCGAAAATTATTTTAAAATCCCTTGTAGTATATTTAATGGGTTATCGGTAGGCGAAGTTCAGTAATTCATTTGGTATACTACAGGATCATGTTATACCTTACGGAGGGGTAAGGTGTGACCTGACTTATCACTTTATTACTTGATACGACCCGTATACTTGAGGATTCACGCATCCAGTTTTTGGCACCGTTGCTGGGGATTTGATTTTTGTTTGATATTGAACGATTGTTTGTTTGGTTAATTTGGGTATTTTATTTTTATTTTTAATTTCTTTTACCATTTTATTTTGAGAATTTGTTTATTTTGTTTTTTAGGTATTTTTATTTTATGAGAAGGATAAAAAATAAAGAAATCAATTTATTCTTTGATCTAGAAATAGAAAAGATAGTAAGAACTTTAAGAGCAAAAGCTAAGAGGAGAAAAGCCGAATTTAGAGCTCAACAATAATAAGAAAGAGCATAAGAGCAAGAGCAACTACAAGAAGAAATGGCCAACAACAATAACAACCATTTTGTGAAGGATCATGCCTATCATAACATTGGGGGTTTCATGCCAAGTATCATAAGACCAAGAGTAGAAGCTAATAATTTTGAATTGAAGCCCGCACTCTGTCAAATGGTACAATAATCACAATTTGGGGAAAGTCCAAGTGAAAGTCCACATGTTCATCTAGCACACTTTCTTGAGATCAGTGATATATTGAAGATAAATGGAGTTTCTGATAATGTAACTCGATTCAGATTATTCGCTTTCTCTTTGAAGGACTGAGCTAGAGAGTGGTTACATTCTTGCCATCAGGTTCTATCACAACATGGGATGAACTTTCTCAAGCATTTTTAGCTCAATATTTTCTACCAAGCAAGACAACTAAGCTAAGAAATGAGCTGGCTTCTTTCAAACCTAGAGATGATGAGAGCTTATATGAAGCATGGGAGAGGTACAAGGATTTGTAAAGGAGATGTCCACACCATGGGATTCCTAAGTGGATACTTGTTTAACACTTTTATGATGGAGTTTCACCAGCTATTAGAAGTACAACTGATGCATCTTCTGGAGGTGATCTTATAGAGAAATCTAAAGATTAAGCTTTTTCTGCTTTAGATAAAATTGCGCATAATAACTACTAGTGGAGTTGTGAGAGGAATGAGATCAAGAAACTAGCTGGTATGTTTGAGCTTGATGCCATGAATATGATTAATGCTAAGTTTGATGCTTTGACAAAGAAGATAGACAAGTTAAGCATGAAAGTAGATTCTTCAGTTGGAGGTTCAAGTAATTCAGTACATAGTGGAGCTGCAAATGTCAACTGTGCAACTGATTTTCTTGTATTTGGTCAAGATTTTTCAAGTAAGCAAGTAGATTATGTGGGGAATTACAATCAAAGACCAGATGGTAACCCATTTTTTGTAACTTATGATCCAGCATGGAGAAACCACCCCAATTTCTCTTGGGAAGGTAGACAAGGACAACACCAGAATTTTTAACAACCTTCTGGGTATCAACAATATCAGAATTTTTAGCAGAATAGAGGTCTTCCTCCTAGAATTCCTAAACCTCAAAATGCACCTACTCCACCACAACCATAATAAGCACAACCAGACAAGACGGCTAGATTAGAAGCCATGATTGAAACTCTACTAGTAAGCTATCAAAGTTAACAAGAAATGATTTCTCAATTAGCATCTAAAGTGGATCAAATGGCAACACACAACAAGATGTTGAAGAATCAAATAGCCCAACAGGCTAGCTCTTCAAACAAAAAGCATTTGGGAAGCTTCCTAGCCAACCAGAAAATTCAAGGGAGCATTGCAAGGTTATTACATTGAGAAATGAAAAAATATTGGAGAGTGGAGATAAAAAGATTGAAGGGAAAGTTGAAGAAGAGAAAAATAGAGAAGGAAATGAAAACGCTAAAGTTGAGGTTAGAGTTGAAGTTGAGAAAGAGAGTTTAGTGGAAGAAAAAGGGAGTAAAGAGAGATAGAGTGAAGAAGAAGAACCTAAATATGGAGCACCTAAGGCTTACATGCCACCTTTACCATTTCCACAAAGATTTCAGAAAGCAAAGTTAGATAAACAGTTTGGGAAGTTTTTGGAGGTGTTGAAGTCTTTACATATGACTATTCCTTTCATTGATGCCTTAGCACAAATGGCTTCATATGCTAAATTTTTGAAGGAGATTTTGTCTAACAAGAAGAAGTTGGAAGAATTTGAGACAATAGCTCTTACAGAAGAAAGCAGTGCTATCTTTCAAAATAAGCTTCCACCCAAACTAAAGGATCCTGGTAGTTTTTCCATACCATGTCACATTGGAGATGTCAGTATAGATAAAGCTTTATGTGATCTTGGAGCCAGTGTTAGTCTAATGCCATTGTCTATTTATGAGAAAAAGAAGATTGGAGAAATGAAGCCTACCACCATTTTACTACAGTTAGCAGATAGGTCTATTAAACTTCTAATTGGGGTAATTGAAAATGTTCCTCAGAAAGTTAGAACATTTTTCATACCAGTGGACTTTGTAGTATTGGAGATGGAGGAGGATGTACAAATTCCTCTTATTCTTGGTAGACCTTTCCTTGCTACTACTGGAGCTATGATTGATGTAAAGAATGGTAGGCTTACATTAGATGTAGGGGAAGAAAAAGTTGAATTTAATTTGTTTCAAGCAATGAAAAAGAAAGATGATTCAGATTCATGTCTAAGAATTGATGTAGTAGATGAGTTGGTTGAAGAAGTGTTTAAAAAGCAACATCCTAAAGATCCCTTAGAAGCTTGTTTGGTTCACAGCATAAAAAACGGAGATGAGATTGAAGAAGCTGCAGAATATGCTCAAATTTTGAAAGGAAATTTACATTTGCCGATGGCTAGTGTTGAGAAGATTAGAGATTTGAAGCAAGATGCTACTTCACCACCAATGCTTGAAAGAAGTGAAGCACCAAAGGTAGAGTTAAAATCTCTTCCAACAAATCTCAGGTATGCTTTTCTTAGTCAAAATTCTACATATCCTGTGATTGTTAGTGCTAAATTAAATAATTGTGAAGTTGAAAATTTATTAAGAGTTCTTAGAGAGCATAGGAGGATAATTGGTTATACCATTGATGATATTAAAGGAATACATCCTTCTGTGTGCATGCATAGAATTTTGTTGAATAATGATCACAAAGCCTCTAGAGAGTCACAAAGAAGATTGAATCCAAATATGAAAGAGGTTGTGAAAAAAGAGATCTTAAAATTACTTGATGCAGGCATCATTTACCCTGTTTCTGATAGCAATTGGGTAAGTTCAGTTCATGTTGTACCCAAGAAAGGGGGCATCACAGTAGTGAAAAATGAAAATGATGAACTAATACCTACTAGGACTGTAACTGGATGGAGAATGCGCATAGATTATAGGAGATTGAACAATGCAATTAGAAAGGACTATTTTCCATTACTATTTATAGATCAGATGCTTGAGAGATTAGCTCATCATTCTTATTTTTGCTATTTGGATGGCTATTCAGGGTTCTTTCAGATCCCTATTCAGCTAGATGATTAGGATAAAACCACCTTCACATGTCCCTATGGTACCTTTACATATCAAAGGATGCCATTTGGATTATGTAATGCCCCAGCTACATTTCAGAGATGTATAATGTCCTTTTTTTTTTTATTTCATTGAGGATATTATTGAAGTGTTCATGGATGATTTTTCTATGTATGGTAAATCTTTTGATGAATGCTTATCTAACTTGTCTAAAGTTTTGCAGAGATGTGAAGAGTTTAATTTAGTTTTGAATTAGGAAAAGTGCCATTTTATGGTACAAGAAGAAATTGTTTTGGGACATCTTGTGTCAAACAGGGGTATTGAGGTAGACAAAGCAAAGGTAGAAATTATTGAGAAAATGCGACCCCCAATATATGTAAAAGGAGTGAGGAGTTTCTTGGGGCATGTTGGATTTTACAGGAGATTCATCAAGGATTTTTCTAAGATTTCTAAACCTCTTACTAATTTATTGAGTAAAGATGTGGAATTTAACTTTGATACTAATTGTATGAATGCTTTTTGCAGGATAAAAGAAGCTTTGATATCTGCTCTTATTATGCAGCCACCTGATTGGTCATTACCTTTTGAGTTGATATGTGATGCAAGTGATTATGCCATTGGGCTATTTTAGGATAAAGGAAAGATAAGAAGGTATATGCAATCTATTATGCAAGTAGGACATTAGATGATGCTCAAATAAATTATTCTACTACAGAGAAAGAGTTTTTGGCAGTGGTCTTTACAATAGATAAATTCAGGTCCTATCTTGTGAGGTCTAAAGTAATAATGTACACAGATCATGCAGCTATTAAGTATCTTCTTCATAATAAAGAGGCTAAACCTAGGTTGACAAGGTGGGTATTACTCCTTCAAGAGTTTGATTTGGAAATTAAGGACAAGAAAGGAGTAGAAAATGTAGTAGCTGTATCTAGATTGAGGCAAGAACAAGGAGACAATTTGGGGAAAGAGCTTCCAATAGATGATTATTTTCCTAATGAGCAGCTTTTGGCAACCATTAGTGTAAAAATTCCTTGGTATGCAGATTTTGTGAACTATTTGGTGTGTGGAATCCTTCCACCTGATTTGACATGGCAACAAAAGAAGAAATTTCTTTTTTGATGTGAGGGATTATGATTGGGAAGAGCCATTTTTGGTTAAGAGATGTGGAAATGAGCTGATTAGGAGATGTTTAGCTGATAAGGAGATAGAGGATGTCATTAGAGATTGCCATTCTTTACCTTATGGGGGTCATATGAGTGTTGCAAAGACTGCAGAAAAAGTTCTTCAAGTATGATTCTTTTGGCCTCATATATTTAGAGATATGAGAAAGTTTGTAAATGTATGTGATAGGTGTCAAAGGATAGAATATATCTCAAAAAGAGATGAGATGCCCTTCCAAAACATATTGGAAGTGGAACTATTTGATGTGTGGGGTATTGACTTTATGGGACCTTTTCCATCATTTTTTGGGAATAAGTACATCTTGGCTGGAGTATATTATGTGAGCAAATGGGTTGAAGCTATACCGTCTCCAACCAATGATATTAGAGTTGTGGTTAAATTTCTTAAGAAATTCATTTTTACAAGATTTAGGGCTCCACGTGCCATTATAAGTGATGGAGGTTCTCACTTTTGCAACCATCAATTTGAGAGACTATTACAAAAATATGGAGTTAAGCATAAGGTTGCAACACCCTACCATCCACAAACTAGTGGTCAAGTGGAGATCTCAAATAGAGAGTTGAAAAGGATTCTTGAGAAAACAGTGAACAGTTTAAGGAAAGATTGGTCATTAGAGATGGATGATGCTCTCTGGGCTTACAGGACAGCTTTTAAAACTCCCATTGGCACAATCCCTTTTAGATTAGTTTATGGGAAAGCTTATCATTTACCTTTGGAGTTGGAACACAGAGCATATTGGGCTGTAAGGACACTGAATTTTGACTTAAAGGGTGCTGGAGAAAAGAGAATGTTGCAATTAAATGAACTTGAGGAACTTAGACTCAATGCTTATGACAATGCCAAGCTTTATAAGGAAAGAACTAAGAGATGGCATAATAAGCACATTAGGAGGAGAGAATTTCAAGAGGGAGATGTTGTTCTCTTATATAATTCCCAGTTAAGGTTATTTCCTAGGAAATTGAAGTCAAGATGGTCAGGACCTTACACAGTTACAAAGGTATATCCATATGGAGCTATGGAGATAGGGAATGAAACCTCAGGTACTTTTAAAGTTAATGGGCAAGGACTAAAACACTATATTGTTGGAGAGCCCACGCAAAAGGTTGTAGAGGTTTCATGGCTTAGTTCCCAAACTGAGGATATTTAGGTGAGTTGGAGTGGAAGGTCAAGCTTAAGACCTTAAATAAGCGCTTCTTGGGAAGCAACCCAAGCGTATCCTTTTATAGTTTATTAATTTTCTATTTCATCTCATTTTAGTTTTTACCCTCACTAAACTCAAGGGTGACATTTGTTTATCTTTTGTAGGTCATTCATAAAGATTGGGCAAATTGAGACTTGTAGCAAAAAGGGAAAGAATTGAGAGGGAGCAAGTATAAAGTAAATTTTTGCATTTATCCAGTCCCTGTGAACAGTAACATTTTTAAACTTGTGTTAATTTACTGATTTAGAAAATCTATTTGATAGCACTTATTTAAAGGTGTGTCTTGTGTAAATCTTGTGAAATGCAACTTGAATGAGGATTAATTTTCATATTTAGAACTGATGTGAGCTTTATTGAAGTGGAAAAATAGTGTTTGTTGAGTTTTACCTTTTAGTGTATATATAGTTTTTATAATTTGTTAGAATTTGCATAATTTTGTTTAAGTTACTATTTATGTTACTGTTCATGCTACTGTTTATGTTGCTTGAAAAGTCAATTTCTATGTCTTTTCTGCAATTTTTGAATGCTTCGAATTTGTCTCAAATGCTGCTAAAAATATGTTTTGGGTATAAACTTAGGAATAAATCCATTTCATTAAGTTTGCAAGGGTAATCTACAATTTGTGCCTAATTTGGGCTATTTGTCTTTCAATTCCCACATGCTTATATCATGCTTGAAAAATTTTTGAAAGATGAAGAGCTTAAATTCTTCAATTTTTTGGTGTTTATGTGTATTTGATAATTACTGAGGGTCATGATAGCATTCCACAGCATTTGGACTGTTTTTGGTAAGTGAAATCACAATTTTTCCCAAAACCTGCCGATACTTGCTAATGATATTACTTACCCTAAGCTGTACTCTATGCAAATCCTGCTTAACCCTAAGCAAATTTGTACAGACCCTAAGCATTACCAGAGTCTTTAGTTCAACAATTGCTATATGCTTACCCTAAGCTGTATCCTATGCAAATCATGCTTATCCTTAAGTAATTTTGTGCTAACCCCAAGCATTAACCCAAGCCACCAGTTGTTTGCCCTAAATTTTAAAGTCTTAAGTTTCCGCCCCTTCATCCCACTTCTCACCCGAAACACCAGAGCCCATTACCACTTTCTCCACAGTTTCTTCAAGCAGTTCTTGGAAGTTAAAGAGATTAATTTTCCTATTTAATGGTTAGAACTAAGATTTGGTCTACCCACAAACCTCGAAATTCTAAAACTTTTGCCAAATTGAAAATGGCAAAACCATCTTCACCTTCTGCTGAACCTAACCCTAACCTAAACCACCACCACCATCTCAATCACCATCACATTCACCACCACTACCCTAAGACCAAACACCTTCCCTCATTCCACCAACGCCTCTCACACCACATCAAGAAACACCCATAGAAACCCCCATCCTTGCCCCTGCCATTGAAACCCCTATTGAGACACCCACTACTGAAACCCCAGTTTAAGAACCAATACCTGAATTTGCGCCAACTCAAGCCAAACCTAAAGCCAAAACCAAAATGGCTACGGGTAGAACCAAGAAAGCCTCTGTTGCGAAAAGGAAAGGGTCATCTCCTATTTCTATGGACTTAGAATCTTCACCTAGGGTTTCCTCAGAGCCAGTCAGCAAGAGAACAAGGTCAACATCATCAATTTCATCACTAGTAGCTCCAATCCCTGTTCTTCAGTCACAATTGGCATCTTCTCAGCCTGCTAGAGCTTTAGCAGCACCTTCGGCATCTGTAGATGACATAGAGGAGGTAACTTCTCCATTACCTTGGGCTTTTAAAGATGTAGATATGAAAAATGCATATGAGAGTTTAGCTTCCAAACCCATTTCAGCAAATAAATATTTGGATGAGTAAATTTTAAGAGAATTGGGTATACATGATGCTGCGTTTGCTTATTTAGATGCTGTCAATTGGACTGAGTTTGCTAAGATTAGGGAACCAGTGTACAAACATTTATCTTTGGAGTTTTTGAGTTCCCTAAGGTTGAATTTCAAACCTAATGTTCCTGGCCATAAAAATATAATTTGCTTCAGATGTGCTGGTGTCAATAGAGAGTTAGATATGGACTCTATGAGTGCAATCTTTGGTTTTAAGGATGATGGATATAAGCAGATTGAGTGGCAACACACCATCTATGATCCTATTAAGTTTTGGAAGGAAATAGCCCCTTATGGAGGCTATTATAGACAGAGGATAGCAAAGGCAACTAGGATTATGGATCCTGTATTGAAATATCTTCATAGATTCATCTCTTATACTGTCTTAGGCAGAGGGCATAGTAATAGCATTGTGGGTGCTGGAGACTTATTTTTCTTGTGGTGTATGAAGGAGAGAAAATCGGTTAGCACAACCTCCTTCTTAGCTACTCATTGGCACCAAACTGTCACACGGCACACCACAGGTAGCATAGTTTTTGGAGGATATATAAATTCATTTGGCTTTGATACTAGTTTATACAAGCTTGTGCCAGTTTCTGGTGAGTCATTCTTAGATAGCACAATGTTGCTTCACATGGATCTATGTGAGAAGAAAGGGCACACTTATGTGTTATTACAGTAGCATAGTGATGCTAGTGGTTCTGCAGCACCAGGTGCTTATGCACCAGCAGACCCTATGCAAGCACCTCAGGCAGCTATTGAACAGTAGTTTTCACCAAAAATCTTATCACTTTTAGAATCCTTAGAAGCTAAAGTAGCCAGCTTAACTGCTCAACCATCTGTTCCTCCAACTGAAGCCACAGAAATTCTTGAAACTTTAAAGGGGTTAGAAGTTAAAGTTGATGCTTTGGGACAACAACAAGTCAAACAGCAGAAAAAGTTAGAGAAGAAGCTTAAAAAGAGGTTTTCATCTCTTAAAAGGACACAAAAGCAACAGGAAATTCCAATGTTGGAGCTCTATAATAAATTGGCTAAATCCTTCAATAACCTATACCATTGGCACCAAGACATGCTCCAACATATGAAGGACCTCACAGAAAACTTAGAGACAGCCTCTGAAGCTTCAGATCACCAAGAAGCACCTGCAGAACTTGAAGCAAACCTTGATGTAGTAACCTTGTGCCACCTGTAGACCCATCAGCAGCAGCAAAACCTGGACAACAGCAGCAGTAGCAGAAATTTCTTTAGTTTAGACTCTGTTCCAGTCTTAGCTTTTATTTCAGTTTTAGTTTCTATCTTGGATTTACTTTTGTAATTTGTCTGTTGAATTTTGAACTTTGGTAACAGTTATAGTTTATTTTATTTTATGACTGTGCTTGCACTTTACACATTTCCTTTAGCTTATTTTATCTTACTTTATTATCTAATATGCTTTTGCAGTTGTGAATATAGTTATTTTATGAATGCTCTTTGGCTTGATTCTTGATTTAACTGTTAGATCTTATTTCATTACACTTTTTCATCTTTTTGTGCATTATTTTTGTACTTTATCTTTTACTCAGTTTTAATTTTGTTGATATTGATGAGTGGCACAATTTACCTTAAGCTAAATATGTTTAACATCATCATGAGGTAATAGCTTACTGTTCTTTATGTTTTTTTAGCATGTTGCCAGTGCTTAAGATCTTGCTTGACCATATGCAAATCTTGCTTAACCTTAAGCAATATGTTAAGTAACATTTTAAGCAGTGTAAAGTCATACATTTTGGATACTTTTTCACGTTTTTCTCTCTAAAGCTTCATTGTTAATATCATTTTGAGGTTAATTTTAGAATTCTTGAGCATATATTGATTTAATTCCCAATTGTATATATTTCATTAATTAATTAGTTCACACAATTTTGCCCATCTTTGCATTCATTTTAGACATTGAGGACAATGTCTTATTTGAGTTTGAGGGTGAGGGCAAAATTTTTTGCAAAATTTTTAAAATTTTTTTGAGCATTTTCATTCATTCATTTATTGCATTTCATTTATTCATGCACAAAAAGCCCATATACTTACACTTATACCACACATACCTATGCACATACACTTACATATAGTTTTCACATAGATTACACTTAGTTTTAATTTGATTTATGCATTCATTTTAGGGTCATGCATATCATAAAAATAAATTTTTACTTTATCCGTAGAGGATTGAGAATTGCTTTGAAGAGTAATTGAGCTTACTTTTAGAAGGGTTTGATGGATTGAAAGTTCTGGATAGGTGCAAGGTTATTAGATTCTTGCCTTAGTTTATATCTTCTTAGTCAAGGACTACCCAATCAATTGCATTGAGTTTGAGTGCTTAGAGAAAACTCTAAGGTAAGAAGTAGCTAATTGATGTCTCACCAATCTTAGAACAATCCTTTTAAACCTTTCAAGGCGAAATCGTAGCATGCACTTGAGAAAGAAATGATCTAGACATCCTTTGAATTTTAAACCCACATTTTAGCCTTAGCCAACCTCACTTTAAAATTTCTCTTTGGAATCAATTTGAGCCTATATTTATCCCTTTCATTTTTTTGGAATCCATATTAATGCCTAGCGATAAACCCAAACACATACCTACCCTTCATGAGAATAATTCTTTGAGTGATAGATACACTATAAAAAATAAATTAAAAAAAAAGAAAAAAAAGAAAAAAAATAATTAGTTGGGAGCAGTGACTAAAGTAAAAATGCTAGCAAATTCAATTATCGCATGTAAAGTAATTCATCATCCAAGTACACAAAGAAATGAGTTTGGGGGTGAATTAAAAAGGGACAATTGTAATTCAAAGTCAATGTTATGTAGTTCCTCCAAAAGCTTCAAAGTTATATGCTAGCATTGGTGAATAGTTGTAAAGTTCATTCTTCCATTTAAAAAAAAAAAAAAAAGAAAGAGGTTGTGTGTCTTAATCTTTTAATAATTTGATTATTCTCATACTTTGTTACCTTTATCCTTTCCTTGTTAGCCACATTATCACCCCCTTGGCCCTAATTCAACCCTTGAAAGTCCTTTTGATCTTTTGATAGTGTTTTGCTGCATTAGTGGAGATTGGAATAGGAGGACTGCCTATGGGATTGGGATATCATTCATCCATTCATTTATTTCTATCTATTTGAGACACTTTAGTTTATGGATTGCTCTAGAGTCTATTTAGGTGTGATTATTCTTTGTGATTGATTAGTTTGGGCTTGATAATATGGATAATTGACCCAAGGCTAAGCGGTGATAACCTTGGTAAGGATTAAATTCTTTGTACCTTGAAAGTGGATATATAGTTTGTTGGTGGCTAAAGGTAAGCTTAAGAGCTTGGATAAGTAGTTTTCATGAATTTAAGGGAAGGTACCCCAATTGCATTAATTGTTTTTAATTTGCTTGAGGACAAGCAAATGTTTAAGTTTGGGGAAATTTATTACACTCATTTCATATAGGCATTTTAAGAAAGTTTTGCATCCATTTTGCCTTTATATTTTAGTATATTTTATGTTTTTAGCTTTATTTTAGCTTATTTTTTAACTTTAGTTACTTTATATTTGATTTTTGTAATTTTGTTATTTTTAATAGGTTTTTATCGCAAATTGAAAGTCAATGAGTGTATTAGAAAGTGATTTGAAGAAATATGGAGCCTTTTAAGCATGGAGGAAAGTTGAAGAGAGCAAGCCTTGGAAGATGAAGTTGGCCGAAATTTGCTTGAGATCTTGCTTATGATATTGCTCAGGGTATGTCATAATGCTTAACTTTAAGTCTGGGATAAGCCACAAGTCAAACACAGTTTAAATCCAACACATTCAAGTTTTCATTCACAAACTTGTCGAGATTTGCTTAGGGTCCTGCTTGAGATCTTGCTTAGGGTAAGCAGCAGTGCTTAAGGTGCAACTCAAGTCAAGCTGAAAGTCAAACATGAGCAAAAAAACTCATTTTATCCTAAACCTGTCGAGATTTGCTGAGGTTCTGCTTAACCTTAAGTAGACAGTGCATGCAGAGGCCAAAAATTACTGAAGATGTTGCTTAGGGTAAGCAGTACCCTAAGCAGAATGCCTAGAATGTGAACAATTTTGCTGACTTGGATATTTTTACACCTTATTTCCTATCCACTCCTTTGCTCTTATCCATTTTTAAGGCAACTTTTGGGACCATATAAAAGCATCATGTTCTAGTTTTTGCCACAAGAAGAAATAACAAGAAAGAAAAGAAAAGAAAAATTACAAAAATAGAAGGGAGGAGGACGCCATTAATTCTGAAGAAAAGGAGCTACTGCAACCATTTTTAAAAGCTCTAGGACTAAGAGTTTTGGGTTCTTCTACCTAGGTTTTTCTATTTTTAGTCCCCTTAACATGTTTTTCTTTACTTTTCCATCAATTTCTCTTGTAAATACAAACATGAGTGAGTAGACTCTTTGGATTTCAGAGTTGAGAAATATGTTTTAGATTAATTTGTGGATTTGGACTGGTTATTTTCATATTTTATATAAATATGAGCTTTGATTCTTTCTTTGTGTGCCTAATTTACTTGCCTAATATTGGTACCCATTGGGTATTGTGTCAATCTTTGATTGAAAGACCGAAAGGTGAGGATCATTGATAGATAATTAAGGATTAGAAATTAAAATTACCTAGATTTAGAAATAAACTAGGGTTTTAAGAGGATTTAATGATTGGTTACAAAACTTAATGTGTTTTAAATTAATCAAATATTGTACGAAAGTAAGTTTGGTCATCTTAAAGCACACTTTGGTTTGCTTGAAAAAGATATCAAAGAAATTTAGAATCAATCACCTTCAAACTCTATTTTCCCTTAAAATTGGAATACCCAAGACAAATCTCAATTAATTTATGCATAAACCCCCAACTTTGGAATCATTTTTTATCATAATTAGACTTTGATTTAAATTACTCGTTATTGATTTAGTTCAATTGCATCTAGATTTAGAATTTGTTTGCTTACTCTTTACCCATTTTAGTTAGATTTATCAATTTTACTCTACTCATTTACATTTACCATTTATTCATCAATTGTTAGCCCAAATAATCGCTTCATTCATAGTTTGGTACTCAAATGGCAAATCCTTGTGGAAACGATACTTGACTTATCACTTTATTACTTGATACAACCCGTATACTTGTGGATTCACGCTTTATGCAGGCTGAAGTATGCAACCTTTTTCTCCGACACAAAGCTCAGAATCTAGACAGTAGCCTCTATGAGTTGGGATGCATTTGAGACACATAAACTTGGTAGTATTTCAAAATTTCCACATCTAGATGGTTTAGCAGCAAGCACAGACTGTACCTTAATTGCTCTTCATATACTGCTACTTGACAGGATAATGAAACATACTATCAGCTCGCCCTCTTGCCCTACCAAGCGAAAGACGAAATCGCTCGATAGATATCCCATAGACCTCAGAAAATTCTAGAAGGTCCCACCCTATCAGGGAAGATGAAGTATCGAAAACCCCCCTAGGCACGTTCTCTCCCGATGAACCCACTTCAGTACCCAAAATCGAATCACCAGCATTTGGACCTATTATCTCGAGAAACTCCATCACTACTGTAGGATTCCCTGTAACACCCCTATTTGTATAGCCTGGTATATTTCACTGTTCCGGGTGACCGGAGTCGGTCCGGACAATTAAGGGGTTTAGAACCACTCTTAAGACAACTAGATAAACTATAAACACAAATAATTAATAATTGTCAATTAGTTAAGTATAAATAAGAAAAACAGAACATAAGAAGTTAAATGAGCCGAGAGTCACAGAGATGGGTGACATTCTCGGGAACGACTGCGAAGTTGATGTAAACTCAAATTTCGAACCGTAAAATGTGACGCTGCAGTCCTTAGGACCCTTACGAACACAGTGGAAAAGAGAAAATCACGAAAAAGAACTGTTAAGCCAGTCAAATAATTAGGTTAGGGAGCTGGAAGAAATATTGAATTATTTGCAAATCAGGTTGAACCGGCGAGGGGTAATTTGGTCAATTGACCCCGAGAGCTGACTCCTGACCTAACTGTCAAATAAAATCGGAGAGAAGAAAACTTCGGAGTTGGGAATTAAATTAAAGAACTAAAAGATAAAAAAAAAAAAGAGAAAATGAAAAAGTGAAGGGAGGTGACATCATGCATGATGCCATAAATCCTATAATTAATAAATTTAAATTAAATGGATTTTTGGGTCTTCCATAAGACAAAATAAATAAAAGAAAAGAAAAGAAAAAAAAAATTTCATTGTCTTCTTCCTTATCCCTTGCCGCCCTCACTCTCCCTCACTTCTCCATTGTTAGTCCTCCATTAAAGCTTGCACTCAAGCTTGAAATTCTTCACTAAACCTTAATAGCTTCCATAAAAACCTCATTAGAGCTTCTTTTAGTCACTTGAGAAGAAGATTGAAAGAGGAAAGAAATACAAAAGATAGAGATTGAAGGAATTGAAGTTCTAAGAAAGGTTAGTAAGCAAACTTGATAAATTTAGTTTGATTTCTACATTTTTAGCTTGATTAACTTGTAAATAAATTTAAAATGGAAAGAAAAATTTGTTGCGGGACCATGATTGAAATTCGGCCAGCATGTGTATGGGGGTTTTATTGCATGGTTTGATTGGTTTGAATGGGTATATGAACCTTAATTAGTTGAATGATTATAATTAAAGACATTGAGTTAGCTAAATATAAGGAAATTGTGAACTAGGTTGGACACTTAGGGTTTAGAGACTAAAAAAGTGAAAAAATTGATAAATGATGTCTTGGACCTAGTTTAAGGAAAGAAATGGTCAATTGTGACCTAATGAGGTGTGTTAGGAGTGTTTGAATCAAAAGCCAATTCGGATTGAGTGTGGTCATACTGCTGGCAGCATGACTAAGTTAACTTTGAGGGATCAAAAATAAAATTTTACAAGTCCAATTGGTATGAGACCAATTGAGAATGAAAATAGACACTAAATGACACAATTTTCATTTAGGAAGCATGCCCAAAAAGTGACCAAAACCTAGTGAACAAATTGACCAAACTTGGAAAATCACAGTCTGCCCTGTACAAACTGACCAAATGAACAGTGTTCATTTGGCCATAACTTGAGCTAGGCAGGTCTAAATGACCTGAAATTTTACCAGTGGACAGTTTAGACATAGACCTAAAACTTTCATGAAGAATACAAACCAAATTCTGCCATTAACCAAGTCATTTGGCCACCCTAAGTTGGTGACCTAAAACTGCCAGAACCAAAATTTGCCCAGAAAATCTGGGTTAAGTCCAATCCAGCAGCCATGGTTCAAATGGCTATAACTTGAGCTAAAAAACTCCAATTTGAGTGATTCAAAAAGGAGAATAAACTTAAGACAATAGGGAACATTTTCTGTGAAGAAAGTTTTGCCAAATTCCAACAGTAAAGTGACCAATGGAACAGTGCAACCTTAGACACAAAAACTGAAAATTTATCAAATTTGCCTAAAAGACTTAGAATTTGAATAAACAACCAAAACCAACAAATTTAGTGACTAAAATGTGGCATGTGGGTGAAGTTGGGATTCCCATACCTATTAAGCCTTAGAAAGTCAACAATTTGACTTGAATACTATAGTGAATAGTAACCCCAAAACACAAAATTTTAAGAACGTCGAGTTTAACACGTTAGAGCTAGGTAAAAGTGAAGTTAAATTTATTTTTGGATTTATGCTAAGTTATGGTACTGAAACACTGTAAAATTGTGTGTTTCAGTTGAAAAGAATACCGGAAAAGAACTCGAGGAACCGAGTCAAGGCTAAGAGGCGACTCGCTTGAGGTTTGTGCACAACATCACTATGCTTTAAAATTCATTGATAAACTGAATGAAATATGTATTTTACTTTTGCTTTGAATTGTTGAAAGTTTATTTGTAACATTAATTATGATGTTTTGATTTAAATTGTGAAAGTTATTGTGTATATTTGAAATAGCAATATTTAGCAAATTGTTAAGATAAGTTTTGAAACCACAGTGTCATGACCATATATTTGAACACCTCACTAGCATGACTAGTGGGGGTAATTAGTTTCGAATTTTGATTCCTTCTCTGGAGAAGTATTGAGGTGTGCCAGTAAAAGAGGATGTGAATGGATATCCATATATTTGAGCTAGCTAGCCTTGTGATATGATTTCTCTTCAGCCTCTGGCTATTGAGATTCTATTTGTTTCGAATGGCATGATCTAACTGTGGGTTTTATGAAATGTGATTTGATACTTCAAAATGAAATTGTTTGGGATTAAAATCTCATAATGCATGATTTGTATTTAATTCTTATGTTCAGTCAAATTTTTGAATAAATGTGATTTAAGTTCTGCATAAAGATTATTTTAATATGTTGTGCACCACTGAGTCCTAGTACTCAGCGATAGCTTTTATTGCTGTCGCAGATTTAGAGACTAGAGGAGCAGCAGACTAAGCTGCTGAGGATTGTGGATCTATCAGCTTGAAGTTATCGGGTATAAATTATACCCTGACTGTAAATATTTCTTTTGATGTATGTATTGCACATAAATGTATGGACATGTAAATTCGATCTTGAGCAGCTTGTACAAAGTTTGTATAAAGTTGTAATAAAATTTAGTTTGGATTTTCTCAATGTAGATTTTAGTATGATGTATATATAGATTGTTTGTCTTTAATGAATGGAAATATTTTATTTTAATTTGAATGAGATTGATAGATATTATTTTAATGATTATCGAATTTTGGGAATTGAAAAATGTTGACTGTTGAATTTTGAGACTTGAGAAATTGGTTGAGATTGATTATGAAATTGAAGTAGTGGTTGAGAAAAATTATTAGAAGTGCTTTTTACAGGTATTTGAAGAACTGTTTTCTCAAAATACAAACGGAACTCTGGTAAAATTTTTATAAAATTTGCGGCAAAATAAAATGGACCAAAAATATTAACTAGTCTTAAATTTAATTAAATGTTTTAAATGCCTATTAGAAAATGCTCACCACTTATCAAAAATAAGAAAATTGTTTTAAAATTCCTCGTAGGGTACTTAATGAGTTATCAGTAGGTGAAGTTCGGTAGTTCATTAGGTATTCTACGGGATCATGTTATGCCTTACAGAGGGGTAAGGTGTGACATTCCCATAGGAAAACAATTCATAGGTACTCGAATTTTGACTATAGACAACCTCAGGTGACCAGGGAGTGGCATTTGAATCACCGATACCGATCAAATCACTCATCTTCTCAACGGAAACAGAAAGAAAGGAAGAAAAATGCAAATGCTGATATAAAAAATACCTCCAACGGAGTGACTTAAAGGAAATCGGAGACAAAGACAAAGCACACAGCTGAAAGTTTCAGAGAAGAAAAGAAATCAGAAGGAAAACACGAAAGGAATAGAAAGAGAAAAAGGAGTTTTTAAAGGAAAAGGGCAATTAATTAACTCCGATAAACAAATCGTAACCTGTTGCCTTCTCAGTTACCAAGGAACTTTTAAATAATGCCAGCTTACAATAGAAATGAAAGCCTGACAGCTATCCCAAAAAGTTACAAACACAACGATCAAAGAAGTCAAGCGAAGCAGTCATATCACCCTTTGGCTGAATGATCAAACAACAAACATAAATGCACACAAGACTCGAGGGGGGAGACTAATGATACCACTCTCCCAGAATAAAGTCAAAAAGTCAAAAGACATATCCAATGTGGCAAGCCTAAACATAAAGCAAAGCAAGAAAGGACCGAATTATAGTTTTGTTTGCCCAAAACAGCGAACAAAACCCTTACCGAGCAAACACTCTATCGGATACAGCCCGGATTCTACGGACCAAGTGATAATCCGGCATATAATCTAGTAAAAGCAAGTATCATGCAGATCCATTAATATTTAGCCAAGATTACCACCGTAAATAAAGTAACAGCTATTTTCCTAAAAAGCCTATAAATACCAGCCAAAAGAGGAGACTAAAGAATGCATACTATCTCTATTACTCTCTGTTACAAAAGAATTCTTTAATCTCTCTCAAGAGAATTAAGATCACTGACTTGAGTGTCACAGTGGCCCTCTAGAAGGCCATCCACCTCTTTTGGCCATCCACCTATTAGAAAATGCTCACCACTTATCAAAAATAAGAAAATTGTTTTAAAATTCCTTGTAGGGTACTTAATGAGTTATCAGTAGGTGAAGTTCGGTAGTTCATTAGGTATTCTACGGGATCATGTTATGCCTTACAGAGGAGTAAGGTGTGACATTCCCACAGGAAAACAATTCATAGGTACTCGAATTTTGACTACAGACAACCTCAGGTGACCAGGGAGTGGCATTTGAATCACCGATACCGATCAAATCACTCATCTTCTCAACGGAAACAGAAAGAAAGGAAGAAAAATGCAAATGCTGATATAAAAAATACCTCCAACGGAGTGACTTGAAGGAAATCGGAGACAAAGACAAAGCACACAGCTGAAAGTTTCAGAGAAGAAAAGAAATCAGAAGGAAAACACGAAAGGAATAGAAAGAGAAAAAGGAGTTTTTAAAGGAAAAGGGCAATTAATTAACTCCGATAAACAAATCGTAACCTGTTGCCTTCTCAGTTACCAAGGAACTTTTAAATAATGCCAGCTTACAATAGAAATGAAAGCCTGACAGCTATCCCAAAAAGTTACAAACACAACGATCAAAGAAGTCAAGCGAAGCAGTCATATCACCCTTTGGCTGAATGATCAAACAACAAACATAAATGCACACAAGACTCGAGGGGGGAGACTAATGATACCACTCTCCCAGAATAAAGTCAAAAAGTCAAAAGACATATCCAATGTGGCAAGCCTAAACATAAAGCAAAGCAAGAAAGGACCGAATTATAGTTTTGTTTGCCCAAAACAGCGAACAAAACCCTTACCGAGCAAACACTCTATCGGATACAGCCCGGATTCTACGGACCAAGTGATAATCCGGCATATAATCTAGTAAAAGCAAGTATCATGCAGATCCATTAATATTTAGCCAAGATTACCACCGTAAATAAAGTAACAGCTATTTTCCTAAAAAGCCTATAAATACTAGCCAAAAGAGGAGACTAAAGAACGCATACTATCTCTATTACTCTCTGTTACAAAAGAATTCTTTAATATCTCTCAAGAGAATTAAGATCACTGACTTGAGTGTCAGAGTGGCCCTCCAGAAGGCCATCCACCTCACCATTTTTCCTCACTGCAGGTCTATGTGTCAAGACCAAAAGGACTACCGGCAGCATCATATATATGTAATTTTTTTTATGAAGTTATGTGGTCAATTGACCACACTCAAGAGTATGTAACTCAATTAT
The DNA here is from genome assembly GCF_030052815.1 of Hevea brasiliensis. NCBI lineage: Eukaryota > Viridiplantae > Streptophyta > Magnoliopsida > Malpighiales > Euphorbiaceae > Hevea > Hevea brasiliensis. The sequence continues at coordinate 19,723,861 of NC_079509.1, read as the reverse complement.
TACATTGGCCCCTTCAAGTAAGATTTTCTGACTCTGTCCTAGATTGTCTATATAGAATTACTGCTATATTCTATAATTATTTCTTGAATTCAAAGTAAATTAGGTCTTCGATAAAAAAAAAAAAAAATCCATAAGTGAGTGGATTTCACGACCTAAATCAAGTTGTATGGGTGGTATTACAGGAAGAAATGAAGTCAGTAAACACAACCAAAATAAGAAGTCCAATTAGGACATAGACGTTGCATTCATGGGACTTGTCTGTTTCCATATAAATTTTCTATATTAATAAATGATAACTATTAAGGATAATAAGATAGCGAGTGTAGCAGAGAAGAATTCCAATATGATTTTTCTGTTAATAATGAAGAAAGCAACTTGGAAGCCTTAAAAACATATGTAGTTAAAGCATCTTATCTTCACTGGTTCTATTCTATATTTCAAATCCTTCACTTTGGTTCTAACACATTGAAATTTGAGAGTTGCAAGTTCTAATTAATTCAGTTTTAAAGATGTAACTTCTGTGTTTTTGAGCCACATTTCTGCAATCCAAACAAGAGCTGATAGAAAAGAATAAAGTCAGTAAACTTAAGAGCCAATCACATAGTTACAGATTTTTCAATTACAAGAAAAGTTACAGATTTTTCAATTACAAGAAACGAATTAATCCAATCCCTGTAATGAATGTTAAATTATCTAGTACACCAAGAAGGCTTTACATGTAACTAAATAAGAAGATGAGAAAGAAGTAGGGAACAACAGCCAACAAGGAACCAACGGTGAGGGATGGAGCTGCAGAGGGAAGCAGTGGCGGCGGTGATATTCCATTTCCAACTTTGATTGCCACCTTCATACCTTGTTCGCAGTGGTTTCCAACAGAGCACACGAAATAGCGAGTCCCATTTGCACTAAGAGGGACAATGACTCCTCCTCTTGTTACGATCACTATTCCTGTCTTTGTGCAGTTATTATATTCATCTTCATTGTCTACTTCAGTTACAGTATGTGTCCCAGTCCAGTTGAACACTGATAAATTAATGAAAAAAAAAATCACTTTGTATTTTCATTATTCGTTAGAAACTAGCTATCGAAGTCATTAGCTAGGCCAGCAGATGAAGATTTTCAAAACCCTATTAAATCAAAAGTTCATTTTTTTGTTAATCCTATGAAGATTGCTTACCGAGGTAGTCTCCTAACAGAAATGTCTTGTTGTTAGCCCAGTCGCCATAGTACCCAAGTGAATTGTTGGGAGGGAGTGTCCATCCCAAACTGTCTCCAACTGTGTACTTTGTAGCTGCATTTGCGCCCTGAAATAATAATTTTGCCACTGTAAACATCAATATCACAACCGAGCTTTGACGGCCAGCCATTATGACTGATCGGTCTTGAGGAGGTCGCCCCCTCAGTCAATGTTTCTTTCTCTTCAAAGGTGCTTTGCTTTGGCAAGGAACAGCCCAGCTTTCAAGTTAAAACCGTGACTTGGAGAAGTGGAAAAGAATAACCAGAGATAATTAATGGAATTCTTTTTGTTTTTTTAAGTTATGGTTCATCATTGTCCGGGCTAATTTTATTTGCATCTCAACTAATTAATTTCAAAGAATTTATTCGATAGAATACAACAAATACATCTGATCGTATACATTTAGTTATTATGGATCTAAGTTAGATCAAGGATGATCAATGATCATAACACAGACATCTGTTAGACACCCACATCATTAAAGATTTACACTCCTAAAATGTCTACCAATCTTTTAATTTTAACTTTTATTATTAAAATTTAAATGATAAAATTAAAACGTAAAAGAATGCAAAGGTTTACGTGATTTGGACGAAAGAAAATTGTTTCATCCTATATGCAATTAATTAACAAATATTAAACGTTCACTTTTTTTTTTAAATTAAAACAAAAAACAATTTTATAATGCCTCCAACTTGAACAGACTACGAAATTGACAATTTCATTATAGAATTTTTCAGGTCAATATAGCCATATCATAGAGACAAATTTTTTATATTATATGTGCCTCCTTAATGGCATATATGACATATGAGTAGGTTAAATTACAAATTTGGTCATTTAATTATTATGCCAAATTGTAGTGAGATTTATAATTTTTTATTTCTTAATTAAGTGGTAATTTAATTATAATTTCAATAATAATAATAATTATAGATCGTCAATTGAGATGAAAAATATTGATTACTATAAAATAACTTCAGAAGATGATTAGCTACAATCAATAAGACTGCAACAGTAACAGGTAATACACAAACACAAAATAAAATAAGAAACTGCAGACATATATAGCCCAATTCAGTAGACAATGTGGGCAATTAAGGCAAGAGAGTTCAGGAAATATATGATAAAGGCAGAGAGAAGTAGTGGAGACAAGGTACTGATTGTTAGTGGAGAGTTTGATGGTGAAGAAGTTAGTGAAGGTGTATTTCCATTCCCAACTTTGATAGTAACCTTTCTGACCAAGTTGGCAGTGAGTGCCGACGGTGCAGATGAAGTAGAGGGTACCATTTTCTGTGAACGAGATCGTTACAGGACTGATTTCCTTGAGAATTCCATTTGTTTTTATGCAGCTATCATATTCTGCCTTCGATGTTATTTCCACTACATTGTGTCTCTCACTCCAATTGAATACTAAAATAAATGGTAAGATGTGTTTGTTAAATACTCATTCATGGTCCATAGATGAATAATAAAAGCATATAAGGATTGCCAGGGACAACAATTAATTATCTGAAATTTAATTAATATATACTAGGAGTATCATGCATGCTTTCATATTATATCAAGAAATCTCTTGTTTCAAAATATATATATCAATCAAGGAAAAAGAATTTTTTTTTAAGACTAGTCAAATAATTAATAAATTAATTATGGATATAGAAAAAGCATTGGAGGATAATCAACATAAACCTTAAATGTCTTATCTGCAACCTAAGCAGTGTAGAAAGAAGAGTTACTAGGAATTGTCCAACCCGTGGTGTCTCCAACTGTATATGTGGTTGCAGCTGCTGCACCTTGTAGAAATGCCAGTTAAATGATACAGTCCAATGATGGGCGAATCCGCAAGTATACGGGTCGTACCAAGTAATAAAGTGATAAGTCAAGTATCGTTTCCACGAGGATTTGCTGTTTGAGTACCAAACTATGAATGCAGCGATTATTTGGGCTTATGATTGATGAATAAATGGTGAATGTAAATGAGCAAAGTAAATTGATAAATCTAATTAAAATGGGTAAAGAGCAAGCAAATAAATTCTAAATCTAGGTGCAATTGAACTAAATTACTAAACTGGTAATTTGAATCAAAGTCTAATTATGATAAAAATGATTCCAGAGTTGGAGGTTTATGTATAAATTAATTGCGATTTGTCTTGGGTATTCCAATTTTAAGGGAAAACAGAGTTTGAAGGTGATTGATTCTTAATTCCTTTGATATCTTTTTCAAGTAAACCAAAGTGTGTTCTAAAATAACCAAACCTAATTTCGTATGATATTTTATTACTTTAAAACCCATTAAGTTTTATAACCAATCATTAATTCCTCTTAAAACCCTAGTTTATTTCTAAATCTAGGTAATTTTAAGTTCCAATCCTTGATTATCTATCAATGACCTTCACCTTTCGGTCCTTCAATCAGAGATTAACACAATACCCAATGGGTACCAATATTAGGCAAGTAAATCAAGCACACAAAGAAGGAATCAAAACTCATATTTATATAAAATATGGAAATAACCAGTCTAAATCCACAAATTAATCTAAAATATATTTCCCAACTCTGAAATCCAGAGAGTTTACTCACTCATGTTGGTATTTACAAGAGAAATTGATGGAAAAGTAAAGAAAAACATGATAAGAGAACTAAAAATAGAAAAACCCAGGTAGAGAGACCAAAAACTCTGAGTCTTGGAGCATCCAGAAATGGCTGCAGCAACTCCTCTTCTACAAAATTGATGGCGCCATTTTCCCTTCTATATTTGTAATTTTTCTTTTCTTTTTTCTCTTATTGTTTCCTCTCCTTCCTTCTTGTGGCAAAAACTAGAAAATGATGCTTTTATATGGTCCCAAAAGTTGCCCTAAAAATAGATAAGAGCCAAGGAGTTGATGGAAAATGAGATGTAAAAATATCCATGTCAGCAGAGTTATCCACGTTTTGGGCATTCTGCTTAGGGCACTGCTTACCCTAAGCAGGATCTTCAGCAATTTTCGGCCTTTGCATGCACTGCCTGCTTAAGGTTAAGCAGACCCTTAGTAAGTCTTTGCAGGTTTAGGATAAAAGGAGTTTTTTTGCTCATGCTTGACTTCCAGCTTGACCTGAGTTGCACCTTAAGTACTGCCGCTTACCCTAAGCAGGATCTCAAGCAGGACCCTAAGCAAATCTCGGCAGGTTTTAGGATGAAAGCTTGAATGTATTGGATTTAAGTTGTGCTTGACTTGTGGCTTGCCTAAGCTGAAGGTTAAGCAATATGACATACCCTGAGCAACATCATAAGCAAAGTCTCAAGCAAATTTCGGCCAACTAAATCTTCCAAGGCTTAATTTTTTCAACTTTCCTCCATGCTTAAAGGACTCCAAATTTTTTCAAATCAATTCCTAATGCACTCATTGGCCCTCAATTTACCATAAAAACCTATAAAAAAAAACAAAATTATAAAAATTAAATATAAAGTAACTAAAGTTAGCAAATAAGCTAAAATAAAGCTAAAAACATAAAACATACTAAAATATAAGGGTAAAATAGATGCAAAACTATCCTAAAATGCCTATATGAAATGAGTGCAACAAATTCCCCCAAACTCAAATCTTTGCTTGTCCTCAAGCAAATTAAAACCAATTAATGCAATTGGGGTACATTCCTTTAAATTCATGAAAATTATTTATCCAAGCTCTCAAGCTTACCTTTAGCCACCAGCAAACCATATACCAACTTTCAAGGTACAAAGAATTCGATTCTTACCAAAGTTATCACCGCTTAGCCTTGGGTCAATTATCCATATCATCAAGCCTAAACTAATCAATCACAAAGAATAATCATGCCTAGATAGACTCTAGAGCAATCCGTAAACTAAAGTATCTCAAATAATAATGGAAGTAAATGAATGGATGAATGATATCCCAATTCCATAGGCAATTCTCCTATTCCAATATCCACTAATGTAGCAAAACACTATCCAAAGATCAAAAGGACTTTCTAGGGTTTTAATAGGGTTAAGGGGGTGATAATGTGGCTAACAAGGAAAGGATAAAGGTAACAAAATATGAGAATAATCAAATTATTAAAAGATCAGGACACATAATTTTTTTTTTGAATCAAATGGAAGAAGGAACTTTATAACTATTCACAAATGCTAGCAAATAATTTTAAAGCTTTTGGAGGGACTACATAAATAACATTGACTTTGAATTATAATTGTTCCTTTTAATTCACCCCTAAACTCATTTCTTTGTATACTTGGGTGGTGAATTACTTTACATACCATAATTGAATTTGCTAGCATTTTTACTTTAGTCACTTCTCCCAACTAATTATTATATTTTTTTTCTTTTTTTTAATTTTTAATTTAATTTAATTTATTATTATTATTATTTTTTTAAGTGTATCTATCACTGAAAGAATTATTCTCATGAATGGTAGGTAAGTGTTTGGGTTTATGGCTAGGTATTAATGTGGGTTTCAAAGAAATACAAGGGATAAATGTAGGCTCAAATTAGTTCCAAAGGGAAATTTTAAAGTGTGGTTGGCTAAGGCTAAAATGTGGGTTTAAAATTCAAAGAATGCCTAGATCATTTCTTTCTCAAGTGCATGCTATGATTTCTCCTTGAAAGGTTTAGGAGGATTGTTCTAGGATTGGTGAGACATCAATTAGCTACTTCTTACCCTAAAGTTTTTTCTAGGCACTAAAACTCAATGCAATTGATTGGGTGGCCCTTGGTTAAGAAGATATAAACTAAGGCAAGAATCAATAACCATGCACCTATCCAGAACTTTCAATCCATCAAACCCTTCTAAAAGTAAGCTCAATTGCTCTTCAAAGCAATTTTCAATCCTCTAAGGACAAGGTAAAATTTATTTTTATGATATGCATGATTCTAAAATGAATGCATAAATCAAATTAAAACTAAGTGTAATCTATATGAAAATTATATACAAGTGTATGTGTATGAATATAGACATATGTGTGGTATAAGTGTATGTGCATGGATTAGCTATGTATGAATGAATGAAATGCAATAAATGAATGAATGAAAATTTTAAAAATTTTGCAAAAATTTTGCCCTTACCCCTAAACTCAAATGAGACATTGTCCTCAATGTCTAGAATGAATGCAAAGATGGGCAAAATTGTGTGAGCTAATCATTTAATGAAATATACACAATTGGGAATTAGATCGGTATAAGCTTAAGAATTCCAAAATTAAGCTTAAAATGATATTAACAATGAAACTTTAGAGAGAAAAATGTGAAAAAGTATCCCAAATGTATGAATTTATAATGCTTAAGAAGGTGCTTAAGATGTTGCTTAACCTATAGCTTAAGGTTAAGCAAGGTTTGCATAAGGTTAAGCAAGATCGTAAGCACTAGGAACATACTAAAAATATAAAGAACTGCAAGTGATCTAGTGCCTCATGATGAAATTAAACAGATTTGGCTGAAGGTAAACTGTGTCACTCATCAATATCAACCAAATTAGAACTGAATAAAAGATAAAGTGCAAGAATAATGTGCAAAAAGATGAAAAATATAATGAAATAAGATCTAACAGTGAAATTAAGAATCAAACCAAAGAACATGCATAAAAGAGCTATATTTAGAACCGCAAAAGAATATTAGAAAATAAAGTAAGATAAAAATAAACTAAAGGAAATATGTAAATTTCAAGCATAGTCAGAAAATAAAATAAACTATAACTGTTACCAAAGTTTAAAGTTCAACAGTCAAATTACAAAAGTAAACCCAAGACATAAACTAAAACTGAAATAAACTAAACTAAATAAACTGCTGCTGTTGATGGGTCTGTTAAGGCTTTGCTGCTGCTAATGGGTCTGTAGGTGGCACAGGGGTTGCCGCATCAGGTTCTGTAGGGTCTTCTTAGTGATCTGAAGCTTCTGAGGCTGTCTCTAAGTTTTCTATGAGGTCCTTCATTTGCTGGAGCATGTCTTGGCCCCAATGATATAAGTTATTAAAAGATTAGGCCAATTTGTTGTAAAGCTCCAACATTTGAATTTCCTGTTGTTTTTGCTTCTTTTTAAGAGATGAAAATCTCTTTTTAAGCCTATTTTCTAGCTTCTTCTGCTGTTTGACTTGCTGCTGACCCAGAACATCAATTTTAACTTCTAACCCCTTCAAGGTTTTAAGAATTTTTGTGGTTTCAAATGGAGGAACATATGGTGGGGCAGTGAAGCTGGCTATTTTGGATTCTAAGGATCTTAAAAGGGAAAGAATTTCTGATGGAATCTGCTGTTCAGTAGCTGTTTGAGGTGCCTACAAAAGTTCTGCTGGTGCATAAGCACTTGGTGCCGGAGAACCACTAGCATCACCATGCTGCTGTAACAATACATAAGTATGCCCTGTCTTCTCACAAAGATCCATGTGAAGCAACATTGTGTTGTCTAAAAATGACTCACCAAAAAATGGCACAAGCTTATATAAACTAGTATCAAAGCCAAAGGAATTGGCTATGACAGTTATATAACCTCCAAAAACTATGCTACTTGTGGTGTGCCTTGTGATAGTTTAGTGCCAATGAGTAGCTAAGAAGTAAGCTGAGCTAACTGGCTTTCTCTCCTTCATACACCACAAGAAAAATAAGTCTCCAGCACCCACAATGCTATTATTGTGCCCTCTGCCTAGGACAGTGTAAGAAATAAATCTATGAAGATATTTCAACACAGGATCAAATATCCTGGTTGCCTTTGCTGTCCTCTGCCTATAATATCCTCCACAAGGAGCAATTTCCTTCCAGAACTTAATAGGATCATAAATGGTTTGTTGCCACTCAATGCTCTTATATCCAACATCTTGAAAACCAAAGATTGCACTCATAAAGCCCATATCTAACTCTCTATCAATACCAGCACATCTAAAGCAGATTACATCTCTATGGCTAGGGATAATAGGTTTGAAATTCAACCTTAGGGAACTCAAAAACTACAAAGTCAAATCTTTATACACCGGTTCCTTGATCCTAGCAAACTCAGTCCAATTGACAGCATCTAAATAAGCAAACACATAATCATAAATGCCTAATTCTCTTAAAATTTGCTCATCCATATATTTACTTGCTGCAATGGGCTTGGAGGCTAAAATCTCATATGCATTTTTCATATCTATGTCTTTGAAAGCCTAAGGTAATGGAGAAATTACCTCCTCTATGTCATCTGTAGATGCTGAAGGTGCTGTCGAAGCATTGCCAGGCTGAAAAGATGTTAAGGGCAACTGAAATGCAGGAATTAGAGCAATTGGTGATGAAATTGATGATGCTGACCTTGTTCTCTTACTAACTGGCTCTGAGGAAACCCTAGGTGAAGATTGTAAATCCATGGGAATAGGGGATGACCCTTTTCTTTTCACAACAGAGGCTTTCTTGGTTCTACCTGCAACCATTTTGGTTTTAGGTTTAGGTTTGGCTTGAGTTGGCACAGGTTCAGGCGTTGGTTCTTGAACTTAGGTTTCGGTAATGGGTGTTTCAATAGGGGTCTCGATGGCAAGGGCTAGGATGGGGGTTTCTATGGCGGCTTCATGTTGTGGTGTGAGAGGTGTCGGCGGAATGAGGGAGGGTGTTTGGTCTTGGGGTAGTAGTGGTGAAGGTGGTGGTGGCGATTGTGGAATTGTGGTGGGCTTGAACTTGGGGTAGGGTTTGCATTAGCAGAAGGTGAAGAAGGAGTGGCCACTTTTAATTTAGCAGACCTTTTGAATTTTTGGGGCTTGTGGGTAGACCAGATCTTGGTTCTCACAATTTAATAAGTAGGAATTATCTCTTTAACTTCCCAAGAATAGCCTGAAGAGATGGTGGAGGGAGTGGAAGTGTGCTCTGGTTTTTCAGGAGAGATAATGGGATAAAAATGGCAGAAGTTTAGGACTTTTAAAATTTAGGGCAAACATGGGTGGCTTGGGGTAATACTTGGGGTTAAGCATGGATTGCATAGGGTACAGCTTAGGGTAAGCACATAGCAATTGCTGAACTAAAGAGTTTGGAAATGCTTAGAGTCAAGCACGAATTTGCTTAGTGTTAAGTAGGATTTGCATAGGGTACAGCTTAGGGTAAGCAACATCATCAGCAAATTTCGACAGGTTTTGGGAAAAATTGTAATTTCACTTACCAAAAACAGTCCGAATGCTATGGAATGCTATCATGACCCTCAGCAATTATCAAATACATATAAACACCACAAAAGTGAAGAATTTAAGCTCATCATCTCTCATAAACTTATCAAGCATAATACAAGCATATGGGAATTAACTCAAATTAGGCACAAATTGTGATTACCCTTTGCAAACTTAATGAAATGGTCTTATTCCTAAGCTTATACCCAAAACACAGTTTCAGCAGCATTTGAGATAAATTCCATGCATTTGAAAATTGCAGAAAAGACATAGAAATTGACTTCTTAAGCAACATGAACAGTAGCATAAACAGTAACATAAATAGTAACTTAAACAAAATTATGCAAATTCTAACAAACTATAAAAATTATATATATACTAAAAAGTAAAACTCAACAAACACTATTTTTGCACTTCAATAAAGCTCACATCAGTCCTAAATATCAAAATTGATCCTCATTCAAGTTGTATTTCACAAAATTTACACAAGACACAAAATCAAACATGTGCTATCAAGTAGATTACAATATCAGCAATTTAGCACAAGTTTAAAAGTGTTACTGTTCACAGGGACTAGATAAATTGCAGGAATTTGCTTTATACTTGCTCCCTTTCAATTCTTCCTTTCTTTGCTACAAGTCTCAATTTGCCCACTTTTCATGAATGACCTAAAAAATATAAACAAATGTCACCTTGAGTTTAATGAGGGTAAAAACTAAAATGAAATGAAATGGAAAATTAATAAACTATAAAAGATTACGCTTGGGTTGCCTCTCAAGAAGTGCTTGTTTAAGGTCTTAAGCTTGACCTTCCACTCCAAATCACCTAAATATCCCCAGTTGGGGAACTAAGCCATGAAACCTCTATAACTTTTTGTGTGGGTTCTCCAACAATGTAATGCTTTAATCTTTGCCCATTAACTTTGAAAGTACCTGACGTTTTATTCCCTATCTCCACAGTTCCACATGGATATACCTTTGTAACAGTGTAAGGCCCTGACCATCTTGACTTTAATTTTTTGAGAAATAACCTTAATATGGAATTATATAAGAGAACTACATCTCCTTCTTGAAATTCTTTCCTCCTAATGTGCTTATCATGCCATCTCTTACTTCTTTCCTTATAAAGCTTGGCATTTTCATATGCATCCAATCTAAGTTCCTGAAGTTCATTTAATTGCAACATTCTCTTTTCCCCTGCAGTCTTTAAGTCAAAATTCAATATTCTTATAGCCCAATATGCTCTATGCTCCAACTCCAAAGGTAAATGACAAGATTTTCCATAAACTAATCTAAAAGGGGTGGTGCCAATGGGAGTTTTAAAAGCTGTCCTATAAACCCAGAGAGCCTTATCTAACTTTAAGGACAAATCTTTCCTTGAACTGTTCACTATTTTCTCAAGAATTCTTTTCAGCTCTCTATTTGAAATCTCCACTTGACCACTAGTTTGTGGATGGTAGGGTGTTGCAACCTTATGCTTAACTCCATATTTTTGTAATAGTCTCTCAAACTGATGGTTGCAAAAGTGAGAACCTCCATCACTTATAAAGGCAAGTAGAGCTCCAAATCTTGTAAAAATGAATTTCTTAAGAAATTTAACCACAACTCTAACATCATTAGTTGGAGATAGTATAGCTTCAACCCATTTGCTCACATAATCTACTCCAACCAAGATGTACTTGTGTCCAAAGGATGATGGAAAGGGTCCCATAAAGTCAATGCCCCAAACATCAAATAGTTCCACTTCTAATATATTTTGGAGGGACATTTCATCTCTTTTTGAGATATTTACCATCCTTTGACACCTATCACATGCATTTACAAACTTTTTTACATCTCTAAACATATGTGGCCAAAAGAACCCTGCTTGAAGAACTTTTTCTGCAGTCTTTATAACACTCATATGACCCCCATAAGGTGAAGAATGACAATCTCTAATGACATCCGCTATCTCCTCATCAGCTAAATATCTCCTAATCAGCCCATCTCCACATCTTTTAAATAAAAATGGCTCTTCCCAACCATAATCCTTCACATAAAAAAGAAATTGCTTCTTTTGCTGCCATGTTAAATCAAGTGGAAGGACTCCACACACCAAATAGTTCACAAAATCTGCATACCAAGGGATCTTTGCACTAATAGTTGCCAACAGCTGCTCATTAGGAAAATAATCATCTATTGGAAGCTCTCTTCCCAAATTATCTCCTTGTTCTGGCCTTAATCTAGATAAATGATATGCTACTACATTTTCTGCTCCTTTTTTGTCCTTAATTTCCATATCAAACTCTTGAAGGAGTAATGCCCACCTTATCTGTTAGTAGTATGCCCTAGAGCATATCATTTAGTATGTATCTTGTACATCTTTTATTAATAAAAGGCATTTTCACTTTTCTGTTTACATAATATATTTATGTGTAATAGAAAAGGTCCAATGATATTTTATTAGAAATTCTATTCTTAAGTTGTTAAGAATATGAGTGACAGTATTTCTAGTACAAAGTATCATAAATAGGTTCACAATCGAGGATACTTCACAATAAGGACATGACTTATCCAGAAAGATTGTATTCATGTTTGTTCCCAAGTTATTTATATGAGATATAAATAAGATGGAATGATGAATCTCATGCCATATGACAAACATGATAGGCACTTATACATGATAAGTAGGTCGAACCAGTGACACTTATGACAAGCACATGGAGTTTACTCTTGTCAATATATTGTCATAAATCATATTAGTGCATATAATCTTTAGACCTGAGATAGCACAGTTATCTTGTATATAGGTGGTTTGAGTTTGATACTGCTTTCATACTTGTACTGTGTATGGGTATATGGGCATGTGTTGGCTCCTACTAGTTATATATGAAGGTAGGTGTTGATCAAGATGGAATCTGTTCCTCTAAGTAAATAGAGATAAAATCCTATGTTCATTTAATTGTTCTTGATGTTGCAAGTTCCTGGCCAGGACAGATAGATTTAATCAGAAAAGAGTTTCTGATGAGAAAATCTTTTAATCAAGAACTGGAATTAAAAGAGAACATAATATTCATAACAAATGGGGTTTGACATAAACCATGACTCCAGATTGATTTGAGATTTTGTAACAGAGAGATTCTAGTGCATGGTAACATATGATTATAGATTCATTTAAGGTAAACCTTATTACTGATTGGGTGGCCATGGCATGCTATGCTAGGTGTTAACCATGGTCTATGAGGTGCATAAAATGGTTTAGAGAAATCATTTATGGTAAGAAAGAGTTCTGATGATATTAAGAGTTGATATCATATCTCATTGCCAATTAGTGATGAGCCTAGTAAGTCACACACATACACAAGTAATAACTAAATTAAATATGATTTAATTAATTAATTAAAGAGTTTAATTGATTAATTAAATAGGTTTGGTTTGCAATTAGATTGCAAAGTCCCTAGCATGGCTTGAAACCAAATCTAGGTTATTGGATGTATAATATAAGTTAAATTTATATTTAAAGTGTTTAAATATGAATTTAATTAATGAGAAATTAATTAATAGAGATTAATTAATTAATTTATATTTGATATAAATTGATTAGAAGAAGAGAAATAATTATTTTGGGTTGAGAACTCAAAATTAAGACATAGGGGCATTTTAGTCATTTCACAGGGTGACATGTGGCACCATGAGATGGTGACACATGGCACTACACATAAGCTTGCCAAATGTCTTTTAATCATATAAGATGATCAAAGTCAAGATTAAATATAGGTTTGACACTTAGCACAATGTGATTGGGTCAATTAAACCTAGAGCCAATGAGAAGGTGACATTTGGCAAGGGTTTTAAGTGGTAACCTAGCTATATAAGTGTTGTTATGAAAAGAAAAACATAACAAGCTGTTGCCTTTCTCTTTATGCCGCCACCTTGGAGACCTCTCCCTTCTCTTCTTCTTCATCTCTCATCAATTCCAAGAGATTAGCAAACAATCTCTTGAATTAAAAATACTAAAAATTGTTTCTAGTGTTCTGTTTACATCTTTAATCTCTCAAAAGGCAAAACTTGATTTTTTAATTCATAGAAAAAGCTTTAGAAGCTGTTCAAGGGCTGCCATAGGTGATCTTGGTGTGGACAAGCTAGAGGGACAACATCTAGTGTCCTAAAGACGCATTCCAAAGGTGACAAACACACTGTAGTGCATCAAGAGGTTAGTGCGCTTGTTCTTGATCTAATCTAGGGTTCTAAAATTAATCTGATTAATTCTAAAATCTTAAATGACAAATACAGATTCAAAAACATATTAAAAGAGTTTTAATATGTTATTTATCATTGAAATCAAATATATAAAAATAAATCTTGCATGATGCATGTGACCCTAGGTGAAAATTTTTGAATTCAATGATATAAACTTGTGTTTTTCATACTTCCGCTCCTTCAAATGGTATCAAAGTCACTATATTTACCATTTAGATTGTTGATTATATGATTTAATTGTGTGGTTTGATCATGAGATGATAGATCCATTTCTGGTTACAATGATAAAGGTGGCGGCTTGATGAAGACTCCATTTGTGTGCATGGTTTGTGCACTTCTTATGGTGCGCATGGTTTGGGCAATGTTTGTGCAATTGTTGTATGATCTAATGCTCATAATTATGTCCATTTTATGTCTAATTAAATTGTTTAATTAGAGTTTTAATCACACAATTAAATTGTGATTCAGATCTGAATTTTAAAAATTATTTGAATGTGATTCAAATCTGAATTTTAAAAGTTGTTTGAATGTGATTCAAATATGAATTTTTAAAGTTGTTTGAATATGATTCAAATCTAAATTTTTAAAGTTGTATCAATCATATTCAAATCTGAATTTTTAAAGTTGTTTGAATGTGATTCAAATCTGAATTTTAAAAGTTGTTTGAATATGATTCAAATATGAATTTTTAAAGTTGTTTGAATGTGATTCAAATATGAATTTTTAAATTTGTTTGAATGTGATTAAAATCTGAATTTTTAAATTTATTTGAAGCATATTCAAATCTGAATTTTTAAGTTGAATATGAGATATTCAATTTAATTTAAGTATATATGTTTTATTTAATTATTAAATAGTGATATGCATGATGGATGATCATGGACTATAAAAGACCAATGTGATTGGATTTATTTCTTTTATGTTTTCTTTGGGTTGTAAATTAATTAATTTATTTTAATTTATTTTGGGCATGTATTATTAAGGTTGTAATAATTTTGGGTTATAATTTCATTTATTTAGTTCTTGTAAATTCGCCTTGGTATGCCAAGGATTACTATGTAATTGGATTGCAAGAAGATCAATGAGGTCAAGAGCATTGGTAGGACCAGTGGGAGGAATTCAAGATCAAGTGTTGATTATGTACTCCTTCAGCAACTCTTATAAAATGAATGAATGAAATGCACCTAGGAATGCCCTGATTTAATTCTTGGTGGCTCAGAATTGAATCCCTTAGAAAGTCCATGATCATACCATATTTACTGTTTATCCATGAATGCATGAGATATATGTGAATGTATGCAAGTATATAATATATGCATGCTAAATGGATAATGTGCAAAGTGAGACCTTAATAGTAACTAGGATGACCATAAAATCTTCCAAACAAATGATTAAGTTGGAAATGCTATAATTAAAGTAATTATAACATGGGCCCTCCATTGAGGCAATTATTTTAAGAAATTTTACATACTTGCATAAGATGCAATTAATTTAAGAGATTTTCTTAAGAATAATTGTTAAGCATGAGATGTTGTAAATATATAAATAGTTTAATGGCCAATATTAGATGTACCTGAGGACATTAAAATTATTTACATAATTACTGGGTAAATGGGATCAACTTAACTAATGCAAGATAAGTCAATAATGGATGTACCTGAGATTTTGAGCATTAGGGGCTAGGTAAAGGATTGAACCTCACATGAGATGTGATGGGCAAGGAGTTGCTCACTTATAGTTTATTGTAATTCCAATAATGGATGTACCTGAGGATGATCAATAGAATTATAAGAATTCAATCACCCACTAGAAATCCATCCAACTAGGATTTTCGTTTTCTACTTTGGAAGTGTAGGATTCGCTAAGTTAGTGGGAGGACCAATTTGATTAAAAGACCATAATCATTTTGGTTAATTACATGATACATTTACTAATTAATTTAGCTATTTTCTGCAGTTAATTTTCTGATAATAATGAGCACAGAACAACCACCACCATCCAATATCCTTGCAAGCATACTTGATCGCAATAGGTTGACAGGACCTAATCTGTCTGATTGGCTAAGAAATTTGAAACTTGTCCTGAACCTAAAACATATAGGATTTGTTCTAGACTCAAATGTTCCTGGTCCCTTACCTCCAGAGGCCACCCAAGAGGAACATGAAACTTTGGACAAGTGGAAGGAGCATGATATGAGAGCTAAGTGTTACATGCTTGCTTCCATGAGTAATGAGTTACAGAGGCAGCATGAGAACATGCAGAGTGTGAGTGAGATCCTCCTTCACCTACAAGAGTTATATGGTGAGCACAGCAGGAATGCTAGGTATGAGATATCTAGGCAGTTGTTCCGCATGAGGATGTCTGAGGGACAGAATGTTGGGGATCATGTCCACAAGATGATTCGGCTAATTGAGCAGCTGGAACACCTTGACTTTAACATGGATTTCCAACTGCAGACGGATTTGATCCTTTAGTCCCTTCCTGAGTCTTTTGGGAATTTTGTGACAAATTTCCATATGACTAAACAGGAATGCACCTTGGCTGGTTTACTCAACATGCTGGTTATTGTCCAAAAGAATATGCCGGGCAATAAAGGATAAGAGGTAGCTTTGATTGCATCTTCTTTTGCTGGAAAGTCCAACAAGAAGAAGGGTAATAAGAAAAAGAAACCTCAGATTCCTGGTCCTTCCAAGAAAATAGCTAAACAGAAAGGGAAGACTAAAGCTGATGGAGGCAAAGGAAAGTGTTTCCACTGCCAGAAGGATGGGCACTGGAAGAAGAACTGCCCAGAGTATCTTGCTTCTCTGAAGGACAAGAAGGATAGACCATCAGAAGGTATGTCCATATCTTATTATTTAGATTCTGATGATACTCATAGTTCATCTACAGCTTGGGTTTTAGATACTGGTGCCAGTTCTCACATTTCTTATGATATGCAGGAACTAGCAAATAGTAGCAGCTTGCATTCTCGAGATGTTAGAGTCCGGTTTGGCAATGGCTCAACTATTGAAGCTTTAGCCTTAGGTTCTAAATCTTTTTACATGTCAGGACATGTTTTGTGTTTGAATAATATTTTATATGTGCCTGATGCTTTTAAAAACATCATTTCTATATCTAGTCTGACTAGAAATGGCTATGAATTTCAGTTCACAGATGATGTTTGCAATATTTATTTTGGAAATAAATATATTGGTTCGGGTTATATGAATAATAGTCTTTATTATTTGGATAATAATGACAAACACAAAATAAATGCAAGTGATCTAAATGAATGCAATGCCATGGTGAATGTAACACCCCTATGTTTGATAGTGCGTTCTACTGTTCCGGTGACCAGTGTCTGTCCGGACAGCTAGAATGCTTAGAACTACATTTAAATGTTAGTGCGGAAACATAAAATAATGAAATATAACAAAGGAAAATACAAGAAAAACAAAGGAAAAATAATAGCAATGAAATGTAACCAACTTAAACGAGCCGAAAACCTTAGCGATGGGTGACCGCACCGGGAAGTTGCAGCGTGGACCGTTGACTAGCCCTGGACCGTGGGGAACCATGGAAAATATTTTTAAGACTTAAATAAACGTTTATTAAAGTATAAATGTAATTAGAAATATCAAAGAAAAAAATTAATTAATTAGTACAAAGAAAAACGAGAAAACGATAAAACTCGGTGTTACCGAAAAATCGGGAATGCAACCCGAATAGGGGCATTGTGGTCAATTGACACCCCGAGTTGCCTTTTGACCTAAATGTACATTAAAAATAAATGATATTAAACTTTGAAAATACCATTAAAATTAAAATGGTGGTCCATAATCTAAATAGTAAAAGATATGAGGAAAATGTGGGAATTATGGAAAACTTGGATTAAACAAATCATAAACTTCATTAGTGCTCCACTAACATCACCTAAGTGGACTTTTAATTAGCCTTTGGATAGAAAATTCTGTCATCTTCAACCTTGGGACATCCAGCTGAAATCAACTTGAGAGAAAACTCCATAGCCGTCCATGGTGAGCTCCATGCAACCTTGGTTAAGTCACTTTTTCCACTAGGTTCCTTCACTAAACCTTGTCCACACACCTTGGGCAGCATACTTGGAGTAAGAAAGATAAGTTTTGGTGAGGTTTTGATCAAGCTTCAAAAGTGGTAAGTGAGTATTTTTCAATCTTACTTCCTTAAACTTTGAGTGGATGTTGTAGGGAGTTGATTTATGGAAGAATTTTTTATGTTTGATGAATTAGTGGAGTTGAGCCATTTCGGCAGCCATGAGAACTCACCATGAACAGCTTGTTCTTGCATGTAAATGTTTGTTAAGATATTGATGTAAGTGTTTATTTGTATAGAAATAATTTTGACAATGTGTACTAAGTGTATGTGTGATAGTACACTTATTTTTGAAAGCTTAAAAGCAAATTTAAAGGAGATGTGTTCATGAGGTGATTCGGCAACCTTAAAGTTTAGTTAGAAATGTGTTGTTTCATGGTTTGGTTTGTTGAATTATGTTGCTTATGGTGGCAGCATGTGTATGTGAATAATTATTTGGATTTGGACATGTAAATGAGGTATGTTCATGTGGTTAAATTATTGTAATTGGATTTTGAAAATTCTGAGTTATAATGTGTATGTTGAGAGTGGATACAAGCTGCCCAAAATGACCAAAATGTAATGTAAAGTGTGTTAATGTTATGGTACAAACCAGAATTGGCATGAAAGGATTAGCTTGGTAAGTATAGAATGTGTAATTGGTATGTGATGAAGAATGTGTAGTAGGGCAGTGTATGTTTTAGCTTGGAAACCTTAAGTGTGTGACTTCAATTGGTATGAGACCAATTGGAGGTGAAACTAGGCACAAAATGTGCCAACTTTCATAAAGGAAACTTACATAAATTCTGCCTAGATGGTGACTTGAAAAATGACCAAATCCGGATTAGTTACTTGAAAGCCTGAAAACTGACCATTTGGGCAGCAGTTAGTGTTTTGACCATAGCTTACTTAAAACAGGTCCAAATGACCTGAAATTTTTACCATGAATAGTTTAGACATAGATCTACAATTCTTATGAAGACACCAAAGCCCAAAAATGGCCAGAACCAAGCCAAATGGCTTGCACAATTTCAGGTACCAAAACTGGCCGAACCAAAAGTGACCTAAAAATGACCTGGACCTACCATTTTAGTGCATTCTGTCCAGCATTGGTAAATTAACCATATCTTGGTCTATACAACTCAGAATGACCTGAAATTTTGTCCCGTGTATAATAAGACATAGACCTACAAGTTTGTAGTTTAGACCAAAACTCGAAAACCGAGGGAACTAGGTCGTCTGGCTAGGTCAAAATAGTCAATCCGGTAAATTACAATAAAATGCAATATACTTGGAAATGAAATTGGTAACATATACCAATACTAAAGGGCTATAAAATGTGACATATTGGTAACATTAAACCTAATTCACCTAGAGTGCATCGAGGGTCAACATTTTAGGTTGACTAAGGAAAATAATAGAATTCAATAAATTAATTATTAAGCCTTATTGTTAGAGACAGTTTAAATGAGTACTGAAACACTTCAAATTGTGTGTTTTAGTTAGCAAAGACTCAGGGAAGGGGAAGGAAACACTGAGTCAGGGCCAAGAGATATTTATCAGAGGTTTGTGCACAACAGTTATTTCTTTTGAATTTTTCAATTGAAATAAATTATGACTATTTGTATGTTGTTATTTTAAATTGTGGAAAATTATTTGAATGATATTTGATGGATACTTATTGCTTGAAAAACATTGTAAATGGTTTGAAACCACAGCTATCATGTATATTGATTGAATTCCTCACTAGCTTGTCTAGTGGGATGAATTGACTTTAAATTCCCTCTCTGGCTAAAGTGTTGAGGTGTGTGCCTGTTGAGGACGAATAGAATGAGTACTCATATTATTGCTAGCTAGTTATGTTATTCCTCACTAGCCATCGGCTTTTGGGACGAATTGAACTTTGGAAAATGATTAAGCTGTGTGTGTGATTTATTGATATTTATTGTGATATTGTGAAATGGAGTTTAAATTCCTTATGACGTTCACTGTCTTTTGAATTTAACTATGATTTTAAGTATCCACAGTTTATATGATTTATGGCTTATGGTTTTAAATTGCATTTTCTTAATGTTGTGCACCACTGAGACATTGGCTCAGCGATAGCTTTTTCATTGCTGTCGCAGGTAGACAGACGGACAGATAGACAGACCAGCAGAGTAGGCTGCTTGTGCCACCTTTTGAGATTTCGCCGAGTATATCGAGTATACCATTTTGTGTAGTTTTTGTTGTAATGTATGTGCACTGTATGTATATATTGTACTTGGTTTTGAGCAGTTGTAAATTAAAATTGTAAATTATTTTGGCTTGTAAAAATATTGTGACATGTCTCTTTTATCTCATCTTTTGGAAACACTGGAAAATTGATTATTGAACTGAGTTGATAAATGTTGAGAAAATTATTGTGTTGAATTATTATTAGAGTTTGGGGATTGAACAAAATATTGGAAGTGCTTTTTACAGGTTTTTGAAGAACTATTTTATTCAAAATACAGATGGCACTCTGTCAAAATTTTTACAAAAATTATTAATGCTTCAAATGTTTTATCTGGTTTCACTTTAGTTAAAAAATTTTTTAACACCTGTAAATAGTGCTCACCACTGTAAAAAGAAGTAAAAAAAAGTTTAAAATCCCTTGTAGTGTATTTAATGGATTATCAGTAGACGAAGTTGGTAATTCATTAGGTATACTACGAGATCATGTTATGCCTTACGGAGGGGTAGGGTGTGACAGTGAAAATCAACTCAAGTTCAAAATATATTTAGCACTTAAGGTTATGTCATGTTGCAGAAGATAGGATTGCAAAACTGGAGAAAATGGGGATTCTTTCCTCATTAGGCTCTGAGCCTACTCCAACTTGTGAATCTTGCCTTCAGGGTAAAATGACTAGATCACCCTTTGTTGGATAAGGGCTAAGGGCTGAAAATATTTTGGAGCTAATACATAGTGATGTATGTGGTCCATTTAAGGAAATGGCTAGAGGCGGTTTTCATTATTTTATTACCTTTACTGATGATAAATCAAGGTTTGGGTATTTGTATTTGATGAAATACAAACATGAATCCTTTGAAAAGTTCAAAGAATTTAAATTTGAAGTAGAAAATCAAACAGGAAAGAGTATTAATGCTCTTCGATCAGATCATGGAGGTGAATATCTGAGTACTGAATTTAATGAATACTTGAGAGAGCACAACATTGTTTCCCAGCTGACTCCTCCAGGAACACCATAGTTGAATGGTGTATCTGAAAGGAGAAATTGTACCCTATTGGATATGGTACGTAGTATGATGAGCTATACTGATATGCCAATCTCCTTTTGGGGATTTGCATTAGAATCAGCTTTGTATATTCTGAATAGGATTCCATCAAAATTAGTTTCTTCCACACCTTATGAGATATGGCATGGAAGAAAACCAAGTCTTAAGCATTTTAAGATTTGGGGTTGTCCAGCTTATATCAAAAAGCTGAACACTGATAAATTGGAAACTAGATCAGAAAAGGATCGATTTGTTGGATATCCAAAAGATAGTTTTGGATATTATTTTTATTTGCCTACATCACAAAAGGTTGTGATAAGTAGAGATGCCATATTTCTTGAACAACAATTTGTTCAAAAAGGAGGCAAAGGAAGGCAAATAGAGTTAGAATTGGAGAATTCTGACCAACCAACAGATCAGATGAATATAGATCCATCTAGTCAACCTACACCCATTGATGAAACATCTACAACTATTCCTCATAAAACAACCAGGATATCTCACCCACCAGTGAAATATGATTTCTTTCGTGAAGATGAACAAGAGTTATCTACTCATGAAGAAGTAGATCATGGAGATGACCCACTTACCTATGAAGAAGCTATATCAGATATAGACTCTTCAAAATGGATTGATGCTATGAAATCCGAGATTGATTCCATGTATAAGAATCAAGTTTGGGATCTTGTTGACCCACCTGAAGGTATTGTACCTATAGGGAACAAATGGGTTTTCAAGAAGAAAATTGGTTCTGATGGAAAGGTAAAGACCTATAAGGCAAGGCTAGTAGCGAAAGGGTTTCGCCAAAGGCAAGGAATCGACTATGAGGAGACTTTCTTGCCTGTTGCCATGCTTAAATCAATTAGGATTCTATTAGCAATAGCTGCATATTATGATTATGAGATTTGGTAGATGGATGTCAATTTCTCAATGGATACATTGAAGAAAACATTTTCATGGAACAACCTAGGGGTTTTGAATCCTAAGATGGTTCTAAGGTATGCAAGCTAAAGCGATCCATTTATGGGTTGAAACAAGCTTCGAGGAGTTGGAACATCCGTTTTGATGAAGAGATTAAGTCATTTGGTTTTATCAAAAATGAGGATGAGCCATGTGTATATAAGAAGGTTAGTGGTAAAGGTATGGTTGTCAAATACATTCTCCATGAAAGACTTAGGGGAGGCAACCTATATCCTTGGGATTCGCATCTATAGAGATAGAGCGAAAAGAATAATTGGGTTATCCCAAAGTCTATACTTGGAAAAGATGTTAAAGAGGTTTAACATGCTTGATTCCAAGAGAGGATTGTTACCAGTGAGACATGGTATCCACCTTTCTAAAGAGATGTCTCCAAAGACACCTGAAGAAAGAGATAAAATGGCCAGGATTTCATATGCTTCGGCTATTGGAAGTTTAATGTATGCAATGTTGTGTACTAGACCGGATATAGCATATGCTGTTAGTTTGACTAGCAGGTATCAATCCAATCCAGGTTTGGAACACTGGATAGCTGTCAAGAATATCCTTAAGTACTTGAGAAAAGCTAAGGATTTATTCTTGATATATGGAGGTGGAGACTTGCAATTGGATGGTTATACTGATTCTGATTTTCAATCAGATATCGATGATAGAAAGTCTACCTCTGGATATGTGTTCATTTGTAATGGAGGTGCAGTCAATTGAAAGAGTTCCAAACAGAGTACGACTGCAGATTCCACTACCGAGGCTGAGTATATTGCTGCATTAGATGCTGCAAAGGAAGTTGTTTAAATAAAGAAGTTCGTGACATAACTTGCAGTAGTTCCTTCCATTGAGTTAGCAGTTCCACTTCACTGTGACAACAATGGAGCAGTCATACAGGCTAAGGAACCCCGGTCTCACCAGAAATCTAAACACATAGAAAGGTGCTACCACATTATTAGAGAAATAGTTGAGCGAGGCAATGTAGCCATGCTGAAAATAGCATCAGCTGAAAATCCAACTGATCCATTCACTAAGCCCATGTCACTGACTCAGCTAGACCAACATCTTGAGAAGATAGGTCTAAGATATTGTAATGAATGGCTCTAGTGCTAGTGGGAGATTGTTAGTAGTATGCCCTAGAGCATATCATTTAGTATGTATCTTGTACATCTTTTATTAATAAAAGGCATTTTCACTTTTCCGTTTACATAATATATTTATGTGTAATAGAAAAGGTCCATTGATATTTTGTTAGAAATTCTATTCTTAAGTTGTTAAGAATATGAATGACAGTATTTCTAGTACAAAGTATCATAAATGGGTTCACAATCGAGGATACTTCACAATAAGGACATGACTTATCCAGAAAGATTGTACTCATGTTTGTTCCCAAGTTATTTATATGAGATATAAATAAGATGGAATGGTGAGTCTCATGCCATATGACAAACATGATAGGCACTTATACATGATAAGTAGGTCGAACCAGTGACACTTATGACAAGCACATGGAGTTTACTCTTGTCAATATATTGTCATAAATCATATCAGTGCATATAATCTTTAGACCTGAGATAGCACAGTTATCTTGTATATAGGTGGTTTGAGTGTGATACTGTTTTCATACTTGTACTGTGCATGGGTATATGGGCATGCGTTGGCTCCTACTAGTTATATATGAAGGTAAGTGTTGATCAAGATGGAATCTGTTCCTCTACGTAAATAGGGATAAAATCCTATGTTCATTTAATTGTTCTTGATGTTGCAAGTTCCTGGCTAGGATAGATAGATTTAATCAAAAAAGAGTTTCTAATGAGAAAATTTTTTAATCAAGAACTGGAATTAAAAGAGAACATAATATTCATAGTAAATGGGGTTGACATAAACCATGACTCCAGCTTGAATTGGGATTTTGTAACAGAGAGATTCTAGTGCATGGTAACATATGATTATAGGTTCATTTAAGGTAAACCTTATTACTGATTGGGTGGCCATGGCATGCTATGCTAGGTGTTAACCATGGTCTATGAGGTGCATAAAATGGTTTAGAGAAATCATTTATGGTAAGAAAGAGTTCTGATGATATTAAGAGTTGATATCATATCTCATTGCCAATTAGTGATGAGCCTAGTAAGTCACACACATACACAAGTAATCACCAAATTAAATATGATTTAATTAATTAATTAATTAAAGAGTTTAATTGATTAATTAAATAGGTTTGGTTTGCAATTAGATTGCAAAGTCCCTAGCATGGCTTGAAACCAAATCTAGGTAATTTGATGTATAATATAAGTTAAATTTATATTTAAAGTATTTAAATATGAATTTAATTAATGAGAAATTAATTAATAGAGATTAATTAATTAATTTATATTTGATATAAATTGATTAGAAGAAGAGAAATAATTATTTTGGGTTGAGAACTCAAAATTAAGACATAGGGGCATTTTAGTCATTTCATAGGGTGACATGTGGCACCATGAGATGGTGACACATGACACTACACATAAGCTTGCCAAATGTCTTTTAATCATGTAAGATGATCAAAGTCAAGATTAAATATAGGTTTGACACTTGGCACAATGTGATTGGGTCAATTAAACCTAGAGCCAATCAAAAGGTGACATATGGTAAGGGTTTTAAGTGGTGACCTAGCTATATAAGTGTTGTTATAAAAAGAAAAACATAACAAGCTACTACCTTTCTCTTTTTGCCACCACCTTGGAGACCTCTCCCTTCTCTTCTTCTTCATCTCTCATCAATTCTAAGAGATTAGCAAACAATCTCTTGAATTAAAAATACTAGATATTATTTCTTGTGTTCTGTTTACATCTCTAATTTCTCAAAAGACAAAACTTGATTTTCTAATTCATAGAAAAAGCTTTAGAAGCTATTAAAGGGTTCCATAGGTGATCTTGGTGTGGACAAGCTATAGGGACAACATCTGGCGTCCTACAGACGCATCCCAAAGGTGACAAACACACTGCAGTGCATCAAGAGGTTAGTGCACTTATTCTTGATCTAATCTAAGGTTATAAAATTAATCTGATTAATTCTAAAATCTTAAAAGGCAAATACAGATCCAAAAACATATTAAAAGAGTTTTAATATGTTGTTTATCATTGAAATCAAATAGATAAAAATAAATCTTGCATGATGCATGTGACCCTAGGTGAAAATTTTTTAATTCAATGATATAAACTTGTGTTTTTCATGCTTCCGCTCCTTCATTATCAACCTAGGTTTGGCCTCTTTTTTTTGAAGGAGATACTTGATAGCTGTATGATCTGTATATACTATTACCTTAGACCCCACAAGATAGGACCTGGATTTATCTACTGCAAACACCATTGCCAAAAATTCTTTTTTTGTAGTAGAGTAATTTATTTGAGCATCATCTAAGGTCCTACTTGCATAATAGATTGCATACACCTTCTTATCTTTCCTTTGTCCTAAAATAGCCTCAATGGCATAGTCACTAGCATCATACTTCAACTCAAAAGGTAACGACCAATCAGGTGGCTGCATAATAGGAGCATATATCAAAGCTTCCTTTATCCTGCAAAAAGCATTCATACAATCAGTATCAGAATGAAATTCCACATCTTTACTCAATAGATTAGTGAGAGGTTTAGAAATCTTAGAAAAATCCTTGATGAATCTCTTGTAAAATCCAACATGCCCCAGGAAACTTCTCACTCCTTTCGCAGATGTTGGGGGTGACATTTTCTCAATAATCTCCACCTTTGCTTTGTCCACCTCAATTCCCCTGTTTGACACAAGATGTCCCAAAACAATTCCTTCTTGTACCATAAAATGGCACTTTTCCCAATTCAAAACTAAATTAAACTCTTCACATCTCTGCAAAACTTTAGACAAGTTAGATAAGCATTCATCAAAAGATTTACCATACACAAAAAAATCATCCATGAGCACTTCCATAATATCCTCAATGAAATTAGAAAATATGGACATCATACATCTCTGAAATGTAGCTGGGGCATTACATAATCCAAATGGCATCCTTCGATATGCAAAGGTACCATAGGAACATGTGAAGGTGGTTTTATTCTGATCATCCAGGTGAATAGGGATTTGAAAGAACCCTGAATAGCCATCCAAATAGCAAAAATAAAAATGATGAGCTAATCTCTCCAGCATTTGATCTATAAATGGTAATGGAAAATGGTCATTTCTAGTTGCATTGTTTAACTTCCTATAGTCTATACACATTCTCCATCTAGTTACAGTCCTAGTAGGTATTAGTTCATCATTTTCATTTTTTACTACTGTGATGCCTCCTTTTTTGGGTACAACATGAACTAGACTTGCCCAATTGCTATCATAAACAGGGCAAATGATACCTGCATCAAGTAATTTTAAGATCTCTTTTTTGGCAATCTCTTTCATATTTGGATTTAGTCTTCTTTGTGACTCTCTAGAGGCTTTGTGATCATTCTCTAACAAAATTTTATACATGCACACAGAAGGATGTATTCCTTTAATATCATCAATGGTATAACCAATTATCCTTCTATGCTTTCTAAGAATTCTTAATAATTTTTCAACTTCACAATCATTCAGTTTAGCACTAACAATCATAGGATATATAGAATTTTGACCAAGAAAAGCATACCTGAGATTTGTTGGAAGAGGTTTCAACTCTACCTTTGGTGCTTCACTACTTTCAAGCATTGGTGGTAAAGTTGTATCTTGTTTCAAATCTCCAATCTCCTCAACACTAGCCGTAGGCAAAAGTGAATTTCTTTCTAAAATTTGAGCATATTTTGCAGCTTCTTCAATCTCATCCCCCTTCTTGATGTTGTGAACTAAACAAGTTTCTAAGGGATCTTCAGGATGTTGCTTTTTGAAAACTTCTCTGACTATTTCATCTACCACATCAATTCTCAAGCATGAATTTGAATCATCTTTCTTTTTCATTGCTTGGAACAAATTAAATTCAACTTTTTCTTCCCCAACTTCTAATGTAAGCCTTCCAGTCGTTACATCAATCACAGCTCCAACAGTAGCAAGGAAAGGTCTACCAAGAATAATAGGAATGTGTACATCCTCTTCCATTTCTAATACT
This sequence comes from Hevea brasiliensis, assembly GCF_030052815.1. Classification (NCBI taxonomy): domain Eukaryota; kingdom Viridiplantae; phylum Streptophyta; class Magnoliopsida; order Malpighiales; family Euphorbiaceae; genus Hevea; species Hevea brasiliensis. Next base: position 19,696,879 of record NC_079509.1, on the reverse strand, counting down.
ACGAAGTCCACTGGTATGAAAAATTTTCCAACTTTCAAAGGAACATTCTCAATCACCCCAATTGGAAATTTAATAGACCTATCTGCTAACTGCGATGAAATAGTGATAGGCTTTATTTCTCCAATCTTCATTTTCTCATAGATAGACAATGGCATTAGACTAACACTGGCTCCAAGATCACATAAAGCCTTATCTATACTGATATCTCCAATGTGACATGGTATGGAAAAACTACCAGGATCTTTAGTTTGGGTGGGAGCTTATTTTGCAAGATAGCACTGCTTTCTTCTGTAAGAGATACGGTATCAAATTTTTCCAACTTCTTCTTATTAGACAAAATCTCCTTCAAAAATTTAGCATATGAAGGCATTTGTGCTAAGGCATCAGTGAAAGGACTAGTCACATGCAAAGACTTCAATACCTCCAAAAACTTCCCAAATTGTTTATCCAACTTTGCTTTCTAGAACCTTTGTGGGAACGGTAAAGGTGGCATGTAGGCTTTAGGTGCTACATATTTAGGTTCCTCCTCTTCACTCTCTCTCTCTTTACTTTCTTTTTCTTCCACTGAACTCTCTTTCTCAATTTCTTCTCTAACCTCAACTTTAGCTTTTTCATCTCCTTCTCTATTTTTCTCTTCTTCAATTTTCTCTTCAATCTTTTTATCTCCACTCTCTAATATTTTCCCACTTCTCAATGTAATAGCCTTGTAATGCTCTCTTGAATTTTTAGGTTAGCTAGGAAGCTTCCCAAAGCTTTACTATTTAAAGAGCTAGTTTGTTGAGCTATTTGGCTCTCCAACATCTTGCTGTGTGTTGCCATTTAATCCACTTTAGATGCTAATTGAGAAATCATTTCTTATTGATTTTGATGGCTTACTAATAGAGTCTCAATCATGGCCTCCAACCTAGCTGTCTTGTCTGGTTGTGCTTGTTGTGGTGGAGGTTGTTGTGGTTGTGATGGAGGAGGTTCATTTTGAGGTTTTGGAATTCTAGGAGGAGGACCTCTATTCTGTTGAAAGTTCTGATGTTGTTGATATCCAGAAGGTTGCTGAAAATTCTGGTGTTGTCCTTGTCTACCACCCCAAGAGAAATTAGGGTGATTTCTCCATGCTAGATCATAAGTTGAAAAAAATGGGTTACCACTTGGTCTTTGATTGTAGTTCCCCACATAATCTACTTGCTCATTTGAAAAATCTTGACCAAATGTAGGAAAATCAGTTGCACAATTGACATTTGTAGCTCCAACATCTACTGAATTACTTGAACCTCCAACTAAAGAATCTACTTTCATGCTTAGCTTGTCCATCTTCCTTGTCAAAGCATCAAACTTAGCATTAATCATATTCATGGCATCAAGCTCAAACATACCATATGGTTTCTTGATCTCATTCCTCTCACAACTCCACTGGTAGTTGTTATAAGCAATTTTATCTAAAGCAGAAAAAGCTTTATATTCAGATTTCTCCATAAGATCACCTCCAGAAGATGCATTAATTGTACTTCTAATAGCTGGTGAAACGCCATTGTAAAAGTATTGAACAAGCATCCACTTAGGAATCCCATGGTGTGGACATCTCCTTTGCAAATCCTTGTACCTCTCCCATGCTTCATACAAGCTCTCATCATCTCTAGGTTTGAAAGAAGTCAGTTCATTTCTTAGCTTAGCTATCTTGCTTGGTGGAAAATATTGAGCTAAAAATGCTTGAGAAAGTTCATCCAATGTTGTGATAGAACCCGGTGGCAAAGAATGTAACTACTCTCTAGCTCGGTCCTTCAAAGAAAAAGGAAATAATCTGAGTCGAATTGCATTATCAGAAACTCCATTTATCTTCAACATATCACTTATCTCAAGAAAGTGTGCTAAATGAACACGTGGACTTTCACTTGGACTTCCCCCAAATTGTGATTGTTGTACCATCTGACACAGTGCAGGCTTCAGTTCAAAATTATTAGCTTCTACTCTTGGTCTTGTGATACTTGGCATGAAATCCCCAATATTAGGATAAGCGTGATCCTTCACAGAACGGTTGTTATTGTTGTTGGCCATCTCTTCTTGTAGTTGCTCTTGCTCTTGCTCTTGTGCTCTTTCTTGTTGTTATTGAGCTTTAATTTCAGCTTTTCTCCTCTTAGCTTCTGCTCTTAAAGCTCTTGCTGTCTTTTTTATTTCTGGATCAAAGAATAAATTGATTTCTTCACTTTTTGTCCTTCTCATAAAATAAAAGTACCTGAAAAACAAAATAAATAAATTCTCAAAGTAAAATGGTAAAAAAAATTAAAAATAAAATAAAATGCCCAAATTAACCAAACAAACAATCGTTCAATATCAAACAAAAATCAAATCCCCAGCAACGGTGCCAAAAACTTGATGGGCGAATCCACAAGTATATGGATTGTACCAAGTGATAAAGTGATAATTCAAGTATTGTTCCCATGAGGATTTGCCGTTTGAGTACCAAACTATGAATGCAGTGATTATTTGGGCTTATGATTGATGAATAAATGGTGAATGTAAATTAGCAAAGTAAATTGATAAATCTAATTAAAATGGGTAAAGAGCAAGCAAATAAATTCTAAATCTAGGTGCAATTGAACTAAATTAATAACTGGTAATTTGAATCAAAGTCTAATTATGATAAAAATGATTCCAAAGTTGGGAGTTTATGCATAAATTAACTGAGATTTGTCTTCGGTATTTCGATTTTAAGGGAAAACAGAGTTTAAAAGTGATTGATTCTTAATTCCTTTGATATCTTTTTCAAGTAAACCAAAGTGTGTTCTAAAATAACAAAACCTACTTTCGTATGATGTTTTATTACTTTAAAACCCATTAAGTTTTGTAACCAATCATTAATTCCTCTTAAAACCCTAGTCTATTTCTAAATCTAGGTAATTTTAAGTTCCAATCCTTGATTATCTATCAATGACCTTCACCTTTCGGTCCTTTAATAAGAGATTAACGCAATACCCAATGGGTACCAATATTAGGCAAGTAAATTAAGCATACAAGGAAGGAATCAAAACTCATATTTATATAAAATATGGAAATAACCAGTCCAAATCCATAAATTAATCTAAAACCTATTTTCCAACTCTGAAATCTAGAGAGTTTACTCACTCATGTTGGTATTTACAAGAGAAATTGATGGAAAAGTAAAGAAAAACATGATAAGAGGACTAAAAATAGAAAAACCCAGGTAGAGGGACCAAAACCTCTGAGTCTTGGAGCTTTCAGAAATGGCTGCAGCAACTCCTCTTCTGCAAAATTGATGGCGCCTTTTTCCCTTCTATATTTGTAATTTTTCTTCTTTTTTTTTCTCTTATTGTTTCCTCTCCTTCCTTCTTGTGACAAAAACTAGAAAATGATGCTTTTATATGGTCCCAAAAGTTGTCCTAAAAATAGATAAGAGCCAAAGAGTGGATGGGAAATGAGGTGTAAAAATATCTATGTTAGCAGAGTTATCCACGTTCTGGGCATTTTGCTTGGGGCACTGCTTACCTTAAGCAGGATCTTCAGCAATTTTCGACCTCTGCATGCACTGTCTGCTTAAGGTTAAGCAGACCCTCAGTAAGTCTCGGCAGGTTTAGAATAAAAGGAGTTTTTCTGCTCATGCTTGACTTCCAGCTTGACCTGAGTTGCACCTTAAGCACTACCGCTTACCCTAAGTAGGATCTCAAGCAGGACCCTAAGCAAATCTTGGTAGGTTTTGGGATGAAAGCTTGAATGTATTGGATTTAAGCTGTGCTTGACTTGCGGCTTGCCCAGGCTAAAGGTTAAGCAATATGACATACCCTGAGCAACATCATAAGCAAAGTCTCAAGCAAATTTTGGCCAACTAAATCTTCCAAGGCTTGATTTCTTCAACTTTCCTCCATGCTTAAAGGACTCCAAATTTCTTCAAATCAATTCCTAATGCACTCATTGGCCCTCAATTTGCCACAAAAACCTATAAAAAAACGAAATTACAAAAATCAAATATAAAGTAACTAAAGTTAGCAAATAAGCTAAAATAAAGCTAAAAACATAAAATATACTAAAATATAAGGGCAAAACGGATGCAAAATTATCCTAAAATACCTATATGAAATGAGTGCAACATCCAATCGTAAAGCCACAATTTTTAGTGTCCTGTAGGTCGACCGTGGAAACATTAGCTCTGCTCTCTTTAGTATATCCATGGAGATGAGGGAGAGTTCAGTTCAGTGAAAGAAAAGAGAATAGAGAAAGAGATGGGTATATGAGAGGAGAGAGGACAATGCTTTTACCATATGTGCTCACATTTTAGAGCTACTACGTGTTTCTTTCCATTGTAATCTTTTGCATTAATGATTTTTGTTTATAAAAAAACATAATGACTTTTTTGCATTATAAACATGCACTCCACTTAAGTAATTCATAATCTTTCTGGTTAGCTTCCAGTGGTTTCTGTTACAGGATATAAAATTTAAGATATAGGTCGGGTTGGATTAGTCCCAAAAATTTTAAATTAATTTTAGAAAGACTCAATGGTAAATCATTCCTCACATTCTTATCTAGCTAGTACTCTAAACAATTTTATTGACTTAAAAATTTAGAAATTTTTTTTAAAAAAATATTATGTGGTTTCTTCAATTTTATTTAAGGCATGTTTAGTTAAGTTGTTGGATGCAACTGATGGCTGTTATTGTTAGCTGATAGTTGATAACTGGTAGCTGATGATAGTGAATTTCTGTTAAGTGGTTGATAAAATTATATTTAAATATTGCTGTTGATATGTCAAATGATTAATAAGGGTATATATTATGTAATTTATTTTATTATTAAAATAAATATAAAATTACAAATTTATTATATTATATTATTTATTTTATTATTAAAATAAATACATAATTATTAATTTCATATATTATATCATTTATTATATTATTAAAAAATTATTGATTTATTATATCATATTATTTATTTTATTATTAAAATAAAAAATAATTAAATTCCTTTAAAAAATAATTAAATAATTTAAAAAATGTAGTTATAAAATAATAAAGTAATTATTTTTGTTTATAAAAAAAAATCTTATAATTTTAAGTTTTTTTTTTTTAAATTATTTTTTACAATAAATAAATATTCTATATTTTATGTTATTAATAAAAAATATTTTAATAAAATTGCAATACACTAACTAAAGTGTTAAAATTGTAAAATAAAAAGATAAAAGCAAATTTGGAGAATACTCAAGAGAGGTCACCTGGGGTGCAATGTGATTTGTCTTTAAGGTTGTTGGGTCCATACGCTGACCCCTCTATGAGCATGGAAAGAGGTTCGGCTCAAGAAACTGAGGATGTTGTTTCAAGCAGTTCTCAAGATAGGGGCAAGCTTAGTGATTTTTCTCTGCAAAAGAACAAGGATTTGTGCCTTTCTCGAATTACAAATGCTAATGATCCTTTTATGTCCTGTCCAATTAAGTGGTTTTCAGTGGGTGAAGATCAGAGTTTGGACACAACTATGAGAAAGCGTAAGGCACCCTTCAATGACAATATGGAGGATGGACAATTTTTCTGGCAACCTGAATTTCCTTCTAACCAGTTCATTGGTCGGATAGAAAGGCCAGGTTTGTAGACAATGTTTTCCTGTTGTAGTGTATATGCATCAAATTTTGAGACGCCTCAATTATACTGGTCAATCCATTTTGCAAGCTCGTTTTCGGATGTAGTTCTGATTACAAAGATTTATACGCTAATGGTGGGACTGCAAGTTGGGATTTAGCAAAAAGGTGAATTGTAAATGAAATCTTAGTTTCATTCATATGTTAATAGTTGGCAACAGAACATTCAAAATCAAGACATTAAAACACTCTAACATCCAACTGAATTTGACTGAACTGTTGTGGAATCATTCTGCCTTGAATGGTCTCTGCATGAATGGGTTCTCTACCACGCTGAAATCGCATTCCCCAATTCCTAATATCCCCATAACAAGTGTACTGGCTATTGATTAATTGAGATATTGACCTCAAATTTACTGAGTCAGCTGTAGGTCGTTACCTTTAAGCTCCAGTCTTCACATTGTTCTAGGTGGAAAAAGATGAGGTGCTCAGTTTATGTCAATTCTCTACATGTACTGGCCTTTTGCTTTGATCCCTGGCTGCTCCTTTGCAGTCTTACATTAGAAGGTGCCAGCTAAGGAAATATTCTGTGGGTATATTTTCCCTGTATGATGTGAATAGGCTGTTTTGTTCCTTTTTCGTATATCCAGTTGCTTTACTAGGTAATTGATGTGGAGACTCGGAACCAGTTTGGCTGTGTGGTGCCCTCTTGTGCCCAAAAGTGGGGCTCTATATGGCAGCTTTTAAGGAAGCTCAAGGAAGCTAAGAAAATAAACTTCCTTGAGAAGCTGCAATTTTGATGATTCAGCTTTTGTGCACTGCACTGCACACCCAAATGGGGCCTGAAGATGTCAATAGGGATATTTGATGTGTCCCAACCGCAAGTGCACGGGTTGTACAAGTAATATAGAAAAGATATCGTTCCCTTAAAGAGTTGTGTTAATGATTGAATTTTTTATATAAAAATTGACTAATTTAAACTAATTTTGAAATTCAAGTGATAGATTGACAGAATTTGAGGTGAGAAATCTATATATGCAAAATTTAACAATCTAATTACCAAAATGAAGATTCAACTAAATTTGCAGTAAATTAAAATGACAAAAAATTAAATTCGAGTAAAAATTAACAATGATAAAAGGGCGATTCCGGAGTTTGGAGATTCATATTCAAGCTATTTTGGGATTTTTAAATTGGTTGTCCAATCTTATGAAAATTATGGGTTTCAAGGAAATTAATTCTTAAATCCTTTGAATACCCTTTCGAGTGAGACAAAGGGTGCCTTCATTAACTTAATTCTACTTTCGTGGAGTTAAAATTAGTCAAGACCCATTAGATTCCTTAATTAATCTGTAAATCCTCTCAATCCTTATTCTATTTCTAGATCTTAGTTAATTAAGTCCAATTTCTTGATTATCTATCACAGGGTTTTCTCCTTTCGGTGCTTCAATCATGGATTAAGAATAATACTTAATGGGATCCTACACTAAGCATGTCATTAAGCACACAAGAAATAGATAAAACCTCATAAAAACTACAAAATATGGATTACCCAATCAAAATCCATAAAATATCTCAAATATTACATCACAACTTCAGAATCTATGAAAAACTACTCACTATCCATAATAATTACAAGAAATTCTGAGTAAATATGGAAATAAAACTTGAAACTATGTTAAGAACTAAGAAACCCAATACAAGAAAGGTAGAAAATAGTGAAGAAAAGAGGAAGAATCCAAATCTGATGCAGAAAAGGGAAGTGATGCCCCTCTTGCTCTTTTTATTTTTTGATGTTTTCTCTGCTTTTCCTCTTTTTTCCTTCCTTTCTTCTTCTTTTCCAAAATGAGATAAGGACACTATTTATATTCTTCTTACAAGTAGCCCTAAAATGGTGTGTTTAAGGTGAAGTTCATGTGAAAGAATCTTTCTGCCAATTCATTATGAAGAGTTGCACAAGTTGTGCAAGCTTCTTATGCAGGTTCCATGCAAAATTGGTGGTTCCAGGTGCTTCCCGTGATACTGCATAAGTTATGCAAGTTGGTTATGCAGGTTTTTCAAGCTTTGGAGTCCTCCATGAAACTGCATAAGTGGACTGCATAAGTTATGTAGCTGGTTATGCAAGTTTCAATAGGTTTAGTGCTCTTTCTGTGATGCTGCATAAGTGAGGATTGAAACTGCATAAGTTATGCAGCTGGTTATGTAGGATTCCGTGAAGCTGCATAAGTAAGGAGTGAATCTGCATAAATCATGCAGTAACTTATGCAGGTTTCGACAGGTTTGAAAAATTGCTTCTTCTTCTTGTGCAGAACTGCACAACTTGTGCAGCAGGTTATGCAAGTTTCGGTAATTTTACATTCTTCAATCTTCAAGCTTTATTTTTGACATTTTTTGCTATGGGAATCACTCTTCACTGGCACAATTTCTTTTTAGTCCCTCAAAAACACCATTTTACCTACAAAACAAAATAAAATTATAATTTAACCCAAAAATTGACAATTATGAAAAACTATCTAAATAACTAATAAAATTGCTAACAGTGACTAACAAATAAATGAAATGGCCATGAAATTAAATCTAAATGACTATACAAAATGCATGTATCAAATACCCCTAAACTCAAATATTTGCTTATCCTCAAGCAAACTTTAAAATATAATCCAATTTTAGGGGTGTCTTATCCAAAGAGCTATGAAAATCACCTATTAAAGTAACTTAACATACCTTTAGCCATACCAACAATTCATATACCCATCCTTCAAGATGCAAAGAATCTAATGCTTATCCAAGCTTTCACCGCTTAGCCATCAAGTCAATTATCATCCAAAATTCCCAAACCAACCAATCATATGGGAAAGTCATACTCAAAAAGAATTCTAGAACAATCAATAATCAAAGTGTCTCTATATAGAATGATAGAATTTAATGAATGAATGAATGAATTTCCAATCCCATAGGCAAACACCCTTTTCCTATCTCCACTAATGTAGCAAGTACTATCAAGAGATCGAAGGGCTTTTTAGGGTTATAATGGGGCTAAGGGTTTTAAAATGAGGCTAAGAAGAAAGGGGTAAAAGGGATTCAAAGCATGAGAATATTTTTAATCTTGAAAATATAAGGTACACCTTTTTTCTTTTGTTTTTTTTTTTTGTTTTTTTTAGATATATTTCAAAGCACAAAGGAGAAGGAAATGCACACTAAAACTAACTAAGTGCCAACATATTTTACAAAATACAAAAGATAAGGGACTACTTTGACATTTTAAATTTGTATATTGTATTTTTCTCTTAACAATTGTCCCTAAAAATACCACCCCCAAACTCATTTCTTTTAATTACTTTGGGTGGATTTCTTTCAATTTGAATAATAATAGTGAAAAACACATATACTAGCACTTTTACAAGATGACAAGCATTACTTATCCCTCTTATTATTATTATTATTATTATTATTATTATTATTATTATTATTATTATTATTATTATTATTATTATTATTATTATTATTATTATTATTATTATTATTATTATTATTATTATTATTGTACCTAATATTATAAATAATTATTCTCATAAAAGGGTTGGAGTGTTTGATTCATTGGCTAGGTAGTAATAAGGGTTTTTAAGAAAAATTAGAAATATAAAGGCTCAAAGGGGTTTACAAGAGTTAGTTATAATAAAAAGGAAGGTTAAAAGTTTAAAATAAGAGGTTTGCAATCAAAGAATGCCTAATCAGATCCCTTTTCAAGTACAAGCTGGTATTTTGTCTCGAAAGGTTTAAAAATTTTGTTCTAGGATTGGTGAGACATCATTTAATTGCCTTTTATCCTATAGCTCTCTCTAAGCACTCCAGTCTCTAAATAACTAGTTGTGTGGCTTTTTGGCTAAGAAGATATAGGCAAAGGATGCACACTTTAAAACTTTGCACCTCTTGGGAAAACTTACAATCCACAAACCCAACTAAAGATAAGTCAAATCACTCTCAAAAGTAACTTTTCATTACTCAAGGGATTTGGAAAAAGATTTTATTTCATGAATGCATGATTCCTAAAAATGAGCAATGCATTAACTAAATGGAAGAAATCTATTTGTATGCAATAGGTACAATTTCTAAGTGATGTTTAATGTGTATGAGAATGTGTTATATATGTATGTATGTGTAATATGTATGCAAAATATTTACAATATATATATATATATATATATATATATATATATATATATATATATATATATATACAAATGGAGTGGGATGAGATGTTCCTGTGCTCAAAATGTGAAAAATTTAGCAAAAATCAAAATGCACGCCCCCAAACTCAAAATTGGACATTGTCCTCAATATCTAAGGTAGTGCAGTAAGAAAATTCGAAGCAAAGAGGAAAAACTAGGAATTATTAAATTTAAAAGCAAAGATAAGGAGTTACCTAGCATAGAGCAGTAATTTAGCATCTAAAATGTAAATAGAAAAGATGATGATAATGCATAAGGAAACTGCACAGGTTATGCAGAATAAATGCTTTGCAGAACAGTTGCATAAGGAGACTGCACAAGCTGTGCAGGATGGCATGAGTTGCACAAGGGACTGCACAGGCTATACAGAACATTTGCAAAAGGAGAAATATAAGTTGAAAAGTAGCTGCATAAAGCAGTTTCATAGCCTATGCAGTATACTGAATAGCTGCAGCATAATGATATATCAAGTAAAAACTTGAAAACAACTGTATAGGTATGTAAATATATACAATCTATTGACAAGCATGCATAAAGGAATAGTAAAGGCAAATAGAAACAATGAAAAACCAAGGGAATATCCATCCAATTGTATTTCAAGGAAATAGAATTCAAAACAAACTAAAATTGTTCTAGCACATTTAAAAATAAAAACTCCTAGAAGCTGAACAAGAACAAAACAAAAAATTAATCTATTTCTATGGTTTTGCCCTTGTCCAAGGGAGCTGCTAGTGGACTGGATGGAGGTTGCTGCTGCTGAAGGGATGGTGCTAGAGATGGTGATAGAAGTGGAGGTGGCATAACCAGAAAAGTCATAAGCTGTTTCATCATCTCTTTCAACTCATTTTGTTTATCCCTAGTCTCCATAACAAGATCGAAGAGATGATCATGACGGTCCTTAAGGGTATCAAAACCAGATTCAAGCTTCCTATCCACAAAATATATAAGCTTCCTATCCACAAAATATATATCATCACTAAGCCTTTCAAGATAAGTGAATAAGGATTTAGTGTTGAAGGAAGGGGGCGCTGTGGAGGAAGAGGGTGAAGCTGCAAAGGGTGTTGGTTGTGCAGATGTTGCTGGGATTTCTTATGCAGACTGTGCAGGTTGTGCAGGATCAACAGAAGGCTATGGGACTGGTGGTGCAGATTATTCCTCTGGCTATGCAGATGGTCCTGATTGTGCTGATGGTCCTGTGTCTGTTGCTGACTGTGCAGTTTCAGATGGTGGCAAATTGAAGCCAGTCTTGAATAAGTGAAGAGAATCAAAATATAGAGTATCTGTAAGTGCAGGTAAGGGATGCTCTGTCGGGTCAAAGCCAAAGTGTTTGGCTATAATAGTTATGAGTCCACCTATGACAATATCACCTATAGATTTGGTAGCAATGTGCAACACATGTTCACAAAAGAACTAACCAGGAGCTAGTTTGACTTTGTGAAAAGCACACCAAAGCATAAAGAGATCAGATTTTCCAACAGCACCAGAGCTAGTCCCTCGGCCCAAGATGGTGCTAGTAATAAGCCTATATATTAATCTAAGGGCTGGGTCTATTATTTGGGATGTCTTGGATCTGTCGGCATGAAAGCCCTGAGATTGGTTTGTAATATCTCTCCAAAACTGAACAACATTCCAAACTCCTTTATCCTCTACCTCTGTGCCAGTATATGGGACCCTAAATAATCAATCAATAGCAAACCCAAAGATAGTATGAAATTGGTCCAATGATAACTCCCTATCTTGCCCTAAGCACCTAAATTTCATAATTGACTTGTAATCCATCTCATGTAGTTTCAAGGTAGCAGAAAATGAGGATGTAAATTCTAAAACTAGGGCTGGATAAACTAACTCTTGTCTGTGCACAAATTCCATCCAACCTAGACCATCAAGATAGGCAACAACACTATCAAATAAACCAACAGATTTGAGGGCATCTATAGAAATGTACCTAGTGGGTTGCACTTTTCTGTCCTTTAAACGCTTAAAAATTGACTTATAGGTTGCATCGAGAAGAGGCCAAGGCAATTTAGATACTTGTGTTACATCTGCTGAAGATTGCTTCTTGCTAGAGGAGGGAGCATCAAGAAGAGGCAAAGGCAATTTAGATACCTGTGTTACAGCTGTTGAAGATTGCTTCTTGCTAGAGGAGGGAGATTTGGCTTGTGGGTTAGAGGCAGAAGCACTTAACCCTCTTTGTGTGGAAGTCACAGCCCTAGGGTTTTTGGGTGGAGGCTTAGAAGTAGGAGTGGCAAGCGAGTCTTTCCGCTTTGTGGGAGGTGGTGCAGATGCCATGGGTCGGGTTTTCTTGGACCAGATTCTCCTTTTGTAGGTAGATAGTTGAGGAGGTGGAGAGGTTTATGGTGGAGGGGAATCGGGATTCGGGGCTTGGATGGCGAGGGGCGTGACTTGGAGGGGAGAGCCATGAGGAGAAGGGGGTGGGGTTTCCATGAAGATCGACGATGATGGGAGTGGAGAAAGAGAAGAAGAAAAGAAAAGAAATAGAGGAAAAAATATAGGGTTTTGGGAGGCAAAAAGAGAGAAAGAAAGGTAGAGGAAGAAATGGTGCCTAGAAAAATGGGGAGAAGGGAGGTTGTGAACAGTAAATACAGGAAGTGGAAGGTGAGAAGTTGGGTGTGTGAAAAATTTTTGATTTGCACAGGACATGCGAATTTGTGCATAAGGTGAAATTGGATGTGCATAGCTTATGCAGGCTCTTATGCAGATTTCGGCAAGAATGGGAATTTCTGAAAAATTAGTTGTGCAAGAGTGCATAACTTGTGCATGCTCTTATGCAGATTTCAGCAGAAAAGAAATTCCAGTAAAATTGGTTATGCAGTAGTGCAGAAGTTATGCACTTGGTTATGCAGTAGTGCATAAGTTATGCACTTGGTTATGCAGTATTTGGCAGAAATGAGAATTTCAGGAAATTAAGTTATGCAAGAGTGCATAGGTTATGCACACACTTATCTAGATTTCAGCAAGAATGGAAATGCCAGAAAATTGAGTTATGCAGGATTGCATAAGTTGTGCAGGAACTTATGCAGGTTTCGATAAAAATGAGAATTTAAGGCAAAATGAAACCCAAAAACTGTTAGTAGTATGCCCTAGAGTATATCATTTAGTATGTATCTTGTACATGTTTTATTAAAAAAAATGCATTTTCACTTTTCCGTTTACATAATATATTTATGTGTAATAGAAAAGGTCCATTGATATTTTATTAGAAATTCTATTCTTAAGTTGTTAAGAATATGAGTGACAGTATTTCTTGCACAAAGTATCATAAATTGGTTCATAATCGAGGATACTTCACAATAAGGATATGACTTATCCAGAAAGATTGTAATCATGTTTGTTCCCAAGTTATTTATATGAGATGTAAATAAGATGGAATGGTGAGTCTCATGCCATATAACAAACATAATGGGCACTTATGCATGATAAGTAGGCCGAACCAGTGACACTTATGACAAGCACGTGGAGTTTACTCTTGTCAATGCATTGTCATAAATCATATCAGTTCATATAATCTTTAGACCTGAGATAACACAGTTATCTTGTATATAGGTAGTTTGAGTTTGATACTGCTTTCATACTTGTACTGTGTATGGGTATATGGGCATGTGTTGGCTGTTAGTAGTATGCCCTAGAGCATATCATTTAGTATGTATCTTGTACATATTTTATTAATAAAAGGCATTTTCACTTTTCCGTTTACATAATATATTTATGTGTAATAGAAAAGGTCCATTGATATTTTGTTAGAAATATTATTTTTAAGTTGTTAAGAATATGAGTGACAATATTTCTAGCACGAAATATCATAAATAGGTTCACAATCGAGGATACTTCATAATAAGGACATGACTTATCCAGAAAGATTGTATTCATGTTTGTTCCCAAGTTATTTATATGAGATATAAATAAGATGGAATGGTGAGTCTCATGCCATATAACAAACTTGATAGGCACTTATAAATGATAAGTAGGCCGAACCAGTGACACTTATGACAAGCACATGGAGTTTACTCTTGTCAATATTTTGTCATAAATCATATCAGTGCATATAATCTTTAGACCTGAGATAGCACAGTTATCTTGTATATAGGTAGTTTGAGTTTGATACTGCTTTCATACTTGTACTATGTATGGGTATATGGGCATGTGTTGGCTCCTGCTAGTTATATATGGAGGTAGGTGTTGATCAAGAAGGAATCTGTTCCTCTAAGTAAATAGAGATAAAATCCTATGTTCATTTAATTGTTCTTGATGTTTCAAGTTCCTGGCCAGGACAGATAGATTTATTCAGAAAAGAGTTTCTGATAAGAAAAATCTTTTAATCAAGAACTGGAATTAAAAAAGAACATAATATTCATAGCAAATGGAGTTTGACATAAACCATGACTCCAGCTTGAGTTGGGATTTTGTAACAGAGAGATTCTAGTGCATGGTAACATATGATTATAGGTTCATTTAAGGTAAATCTTATTACTAATTGGGTGGCCATGGCATGCTATGCTAGGTGTTAACCATGGTCTATGAGGTTCATAAAATGATTTAGAGAAATCATTTATGGTAAGAAAGAGTTCTAATGATATTAAGAGTTGATATCATGTCTCATTGCCAATTAGTGATGAGCCTAGTAAGTCACACACATACACAAGTTATCACCTATTTAAATATGATTTAATTAATTAATTAAAGAGTTTAATTGATTAATTAAATAGATTTGGTTTGCAATTAAATTGCAAAGTCCCTAGCATGACTTGAAACCAAATCTAGATTATTGGATGTGTAGTATAAATTAAATTTATATTTAAAATGTTTAAATATGAATTTAATTGATGAGAAATTAATTAATAGAGATTAATTAATTAATTTATATTTGATATAAATTAATTAGAAGAAGAAAATAATTATTTTGGGTTAAGAACTCAAAATTAAGACACAGGGGCATTTTGGTCATTTCACAGTATGACACGTGGCACCATGAGATGGTGACACATGGCATAACACATAAGCTTGCCAAATATTTTTTTTTAATCATGTAAGATGATTAAAATCAAGATTAAATATAGGTTTGACACTTGGCACACTGTGATTGGGTCACTTAAACCTAGAGCTAATCAAAAGGTGACATGTGGCTAGGGTTTAATGTGTTAACCTAGCTATTTAAGTGTGGTTATGAAAAGAAAACATAACCAGTAGCCTCTCCTCTCAATTGTCACGCCACTTTGAGCCTCTCCAGCTATTTCTCTTCATCTCTCATCAATTCAAAGAGATTAGCCATCAATCTCTTGAATTAAGAACACTAGAAATTGTTTCTAGTGTCCTGTTTACATCTCTAATCTCTTAAAAGGCAGAACTTGAATTTCTAATTAATAGAAAAGGCTTTAGAAGCTGTTCAAGGGCTGCCATAGGTGTTCTTGGTGTGGACAAGCTAGAGGGACAACATCTGGTGTCCTGAAGACGAATCTCAAAGCGCAGAACACGCTGCGGACATCAAGAGGTTAGTGTAATCGTTCTTGATTTAATCTAGGGTTCTAAAATTAATCTGATTAATTTTAAAATCTTAAATGGCAAATATAGATCCAAAAACATATTAAAAGAGTTTTAATATGTTGTTTATCATTGAAATCAAATAGATAAAAATAAATCTTGCATGGTGCATGTGACCCTAGGTGAAAATTTTTGAATTCAATGGTATAATCTTGTGTTTTTCACGCTTCCGTTCCTTCAATTGGTATCAGAGCCACTATATTTGCCATTTAGATTGTTGATTATATAATTTAATTGTGTGTTTGATCATGAGATCAAGAGATTCATTGCTGGTTGGATCATGAGGTGTGGCGGCACACATGGTGAAGCCACCATTGGTGGCGGCAACAATGGTTCCATGGGTGGATCAAGGTTTGGCTTTTAATTCTGCAATTGTTGTATGATCTAAGGCCTATTCTTTGACTAATTAAAGTGTTTAATTAGTTGTTTTAATCACACAATTAAATTATGATTCAAATCAGAATTTTAAAAAATTGTTTGAATGTGATTCAAATCTGAATTTTTGAAGTTGTTTGAATGTGATTCAAATCTGAATTTTTAAAGTTGTTTGAATCATATTTAAATCTGATTTTTTAAAATTGATTCAATAAAATTCAGATCTGATTTTTTAAAAAATATTTGAATGTGATTCAAATCTGATTTTTTAAAAAAATGTTTGAATATGATTCAAATCTGAATTTTTGAAGTTGTTTGAATGTGATTCAAATCTGAATTTTTAAATTTGTTTGAATGAGATTCAAATCTGAATTTTTAAATTTATTTGAATCATATTCAAATCTGGATTTTTAAGTTGAATATGAGATATTCAATTTAATTTAAGTATGTATGTTTTATTTAATTGTTAAATAGTGATATGCATGATGGATGATCATGGACTATAAAAGACCAATGTGATTAGATTTATTTCTTTTATGTTTCTTTGGGATTGTAAATTAATTAATTTATTTTAATTTATTTTGGGCATGTATTATTAAGTTTGTAATATTTTTGGATTGTAATTTCATTTATTTAAGTTCTTGTAAATTCGCCTTGGTATGCCAAGGATTACTATGTAATATTGGATTGCAAGAAGTTCAAGGAGGTCAAGAGCATTGGTGGGACCAGTGGGAGGAATTCAATATCAAGTGTTGATTATGTACTCCTTCAGCAACTCTTGTAAAATGAATGAATGAAATGCACCTAGGAATGCCCTGATTCAATTCTTGGTGGCTCAGAATTGAATCCCTTAGAAAGTCCATGATCATACCATATTTACTGTTTATCCATGAATGCATAAGATGTATGGGAATGTATGCAATTATATGATATATGCATGCTAAATGGATAATGTGCAAAGTGAGACCTTAATAGTAATTAGGATGGCTATAAAATCTTCCAAATAAATGATTAAGTTGGAAATGCTATAATTAAAGTAATTATAACATAAGCCCTCCATTGGGGCAATTATTTTAAGAAATTTTAAATAGTTGCATGAGATGCAATTAATTTAAGAGATTTTCTTAAGAATAATTGTTAAGCATGAGATGTTGTAAATATGTAAATGGTTTGGTGGCCAATATTGGATGTACCTGAGGACATTAAAATTATTTGCATAATTACTGGCTCAATGGGATCAACTTAACTAATGCAAGATAAGTCAATAATGGATGTACCTGAGATTTTGAGCATTAGGGGCTAGGTAAAGGATTGAACCTCACATGAGATGTGATGGGCAAGGAGTTGCTCACTTATAGTTTATTGTAATTCCAATAATGGATGTACCTGAGGATGATCAATAGAATTATAAGAATTCAATCACCCACTAGAAATCCATCCAACTAGGATTTCCGTTTTCTACTTTGGAAGTGTAGGATTCGCTAAGTTAGTGGGAGGACCAATTTGATTAAAAGACCATAATCATTTTGGTTAATTACATGATACATTTACTAATTAATCTGGTTATTTTCTGCGATTAATTTTACGATAAAAATGAGCACAGAACAACCACCACCATCCAATATCCTTGCAAGTATACTTGATCGCAATAGGTTGACAGGACCTAATTTATCTGATTGGCTAAGAAATTTAAAACTTGTCCTAAACCTTGAACATATAGGATATGTTCTAGACTCAAATGTTCGTGGTACCTTACCTCCAGAGAGCACACAAGAGGAACATGAAACTTTGGACAAGTGAAAGGAGCATGATATGAGAGCCAAATGTTACATGCATGCTTCTATGAGTAATGAGTTACAGAAGCAACATGAGAACATAAAGAGTGCGAATGAGATCCTCCTTCACCTACAAGAGTTGTGTGGTGAGCACAGCAGGAATGCTAGGTATGAGATATCTAGGCAGTTTATTCCATATGAGGATGTCCGAGGGATGAATGTTGGGGATCATGTCCACAAGATGATTCGGTGATTAAGCAGTTGGAACATCTTGACTTCAACATGGATTTCCAACTACAGACGGATTTGATCCTTCAGTCCCTTCCTGAGTCTTTTGGGAATTTTGTGACAAATTTTCATATGACTAAACAGGAATGCACCTTAGCTGGTTTACTCAACATGCTGGTTATTGCCCAAAAGAATATGCCAGGCAATAAAGGAAAAGAGGTAGCTTTGGTTGCATCTTCTTCTGCTGGAAAGTCCAACAAGAAGAAGGGCAATAAGAAAAAGAAACCTTAGATTCCTGGTCCTTCTAAGAAAATGCTAAACAGAAAAGGAAGACTAAAGCTGATGAAGGCAAAGGAAAGTGTTTCCACTGCCAACAGGAAAGTGTTTCCATTGCCAATAGGAAAGTGTTTCCATTGGCCAGAGTATAGCAATCTAAATGAATGCAATGCCATGGTGAAAACCAACTCAAGTTCAAAATATATTTGGCACTTAAGGTTATGTCATGTTGCAGAAGATAGGATTGCAAAATTGGAGAAAATGGGGATTCTATCCTCATTGGGCTCTGAGCCTACTCCAACTCGTGAATCTTGCCTTCAGGGCAAAATGACTAGATCACCCTTTGTTGGACAAGGGCTAAGAGTTGAAAATATTTTGGAGCTAATACATAGTGATGTATGTGGTCCATTTAAAGAAATGGCTAGAGGGGGTTTTCATTATTTTATTACCTTTACTGATGATAAATCAAGGTTTGGGCATTTGTATTTGATGAAATACAAACATGAATCTTTTGAAAAGTTCAAAGAATTTAAATCTGAAGTAGAAAATCAAACAGGAAAGAATATTAAAGCTCTTCGATCAGATCGTGGAGGTGAATATTTGAGTACTGAATTTGATGAATACTTGAGAGAGCATGGCATTGTTTCTCAGCTGACTCCTCCAGGAATGCCACAGCTGAATGGTGTATCTGAAAGGAGAAATCGTACCCTATTGGATATGGTACGTAGTATGATGAGCTATACTGATATGCCAATCTCCTTTTGGGGATTTGCATTAGAATCAGCTTTATATATTCTGAATAGGATTCCATCAAAATCAGTTGCTTCCATACCTTATGAGATATGGCATGGAAGAAAACCAAGTCTTAAGCATGTTAAGATTTGGGGTTGTCCAGCTTATATCAAAAAGCTGAACACTGATAAATTGGAGACCAGATCAGAAAGAGGTCGATTTGTTGGATATCCAAAAGATAGTTTTGGATATTATTTTTATTTGCCTACTTCACAAAAAGTTGTGATAAGTAGAGATGCCAAATTTCTTGAACAACAGTTTGTTCAAGAAGGAGGCAAAGGAAGGCAAATAGAGTTAGAATTGGAGAATTCTGACCAACCAACAGATCAGATGGATATAGATCCATCTAGTCAACCTATACCCATTGATGAAACATCTACAGCTGTTCCTCGTAGAACAACCAGGGTATCTCACCCACCAGTGAGATATGGTTTTCTTCATGAAGAAGAAAAAGAGTTGTCTACTCATGAAGAAGTATAACATAGAGATGATCAACATACCTATGAAGAAGCTATATCGGATATAGACTCTTCAAAATGGATTGATGCTATGAAATCGAGATTGATTACATGAATAAGAATCAAGTTTGGGATCTTGATAACAAACATGAAGGTATTGTACCTATAGTGAACAAATGGGTTTTCAATAAGAAAATTGGTTCTGATGGAAAGGTAGAGACCTATAAGGCAAGGATAGTAGCTTAAGGGTTTCGCCAAAGGCAAGGAATAGACTATGAGGAGACTTTCTGCTTTGTTGCCATGCTTAAATCTATTAGGATTTTATTAGCATTAGTGCATACTATGATTATGAGATTTGGCGGATGGATGTCAAAGCGACTTTTCTCAATGGATACATTGAAGAAAACATTTTCATGGAACAACCTAAGGGATTTGAATCCCAAGATGGTTCCAAGGTATGCAAGCTAAAGCGATCCATTTATGGGTTGAAACAAGCTTCGAGGAGTTGGAACATCCGTTTTGATGAAGCCATTAAATCCTTTGGTTTTATCAAAAATGAGGATGAGCCATGTGTATATAAGAAGGTTAGTGATAGTGCTATCACTTTCCTTATCTTATATGTGGATGACATACTGTTGATGGGTAATGACACAGGTATGTTGACGACTATAAAGGTATGGTTGTCAAATACATTCTCCATGAAAGATTTAGGGGAGGCAACCTATATTCTTGGGATTCGCATCTATAGAGATAGAGCGAAAAGAATAATTGGTTTATCCCAAAGTCTATACTTGGAAAAGGTGTTAAAGAGGTTTAACATGCTTGATTCCAAGAGAGGATTGTTACCAGTGAGACATGGTATCCATCTTTCTAAAGAGATGTCTCCAAAGACACGAAGAAAGAGATAAGATGGCGAGATTCCATATGCTTGGCTATTGGAAGTTTAATGTATGCAATGTTGTGTACTAGGCGGATATCGCATATGTCGTTAGTTTGACTAGCGGTATCAATCCAATCCAGTTTGGAACATCGATAGTATCAAGAATATCCTTAAGTACTTGAGAAGAACTAAGGATTTATTCTTGATTTATGGAGGTGGAGACTTACAATTGGATGGTTATACTGATTCTGATTTCCAATCAGATATCGATGATAGAAAGTCTACCTCTGGATATGTGTTCATTTGTAATGGAGGTGCGATCGGTTGGAAGAGTTCCAAGCGAGCACATCGCAGATTCCACTCATCGAGGTCGAGTATATTCTTGCATCGGATGCTACAAAAGAAAATTTGGATAAAGAAGTTCGTGTGAGAACTTACGATAGTTCCTTCCATTGAGTCGTGTTCCATTACCTTTGTGACAACAATGGAGCGATCATCTGAGCTAAGGAACTAAGGTCTCACCAGAAATCCAAACACATAGAAAGGCGCTACCACATTATCAGAGAAATAGTTGGGCGAGGCGATGTAGCCATGCAGAAAATAGCATCAGCTGAAAATCCAGCTGATCCATTCACTAAGCCTATGTCACAGACTCAGTTAGACCGACATCTTGAGAAGATAGGTCTAAGATATTGTAATGAATGGCTCTAGTGCTAGTGGGAGATTGTTAGTAGTATGCCCTAGAGCATATCATTTAGTATGTATCTTGTACATATTTTATTAATAAAAGGCATTTTCACTTTTCCGTTTACATAATATATTTATGTGTAATAGAAAAGGTCCATTGATATTTTGTTAGAAATATTATTCTTAAGTTGTTAAGAATATGAGTGACAATATTTCTAGCACGAAATATCATAAATAGGTTCACAATCGAGGATACTTCATAATAAGGACATGACTTATCCAGAAAGATTGTATTCATGTTTGTTCCCAAGTTATTTATATGAGATATAAATAAGATGGAATGGTGAGTCTCATGCCATATAACAAACTTGATAGGCACTTATAAATGATAAGTAGGCCGAACCAGTGACACTTATGACAAGCACATGGAGTTTACTCTTGTCAATGTTTTGTCATAAAACATATCGATGCATATAATCTTTAGACACGAGATAGCACGATTATCTTGTATATAGGTAGTTTGAGTTTGATCGCTTTCATACTTGTACTATGTATGGGTATATGGGCATGTGTTGGCTCCTGCTAGTTATATATGGAGGTAGGTGTTGATCAAGAAGGAATCTGTTCCTCTAAGTAAATAGAGATAAAATCCTATGTTCATTTAATTGTTCTTGATGTTTCAAGTTCCTGGCCAGGACAGATAGATTTATTCAGAAAAGAGTTTCTGATGAGAAAAATCTTTTAATCAAGAACTGGAATTAAAAGAGAACATAATATTCATAGCAAATGGAGTTTGACATAAACCATGACTCCAGCTTGAGTTGGGATTTTGTAAGAGAGATTCTAGTGCATGGTAACATATGATTATAGGTTCATTTAAGGTAAATCTTATTACTAATTGGGTGGCCATGGCATGCTATGCTAGGTGTTAACCATGGTCTATGAGGTTCATAAAATGATTTAGAGAAATCATTTATGGTAAGAAAGAGTTCTGATGATATTAAGAGTTGATATCATGTCTCATTGCCAATTAGTGATGAGCCTAGTAAGTCACACACATACACAAGTTATCACCTATTTAAATATGATTTAATTAATTAATTAAAGAGTTTAATTGATTAATTAAATAGATTTGGTTTGCAATTAAATTGCAAAGTCCCTAGCATGACTTGAAACCAAATCTAGATTATTGGATGTGTAGTATAAATTAAATTTATATTTAAAATGTTTAAATATGAATTTAATTGATGAGAAATTAATTAATAGAGATTAATTAATTAATTTATATTTGATATAAATTAATTAGAAGAAGAAAATAATTATTTTGGGTTAAGAACTCAAAATTAAGACACAGGGGCATTTTGGTCATTTCACAGTGTGACACGTGGCACCATGAGATGGTGACACATGGCATAACACATAAGCTTGCCAAATGTTTTTTTTAATCATGTAAGATGATTAAAATCAAGATTAAATATAGGTTTGACACTTGGCACAATGTGATTGGGTCACTTAAACCTAGAGCTAATCAAAAGGTGACATGTGGCTAGGGTTTAATGTGTTAACCTAGCTATTTAAGTGTGGTTATGAAAAGAAAACATAACCAGCAGCCTCTCCTCTCAATTTTCACGCCACTTTGAGCCTCTCCAGCTATTTCTCTTCATCTCTCATCAATTCAAAGAGATTAGCCATCAATCTCTTGAATTAAGAACACTAGAAATTGTTTCTAGTGTCCTGTTTACATCTCTAATCTCTTAAAAGGTAGAACTTGAATTTCTAATTAATAGAAAAGGCTTTAGAAGCTGTTCAAGGGCTGCCATAGGTGTTCTTGGTGTGGACAAGCTAGAGGGACAACATCTGGTGTCCTGAAGACGAATCTCAAAGGCGCAGACACGCTGCAGCACATCAAGAGGTTAGTGTAATCGTTCTTGATTTAATCTAGGGTTCTAAAATTAATCTGATTAATTTTAAAATCTTAAATGGCAAATACAGATCCAAAAACATATTAAAAGAGTTTTAATATGTTGTTTATCATTGAAATCAAATAGATAAAAATAAATCTTGCATGGTGCATATGACCCTAGGTGAAAATTTTTGAATTCAATGGTATAATCTTGTGTTTTTCACGCTTCCGTTCCTTCATTGGCTCCTACTAGTTATATATGGAGGTAGGTGTTGATCAAGATGGAATCTGTTACCCTAAGTAAATAGGGATAAAATCCTATATTCATTTAATTGTTCTTGATGTTTCAAGTTCCTGGTCAGGACAGACAGATTTAATCAGAAAAGAGTTTCTAATGAGAAAATCTTTTTAATCAAGAATTAGAATTAAAAGAAAACATAATATTCATAGCAAATGGGGTTTGACATAAACCATGACTCCAACTCGAATTGGGATTTTGTAACAGAGAGATTCTAGTGCATGGTAACATATGATTAAAGGTTCATTTAAGGTATTCCTTATTACTAATTGGGTGGCCATTGCATGCTATGCTAGGTGTTAACCATGGTCTATGAGGTGCATAAAATGATTTAAAGAAATCATTTATGGTAAGAAAGAGTTCTGATGATATTAAGAGTTAATATCATATCTCATTGCCAATTAGTGATGAGCCTAGTAAGTCACACACATACACAAGTAATCACCAAGTTAAATGTTATTTAATTAATTAGTTAAAGAATTTAATTGATTAAATTAAAAAGGTTTGGTTTGTAATAAGACTGCAAAGTCCCTAGCATGACTTGAAACCAAATCTAGATTATTGGATGTATAGTATAGGTTAAATTTGTATTTAAAGTGTTTAAATATGAATTTAATTATAAGAAATTAATTAATAGAGATTAATTAATTAATTTATATTTGATATAAATTGATTAGAAGAGGAGAAATAATTATTTTGGGTTGAGAACTCAAAATTACAACACAAAGGTAATTTGGTCATTTCACAGGGTGACATGTGGCACCATGAGATGGTGACACATGGCACCATATAAGCTTTCCATTTGTCTTCCAATCATGTAAGATGATCAAAGTCAAGATTAAGTCTAGCTTTGACACTTGGCTTAATATGATTAGGTCAATTAAAATTCTGAGCCAATCAGAAGATGACATGTGGCAAGGTTTTTAAGTGATGACCTAATTATATAATGTGATGTTATGAAAGAATAATATAACAATCTGATTATTCTCTCATATATGCCGCCACCTCTAAGCCTCTCCTCTCTTTTCTTCTTCTTCTTCTTTCATCAATTCAAAGAGAATTGCCCATATTCTCTTGAATTAAAATTGCTAGAAATCGTTTCTAGTGTCCTGTACACATCTACAACCTCTCTAAAGGCAAATCCTTAATTTCTAATTGATTGGAAATGCTTGAGAAGCTGTTCAAGGGGCTGCCATTGGTGATCTTGGTGTGGACAAACTAGAGGGACAACATTTGGGGTCCTAGGTGCTTCCCAAAGGTACCAAACACATCTATAGTGCATCAAAAGGTTAGTGCACATGTTTTTAAATTTATCTAGGGTTCTAATGAATTAATTTCTTAATTCTAAAATCTTAAATGGTAAATGTAGATCCAAATACATATTAAAAGTGTTTTAATATGCAATTGAACATTGAAATCAATAGGTAAATAATGAATCTTACATGATGCATGAGACCCTAGAAGAAAATTTTTGAATTCAATGTTCTAATCTAATAATTTTCATGCTTCCGCTCCTTCCAAAACTACACAAGTAGTTATTTATGCACAATTAAACAAGATTCAAATCACATCAAGAGTGCATTGCAAATTTGGAAAATGCATGGAAATGAAGAAATTCAACCCTGTGAAGCATAAATCATGAAAAATTATCATAAAAAACACATCAACAAATGCAAAATCCATCTCAATTACACCATACAAGTTTGTGATTGCAAGTTCTGCATAAGAGATATGTGTAAATAGTGCCATTTCAACTTAAACTATGCAAATTAACATTTCAGTACATTAAAGCTCAACAAGAATATACACAAAGTTGCACTTATTCACCAAAGAAAATAGACACTCCAAACTATGCCAATTAAATGTAGCATATCCAAATTGAATCACACAACCCAATTAAGTTCAAAACCACAAAAATGACCCACTCACAATCATATCAACATGATAAACACAGATATATAAAAGATATACTCCCAACCTCAACAAAGAAGCAAATAGCATATGCTGTAGAACCTTTTGTTGAAGAGTTTTTCTGCATAAGCCAAGAAGGGATCCTGCATAGAAAGCAATGAAAATAAATCAATCTTGGAAGAGTTAATGGATAAAATATCATATTAAGAGTAACTCCCCAACAGTGCAATAACCTTCATCCCTTTTAAATACATCAACAAAAGACAAAATTCAACAATGTCAAAAATTGAATTTGGGGAGATTTAAGACAAAAACAAAAGTAATGCAAATAAAAGTAAATCAACAAAAGAAAAATAAAGGGACTTGGGGTGCCTCCCAAGAGCACTAATTTATAGTCCTTAGCTGGACTCTTAGTGCATTTCATGGTGACCGAAATTGGAATTTATTGCCTCCATTTTCAATAGGTGCTTCAATGAATCTATACTTCATTTTCTTTCCAACAATTTCTTTGTTTAAAAGTCCAACAATTTCTTTCTTGACCAGCTTTGGTGCATTTTTTTCTTTGAGAGATGGTTGTTTGACTTCTCTTTTCTCCACTTGCTTAATTTGAAAAACTTGTGCCATTGGAAAAAATGGATTACTCTTCAATTGTTGTCAAAGGCTGCCACTTTTGGTTTTTCATCATTGGTACTCCATTCATGGATAAGACAATTTTCAAGAGAAGCCTTCGGATAACTCTTTCTAAAGTGCTCTTCCACTAACTCTTCAACTATATCAACTTTCAAACAAGAGTCTACATCTTCATGTTGCTTCTTCTTGGCATTGCCAATGTTGAAAACTAATTCATCCTCTCCAACTCTAAGAGTGAGCTTTTCACCTTTCACATCAATCAAAGCACCAGCTATAGCAAGGAAAGGCCTCCCCAAAATGATTGGCATATGAGAATTCACTTCCATGTCCAAAATGACAAAGTCAACTGGGATATAGAACTTTCCAACCTTCAAAGGCACATTCTCTAAAATCCCTTTCGGATACTTAATTGATCTATCAGCTAACTGAAGAGAAATGTGGGTTGGTTTAAGATCTCTCATGTTGAGCTTTTCATATATGGAGAGGGGTATAATGCTTACACTAGCCCCTAAATCACATAAAGCTTTTGTAGAACATGATTCTCCAATATGGCATGGAATTGAAAAACTTCCGGGGTCTTTGAGCTTAGGAGGAAGTTTCCTTTGGAGTATGGCACTACACTTTTATGTCAAAGCTACAGTTTCATGGTCTTCAAGTCTCCTCTTATTTGAGAGAATTTCTTTTAAGAATTTTGCATAAGAAGGCATTTGTGAAAGAGCATCAATAAAAGGCACATTTATGTATAGCTTCTTCAAAACCTCTAAGAACTTCCCAAATTGCTTATTAAGCTTAGCTTTTTGAAATCTTTGTGGAAATGGAAGTTGTGGCTTATAGGGCTTTGGAGGTATATACTTTTCTTCTTTCTCTTCAACTTTCTCTTTACCTTTTTTTGCACTTTCTTTCTTACTTTCTCGTTTTTCACTCTCATTAATTTCTTTCTCATTTTTCTCTTCTCACTTTTTTCACTCTTCTCATTGTTTACAACCTTCCCACTTCTTAAAGTAATGGCTTGACACTGCTCTCTTGGGTTTTTTGGCTGACTTGAAAGTTTTCCAAAAGACTTGGTACCTGAGGAAGATGCTTGTTGTGCAATCTGGTTTTCCAACATTCTATTATGTGTTTGCATCTGTTCTAGCCTTGCTTTCATTTATTTCATCTCTTCATCATGCTTAGTTTGGTTGACAAGAATTTGTTGTAACAAAGCTTTTGTGGTTGAACCTTGTTCTTGCTGTTTTGGTGGAGGATTCATGTTTCTCTGCTAAAAATTAGGCAATGGTTGCCTATTTTGCTGATATGGAATTCCTTATTGCTGTTGTGGTTGAAAATTCTGATTTGGAACTTGGTTTTGCTGATTTCCCCATGAAAAGTTGGGATGATTCCTCCAAGCTGGATTATATGTTTGAGAGTAAGGATTCCCCATCTGTTTGTTCCCATAATTACCAACATATGCAGCTTGCTCTCCATAGTCTACTCCACAGCTGGTAGTTCCTTCTGCATAAGCAACTTGTTGTGAACTTCCAGATGATGATGATGAACGGACCAACATACTTAAATCTTCCATTTTCTTGGCCAAAACATTTGTAAGTGCATCAAACTTGGCATTGATCATATTGAATGGGTCAAGATCATACATTCCAGTAGCTTGCCTCTTTTGAGTTGGAGCTGATCCTCTTGGACTACTCCAAAGATGAGTATTCTTTGCAATTTTCTCCAACAGCTCATAAGTTTCATCTTCTTGCTTCATAATAAATTCTCCTCCTATTTGAGCATCAATAATCCCTCTAATTGCAGGAGTAACATTGCTGTAAAAATTCCAGTTTATCATCCATTTTGGAATGGCATAATGTGGGCATTGTCTCTCTAACTCCTTCCATCTCATCCATGATTCATAGAGAGTTTTATCTTCTTTTGGTCTGAAAGCTATCATTTGATTCCTCAATTCTTAAGTTTTTATAGGTGGAAAATATTGTGCAAGAAATGCATTAGTGAGTTGCTCCCAATTTATAATAGAATTGTGAGGTAGAGAATCAAGCTAATCTAATGCTCTATCATTCAAAGAGAATGGGAATAGCTTCAATCTTGCTGCATCATCAGATACTCCAAGTTATTTTTGCATATCACAAATCATAGTAAACTTCTTAAGATATGTGTGTGGATTTTCTGAAGGATGTCCCCCAAATTGGGAATTTTGAATCATTTGAAGTACCCCAAAATCCATCTTATAGTTATTTCCATCAATTCTTGGTCTTGCTATACTCTCTTTCAAATCATCAAAATGAGGGAATGCATGATCCATCATACTTCCCCTAGGCACATTAGCGTTTACAACTTCTTCACCATGAGCTGCATTTTCATTATTTAGATTGTTTCCACCATTGCCACCACTAATTCTAACTCTTTCTTCAGCCATTTCTAGTTCAATTTCTACTACTCTCAAAGCTTCTTTCCTTTTTCTGGTTTCTTTCTTGTTGGCTCTACAAAACTTCTCAATTTCAGGATTAAACAATAAGGATGTGTCACTTGTGCTTCTAGCTCTTCTCATAAAAGATCAAGGGTACCTAAAAAGAACAAACAAACACAAAATGAAAAAAATAACAAGATAAAAACTATAAACAACTAAAATAATCAAGAATTCATTCTTAAACAAACAACTCCCCAGCAACGGCACCAAAAACTTGATGTGTCCCAACCGCAAGTGCATGTCATACAAGTAATATAGAAAAGATATCGTTCCCTCGAAGAGTTGTGTTAATGATTGAATTTTTTATATAAAAATTGACTAATTTAAACTAATTTTGAAATTCAAATGATAGATTGACAGAATTTGAGGGGAGAAATCTATATATGCAAAATTTAATAATCTAATTACCAATATGAAGATTCAACTAAATTTGCAGTAAATTAAAATGAGCAAATTGAAATATGGCAAGAATTAAAATGACAAGCAATTAAATTCGATTAAAAATTAACAATGATAAAAGGGTGATTCCAGAGTTTGGGGATTCATATTCAAGCTATTTTGAGATTTTTAAATTGGTTGTCCAATCTTATATAAATTATGGGTTTCAAAGAGATTAATTCTTAAATCCTTTGAATACCCTTTCAAGTGAGACAAAGAGTGCCTTCATTAACTTAATCCTACTTTCATGAAGTTAAAATTAATCAAAACCCATTAGGTTCCTTAATTAATCTGTAAATCCTCTCAATCCTTAGTCTATTTCTAGATCTAAGTTAATTAAGTCCAATTTCTTGATTATCTATCATAGGATTTTCTCCTTTCGATGCTTCAACCATGGATTAAGAATAATACTTAATGGGATCCTACACCAAGCATGTCATTAAGCACACAAGAAATAGATAAAACCTCATAAAAATCACAAAATATGGATTACCCAATTAAAATCCACAAAATATCTCAAATGTTACATCTAACTCCAGAATTTATGAAAAACTACTCACTATCCATAATAATTACAAGAAATTCTGAGTAAATATGGAAATAAAACTTGAAACTATGTTAAGAACTAAGAAACCCAATACAAGAAAGGTAGAAAATAGTGAAGAAAAGAGGAAGAATCCAAATCTGATGCAGAAAAGGGAAGTGACGCCCTTCTTGCTCTATTTTTTTTTATGTTTCTTCTGCTTTTCCTCTTTCTTCCTTCCTTTCTTCTTCTTTTCCAAAATGAGATAAGGACACTATTTATACTCTTCTTACAAGTAGCCCTAAAATGGTGTGTTTGAGGTGAAGTTCACGTGAGAGAATCTTTCTGCCAATTCATTATGAAGAGTTGCACAAGTTGTGCAAGCTTCTTATGCAGGTTCCAGGTGCTTCCCATGATGCTGCATAAGTTATGCAGGTTTTTCAAGCTTTGGAGTCCTCCATGAAACTGCATAAGTGAACTGCATAAGTTATGCAGCTAGTTATGCAAGTTTCGACAGGTTTTATGCTCTTTTCTGTGATGCTGCATAAGTGAGGATTGGAACTACATAAGTTATGCAGCTGGTTATGCAGGATTCCGCGAAGTTGCATAAGTAAGGAGCGAATCTGCATAAGTCATGCAGTAACTTATGCAGGTTTTGGTAGGTTTGAAAATTTGCTTATTCTTCTTGTGCAGAACTGCACAACTTGTGCAACAGGTTATGCAAGTTTTGGTAATTTTGCATTCTTCAACCTTCAAGCTTTATTTTTGACATTTTTTACTATGGAAATCACTTTTCACTGGCACAATTTATTTTTAGTCCCTCAAAAATACCATTTTACCTATAAAACAAAATAAAATTACAATTTAACCCAAAAATTGATAATTATGAAAAACTATCTAAATAACTAATAAAATTAGCTAAAAGTAACTAACAAATAAATGAAATGGCCATGAAATTAAACCTAAATGACTATGCAAAATGCATGTATCAATATTCTGAACAGAAATGGCAGTTTAGAAAGTAAGCTATGACTAAGAGAAAAGACATCGTGAGAATTCGGAAAGGCATCAAGAATGATTTTCTTGTTGTTTATCCTTGATTGGAAATGGTTCAAGAGGTTGCTATAGGTACGATTGCTGTGATCAGGATCCATTTGAAGGTTTTCAGTCTAGCATGGCATACGAGCCTGTTTATAAGTTGTGCTGGTATTTTAAGTTACACTAGCTACTTTGAGAAGCTTCAGTTAGTGATGGTCTTAGCAGTAGGATGGGAAGAGCAGTTTGGGTTGAAAGAGCAGGCATAACTTCCTTTTGGTTGTTTTCCCAAGTGATGTGAATGTGGGAAGGAAGTACCCTTTGAAGTCTTGTTTAAGGCTTTTGGAGCTACTCTGCCAGACTTTAGGCGGTTCAAGCATTACTAGGGGCTATAACTTACCTAGTTGATGTTGTAAATGCTTTTCCCTGGTTTGATGGCGTTTATTATTGGTCTGGAATGCTCTTTCTTTTTGTTCTCCTTAGTTTTGTCTACAGTGAGTAAAGTTCTTAAAGCAATGATTTATGTCTTCAATTCTTGAGCTGTTTCCATCTAGAGGCAAATAAAAGATGGCTGCCTTCTCTAGTGGTTTATGCGAGAGTGCAATATTTTGTAGGTACCTCTTTGTCTTGTAAGGTTCTCACCCATATGTAGATGAATGTAACTGTCCAGCTAGAGCCCAGAGCAGCGAGCTAATTAAGAAAGTCGAGCTTCCTTTATCTTAGACATCCTATAGAACATTTATCTTCCACTGGGTGTAATGATTTTCTTGTTTTCTTTTAACAGTATTCTTGATCTCTTGTTTTCGGTGTTCCTACGAGAAATTTGTTGGTTGCCTTGCCATTTTAATTGTGTTGCTTTCTCAGATTTCCATCCTTA
Organism: Hevea brasiliensis; assembly: GCF_030052815.1. Lineage (NCBI taxonomy): Eukaryota > Viridiplantae > Streptophyta > Magnoliopsida > Malpighiales > Euphorbiaceae > Hevea > Hevea brasiliensis. The sequence continues at coordinate 19,665,969 of NC_079509.1, read as the reverse complement.
GCCCTTCTTGCTTTAATTTCATGCAGCAAAATGTCACTGATGGTCGGCCACACTGGGGTGGCTTAACAGAAGATAACACAAACAATTTGGGTTTCAATGCATTATAATTTGGAGTTTCACAACAACAACAAATAAGTTTTAATTCTAAATTAAATAGAATCGGATATATGAATTCTTTTCACCATTTAGCTTTGTTAGACATCATCTCCATACCAATATTCAAAATACAGAAGTTAAATGTAATTATGCTGTGAAATTTAAAAAAAATAAATCATTCAATGTAGTGCACATATTAATACTTAATGGGCATCTAAAAAAATTTTGGAATTAATTTATGAAAAGAAAATTAATAGTGCAGATCAGTTGCAGTGGACAATTTTGAATGGACCCATTTGAATTAAAGTTATAGCAAGTGACCAACCCTCCACCTTTTGAAGAAGAAAAATAAGAGGGAAACACACTTTATAGGTTTATCCTCGCTCACTTTTGCTTCCTTTTTCCCTTTTTCTATTTCCCCAAATTTTTTTTAATATTTTTTATTTCCCCACTTTCTCCATTACTTTCTCAATTAACTCATTTTTTAAATAAATCCAATCCATAACCATTCTAAATGAAAAAAATAAATTCTATAAAGTTCCGAAAATATCTTAAATTTTAGTTTTAATGTAAGTACAATGGAAATTCTTCTAAATATATATGGTTTGATAAGAATAATATTTTTTTATTAAGAAACTGAAATAATTTATAAATAACCCATTGATGTACACATTTTAAGATGTGAAATTATTGTACATTTATTTCCTATAGAATTGATTTTGATTGAAATTTAAATTTAATACCTCACGACCTAAAAATATTCATGTAAAGTTCAATAATAAACAAATAAGTAATTTCTTTAAGAGTCAAGGCAAAGATAAATTAATATATAAAAAAATTTTGTAACAACTGTCTAGACGAATGCATACGAAAAAGTAAGGACATCCACCCACCTTGATTTTGGATTTTACATCACATTGTAGTCAATTTTCAGATTTTTCCCCCGACAAACTTAAATGGTTTTATTTGAATTTGTAATTATTACTTAATTTTCTGAAATCTAACAATTAAGTGGCACATCGTTTTCAATAGTATTTATATCTCTCACGAACACTTGATGATCTAGAAAGAAATACCAATTTTTAATTAATAATTATCAAATGTGTAATAGTAAAAAACTTAATTAAATTAAATTAATTAGAAAGAAGACAATAAATAAAGATAATAAAATGACAAAATAATTGGATTCAATCAGTATATGTTGCTTATAACTTTTTTAATATAATTAACATTGGTTGAGATTTAAATTCAAGACTTTATAAATTTAAAATAGTTCTAATATCAGTGCCGAAGATTACTAATATTAGCTTATAATTTTAGGTTCAAGCTATATTTAACTTCATTATTTAAATTTTTGAAAATGCTTATAATTAATTTTACTTATCACTTCAATTAATCTTTTCATTTATTTATCTGTGGTGTTTAGGGATATATATATATATATATATATAATTATTTGTCAGTATTTAAAAAACTAAGAAGTATTAATTTTTTTTAATTTTATTATTTTTTTAATTTTACTCTTTATCTTTATTAAATATAATAAATATTTATACAAAAAGTAATTAAGTGAAATAAATAATAATTTAATCTATCACTAATAAATTTTTATAAAAATAAGATTGTTCAATATTTTTTAATTATAATGTAAAGTTCAAATGTCACATATGAAAAATAGATGAAGATAATATATAAATAATGTTTTAGATGATATATATAAAGGTGCTCAACAGGCACTTAGAAATTAAATAATGCAACCGTAGAAATTAAATTAAATAAAAGCTGCTTTATGAATTTAAAATCAATAAATTATTATTATTTCATCAAACAAATTAACATACAGCTTTATTACAATAGGAAAAAAAAAATCCTGGAACATGATAATGAACGAGGATAGAAAAGATCAGTCACACCCAATCAAAGAAATACAAGGCCACATCTGTATAGACCTGGCCATTTACATGTAACTGAAGAAGAGTATGAATATGGAGGAGATGACAGCAGCCAAGGAGCCAACGGGAAGGGAAGGAGCTGCTGAGGGTGGTGGTGGTATCCCATTTCCAACTTTGATCGCCACCTTCATACCTTGCTCGCAGTGGGTGCCAACGGAGCACACAAAGTATCGGGTCCCATTTGCATTAAGAAGAACAGAAACTCCGCTCGTCGCTATCACCAATCCTGTCTTGGTGCAATTTTCATATTCCTCCTCGCTGAATACTTCAGTTGCAGTGTGTGTCCCATTCCAGTTGAACACTAAGAAATACATACATATAGCTTAGCCTGGTGATGCGTATATGCCTATTTCTCAGTTTGGACAGAAAGCAAAGAGCTAGAATAATGAAGTAATGCTTACCAACAGAGTCCCCAATCTGAAATGTCTTGTTGCTAGCCCAGTCCTCGTAGTACCCAACAGAGTTGTTGGGAGGAATGGTCCATCCCAAACTGTCTCCAACTGTGTATGTTGTAGCAGCATTTGCACCTTGTAATGATATTGCCACAGCTGAAACAATAAAAAACAACCCAACCATGCTTATACGGCTAGACATGATCTTAATTGGTAATTAATCAGCTCAGGTTGCTTTCCAATGTATCTTTCTGTTTAAAGCTAGCTTTTGATCTCTGTAACTTTGGGTAGGAATTAATGAGAATGGATATGCATTGGTGGGTGTCCTTTCAAGGCCTATATATAGAGAGAGATTAGGCTGCACTATATCCAGACTAGTTCAATTTTATACAATTGGAAACCCAGACACGTTCCTTCAGGTTACAAACCGTATATGCGTCTTCTTTTAGCATACGCATGCACTTTTGGCAATCTTGGAAAATTGACATTGTCTCTGTAGAATTTTCTTGTCAAATTATTAATACTACAATAACTAATTCTCACTATATTAAAATATTGCATGCACACGCTTTTTATTTTATTTTATTTTTTTATGTTATTGTTGGGTGATATCACTCTTGATTTGCCCATGTAGTATTAAGTTGAATTTTTTTTTTCTAATCCTGTTAATAGATAGAAAATTATGAAGTGTATCCGTGTACAACCATTTAACTATAATTTATGGTGTTAGATTTGTTGAAAATGTGCAAGCAAAGAAACCAATGGCAAGGTAAATTTTCATCTAAATTTGATTCATTATAGATCCAAATACAAATATAATTTATTAAGAATGAGAAGAAACATCACCAATAACATTTTTTTTCATAGTATAATTATTATTAGGGATTTTTTATGTCTAAATTCGGTCTATTATAGACCCAAAACATATAATATATGGTGCGACACATTTATTAAATATGTGAGTCTTATATATTTATATCTTAACTTAGTAATAAACTAGATTTATACAAAAATTTTCCATTAATAGGAAGATTCTTGTCAAGGATTTTCAACTATATACTGTTTCATTCTAAAATGGCAATAAAAGACAATTCTATAGAATATTTTTATTAGTATGTATAGATAAACTACAATTTTAATTTAATTTTCAAATTTACTAATTTTAGCGTCTTTTAAAATAAGATTGAAAAAATAATTTTAATATAAAATATGTTATATTAATTTAAGTCTTTTTATTTATTATTTAATTGAATTTAAATATCAATCAAAATTAGTTATACGAAACAAGATAGTGAGATTTATTATTTTTATTATGAGAATTGTTCAAAGCATATCGCTACCTCTTATTTTAAGCCTCTAAGATTCTATCTTTGCCTTAACAGCTTGTTGGTAAATGCACATTTTAATTTGGACAATGCCATAATTTCAAATTTTTAATAAATTATATGTTGCTGGATTGGATGTTAATCTGAAATTCTTTCAATAAAATATGTCATATTAGTAATTTAAGAGTTTTAACATATATTCTTTTATGTTTGGACATAACTAAACTATTAACATTAAAAATCATATATGTAATTAATATAAATTAAATTTTTAGCTATATTTACAATTTAGGCCAAATTGTTTAATTTTTATCATTTTTTACCTTTGGAGGCATATAGATTTAGGTAAAGATGAGACAAATTGGGCTAGGCCCAATTATATACTTAAATCTAAATAAAAAAGGAGTATGGCTTCCTGGGTTTGAATGGCTTTACTGAACTTTCAAAACATTGTAATGAATGAGGGAAATTCTTGCCTACTAGATTCACTGTAGACAATGAAATTTATGAATTTAATATGTAATTTTCATCATACATTTTGTGTATTGAATTTAAAAAATTATATTATACTTCCATTATTTCATATAGATTAACATATGAAATGACAAATAAATCATAGTGTAACAAGGAGATGAAAAAATAATTATAATTTTTTGAAAAAAAAAAACTGTTTTTAAAGCATAATAAAATAACTGTTTTATGAGACTCACCATTGCATATTTGTTATTATATCTTGGTTTATAATTTCATATAGGATCGCCTCAGGGGTGGAGGGAAGGGCGGCTAGTGGGAATGTGACCCACCCTCCTAAAAATTTCTTATATTCTTATGTATATTCTTTAAAAATTTTATTCTACTTTAATTATTGACCCTTCAATAATTTTTATTATTTTATTATGATAAAAATAATGCGAAATATTTGAATTCTTTTTTATTTTTATCATACATTTAATAAAATTTTATTTGGCACCCTTAAATTTTTTTTTTAACTATACCATATTATGGATTTCTTTATTATGTAATATTATTCCTTTAAAATATATAAATAATAAGGGTAATTAATTATTTTTTAAATTAATTTTATATTTAATATAATCTCAATGCTCGAGTTAAAAATTTTATTTAATATAATCATTTATTTAATTTATCAATTTTAGATATATGTAAATAATTATATATCAATCATATATATATATATATATATATATATATATATATATATATATATATATATATATATTTAATTTTAACAATTAAAAATATATATATATATTTAATTTTAACAATTAAAATTTGAAATAATTGTAAATAAAAAATTAATTTCAAAAAATAAATTTTAATAATCAAGAAAATTTATAATTATTTTAATAAATTTAAATATTAAAACAACTATTGTAAATTAATAGTATTTTTCTTTTTATCTATGCTGCCTAATAGATTTTAAACATAAAATATTTTTATGTATATCTTTTTTTTTTCTTTTTTTACAATGGGGTTTGATTGGGACTCAAATTTGATGACCTCATAGACATGGAGATAACTCCAACACCTCTGAATTAAAGCTCATTGGTTATATTTTAAATTTTTAAGTTCATTTAAAATATTAAAAAAATTTACAAATAAATTATATAATATTTTTTTAAATAAATTATATAGTTACTTCAACTCTTTGTACATATATTAATAAAAAATATAAAGTGGTTAACTTCATTTTATAATTATTAATTTTGATAAAAATTTATTGAAAATTATTAAAAATATTTTATATGTTATATACTTTTTTTTTTATTAAGTTATGTGGTCAATTGACTACGCTCGAGTATGTAGCTTAGTTATTACATTGGTCCCTTCAAGTAAAATTTTCTGACTCCGTCCTAGATTGTCTAATAAAATTGCTGCTATATTCTATAATTATTTCTTAAATTTATATTAAATTAGATCTTAGATAAAAAAAAAAAAGAAAAAAAAAAAAGAAAATCCATAAATGAGTGGATTTCACGACCTAAATCAAGTTGTATGGGTGGTATTACAGGAAGAAATGAAGTCAGTAAACACAACCAAAATGAGAAGTCCAATTAGGCGATAGACGTTGCATTCATGGGACTTGTCTGTTTCCATATAAATTTTCTATATTAATAAATGATAACTATTAATAATAAGATAGCGGCTGAAGCAGAGAAGAATTCCAATATGATTTGTCTGTTAATAATGAAGAAAGTAACTAGGAAGCCTTAAAAACATATGTAGTTAAAGCATCTTATCTTCACTTTGATTCTAACACATTGAAATTTGAGAGTTGCAAGTTCTAATTAATTCAATTTTAAAAATGTAATTTCTCTGTTTTTGAGGCACATTTCTGCAATCCAAACAAGAGCGGATAGAAAAGAATAAAGTTAGTAAACTTAAGAACCGATCACATAGTTACATATTTTTCAATTACAAGAAACGAATTAATCCAATCCCTGTAATGAATATTAAATTATCTAGTACACCAAGAAGGCTTTACATGTAACTAAATAAGAAGATGAGAAAGGAGTAGGGAACAACGGCCAACAAGGAACCAACGGTGAGGGATGGAGCTGCAGAGGGAGGCAGTGGCGGCGGTGGCGGTGACATTCCACTTCCAACTTTGATTGCCACCTTCATACCTTGTTCGCAGGGGTTTCCAACAGAGCACACGAAATAGCGAGTCCCATTTGCATTAAGAGGGACACTGACTCCTCCTCTTGTTACGATCACTATTCCTGTCTTTGTGCAGTTATTATATTCATCTTCATTGTCTACTTCAGTTACAGTATGTATCCCAGTCCAGCCGAACACTGATAAATGAATGAAAAAAAAAAAAAAATCACTTTGTATTTTCATTATTAGTAAGAAACTAGCTATCGAAGTCATTAGCTAGGCCAGTAGATGAAGATTTTCAAAGCCCTATTAAATCAAAAGTTCATTTTTTTGTTAATCCTATGAAGATTGCTTACCGAGGTAGTCTCCTAACAGAAATGTCTTGTTGTTAGCCCAGTAGTCATAATACCCAAGTGAATTGTTGGGAGGGAGTGTCCATCCCAAACTGTCTCCAACTGTGTACTTCGTAACCGCATTTGCGCCCTGAAATAATAATTTTGCCACTGTAAACATCAATAACACAACCGAGCTTTGACGGCCAGCCATTATGACTGATCGGTCTTGAGGAGGTCGCCCCCTCAGCCAATGTTTCTTTCTCTTCAAAGGTGCTTTGCTTTGGCAAGGAACAGCCCAGCTTTCAAGTTAAAACCGTGACTTGGAGAAGTGGAAAAGAATAACCAGAGATAATTAATGGATTTTTTTTTTTTTTTTAAGTTATGGTTCATTGTTGTCCGGGCTAATTTTATTTGTATCTCAACTAATGAATTTCAAAGAATTTATTCGGTAGAATACAACAAATACATCTAATCGTATACATTTAATTATTATGGATCTAAATTAGATCAAGGATGATCAATAATCATAACACAGACATCTCTTAGACACCCACATCATTAAAGATGTACACTCCTAAAATTTCTACCAATCTTTTAACTTTTATTATTAAAATTAAAATGATAAAATTAAAACGTAAAAGAATGCAAAGGTTTGTGTGATTTGGCCAAAAGAAAATTGTTTCGTCATATATGCAATTAATTAACAAATATGAATCGTTCACTTTATTTTAAAATTAAAAAAAAAAAAGCAATTTTATAATGCCTCCAACTTGAACAGACTACGAAATTGACAATGTCAATGTAGAATTTTTCAGGTCAATATAGCCATATCATAGAGACAAATATTTTTTATTATATGTGCCTCAATGGCATATATGGCATATGAGTAGGTTAAATTACAAATTTGGTCATTGAATTATTATGCAAATTCTAGTGAGATTTATATTTTTTTTTATTCTTAATTAAGTGGTAATTTAATTATAATTTCAATAATAATAATATCTAATATCAATTGAAATTCAGTATAGATTGTCAATTGAGATGAAAAATATTGATTACTATTAAATAACATCAGAAGATGATTAGCTACAATCAATAAGACTACAACAGTAACAGGTAATACACAAACACAAACTAAAAAAAGAAACTGCAGACATATATAGCCCAATTCAGTAGACGATGTGGGCAATTAAGGCAAGAGAGTTCAGGAAATGCATGATAAAGGCAGAAAGAAGTAGTGGAGACAAGGTACTGATGGTTAGTGGAGAGTTTGATGGTGAAGAAGTTGGTGAAGGTGAAATTCCATTCACAACTTTGATAGTAATCTTTCTGACCAAGTTGGCGGTGAGTGCCGACGGTGCAGATGAAGTAGAGGGCACCATTTTCTGTGAACGAGATCGTTACAGGACTGTTTTCCTTGAGAATTCCATTTGTTTTTATGCAGCTATCATATTCTGCCTTCGATGTTATTTCCAGTACATTGTGTCTATCACTCCAATTGAATACTAAAACAAATGGTAAGATGCGTTTTTTAAATACTCATTCATAGTCCATAGATGAATAATAAAAGCATATAAAGATTGCCAGGGACAACAACTAATTATCTGAAATTTAATTAGCATATACTAGGAGTATCATGCATGTTTCATATTATATCAGGAAACCTCTTGTTTCAAAATATATATATCAATCAAGGAAAAAGAATTTTTTTAAGATTAGTCAAATAATTAGTAAATTAATTATGGATATAGAAAAAGCATTGGAGGATAATCAGGATAAACCTTAAATGTCTTATCTGCAACCTAATATGTAACACCCTTCACCCGTCTACAGTGTCGGAGCATCTTATCCTATCTTATTTCAATTTTAGATTCTCAATTTATTGATTAAAAGGCTTTTAAATGAAGTTCATGCCATTTATGTCATTTATTGAAATTTTGATTAATTTCAATTTCTGCAAATTTTACAGAAAATCAAGTAGAGTGTCGGCTATAAATTCGAAAAACAGTTCTTCGAATTCTGTTAAGAACACTTCCAATATAATCATCATATTCTCACTCCAACAACCATCTACACAAATTCAGCAAAACTCAATATTTCAAACTCACTTCATAAATTTCATTCCATTCTATTCATATCATACTTATGCTCAAGTTCAATAAGAAATACTCAAATTTTATTTATTAGCAAAATTTACAGATAATTACATTAATCTCTAAGTACATGAGTTTATAGTTTACAAGACCAAAAATTAATGTCTATTACAAAATACAAAATACAAAATACAAAAGGAAACCTAATGGTCCTACCAAAGATGCACTGTAATGGAGGTGACTTGGGACTCAACGCAGATCTGTACTCTCACCCAGTATGAGGTCTACTGGTCTATCCGTGTCTCTAGTACCTACGCATGGCAAACAACAACGCACTAAGTAATACAGCTTAGTGGTACCAATATAAAGTAAAATAAAATAAAATAAATGCATATGCAAACTTTATGTTGATATTTTATACAAACTGAAATTTTGGTAATTATTAATAATATTATCGATTTAGTACTTTTTTTATGTTCATTATTTGGTAATAATTTATTTAGACTTATTTCAGTTGCCCAAGTAACCTATGTAAATTGACTGTACTAGATAAACGGGTAAATTGGCACTGGGTACCAAGTACCTCGGGTCGTCGCACCATCGGTCACAAAGTGTCTCCAGGTGTGCAACAGAATGGCTAACAAGCTATAGTAATCATCGGGCACAAGGCCAAGTATGTCAAGTGTATCAAAATGGCCAAAAGCCATAATATCACAATATGGCCACAAGAGCCATAAATCACGGAATGGCATGAAGCCATATGCATTAATGCTATCGAAACCCTATTGGTATGCCAACCTATCCAAACTAATCATACTAGGCATACTAGGCCATGTTAACAAAGTTAATGCTTTGATTCTTTATATTTGATGCTTAGGGGTTACTATTCACCTTATTATTCAAGCAAAAATATTGACTTTTTCTCAAATAATAAGTATGCTAATTCTAATTATACCAACATACCAAATTTTGGATGTTATATGTGTTGGCACTGGTTGCCAAATTCAGTTCAAAGTCCAATGGATGTTATTTCAAATTTTTAGTTTTAGTCACCTAGGTTTACTGTTCCATTGGACCTTTCTACAGTGAAAATTTGACTAAACTCTCTTCATTAAAGTTGTTCCTTGATGTGTCTTCTTTAATTCCTTTTTTGAATCACTCCATTTGGAGTTTTGTAACTCAAGTTATGCTATTTTTACTAAGGCTGGCCGGATTGCTTATTATCCAAAATTTTTTGACAAAATTAGTTCTAGTAGTTTTGGTGTCATAGATTTGGCTAGAAATTTGAATTAGTTATGGTCAGAATTTGGATTTCTGTTCTTCATGAAAGTTGTTCTATATTGTCTATGCTTTCCATGGATTTTAAAATCAGATCATTTAGACCTATCTACGCAGAGTTATGGCCATATGAATAAACACTGTTCATTTAGTTATTTTCCAGGTCCAGAATGTTGGTTACCCAAATTTAGGCAATTTTTAGGTTAACTTAAGTTAGTTTTCTGAGTAGGGTTTCTTCAACAAAAACGTGGAATTATATGTCTAATTTCACCTCCAATTAGCCTTGTATCAATTGGAGTTACGCAAGTCAAGTTATTGTAGCTCAACCACAGTGGACTCAAGTCCAGAAATTCTGGTACAATTGTGCAGCAAACCAATTCCAATTTCAATGCTACAATTGCTTTCATTTTAAGGTCCAACTTTATCAAATGATCACTAATTGACCATTAAAACTCCATTTAAACATCAAAACATAAAATCCCCAATTTATTCACCAACCCTAACCCTCACCATCCTTAATTATATCCAACACATGCCAATCAATATCTAATTTCAAATCTACTCATCAAAAACCATTTCTAAGCAATTTAATTTAAACAAATCAACAAATTCCAACCTCCCCCCATGGCTGCCTAATTTCTTGATATCCATACACATATATTTTATTTCAATTTCTTGTAATTTCTAACTCAATTTATGTTCTTAATATAAAATAAAAAGAGAGAGAAGGGATAACTAGCACTAACCTCAATTGAAGAGTTCCTATGCTTTCCCTAACTTCAAATTTTCCACTTCTTTTTGCTTCCTTAAGCTTGTCCAAGGTGCAAGGATAAATTTTAGTGAAGGGGGTAAGTGGTTTTATGGTGAATTTAAGTGGGAATTGGAGCTTTGGTTAAAAGAAAATAGTGGACTCTTCTCTCTCTCTATGGTTCGGCCACAATAGGAAGAAGAAGATGGCTGATTGTTTTTTCCCAATTTTTGACTTCTTTTCTTTTTTTTAATAAGGTTTAAGTATGCTTGTTGAGTTTTAATTGGTTAGCACATTTTTATTGCATCATGCTTGCATATGCATGATGTCATAATTAAGCTTTTACTTCCATTTTCTTTTTCTTTCTTTTCTACTTATTTTTAATTAAATTTTAGCAATATTTATTCATTTTTTAGGACATTAACCTCACTCACTTAAATGGACAAGTTGGGCAAAAATCACCTCTGAAGGCGAAATGACCAAAATGTCCTTCGTTCTGCTCATTGAGCTAAAATTGTCTGTACCGATTGATTTAATTTTCCTTGTGTTTTCTTAACAAACTATTGTCATTGAAACCTCAATAATCCTTTCATGGAGTCCCATAAATTATTTCATAGGATTTTCCACAGGTTTAGGGTTGCTAATTGTCTTCACAGTCGCTTCCGGTTAGGGTTACCCATCGCTGTAGTTTCAGCTCATTTAACCTTATTGCATTTCATTTCTAAAATTTTTCCTTGATTTTTCTTATCATTATCTAGGTTATTTATGACTTCTCACTCTAGTTTAAATATAGTTCCAGACATTCTGACTGTCCGGACCAACATTAGTCATGGGAACAGTAGAATGTACGGACTAACTAAAGTGAGGGCGTTACATAATCAGTGTAGAAAGAAGAGTTATTAGGAATTGTCCAACCCGCAGTGTCTCCAACTGTATATGTGGTTGCAGCTGCTGCACCCTGTAGAAAAACCAGTTAAATGATTCAGTCCAACCGGAAGGCCATAATTTTCAGTGTCCTGCAGGTCGACCTTGGAAATATCAGCTCTACTCTCTTTAGTATATCTATGGAGATGAGGAAGAGTCAGTTCAGTGATAGAAAAGAGAACAGAGAAAGAGTTGGGTATATGAGAGGAGAGAGGACAATGCTTTTACTATATGTGCTCACATTTTAGAGCTACTACGTGTTTCTTTCCATTGTAATCTTTTGCATTAATGATTTTGTTTATAAAAAAACATAATGATTTTTTTGCATTATAAACCTGCACTCCACTTAACTAATTCATAATCTTTCTAGTTAGCTTCTAGTGGTTTCTGTTACAGGATACAAAATTTAAGATATAGGTCGGGTCGAATTAGTCCCAAAAATTTTAAATTAATTTTAGAAAGACTCATTGGTAAATCATTCCTCAAATCCTTATCTAGCTAGTACTCTAAACAATTTTACTGACTTAAAAATTTAGAAAAATTCTTAAACAAAAAAGTATTATGTGGTTTCATCGATTTCTATTTAGGGCATGTTTAGTTTAGCTATTTGATATAACTGATAGTTGTTACTGTTAGCTGATAGCTGATAACTGGTAGCTGATGATAGCGAATTTCTGTTAAGTGTTTGGTAAAATTATGTTTAGATATTACTATTGATATATAAAATGACTAATGAGGTATACAACATATAATTTATTTTATTATTAAAATAAATATAAAATTATAAATTTATTATATTATATTATTTATTTTATTATTATAATAAATACATAATTATTAATTTTGTATATTATATCATTTATTATATTATTAAAATAAAAATATAATTATTGATTTATTATATCATATTATTTATTTTATTGTTAAAATAAGAAATAATTAAATTCCTTAAAAAAATAATTAAATAATTTTAAAATGTAGTTATAAAATAATAAATTAATTATTTTTGTTTATAAAAAAAATCTTATAATTTTAAGTTTTTAGAAAAAAAAAACTTATTTTTTATAATAAATAAATATTCTATTTTTTATGTTATTAATAAAAAATATTTTAATAAAATTGCAATACGCTAACTAAAGTGTTAAAATTGTAAAATAAAAAGATAAAAGCAAACAATATTAATAATATTGATTTTCGAGTTATATGAAAAGGTAATATAGTCTACATAAAAAACAAAATTAAATCAGCTATCAACTGATGAGTAACATCTATAACAATAAAACTGATATAAATTATAGCTGATGGGTATCATATCAGTTATCCATCAGTTATCAGCTCAATTTTTTTAAAGTTACCAAATACTTTAGTTCACTTGTTTGGGTATTTATCAGCTGCACTCAAAAGGTAAATCAAACACCCTTTTAATGTTTGTGATTCACTTTGTAACAAAATAGTATCTTGAGGTTTCACACCATTAGCAAACAACAACTTTCTATTTTCTTTCCGTCAAAAAGTGCTAACAAGAAACAAAAAGTTGCTGATTTGAAAGAGAAATTTGCTAACATGAAATATAAAAAATTAAAAAGTGGTATTAGATGGTAACGCATTGTTAATAAATCACAGTATTTTATTTGAGGCTGTCAATTTTTGTTAATGTAGCATTAAAATAATATTTTTAATAATAAAAAAATAATTCACATACCACCAAGATATTTCATGTAAGAAAAAGACTTTGTTCACTTTGATCATGGTGATTCCGAAAGTGAATGTATGATAATGTGGAGTTTTGCATGAAAACCCTGATTTTGAGAATTACCATTAATGGATTTTTGAACTTGGAGTTTGCCCCTTCATTTTCGAAATCACTATCGAGGATTGCTGATATGGCATTATTACTAAGAATTTGAGTAGGAGTAACAGTTCTACCGTTGAAGCGGCTAGATTAATCTTGTGCTCTTGACTGACTAACCACTTATTCCCTTTTTTTATCAAGTGGTTGATACCTTTTTTCACTTTGAGTATAGTTTTCATAAGCACTACCTTAGGAGTTCATGGCTAAAGCTGTCCCTCAAACTCCTTAGCTCTTTTGAATACCGTGTTAGATTCTTGTGGCCTAGAAACTTGGCCATGACAAAATACTATAACTGGCCAATTAAGTTTTTCAAAGAGAACATGCATAAATTTTTTCATGGTATTCCAAAAGTTAAGGATCACAGATTTTGACTATTTTCAAAAGTTAAATAATTCTCTTGGTTTGCTAATGGTGTAAAATTTTAGGGTACCACTTTACCACAAAATGAACCACATACCTTGGAATGAAAATGAATAGTACTACATGGTACTTTTTTATAATTTTCATATTTTTTTATTCTACATCAATAGATTTCTTTTTCACATCAACAGCTTTTTGTTCTATGTTAACACCTTTTAATGGAGAGAAAACAAAAAGTCATTATTTGCTAACGATATGAAATCTCAAGGTATCATTTTGTTACAAAATGAACCACAAATCTTAAAGTGAAAATGAGTGGAACAAATAATACTTTTTGTAATTTCCCCTAAAAATTTTGTCAATTTTACTAATCATTAGAATTCAACTTCTACAATTTATTAGAGGCACATAAATTTAATCCGCCCTCACTCATATAAATAATGGCCAAATACATCATCAAACACCTAAACTATTTGGTTTTTGCCTATTACGCACTTGAACTAATTTCATAACCATTAAACATCTGAACTCACTAAAATCACCACAATTAATAAGCACTTGATTTACACTCGCAGTGATTTTTTAAAAATGTCAGAAACCGTGTTGATTGTGCTCTAATTTAACTGTAAAATGATAAAATTACCCCCTAACACTTCCTTTCTTCCACCCCACCTCTCTCTCTCATTCCCATCCCCATCCCTTCTCTCTCATGACTGACTATTCTTTGATGTATCAGGTGTCACTAATCAATTTGTTCAAGATTGAACAACACCATTTTCTCGAGAGTATAACACCTCTAATTTTTAAATAATATTTTATATGTAAATATTATTATTTTATTATATTAAATATTATAAAATTTTATTTAAAATTTTTTTTGAATTTTAAAAATTGGGTTCGATTTTCTTAATACAACAAATTTCATTGATTTTTAAAAATTAATTTAAAGATTACGTGGCAAAACTAAAAATATATTTGGACTCCATGATTTTTTTTGAGTTTCTGTAATTTTTTAAAAAATTTTGGACCTCTTTTTTTATCCTAGGGTAAAGTAAAAATTTAATTTTGAATATCCTAAATCGAACCAACTGAATTAAATCGGATCAGGTCGGACTAGATGAACCGGATCGGGTCGAACTGGTCCTCTTTTTCTTCTCCTTCCTCCCTCCTGCTCATTATCGACAACCCCCCTTTCCCTCACTTTTTCTCTCTCCTCTCCTCCCCTCACCGGCCAACTGCCACCCCATTCTTTCCCAGTCACTGGCTCACCTCCCCCAAGCTTTCCCCTCGTCGAAAAACGTATCCAAACAAAGTCCCTTATGGGCACAGCATGCTATCCCACCTTTTCGACCAAAATCTAGCCGATCCGACCACTAGTTAGACCGGTCTTGTCCCAAATATCATCTACACCTCAAAAGCTTTTCATAGACACCATGATCACAAATTTTCATCGAGTGGATTGTGTAATTTTAACTCGGAAAGTTTTAGCCCATTTCAACTTTTGAGCTAAATTTCTTCTGAACCGAAAACCCCACGGAGATTCCGAAAGTATCGGTGTTGTGATGCCCCTTACCCGTCTATTGTATAGCCGAGCAAGAAGTGCCACATTCGGTGCCGGAGCACCCTATCTTGTCTTGTCATGTCTATTGTAAATTTTAATGTCATTTAAATCAGGTAATTTATGTGTAGACTAGTATTTTGGTTCATTATGTCTAGTCATGATGTAATTACTAGTTTATGATGTATTTCATTTTGGGCTCAAATGTAATGGCCTGGCCCACTAGTGATATTGTCCGCTCTGGGCTGAAGCCCTCACGGTTTTAAAAAGCGTTAATAGGGGTTAGGAACCTCCATCTTATGAACCCAGCATCTCTCCCGTGTTTTGTCGATGTGGGATTTGCCTAGGGTGTTACAATCCACCCCCCTTATGGGACTCAGCGTCCTCGCTGAGGTTTGCCCCACCATCGTTCAAGGTTGCACGCGGAGCGGCTCTGATACCACAAATGTAATGGCCCGGCCCACTAGTGATATTGTCCGCTCTGGGCTGAAGCCCTCACGGTTTTAAAACGCGTTAATAGGGGTTAGGAACCTCCATCTTATGAACCCAGCATCTCTCCCGTGTTTAGTCGATGTGGGATTTGCCTAGGGTGTTACAGGTGTGCTCCAATTAACAGCGTGCTCCACTCAACGAGAGCTTCGTCGCAATATAAATTTTAAAATTTTTTGATATAGGAAATTCGATGGGTCCCACGAACTTCGCAGTGATTTTTCGAGCTTTAAATGAGGTTAATTAATTTCATAAATATTTTATTCTAACTCCTGATGTTGTGGGCTTCACGCAGGTACTTTCGTTTTGTAGAAATTCAACTGTCACCCAAATCTACAATTTCGGGCTGGGCAGATAGGCTGCCAGAGCCATTTCAAAATGAAATTTATAGTTTACCCCACCATTTTCAGATGCTCAGAATGTGTTTCAGGTGTCAGAATTAGAGTAGGTAAACCCGAACTCTAAGTTTCTTCAATTTCATAGTGCCGGGTTTAGAATAAAAACCCATAAAATATCCAGAGGCAGCTAGAAGATTATAATTTCTTTTACATTAGCTTTATAATATTGCTAAGGACCATGGGAAAAAATTTTAGAATTTTTAGAGCTAGTTTGAATGACATTTGCAAAATGTTCATTTTAAGCCTTACATTTAAATTATTGGATTATGTGAGATTTGCCTGAGTTGGAGGGCCCAGGAGGGGCCATGTGTTGTTGTTGAGATGATATGTGGCTTTAAAAGTGTTATTTGAACCCCTTTACAGGTTGAGTAGATCCTAGGTACAGGAAAAACTCTATCAGATTTTTGGCATAAATTATGGCGTCTTTTGCCTCTTTAAAGCTTTGTTTTGAATCTAATATTGATGAAGTTGTAATATAATTATTTAGGTGAGTCAGGTCAACCTTTCTCTTCTACTCAGCCACCACAGTGACTTTCGATTAATTTGTGAGTAGATATTGATTTTATTTACAATTTCAATATTACTATTACATGTTTGCAGCATACCCATGAAGTACTTATAGTTATATTTATCAGCTATTATAGGCACTCTTTGTGTTGCATTATTAGTTGATGATTTGATTTGGGTGTTGCCTTAGGGTAATTTAGAGCTGTGTGCGTGTGTCGGTGTGTGTGAGGTGTATTAGTAATGGAAATGAATAGGACAAGCAAATCGGTTTGAGCTAGTCTTGCTTGGGGCCTAGTCTTTTTTGTGATAAGTCAGGGCAAGTACGGCTTAAGTTGACCTCGCTGACCCTCGCATTTGGATTATAAGAGGAAGTTTGGCTAGAGTTGATCTCGCTGGCAGGCCTTACATTAAGAGAACTGTATAGGGGATCAACTCCCATATTATATTTATATTGATGTGACACACAGGTATGTGAGTACTCCAAATTATTCTTTCTGTGAGTATTATTTGAAATTGTTTGAAATTACTAATATATGATGCATTTCATCCTTAGGGATGCATTAGTATTAGATAGTTATAGAAATTATATCTAAAATCAATATCTTACTTTATGAGTCGAACGCTCACTCCTGTTCACCCCATTTTTCTAGGTTACAGGAAAGCTTTTATTGTGATTGACCTATTTCCTTCCTCGCAGGTCCATTCATGCTTTACCCATATAATTTATGATGTCAGATGAAATCTAAAACTCCGCATGTGTTAGAAAATATTTTATTTAATTTGGGACTGTAAAATATTAGTTAGTTTCAAGTTATAAACTTATTAATTATGCGTGTGTGCATGTATGGGATGGATATTTATTTTGAATGAGGGAGTTGATCTCCAATTTGATTAAATTGACTAATTGAGGATTGTGAGGGTGAGCTGAGCTCCCCATATGCATTTATGTTGTGATCACTGGTCGGGTGCGCTAAAAACTCCCCATTGAGTAGTCCAGTTTGTGGTCGGACTTTGTTCGGTTGGTTTCTTAAAAATAGACTCAAAATATGGACTTAAAAGTTGGGCTATGGAATAATTAGGCTTACTATGGGTTTTGGAGGCCTTATACTGACCCAAATCCTAGTGTCGGTCTGGCCCAGAATTTGGGTCGTGATAGAGAGCTAATCGAAATACACCATGAGGAAGACGGTTAAGATTCTGTATTGCAAGATCAACATTCTCCTTTGCTAATTCTTGTGCTCTTTCAATTCCCCCACATTGCTTAACAAACTCAACAGCTTCATCCAGAGAACCAGTCTCACAAAATTCAAACTCAATAATTTCTCTTAGTTTTGGTTCTTTCTTCAGAGCAAATATTACAGGTGCAGTATGTCGTCAACAACTTGGAAGGATAGACCAAAATTCATACCATATTCATACATTTGTTCAACAAAACTACTGTTCACCCCACTAAAAATAGCGTCTCCTTTTGTACTAGCAACAAGTAAAGAGGCAGTTTTGTAATAGCTCTCGATCAATTGCTCCGCAAGTTCAACATCACAGTCAAACAAACTAGATGCTTGCTTTATTTCACCACTTGCAAAATCTTTAATAATCTGGCTGATAAGCTTAATGACTTCAATGTTTTCAAGATTTGCTAAGTACCATGAGGACTGAGCATACATGAAATCCCCAGCCAATACTACCGCACTTGCGCCATATAGTTGATGAACTGTTTGTTATCCTCTTCGCATGTTACTTTCATCTAGTACATTATCATGTATTAAGCTTGCAATATAGATCATCTCAATGATCTCTGCTAAACGCCAATGTTTTGTAGTGAGCATAGCATCACAATATTTTTTTTTATTGATATTTTTCTGTGACCTTAGACTCTGTCTTGAAAACATAGCATCACAATATTACTTGCAGTGAAGATGAACAAACAGTTGGGAGTGGAGAAATGGAGGAACGATTTACCTTATTGATTAGACCAGCCATATCCTGTTAATCAAAACTTATTAAATTATCAAAAAGAGTTCTATCCATGTACATGTGTGATTATACTAAACTCTATTGTATTTATCTCTAGCACTTTTGTATTTATCTATAACCTCTTATCTTTGTATTATATTATAAATATAAATCCTATACACTTTTACGTAATAGAGTAGTAGGAAACTCTTCACAATTCTTGGCTTTTACACTGTCAAGAAGAGAGCTTATCTTGAATAAGTTGGAATTGAATAAGAGGCCTTACCAACTTTTTCGTTCAGCAACATGGGGACTTGTTCATTGATACTCTTTTCCACATATTGGAACCATTCCTTGTTTGATGATGATAATAATAATAAAAATAATAAAGCTTACCGTACATCACTGATGAGGAAAAGAAAAGAAACCACCATTGCTCAACATAGTTTAAAACTAGCCAACAAGCTTGAAAACAAAATCAAAGCTTCAATCCTAACTTATGCATAAGCTCATACACTTCCAAGTTGAGAGCATCAGCACGTTAATCTCATTCAACAAATTCCATAATAAAACTTTCTTACGGTTTCACTTGGACTAAACCTCAAAGGCTTTCTTAACCATTCCTTGTTCATCCTTTGGAACGATGATCATACGTTCAACAGCTCCAACCTGAGTTTTGGTTTTTGTTAAGCTC
This sequence comes from Hevea brasiliensis, assembly GCF_030052815.1. Classification (NCBI taxonomy): domain Eukaryota; kingdom Viridiplantae; phylum Streptophyta; class Magnoliopsida; order Malpighiales; family Euphorbiaceae; genus Hevea; species Hevea brasiliensis. The sequence goes on along the minus strand of NC_079509.1, from coordinate 19,646,393 downwards.
TAGCAAACGCAAAATTTTTTTCTAGGTCTTTAACTTCCCTTTTGGTCTAAAAGTCATTACATTTGCCATGTAAGATCTCTTTTTGCTATTAACTTGCTTCTTGGCGCGTGACCACATCCTTTGTGCTGACTGTACCAATTTGTGTTTAATTGTAATGATTTTTTTAAGTTTAACTGTTCAATAGGTAAAGAAATTAATTCAAGTACACGATAGGCAAAACTTAAATATTACAAGTGTTTGATAATATATTTGGCCTATTAGAGGTGGCAATTTTAGATACGATCTGTGAATAAGATATAAACATGATATGAAAAATAGGGTTTGGGTTAAACTTATTCGTGTTTGTGTCGGTCCATTTATGATACGGGTATAATCGTGTCGTGTCATGGGTATAATCGTGTTGTGTCATGGGTTAACTCACTAACCCAACTTGATACGTTTATGACATGGTTTGATATTTGTATCGCATGTTGACTCGTGACCTACTAACTTATTTGACTCACTATGACTCATGAATCCACTTATATAGTATGTTAAATAGGTTAAATCGTGTCAAATCATATTAAATGAGTTATTTCGTATTAAATGAGTTGTCTCGTGTTGATTACATCTAATACAATTTAATATTAATTACATCATGTTGTGTAACCGTACAATAAAAATTTCATGTTCATATTTAAATTTTTAACATAATTTATTAATTATGTTGTGTTCGTATCAATCTTAATTATATTCATGTTAGGTGTTGACATGACACGAACACAATCCATCAATTTGAATTGCCATCCCTAGAGCTTGTATTTAATTAAGCTAAAGAATAATGTATTGAAAAGGTCCGGTGACGTGTTGCATTCTAAGTCTTTCTTAGATATATAAATAATAAAAATTAAACTTAAAAAAAAAATTAAAGTTAATGTATGTCCATATGGTGTCTCACTCACGTAGAAGTGAAATTCGTGCATCTTTCTTATTTCATGGAGGATATAAACATGCGTATATATGATGTCACTTTCACATCAACCAAAAGAGTCCACCGACTTTGCTCACGAGTAAACATGATGCCATAAGAAAATATAAAAACCACAGTAGGGAAAGCAGACTAATTAAGTAGCGGGCAAGACACGGCATTTGAAATTATTATTATTATTTTTTCATCCTTATTCATCTATCATCTTTTAATTTGAATTTTTATAATAAATTTTAATAATTTATATTTTAAAACTCATATAATTATAAATTAGTAAATTATAAAGTCATAAATGTAATTTTCCTGTAATTTCAAACTTCTTCATTAAAATCTCCATAAAAAAATAAATTGTTAACATAAAGTTGTTTCAAATATTCCAATTGTTGGCAGAAGCAAGAGCTAATAATACTTTGACAAATGTCATTTTTAACTTTAAAAAAAAAAGTGTCAAAATGGTCTACACTCTGTATTGGTGTGTATCCTCTACTAAGCTTCATATGTTATCAGTAGAACAATCAACCTTGCGTTTGATCCTGTGAGAATTATAAGATACTTATAGTGTGCTAGTTTCTAGTACATTATATATTTATAAGAATTCGGTATATCATATATTTCTGTTATTTTATGAATGATAAGATATGAATTTTATTTCATTATGAGAGAAAGAGTATATGCTCCTAAAATATCTAATAAAATCTCTTGATTCTAACCCCTAATTACGCTCTTATCAAGGAAAAGAACAATAATAATAATAACAATAATCCTAAGTCTTATTCTGTTCAATAGTGGAACCAGTAGTGTTGTGTGCATAGGTTTGGTATATTGACAAGCAAATAATAAAAGTGAGTGTACCTAATTTTCTATAAATAATATTATTGTAAAAAATTAAGAGTTTGAGGTCTCAACTTTTCCATGTAGATATTGTACAATTATGCACCAAATATGTAAATGTAACTAGTTAGGATTCACAATGAGTAAGCTACTTATGAAAATCCTCCTATTCAAATTTGAATTTAATTAATATTTTAAAAAATTCAAATTAATCTTAAAATTTTATTAAAATTAGTCAGTTTTGAAATTCGATTAAAATTTATTTTAATTATCCAAATTCAATTATTATTATCTTAAAAAATATTTAAATTCATTTAATTTTATATTTTTTTAATTTAAAATAAAATATATAAATATTTATAAATATTATTATAAAAATATATTTTTTATATTTAATTAAATATTTATATAAATAAATTTAAATAATAAATATTAAATAATAAATATTAAATATATAAAATTTAAACTCATCATAAATATATTTTTTAAATTAAAATATATTCTAAACTTAATAGTATATTATTCAAACTCATCTCATTAATATTTGGAGTCAAGTATTTACAAAAATCCTGTTTCATCCCTAATTGCAGCCATCCAAGTTGTTCGAGAAAAATGAAAAACTCTGGTTAGATGACCTAATTAGGCCGTCATAGGTGGTGTTTGGATTTGACTTTGCTTTCTCCACTATGCAGGAAAAGTGTGCACACATGTGTTGTTAGCTAGCTCGTGAATCAACTATCAGCAAATCGCGTTCAAACCAATTAATTAATAGTGGACCCTAATAAATTAAAGAAAGTTGTGAACATTAATTTACAATTTTCATTTTCCAATCTTAGACATTGAATGTGCGATGCATCCATCGACGACCAGACGAAGCAAGTGCAGCCACCGAAATGGTGAATATATGCAAAAATTAACCAAATTCTAAGCTGAAATTTGAAAAACAGCTTTATTGAATTGTCAAATCATATGAACTCAATCTGTATAACAATAATATTACATAAAAATGAATCACACTCTCGCTAATTAATTAATTAATCCTCTCATCACAATCTAATACAAGAAAGCTACAACAATTGACAAAAAGGTGGCGGAGAGACCGGCGACGCTCAGAGATCTAGCAGAGCTGTTTGGTGGAGGTGGGGCGGTAGTTGGAGATGGGGTAGAGGGGTTTGTTGGGGTGGTTGGGGTGGTGGAGGATGGTGGTGTAGCGTTGGAGGATGGTGGTGTAGCTGTGGAAGATGGTGGTGTAGCGGTGCCGCTGCTGGTGACATTGATGGCTAGCTTTTGGCCAGCAGAGCAGTGGCCGGGGATGGCACAAACGTAGAAATGCTCACCGGCGGAGAGAGTGATTCTTGTTGGTGGGCTGGACCGGAGAGAGATTGGGTTAGTGGTATTGCATGAGTCGTAATTTGCCTTTGTCACCTCAGCCACATCATGTGCTCCATTGTTATAGTTGAAAACTGCAAAAACATTTAACATGGAAAAAAAAATTAGAAAATGATAGACTTCTTCAGCTGTTTATTATTATTATTTTAAATTCTGTTAATTTAAAATCAAGAACAGAGCTTCAGAATTTTTATTCCTTACCCAAGATGTCTCCAGGCTTGAAGTTCTTGCCGGAAGCCCAGTTCTGGTAGAAAGTGGCAGTATTAGAAAGAAGAGTCCAGCCCTGATTGTCTCCAACAGTGTAAGTTACTCCACTACCGGATGGTGCTGGTGATGGGGCAGAAATCGGTGAAGGTGGTGGTGTAGAAACTGGAGAAGGTGATGGGGCAGAAACTGGAGGAGGAGTGCTGGGCTGAGGAGCAGGAGTAGGAGTAGGAGTAGAAGGTTGAGGCGCCGGAGAAGAAGAAGAAGGTTGGGGAGCTGGAGAAGAAGTTGCAGCACTAACATTGATCATCAACTTTTGACCAGCAGAGCAGTGGCCGGAAAAATTGCAGATGAAATAGTGCTCTCCGGTAGCATTAATGGTGAATCTAGCAGGGCTGGCGGTTTGCAAAGAAATAGGATTGGTTGTGGTGCAAGCATCATAATCAGCTTTTCTTACTTTGGCCACATCATGTTGGTTGGCCGCAAAATTAAACACTGCAAATTATATTTAATGAAAAATATTCAATCTTTTGTCACTCCAATTATTAACCAAATGCACAATTTTACAAAAATATAAATTATATATTTGTGTTTTTGCAATCTTACCAAGAATATCACCAACAGAGAAGGCTTGGTTTGCAGCCCAGTTGGAGTAAAATGTGGCACCGGTAGGAATAATCCAGCCAGAGTTATTACCCACGACATGGGTTGTCTGAGCGGCGGAGCTCTGAATCAAAGCAGCAACCAAAACTGCTGCAAGAAATGTCATGATTAAATTTCTTGCCATGGAAATGTGTTCTGAAGGTCAGGTCGCCCCTGTTCTGTTTTTACTCTGTTTCTGTCCTGTTAAGTGATACACTGTTTTCTAGCGTTGGAGATGAGATGACTGAGCATATGCTTGTGCCCTTTTCAATTTATAGAATTTTTGTTCGGGCCTCAGGGACATTGGCTGCAACGTGTGATTAATTATGGGCCGTTGGATGGAGGACAGGTGTTTGATTTTCAGGAATATAATGAAGCTCGGGCTAATTCATCAAGGGCGGCCGGGGGAGGGGACTTCCAGAAATTCTTGAGAACTTTGCCGCGTAAGGACTAAAGCACTCACCAAACCTTGACTTTGAGCGTTTACTAGTCAATAGGTTATGTTTGTTTAATGTGAATTAAACCTTTTGTCAAGGTCTCCTATGCTTGCGTTGGGCCACAACCTTGGAAGAATTGGTACAGATGGAAGTTTCATGGCTCTAAAGGTAGAACAGAAAAAGGAAAGATACATGTCAATTTTTGTATTCTAAAGAATGGATTTTCTATTTTTTTAATGATTTCAGTTTGAGTTTGGAAGCCTAAACCAAACTAATTCTAAGCTACTCTCTCTCTCTTTCTCTTTTTTTGCTTGGGTTTTGGTATAGAAGTCTAAATTGATCAACGAATTATGAATTATATGAAATTTAGGACTCGCAATAATTTTTTTTTCTCATTGATATGAGATATTTCTAAAATATTATTATTATTTGTTTAAATGATGCCTTCAATGAATTTCGGAAGTCTTGGTCATCTTTCATTTGGTCAGGGCATTCTCATGTTAAGTACCATTGGTTAGTTTATTTTAATAATTTTTTCCTTTTAAAATTCAACTTATAATAAAATTATAATTTTATCTACAATCATGCAAAGCCTTTTCTAGAATAATCATCATTCATTAAGTGTAAAAATTTTATTTTATTTTTTTTTATAATTTATAAATACTCTATATCGTTAATTTTATTAAAATAAATAGTGAAATCGTGCTTAATTTAAGTTTTATTTAATTAAATTAATATTTAATATCCATTTTTTGTACTTAAAGGCAGAGAAAAAATCAACTAGAGTATTCTATTGATTTGACTTCTGACCTTTTCATGCATATACACCTCACATATTGGCACTTATGGGCATTACCTCTTCAAAATATATAAACAAATAATGGGCAAACTATACTCTAATTGATCAAATTAGGTATACTATATTTTTTAAAATTAAAATCACAATCTGATCTTAACTAATTAATTAAATTTATGTGAAATAATTGTTTCATGTTTGAGGTAGAAGGATTAGAAAAATAAAAAGCATTCTTTATGGTAAGCTTTTTATTATAAAAATATATGACTTAGTCAGCATATGTATAAAATATACCAACTTTAGAGCGCATGACCGTCCTTTTTCTCATTTGTTGCATTATTTTTTATGTACATATTGTTTAATATCTTCAACTTGAAGAATATAAACTCGGGAAATTAGTTCTTCAAATCCTAAAATTTAATTTGCAAGTCAACATTTGAGAGCTGTACCTTTCGTCAGTATGGGTGATATTATTATAAAGCCTTTCGGTTAATTATTTTTTTAAAAAAAATCTCAACTTTGTCTTAAAATACATTTTAATTTTTGTTATTCCAAATTAATAACTTTAGTAGATAAAGCACATAGTGTTAATGAAGAATGCTTCTGCAATTGAATGATAGAAAATCAATTTTTTTTTATCATTCATATAAAAAATATAACAATTATTTATAATTCTTATTTTTATTTAATTATATATATAATAAAAAAGAGATGATTAAAAATAAAAATGCTAAAAATTTACAAATTATTTGTATATATAATTCAATTTTCTAAGTCTAATTCAGTTATTACTGAATTTATTTGTTATATATAAATACTATTAATTTCGTTTATACTAACATTACAATGCATAAATATTTTTATTTCTTAATTTTTTTTGTAAAGTTTATGTGAAAGAATTTATTTAGTAATTTGGTTTTTTTTTTTTACTTTGGACTTTAGAGAGTGAAATTTAATTTTTCTTCACAATTCGTTGTATTTTTATTTGTTAATACTAAGAAATTTTAAAAATAATTTTTAATGGTAAAATAAATTAAAAAATTCTTATTACCTTTGTCGTCTTATTTTTTCCAGAGAACATCTGTGGACTTTATCTAATCATAGGCATACGACTTGTCGCTTAAAATTAACTAAACAGTTAGCCCAAATAGTTTATCCCTTTTTCCACGACTTGTCGTTCATAAAATATAACAAATCTATCAAAGAACTGCCGAAATATGAAACGCGCTTGAATTGAATAATTTCTCGTCACCCACCATCACACGACCTGTCGTCCTATGACAAGGGAGCGCTTTTTTTTTTTTGGCGAAACACAGGGAGAGAACAACAGATGGAATGTCCAAACCTCTATCCTTCCCTGAAAATATTAATTCACTCCCCGGTTTTTCTTTTTCTTTCTGCCTGGTTTCCTTATAGCCAACGGCCGGTCAATCTCTGATCCGAATCCTAATCGCTTTTAGAATCACCAGATCTAACTTGCCTTAATTTATAAACAACCTTCATCGTCACCATCAGATTTCCACCATTAAAGAAACTCGCCGCCTGGTTCTTGGTTAAGGTAATTTCCCAACCTTTGTATGCTCTTAGGAACGGTAAGCCCTTCCCTTCTTTGACTTTCATTATTCTAAGACATTGTTCTATGCTATTAGTTTCATTGCTAGAGAATTTTAGTGAATATGATATTGTTGTTTTTCATATTTTGGGAAATTATTGTTTGGGGGTGATTCTTCTTTAGGAAAAATATACCCTGTGATTTAGATTTTTATTAAGAGTTTGAGAGATTTTTTTTTTTGAAGTCAGAATTTATGATTTTGCGTGTAAAAAATATTAATTTGGCAACGTTAGACAGTGCTACCTAAAGAAAAATGAAAATGGCATCGCTTCAGTAATAATTTTTTGACGCTTACTTCTCAATTCACTAAAGTTGTTTTATTACAATGAAGTTCAACTTAATAATTTTATTTTAATTTTTCACTTGTAGTCTTTATATGTGATCAATTAATTTGTTAATATGTTGAAAATAAATATAATTATGATCTTTCTTAAAAATTAAATAAATTAATACTTTAATTTATTATCAATTCCCAACTGATCAATTATATTTATTTATCAAGATTGATATCTAGCAATGTATCATGACCACTCAAATATTAGAAAATTTTAAAAGTTATTTGACGAATCTTTTAACAATTAGTTTATCGGTGAATTCAATCCCTTCATCTCGATATTCTGATTTAGACACTAATACATGTAATGTGTGTATCATGTATAAATAATATTTATTCTTTCAGTGTGATTGATTAATTGATTAAGATTTTACACTGCATTTACAAATCTCATTCTAACTTGTACAAAAATTTAGCAATTTACATTAATCAATAATAATTAGTAGGAATGGCTATAGGAAAAGACGTGTGTGGATCGCTCCCCCATCCTTACCTTACAAGAGTTTGAGGTTAGGGCAGGAACTTCCTGCTAGGGAGCCTGTTCCTGCAAGGACTTTTTTTTTTTTTAATTTTAATTTATTATTATATAATATAAATTTATTTATTAAAAAAATAAAATATGAGGAAGAAATATAAGTTTTTAAACATAATTTTAATAATATACCTATATTTTTTATTAAAATCATAATATTTAAATAAATAAATATATAAAAATAAATTACTTTTTAATAAAAATAATAATATATTATTATCCCTGCCTTGCACAACATTGAGTCAGGTGGGGTCGGAAAAAATTGATTGGGCTTGGAGCATGACCGAGCAGGTTGAGAACAATTGTCATCCATAATAATTAGAAAATCATCCTTAATTACTTAGGGTAATGAATCCTCACTTGATAACTAAATATTTCTATATAATTCATACTATATTCAATAGATTGCCCCCATTTGTCATCCCTCAATAAATAATATGTAACCATTATCAAAATATCTTAATTTTTATATAAGATAACTTGGCATCTTAGATTGAAGAATCACTTAAGCGATAATTTAGTGTCTTAAGTTGAAGAATCACTTAAACAATCATCATATGAGTCTTTCCATAAATATATTTAGCTAATTTTTCATATATAATCTTTGTGCAGGTGAGTTTAATAAACTTGTAACAATAAATACCTACATTTAGGAAATATAGAAAATTTAGAAAAGGTCATACAAATCTCACCATTATAACAATATTATAATTTTTTTCTAAAGTATATTAACTTCATGGACTTTATTCTTAACTTTAAATTCATAAAATATTAACATAAACATTAAAAAGTAAAGAATGTCTTTATTAACAAAAATATTTATTTACATGAATAAGGTGAATAAACCTCCAACCAATAATATATATTTCAAAGAAATAATCATCAATAATAAAAAAAAAACCTCATAAAATGGAATACATAGAAGAATTTTTCTTGTCTAAACTCCTTTTAACATGAATTTAAGACACAAAATATATAATAGGACTCAATAGATCTCATATATTTGTGTCTTGGATAAACTGAATATAGATAAGAATTTCCCATAGAGTGACAATCACGTACCAATGAAAATGGTCTAACACAAAAACATATCAATCACATAGGGAGCGAAATGAATGCCATATATAGCTAGCCAGTTTGCGCATATAACTATCTCTAAAAAACAGCCATGGCAATGGAGACTAGGGTAATGAAGAATCCAGCAATAACCCGAGATGAAAATGAGCTAGCTGGAGGAGGAGATGTGGCAGGGCCTTCTGTAACAGGACTGCCTGTGCTGCTGCTTGATGGAGGACCAGCGATGCTAGAAGAAGGTGCAGTACCATGATCAGTAGTACCGCTGCTGGAGACCACCCTAATGGCTAACTGCTGACCCAAGATGCAGTGGCGTGGATAGGTGGAAGTGAAGAAATAATCACCAGTAGAATTGATTAAGATCTTTCCAGGACTTGTAGACCAAACTTGGATGGTGCTACTAGTGTTGCAGGTCTCATAGGCTTCCTTGGTCACCAGGGCAACATCTTGTAGTCCTTCCACGAAGTTGAAAACTGCAACAATTCATTGAAATTGAAATATATCAACGAAATGGGCAAACCAGAAAATACTTCTCATTCTTATCAATATCACTGACGACTTAAATTACCTAGTATGTCTTCAACCATGAAAGTTTTGTTATAGGCCCAAGTCATGTAAGCGAATTCACCACCAGGAGGGACAAGCCAACCCAAGCCATCGCCGACGGTGTAGGTCACCGGTGCTCTAGGAGAGACTGGCGCGGGTGCTGCTGGTGGAAGATAAGGATGAGGAGCAGGATTGGGTCCAGAAGCGGTTACATAGATGGCTAACCTTTGGCCTAATCGGCAGTGTGCGTACATTGTACAGATAAAGAAGTATTCACCAGTGGCATCTAGGGTGAAATTTGCAGGACCAGTTGTTTTCAGGAAAATAGGATTTGTTGAATTGCAGGTTAGATATGCTTCCTTTGTGACCCTGGCTACATCTTGTTCTCCACTTGTGAAGTTGAACACTAAAAAGACAGTGAAAAAGAATTAGACACAAGAAGAAAAATAAACTGTTTTTTTCTGCAGAATTCTTTCAAAAGGGTATGCAGAGTTTTTAGTATACATACAGAGAACATCACCAACAGTGAACTTATTAATGGCTGCCCAAGTACCATAAGCGAGGTCACCACCTGGAGGCACTAGCCAGCCCAAGCCATCCCCAACAACAATCGTCTCTGCTGCAGTAGTGTGTACAAGTGAGGCAACTGCAATGGCTAAAATGGCTAAACAGATGATTACTATTCTGTCCATGTTCGATCAAAACTGCCTTCTGTCTTCAACTTCATGGATTTTGAGACTTGAGAGCTGAATTGTGAGTTTAACTTGTGACCATTTTATAAAGGCTGAGAAAGTCGGATGAAATAGTAATTCTTGCTAAACTTAGATTATTTGTCCCTTTGCCATGGACTTGTCATTTCTTGGAATGATTCTGTACATGCTTGTCTTGAATTGATTGGGTAGAGGAATGAATGAGATATCTAGAAGCCATGAAATCAAATTGGTTTGTTGGGGAGGCTAAATTAACCATAAACAAATGTGGGTGATAATGATAGAAATGAAGAATATTTTTTTGTTTCATTGGTTACTTAATTTCTTGTGTAATTTTATTGTCATTTACAGGGACTAAAATCAAAGCACAAGTGCACATTTGTCAATGGTGTTGTATTCCTGCGTTTTGACAATTTCTGCACTTCGAAAATGATTGATTTTATTGCTTTTTATTATTGTTATTATTTAGTCAACAATGGAAGCCTAATTTTCTAATTAGTTTAGTTCATAATTCTAATATATTAATATTAATCATGACCAGTTCTACTGAGTTATAATTATACTTACAAATGACAGTTGAAAGGCAACAGTTTAGTCTTTAGAACCTTCTTTTTATTCAATTAGTTTTCCCTCTAGAAACAATAAAATCGGACAATAAATTATAATTTTATTTTATGTTAATTTTCGTATTGAATCTTATCATATTTATTTATTTATTTATAATATTTTCTTTTTGTCTCATATTAGGCTTTAGTCCAATTAAAATCTGATAAGTGAATTGGAACCTTAAATAAAATTGTAATATTTAAATTAAAATTTATTTTATTTTCTAATACAAATAAAAATATATTATTTGGAGAATGAATTTTCTTGCCTTTCATTGTGCAGTCTCATTTTTGGTTTAGGACATGCTTAGAACTAAAATCAAATGGAAATTTTGATATGATTTTAGTTTGGTTTTCATTATTTAGTTTCAGTATGGTTCTCAATTTTTTGATATAATTTTAATTCTATTTTTGATTCTTAAAATATATTTCTGGGCTTGATCGGCACTAAGACTTGAGTCGACATAAGACTTTCGAAAACCGTAGCAAGTCTAAGTAGTCTATAACCTAACAACAAAGCCCAAAAATGAATGCCTAAAAAAAAAAATAAACGGATAAATTCTGACCATAAAATGAACAATCCAATGGAGAGAAAACTCACCGATCTGTATCACAAACAAAATCACAATTAGAGAGCTCAGCTCACGCTTACAAACTAAATCAACATCCAATATCAAAATGGGGAGCTCAGCTCACTCTAAATCCAACATCATATAAGCACCTTAAGTCAAATACATTAGTTTTATATTACAAGAATATCATTATAGTCACTGTGGAGTTCTAGATTTGAATAATAAAATTAATAATTAATACATTAATCATTTCAAGTTTCTTGCAAGAAAGAAAGCCGATTAACTCCAAAATAACATCCACCTGTCATCTAGGGAAAAATAAGGGCTGAGTATTCAACTCAGAAAGTTTAGATATTGATCATAAATATAATTTCTATAACTATCTACAACTAATACATCCCTAAGTATGAAATCACAACGAACATGTACAATAAGTAAATCATCCAATATTTGCATAAGAAGATAATTTAGAACTATACACGTATCCAGTAAAGTATTTTCATACATAATTATAAGAGTTGATCCCCCTATTCAGCTCTCTTAATCCAAGACCTGCCAGCGAATTCAACTCAAGCCAGACTTTCGCTTAAATTCAAGTGCGGAGGCCAGCGAGATCAACTTAAAGCTGTGCTTCATCTCGACTTTCTATATCCATAAGGACCGTATTTTAATGAGACTAGTTCAAGCCGTTACTACCCGTCCAATCCATATATATATATATATATATATATATATATATATATATATATATATATATATATATATATATATATATATATATATATATATATATATAACACATACAACTCCAAATTATCCCCAGGATGACAAACACACATAATTATCAATAAATAAATATGCAACAATAAGAGTGCTCCTAATTTATTTAATTAAGCATGTAAATATATTTATAAAATATATGAGCATGCCAAAAATATATAAATATTATTAAAATTACAAAATATAATCAATATCCAACTCACAGTGTAACCCAATGCTTATTGGTTTTGCTCAGAAAAAGAAAATGATTGATTTGGATCACTGAAGCAAATATACCAAAGAACTATCAAGAATAAACTAACAATAATTAATTAAAGAAATAAAAGACTTCTTAGGTTTGTGCCGAAAATTCAACAGAGTTTCTCTTATACCTAGGACCTAACCTCTATGTAAGAAAACACAATTTATATCTTAATAACCCAAAGGCTTTAGGCCCACAACATAGCATAACACAATACCTATTCGGAGCCTCTTAGAACAACCTAAACTAGTGTCATTGTTCCATTTCAATTCAGATGCTTAAATTCTATTATTATTCAAAATTATCCAAACCGACTCTGAAAATTCTATAAATATTCTTGGGGGTCCTTAATAATATTATCTTAATATTATAATTAAAATTACTGCACATCATACACCCATGAATATTTTATTAATTATCGAACTATAGATCAACTTAAGACAAAAGGAGTGAATTTACATTCGGAGTTACCTACACTATTTCTAACACTTAAAACGCGTCTGGGACATCTAAAAATGATAGGAATGACTACAATATTGACCTACTTTCGAGGTGAGTCCTGGAGCCACGCGTCCAAACCAAAATTGCAGTCTTAAGCGCTAGTGGAATTTCTTCGAAACGAAAGTTTTTACACGAAGCCTACAATATAAAGAGTTAGAAAATAATTTTATTTAACTCAAAAGATAACTTTAAAGACCCAAAATCTCACCAGTAAGCTCGTGGGTCTCAAGAATTTTTCAATATCAAAAAATTTTTGAAATAGTATCGTTTCGAAGCTCTCGAAATGTACAACGTGCTAGTATACTGAGATTTTTGAGAAAAATTTTGATTTGGGAAAATTTTAATTTAAAAGTCAAAATGGGCTAAAACTTCTATACCTCGATTTGCACAAACTGGAAAATGATACTGCACAAACTTAGTATCTACACGATGCCTATAAAGAGAGGAGCCTTTTGATACCAAGAATGCCGAAAACGGTGACCGGAGAAGGAAGTTATGGTCGGAAAAAGAAAAAGAAAGAGAGAGAGAGAGAGAGAGAGAGAGAGAGAGAGAGAGAGTTGGGGGGAGGGGGGAGGGGGGTGCAGTCATATTTTTAACCTTTTGAGTTTTTTAATTTAAAAGTAAAATTATAAATTGATCCATAAACTTTCTAGATTTTCTCAAACAAGTTCAAAAATTCTTTTCAACTAAGTTCAAATTCTAATTTAATACATTTAAAATTAAATAATAATAATAATAGTTACATTAACTTTGAAATATCTAAAACATAAAATTGTAGAATTTCACCATCAAAGAAATTTCAATTAAAAGTTCAAAAATTAAATTTTAAAACTTAAAAAAATAATCTCATTAAATATATTTATTTAATCAAATAATATTATAATAGTCTAATTTATAAATTATATATTTTTAAAAATTTTCCAGGTTATTATATATATATGTGTATGTGTTTTGAAAGTGTATACTGCATTTTAGAAAAGCATATGTATGAATTTGATTTTAATTCGAATTTTAGTAAAGAACTAAAATCGAATAAAGTATTAAAATAAGTTTACTTCAATACAGTTCTTGTCAATTTGGTTCAATTCTTCAGTTTGATCCGAGACCCCGAAAAATGCACACCACCCAATTTCATGCCGAAGGAGAAGTATGTAACCTCAAGAAAGCCTTGCTCATTCTCTTTTCTTATGCCATTTATGGTTTAGTTGTTAGTTAGCTAATAATTATTGCGGATAGTTGGTGATTGTGTTATTAATTATTATTGTTATGACAAATTAATCATTAAATATGTAAATTTATTTGTAACTATATTTTGTAAATGTCTTATATATTTTTGTAAAACAAATTGCAATAAATAAGAAATAATAATTTTTTATTAATTTTTTTATATATTTTTATAAATATAATTTTTACCTATAATTACAAATACCATAATTATTTCCTTCATTATATGCAGTAATTTAACAATGTTTTATTATTTGTGGTGATTAAAAATAATATTATCACATAAATTTTCGAATAATTATTATTTTATTATTAATAAATTTTGATAAGAGTATATTATCAAAATAAAGTTTTTAGAATCTGCAATTGTTTGGTATTTGGAAAAAAAAAATTATAAATTGTTATTTTGAAAAATTACTAAATATGTTAACTTAATTAATAGAGGTTAAAAAATTATCAGTTTTCTTCTAACAAATAAATTAAATAACTTTAATATAAAAAATGTACAATTGAAAAAAAAATAATTTTTTTTTAAATTATAATTTAATTTTAAGATTTTTTAATAAAAAATTAAAGGAGTGAAAATTCAAGCTGAGTTCAATAGGTGAATTTAGGGGAGAGCATTCGATCGGTTCAGTTCCGAATCGAATCAAATACTAAAAACCAAAAAATCGAATCATTTAAAAATATAAACCGAACCGAACCGATTACCTAAGTAGAACCAAACTGAACTAAACCGAAAAATATCAATTCGGTTCGGTTCCGTTGCATTAAACCGAAAATATTAGAATTTTTATTTTTTTGGGCTGGGTTATGCATATTGGGCCGGGTTATGCATCTTGGGCCTTGAGGCTTATGCATCTTGGGCTAAAAAATTATTTGGGCCATTTTACTATTTGATTTTATCAGTTTTAACCGATAAAAAATCGAACCGAATCGAAAATTGAATGTATTCAAATTTCCAAACCGAACCAAATAGATAAAACTAAAAAACCAAACCGATTGAATCAAAATGGCTCGGTTCGGTTTGATTTTTCGGTTCACACCAAAAACTGCACAGCCCTAGGTGAATTATATGCTTTCATCCATTAAATCATTAAATCAATAAGGCTATCAATCATTAAATCAAATAAAGCTAAGAAATGAAACCTCTTCTCACATACGTACAATAATTTTAGAAGATGAAAGTGATGAAGTATTTTCCTTATGTTTTTCTAAATCGAAGCAATAAGAAGGATTTATGGCTGGAGTTTGTTGGGTGGAGAGGTGGTCTTTCTCCCTTTATTTCTCTCTTGACTATCTAGATAATTATTATGAATAAGATGAAGTAGGCGAGAAAGGAACTCATAGGATTTTTTTTATTTAAACCTGCTTTACCATGAATTCAAGATAAAGACACAAAACGATAATGAAATTCATTTACTAAATAAATGAATTTCACATATTTATATATTTTTTTTATTAATAATGAATTGAGCGTAAATAAGAATTTCTCCATACATAAAATTTGTTTCTGATATTAAATTCGACACCAAATACTTAGGCAAAATTTAACCTCCATCCTTACTAAGAGATGGAAACCAACATATAAAAGACTATTATTGGGTCTCTTTCAGTTTCGTTCCTTTGTCATCGATCGTGTTGAATTAACATGTCATTTTAATTTTTTAACTTTGGCAATCTTCTTCTTGTAGGCCTTATTGTTTGATCAAATTCTACATTTCCATTTTTCAATATATAAATAGGCAGGAATTTTGAATAGAATCTCCTTCTCAATATATAATTACCTAACGAACTCTCACTCATTTTTAATTTAATTTAACATAATTAATCATTAAACAAATTAGAACACCACGAAGGATTTGATTGTTGAAGAGCTGGGAAATTGCACTAGTAGAGATCTACAACTTTAGAATCGTTCTTAATTTTGGTTGGTAGGCTTTCATTTTGGCCAAAAGCTGCCCCTCAACTCTTTGTCAATATCCAATTTTACTTAAGTTCTCGACTCAATTTATCTAAACCTTTCTATTTATGCTTAAATTTATCCTTGTCCATTTAAGTGTACAGCACATGCTCAATAAAAAATATTTAATTATTTTTTTAATATTAAATTATTAATTTAATATTTTAATTTTATTAAAAATAATTTAAATATTTTATTTTATTAAATATCATTTTAATTTTTGCTAATAAAGAAATAATATTTTTTTTATGAAAATGATAATTTAGTCACTTATGTTTAGTAAAATCTATAGATTAATCTTTATATTTTTAAAATCTATCTATTTAGTCTTTAATATTTTAATAAATAAACAAAATAGTCCCTAATGGGGCAAAATTAAAAATTTTTGCAATTTATAAATTTTTAATTTTACAAATTAAAAATTTGTAAATTACATATTAAAAATTTTAACATAATTAATATAGTTAATTTAAAAAAATATCTATTAATTATAAAATTAACTATTTATTAAAATCTCAAGGAATAAATAGGTGGGTTTTAAAATACAGAAACTAATATGTAGGTTTCAACCAAATATTAGGGACTAAATTATAATTTATTTTATTTTTAATTAGAGATTATTTGTAATTCACCAAATCTTTTAAGGGTCTTAAAGTAATCATGATTTTAATTTTTGTTAAAAAAGAGAATATTTTTAATTAGGGGCTTGTTTATAATTAATCAAGATTTTAAAAATTTTTAAAGTAATTAACTTATATTTTAATTAATTAATATTAAAAAATTAAAAAAAAAAACAACTCACGCACTAAAACAGTGCGTGAATCTCACTTTCATGAGGAGGGGCAAATTTAATTTTAAATCAAAAAGTTTAAATAAATTGAGCAAAAAAATTAGAATTGAAAAAAATTAGACATTGATAAAAAAGTACAAGAGCAAAAACAAACTTCATTTCTTTTCATTTCTCATGAAAGCTTCCAAGCCCGTCGCCGTGCTTCATTTCTTTATTATTATTATTATTATTATTATTATTATTATTATTATTATTATTATTATTATTATTATTATTATTAAAGAATTAAAGTTTATTAATTTTTTTTTATTTATTTTCAATGCACTAAGAGGCATATATGAAAAGGTTATTTGAATGTCAATTAACGAGGTGAAAACAAATCCATTTACTAATGAACTGGATTAACTACTGGGATCATTTAACTAAAACTTTCTTCTAAATGCAATGTTATTGGTGCCCTTCCTCTGCTTCAATTAGCCATGTAGAGGGCTGAGCAATAATCGAGTTTAATTAAAAATCTAACTAAATTAAGATTTTGTTTATTTTACAGAGCATAATTTGTATACAAAAAATATTTTTTTTAAATATTTTTTACTTTTTTTTACAATGTTAAATTAGTAATATGTGTTTACTTTATGTTTGTATAAATATTTTTATATTTTAATAAAATTATCAAAATTTAACAAATATAAAATGATTTTTATTTTTAAAAGATAAAAGTAATTTTTTAAAAAATAATTTAATTTTTATAAAAACATTAATTTTCCTGAATAACCTATACGCTAAAAAAATGATAAATAGGTCAAAATTTTAAATTCAATTCGATTATATTTTCCATCCCTTTCACGCACGACGCCAGCAGTAATCCATCTTCAGTCTTCACACAGCTAGTCTTCCCTCCCCTCTCTCCTCTTCTTCTTCTTCTTCTTCTTCACATGTTGTCCAGTCTTCACACGCCTTTCAGTCATTCCAATTTCTATCCACTCCAGTTGCTGCATTTTGTATGAGTTGGTATGTTACCTTTAATCTGTTACAACTGAGGACGTAGTGCATGACAATGATTCAGCTCCCTAAAAGCTTTGACTGCGTGAAAGACTTCATAATAGTAGAGCTTTGAATGCTACCTTTTCTCCTCGACTAAATTCTTGCTTTTATGATTTCTCAACTGGGTTTATTTAAAAGTGTGTTCGCTTAGCCTATAAAAATTAATTTATATTAATTGAAATTCATAAGCATTTAAATATTTTATTCAGAATTTCTCTCAAAGTAATTTTATGTAAATTACAATTAAAATTAAAGTATTATAAAGAATTTGTTTATTGATGTAAACATAGTTTGATATGAAGGCATATTTTAATTTAAAATTAGAGAACTTATTTTTAATAAAAGCTATTAAATGATAATTAAAATAATTATCATGAGATTTGTAAAGATAACTACTTAATTATCAAAAATATAAATGTTATAAAATTTATTTCCTTAAAGAATTTATATGAGTAAATTTTCTTAAAAAATTAAATTTATAATATAATATAATATTCCTCTAAAAATAAATTCTTTGGAAGTCAAAAGTAGACAAAATTTTCAAATATCAATATAATCTTTAATTTTTATATATAATTAAAAGGAAATTTTTAATTAGTTGGGGCCATGCCCCTCGGGTCTTCAAAGGGCTCCATCTTATATTTAGTTAAAATGTTTATAAATTATTAATAAATAATTAAAATATTTAGTAAAAAAATAATTTATAAACATATTTATTATTAAAATAATAAAAAAAATTAAATAAAATATATGATAAAATTTTAAAAATTAAATAAGTGAAATATAATAAAATACTTAATTAAATTAATTTATAATAATATAAGTAAAAAAATTTAAAAGCTGATTTCATTTAAGTTTATAAATTAAAAAAATATTATAATTAAATAAATAAATTTATTTTTAAAATTTATAAGTTGACTTATATTAATTTAGAAGTAAATTCAAACACTCGCTTACAATTTTATCTTAGGAAGTTATGATAGGATAGGTTTATTTTCTCCCATCTCTTTTCCGTACTGTTGTAGTTATACTCATGTAAATTTTAGGCTATTTTCTTGTTAGCCAACGAAAACAAGGGATTTAATTGCTATAGTCAAAGATAAGCCATTAATTTCAATTGTTATTATTTTGTTGAAATTGTAACTATTTTATAATCATATCCTTCAGTTGTTTTCGTAATTTTATTTTTGAAAAGAAATATTACAGAATATATATATATTAATTTCATAAGTTAGGGATAAGTTACTCACGAAAATCACTCTACTTAAATCTAAATTTGATTAATATTATCAAAACCCGAACATATCTCAAATTTGATTAAAATCTATTCTTAACTATCCGAACTTGTTCCAAACCCGATTATTATTACTCGAAAAAAACTCGAACCCGTTTAATTTTATATATTTTAGTTTATATTTTGCATAAAAAATTATTTTTATTAATAATTTATATTTTAAAAATTTAATAATATCATAAAATATTTAAATTTCAACTTATATAAATAAAAAATATAAAAATTTTAAATATTATTATAAAAAATATATATTTTATATTTAATTAAATATTTATGTAAAGATGTTTGGATAACAGATATCCAATATATAAAACCCGAACCTGTAATAAATATTATTTTTCAAACTCAACTTCGTTCCAAATCTGATTATATAATACCAAAACTCATTCTATTAAAGTTTGATCAGATTGAATACCCATAAAAAAACTCGATCTATTGCCATCTCATCTCTGCCATAGGTAAAATTTTTTTTTAATTAAAGATAGAAATATCATTAGATTAGAAAAGGGCTTACAGCCCAAATACATGGCTTAAAGCCTATTCATACAGGCATATGATTCAATACATCATCCTAACTCTATTTTGTAACTAAAGCCCATAATTAACCCTAAGGTTCAAGGCCTCTTTAGCTAGCAAACCCTAGAGGAAACTCATTTTTTGTAACCCGGACAGGATCCGATAAAGTTACCATCTTCATTGCTATTTCCATAGTACAACAGAGCTCCAAGAAAAACATTGGTATACAAGGAAAGAAGATCTATCCTTAAACCACTAAAGAGTCGCGAAACAAAGAAGGAACACACACAAGAGAAGAATAAAGGCCATGGAACCCAAGAGTAGACTAGAGGATGGTTAAACGGGAAGCAACCAATTGCATTGGCAAAGGACAGAGGGCAACCATGATTATGCATGTCGGCGTCCCATTTACGCTATACCCATAGACCAATAACATAGAAATGGGAGCACCACCCGTACACCTCTGACCCAACAGAAGAAACTACATAGCAGGTCTTCACAAGAGAGCAGCTTCCATCCTCACCTTTTAGCTCAAAACTTCTCAATGAGCTGCTCAATCTGCAAGCACCACCAACAAAAGAAGACCAAAAAGCATATACGCCCCACCAATTGATGGTGGGGAGGATAAAACTCACGACCTGTTAGGGAAGAGAGCCCCTCTTGCTTGGGAGGGGCAGGGGAGAGCCAAAAAAGGCCAGCAAATCCTTTAAGCAGGAAACTAAAAACGAAAACGAGAGGATTTCTCCAGTACTGAGAGAATCCATAAAGGTGATATGAAATCTCTAAGAACAATGAGGGAAATAATTATTATTGGAACGTGTGATACCTTACACGCAAGGTTGGATTTATGCATTATTGAGTGGGTTACTTAAGCCACTCAATTTTAAAAAATAAAAAATAAAAAATTCACACACATATATATATATATATATATATATATATATATGAATTGTCTTGAATTACTCCTATGATTTATAATTTTTTTATCCAAATAAAATTTTTAAAATATTATTATATTTAATAAATTTAATCTCGTTGAATGCTTTACCTATATACCTATTATTTTAATTTTTTTAAATGAAAAAAAAACTCAAAAACTATTTAGAGACACAATCACCTCTACTTTCATCTCCTCCTCTTCTTTTTCTTATTATATTCATAGAATCACAATTTTTTTCTCTCTCTCAATTCTTTTCTCTCATTTTCTATTAATTAGCTTTGTTTTTTCCTTTACATTTTTGTGTCAACAAAAATATTGGAAAAATTCAATTTCATATGGTAAATTTTTTATTTTATAATTCATATTCTATTATTATATTAAATAATCAAGAATTAAGTTTTTCTAATTATTCATGTGTATTTTTTAATTATAGGTAAACTTTATTTGTTTAATTTTTCAAAACAGGGCATGTTGAAAATCACTTAAATTAACACGGGGCATGTTGAAATATGCTTACGACATTTTTTACTTGAAAAAATTTTTATACCTCACATCTTTTATATATTTTGTCTTTATCTATTTTAACCCATTCTAGGGTACACTTTTGAAGACATATAAATACATCTTTTCCTGGGAAAGGGGAAGAATAAGGAGAATAGAAGAAGAAAGAAGAGGAAAGGATGCCAACTTTGGATTTCTTCTATAAGAGTGATGTTGTAGTAGGAATTTTAAGAGATTTTGGGTTTTCTTCATCTGGATTTCTCTATTCTTCATCTTATTTTATGTTTCTTTCATTTATTTTATAATTTTCCATTGTAAATATCATTATGAGTGAGTAGATTTTTCAAGATTTCAAAGTTGAGTTACAATGTTTTGAATTAATTTATGGATTTGGATAGGTTTTATTCAAATTTATAATATATATGAGTTTTGATTCATTTTCTTGTGTACTTTATTGACTTGCCTAATGATGGATCCATTGGGTATAGTTTTTAATATTTGATTAAAGGACCGAGAGGTAAAAATCATTAATAGATAATCAAGTTTTTGAATTTAATTACCTAGTGTTAGAGATAAACTAGGGATTAAGAGGATTTATTGATTAATTAAAAACCTTAATGGATTTTGGGTAAATCAAATATCGTACGAGAGTGGGGTTTGATTTTCTTTAAAATACTCTTTAGTTTGCTTGAAAGAGAAATTAAAGAAAATCAGAATCAACTTCCTTCAAATTTGTATTTCCCTTAAACTTGATTTTGCCTATCCAAATCCCAATAAAATCTCAACTCTTGAATCATCTTGCAATCAATTAATTTAATTTTTACATACTCGTTGGTAATTTAGTGATTTAACATACAGTTTAAAGATTAAATTGCTTGTCTTATTACTTTTTTTTCTTTATATTTCAATTTAAATTGCTGTATCTCCTCTATTAATTTTGATGCACCTTATTGTTTTCTCAAATAATTGTAACTTTTATAGTTTGGTACTAAAATATCAAATCTTTGTAGGACGATATCTTCTCTTTACTACTTGAAAGAACTGTATACTTGCGAAAACTTGATGTGACAGATCCATAAGTGCACAAATCGCATCAAGTAATAAAATGATGATTAGAGTATTATTCCCATGAGGAATTGTATTTAAGTACTAAACTATGATTATTTTGATTATTTAGACTAATGAAGAATTATAGAAGAACTAAATTAACTAAATGCAACAATTTAAATAGAAAAAAAAAAGCAATGGGTAATGTAAATAAATTCCTAACTAAGCAAAATTTAACCAAATTAACAATGGGAAAGTAAGAACAAAAGTCAATTAATGATAAAAGTGATTCCATATGTAACAACCCCCTTACCTAGTCTATAGTGAAACCGAGAAGGAAATGTTACATTCGGTGTACGAAGCACCTATCTTTGTGCCATTATTTATTATCCTTATATTCTTACAATTTATTTACAATAATTTATCTATTTTTGTTAAATGGAGAAACTGTAAGAGTTTCCCCTAAATTTTAATAATTCACCTGTTAAAATATTATTCATAACCTGTTAAATCCTCAATTTCCATATCATTTCCATCACATAATAATTATCATATTTTATCAACATCAATTCTTCACCCAAGTCACATATACACCAGAAATATCTTTAATTTATAATTTTATTAACCAACTCATATGGCTAAATTAAACTTACATATTTATGATTATAATTTCCAAAATAAAGTTTACATAATATTTATTACAACATAATGTACACACACATATGAGTAAAAATATACAATGAGGATGATGATGATGCATTTACCCAAAAGTCCGAGGTAAGGTGATTTTAGACTTTTCTGCAGATCCAATTTACCTCCTATCAGCCCAAAATCTACTTTTTATCTACTATACTTGCGCGAGGAAATAAATCTCCGAGCCAAGCTAAATAGCTTAGTGGTGCACTCTTAATTTAAAACAAAATAATTTTCATCATGCACATTAACACATAATATGCTCATAATATTCATACGAGAGTATTTAAAAATTTAAAAGCAATTATATAACATTAAGACGTAAATATAGGTCAATAAATCCATACTTGTTAATCATACCATTTAATGACGTTAAATGCACTTTATTAACTCAATAATCCTTTATGATCACAAATGGGAGCTTTACTTCCATGCCCATAGTAACCTATGACAAATGGTATATAGACTGGATAATGGGACTCGCGGTGCTGACCACTCGCTGGTTCAGGTTGGCATAACATAGGCTTATATTCTCGGTATTGACCACTCGGTGACTCTGATCAGTATATCATTAGCTTTCATTCTTAATACTGACCACTCGGTGGCTCTAACCGGTAGCATGCCCACTTATCCAATCCTATACTCACTGTCGAGGCTTACTTGGGCTCAGCTTTCTTAATTAACATTAGTTCAACATTCTTTATTCCCATAATTGTCAAGATATGTGTGCCAACATCCTCGTGTCATTTCCATATATGTATAACCTTTGCATTCAAGCATACTAAATACATGTATAACTAGCATTAGTGAAGAATATGGCAAAATCTTGTAAATTTTTGAATGTATATGTTGTTTTCCATAAAAAATAAGACCATGCAAATGTAAGAACTAGCTTATGCTTTCTTTATAAGATTTTTAGATTTATGTCTTAACTTTCATTTAGTTTTTGAATCACTTAATTCTGATTTATAGATCACAAGTTATGACCAAATAAGCAGAATCTGGTCATGTCTGCCTTTTTCTTCTAGAATACAAGGTAGATTCTGGATAGATTTTAAAACTCAATTTCAGTTAAGTTTTAGTCATAATTTGTCAAATTGGTCTTCATGAAAGTTGTTTCTCTGTGTCTTAGCTTTCCAACAAGGTAAGATTCACCTCATTTGGAATTTTATACAGTGAGTTATATCCAAATAAGCAGGATATGTTTAGATGTACTTTATCCAGATTCTAGGTTTTGTGCCCCAAATTCTAGCAATTATTTAAGGCACATAGAATTAGAGCAACTTGTTTTCATGAAAGTTTTGGCATTATATGTTAACTTTAATTTGCTATAAGTTTCAGGTCATCTGGAATTATAGAACTCAAGATATGGATTAAAAAGTCCAGTATGGTCAGATTTGGCCAAACCAATTAACATGTCTATTCACAATGCATACTTCAACACATACCAAGCAACATAATTCCCAATAGGCACTACATCATTTACACACACTAAGCATCATTTTTCTATCTATAAATTATACATTTACATTCAATTTAGCCAAAGCCCCTAAATGGAGTGAAAACTCTAAGTAACAAATTAAGGAGATATTAAGAGTGCACATACCAAAATTAGACTTCTAATCTTTGCTTGGCTCTTCAAATTCACCTCTAATCAGTCTTTTTGTCCTTCCTTTATTCCTTGTTAGCTTGGACCGAACTTTCTCCTTGAATAAATTCAAAATGTTCTCATCACAAATCATATTTATGCCATGATTACATAAATTCATGCTTGCTAAGCTCAATTTTCCCTTACCTTAAACTTTTTCCCTATTTGATTACTTGGTAACCTTCCTAAATCCTTATAATTTCTTGCTTAAAGATGTGCTTTCACTAAATTGAAGCTTAATTATGCTATTTAAAGTGATGGAGGTTAAGAAATTGGTGAGAATTCAAGCTTGGAAGAAAGAACAATGGTGGAAGGAAGAGGATGAAGGGCTCGGCCAACCAAAAGAGGAAGAAGATAGTGATTTGTCCCTACTAAGAGATATTTATATTATTGTAATTTCAAAATGGCAAACTTGTAAATATTATAAGTGGCAAACTTGTAAATATTTAGAAATTCCTAATCATTAAGCTTGACTTTTTAACTAATTATGCTTAATTTTCCTAATCATGATTAATTGAATTAATCCAACTTTATTAACTTAATTAATAACATCTTTGGTCAATGTTTGATCTTTAAACTTAATTGACCAAAATTTTCTCTTACTGGTTTATTATTCATCTTTTCCATAATGCCCAATAAGTCCATAACTTCGTTTTTCACTTTAGTTTTTGATCTGCTTATTTGAACTTATTTCTAAGTCATATTTAATCCTCAATTTTTCTTTGAATAACACTATTCACAGGCTGATATTAGTACTATCTAAAGCTAGGGATTATGGGAAGTTATAATTCTTCCCCTCTAAAAATAAATTTTGTCCTCGAAATTTACCTGATTCAAATAACTGTGGATATTGTTGTCTCATGATCTCTTCGCTTTCCCACGTTGCTTCCTCTTCTTTGTGGTTCCTCCAAAGCACTTTCACCAGTGGAATTTTCTTATTCCTTAGTTCCTTGATTTCTCATGCTAAAATCTTTACTGGTTCCTCGTCATATGTCAAATCAGGTTGTATGTCGATGGTCTCTGCTGATAAGACATTTGGTGGATCTAATCTGTATTTCCTTAATATCGAGACATGGAATACATTATGAATCTTATCCAACTCAGGCGGTAAAGCTAGCCTGTAGGCTACCAAAGCCACACGCTCAAGAATCTCTTATGGACTGATAAACCTAAGGCTTAACTTACCCTTCTTCCCAAATCTAAGAACTTTCTTCCATGGTGACACCTTCAAGAAGACTTTATTGCCAACCTCGTACTTAATATCTTTCCTCTTTAAAGTTGCATAAGACTTCTGTCTATCTGAAGTGGCTTTCAAACTATCCTTGATGATCTTTACTTTGTCCTCAGTTTCTCTCACCAAGTCTGGTCCTATTAATTTATCCTCACCAAGTTCAGTCCAATACAAAGATGTTCTACATTTTCTTCCATACAAAGCCTTATATGGTGTCGTCTTTATGCTTGATTGATAACTATTATTGTAGGCAAATTCTATCAATGAAAGATACCTATCCTAACTTCTTTCAAAATCAATAATGCAACTCCTAAGCATATCTTCAAGTATCTGGATCACTCTTTTTGACTGACCATCTGCTTGAGGGTGAAAAGCAGTACTGAAATGCAACTGGGTGCCTAAAGCTTCTTGCAACTTCTTCCAGAATCGCGATGTAAACCTCGGATATCTGTCAGAAATAATTGATGCAGGCACTCCATGCAAACAAACTATCTCATTAATGTATAACTTAGCTAATCTCTCCAATGAGTAATTGGTCTTAACAAGTAGAAAATGGGCAGACTTAGTCAATCTGTCAATTATCACCCATACAGCATCATGTTTCTTCTGTGTAAGAGGGAGACCAATAACAAAATCCATGGTGATGCGATCCCATTTTTACTCTGGTATCGATATTGGTTGCAGCAATCCTGATGGAACTTGATGCTCTACTTTAACTTATTGACATATTAGGCATTCAGTCACATAATCTGCAATGTCCTTCTTCATACCAGGCCACTAATAATGAGTTTTCAAATCTTGATGCATCTTTGTGCTCCCTAGATGCATGGCGAAAAACCTACTGTGTGCTTCCTTGAGAATGCTCATCTTAATTCCCTCATCATCAGGTACACATATTCTTCCTTTATAATACAAATAACTATCTCCCTTAATCTCATATTCATTCTCCTTCCCCTCTTGAATTTGCCTTATGATGGTTGCTAGCTTTTCATCCTATTTCTGGGCCTCTTGTACTTGCTGTAGTAAACTAGGCTTCATTTGCAACTAAGCTATAACAGCTCCATCTCGTGCTAAAGTCAAGCGAGCATTCAAAGATCTTAAGGCTGTTATGGACTTTCTGCTTAAAGCATCTACTACTACATTCGCCTTCCCGGGGTGGTAATCAATAATACAATCATAGTTCTTCAAAAACTCTATCCACCTCCTTTATCTCAGATTTAGCTCCCTCTGAGTTGGCAAGTATTTAAGACTCTTGTGATCTATATAGATATAACACTTTTCACCATATAAGTAATGCCTCCATATCTTCAATACAAACACAATTGCTGCTAGTTCCAAATCACGTGTGGGGTAGTTCTTCTCATGTGGCTTAAGTTGCCTAGAAGCATAAGCAACTACCTTCCCTTCTTACATCAATACACATTCTAATCCATTCTGAGAGGCATCACTATAGATTACAAAGTCTCTCCTCGACAAGGGTTGTTTAAGGATAGGTGCCTCTGTAAGCATTGCTTTCAGCTTTTCAAAGCTTGCTTGACATTTATCATCCCACTCAAATTTAGCATTCTTGGGTAACAATTTAGTCAATGGCGATGCTATGAGAGAGAATCCCTTCACAAATCTCCTGTAATAGCCAATCAACTCCAAGAAACTTCTAATTTCTATCGCATTATTCGGTGGTTTCCAATCTACAATAGCTTGAATCTTTTTAGGATCCACCCTAATCCCATCACCTTACACAATATGGCCCAAAAAGGTAATCTCATGCAACCAAAACTCACATTTAGACAACTTAGTATATAACGGCTTCTCCCTCAAGGTCTGCAGTACAATCCTTACATGATCTTCATGCTCTTCCTGGTCTCTAGAATACACCAGTATATCGTCAATAAAGACCTCCACGAACCGATTTAAATAAGGATGGAAGATACTGTTCATTAGGTCCACGAATACTACTGGTGCATTGGTTAGCCCAAATGGCATAACCAAAAACTCATAATGTCCATACCGGGTTCTGAATGCCATCTTAGGTACATCAAACTCTTTTACCCTCAGCTGATGATACCCCAATCTAAGGTCAATCTTGGAGAAAACACCTATTCCCTTTAGCTAATCAAACAAGTTATCAACCCTGGGTAAAGGATATCTATTCTTCACAGTTACCTTATTTAACTGTCTGTAATCCACACACAGTCTAAGTGTCCCATCATTCTTTTTTACAAATACTATCGGTGCTCCCCATGGCAACACACTAGGGCTTATAAACCCTTTATCCAGTAACTCCTGCAACTGGATTTTTAACTCTTTTAATTTTATGGGTTCCATCCTATAAGGAGCAATAGACACTAGTGTTGTACCAAGCATAACCTCCATAGCAAACTCCACTTCCCTCTCTAGTGGCAAACTAAGAAACTCCTTAAGGAAGACATCTGGAAAATCACATACAATGGGTATGTCCTGAAGGTCAGGCTTAGCCTTCCTAGTATCAACCACATGTGCCTAGTAAGCTTCACAACCCTTTCTTATTAACCTCCTTACAGTAGTGGCTGATATAACATTAGACAAATAATCCGTCCTTTCCCCCTCAACAGTGATCTCCTCATTATCAGGAGTCCTCAATGTGATTTTCTTTAAACAATAATCCACCATAGCTTGGTAACGTGATAGCCAATCCATCCCCAAGATCACATCAAACTCGTAAAAAGGTAGCTTAATAAGGTATGCCAAAACTCATACTCCTGAATCCTCAAGGGATAACCCCTATAAACCTTTTCACTATCACACTATGGCCTAAAGGGTTAGTAACTAAGATGTCCTGCTCAATGGTTTCAACCCTTAAACCCCTCTCTACTGGGATGGCAATGCACATGTAAGAATGAGTTGAACCTGGGTCTATCAATGCATGCACCACAGAGTCAAAGATAGAAAATGTACTAACTATGACATTAGGTGCATCTTGCTCCTCTCTGGCTCGAATGGCATATGTACGTGCTGGCACTATAGTATTTGGTCTCTCCACTGTCTCAGATGCAGGCCTCACTGTGCCCTCGACTGCCTCAGATCTACTGAGCTTCCTACCCCTCTGTGCAGTAGGAGCCGACCTCTCTGTCTGTACTAGGGGGATAGTCCTCCTAGGACAGTCCCTCTAGAAGTGGGTAGTGGCCCCATATCTATAACAAGCTCTAGTTAGTCCCATGCTTTCTCCTCCATGCTTTCTCTCACAGTATGTGCATGCTGTTGGGACTAGATCTCTCACTGCTAGTCCTGGTGTGCTAGCCATTGATGCTGTTAGCTGGCCACTCCTAAATGTGGACCTGGACCCCTGTTCTGGCCTCTGAGTCGGCGCCTGACTACACTACCCCCTGGGCCTCTTACTGGCTATGAATGTGGAGCTAGACTGGCCAAAGCCTCTCTTCTGCTATTTACCCCTCCTACTTTGCTCATTAGCTCAAACTCTCTCCACATTCATAGCTGTTGCCACAAGCTGAGAGAAATCTATATGTTGTAATGCTGTAATATGAAGTCTAATACTATCATTGAGGCCTTCCTTGAACCTCTTGCATCTCTCTGCCTCTGTGGGAATGATCTCCCTAGCGTACCTATTCAGTCGGATAAATTTCGACTCATATTCAGCTACTGTCAGCTATCTCTATCTCAGAGTAATAAACTCTCTCCTCCTATCCTCCAAGTAAATACTACTGATGTACTTCTTTCTGAACTCCACCAGAGAAAAATCCTAATTCACCACAGTTGGCTATACTACCCTGGTCACTTTGTTGCACCATTCGTAGGCAGCTTCCTATAGTTGTGAGACTGCACACTCCAAACTTTGATTCGATGTGCAATGCAAGTGCTGGATAACTCTCTCAATCCTCTCTAGCAAATACTTTGTAGCAGCTAGGTCATCCTCCCTTTTCCCTCTAAAATCCATAGCCCTATACTTTTGGAGCTTCTCTAAAAGTGATTTCTGTGCAGGCTACGTCTGAGCTCCCATCATCTGCCTGACTAAATCGGCTATCTGCTGGAAAAATTGCTGCTGAGGTTCTACAGGCTGCTCAGCAGCTACCTGTGCTACAGAATCTCTCACGCCTCTAACACTACTGCTCTCTGGGGCATGACTCTCCACTTCCTCTTCAATAGCCTGAGGAGCATCAGGATCCATTCTACCAATCAAAAATAGACAGAAGAGTATATCTGCATAAGAGTCACCTCCATCCCTAGTAGATGCAATGCATATTCACACACATATGTTATAACTTGTTATTTAGGTCTAAAAATGCCTAAACCTTGCTCTGATACCAATAAATGTAACAACCCCCTTACCCAGTCTATAGTGAAATCGAGAAGGAGATATTACATTCGATGCATGAAGCACCTATCTCTGTGCCATTATTTATTATCCTTCTATTCTTATAATTTATTTACAATAATTTATCTGTTTTTGTTAAATGGAGAAATTTCAAGAGTTTTCCTTAAATTTTAACAATTCACCTATTAAAATATTATTCACAACCTGTTAAATCCTAAATTTCCATATCATTTCCATCACATAATAATCATCGGATTTTATCAACATCAATTCTTCACCAGAGTCGCATATACGCCAGAAATATCTTTAATTTATAATTTTATTAATCAACTCATGCGGCTAAATTAAACATACATTCTTATGATTACAATCTCCAAAATAAAGTTTACATAATATTTGTTACAACATAATGTACACACACATATGAGTAAAAATATATAATGAGGATGATGATGATGCATCTACCCAAAAGTGTGAGGTAAGGTGACTCTGGACTTTTCTACAGATCCAATCTACCTTCTATCAGCCCAAAATCTACTCTTTATCTACTATACCTGCATAAGGAAATAAATCTTCGTGCTAAGCTAAATAGCTTAGTGGTGCACTCTTAATTTAAAACAAAATTATTTCCATCATGCACATTAACACATAATATGCTCATAATATTCATATAAGAGTATTTAAAAATTTAAAAGCAATT
The DNA here is from genome assembly GCF_030052815.1 of Hevea brasiliensis. Lineage (NCBI taxonomy): Eukaryota > Viridiplantae > Streptophyta > Magnoliopsida > Malpighiales > Euphorbiaceae > Hevea > Hevea brasiliensis. The sequence goes on along the minus strand of NC_079509.1, from coordinate 19,615,720 downwards.
ATATAACATCAAGACGTAAATATAGGTTAATAAATCCATACTTATTAATCATACCATTTAATGACATTAAATGCACTTTATTAACTCAACAATCCTTTATGATCACAAATGAGAGCTTTACTTCCATGCCCATAGTAACTTATAACAGACAGTATATAGACTGGTTAATGGGACTCATGGTGCTAATCACTTGGTGGTTCAAGTCGCTATAACACAAGATTACATTCTCGATACTAACTACTCGGTAGCTCTGACTAGTATATCACTGGCTTTCATTCTCAGTACTGACTACTCGGTGGCTCTGATTGGTAGCATGCCCACTTATCTAATCCTATACTCACTGTCTAGGCCTACTTGGGTTTAGCTTTCTTAATTAACATTAGTTCAACATTCTTTGTTCCCATAATTGTCAAGATATGTGTGTCAATATTCTCATGTCATTTCCATATATGTATAGCCTTTACATTCAAGCATACTAAATACATGTATAACTTGCATTAGTGAAGAACATGGCAAAATCTTGTAAATTCCTAAATATATATACTGTTTTCCATTAGAAATAAGACCATATAAATGCAAGAATTAGCTTATACTTTCTTCATAAGATTTTTAGATTTATGTCTTAATTTTCATTTGGTTTTTAAATCACTTGATACTGATTTATAGATCACTGAAGGAACGGAAGCGTGAAAAACAGAAGTTTATACCATTGAATTCAAAAATTTTCACCTAGGGTCACATGCATCATGCAAGATTTATTTTTATCTATTTGATTTCAATGATAAACAACATATTAAAACTCTGTTAATATTTTTTTGGATCTATATTTGCCATTTAAGATTTTCAAATTAATCAGATTAATTTTAGAACCCTAGATTAAATCAAGAATGATTACACTAACCTCTTGATGCACTGCAGCATATTTGCGCCTTTGAGATTTATCTTCAGGATACCAAATGTTGTCCCTCTAGCTTGTCCACACCAAGAACACCTATGGCAGCCCTTGAACAGCTTCTAAAGCTTTTTCTATTAATTAGAAATTCAAGTTCTGCCTTTTAAGCGATTAGAGATATAAATAGGACACTAGAAACAATTTCTAGTATTTTTAATTCAAGAGATTGATGGCTAATCTTTTTGAATTGATGAGAGATGAAGAGGAAGAGAGGGAGAGCTTTAAAATGGCATGACAAAGGAGTGTGGCTGCTGGTTGTCTTTTATTTTGCTCATAACAACACTTATATAGCTAGGTTAACACATTAAACCCTTGCCACATGTCACCATTTGATTAGCTCTAGGTTTAAGTGACCCAATCACATTGTGCCAAGTGTCAAACCTATATTTAATCTTAATTTTAATCATCTTACATGATTAAAAGACATTTGGCAAGCTTATGTGTAATGCCATGTGTCACCATCTCATGGTGCCACGTGTCACACTGCGAAATGACCAAAATGCCCCCCTGTGTCTTAATTTTGAGTTCTTAACCCAAAATAATTATTTCTCTTCTTCTAATTAATTTATATCAAATATAAATTAATTAATTAATCTCTATTAATTAATTTCTCATTAATTAAATTCATATTTAAACACTTTAAATATAAATTTAACTTATACTATGCATCCAATAATCTAGATTTGGTTTCAAGTCATGCTAGGGACTTTGTAATCTAATTGCAAACCAAACATATTTAATTAATTAATTAAATCATATTTAATTAGGTGATAACTTGTGTATGTGTGTGACTTACTAGGCTCATCACTAATTGGCAATGAGATATGATATCAATTCTTAATACCATCAGAACTCTTTCTTACCATAAATGATTTCTCTAAATCATTTTATGCACCTCATAGATCATGGTTAACACTTAGCATAGCATGCCATGGCCACCCAATTAGTAATAGGGTTTACCTTAAATTAACCTATAATCATATGTTACCATGCACTAGAATCTCTCTGTTACAAAATCCCAACTCAAGCTGGAGTCATGGTTTATATCAAACTCCTTTTGCTATGAATATTATGTTCTCTTTTAATTCCAGTTCTTGATTAAAAAGATTTTCTCATCATAAACTCTTTTCTGAATAAATCTATCTGTCCTGGCCAGGAACTTGAAACATCAAGAACAATTAAATGAATATAAGATTTTATCTCTATTTACTTAGAGGAACAGATTCCATCTTGATCAACACCTACCTCCATATATAACTAGTAGGAGCCAACACATGCCCATATACCCATACACAGTACAAGTATGAAAGCAGTATCAAACTTAAACTACCTATATACAAGATAACTGTGCTATCTCAGGTCTAAAGATTATATGCACTGATATGATTTATGACAAAACATTGACAAGAGTAAACTCCATGTGCTTGTCATAAGTGTCACTGGTTCAGCCTACTTATCATTTATACATACCTATCATGTTTGTCATATGGCATGAGACTCACCATTCCATCTTATTTATATCTCATATAAATAACTTGGGAACAAACATGAATACAATCTTTCTGAATAAGTCATATTCTTATTATGAAGTATCCTAAATTGTGAACCTATTTATGATACTTTGTGCTAGAAATAATGTTACTCATATTCTTAATAACTTAAGAATAATATTTCTAACAAAATATCAATGGACCTTTTCTATTACACATAAATATATTATGTAAACGGAAAAGTGGAAAAGCCTTTTATTAATAAAAATATGTACAAGATACATACTAAATGATATGCTCTAGGGCATACTACTAACAATCTCCCACTAGCACTAGAGCCATTCATTACAATATCTTAGACCTATCTTCTCAAGATGTCGGTCTAGCTGAGTCTGTGACATAGGCTTAGTGAATGGATTAGCTGAATTTTCAGCTGATGCTATTTTCTGCACGGCTACATTGCCTTGCCCAATTATTTCTCTGATAATGTGGTAGTGCCTTTCTATGTGTTTGGATTTTTGGTGAGACCTTGGTTCCTTAGCCTGTATGACTGCTCCATTGTTGTCACAGTGTAGTGGAACTGCTGACTCAATGGAAGGAACTACTGCAAGTTCTATCACGAACTTCTTTATCCAAACAGCTTCCTTTGCAAAGATCTCGATGCAGAATATATTCGACCTACGTAGTGCAATGCGATCGTGCTCTGTTTGGAACTCTTCCAACTGACTGCACCTCCATTATAAATGAACACATATCCAGATGTAGACTTTCTATCATCGATATCTGATTAGAAATTAGAATCAGTATAACCATCCAATTGCAAGTCTCCACCTCCATATATCAAGAATAAATCCTTAGTTCTTCTCAAGTACTTAAGGATATTCTTGACAGCTATCCAGTGTTCCAAACATGGATTGGATTGATACCTGCTAGTCAAACTAACAACATATGCGATATCCGGCCTAGTACACAACATTGCATACATTAAACTTCCAATAGCCGAAGCATATGGAATCCTGACCATCTTATCTCTTTCTTCAAGTTTCTTTGGAGACATCTCTTTAGAAAGATGGATTGGTAACAATCCTCTCTTGGAATCAAGCATGTTAAACCTTTTTAACACATTTTCCAAGTATAGACTTTGGGATAAACCAATTATTCTTTTCGCTTTATCTCTATAGATGTGAATCCCAAGAATATAGGTTGCCTCCCCTAAGTCTTTCATGGAGAATGTATTTGACAACTATATCTTTACAGTTGTCAACATACCTGTGTCATTACCCATCAACAGTATGTCATCCACATATAAGACAAAAAAAGTGATAGCACTGTCACTAACCTTCTTATATACACATGGCTCATCCTCATTTTTTATAAAACCAAAGGATTTAATGGCTTCATCAAAACGGATGTTCCAACTCCTCGAAGCTTGCTTCAACCCATAAATGGATCACTTTAGCTTGCATACCTTGGAACCATCTTGGGATTCAAAACCCCTAGGTTGTTCTATAAAAATGTTTTCTTCAATGGATCCATTGAGAAAAGCTGTTTTGACATCCATCTGCCAAATCTCATAATCATAGTATGCAGCTATTGCTAATAGAATCCTAATTGATTTAAGCATGGCAATAGGCGAGAAAGTCTTCTCATAGTCGATTCCTTGCCTTTGGCCAAACCCTTTCGCTACTAGCCTTGCCTTATAGGTCTCTACCTTTCCATCAGAACCAATTTTCTTCTTGAAAACCCATTTGTTCCCTATAGGTACAATACCTTTAGGTGGGTCAACAAGATCCCAAACTTGATTCTTATACATGGAATCAATCTCGGATTTCATAGCATCAATCCATTTTGAAGAGTCTATATCTGATATAGCTTCTTCATAGGTGAGTGGATCATCTCCATGATCTACTTCTTTATGAGTAGACAACTCTTGTTCTTCTTCATGAAGGAAACCATATCTCACTGGTGGGTGAGATACCCTGGTTTTTCTATGAGGAACAGCTGTAGATGTTTCATCAACGGGTATGGGTTAACTAGATGGATCTATATCCATCTGATCTGTTGATTGGTAAGAATTCTCCAATTCCAACTCTATTTGCCTTCCTTTGCCTCTTTCTTGAACAAACTGTTATTCAAGAAATGTGGCATCTCTACTAATCACAACCTTTTGTGAAGTAGGCAAATAAAAATAATATCCAAAACTATCTTTTGGATATCCAACAAATCGATATTTTTCTGATCTGGTTTCCAATTTATCAGTATTTAGCTTTTTGATATAAGCTGGACAGCCCCAAATCTTAACATGCTTAAGACTTGGTTTTCTTCCATGCCATATCTCATAAGGTGTGGAAGAAACTGATTTTGATGGAATCCTATTCAGAATATACAAAGCTGATTCTAATGCAAATCCCTAAAAGGAGATTGGCATATCAATATAGCTCATCATACTACGTACCATTTCCAATAGGGTACGATTTCTCCTTTCAGATACACCATTTAGCTGTGGCGTTCCTGGAGGAGTCAGCTGGGAAACAATGCCGTGCTCTCTCAAGTATTCATCAAATTCAGTACTTAAATATTCACCTCCACGATTTGATCGAAGAGCTTTAATACTCTTTCCTGTTTGATTTTTTACTTTAGATTTAAATTCTTTGAACTTTTCAAAGGATTCATGTTTGTATTTCATCAAATACAAATACCCAAACCTTGATTTATCATCAGTAAAGGTAATAAAATAATGAAAATTGCCTCTAGCCTTTTCCTTAAATGGACCACATACATCACTATGTATTAGCTCCAAAATATTTTCAGCTCTTAGCCCTTGTCCAACAAAGGGTGATCTAGTCATTTTGCCCTGAAGGCAAGATTCACAAGTAGGAGTAGGCTCAAAGCCCAATGAGGATAAAATCCCCATTTTCTCCAATTTTGCAATCCTATCTTCTGCAACATGACATAACCTTAAGTGCCAAATATATTTTGAACTTGAGTTGGTTTTCACCATGGCATTGCATTCTTTTAGATCACTTGCATTCAATTTGTGTTTGTCATTATTATCCAAATAATAAAGACCATCATTCATATAACCCGAACCAACATATTTATTTCCAAAATAAATATTGCAAACATCAACTGTGAACTAAAATTCATAGCCATTTCTAGTCAAACTAGATATAGAAATGATGTTCTTAAAAGCATCAGGTACATATAAAATATTATCCAAACACAAAACATGTCCAAACATGTAAAAAGATTTAGATCCTATGGCTAAAGCTTCAACAGTTGAGCCATTGCCAATCCGAACTCTAACATCTTGAGAACGCAAACTGCTGCTACTTGCTAGTTCCTGCATATCATTAGAAATGTGAGAATTGGCACCAGTATCTAAAACCCAAGCTATAGATGAACTATGAGTATCATCAGAATCTAAATAACAAGATATGGACATACCTTCCAAAGGTGTATCCTTCTTGTCCTTTAGAGAAGCAAGATACTCTGGGCAGTTCCTTTTCCAGTGCCCATCTTTCTGGTAGTAGAAACACTTTCCTTTGCCTCCTTCAGCTTTAGTCTTCCCTTTCTTTTTAGCTATTTTCTTAGAAGGACTAGGAATCTGAGGTTTATTTTTCTTATTGCCCTTCTTCTTGTTGGACTTTCCAGTAGAAGAAGATGCAATCAAAGCTACCTCTTTTCCTTTATTGCCTGGCGCATTCTTTTGGGCAATAACCAGCATGTTGAATAAACCAGCTAAGGTGCATTCCTGTTGAGTCATATGGAAATTTGTCACAAAATTCCCAAAAGACTCAGGAAGGGACTGAAGGATCAAATCCGTCTGTAGTTGGAAATCCATGTTGAAATCAAGATGTTCCAATTGCTCAATCAGCCGAATCATCTTGTGGACATGATCCCCAACATTCTGTCCCTCAGACATCCTCATACGGAATAGCTGCCTAGATATCTCATACCTAGCATTCCTACTATGCTCACCATACAACTCTTGTAGGTGAAGGAGGATCTCACTCGCACTCTGCATATTCTCATGCTGCTTCTGTAACTCATTACTCATGGAAGCAAGCATGTAACACTTAGCTCTCATATCATGCTCCTTCCACTTGTCCAAAGTTTCATGTTCCTCTTGAGTGGCCTCTGGAGGTAAGGGACCAGGAACATTTGAGTTTAGAACATATCCTATATGTTCAAGGTTCAGAATAAGTTTCAAATTTCTTAGCCAATCAGAGAGATTAGGTCTTGTCAATCTATTGCGATCAAGTATGCTTGCAAGGATATTGGACGGTGGTGGTTGTTCTATGCTCATTTTTATCAAAAAATTAACTGCAGAAAATAACCAGATTAATTAGTAAATGTATCATGTAATTAACCAAAATGATCAATCAAATTGGTCCTCCCACTAACTTAGCGAATCCTACACTTCCAAAGTAGAAAACAGAAATCCTAGTTGGATGGATTTCTAATGGGTGATTGAATTCTTATAATTCTATTGATCAACCTCAGGTACATCCATTATTGGAATTACAATAAACTATAAGTGAGGAACTCCTTGCCCATCACATTTCATGTGAGGTTCAATCCTTTACCCAGCCGCTAATGCTCAAAATCTCAGGTACATCTATTATTGACTTATCTTGCATTAGTTAAGTTGATCCCATTGAGCCAGTAATTATGCAAATAATTTTAATGTCCTCAGATGCATCCAATATTGGCCAACAAACCATTTACATATTTACAACATCTCATGCTTAACAATTATTCTTAAGAAAATCTCTTAAATTAATTGTATCTCATGCTACTATTTAAAATTTCTTAAAATAATTGCCCCAATGGAGGGCCCATGTTATAATTACTATAATTATAGCATTTCCAACTTAATCATTTGTTTGAAAGATTTTATAGTCATCCTAATTACTATTAAGGTCTCACTTTGCATATTATCCATTTAGCATGCATATATCATATAATTGCATACATTCCCATACATCTCATACATTCATGGATAAGTAGTAAATATGGTATGATCATGGACTTTCTAAGGGATTCAATTCTGAGCCACCAAGAATTGAATCAGGGCATTCCTAGGTGCATTTCATTCATTCATTTTACAAGAGTTGCTGAAGGAGTACATAATCAACACTTGATCTTGAATTCCTCCCACTTGTCCCACCAATGCTCTTGACCTCCTTGAACTTCTTGCAATCCAATATTACATAGTAATCCTTGGCATACCAAGGCAAATTTACAAGAACTTAAATAAATGAAATTACAACCCAAAAATTATTACAAACTTAATAATACATGCCCAAAATAAATTAAAATAAATTAATTAATTTACAATCCCAAAGAAACATAAAAGAAATAAATCCAATCACATTAGTCATTTATAGTCCATGATCATCTATCATGCATATCACTATTTAACAATTAAATAAAATATACATATTTAAATTAAATTGAATATCTCATATTCAACTTAAAAATCCAGATTTGAATATGATTCAAATAAATTTAAAAATTCAGATTTGAATCTCATTCAAACAAATTTAAAAATTTAGATTTGAATCACATTCAAACAACCTTAAAAATTCAGATTTGAATCACATTCAAACATTTCTTAAAAAATCAGATTTGAATCACATTCAAATATTTTTTAAAAAATCAGATCTGAATATTATTCAATCAACTTTAAAAATTCAGATTTGAATATGATTCAAACAACTTTAAAAATTCAGATTTGAATCACATTCAAACAACTTTTAAAATTTAGATTTGAATCACATTCAAATAATTTTTAAAATTCTGATTTGAATCATAATTTAATTGTGTGATTAAGACTATTAATTAAACACTTTAATTAGTCAAAGAATAGGCCTTAGATCATACAACAATTGCAGAATTAAAAGCCAAACCTTGCGCCACCTTGAAGAACCTTTGTTGCCGCCACCAATGGTGGCTTCACCATGTGTGCCGCCACACATCCATTGCAACCAGCAATGGATCAATCATCTCATGATCAAATCACACAATTAAATCATATAATCAACAATCTAAATGGCAAATATAGTGGCTCTAATACTAATTAAAGGAATGGAAGTGTGAGAAACAGAAGTTTATACCATTGAATTCAAAAATTTTCACCTAGGGTCACATGCATCATGCAAGATTTATTTTTATCTATTTGATTTCAATGATAAACAAAATATTAAAACTCTTTTAATATGTTTTTGGATCTGTATTTGCCATTTAAGATTTTAAAATTAATCAGATTAATTTTAGAACCCTAGATTAAATCAAGAACGATTACACTAACCTCTTGATGCACTGCAAGGTATTTACGCCTTTGAGATTCGTCTTCAGGACACCAAATATTGTCCCTCTAGCTTGTCTACACCAAGAAAACCTATGGCAGCCCTTGAACAGCTTCTAAAGATTTTTCTATTAATTAGAGATTCAAGTTCTGCCTTTTAAGAGATTAGAGATGTAAACAGGACACTAGAAACAATTTCTAGTATTTTTAATTCAAGAGATTGATGGCTAATCTCTTTGAATTGATGAGAGATGAAGAGGAAGAGAGGGAGAGCTTTAAAATGGTGTGACAAAGGAGTGTGGCTGCTGGTTGTCTTTTATTTTTCTCATAACAACACTTATATAGCTAGGTTAACACATTAAACCCTTGCCACATGTCACCCTTTGATTAGCTGTCACACCCTACCCCTCTGTAAGGCATAACATGATCCCGTAGTATACCTAATGAATTACCAACTCCGTCTACTGATAATCCATTAAATACACTACAAGGGATTTTAAAAACTTTTCTTACTTCTTTTACAGTGGTGAGCACTATTTACAGGTATTAAAAACCTTTTTAAATTGTAGTGATAGAACTAACACATTTGGAGTATTTGGAATTTTTGTAAAAATTTTGGCAGAGTGCCATCTGTATTTTGGATAAAACAGTTCTTCAGAAAACCTGTGAAAAACACTTCAATAAATTTCCAAATCTCAACTTCAACATTTTTCTCAACCCAACACAGTTCTCAAGTCAAATTCATGGTAATTTTTCAAGGGCTGAGATAGAGAAAATATAATACAATTTTTTACAAGTCAAAATATCTCATAATTTACTTTACAACTTCAATGTACAATTTTTATTTACAACTGCTCAAAACCAAAAACAATATGTACATACAGTGAACATACATTACATTACAAAATACAAAATTTTGGAATACTCATTATACCCGGTAATCTCTCGCTGGAGGTACTAGCAGCCTAGTCTGCTGCCCTGTCTGTCTGTCTACCTGCAACAGCAATAAAAAGCTATCGCTGAGACAATGTCTCAGTGGTGCACAACATTAACCAAATATAATTTAAATCACAATTGATAAATCAGATAAATAGTGGATACTTAAAAACCATAGTTAAATTCAAGACAATAATTGTCAACCAGAATTTAAACTCCATTTCTCAATATCACAATAAATTTCAGTAAGTCAGATCATGGTTGAATTCAAAAGACAGTATATGTCGATAAGAGTTTAAATTCATTTCACAATCTCACAATAAATCTCAATAATCAAAACATAGTTAAATTCGAAAGACAGTAAATGTCAATAAGAATTTAACTTCATTTCACAAATTATCAAATCGCATAACAACACAATTTAGTCGAATAAGTTAAGAATACAGTGTTGCCAATTCATTCACAACCTAAGCCATAACACAAATTTCCGATCAATGCCGCGTTGTACACCACGACAAAGCAATCACAACCCCACTAATCGAAATCAATGAGGAATGGAGCTAGCTATATAATGAGTACTCATCCGATCACCTCAACTGGTAAACCAGAGAGGGAGAAAAATAAACGATCACGACTCCATAAATGGAGAAGGAAATAAACGATCACAACTCCATAAATGGAGAAGGAATGATATGATACTGTCATGCTAAGTGTGAACACAAAATCAATTCCAAACATTTTATTCAAATGATTCGTGAGAATCCAATAAATTTCCCAAGTCATAATTTCATTCACAAAATGGCAACACTATTCATAATTAACTTCAATTTTCACAAATCACACTAAACCAATTTTTCCACAATTTCAAACCATTTACAATGCTTTTTAAGCAATGAGTATCCATCAATATCATTCAAACAATTTCTCACAGTTTCAAATCATTTACAATGCTTTTCAAGCAATAAATATCCATTCAAACACATTTCCACAATTTAAAACGATAATGTACAAATAGTCAATATTTATTTCAATTGAAAAATTCAAAAGAAATAGTTGTTGTGCACAAACACAATTTAAATCAATAACATACAATTAATCATATGAAATCTTATTCAGAGTAAAATCAGTTGAAAACTAGTTGTGCACAAATCTCTGATATTTGTCTCCTGGTCTTGACTCAGTATTTCTTTCCCTTTTGCTGAGTCCTTGTTAACTGAGAAACACAATTTGAAGTGTTTCAGTACTACATTAATTTGCCTCTAACGATAATGTTCGATAAGTAATTCACTGAACTTAATTATTCACTGAATACCTTTATTTGCTTAATCACCTAATATACCGACCCTCGATGCGTTTTAGGTAAATTAGGTTTTGGTGTCCTTAATATGTCACATTCGATAATGTTTTAGGATTGGTACGTGTTACCAAACTCAATTCTATGTATATTGCATTTTCTTGCATTTCATTGCAAATTGTTGGATTCCGGGATACTAGTTTGACCTAGCCGGACGACCTAGTTCCCTCGGTTTTCGGGTTTCGGTCAAAACTACAAACTTGTAGATCTATGTCTTATTGCACGCGGGGCAAAATTTTAGGTCAATCCGAGTTAAGTAGACCAAGTTATGGTCATTATACTATTGCTGGTCAATTGGTATCAAATTAGGTCAATTTTAGGTCAATTTGGTCAACTTTGGTTCGGCCAGTTTTTGGACCCGAACTTGTGCAAGCTTTTTGACTTGCTTATGGTCATTTCTGGGCTTTGATGTCTTCATAAGACTTGTAGGTATGGGTCTTATCTATTCATGGTTAAAATTTCAGGTCAATTGGACCTGTTTTGAGTGAGTTATGGCCTAAACACTCACTGCTGCCCAATTGGTCATTTTTCAGGTCCTAATTGTACCTAATCCGAATTGGTCATTTTCTTAGGTCACCTTGCAAGCAGAATTTTGGTATGCTTTCTCAATGAAAGTTGGCACATTTTGTGCCTAGTTTCACCTCCAATTGGTCTCATACCAATTGAGGTTACACATTTAAACTTATAGGCTAAAATGTACACTGCCCTTAGTTACCTTGCTTAAACACACATCAATCACACACTTACCTTGCAATATGTTTACTTCCCTACCAAATCTGTTTTGGTACATTACCAAAAACATATTCCATTTTACATTAAAATTACTTTGGGCAGATTACAATTATCCTCAACACACCAAATATAATTCACATTTACAAGTTCTAAGTACAATCACATACGCACCTAACCATTACAAATCTTACATACACTTTACAATATCAATCTATATACATATCCATCAAACTTCTATGTCAATATTCTGCCACCACCTTCATGAACACACACATTTATTCAAGAATCCCCAAGCTGCCGAAATTCTTCCTCAATACCAAAGTGTCCTACAATCATCAATTTTCATCCAAGTGCAAAAATCACCTTATACATATGAAATATTTTACTAGGATATTAAATCACCATAACCAACATAATTCTCATCAATTATATGTACAAATATTTCATCAATACATGAATACATGGCTGCCCAAAAATAGATATCTCAATAACTCTTCAAACTTAAAAATTTCCTTCACAAAACTAACACCCATAACATGTACACAAAGTTTAACAAAGAAATCTTCAAAAATGCTAACTTACCTTATGGTTGGGACTTGTTAAACCTTCACCAAACTTCTTGATTTTAGTATCAAACCCTTCCTTGTGATGTGTAGACAATTTTTCATGAAGGAACCTAAGAGATTGGAGTTGAAATGGAGGGGTTGATGGAGCTTGCATGAAAATGGAAATGGAGTTTTCTTTTTCCTTCAATTCGGCATGTTTAATGGAACCTTGAGGAAGATGAAGTTTCAGCTTATGTGAGGGAATTACAGCTGCCCCATTATGTTTATTTTATTCCCAAGTGGTCCACTCACCAAATTTAAATCATATTATATGTTAATTATTCATTTATCCCACATTAACCCATGATTTTAGCTATTTACTTTAGGTACCACTAAACTAATTTTTCATTTTATTTTCCAAGTGTAATATTATTTATTTTTAATGGATATTTAGGTCAAAAGACACTTCGGGATGTCAAATGACCATAATGCCCCTGTTCGGGTTGCATTCCCGATTTTTCGGTAACACCGGGTTTTGTCTGTTTTTCGATTTCTCACTTTTCTTTGTACTAATTATTTAATTTTTCTTTGATCTTTCTAATGATATTTATTCTTCAATAAGGGTCTATTTAAGTCCTAAAAATATTTTCCAGGGTTCCCCGCAGTCCAGGGCTAGTCAACAGTCCACACCGTGACTTCCCGGTGCGGTCACCCATCGCTAGGATTCCCGGCTCGCTTAACTTGATCACATTTCTTTGCTATTATTTTTCCTTTGTTTTTCTTGTATTTTCTTTTCTTGTATTTCATTATTTTATGTCTTCTCACTCATATCGAAGTGTAGTTCTAGGCATCCTAGCTGTCCGGACAACACTGGTCATCGGAACAGTAGAACGCACTACCGAACTTAGGGGTGTTACATTAGCTCTAGATTTAAGTGACCCAATCACATTGTGCCAAGTGTCAAACCTATATTTAATCTTAATTTTAATCATCTTACATGATTAAAAGACATTTGGCAAGCTTATGTGTAATGCCACGTGTCACCATCTCATGGTGCCACGTGTCACCATCTCATGGTGCCACGTGTCACACTGCGAAATGACCAAAATGCCCCCCTGTGTCTTAATTTTGAGTTCTTAATCCAAAATAATTATTTCTCTTCTTCTAATTAATTTATATCAAATATAAATTAATTAATTAATCTCTATTAATTAATTTCTCATTAATTAAATTCATATTTAAACACTTTAAATATAAATTTAACTTATACTATGCATCCAATAATCTAGATTTGGTTTCAAGTCATGCTAGGGACTTTGCAATCTAATTGCAAATCAAATCTATTTAATTAATCAATTAAACTCTTTAATTAATTAATTAAATTATATTTAATTAGGTGATAACTTGTGTATGTATGTGACTTACTAGGCTCATCACTAATTAGCAATGAGATATGATATCAACTCTTAATACCATCAGAACTCTTTCTTACCATAAATAATTTCTCTAAATTATTTTATACACTTCATAGACCATGGTTAACACCTAGCATAGCATGCCATGGCCACCCAATTAGTAATAAGGTTTACCTTAAATGAACCTATAATCATATGTTACCATGCACTAGAATCTCTCTGTTACAAAATCCCAACTCAAGCTAGAGTCATGGTTTATGTCAAACTCCTTTTGCTATGAATATTATGTTCTCTTTTAATTCCAGTTCTTGATCAAAAAGATTTTCTCATCAAAACTCTTTTCTGAATAAATCTATCTGTCCTGGCTAGGAACTTGAAACATCAAGAACAATTAAATGAACATAGGATTTTATCTCTATTTACTTAGAGGAACAGATTCCATCTTGATCAACACCTACCTCCATATATAACTAGTAGGAGCCAACACATGCCCATATACCCATACACAGTACAAGTATGAAAGCAGTATCAAACTTAAACTACCTATATACAAGATAACTGTGCTATCTCAGGTCTAAAGATTATATGCACTGATATGTTTTATGACAAAATATTGACAAGAGTAAACTCTATGTGCTTGTCATAAGTGTCACTGGTTCGGCCTACTTATCATTTATAAGTACCTATCATGTTTGTCATATGGCATGAGAATCACCATTCCATCTTATTTATATCTCATATAAATAACTTGGGAACAAACATGAATACAATCTTTCTGGATAAGTCATGTCCTTATTATGAAGTATCCTCGATTGTGAACCTATTTATGATACTTTATGCTAGAAATAATGTCACTCATATTCTTAACAAGTTAAGAATAATATTTCTAAGAAAATATCAATGGACCTTTTCTATTACACATAAATATATTATGTAAACGGAAAAGTGGAAAACCTTTTATTAATAAAAATATGTACAAGATACATACTAAATGATATGCTCTAGGGCATACTACTAACAATCACAAGCTATGACTAAATAAGCAGGATTTGGTCATATCTGTCTTTTTTTTCTAGAATACAGGGTAGATTTTGGATAGGTTTTAGAACTCAATTTCAGTCAAAATTCAGTCATAATTTGTCAAATCAGTCTCATGAAAGTTGTTCCTCTGTGTCTTAGCTTTCTAACAAGGTAAGATTCACCTCATTTAGAATTTTATACAGTGAGTTATGTCCAAATAAGCAGGATATGTTCAGATGCACTTTTTCCAGATTCTAAGTTTTGTGACCCAATTTTTAGCAATTATTTAAGATATTTACACACAAAATTCGAGCAACTTGTCTTCATGAAAGTTTTGGCATTATATCTTAACTTTAATTTTCCTTAAGTTCCAAGTCATTTGGAATTATAGAACTCAAGATATAGATTGAAAAGTCTAGTCTGGTCAGATTCGGCTAGACTGCTTAACATGTCTATTCACAATGCATACTTCAACACATACTAAGCAACATGATTCCCAATAGGCACTACATCATTTACACATACTAAGCATCATTTTTCTATCTACAAATTAGACATTTTCATTCAATTTAGCCAAAACCCCTAAATGGCATGAAAACCCTAAGTAACAAATTAAGGAGATATTAAGAATGCACATACCAAAATTAGGCTTCTAATATTTGCTTAGCTCTTTAAATTCACCTTTAATCAACTTTATTGTCCTTCTTTTGCTCCTTGTTAGCTTGGACCAAACTTCCTCCTTGAAGAAATTCAAAAAGTTCTCATCACAAATCATATTTTTGCCATGATTATAACATGATAACATAAATTCATGCTTGCTAAGCTCAATTTTCCCTTACCTTGAATTTTTCCCCAACTTGATTACTTGGTAACCTTCCTAAATCCTTGGAATTTCTTGCTTAAAGGATGTGTTTTCACTAAATTGAAGCTTAATTATACTATTTGAAGTGATGGAGGTTAAGAAATTGATGAGAATTCAAGCATGGAAGAAAGAACAATGGTGGAAGGAAGAGGATGAAGGGTTCGGCCAACCAAGAAGAGGAGGAAGAAGATGGTGATTTATCCATACCAAGAGATATTTATATTATTTTAATTTCAAAATGGTAAACTCGTAAATATTGTGAACGACAAACTTGTAAATATTTAGAAATTCCTAATCATTAAGCTTGACTTTTTAACTAATTATGCTTAATTTTTCTAATAATGATTAATTGAATTAATCCAACTTCATTAACTTAATTAATCACATCTTTGGTCAATGATTGACCTTTAAACTTAGTTGATCAAATTTTTCTCTTATCAGTTTACCATTCATCTTTTTCATATTGCCCGATAAGTTCATAACTCCGTTTTTCACTTTGGTTTTTGATCTACTTATTTGAACTTATTTCCAAGTCATATTTAATCCTTAATTTTTCTTTGAATAACACTATTCATAGGCCGATATTAATACTATCTAAGGCTAGGGATTATGAGAAGTTGCACCAGAGTTGGGGTTCATGCTTCAAACCAAATGGAATTTGGCTAGATTCATATAATTTTTAAGAAAATCCATGGTTTGAAGGTGGCTAATTCGAATCTCCTTTGATTTCTTTCTCAAGCAAATCAAAGAGTGTTTAAAAAAAAATCAAAGCTCACTCTCGTATGATGTTTGATTTATCCAAAACCCATTAAACTTTTTAATCAACCAATAAATTCTCTTAATTCCCTATTTATCTCTAACACTAGGTAATTAAGTTCAAAACCTTGATTATCTATAAATGATTTTCACCTCTTGATCCTTCAATCAACTATTAAAAACTATACCCAATGGGATCCATCACTAGGCAAGTCAATAAAGTACACAAGAAAATGAATCAAAACTCATAAATATCATAAATCTGAATAAAACCTATCCAAATCAACAAATTAATTCAAAACATTGCAACCCAACTCTAAAATCTTGGAAAATCTACTCACTCATAATGATATTTGTAATGGAAACTGATAAAAAAAAATGAAAGAAACATAAAATAAGATGAAGAATAGAAAAAACTAGATGAAGAAAGCCCAAAATCTCTGAAAATCCTAGCTGCAACGTTAATCTTACGGAAGAAATCTAAAGTTGGCGTCCTTTCCTCTTCCTTCTTATTCTATTCTCCTTATTCTTTTTTTTTTCCCTCTTTTCTTTTTATCCCTTCCTTTAACTTAAAATAAGAAAAAGATGTATTTATATGTCTCCAAAAGTATACCCTAGAATAAGCTAAAAGAGATAAAGACAAAAGGTATAAAAGATGTGAGGTATGAAAATTTTTTCAAGTTAGAAATGCTTTCATCGTATTCCAACATGCCCTGTGTTGAATTCAGTGATTTTCAACATGCCCCATATGGACTTCTATTCATTGACTCTTAACTATGCATGCCCTGCAACATGAAACATGTTAAGGCTCTTGAAAATCTCAGCTAGTGTGTTCCATTAAGCATATTTTCTTCACTTTTCTTATAACTTTAAACTTCCAAATTATCTTGAATTTCTCCCTTATGTACCTTTTTGCCTTCAAATCATATTAAAACCTATTAAAAATATTAAAATTTCAAAAATCAAATATAAAACAACTAAAATTAACAAATTAACTAAAATAAAGATTAAAAGCATGAAATTAGTAAATTAAAAGGGTAAAATAAATGTAAAACTACCCTAAAATACCTATATAAAATGAGTTTATCAAATTTCCCTAAACTCAAATCTTTACTTCTCCTCAAGTAAATTAAAAACAATTAATGCAATTGGGGTACCTTTCCTTAGATTTATGAAAATCACTCATCTAAGATCTCAAGCTTACCTCTAGCCACCAACAAACCATATACCCACCTTCAAGGTACAAGGAATTCAATCCGTACCAAAGTTATTACCGTTTAGCCTTGGGTCAATTATCCATCTCATCAAACCCAAACTAATTAATTACAAAGAGGAATCATGCTCAAATTGGCTCTAGAGCAATCCATAAAGTAAAGTGTCTCAAATGATAATGGAAAAAGATAAATGGATTAATGATATTCTAATCCCATAGGTAATCCTCCTATTCTAATCCCCACTAATGTAGCAAAACACTATGAAAAGATCAAAAGGACTTTTAAGAGTTATAATTGGGCTAAGAGATAATGATTTCGCTAACAAAGAAAGGATAAAGGAGACAAAAAATAAGAATAATTAAACTATTAAAATATCAAGATACGCATTTTTTTTCTTTTAATTTTCTTCTTCTTCTTCTTCTTCTTCTTCTTCTTCTTCTTCTTCTTCTTTTTAAATCAAATGGGAGGAAAAACTTTATAATGAATTACCAATGCTAGCATAACAACTTTGAAGCTCTTAGAGGGACAATATAAATAACATTGAATTTAAATTTCATTTGTCCTTTTTTAATTCACTCCCAAACTCATTTCTTTATATACTTAGGTGGTGAATTTCTTTCATAATATCACTCAATAGTTAGCATTTTTTACTTTAGTTACTTCTCCCATTCAATTATTTCTTTTCTCTTTTTTTTTTCTACTTATTTTTTATTTTTTCTTTTTTTTAATAGTGTATCTATCACTTAAATAATCATTCTCATGAAAGTTAGTTAGTATTTAGGTTTACGGCTAGGTAAATTATGGGTACCAAGAAAATAAAGGATATAAATGAAGGCTTAAATTGGTTCTAAAGGGAAATTTTAAAGTGAAGTTGGTTAAGGCTAAAATGTAAGTTTAAAATCCAAAAAATGCCTAGATCATTTTCTCTTTTAAGTGAATGCTAAGATTTCGCTTTAAAAGATCTAGAAGGATTTTTTTAGAATTGGTGAGACATAAATTAGCTACTTCTTACTCTAGAGTTTTCTCTAAGCACCCAAACACAATACAATTGATTGGATGGCACTAACCTAAAAAGATATAAACCTAAGTAGAATCTCATAACCTTATACCAATCCAGAACTTTCAATACATTAAACCCATTTGGAGGCAAGCTCAATTGCTTTTCAAAGAAATTCTCAATCTTCTATGGATTAGGTAAAAATTTATTTTTATGCTATGCATGATCCTAAAATGAATGCATAAATGAAATAAAAGCTATGTGCAATCTATATGAAAACTATATGTAAGTGTGTATATATTTACATGGCATAGGTATATATAAACTAAGTAAGTAAGTATAAATGAAATGAAATATAATTTAATTAGTGCAAATTCTTCAAAAGGATCAAAACTTTTGCAAAAATTTTGCCCTCCCCCAAACTCAAATTAGACAATGTCCTCATTGGTTTAAATGAAGTCGCAAGAGCATAAGTTAAATAAATAAAGAGCCTAAAGATGAGTCAAAATATGCAACAGTATCTCAAAAAGATATAAATCAGGAAGCATAAGAGAAAATGTGAGAAGGAGTTACCATATTGAACTCAACATGCCCCATGTTGAATAGACAATAGATTAGCATGAGGCATGTTAATTAAAAGCATTTTCAACATGAGGCATGTTAAACAAAACACGAGGCATGTTAAACAAAAAACAAAGCGTGTTTAACTAAAGCATTTTCGACATGAGGTGCTTATGTCCAGAAAATTACCTCAGATAATAAATTTTCTATGTCCAAAAAAAAAGGATCTATTATAATTTCCAATAATCTAGTTAAATGAATATCAAAAGCAATAAAAATAATGCTAATCTATTAGTCAAAGAAACTGAGATTAAGTGAAAATAACCAAATATCAATTCAGCATGAAGCTCTACAAAAGAAGTAACCAAAACAAGGTAGAGCAGTTAATTAAAATTAGGTTTGCAAGTAACAAAATGGTACAACAAATAGCAACTAAATTATAAGAAAACAACAAGCTAAACAATCCAAAGTTCATTTAATAAAACAGAAATATAAACTGAGTACTCAAAACAAAAATATAGTTTAACTGTCAAAAGTTCTAACAAACCATAAACTGAGCACTCAAAACAGAAATTGTCCTAAATAAGACAACAGTAAAAAGCATAGTCCCAAAACTACAAACATAGAAATGTTCCTAAACTAAGACTGCTAGTCTATCTATGGTGGGAAAAAATTTGGAATTGGATGTTCTGCTACAAGAGTGGCTATTTATGCTGCACCTGCTATTTTCACTTGCTTTGATACTGCTTCTGGCTCAAGAGTATCTAATGGTATTGTTGCAAGTGATGATGGCCTATCAGATTTTTCAAAGGCTGTGTCTAAGTTCTCAATTATGGTTTTCATTTCATCAAAGATATCCTGGCCTCATTTGTACAACTAATTAAAAAAGCTACCTATTTGTTATAGATCTCAATCATTTCTTTATCATGCCTCCCTAGTTTTTTCTTGAATGATGAGAACCTCTTCTTAATCTTCTTCTCATGTTTGATCTAATGCTGCCCAAATTTATCAATCTTAGCCTCTAAAGCTTTCAAAGCAGTCAAAATGTCCAAGCTTGAATGAGCTAAAGTATCAGTTGTAGCTTGCTATGCATCATTCATTCTACCAAATTTAGCATCTAAATTCTTAAGAATGGAGAGCAGCTTTGATTGGCCAATAGCAGGTGATGGATGTGATCCTGAAGGTCCAATATCAGCTTGTTGCCCTGATATGGAATCATGTTGTTGCTGTTATTGTTGCACAGTATCAAGCCCAGCTATTACAAAATCACCTAGAGCACCAACACTTCCTGCTGCATCTACTAGTACATAAGAATCTCCTCTTTTCAAGTAAATTTTCATTTGAGTCATAATGGTTTTATCCAAAAAGGAGTTCCTAAGCACAGACACCATACCATATTTTTCAAGAGTGAAAAAATATGACTTTGCTATCACAGTTACTAAGCCTCCAAGAACTATACTCCCAACTATGTGTTTAGTCACTGTGTGCTCCATGTGAGAACAGAGAAAATAAGCACCATTTTTTTTTCTTTTCTTTCAAACACCATAAAAAAGAATAAGTCATTTTTCCCAACAACCCCGTTGCTATGCCCCCTGCCTAAAATGGTATAACAAATGAATCTTTGTAAAAACGTAAATATAGGGTCAGTAATTGTTGAAGCCTTGGCAGAACTGGGGTTGTGATATTTCCCATATGGGGCTATGGATTTCCAAAATAAAGAAGGGTCATAAATTGTCCTTTGCCATTCTATTTCTTTTTCCCCTTGTTACTAAAACCAACAAAGCATTTAGTTCAATAGGTTCAAGCTCTCTGTCCTAACCCAGGCATCTAAAAGATATAACATCCCTTTGATTATTATTCTTAGGCTAGAAATCCAATTCTAGTGAGCTTAAAAATTCTAAAGTAAGTTCTTTATAGGCAGGTTCCTGAATTTCGGCAAAAATATCGTGACCTACATTTTCCAAATATGTACAAACAAATTCATAAAACCCTATTTCTCGAAGACTTTATTCATCAATGTACTTAGTAGGTATGATTTTTTTCTTGGACAACATTTCATATTTCTTCTTCATATAATCTTCCCCAAAAGTCCATGGATACGAAGTGGTTACCTTCTTAGTAACTAAAGGAACTATTGGGGTAGACTGAGATACTACTGGTGACTAAGGTAATGGTGATTAAACCTTAGTTGGAGCAGAAGACACTTGAGGAGACGTAGGACCTTATGTAGCAGAATGAGTCCTAGCACTAATAGGGTTTGAACATTCAACCCTAGGTTGTTTATGTATGGTAGTAGGGCTAGAGACTAGCTCTTTTCTTTTTCATGACTCGTGGACCTGAGAAAGGGTGATTTGGTTTGTTTCTTCGAGGTAGAGGAGGGTTTCTTTACTATTGTAATGGTTACAGGAGTAGAAGGAAAAGATTAGCGAGGTTGCAAATTAGTGTTTGTATCAGGAGATTGGGGATCTGGGGCTGAAACTAATATGTCGGGAGAAGCATAAGGTGGTGTTAAAGATAGTGTTAAGGTAGAAGAACCACTATCTCTAGCCATTCTAAGAGCATAGTGTTTAGGTATGTGAGTGGAAATTTGCTTAGTGTGCACCATGGGAGAAACAGGGATCTCAGGGTTGTGCAGTTAAAGGTTCGAAGTGAAAAGAATAATGAAGGTTAAAGGTTTTAAGGAATGAGGTTTTAATGAGATGAAACAGGGCATGTTGAAATCAAAGCAAAGTAACATGCCTCGTGTTGCTTGATAAGAGTTGAATGACATGAGGCCTGTAGAATCGAAAGGAAAGTAACATGCCTCGTGTCCATTTGGAAAAACTTAACATGAGGTGTTAACATGACGCATGTTATGCCCTCTGGAAGTGTTGACAGGTTTTGCACTTTTAGCAATTTAAAGCCTGAAAAATGGATTCTAATGGCAATACTACCCCAAGCATGCATCATGTTGAACCTAATGCTCTATGACCTGATATGCATCTCAATAACATGACCTCAAACAACCTTAAACCTGAACCAATACACAATTTAGCACAAAAATTCCACTCAAAATCAAAACAAGTCATAATAAATCACTAAAAACAAACAAAATTCATCTAGCTACCAAACACCAACTAAAATACTGCTTGGCTACTCTCAAAGTGAAAATCAAAACATAAGAATTAAAACCAACATTAACTTCCAACTCAACACTAAAAACACATAAAACATCAACAAGAAATTCTGCTGCAGATACTATTCACATAATAAAAACATTGCAGAAAATTCATATAGATTTGCAAAACATCCATCTGCAGATATCTCAATTTCAGTGTAGTACATCAGAGTTAATAATAAAAAATTAAAAGCAATAGTATGTTGCTACTGTTTACCATGAAAGCACAGATTTTTCTCACTAAATTTTCTTGCAACTTATAAATAGCTCCAACCTTCTATAGTATTTTATTCCTACAACAAATATAGAACACTATTAATGCAGATTTCACTCATTAAAAGCAACATGCAACACAACAAACAAAGAAAAAAAATTCAGAAACCATATATTTCTTCAATCCAATATGCACAATTGCCTAAAATTTATCATTAGCTTGCAAAAGGGAATTTTATGTCAAATTTGAGTCAAATGGGGTACAAAATAAAATGAAACATAAGAAATTTTAAAAAATAATAAAAAGAAAATTTTTGGGGTGTCTCTTAAAAGTACTAATTTAAGGTCATTAACTTGAACCTTTCTCAACTTAATGAAGTAGTGGATCATCAAAGAAACAACTTGTTCCCTTCTCAATTGGCTGCCCTATAACATAAATCTTGAACCTTTAACCATTAACTTTAAAAAGTCTTGAATTCTCACTCCAAATATCCATAACTCTATAAGGATAAACCTTAATAACCTTGAAAGAACTAGACCATCTTGATTTCAACTTCCCATGAAAGAGTATAAGTCTAGAATTATACAAAAAAACCAAGTCACCCACTTTAAACTCTTTCCTTTTAATACGCTTGTCATGCCAAAATTTATTCCTTTCCTCATAGATCATAGCATTCTCATATGCATCCAATCTTATCTTTTTATGTTCATTTAATTGAAGCAATCTTTTCTCTACAGCACCTTTTAAATCAAAATTCAAGGTTTGGATTACCTAATATGCTTTGTGTTCCAGCTCAACAGGCAAATGACATGACTTCCTATAAACTAACCTAAAAAGTTTAGCTCCAATAGGTGTTTTATAAGTTGTCCCATATACCCATAATGCATTATATAATTTCAACGACCAATCCTTCCTTGAATGATTAATAATTTTCTCCAAAATTTTCTTCAATTCCTTATTATATACTTCAACTTGTCCACTAGTCTGAGGGTGGTAAGGTGTAGCTATCTTATGAGTGACCCCATATTTCTTTAAAAGATTTTCAAACTATTTATTGCAAAAATGAGTTCCACCATCACTTATTATAGCTCTTGGGGCTCCAAATATTGTAAAAATAAACTTTTTTAGAAATTTCACAACTACCCTAGCATCATTTGTAGGAGAAGTAATTGCCTTAACCCATTTTGACACATAATCCACACTTACCAAAATATACTTATTTCTAAAAGAGGATGGGAATGGTCCCATGAAATCAATACCCTAAACATTAAACAACTCAGTCTCCAAAATTTCTTGTTATGGCATTTCATTTCTCTTTAAAATATTATCTACTCTTTGACATCTATCAAACCTCAAGATAAATTCTCTCTCAATTTTGAACATATGTGGCCCATAAAATCCAGCTTAAAGCACTTTAGCCACTGTTTTATCCACAGTAAAATGACCTACATAGTCAGAAGAGTGACAATGTTCTAAAATGTTTTCAATTTCCTCTTTAGGCACACACCTTCTAACTAGGCCATCATTGCATCTCTTAAATAATAATGGTTCCTCCCATATATAAAATTTCACATCATGCAAAAATTACTTCCTCTGTTGGTAGCTTAAATCTAGTGGGAGAACTCCACATGACAAATAGTTATCAAAATCTGCAAACCATGGCAATGCATCAACAATAACCAACAATTGCTCATTTGAGAAAAACTCATCAGTTGTCAATTCCTCTTCAATTCCATTGTTGCTCTCATGCTTAATCCTTGATAGATGGTCTGCTATAATATTTTTAGCTTCTTTCTTATTTTTTATCTCTAAATCAAACTCTTGAAGCAATAAAACCCATCTTATCAATCTTAGCTTTACTTCCTTTTTATTCAATAGATACCTTATAATAGCATTGTTTTTTATAGACAATCACTTTTGATCTAACCAAATATGACCTAAACTTATCCACAGTAAACACTACAGCTAAAAATTCCTTCTCAGTAGTGGCATAGTTCACTTGAGCATCATCCAAAGTTTTGCTAGCATAATATTTTGCATAAGACCTCTTCTTTTTTTTTTTTTTTTTTTTTCAAGAACAGTGTTACACTCATTTCATATAGGCATTTTAGGGTAGTTTTGCATCCATTTTGCTCTTATATTTTAGTATATTTTATATTTTTAGCTTTATTTTAGCTTATTTGTTAATTTTCGATACTTTATATTTGATTTTTGTAATTTTGTTATTTTTCATAGGATTTTAGTGGCAAATTGAAGATCAATGAGTGCATTAGGAAGTAATTTGAAGAAATTTGAAGTTCTTTAAGAATGGAAAAAAGTTGAAGAATCAAGCCTTGAAAGAGCAAGTTAGCCGAAATTTGCTTGAGACTTTGCTTATGATATTGCTTAGGGTATGTCATATAAGCTTCATCTTAAGCCTGTTCAAGTTGAAAGTCAAGTATGGCTTAAATCCTACATATTCAAGCTTTTACTCCACAACCTGGCGAGAATTGCTTAAGATCCTGCTTAGGGTAAAGTGGCAAAGATTAAGATGCAGCAGAAGTCAAGCTGAAAGTCAAGCATGAGCAGAAAAGCCCATTTTACTCCAAGTCTGCCGAGATTTGCTGAGGGTCTGCTTAACCTTAAGCAGACAGTGCAACCAGAGGCTGAAATTTGCTAAAGAAGCTGCTTAGGGTTAAGCAGTACCCTAAGCAGACTGCCCAGAACGTGAATAATGCTGCTGACTTGGATAATTTTACACCTCATTTTCTATCCACTCCTTGGCTCCTATTCACTTTTAGGGAAACTTTTTGGGACCATATAAATTCATCATTTCCTAATTTTTGCCATAAGAGGAAACGAGAAGAAACAAAAGGAAAGAAAAAAATATAAATAGAGAGAGGAGGACTCCATTTTTCTGAGGAGGGGCTACTGCAACCATTTTTTGGAGCTCCAGAAATCAAAGTTTTGGGTTCTTCTACCTAGGTTTTTCTATTTTTAGTCCTCTTATCATGTTTTTCTTTACTTTTCCATCAATCTTTTTTGTAAATACCATTATGAGTGAGTAAACTCTTTAGATTTCAAAGTTGGGAAATATGTTTTAGATTAATTTTTGGATTTGGACTGGGTATTTCCATATTTTATATAAATATGAGTTTTGATTCCTTTCTTGTGTGCTTGATTTACTTACCTAATGTTGGTACCCATTGGGTATTGTGTTAATCTTTGATTGAAGGACCGAAAGGTGAAAGTCATTGATAGATAATTAAGGATTGGAACTTAAAATTACCTAGATTTAGAAATAAACTAGGATTTTAAGAGGAATTAATGATTGGTTACAAAACTTAATGGGTTTTAAAGTAATCAAATAACATACGAAAGTAGGTTTGATTATTTTAGAACACACTTTGGTTTGCTTAAAAAAGATATCAAAGGAATTTAGAATAAATCACCTTCAAGCTCTATTTTTACATAAAAATTGGAATACTCAAGACAAATCCTAATTAATTTATGCATAAATCCCCAACTCTGGAATCACTTTTAACATAATTAAACTTTGATTTAAATTACCCGTTATTAATTTAGTTTAATTGCAAACTAGATTTAGAATTTATTTGTTTGCTCTTTACCCATTACAATTAGATTAAACAATTTACTTTACTTATTTATATTTACTATTTATTCATCAATCATTAGCCCAAATAATCACTTCATTCATAGTTTGGTACTCAAACAGCAAATCTTCATGGGAACGATACTTGACTCATCATTCTATTACTTGAAACGACCTGTATACTTGCGGATACGCCCATTAAGTTTTTGGCGCTGTTGCCAGGGATTTGATTTTTGTTTGATATTAAACGATTGTTTGTTTGGTTAATTTGGGCATTTAATTTTATTTTTAATTTCTTTTACCATTTTACTTTGAAAATTTATTTATTTTGTTTTTCAGGTACTTTATTTTATGAGAAGGACAAAAAGTGAAGAAACCAATTTATTCTTTGATCCAAAAATAGAAAAGACAGCAAGATCTTTAAGAGCAGAATCTAAGAGGAGAAAAGCTAAATTTAAAGCTCAACAACAACAAGAAAGAGCACAAGAGCAAGATAATTACAAGAAGAAATGGCCAACAACAATAACAACTGCTCTGTGAAGGATCACACCTATCCTAACATTGGGGATTTCATGCCAAGCATCACAAGACCAAGAGTAGAAGCTAATAATTTTGAATTAAAGCATGCACTCTGTCAGATGGTACAACAATCGCAATTTGGGGGAAGTCCAAGTGAAAGTCCACATGTGCATCTAGCACACTTTCTTGAGATCAGTGATATTGTAGACCCTTATTTTGTGATGAGTATGTGCATTGAGGCCATGAGAAACCCGATGATGAAAAATTATATGAATGTAAAAAGTAATTAGAGGCATGGAGCTGAATTATTAATTTCGTGGCATGATCTTGAAAAAATAAAAATAATAATAAAGTTTTGGGGAAATTAATTTAATTAAATTTAAATAAAATTTTATTTTGTTTAAATTTAATATGAGTAGTTCTTAAATGAATCTAACTAAGTTTAATTGGGCTCCATGGGCCTAACAAAGCCTAGTTAGGAATTTTAAATGGGATCCATTTAATTATTTTCTAAAAATTAAAATAACAAAATATCTCTCTCCTCCTTGGCCCCACTCTCTTCCTCACTCCCTATTGGTGCCTTCCATTTTTTCCTGTCTTCCTATTGGTTGAAACACCTCACCCATATCCCAATCTTATTCGAATTCTGCAATCGTAGTTGTTTAAGTCATCTAAACTTTATCACCCTAAGACTCCAAACCCTACCATACCTCTTCCTCACTTTCTATTGGTGCCTTTCCCTTTCCCTCTCTTCCTATTGGTTGAAACAACTCATCCATATCTCAGTCTCACCCAAATTCTGCAATCTAGTTGTTTAAGTTATCTGAACTTTATCACCCTAGGACTCCAAACCCTATCACACCTCTCTCCCAAAACACTATAAATACCCCACTGATAAAAAAAAAAAAAAAAAAAAAAGAAGAGAAGGAAAAAAGAGGGAAAAAGAGAAAAAAAAAAAAAGGGGGGGATAGGAGGAAAGAGGAAGAGAAAATTCAAAGCTATAGGAAATTTAGAGATATTCAAGACTCTTTGAGTTCTTCCTTATTTTTTCTTTTCTTTAAGAAGATTTTCATACAAGATTTCTGGAAGGTCAGTTTTTATTGTTTTCTTTTCAAGATCTATGCCACATAATATTTTAATTCTATGTTCTTTGTCTTCAATTTATTTTATATGTTCATATAGATCATGTAATCATGTTTAATTTGAGGGGATACAAAACTCTGCACATGTTAGTTTCTGTCTCTCGTATTTTTATTATTTTTATTTATTTTTTGAATCTGGAAAAAATTTGTAAAAATTATATTCATATTCTACATGAAATTCCATTAATTTTAAGCTCAAGAATCACTAAAAAAGCTTTAATGTTTTGTAAGTTATGGCTGTTTGAAATTAGGGTTCCTGTAAAATCTGATTTGCAGGATGTCCGACTTGTGGAGCCCATATCTCCCTTGTTCCTTAATATTTTTGTGTAAATCTAGTGTCTAAAATTAACTTCAGAATCTTATGAATCTTTTTCAATCAGTTTTGCATTCATATCTGTTGTGGTTAATGAGTTATGAATTTTACAAAAAAGTAGTATGATTCTGTCACTAAGAAAAGTTACGATTTATGTAGACCATTCGGCTAGGGTTTTGTTTGATTTATAATTTTTATGATCTTGTATGACATGTAGGCTGTCTTTTGTAATTTTTTTATGATTTTTAGGCATATCTAACTATTTTTAAAAAATCAGATTTCTTGCTACCATTAATCTGCCAGAATTTAGAAATTGTATATTTATGCATGTTCTTGTATTTTCTTGGATTTTAATTAATATTTGATCTATTTTTCTGTGTTCTTTTAATTCAAGAATTGTTATGAAGTGTTTGGATCATGTTAGAAGACTTAGACCATTAGGTAGTTGTAACTAATTAGAAATCTTAACCCTTTAGGAGACTAGAATTAGAATCCAATGTAAATTGTTATTAATATTTTCTTTATTTCTTTTATTTTCTTTAGTTTCTTTATTTTTTATTACAAAAAAAATTGGTAATGTAACACTCTCATTGTAGCAATTACGTACATTCTACTGTTCCGGTGACCGGTGTCGATCCGGACAGCTAGAACGTCCGAAAAAATATTTAAACTAAAATGAGGAACCATAAATAACTCAAATATTAATAAGAAAAATTTAGGAAAAATTTTAGAAATAAAATACAACCAAGTTAAATGAGCCGGTGCCCTAGCGATGGGTAACCCAGTGGGAAGTTGCGGTTCTCGCAACTAGGAGTCCTAGACCCGGGAGAAAATTCATAAAATAATTTTTGAGACTCCAGAGAAGAGTCATTGAGGTTTTTATGACATTATAATGCGAAGAAAAGGTTTAGAAAAAATTTTCAATTGGTACAGACAATTTTAGTCTGTTAAGCCAAATGGAGGGCATTTTGGTCATTTCGCCTTCAGAGGTGATTTTTGGCCGACTTGTCTAGTTAAGTAAATAATCATTATGAAACAAAATGTGAATAAACATTACTAAAAATTAAATTGAAAATGAGTAGAGAAGAAAAGAAAAGAAAATGAGAATAAATGTCAATTTTGACATCATATGATGTCATTTAAAAATTCCCACCAATCACATTAAAGCATCACTTAAGTAAGTAATAAAAGAAGACAAATAACACCAAGAAAAGGAAAAAACAATCTGTTTCTTCACCAAATTAAAGACCAGTCGTCTCCCTCTTCTCCCTCCATGAAAGCTCCACCAAAGCTTTATAACTCACCAAATCTCACCCCAAAACCCTAAACACCCTTCACAAAAATTAACCCCCACGTCAAGAGCAAAGTTTTGATTATCATAAAGTGAAGAAATTCTAAGGTTTATACAAGCCAATAAAGAGACCAAAGAGGTTAGTGCATGTTAATTACTTAATCTTGTTTATTTCTTAAAACTTAGTTTGAATATGAACAAATAATTAAGAAATTAAGATAAATCATGTGTGAAATTGAGAATGGAATTTTGGCCAGCTTTATGGGAGTGGTAGTTGATGGTTTTGATGGATTTAAAATGGCTTAGAAATGGTGTTGATGTGTAGACAAAAATTTGAAATGGATTAGTATGCCTAATTGACATGTGTTGTGTGAACCTTAAATTTGAGCTAGGGTTTGGACACAAAAACTTGGATCTTGTTCATGTGTTGGTGAATGAAAGTTTAAATGATCAATTAGTGACCATTTGGCTGTGTATGATGAAGAATTGAAGTGAGTTGTAGCTTGGGATTTGAGTTTGGCTAAGCTGCCTTGGGTGACCTACAGGTCTAGATGTGAGTCCAGCCTATTTGAGCAGTAATAACTTGAATTTTAGAGGTTCAATTGGTGCAAGGCCAATTGGACATGAAACTAGATACATAATGGCACAACTTTGGTGAAGAAACCATACCCAGAAAACCAAACCAAGTTAACTAAAAGTTTGCCCTAATCCGGGTGACCTGCAGTCTGCCTGGGCAAAATGATCAAATGAATAATGTTTGGTCATTTGGCCATAAATCAGTGTAGAAAGATCCAATTGACCTGAAATTTTATCAGCAACAAGCTGAGATATATACCAACAACTTTCATGAAGAACACTAATCCAAATTATGACCATAACCTAGTCAAATTGCCAACCAAACTTAGGTCACCAAATCTGGCAGAACCAAATTGCCCAGAAAATTTGGGTACAGGTCACTCCGGCCAGTTATGGTAAAATGACCATAACTTGAGCTACAAAACTCCAAATGGAGTGATTCAAAAAAAGAAATTCAATTAGACAAAATAAGGAACAACTTTCATGTTGATCATTTTGCCGAATTCCCACTACAAAATTGACCAATGGAACAGTAAATACAAGGCATGAAAACTGAAAATTCTGCCCAATTAACATTAAGCTTGGAAATGGTATTGGTAACCAATACCAACAAATTTTGAATGCAAAATGTGGTATCTTGGAGAACTTAGGTTCAATAAATTTATTATGTATTAAAAAGTCAACAATTTGAGTGAATAGTAATATGAATAGTAATACAAAGACACAAAGTATAATAACTAAATTGGTAGAGGAAATTAAGGTATGAAATTTGGAATCCATGAAACATTCATGGATTACTTGGAATAGAAATAGTAATTCACCTAAATGACTTAATGAACATTTAAGTTATGTGAATTTATAGTTAAGATTTATTCCCATTACTAGTAGGTCTAATAAAACATGAGTGATACCACTTGAATATGAAATGAAATTAACCTAGATGGATTGTTGAGTATAAATGGGATGAGGTTTACATTAGGATTTATGTTTCAATTACAAATAAGATAATAACACCTTGTATGAGTTATGAATTCATATAAATATTGTAATGAATAAATGAATCACATGAAAATATGAATGAAACATTAGTTCTCTTTATAAGAGAAAGGAAGAATGTTTTGAGCACAATGGTATATGAACACCATTGTTGTGAATTGTGATCAATATGAATGATGTAAGGAATGTATGAATATTATGATGAATGTATAAATTATAAAATTTATCATGAAATAATAAAGTCATAAAACACAATATATTAATATTTAATGATATTATGTGCCCTTGTATTGCCTAGACATGTGTGTCAGATTGGATAGTTTGGCATGCCAATAGGGTATTGTTTTGGCAGTACTGCGAAAGGCTTTATGCCTGTATTCATGGCTTTGTGCCCGTATTCATGGCTTTATGCTCGTATTCATGGCTTTATGCCAACATTCATAGCTTTTATGCCTGATTATGTGATATCATGGCTTTTTAGCCATACTGACTGCATATGTGGTTGACGTTCTGCGTCCCATGGTATGACGGCCCGAGGCACCGCGGTGTCCAATGCCAACGGCCCGTTATCCAGTTTAGTCAGCCTGTCGTAGGTTACTTGGGCAGTGTAATTTATTGAAATAAATTAAGACTATTAGTAATTAAAAATATTAGAAATCAAATAAATGAGTTAATAAGACTTCAAAAGAATTAGTTAGAATTATGAAATGATCCAAACCACATAAAAATTGTTAAGTAAAATGATAAAAGAGTTGCAAAAATAGGTATAACTTAACTAAATATTTTAAATGTACCTTCTATTGCCATATGAATATAAATTGAGTATTTTTATAAATTCTGTATATTGTACATTATCACTGTGAATTTAGGAATTAAACGCTTCCAAAGCGGAACAAATTAGAACAAAAGATAATTAATATTAGACACATTGTATTAAATTAAATTGATTCTTAAATATTCAAATTATGCTTCGTTCTTTCTTTATTTGTTTATTTTATTTTCTTGTTATATTATTGCACCACTAAGCAGCAATGCTTAGCGCGATGGATTTGTTTCCTCGCGCAGGTACTGAAGTTAAAGCCCAGTGAATACTAAACAGAAATTTTGGAGTCTGGATCTGCAGAGTGTCAAAGGTTGTCACCTCCTTAGCAATGCATGTAGATAGGGCCCATATAGATCATATTTTGTATTTTATATAAAATGCTAGATTTTGTATTATAATATAGATTATGAACAGTTAATTAATAAAAATGTGATGTAAATTAATAAATTAGCTTTTTTCATATGTAATTAATTTATATATCATGTAAATTATGTAAATTAATGAAATTTGAAAATTTTACTTATGTGATTTGAGCATGAATGAGATTGTATGGATTTGAAGATAGATTTGAAATATATATATAGATAATGCATGAAAATGAATATGAAATTGAGATATATGAATGAGATGTGAATTATGAGATGGCTATAAAAATAATTAATGAGATTTTTATTGTAAAATATTATTGAAATTTTCAAACAGGTGAATAGTATAACACGTCAAACGATAATAAAATAGGAAAAACTTCGTTAGTTTCTCCATTGAAAAATAATCGATATTAAATATAACGAGAACAAAATTTTTAAAGAAATAAAGTGAGGTAAGTTAGGGTGCTCCAGCACCGAATGTAGCACGCCTTGCTCGGCTACACTGTAGTCGGGTGAGGGGTGTTACAGGTAAGTAGCCCTAAGATAAGTACCAAAGAGGGCATTTGCGTGGAGCTTATATGGAGCTAAACAGGAGTAAGCCAGGGATATCATTGCCATACTAGAAGAGAAGACCCTTTTTTAAGGATAGCTTGCCCCAATGGCAACTGCATTTACCAACAGGTAAGTAGCTCTAAACTCCTGGAACCATTGGCATGAAATTGTAGTAATAATAGAATTTTTATTTGGTAAATTAAAATTAACTTTGTTTTTAATTTAACTGACTTTTGCATGTAATTAATTTAAATAAATACTTTGTAAATTAAAATTAATCTTGTTTTGTAAATTAAACTAATATTGGCATGTAAAATAAATTTAATTTAATACTTAGTAATTGTAAAATAAATTTACATGTTAGAAATCTTTATTAGGTTATGATTGTTTGGGACTTATGTGATATTAGAATAAATTACACATGTAAATAATTAACTTAGTTCAATTATCCTTAGGGTAACTTTGTGAAAATTAATTAATTAGGTTAAATAGAAATGTAGGGTTATTTGAAATTGAATTTGTTTATAAATTAAATTCTCAATAGTAAATTAATTTTAGTGATCTGGTAAATATCATTTAAATAATTAGCAACCCCATAGATAGGAATTACTTGTGCATGAAAATTGTGTGTAAACAACAACCCTTTTGTGAATTACTTGTGTGTGTAGGATTAGAATTGCATTTTTTAGGATAAAGTTTAATAAAGGAATAATAAATAAGACTTCTAGAAATATTAGTGGAGGACTGGCACTCGAATCAACGAGGTTAGACCAGGCGTAAGGGGTGCCATACACCTTCCCCTTATGTACCCACTATCCCGAACCTAGACATTGGGCTATGGTAATGACGGTTGTGGAAACTCTGCAAGGAGTAAGTTGCTATCCATGACCCTCGGAAGAAACACTGAATATGTCCCGGTTATTACCCGGGTGGCGACTCATGTTTATCTATGCCTTCGTGGCATAAATCCTTAGTATCGTGGTAGTGTTATGGGAAGACGGTACTTACCAGTGGTTTGATTCTATTAGGATTGTATGAAGTGCATGTCTAGGAAATGCTATCTAAGGAGGTGGTACTTAAGTGAGACCATTGTGACTCCACCATCTTTCTTGGGTATTACCTGGTATATTTTATATAATTCTAATGGATGATATTTCGCCTCACACTCCCCACCCTTACAGATATGTTAAAGATAAATGGAGTTTCTGATGATGAAATTTGACTCAGATTATTTCTTTTTTCTTTGAAGGACCGAGCTAGAGAGTGGTTACATTCTTCGCTACCGGGTTCTATCACAACATGGGATGAACTTTCTCAAGCATTTTTAGCTCAATATTTTCCACCAAGCAAGACAGCTAAGCTAAGAAATGAGCTGACTTCTTTCAAACCTAGAGATGATGAGAGCTTATATGAAGTTAGAGCTGCAAATGTCAATTGTGCAGCTGATTTCTCTACACTTAGTTAAGATTTTTCAAGTGAGCAAGTGGATTATGTGGGGAACTACAATCAAAGACCAGGCGGTAACCCATTTTCTGCAACTTATGATCCAGCATGGAGAAACCACCCAAATTTCTCTTGGGGAGGTAGACAAGGACAACACCAAAATTTTCAGCAACCTTCTTGGTATCAACAACATCAGAATTTTCAGCAGAATAGAGGTCCTCCTCCTAGAATTCCTAAACCTCAAAATGCACCTGCTCCACCTCTACCACAATAAGCACAACCAGACAAGACAGCTAGATTGGAAGCTATGATTGAGACTCTACTTATGAGCCATCAAAAGTCAACAAGATATGATTTCTCAATTAGCATCTAAAGTAGATCAAATGGCAACACATAATAAGATGTTAGAGAATCAAATAGCTCTATAAGCTAGCTCTTCAAACAACAAAGCATTTAGGAAGCTCCCTCGCCAACTAGAAAATTCAAGGGAGCATTGCAAGGCTATTACATTGAGAAGTGGAAAAATATTGGAGAGTGGAGATAAAAAGATTGAAGAGAAAATTGAAGAAGAGAAAAACAGAGAAGGAGATGAAAAAACTAAAGTTGAAGTTAGAATTGAAGCTAAGAAAGAGTGTTCAATGGAAGAAAAAGGAAGTAAAGAGAGACAGAGTAAAGAGGAAGAACCTAAATATGTAGCACCTAAAGCCTACACGCCACCTTTACCATTCCCACAAAGGTTCCAGAAAGTAAAGTTGGATAAACAATTTGGGAAGTTTTTGGAGGTATTGAAGTCTTTGCATGTGACTATTCCTTTCACTGATGCCTTAGCACAAATGCCTTCATATGCTAAATTTTTGAAGGAGATTTTGTCTAACAAGAAGAAGTTGGAAGAATTTGAGACCGTAGCTCTCACAGAAGAAAGCAGTGCTATTTTGCAAAATAAGCTTCCACCTAAACTGAAAGATCCTGGTAGTTTTTCCATACCATGTCACATTGGGGATATTAGTATAGATAAGGCTTTATGTGATCTTGGAGCCAGTGTTAGTCTAATGCCATTGTCTATCTATGAGAAAATGAAGATTGGAGAAATGAAGCCTACCACCATTTCACTACAGTTAGCAGATAGGTCTATTAAATTTCCAATTGGGGTGATTGAGAATGTTCCTCTGAAAGTTGGAAAATTTTTCATACCAGTAGATTTTGTAGTATTAGGGATGGAGGTGGATGCACACATTCCTATTATTCTTGGTAGACCTTTCCTTGCTACTGTTGGAGCTTTGATTAATGTAAAAAATGGAAGGCTTACATTAGAAGTTGGGGAAGAAAAAGTTGAATTTAATTTGTTTCAAGCAATGAAAAAGAAAGATGATTCAAATTCATGCTTGAGAATTGATGTGATAGATGAAGTGGTCAGAGAAGTGCTCAAAAAGCAACATCCTAAAGATCCCTTAGAAGTTTGTTTGGTTTACAACATCAAAAAGGGGGATGAGATTGAAGAAGCTACAGAATATGCTAAAATCTTAGAAGGAAATCCACCTTTGCCTATGGCTAGTATTGAGAAGATTGGAGATTTGAAGCAAGATACAACTTCATCATCAATGCTTGAAAAAAGTGAATCACCGAAGGTAGAATTGAAACCTCTTCCAACAAATCTCAGGTACACTTTTCTTGGTCAAAATTTTATATATCCTGTGATTGTTAGTGTAAACTGAATGATTGTGAAGTTGAAAAATTATTAAGAGTTCTTAGAAAGCATAGAAGGATAATTGGTTATACCATTGATGATATTAAAGGAATACATCTTTCTGTGTGCATGCATAGAATTTTGTTAGAAAATAATCATAAACCCTCTAGAGAGTCATAGAGGAGATTGAATCCAAATATGAAAGAGGTTGTGAAAAAGAAAATCTTGAAATTGCTTGATGCAGGTATATTTACCCTGTTTCTGATAGCAATTGGGTAAGTCCAGTTCATGTTGTACCCAAAAAGGGGGGCATCATAGTAGTGAAAAAATGAAAATGATGAACTAATACCTACTAGGACTATAACTAGATGGAGAATGTATATAGACTATGGGAAGCTGAATAATGCAACTAGAAATGACCATTTTCCATTACCATTTATAGATAAGATGCTTGAGAGATTAGCTCATCATTCTTATTTTTGCTATTTGGATGGCTATTCAGGGTTTTTTCAGATCCCTATTCACCCAGATGATTAGGATAAAACCACCTTCACATGTCCCTATGGTACCTTTGCATATCAAAGGATGCCATTCAGATTATGTAATGCCCCAGCTACATTTCAAAGGTGTATGATGTCCATATTTTTTGACATGATTAAGGATATTATGGATGTGTTCATGGATGATTTTTCTGTGCATGGTAAATCTTTTGATGAATGCTTATCTAACTTGTCTAAAGTTTTGCAGAAATGTGAAGAGTTTAATTTAGTTTTAAATTAGGAAAAGTGCCATTTTATGGTATAAGAAGGAATTGTTTTGGGATATCTTGTGTCAAACAGGGGTATTAAGTTGGACAAAGCAAAGGTAGAAATTATTGAGAAAATGACACCCCCAACATCTATGAAGGGAGTGAGGAGTTTCCTGGGGCATGCTAGATTTTACAGGAGATTCATCAAGGATTTTTCTAAGATTTCTAAACCTCTTACCAATTTATTGAGTAAAGATGTGGAATTTCATTTTGATACTGATTATATGAATGCTTTTTACAGGATAAAGGAAGCTTTGATATCTGCTCCTATTATGCAGCCACCCGATTGGTCATTACCTTTTGAGTTGATGTGCGATGCTAGCGATTATGCCATCAGGGCTGTTTTGGGACCAAGGAGAGATAATAAGGTGTATGCAATATATTATGCAAGTAGGACCTTAGATGATGCTCAAATAAATTACTCTACTACAGAGAAAGAGTTTTTGGCAGTGGTATTCATAGTAGATAAATTCAGGTCCTATCTTGTGGCGTCTAAGGTAATAGTGTACACAGATCATATAGCTATCAAGTATCTCCTTCAGAAAAAAAGAGGCCAAACCTAGGTTGATAAGGTGGGTACTACTCCTTCAAGAGTTTGACTTGGAAATTAAGGACAAGAAAGGAGTAGAAAATGTAGTAGCAGATCATTTGTCTAGATTGAGGTAAGAAAAGGAGATAATTTAGGGAAAGAGTTCCAATAGATGATTATTTTCCTGATGAGCAACTGTTGGTAATCATTAGTGCAAAAATTCCTTGGTATGCAGATTTCGTGAACTATTTGGTGTGTGGAATCCTTCCACCTGATCTGACATGGTAGCAAAAGAAAAAATTTCTTTTTGATGTGAGGGATTATGATTGGGAAGAGCCATTTTTGTTTAATAGATGTGGAGATGGGTTGATTAGAAGATGTTTAGCTGATAAGGAGATAGGGAATGTTATTAGAGATTGCCATTCTTCACTTTATGGGGGTCATATGAGTGTTATAAAAACTGCAGAAAAAGTTCTTCAAGTAGGATTCTTTTGGCCACATATGTTTAGAGATGTGAGAAAGTTTGTAAATGCGTGTGATAGGTGTCAAAGGATGGGTAATATCTCAAAAAGAGATGAAATGCCCCTCCAAAGCATATTGGAAGTGGAACTATTTGATGTGTGGGGCATTGATTTCATGGGACCCTTTCCATCATCCTTTGGACACAAGTACATTTTAGTTTGGGTAGATTATGTGAGCAAATGGGTTGAAGCTATACCATCTCCAACTAATGATGTTAGAGTTGTGATCAAATTCCTTAAGAAGTTCATTTTTACAAGATTTGGGACTCCACGTGCCATTATAAGTGATGGAGGTTCTCATTTTTGCAACCATCAATTTGAGAGATTATTACAAAAATATGGAGTAAAGCACAAGGTTGCAACACCCTACCATCCACAACTAGTGGTCAAGTGGATATCTCAAATAGAGAGTTGAAAAGAATTCTTGAGAAAACAGTGAATAGTTCAAGAAAAGATTGGGCACTAAAGTTAGATGATGCTCTTTGGGCCTATAGGACAGCTTTTAAAACTCCCATTGGCCCCACCCCTTTTAGATTGGTTTATGGGAAAACTTATCATTTACCCTTGGAATTGGAGCATAGAGCATATTGGGCCATAAGGACACTGAATTTTGACTTAAAAACTGCAGGAGAAAAAAGAATGTTGTAATTAAATAAACTTGAGGAACTTAGATTGGATGCTTATGAAAATGCCAACCTTTACAAGGAAAGAACAAAGAGATGGCATGATAAGCATATTAGGAGGAAAGAATTTCAAGAAGGGGATGTTGTTCTCTTATATAATTCTAGGTTAAGGCTATTTCCTGGAAAATTAAAGTCAAGATGGTCAGGGCCTTACACTGTTACAAAGGTATATCCTTATGGAGTTGTGGAGATAGGGAATGAAACCTCAGGTACTTTCAAAGTTAATTGGTAGAGATTAAAGCATTATGTTGTTGGAGAGCCCCACACAAAAGGTTGTAGAGGTTTCATGGCTTAGTTCCCCAACTGGGGATATTTAGGTGATTTGGAGTGGAAGGTCGAGCTTAAGACCTTAAACAAGCGCTTTTTGGAAGGCAACCCAAGCGTATCCTTTTATAGTTTATTAATTTTCCATTTCATTTCATTTTTAGTTTTTACCCCCATAAAACTCAAAAGTAACATTTGTTTATCTTTTGTAGGTCATTCATGAAGATTGGGCAAATTGACACTTGTAGCAAAAAGAAAGAATTGAAAGAGAGCAAGTATAAAGCAAATTTTTGCACTTTATCCAGTACCTGTGAACAGTAAGACTTTTAAATTTGTGCTAAACTGCTAATATTGAAATCTACTTGATAACACATGTCTGACTTTGTGTCTTGTGTACATTTTTGTGAAATGCACTTTAAGGGATGATCAATTTTGATATTTAGGACTGATGTGAGCTTTATTGGAGTGCAAAATTAGTATTTGTTGAGTTTTACTTTTTAGTGTATATATAGTTTTTGTAGTTTGTTAGAAGTTGCATGTTTTTGTTTGAGTTACTGTTTATGTTACTGTTCACGCTACTATTCATGCTGCTTGAGAGGTCAATTTCTATGTCTTTTCTACAATTTTTGAATGCTTGGAACTTGTCTCAAATGCTACTGAAAATGTTCTTTGGGTAAAAGCTTAGGAATAAGATAATTTCATTAAGTTTGCAAAGGGTAATCACAATTTGTGCCTAATTTGAGCTAATTACCACATGCTTGTATTATGGTTGATAAGTTTATGAGAGATGATAAGCTTAAATTCTTCAATTTTGTGATGTTAATGTGTATTTGGTAATTGCTGAGGGTCATGAGAGCATTCCATAGGATTTGCACTATTTTTGGTAAGTAAAATCACAATTTTTCCAAAAACCTGTTGAAATTTGCTAATGATGTTGCTTACCCTAAGCTGTACCCTATGCAAATTATGCTTAACCCTAAGCAAATTTCTGCTTGACTCTAAGCAACACCAGAATCTTTAGTTCAACAATTGCTATGTTGTTTACCCTAAGCTGTACCCTTTGCAATACATGCTTAACCCCAAGCATTATCCCCAGTTACCAATTGTCTGCCATACATTTTAAAAGTTCCAAATTTTCGCCACTTTTATTCCATTCTCACTCCTGATAAACCAAAGCACTCTCCTACTCCCTCCACCATTTTTTTCGGCCATTCTTGGAAAGTTAAAGAGATTATTTCTCTTTATTAAATGGCGAGAACCAAGATGTGGTCTACCCACAAACCCAGAAAATCCAAACATTCTGCTAAATCGAAAATGACTACTCTATCTTCACCTTCTGCTAATCCCAGTCCCAGTCCCAGTCTGTCACCGCCACCCCAGTCACCACCGTAAACTCCACCACTACCTCAATCGCCTCCACCATCTTCACCACCACTACCCCAACACCAAACACCCACCCTCATTCCGCCGACACCCCTCACACCATAAAATGAAGCCCCAATTGAATCACCCATTATCAAAACCTAGATTCAAGAACCGATGCTTGAACCCATGCCAACTAAAGCCAAATCTAAAACTAAAACCAAAATGACTTCGGGTAAAACCAAAAAAGCCTCTGTTGCAAAAAGAAAAGGGAACCCCTTTATTTCTTTAAACTTCGACTCTTCACCTAAGGTTTCCTCCAAACTAGTCAGTAAAAGAACTAGGTCATCATCGTCAAT
Source organism: Hevea brasiliensis (assembly GCF_030052815.1). NCBI lineage: Eukaryota > Viridiplantae > Streptophyta > Magnoliopsida > Malpighiales > Euphorbiaceae > Hevea > Hevea brasiliensis. The sequence continues at coordinate 19,575,377 of NC_079509.1, read as the reverse complement.
TTCATCACCAGTGGCACCACTCCCTATACTTCAGTCACCCTTAGCCTCTCCCCAGCCTGCCAATGCTCTAGCAGCACCTTCAACATCTGTCGATTACCTTGGGCTTTTAAAGACATAGATATGAAAAATGCTTATTAGAGTTTAGCTTCTAAGCCCATTTTGGCAAACAAATATATGGATGAGCAGATTTTAAAAGAGTTAGGAATTTATGACTCTCTGTTTGCTTATTTAAATGCTGTCAATTGGGCTGAGTTTGCTAGGATTAGGGAACTAGTGTATAAAGATTTGACTTTAGAGTTTTTGAGTTCATTAAGGTTGAATTTCAAACCTACTGTCCCTGGGCATAGAGATGTAATCTGCTTTAGATGTACCGGCATTGATAGGGAGTTAGACATGGGTTCTATGAGTGTAATTTTTGATTTTAAGGATACTGGCTATAAGAGCATTGAGTGGCAACAAACCATCTATGATCCTGTTATAATTTGGAAAGAAATTGCACCTTATGGGGGTTATTATAGGCAGAGGACAGCAAAGTGAAGGAGCGGAAGCATGAAAAACACAAGTTTATATCATTGAATTCAAAAATTTTCACCTAGGGTCACATGCATCATGTAAGATTTATTTTTATCTATTTGATTTCAATGATAAACAATATATTAAAACTCTTTTAATATATTTTTGGATCTGTATTTGCCATTCAAGATTTTAGAATTAATCAGATTAATTTTAGAACCCTAGATTAGATCAAGAACAAGTGCACTAACCTCTTGATGCACTGCAGTGTGTTTAGCACCTTTGGGATGCATCTTTAGGACACCAGATGTTGTCCCTCTAGCTTGTCCACACCAAGATCACCTATGGCAGCCCTTGAACAGCTTCTAAAGCTTTTTCTATTAATTAGAAAATCAAGTTTTGCCTTTTAAGAGATTAAAGAAGTAAACAGGACACAAGAAATAATTTCTAGTATTTTTAAGTCAAGAGCTTGTTTGCTAATCTCTTGGAATTGATGAGAGAAGAAGAAGAAGAGAGAATGGGAGCCTCAAGGGTGGCGGCACAAAGGAAGGTAGCAGCTGGTTATGATTTATCTTTTCATAACAACACTTATATAGCTAGGTTACTACTTAAAACCCTTGCCACATGTCACCTTCTGATTGGCTCTAGGTTTAATTGATCCAATCACATTGTGCCAAGTGTCAAACCTATATTTAATCTTAATTTTAATCATCTTACATGATTAAAAGATATTTGGCCCACATGTCACCATCTCATGGTGCCACATGTCACCCTGTGAAATGATCAAAATGCCCCTGTGTCTTAATTTTGAGTTCTCAACCCAAAATAATTATTTCTCTTTTTCTAATCAATTTATATCAAATATAAATTAATTGATTAATCTCTATTAGTTAATTTCTCATTAATTAAATTCATATTTAAACACTTTAAATATAAATTTAACTTATACTATACATCAAATAACTTAGATTTGGTTTCAAGTCATGCTAGGGACTTCGCAATCTAATTGTAAACCAAACCTATTTAATTAATCAATTAAACTCTTTAATTAATTAATTAAATCATGTTTAATTTGGTAATTACTTGTGTATGTGTGTGACTTACTAGGCTCATCACTAATTGGCAATGAGATATGATATCAACTCTTAATATCATCAGAACTCTTTCTTACCAAAAATGATTTCTCTAAACCATTTTATGCACCTCATAAACCATGGTTAACACCTAGCATAGCATGCCATGGCCACCCAATCAGTAATAAGGTTTATCTTAAATGAACCTATAATCATATGTTACCATGCATTAGAATCTCTCTGTTACAAAATCCCAACTCAAGCTGGAGTCATGATTTATGTCAAACCCCATTTACTATGAATATTATGTTCTCTTTTAATTCCAGTTCTTGATTAAAATATTTTCTCATCAGAAATTCTTTTCTGATCAAATCTATCTGTCCTGGCCAGGAACTTGAAACATTAAGAACAATTAAATGAACATATGATTTTTTCTCTATTTACTTAGAGGAACAGATTCCATCTTGATCAACACCTACCTCCATATATAACTAGTAGGAGCCAACATATGCCCATATACCTATACACAGTACAAGTATGAAAGCAGTATCAAACTCAAAGCACCTATAGACAAGATAACTGTGCTATCTCAGGTTTAAAGATTATATGCACTGATATGATTTATGACAATACATTGACAAGAGTAAACTCCATGTGCTTGTCATAAGTGTCACTGGTTCGACCTACTTATTATGTATAAGTGCCTATCATGTTTGTCATATGATATGAGACTCACCATTCTATCTTATTTATATCTCATATAAATAACTTGGGAACAAACATGAATACAATCTTTCTGAATAAGTCATGTCCTTATTGTGAAGTATCCTCTATTGTGAACCTATTTATGATACTTTGTACTAGAAATACTGTCACTCATATTCTTAACAACTTAAGAATAGAATTTCTAACAAAATATCAATGGACATTTTCTATTACACATAAATATATTATGTAAATGGAAAAGTGGAAATGCCTTTTATTAATAAAAACATGTATAAGATACATACTAAATGATATGCTTTAGGGCATACTACTAACAATCTCCAACTAGCACTAAAGCTATTCATTATAATATCTTAGACCCATCTTCTCAAGATGTCGGTCTAGCTGAGTCTGTGACATAGGCTTAGTGAATGGACCAGCTGGATTTTCAGCTGATGCTATTTTCTGCATGGCTACATCGCCTCGTCCAACTATTTCTCTGATAATGTGGCAGCGCCTTTCTATGTGTTTGGATTTCTGGTGAGACTGGGGTTCCTTAGCTTGTATGACTGCTCCATTGTTGTCACAGTGTAGTGGAACTGCTGACTCAATGGAAGGAACTACTGCAAGTTCTGTCATGAAATTCTTTATCCAAACAGCTTCCTTTGCACTATCTGATGCAGCAATATACTCAGCCTCGGTAGTGGAATCTGTAGTCGTGCTTTGTTTGGAACTCTTCCAACTGACTGCACCTCCATTACAAATGAACACATACCCAGAGGTAGACTTTCTATCATCGATATCTGATTGGAAATCAAAATCAGTATAACCATCCAATTGCAAGTCTCCACCTCCATAGATCAAGAATAAATCCTTAGTTCTTCTCAAGTACTTAAGGATATTCTTGACAGCTATCCAGTGTTCCAAACCTGGATTGGATTGATACCTACTAGTCAAACTAACAGCATATACGATATCCGGCCTAGTACACAACATTGCATGCATTAAACTTCCAATAGCCGAAGCATATGGAATCCTGACCATTTTATCTCTTTCTTCAAGTGTCTTTGGACACATCTCTTTAGAAAGGTGGATACCATGTCTCACTGGCAACAATCCTCTCTTGGAATCAAGCATGTTAAACCTCTTTAACACCTTTTCCAAGTATAGACTTTAGGATAAATCAATTATTCTTTTCGCTCCATCTCTATAGATGCGAATCCCAAGAATATAGGTTGCCTCTCCTAAATGTTTCATGGAGAATGTATTTGACAACCATACCTTTATAGTTGTCAACATACCTGTGTCATTACCCATCAACAGTATGTCATCCACATAAAAGACAAGGAAAGTGATAGCATTGTCACTAACCTTCTTATATACACATGGCTCATCCTCATTTTTGATAAAACCAAATGATTTAATGGCTTCATTAAAACGGATGTTCCAACTCCTCGAAGCTTGTTTCAACCCATAAACGGATCGCTTTAACTTGCATACCTTGGAACCATATTGGGATTCAAAACCCCTAGGTTATTACATGAAAATGTTTTCTTTAATGTATCCATTGAGAAAATTTGTTTTGACATCCATCTGCAAAATCTCATAATCATAGTATGCAGCTATTGCTAATAGAATCCTAATTGATTTAAGCATGGCAACAGGTGAGAAAGTCTCCTCATAGTCGATTCCTTGCTTTTGGCGAAACCCTTTCGTTACTAGCCTTGCCTTATAGGTCTCTACCTTTCCATCAGAACCAATTTTCTTCTTGAAAGCCCATTTATTCCCTATAGGTACAATACCTTCAGGTGGGTCAACAAGATCCCAAACTTGATTCTTATACATGGAATCAATCTCGAATTTCATAGCATTAATCCATTTTAAAGAGTTTATTTCTAATATAGCTTCTTCATAGGTAAGTGGATCATCTCCATGATCTACTTCTTCATGAGTAGACAAGTCTTGTTCTTCTTCATGAAGGAAACCATATCACACTGGTGGGTGAGATAACCTGGTTATTCTACGAGGAATAGCTGTAGATGTTTCATCAATGGGTGTAGGTTGACTAGATGGATCTATATCCATCTGATCTGTTGGTTGGTCAGAATTCTCTAAGTCTAACTCTATTTGCCTTCCTTTGCCTCCTTCTTGAACAAACTGTTGTTCAAGAAATGTGGCATCTCTACTTACCACAACCTTTTGTGAAGTAGGCAAATAAAAATAATATCCAAAACTATCTTTTGGATATCCAATAAATTGACCCTTTTCTGATCTGGTTTCCAATTTACTAGTGTTCAGCTTTTTGATATAAGCTGGACAACCACAAATCTTAACATGCTTAAGATTTGGTTTTCTTCCATGCCATATCTCATAAGGTGTGGAAGAAACTGATTTTGATGGAATCCTATTCAGAATATACAAAGCTGATTCTAATGCAAATCCCCAAAAGGAGATTGGCATATCAGTATAGCTCATCATACTATGTACCATATCCAATAGGGTATGATTTCTCCCTTCAGATACACCATTCAGCTGTGGTGTTCCTGTAGGAGTCAGTTGAGAAACAATACCGTGCTCTCTCAAGTATTCATCAGATTCAGGACTCAAATATTCACCTCCACGATCTGATCGAAGAGCTTTAATACTCTTTCCTGTTTGATTTTCTACTTTAGATTTAAATTCTTTGAACTTTTCAAAGGATTCATGTTTGTATTTCATCAAATACAAATACCCAAACCTTGATTTATCATCAGTAAAGGTAATAAAGTAATGAAAACCACCTCTAGCCATTTCCTTAAATGGACCACATACATCACTATGTATTAGCTCCAAAATATTTTCAGCCCTTAGCCCTTATCCAACAAAGGGTGATCTAGTCATTTTGCCCTGAAGGCAAGATTCACAAGTTAGAGTAGGCTCAAAGCCCAATGAGAAAAGAATCCCCATTTTCTCCAGTTTTGCAATCCTATCTTCTGCAACATGACATAACCTTAAGTGCAAAATATGTTTTGAACTTGAGTTGATTTTCACCATGGCATTGCATTCATTTAGATCACTTGCATTCATTTTGTGTTTGTCATTATTATCCAAATAATAAAGGCCATCATTCATATAACCCGAACCAACATATTTATTTCCAAAATAAATATTGTAAATATCATCTGTGAACTGAAATTCATAACTATTTCTAGTCAAACTAGATATAGAAATGATGTTCTTAAAAGCATTAGGTACATATCAAATATTATCCAAACACAAAACATATCCAAACGTGTAAAAAGATTTAGATCCTATGGCTAAAGCTTTAACAGTTAAGCCATTGCCCATCCGGACTCTAACATCTTGAGAACGCAAGGTGCTACTATTTGCTAGTTCCTGCATATCATAAGAAATATGAGAACTGGCACTAGTATCTAAAACCCAAGTTGTAGATGAACTATGAGTATCATCAGAATCTAAATAACAAGATATGGACATACCTTCCAAAGGTCTATCCTTCTTGTCCTTCAGAGAAGCAAGATACTCTGGGCAGTTCCTTTTCCAGTGCCCATCCTTCTGGCATTGCAAACACTTTCTTTTGCCTCCATCAGCTTTAGTCTTCCCTTTTTGTTTAGCTATTTTCTTGAAAGGACCAGGAATCTGAGATTTCTTTTTCTTATTGCCCTTCTTCTTGTTGGACTTTCCAGTAGAAGAAGATGTAATCAAGGCTACCTCTTTTCCTTTATTGCCCAGCATATTCTTTTGGGCAATAACCAGCATGTTGAGTAAACCAGCCAAGGTGCATTCCTGTTTAGTCATATAGAAATTTGTCACAAAATTCACAAAAGACTCAGGAAGGGACTGAAGGATCAAATCCGTTTGTAGTTGGAAATCCATGTTGAAGTCAAGATGTTCCAGCTGCTCAATTAGCCAAATCATCTTGTGGACATGATCCCCAATATTCTATCCCTCAGACATCCTTATGTGGAATAGCTACCTAGATATCTCATACCTAGCATTCTTGCTGTGCTTACTATACAACTCTTGTAGGTGAAGGAGGATCTCACTCGCACTCTGCATGTTCTCATGCTGCTTCTGTAACTCATTACCCATGGAAGCAAGTATGTAACACTTAGCTCTCATATCATGCTCCTTCCACTTGTCCAAAGTTTCATGTTCCTCTTGGGTAGCCTCTGGAGGTAAGGGACTTGGAACATTTAAGTCTAAAACATATCCTATATGTTCAAGGTTCAGGATAAGTTTCAAATTTCTTAGCCAATCAGACAGATTAGGTCCTGTCAACCTATTGCGATCAAGTATGCTTGCAAGGATATTGGATGGTGGTGGTTGTTCTGTGCTCATTATTATCAGAAAATTAACTGCAGAAAATAACCAGAATAATTATTAAATATATCATGTAATTAACCAAAATGATTATGGTCTTTTAATCAAATTGGTCCTCCCACTAACTTAGCGAATCCTACACTTTCAAAGTAGAAAACGGAAATCCTAGTTGGATGAATTTCTAGTGGGTGATTGAATTCTTATAATTCTATTGATCATCCTCATGTACATCCATTATTGTAATTAAAATAAACTATAAGTGAGCAACTCATTGCCCATCACATCTTATGTGAGGTTCAATCTTTTACCTAGCCCCTAATGCTCAAAATCTTAGGTACATCCATTATTGACTTATCTTGCATTAGTTAAGTTGATCCCATTGAGCCAGTAATTATGCAAATAATTTTAATGTCCACAGGTACATCCAATATTGGCCACCAAATCATTTATATATTCACAACATCTCATGCTTAACAATTATTCTTAAGAATATCTCTTAAATTAATTACATCATATGCAACTATTTAAAATTTCTTAAAATAATTGCCCCAATGGAGGGCCCATGTTATAATTACTTTAATTATAGCATTTCCAACTTAATCATTTGTTTGGAAGATTTTATGGTCATCCTAATTACTATTAAGGTCTCACTTTGCACATTATCCATTTAGCATGCATATATCATATACTTGCATACATTCCCATACATCTCATGCATTCATGGATAAACAGTAAATATGGTATGATCATGGACTTTTTAAGGGATTCAATTCTGAGCCACCAATAAGTGAATCAGGGCATTTCTAGGTGCATTTCATTCGTTCATTTTACAAGAGTTGCTGAAGGAGTACATAATCAACACTTGATCTTGAATTCCTCCCACTGGTCTCACCAATGCTCTTGACCTTCTTGATATTCTTGCAATCCAATTACATAGTAATCCTTAGCATACCAAGGCGAATTTACAAGAACTTAAATAAATGAAATTACAACCCAAAATTATTACAAGCTTAATAATACATGCCCAAAATAAATTAAAATAAATTAATTAATTTACAATCCCAAAGAAACATAAAAGAAATAAATCCAATCACATTGGTCTTTTATAGTCCATGATCATCCATCATGCATATCACTATTTAACAATTAAATAAAACATACATACTTAAATTAAATTGAATATCTCATATTCAACTTAAAAATCCAGATTTGAATATGATTCAAATAAATTTAAAAATTCAGATTTGAATCACATCCAAACAAATTTAAAAATTCAGATTTGAATCACATTCGAACAATCTTAAAAATTCATATTTGAATCACATTCAAACAATTTTTAAAAATCAGATTTGAATTACATTCAAACAATTTTTATAAATTCAGATTTGAATATCATTCAAACAACTTTAAAAATTCAGATTTGAATATGATTCAAATAACTTTAAAAATTCATATTTGAATCACATTTAAACGACTTTTAAAATTCAGATTTGAATCACATTCAAACAAATTTTAAAATTCTGATTTAAATCAAAATTTAATTGTATGATTAAAACTCTAATTAAACAATTTAATTAGACACAGGATGAGCTTTTAGATCATACAACAATTGCAAATTAAAAAGCCAAACCTTGTGCACACCATGGGAGGAGCCAAACCATGTGCACCCATGGTGCACTCCACCATGCCGCCACCTTTCATTGCAACCAGCAATGGATCTATCATCTCATGATCATACCGCACAATTAAATTATATAATCAACAATCTAAATGGCAAATATAGTGACTCTGACACCAATTGAAGGAGCGGAAGCATGAAAAACACAAGTTTATATCATTGAATTCAAAAATTTTGACCTAGGATCACATGCATCATGTAAGATTTATTTTTATCTATTTGATTTCAATGATGAACAACATATTAAAACTCTTTTAATATGTTTTTGGATCTGTATTTTCCATTCAAGATTTTAGAATTAATCAGATTAATTTTAGAACCCTAGATTAGATCAAGAATAAGTGCACTAACCTCTTGATGCACTGCAGTGTGTTTGGCACCTTTGGGATGCGTCTTTAGGACAACAGATGTTGTCCCTCTAGCTTGTCCACACCAAGATCACCTAGGGCAGCCCTTGAACAGCTTCTAAAGCTTTTTCTATTAATTAGAAAATCAAGTTTTGCCTTTTAAGAGATTAAAGATGTAAACAGGACACAAGAGACAATTTTTAGTATTTTTAATTCAAGAGATTGTTTGCTAATCTCTTAGAATTGATGAGAGATGAAGAAGAAGAGAGAATGGGAGCCTCAAGGGTGGCGGCACAAAGGAAGGCAGCAGCTGCTTATGATTTATCTTTTCATAACAACACTTATATAGCTAGGTCACTACTTAAAACCCTTGCCACATGTCACCTTCTGATTGGCTCTAGGTTTAATTGATCCAATCACATTGTGCCAAGTGTCAAACCTATATTTAATCTTCATTTTAATCATCTTACATGATTAAAAGACATTTGGCAAGCTTATGTGTAATGCCATGTGTCACCATCTCATGGTGCCACATGTCAACCTGTGAAATGACCAAAATGCCCCTGTGTCTTAATTTTGAGTTCTCAACCCAAAATAATTATTTCTCTTCTTCTAATCAATTTATATCAAATATAAATTAATTGATTAATCTCTATTAATTAATTTCTCATTAATTAAATTCATATTTAAACAATTTAAATATAAATTTAACTTATATTATACATCAAATAACCTAGATTTGGTTTCAAGTCATGCTAGGGACTTCGCAATCTAATTGCAAACCAAACCTATTTAATTAATCAATTAAACTCTTTAATTAATTAATTAAATCATATTTAATTTGGTAATTACTTGTGTATGTGTGTGACTTATTAGGCTCATCACTAATTGGCAATGAGATATGATATCAACTCTTAATATCATCAGAACTCTTTCTTAACATAAATGATTTCTCTAAACCATTTTATGCACCTCATAGACCATGGTTAATACCTAGCATAGCATGTCATGGCCACCCAATCAGTAATAAGGTTTACCTTAAATGAACCTATAATCATATGTTACCATGCACTAGAATCTCTCTGTTACAAAATACCAACTCAAGCTAGAGTCATGATTTATGTCAAACCCCATTTGCTATGAATATTATGTTCTCTTTTAATTCCAGTTCTTGATTAAAATATTTTCTCATCAGAAATTCTTTTCTGATTAAATCTATCTGTCTTGGCCAGGAACTTGAAACATAAAAAACAATTAAATGAACATAGGATTTTATTTCTATTTACTTAGAGGAACAGATTCCATCTTGATCAACACCTACCTCCATATATAACTAGTAGGAGCCAACACATGCCTATATACCCATACACAGTACAAGTATGAAAGCAGTATCAAACTCAAACCACCTATATATAAGATAACTGTGCTATCTCAGGTCTAAAGATTATATGCACTGATATGATTTATGACAATACATTGACAAGAGTAAACTCTATGTGCTTGTCATACGTGTCACTGGTTCGACCTACTTATTATGTATAAGTGCCTATCATGTTTGTCTTATGGTATGAGACTCACCATTCCATCTTATTTATATCTCATATAAATAACTTGGGAACAAACATGAATACAATCTTTCTGGATAAGTCATGTCCTTATTGTGAAGTATCCTCGATTGTGAACCTATTTATGATACTTTGTACTAGAAATACTGTCACTTATATTCTTAACAACTTAAGAATAGAATTTCTAACAAAATATCAATGGACCTTTTCTATTACACATAAATATATTATGTAAGCGGAAAAGTGGAAATGCCTTTTATTAATAAAAACATGTACAAGATACATATTAAATGATATGCTTTAGGGCATACTACTAACACAAAGGCCACTAGGATAGTGGATCCTGTGTTAAAATACCTCCATAGATTTATCTCTTACACTATCTTAGGCAGGGGACACAGTAATAGTATTGTGGGTGCTAGAGATTTATTTTTCTTGTGGTGTATCAAGGAGAGAAAACCAGTTAGCACAGGCCATTTCCTAGCTACTCATTGGCACTAAACTGTCACAAGGCATACCACAGGTAGCATGGTTTTTGGAGGTTATATAACTGCCATAGCCAATTCATTTGGCTTTGATGCTAGTTTACATAAGCTGCTGTTAGTGTCTGGCGAGTCCTTTTTAGACAGCACAATGTTACTTCACATGGATCTTTGTGAGAAGGTAGGACATACTTATGTGTTGTTACAGCAGCATGCTGATGCTAGTGGGTCTGCAGAACCAAGTGCTTTTGCACCAACAAAACCTATGGCAAAACCTCAAGCAACCACTGCCCAATAGTTTTCAGCAGATATTCTGTCCCTTCTAAGATCCTTAGAATCTAAAGTAGCCAGCTTCACTGCCCAACCATCTACTCCCTCACTTGACACCACAGATATTCTTGCAACCCTGAAGGGCTTAGAAGTTAAAATTGATGATCTGGGTCAGCAGCAGGTCAACCAGAAGAAGAAGCTAGAAAAGAAGCTTAAAAAGAGATTTTCATCTCTTAAAAAGAAGCAAAAGCAGCAGCAATTTCAAATGTTGGAGCTCTACAACAAATTAGCCCAATCTTTCAGTAATTTATATCATTGGGACCAAGACATGCTCTAGCAAATGAAGGACCTCACAGAAAACTTGGAGACTACCTCTGAAGCTTCAGATCACAATGAAACTATTGCAGAACCTGAAGCAAACCCTGATGCAGCAATAAAGCCTTGACAGCAATAGCAATAGCAGCAGTTCTTTTTTAGTTTAACAAGTTTCTATTTCTGTATTTGTTTCTGTGTTTGTTCCAGACTTTGGTTTCATTTTATCTTTGTTTGTTAAACTTCAAACTTTGGTAACAGTTGTGATTTATCTTATTTTATGGTTGTGCTCACACTCACACATTTTCTTTAGCTTATTCTCTCCTGTTTTATTATCCTATGTGTTTTTGCAGTAGTGAATCTAGTTATTTTCTGAATACTCCTATTTTACACCTTGGTACACATTATCTTTGCATTTTCTCCTTTATTCAGTTCTAATTTTATGGATATTAATGAGTGGTACAGTTTATCTTCAGCCAAATCTGTTTAATTTCATCATAAGGTACAGAATCACTTGCAGTTCTTTCTATTTTTTTTAACATGTTCCCAGTGCTTAAGATCTTGCTTAACCTTATGCAAACCTCGCTTAGCCTTAAGCAACATCTTACGCAACTTTTTAAGCATTGTAAATTCATACATTTGGGATACTTTTTCATATTTTTCTCTCTAAAGCTTCATTGTTAATATTATTTTGAGCTAATTTTAGAATTCTTGAGCTTATATTGATTTAATCCCCAATTGTATATATTTCATTAATTGATTAGTTCACACAATTTTGCCCATCTTTACATTTATTTTAGACGTTAAGGACAATGTTTCATTTGAGTTTGGGGGTGAGGGCAAAATTTTTGCAAAATTTTTAAAATGTTCTTTAAAATTTTCATTCATTCATTTATTGCATTTCATTCATTCATATATAGATAATCCATACACTTATACATATACCACACACATGTCTATACTCATACACATACATTTGCATATAGTTTTCATATAGATTACACTTAGTTTTAATTTGATTTATGCATTCATTTTAGGATCATGCATATCATAAATTTTTTTTTTTTTACCTTGTCCTTAGAGGATTGAGAATTGCTTTGAAGAGCAATTGAGCTTACTTTTAGAAGGGTTTGATGGATTGAAAGTTCTGGATAGGTGCAAAGTTATTAGATTCTTGCCTTAGTTTATATCTTCTTAGCCAAGGGCCACCCAATCAATTGCGCTGAGTTTGAGTGCTTAGAGAAAACTCTAGGGTAATAAGTAGCTAATTAATGTCTCACCAATCCTAGAACAATCCTTCTAAACCTTTCAAGGAGAAATCATAACATGCACTTGAAAAAAAGAAATGATCTAGGCATTCTTTGAATTTTAAACCCATATTTTAGCCTTAGCCAACCTCACTTTAAAATTTCCTTTTGGAACCAATTTGAGCCTACATTTATCCTTCTTATTTCTTTGAAACCCACATTAATGCCTAGCCATAAACCCAAACACTTACCTACCCTCCATGAGAATAATTCTTTGAGTGATAGATACACTTAAAAAAAAAAATAATAATAATATAAAAAATAAAATAAAATAAAATAAAAAAATATAAAAATAAAAAGAAAAAGAAAAAAAAATAATAATTAGTTGGGAGAAGTGACTAAAATAAAAAGGCTAACAAATTCAATTATGGTATGTAAAGTAATTCACCACCAAAGTACACAAAGAAATGAGTTTGGTGGTGAATTGAAAGGGAAAATTGCAATTCAAAGTCAATGTTATTTATATAGTCCCTCCAAAAGCTTCAAAATTATATGCTAGCATTGGTGAATAGTGTAAAGTTCCTTCTCCCATTTGATTGATTAAAAAAAAAAAAATGTGTGTCTTGATCTTTTAATAATTTTGATTATTCTCATATTTTGTTACCTTTATCCTTTCCTTGTTAGCCACATTAAGACCCCCTTAGCCCCATTACAACCCTTGAAAGTCCTTTTGATCTTTTGATGGTGTTTTCCTACATTAGTGGAGATTGGAATAAGAGAATTTTCTATGGGATTGGAATAGGAGAATTTTCTATAGAATTGGAATATCATTAATCCATTCATTTACTTTCATCATTATTTGAGACACTTTAGTTTATGGATTACTCTATAGTCTATTTAAGCATGATTATTCTTTGTGATTGATTGGTTTGGGCTTGATGATATGGATAATTGACCCAAGGCTAAGCGGCGATAACTTTGGTAAGGATTAAATTATTTGTACCTTAAAAGTGGGTATATGGTTTGTTGGTGGCTAAAAGTAAGCTTGAGAGTTTGGATAAGTAATTTTCATAAATTTAAGGTAAGGTACCTCAAATTACATTAATTGTTTTTAATTTGCTTGAGGACAAGCAAAGGTTTGAGTTTGGGGGAATTTGTTGTACTCATTTCATATAGGCATTTTAGGGTAGTTTTGCATCCATTTTGCCCTTATATTTTAGTATATTTTATGTTTTTAGCTTTATTTTAGCTTATTTGTTAATTTTAGATACTTTATATTTGATTTTTGTAATTTTGTTGTTTTTGATAGGATTTTTGTGGCAAATCAAAGATCAATGAGTGCTGTAACACCCCTATTTGCATAGCCTAGTATATTTCATTATTCTGATGATCGGTGTAGGTCTGGATAATTAAGGAGATTAGAACCACACTTAAGACAACTAGATAAGCCATAAACACAAATAATTAGTAATTATTAATTAGTTAAGTATAAATAAGAAAAACAGAACATAAGAAGTTAAATGAGCCGAGAGTCATAGCGATGGGTGACCTTCTCGGGAAGGACTGCGAAGTCCATTTAAACTCAAATTTTAAACCGTAAAATGTAACGCTGCGGTCCTTAGGACTATTGCGAACACAGTGGAAAAGAGAAAATCATAAAAAAGAACTGTTAAGCCAGTCAAATAATTAGGTCAGAGATCCGGAAGAAATATCAAATTAATTGCAAACCGGGCCGAACCGGCGATGGGCAATTTGGTCAATTAACCCCGAGACCTGACTCCTGACCTAACTGTCAAATAAAATCGAAGAAAAGAAAATTTCAGAATCGGGAATTAAATTAAAGAACTAATAGAAAAAAAAAAAAAAGGGAAAAGTAAAATGTGATGACATCATGCATGACCTCATGCATGATGTAATAATTATTATAACTAAAATTTATTTTATTTAAATTTTGGTCTTCCTAAGGGATAAACTAATAAAAGAAAAAGAAAAGAAAAAAAAATAGAAAACACTCATCTTTCATTCCTTACCGTCTCTCTCTCTCCTAAGCTCTCTCTTTCAAAATCCTCCATAAAAACTTAAATTCAAGCTTTCAAACCTTCAAAGTAACCATAGATTTCCCCAATTTTATTACTTAAAACTTGTTTTGGCAACTTGAAAAGAAGTTTGAGCAAGAAAGAAAGAAGAAAAGAAGAAGGGAATTGAAGATTGAAAATCAAAGGTTGAGGTTAGTGAGCAAACCTCTATTTTTTAGTTTAATTTCTATGTTTTTGGTTCAAGTAGCTTAGATTTTAACTTAAAATTAAAAGAAAATAATTGTTGGAGGACTAGAGGAAAATTTGGCCAGCTAGGGTTTGTGATGATAATATATGAATTTGATTGAATAAATAGTGTATGTAAGTTTGAATGAGTTAAGGAAGCATGTGTATATGTGTTTAACTAGTTAAATGCAACAAATAGGTGAATTAGGGTTTGGCACCTAGGGTTTGGAAGACAAAAATATGAGAATGTTTTAAATGGTGTGTTGGACTTGGTTTGAGGTAAGAAATGGTCATTTGTAACCAATTGGAGTAGGTTAGAAGTCTTGGAACCAAATGCAAATTCAGATTGCTTAGGGTAATGCTGCAGGCAGTAGGACCAAGGTCCCTTTCAGGGACCAAAACTGAAAATTTACAAGTCCAATTGGTGTGAGATTAATTAAAATAGACACAAAATGGAACATTTTTCATTTAGGAATCATGCCCAAAAAGTGACCAAAACCTAGTGAACAAATTGACCAAATCTGAAATTGGCAATCTGACCTGTACAAAAATGACCAAATGAACAGTGTTTGTTCATTTAGCTATACCTTGGGATAGGAAGGTCTAAATGACCTGAAATTTTACCAGTGGAAAGCTGAGATATAGACCTAAAACTTTCATGAAGAACACAAACCCAAATTATGCCCTTAACTAAGTCATTTGGCCACGCAAAATTGGTGACCTAAAACTGCCAGAACCAGTTTGGTGCCCAGAAATCTGGGTTAAGTCCAATCCGGCAGCCATGATTCAAATGGCTATAACTTGAGCTACAAAACTCCAATTGGAGTGATTCAAAAAGGAGAATAAATTTAAGACAATAGGGAACACTTTCTATGAAGAAAATTTTGTCAAATTCTAACAGTAAAATGACCAATGGAACAGTGAAACATAAGACACCCAAAACTGAAAATTTGCACATTTGCCTAAAAGACTTAGAATTTGAGTAAACAACCAAAACCAATAAATTTAGTAATCAAAATGTGGTATGTGGGTGAAGTTGGAATTTCCATACCTATTAAGCCTTAGAAAGTCAACAAATTGACTTAAATAGTATCGTGAATAGTAACCCCAAAACACAAATTTTCAAGAACGTCAAATTTAGCACATTAGAGCTAGGTAAAAGTGAATTTAAATTTATTTTTGGATTTATGCTAAGTTATGATATTGAAATACTGTGAAACTGTGTATTTCAGTGGAAAAGAATACCGAAAAGGAATCCGAGGTGTCGAGTCAAGGCCAAAAGGCGACTCATATATGGTTTGTGCACAACGTATAATTTTTGTAAATTTTCTTCTGCATATTGTTTTGAATAAATTGAAATATTGAATTGTGACATCATTGTGATGAAATATTTATTATGCTTTTGATTTAAATTGTTGAAAGTTATTTGTGTATATTTGAGATGGCATAAATGTTTAGTAAATTATTAAGATAAGTTTTGAAACCACAGTGTCATGACCATATATTTGAACACCTCACTAGCATGACTAGTGAGGGTAATCAGTTTCGAATTTTGATTCCTTCTCTAGCTGAAGTGTTGATGTGTGTGCCAGTAGAAGAAGAAAAAGAATGGGTTTCCATATATTTGAGCTAGCTAGCCTTGTGATGTGACTTCTTCGTAGCCTCTGGCTATTGAGATTATATTTGTTTCGAATGGCATGATATAACTGTGTGTTTTTATGTAAATGGTTTTGAGACTTTTGAAATAAATTTGTTTGAACTAAATTCTTGTAAATCATGTTTTGTATTGATATCGCATATTCAGTTTAATTTTTGAATAAATATGATTTAAATCCTGCATAAAGATTATTTTAGTATGTTGTGCACCACTGAGTCCCAGTACTCAGCGATGGTTGTTATTGCTGTCGCATATATAGAGACTAGATGAGCAGCAGAGTGAGCTGCTGGGGACAGAGGAGCTACCTACTCTGAAGTCTATCGGGTATATTTTATACCCTGACTGTAAAAATTTATTTGATGTATGTAATGTATGTAAAGGTATGGACATGTAAAACTAGTCTTGAGCAGTTTGTATAAAGTTTATAATAATTGGATTTTCCTAATGTAAATTTTTAGTATGATGTATATAAATTGTTTTACATTTAATTACATATGAATGGAAGTATTTTATTTTAATTTGAATGAAAGTAATTAGTAATATTTTGGATGATATTTGAATTGGAACTTGTGGATTTGAATTTTTGAAAATTGAGAAATGATGTTGAAATTGATTGGGATGATTGTGAATTTGAAGAAGTTGTTCAGACAAATTATTGGAAGTGCTTTTTACAGGGATTTGAAGAACTGTTTTCTCAAAATACAGACGGCACTCTGCCGAAATTTTTATAAAATTTGCGAAAAAATAAAATGGGCTAAAAATTTTTACTAGTTTTAAAACTTCAAATTAATGATTTTAATATCTATTAGAAAATGCTCATTACTTATAAAAGTAAGAAAATTGCTTTAAAATCCCTTGTAGGGTACTTAATGAGTTATCGGTAGGTAAAGTTCGGTAGTTCATTAGGTATTCTACGGGATCATGTTATGCCTTACAAAGAGGTAAGGTGTGACATGTTTTAGTGGTATCAGAGCAAAATTTTTGAAGTACGTTTTAACTTATGAATTTGTGTCTTTTCTTTCTTAAGTACAACTGCTCAATGTCCTTGTGTTATTTGTTCAGGAGATACCCTAACTCTAGATTGAAATGGAAGAAGGGGACCGCTCAGTCGAGCAATCTGTTGAAGCTGAGGCACAAGGGGAAGCTCCAGCTCTACAGAATATCAGTGGGTTAGTGGCACCAACCCCACCAATGCCACAGTTTCCGGCACAGTTTACACAGCAGATGGCGACAATGTTTCAATAAATGGCTGGGGGTATGCCGGCTCAAGCTCCACCCCAGACACCTGTGGTGCAACCTCAAGCTCCAATTAGACAGTATGACAAGTTATTAAAGTGTGGGGCTATAGAGTTTAAGGGTACAGTGGACCCTTTAGAGACAGAGCAATGGCTTGAAAGGATGGATAGAGTGTTTAAGAAGTTGCACTGCCCAGATGAGTTGAAGTTTGAATATTCTGTGTCACTATTGCAAGGGGATGCGTATGATTGGTAGAAGACCTTCCCCCACAGCTTAGCTGAACCACCAGTACTGATCTGGGATGACTTCATCAGAGAATTCAGACAAAAATACGTCCCAGACGCATATGTGGATCAAAAGTTACAAGAATTTCTGAGTCTGAAATAAGGGAACGGATAAGTGGCAGAGTATGAGAGGGAGTTCTCCCGCTTAAGCCACTATGCTGGGAGTCTCCTTTCTACCAACAAGGCAAGGTGCAAGAGATTTGAGACGGGTTTAAAGCCCAGTTTTAGGATGCAAGTAGTGGGATTCAGACAGCAATTTTTCAGAACTCATTTCTCAAGCACTTGAGTTGGAGAGAATTGAAATAGAAACGGCCCCAATAAAGGAAAAATTAGAGAAAGCTGAGAAATTAGAAAAAGATAAGGGGGAAAAGTCAGTAGAGCCAAGTTCTGGAGTACTTCTGAGAAGAGGAAGAAATTTGGGGGACCTAGCAGAGGTCGAGGTGGAAGGTTTGGAAGGGGCAGATACTCTGGACAGAGACTCCCTAGGTCTGGTCAGCAGTGGAGCAGGGGTTCATATCATGCCCACCCCTGTGAGACTTGTGGCAAGATTCATGGAGGAGAATGCTATTAGGTAACAAGAGCCTGCTTTAACTGTGGAGGCAAGGGTCATTTAGCTAAAGACTGCACTAGTGCTCCTAAATTCGGTCCAGCTCCTACGACTGCAGAAGGATCTATTCAGAGTCTTGCTCCCAGAGGTTCACAATCAGTTGGCAGAGGAAGAGGCAGAGGTAGAGGCACCGCCCAGGTAGTCAGTGCTTGTTAGTCGATCGGACAAGGAAGTGCTTCAGCCAGAGTTTACACGATGAGACAGCGAGAAGAGGCTGAGACTTCTGATATTGTAGCTGGTGCATTCTCTATCTCTGATCAAGAAGTATTTGTGTTGTTTGATCCGGGTTCAACCCACTCGTATGTTAGTGCTAGCATAGTCAGTTCACTTGCTGTTCCGTGTGTCCAAATGGGTTTTGAAGTGCTAGTAACTAGTCCGTTAGGACAAGAGGTTCGAGTCAACATAATCTATAGAGACTGTCCTTTGGTGATCCAAGGACATGTTTTTCTGTCAGATTTGATTAAAATGCCTTTCAGAGATTATGATATCATCTTGGGCATGGATTGGTTAGCCAGGCATCATACCATGATTGACTATAGACTGAAGACAGTCACTTTTGGTCTCCCTCTGTATGGTGATGTAGTAATACATGGGGAGAGGCATTTACTGCCATCAAACATCATTTTGGCTGCATTAGCTAGAATGATGATCAGAAAGGGGTGTAAAGCATATTTAGCACATGTGATAGACACCCAAGTGGGGAGCCCAGCACTGAGGGATATCCCTACAGTATGTGATTGTCCGGATGTGTTTCCTGATGAATTGCCAGGATTACCTCTAGAAAGAGAGGTGCAATTTGAGATTGATGTTATGCCTGGTGTGGACCCAACTCCATAACACCATATAGAATGGCACTTGCAGAATTGAAAGAGTTAAAAGTGCAGTTGCAAGAGCTACTTGACAAGGGCTTTATCCGCCCTAGTATGTCACCTTGGGGAGTGCCAGTGTTGTTTGTTAAGAAGAAAGATGGCACTCCCTGCTTATGCATTGACTATCGGCAGTTGAATAAGGTGACAATAAAGAATAGATATCCATTGCCCCGCATTGATGACTTGTTTGATCAGTTGAGGGGTGCAGCTGTGTTCTCCAAAATTGACCTAAGATCAGGTTATTATCAGCTGAAAGTACAAAAGCAGAGTATTTCTAAAACTGCCTTCAGAACCCGCTATGGCCATTATAAGTTCTTGGTCATGCCATTCGGGTTAACTAATGCTCTAGCTGCTTTTATGGATCTGATGAACACTATCTTCAGACCATACCTCGATCAGTTTGTTGTGGTATTCATAGATGATATATTAGTCTATTGGAGGAGTGCAGAAGAGCATGATAGACATCTGCGGATTATACTACAGACTTTGAGAGAGAAATAGCTATACACCAAATTGTCGAAATGTGAATTTTGGCTGAAAGAAATATCTTTCTTGGGGCTCGTAGTATCAGTAGAGGGTATCAAGGTAGATCCAAGTAAGATAGAAGCTGTCCTTAATTGGAGGCCACCCAGAAATATCACGGAGATTCGCAGTTTTCTGGGTTTAGCTGGATACTACTGTCGATTTGTGAAGGGATTCTCTATGTTGGCATCTCCATTGACTAAGCTACTTCGAAAAGATGTGAAATTTCAGTGGACAGATAAATGCCAAAAAAGTTTTGATGAATTGAAGAAATGTTTGACTGAAGCTCCAGTCCTGACTTTACCTACCCCAGGTAAAGAATACACAGTTTATAGTGATGCTTCTCACAATGGGTTAGGTTGTGTATTTGATGCAAGATCGAAATGTCATTGCCTATGCATCACGCTAGCTAAAACCGCATGAGAGAAATTATCCGACACATGACTTGGAGCTTGTAGCTATAGTGTTTGCTCTTAAGATCTGGAGACACTATTTGTATGGGGAAAAGTGTTACATCTACACAGATCATAAGAGTTTGAAGTATTTGGGCACTCAGAAGGAGTTGAATTTGAGACAGAGGAGATGGTTAGAGTTGATAAAAGACTATGATTGTCTGATAGACTATCAGCCAAGGAAAGCTAATGTTGTGGCTGACGCCTTAAGTCGCAAGACTATGGCAAGTCTACGAGTTACTCCTTTGTCTATGGTACATGAGTTGAGATCATTACATGCTAGCTTAGAGATTAATGATGAGGGTAGACAGCAGTTGCATGGCATGTACAGCCAGTATTGAGTGATCATATGAGAATGGCTGCTCAGAATGATCAGAAGTATCAAAAGCTATTGGAAGAAGTCCGGCAGGGCAAGAAACCAAAATTCTCAATTAGAGATGATGGTCTATTGTAGAATGTGTGTTCCTAATGATGTTGATTTGAGGCATATCATTTTAAAGGAAGCACATGAATCTCCTTTTGCCATGCACCCTGGTGGCACAAAAATGTATAGAGGGCTAAAGGAGCATTACTGGTGGATGGGTATGAAAAGAGATGTGGCAGAGTTTGTTTCCAAATGCCTAACTTGTCAGCAAGTGAAGGCAGAGCATCAAGTACCCACTGGTTTGTTACTTCCACTACCAATACCAGAATGGAAATGGGAGAGAATAACAATGGATTTTGTGATGGGATTTCTGAGGACACAGAAGAGTCATGATACAGTTTGGGTCATTGTTGACAGATTGACCAAGTCTACTCATTTTCTGCCAGTACGGATGGACTACAGTTTAGAAAGATTGGCTAAGTTGTACATTGATGAAATTGTAAGACTACATGGAGCGCTAGTATCCATTGTATCTGACAGAGATCCTAGGTTCACTTCTAGATTCTGGGGTAGTCTTCAGAGAGCCCTAGGAACTAGATTAAACTTCAGTACAGCATTTCACCCACACACATATAGCCAGTCTGAGAGGGTAATTCACATCTTGGAGGACATGCTACGGGCTTGTGTGATTGAATTTGAGGGTAGTTGGGATACACACTTGCCTTTGATTGAGTTTACTTACAACAACAGCTACCAATCAAGCATTGGGATGCCTCCATATGAAGCTTTGTATGGCAGAAAATGCAGAACTCCCCTGTGTTGGGATGAGGTAGGTGAGAGAAAGATGATTGGGCCGAAAATTATTCAGCAAACTGAAGAGAAAATCAAATTAATTAGAGATCGACTTAAGGCTGCATCAGACCGTCAGAAGTCCTATATTGATTTGAAGAGAAGAGATATTGAGTATACAGTGGGTGAGAAAGTATTCCTCAAGGTTTCCCCTTGGAAAAGAATTATGAGATTCGACAGAAAGGGGAAACTGAGTCCTCGTTTCATTGGGCCATATGAGGTTCTGGAAAGAGTGGGTCCCTTGGCATATCGTTTGGCACTACCTCCAGAGTTAGAGAAGATACATAATGTCTTCCATGTGTCTATGTTGAGGAGGTATCGATCAGACCCATCTCATGTACTACCAGTAGAAGAGATTGAAGTGAATCAAGACCTCACATATGAGGAAGAACTCATAGAGATTCTGGCTTATGAGGCGAAGCAGCTACGGAATAAGCAGATACCATTAGTGAAAGTGCTGTGGAACCATCATTCGGGCTAAAAAACTACTTGGGAACAAGAGGAGGACATAAGGAGACAGCACCCACAGCTGTTCAGAGATTGATACCAGGTAAAATTTTGAGATAAAATTTATTTTAAGTGGGGGAGAATTGTAACACCCCTATTTGCATCGCCTGGTATATTTCACTATTCCGGTGACCGGTGTCAGTCCGGACAATTAAGGGGATTAGAACCACACTGAAGACAACTAGATAAGCCATAAACACAAATAATTAGTAATTGTCAATTAGTTAAATATAAATAAGAAAAACAGAACATAAGAAGTTAAATGAGCCGAGAGTCACAGCGATGGGTGACCTTCTCGGGAAGGACTGCGAAGTCGATTTAAACTCAAATTTTAAATTGTAAAATGTGATGCTGCGGTCCTTAGGACTATTGCAAACACAGTGAAAAAGAGAAAATCACGAAAAAGAACTGTTAAGCCAGTCAAATAATTAGGTCATGGATCCGGAAGAAATATTGAATTAATTACAAACCGGGCCGAACTGGCGATGGGCAATTTGGTCAATTGACCCCGAGAGCTGACTCCTGACCTAACTGTCAAATAAAATTGGAGAAAAAAAATTTTAGAATCAGAAATTAAATTAAAGAACTAATAGAAAAATAAAAAAAATAAAAAAAAGGGAAAAGTAGAAAGTGATGACATCATGCATGACCTCATGCATGATGCAATAATTATTATAACTAAAATTTATTTTATTTAAATTTTGGTCTTCCCAAGGGATTAACTAATAAAAGAAAAACAAAAGAAAAAAAAATAGAAAACACTCATCTTCCATTCCTTGCCGTCTCTCTCTCTCCCAAGCTCTCTCTTTCAAAATCCTCCATGAAAGCTTAAATTCAAGCTTTCAAACCTTCAAAGTAACCATAGATTTCCCCAATTTTATTACTTAAAACTTGTTTTGGCAACTTGAAAAGAAGTTTGAGCAAGAAAGAAAGAAGAAAATAAGAAGGGAATTGAAGATTGAAAATCAAAGGTTGAGGTTAGTGAGCAAACCTCCATTTCTTAGTTTAATTTCCATGTTTTTTGTTCAAGTAGCTTAGATTTTAACCTAAAATTAAAAGAAAATAATTATTGGAGGACTAGAGGAAAATTTAGTCAGCTAGGGTTTGTGATTATAATATATGAATTTGATTGAATAAATAGTGTAGGTAAGTTTGAATGAGTTAAGGAAGCATGTGTATATGTGTTTAACTAGTTAAATGCAACAAATAGGTGAATTAGGGTTTGGAAGACAAAAATGTGAGAATGTATTAAATGGTGTGTTTGACCTGGTTTGAGGTAAGAAATGGTCATTTGTGACCAATTGGAGTATGTTAGAAGTCTTGGAACCAAATGCAAATTCAGATTGCTTAGGGTCATGCTGCAGGCAGCAGGACCAAGGTCCCTTTCAGGGACCAAAACTGAAAATTTATAAGTCCAATTGGTGTGAGGTCAATTGGGAATGAAAATAAACACAAAATGGAACATTTTTCATTTAGGAATCATGCCCAAAAAGTGACCAAAACCTAGTGAACAAATTGACCAAATCCGGAATTGGCAATCTGACCTGTATAAAAATGACCAAATGAACAGTGTTTGTTCATTTGGCCATAACTTGGGCTAGGCAGGTCTAAATGACCTGAAATTTTACCAGTGGAAAGCTGAGATATAGACCTAAAACTTTCATGGAGAACACAAACTCAAATTATGCCCTTAACTAAGTCATTTGGCCACCCAAATTTGGTGACCTAAAACTGCCAGAACCGGTTTGGTGCCCAGAAATCTGGGTTAAGTCCAATCCGGCAGCCATGATTCAAATGGCTATAACTTGAGCTACAAACTCCAATTGGAGTGATTCAAAAAGGAGAATAAATTTAAGACAATAGGGAACATTTTCTATGAAGAAAATTTTGCCAAATTCTAACAGTAAAATGACTAATAAAACAGTGCAACATAAGACACCCAAAACTGAAAATTTGCAAATTTGCTTAAAAGACTTAGAATTTGAGTAAACAACCAAAACCAACAAATTTAGTAACCAAAATGTGGTATTTGGGTGAAGTTGAAATTCCTATACCTATTAAGCCTTAGAAAGTCTACAAATTGACTTGAATAGTATCATGAATAGTAACCTCAAAACACAAATTTTCAAGAACGTCAAGTTTAGCACATTAGAGCTAGGTAAAAGTGAATTTAAATTTATTTTTGAATTTATGCTAAGTTATGATACTGAAACACTGTGAAACTGTGTGTTTCAGTGGAAAAGAGTACCGGGAAGGAACCCGAGGTGTCGAGTCAAGGCCAAAAGGTGTCTCATATAAAGTTTGTGTACAACGTAGAATTTTTGTAAATTTTCTTCTGCATATTGTTTTGAATAAATTGAAATATTGAATTGTGACATCATTGTGATGAAATATTTATTATGCTTTTGATTTAAATTGTTGAAAGTTATTTGTGTATATTTGAAATGGTATAAATGTTTAGTAAATTGTTAAGAAAAGTTTTGAAACCACAGTGTCATGACCATATATTTGAACACCTCACTAGCATGACTAGTGGGGGTAATCAGTTTCGAATTTTGATTCCTTCTCTGGCTAAAGTGTTGAGGTGTGTGCTAGTAGAAGAAGAAAAAGAATGGGTTCCCATATATTTGAGCTAGCTAGCCTTGTGATGTGACTTCTCCGTAGCCTCTGGCTATTGAGATTATATTTGTTTCGAATGGCATGATATAACTGTGTTTTTATGTAAATGGTTTTGAGACT
The DNA here is from genome assembly GCF_030052815.1 of Hevea brasiliensis. Classification (NCBI taxonomy): domain Eukaryota; kingdom Viridiplantae; phylum Streptophyta; class Magnoliopsida; order Malpighiales; family Euphorbiaceae; genus Hevea; species Hevea brasiliensis. Next base: position 19,550,515 of record NC_079509.1, on the reverse strand, counting down.
TTTGAAATAAATTTGTTTGAACTAAAATCTTGTAACTCATGTTTTGTATTGATATCGCATATTCAGTTTAATTTTTGAATAAATATGATTTAAATTCTGCATAAAGATTATTTTAGTATGTTGTGCACCACTGAGTCCTAGTACTCAGTAATGGCTGTTATTGCTGTCTCAGATATAGAGACTAGAAGAGCAACAGAGTGAGCTGCTGAGGACAGAGGAGCTACCTACTCTGAAGTCTATCGGGTATATTTTATACCCTCACTGTAAAAATTTATTTGATATATGTAATGTATGTAAAGGTATGGACATGTAAAACTGGTCTTGAGCTGTTTGTATAAAGTTTGTAATAAATTTTAGTTTGGATTTTCCTAATGTAAATTTTAGTATGATGTATATAAATTATTTTACATTTAATTACATATGAATGGAAGTATTTTATTTTAATTTGAATGAAAGTAATTAGTAATATTTTGGATGATATTTGAATTAGAACTTGTGGATTTGAATTTTTGAAAATTGAGAAATGATGTTGAAATTGATTGGGATGATTGTGAATTTGAAGAATTTGTTGAGACAAATTATTGGAAGTGCTTTTTACAGGGATTTGAAGAACTGTTTTCTCAAAATACAGACGGCACTCTGCCGAAGTTTTTATAAAATTTGTGAAAAAATAAAATGGGCTAAAAATTTTTACTAGTTTTAAAACTTCAAATTAATGATTTTAATATCTATTAGAAAATGCTCAACACTTATAAAAGTAAGAAAATTGCTTTAAAATCCTTTGTAGGGTACTTAATGAGTTATCGGTAGGTGAAGTTCGATAGTTTATTAGGTATGCTACGGGATCATGTTATGCCTTACAGAGGGGTAAGGTGTGACAAGTGCATTAGGAAGTGATTTGAAGAAATTTGGAGTTCTTTAAGCATGGAGGAAAGTTGAAGCAATCAAACCTTGAAAGAGCAAGTTAGCCGAAATTTGCTCGAGACTTTGCTTATGATATTGCTTAGGGTATGTCATATAAGCTTAACCTTAAGTCTGTTCAAGCTGAAAGTCAAGCACGGCTTAAATCCTACATATTCAAGCTTTTACTCCACAACCTACCGAGAATTGCTTAAGATCCTGCTTAGGGTAAAGCGGTAGAGCTTAAGGTGCAGCACAAGTCAAGCTGGAAGTCAAGCATGAGCAGAAAAGTCCATTTTACTCTAAGTCTGCCGAGATTTGCTGAGAGTAAGCAGACAATGCAACCAGAGGCTGAAATTTGCTAAAAAAGCCGCTTAGGGTTAAGCAGTACCCTAAGCAGACTGCCTAGAACGTGAATAATGCTGCTGACTTGGATAATTTTACACCTCATTTCCTATCCACTCTTTAGCTCCTATTCACTTTTAGGGCAACTTTTTGGGACCATATAAATTCATCATTTCCTAATTTTTGCCATAAGAGGAAACGGGAAGAAACAAAAGGAAAGAAAAAAAATATAAATAGAGATAGGAGGAGGACGCCATTTTTCTAAGGAAGAGTTGTTGCAACAGTCTTTTGGAGCTCCAGAAATCAAAGTTTTGAGCTCTTCTACCTGGGTTTTTCTATTTTTAGTCCTCTTATCATATTTTTCTTTACTTTTCCATCAATCTTTCTTGTAAATACCATTATGAGTGAGTAAACTCTTTAGATTTCAGAGTTGGGAAATATGTTTTAGATTAATTTATGGATTTGGACTAGGTATTTCCATATTTTATATAAATATGAGTTTTGATTTTTTCCTTGTGTGCTTGATTTACTTACCTAATGTTGGTACCCATTGGGTATTGTGTTAATCTTTAATTGAATGACCGAAAGGTGAAAGTCATTGATAGATAATTAAGGATTAGAACTTAAATTACCTAGATTTAGAAATAAACTAGGATTTTAAGAGGAATTAATGATTGGTTACAAACTTAATGGATTTTTAAGTAATCAAATAACATACAAAAGTAGGTTTGGTTATTTTAGAACACACTTTGGTTTGCTTGAAAAAGATATCAAAGGAATTTAGAATCAATCACCTTCAAACTCTATTTTTCCCTAAAAATTGGAATACCCAAGACAAATACCAATTAATTTATGCATAAATTCCCAACTCTGGAATTACTTTTAACATAATTAGACTTTGATTTAAATTACTCGTTATTAATTTAGTTTACTTGCAAACTAGATTTAGAATTTATTTGTTTGCTCTTTACCCATTCCAATTAGATTAATCAATTTACTTTGTTCATTTACATTTACTATTTATTCATAAATTATTAGCCCAAATAATCGCTTCATTCATAGTTTGGTACTCAAACGTTAAATTCTCGTGGGAACGATACTTGACTCCTCACTCTATTACTTGAGACGACCCGTATACTTGCGGATACGCCCATCAAACAGCTCCTACATAGCATCGCATATAACCTCAAAGAGAAGTGACCAATTTGGAGATTGCATGATGGGCGTTGTTGTCAAAGCTTCCTTCAACTTGTTAAAAAAATCAAAACAAGCCTGGTCAAAATTAAAAGGAACATCATGATTTAACAAATTAGTAAGAGGTTTAGCAATTTTTGAAAAATCCTTTATAAACCGCCTATAGAAACTAGCATGCCCAAGAAAACTTCTGATTCCCTTCACTGAAGTTGGTGGAGGCATATTCTCAATTACTTTTATCTTGGCTTTGTCCACTTTAATTCCTCTATTTGATACCAAATGTCCAAGAACAATGTCTTCTTGCACCTGAAATGTCACTTTTCCTAATTTAGCACCAAATCTATTTCTTTACATCTTTTAAGCACTTTAGAAAGGTTAGATAGACAATCATCAAAAGAAAAATCATATACATAAAAGTCATCCATAAAAACTTGCATAATTTCCTCAATAAAATCAGAGAAAATGGCCATCATACACTGCTAAAAGGATTTTATGATTGCACAATGTAGGGTTATACCCTTGATATCATCAATGGTATAACCAATGACTTTCCCATGTGCTCTCAACACTCTTAACAACTTCTCAACTTGTACATCATTTAAACTTGTACTAATGATAACAAGATAAGTAGAATTAGGTCCAAGAAAAGCATACCTCAATGTAGATGAAAGTGGCTTGAGATCTACCTTTGGTGCTTTCTCCTCATCAAGCAAAGGTGGTTGTACAATTTTATGCTTCAATTCTTCAATTTGCAACACTTGATCCTTTGTAACTTCTTGAATAGCTTCCAAAATTTGAGTAAAAGCCACAACTTCAGGATTTTCATCTTTTGTTGTCCTACTATGCACCAAAAATTTCTCCAAAGGGTCTTCAGGATATCTTTTTCTAAACTCTTCTCCCATAATTTCAACAATGACATTTACCTTTAGACAAGGATCAACTTCATGATGTTTCTTCAGAACTTAATTCAAATTGAATTCCACCTCTTGATCTCCAACTCTTAATGTCCATCCACCATTCTTCACATCAATGATATCACTAGTTGTGGCTAAAAATGGTCTTCCTAGAATGATAGGAATATGAACATCCTTTTCCATCTCAAGAACTACAAAATGCATAAGAATAAAAAATTTTCCAACTTTCAATGTCACATTCTCTAAAATTCCCACTGGATATTTGATAGATCAATCAGCTAGTTACAAAGAAATGTTTGTTGGCTTCAATTCTCCAACCTTCCACTTCTCACAAATGGATAGTGGCATCAAACTCACACCAGCTCCAAGATCACACAATGTTTTGTCAATGCTAGTATCTCCAATGTGGCAAGGAATAGAAAAACTTCTTAGATCCTTCAACTTTTAAGGGAGCTTATTTTGTAAGAGAGCACGACACTCTTCTATTAATGCCACAGTTTCATAATCTTCTAACTTCCTCTTTTTTGCTAAAATTTCCTTTAGGAACTTGGCATATGAAGGCATTTGAAAAATTACATCTGTAAATGGAATGTTGCTGTATAACTTCTTCAAAACATTCAAAAAATTTCCAAATTGCTTATCTAACTTTTCTTTTGGAAACTTCTAAGGATAAGGTAATGGTGGCTTGTATAGTGGTAGAGGTACATACTTCTCTTCAACTTCTTTTTCAGTTTCTTTCTTCTTACTCACTTCCTCACTAACTTCACCTTGAACTAAAGTAGACTTATTCTTGTCTTCATCTTCTTTCTTCTCCTCCACTTTCACATCGTCTTTCTTTTCTTCTCTCATAATTTTCCCACTCTTTAGAATAACTACCTTGTAATGTTCTCTAGGATTCTTTAGTTAGTTTGGAAGTTTCCCTTGTGCTTTACTAGAAGAACTTGCTCATTAATCTATTTGATTCTCCAACATCCTGTTATGAGTGGTGAGTTGATCTATCCTTGAAGTTAATTATTGAATCATTTTACCTTGTTTCTGTTGGGCAGATAAGAAATTCTCTATCATAGACTTTAAAACTGAATCTTCGTCTAAAGACTGAACTGGTAGTTGTGGAATAGGTGCATTTTGATTCCATTATAGTGGAAATCCAGGTGGTATTCTATTTTGCTAAAAATTCTGTTGTTGTTGAAAATTAGGAGGTCATTGATAATTCTGTTGCTGTTACCCTTGTCAGCCTCCTAAAAGAAAAGTTATGGTGGTTCCTACATGCTGGATTATATATAGCAGAAAATGGATTACCAATTAGCCTCTTATTGTAATTCCTAACAAAATCAACTTGCTCATTTCTAAACTCTTGCTCATAAAAAGGAAAATCACTAACACAGTTCACATTTCCTACACTAACATCTTTCATATGACTAGATCTAGCAACTAAAGGATTAACTTTCATACTCAATTTATCCATTTTTCTTGTCAAAGCATTAAATTTGGCATTAAACATACTCATTGCATCTAACTCATATACACCAGCTAATGACTTCCTTACTTCATGCCTTTCACAACTCCATTGATAATTGTTGTTAGCAATTTTGCCCAATGTTGAATAAACTTTATCTTCTAATTTTTTCATAAGATCACCTTTAGAGGATGCATCAATTATACTTCTGATAGCTGGAGAAATACATTGTAGAAATGCTGAACTAGCATCCATTTAGGAATTTCATAATGTGGTCATCTCCTTTGAAGATCCTTATATCTCTCCCATGCTTCATAAAGACTCTCATCATCTATTGGTCTGAAAGAAGTTAATTCATTCCTTAATTTTGCAGTCTTGCTAGGAGGAAATTATTAAGACAAGAAGGCTCATCATAACTCATCCCACATAGTTATAGAACCTAGAGGTAATAAATTTAACCACTCCCTAGCACGATCCTTCAAAGAAAAAGGAAATAATCTCAGTCGGATAGCATCATCTAACACTTTATTTATCTTCAGATGTCACTAATCTCAAGAAAATGTGCAAGGTGCACATGTGGACTCTCAGTAGGACCTCCCCCAAACTGTGCTTGTTGAACCATTTGACAAAGTGAAGGCTTCAACTCAAAATTATTTGCTTTTACTCTAGGTCTTGTAATACTTGGTCAAGAATCACCAAAACTAGGAAAAGCACGATCCTTAACTGATCCGTTGTTGTTGTTGTTTACAATAGCTTCTATATCTTGTTATTCTTAATGTTGCTCTTGTTGTCTTTAAATTCTAATTTCAACTTTCTTCTTTTAGCTTCTACTCTCAAAGCCATAGCTGTCTTTTCAATTTTAGGATCAAAAATTAAATCAATCTCCTCACTTCTTGTTCTTCTCATATAAAAAATAAATACTTGAAAAACCAAACAAATAAAATCTCAAAGTAAAATAGTAAAGAAAAATTAAAATAAAAAATAAAATGTCCAAATTAACCAAACAATCAATTGTCTAATATCAAACAAAATCAAATCCCCGGCAACAGTGCTAAAAACTTGATGTGATAGATCTGCAAGAGCACGGGTTGTATTAAGTAATAGAATGATAAGTAGAGTATCGTACCTATGAGGAATTGTTTTTAAGTACTAAGCTATGATTGTTTTGATTATTTAGACTAATGAAGAATTATAAGAGAACTAAATTGCCTAAATAAAGTAATTTAAATAGAAAATAAGCAATGGTTAATGTAAATAAATTCTTAACTAAGCAAAATTTAACTAAATTAACAATGGGTAAGTAAGAACAAAAGTCAATTAATGATAAAAGTGATTCCAGAGCTGGGGTTCATGCTTTAAACTAAATGGAATTTGGCTATGTTCATCCAATTTTTAAGAAAATATGTGGTTTAAAGGTGGCTAATTCTAATCTCCTTTGATTTTTTTTTTTCTCAAGCAAACTAAATAGTGTTTTAAGAAAACTAAACCCCACTCTTATACAATGTTTGATTTACTCAAAACCCATTAAACTTTTTAATCAACCAATAAATCTTCTTAATCCCTAGTTTTTCTCTGACACTAGGTAATTAAGTTCAAAACATTGATTATCTATCAATGATTTTCATCTCTCGGTCATTCAATCAAAGAGTAAAAACTATACCCAATGGGATCCATTACTAGGCAAGTCAATAAAGTACACAAGAAAATGAATTAAAATGAATTAAAACTCATAAATATCATAAATCTAAATAAAATCTATCCAAATCTACAAATTAATTCAAAACATTGCAAACCAACTCTGAAATCTTAGAAAATCTACTCACTCATAACAATATTTGCAATGGAAAATGATAAAATAAATGAAAGAAATATAAAATAAGATGAAGAATAGAAAAACCCAGATGAAGAAAGCCCAAAATCTCTGAAAATCCCAACTGCAACATCACTCTTGTAGAGGAAATCCAAAGTTGGCGTCCTTTCCTTTTCCTTCTTCTTCTATTCTCCTTATTCTTTTTTTTTTTTTTTTGTTCTCTCTTTTCTTTTTATCTCTTCCTTTAACTTAAAATGAGAAAAAGATGTATTTATATGTCTCCAAAAGTGTACCCTAGAATAGGCTAAAAGAGATAAAGAGAAAAGGTATAAAGATGTGAGGCATGAAAAATTTTTCGAGTCAGAACATGCCCCTTGTTGAATTCAGTAATTTTCAACATGCCTGCCATTGAATTCAGTGATTTTCAACATGCTCCATGTGGACTTATATTGTAATGGCCCGGCCCACTAGTGATATTGTCCGCTTTGGGCCGAAGCCCTCACGGTTTTAAAATGAGTCATAAGGGTTACGAACCACCAACTTATAAACCCAGCATCTCTCCCGTGTTTTACCGATGTGGGATTTGCCTAGGGTGTTACAATCCACCCCCCTTTTGGGACTCAGCGTCCTCACTGAGGTTTGCCCCACCATCGTTCAATGTTGCACGCGGAGCGGCTTTGATACCACAAATGTAATGGCCCGGCCCACTAGTGATATTATCCGCTATGGGCTAAAGCCCTCACGGTTTTAAAACGCGTCATTAGGGGTTACGAACTACCAACTTATAAACCCAGCATCTCTCCCGTGTTTTGCCGATGTGGGATTTACCTAGGGTGTTACATATATTCACTGATTCTTAACTATGCATGGCTTGTAACATGAGGCATGTTAAGGCTATCGAAAATCTCAGCTAGTGTGTTCCATTAAGCACATTTTTTTTACTTTTCTCATAACTTTAAACTTCGAAATCATCTTAAATTTCTCTCATATGTACCTTTTTGCCTTCAAATCATATTGAAACCTGTTAAAATTATTAAAATTCTAAAAATCAAATATAAAGCAATTAAAATTAACAAATTCACTAAAATAAAGATTAAAAGCATGAAATTACTAAATTAAAAAGGCAAAATAGATGCAAAACTACCCTAAAATACCTATATAAAATGAGTTTGTCAATTTTGCAATCAATCGGCTAATTAGTGTTTTGTTGATTTTTCTACAACAATTAATCAAGTTAGAGACTCACCGGTAAAGTAAACAAAACAATTTCAACTAAGTTTATATTGTTTTAATATTTTATTTTATATTTAATAGATTAATAATTATATATGATATTTATTATTTTGATAATTGACTTATAATATATAAAAATTCTAGTGTATTCATTAATTTACTTGATTATGAAATTGGCGTTGATATTATTCATTATAACTATAAGTGTGAAAGGGCATTTTTTCTATAATAAATATTATGAAGACTTGATTGTGGAATCGATTGAGATATCAAATGTTGAATTTTTTTTGTTACATATAATGAAAAAGATGTTTTTGATAACATTTATAATGAAGCAATCATTCACGCTTCCTGAAAATGAAAACTTGTTGAAGATAATTGCAAATTTAAATTATAGCGAATTTTTTTACTCAATTTTTATTATATATTAAAATTTTACATATATTGTTTTGTAGTAGATAGTTTATTATTATATATAATATATTTTTTTCTTTAAATTGAGTAAAATAATTTTTTTTTACCTCACTAACTTAATTTTTTGATTCCGCATCTATTTATATGTGTTTTTAGGATGTGGCTATTGTAAGCTTGAGCTCGTATGAGAATGAGTTTCATAATTATTAGATTAAATATTTGTATATAAATTTGTGTACTCTTTATGTATATTTTAATTAATTTTATATATTTTTTTAATATAAATATTTAATATAATAATTGTTAAACTCATTCTAATATAAGTTGGAGTTTATATTAGATGTATTATATTTTATTTTATGTAAAAGAAAAATTCATTTATGCGGTTGTTACCAAGTCAATGGCCATGTATTTTTCATTTTTATTGTTGAATGAATTAGGTAGCCGCCCTTGGCTTTCAAAATTAGGATAAGTTAGAGCATTAATTTCTATTATGTTTGCTTTGACACATCAGCTTCAGTCATGACAAGCTACAATGATTCATTGGCTTAATATTGGAGAAATTATTAAGTATATCTCATAAATATTTTATATCTTTTATAATTATGTAAAATTTACTTTTCAGGAGAGGTTGATACTGAATAGAGAAGGAATTGACTTCACAAAGAGACTATTGCAATTGATAATTAAAATTTCGGAATCGCTCACAACTGGAATATTGCAATAATTAACAATTATAATTTCTATTAAAATTTCTCTTATTTTCACTAATTATATTTCAAACTTAATTCTGATTAAAATTTAAACTTATAATCTCAAATTTTTACAAATATTTTTAATATTATTAGTCAACCTTAATTAATATTTTTAATTTAATTAGTTTTAATTTGTGTTCAAACTTCATCATCTTTATATCAATTTCAATATTATTAAACTCATTAATTCCTATTTAACATTATCTGTTTGTTGGATATGTAGTTAGGACATATGATTTCAACAATAACTGGCTCAAGAAAATTGGGCGAACTCGTGTGATTACATGCTACTAATGCCAGCCCTAGCCTATATTCCAACTGGGGTCACAGGCTCATAGCACATACACCAGTCACCTACCCAAATCATCAGTTAATTAGTGCAAATTTGCCGAGACCATACATACGAATGTGTCTAGGTATTGTATTTGGGAGGAAAACTGAGAAGCTCATGTCCGATTGCTAGGTGACAACTTGATAAATAATTTCAACGATTTGAATTTTGATTAATGGTGAAGAGATGAGGAGTTCTTTTTAGGTGAAGAAGATGAGAGAGGCATCGTTGTGTACAAATAACACTAATAAGAAGTAGGAACACGTCTTTGTATTTTTGGATACTTAATCTGATTGCATCCTATATATTAAAATAGATTTAGACAGTATATAATTAAATTTGAAATAGATTTGAGTTAAAAAAAATTATATATGTGTCGAGTTCAGTTCGGATATATATTGAATATCTATTACTTAAAATTATTTATATAATAATTAATAAAATATAAAAATATAATTTTATTTAATAATATTTATAAATATTTTATACATATTTAGTATTTGATATTAAAATTTTAAATATAAATTATTAATTAAAATATATAAATTTAAATGACTTCAGGTATTATTTAGATAATATTAATTAAGTTTGAGATATGTTCGAGTATTGAAAATATTAATTAGACTTGAGTAAATTTGAGTAGAGTAATTTTTATGAGTATCCTTCATATTATCATCCCTAATAAGAAGGAATGGATTGAGAAGAGACATAATATGAGAATTTGGGCAACCACTAATGAGCTTTTTTAGTCTTCTGCATATGATGAGTGATGATAAAAAAAAAAAAAAAATGAGTATGGCTATTATAAATTTGAGCTTATATGAAAATAAATTAAACAACTATTAAATCAAATGCTTGCATATAAATTATACATTCATTATAAATACTTTAATTAATTATACACTTATCGCCATACAAATATTTAATTTAACAATTATTAAATTCATTAATATTAAACTCACTCTATCATCTTGAAGGGCTTGTCTCATCTATTCAACTTGTTTTATGTCTTATTCCCTAGCCAGCCTCTCTCTTTTACAGGTCAATACCCAATTTCGTCCCACAAATTCATTTTATTGTTGTAAACTTGCAACTTTATATTATAATATGCTATTTTTTTTTTCCTTTTTCTATGTAAAAATTTACAATTAAGTCAAGATTGGCCTAACGAAAGATGTTAGAATTAATTTAAAGCTTTGATATTGATATGTGATGAAATATATGATTAGGTAGGTTTCCCTCTTAATTTATAAATAAAATTGCAGCATAGACTTTTTTTTTTTTCACATCATTGAGTTTTTAGAACATTGTTATCAGAATGTCTCTTATAGGCTATATATAAAGGCACCATTTTTAAACTTGGTGGTATATATAGAAACAAGCATTGATCAATCGATATTATTATTGCTCATAAGCTATGAAAGCTCAAGCATATTATTAGATTAATTATTCTAATTAGCAATTGAGTGTTTATCTTTAAAAAAAAAAATGATAATAAGGTTTTGTTTGTTTTGTAGAAAATAAATTATTTTTGACAAAATAATTTATTTTCAGTTGTTTAATTATAATGTTGAAAAAGAAAGGAAAATTATTTGGCTTATAATGATTTTTTTTTAATTTAAAATACTATGAAAATATTTAGACTATATTTTTTTTAATATTATGAAAAAATGCATAAAATAATAAATTGTATTGTCACAGCCGATGATTTAAAAAAAAAAAAAAAAAAACTAAACTTTAGATAATTTGGAGCAAAATAATTAATATCACCTGAAGGCTTTAACTGCAACAATAGCAAAATTTAGGATAAAATAGAAATTAATCTAGAAATCAGACAGTTTTATTCAAATACAAATTACAAAGTATCAGCCAATCAATTACCCATGAAGTGAATAATTGTCCACAGAAGAAGTACAAGCCACTATCATACACAGAACTAAATATATATAAAAACTCCTAGATGTACATGAAACCCATGACTATGGACATCCACATCAAAGCAACATTAGAAACAATATTACTTGATGCTGATGAGCTGCGAGGTGGTGGTGGTGGTGGTGGTGGACTGGCAGTGGTGCCAGGCGGTGAGGGGGTAAAGGAGGGGGAGAGACCAACATTAACAGCTAATTTTTGGCCTATAGAGCAGTGTCCAGGAAAGGTACAAAAATAATAGTGCATACCCGAGGCATTGAGAGTAATATTTGCTGGACCAGTGTTTGCAACACTCAGAGTATTGCCAGTGTTACAATTATTATAAGCATCCTGTGAAACGGTGGCGACGGCATGTACTCCGGTGGTGAAGTTGAATACTGCATGCAGCTCCAAACCAATACCGCGTTAAGGACTCATCATGGTGCATTAAGAAGAGTATAATTTAATGTATTAATCAGTTTGATTTGTGGCACTGGAGTTGCCTCACTACCATATATTAAATTTAAGACAACAATACTTATTGGCCATGAAAACATAATTAAAACGTTATTTTATACTATAGCAAGAGAGATAAATACGGCGATTCTCAAATTGCTATTATTAATTTATGATTACGATTTAAATGCGTATGGTATTAATTTTCAATAGTAAGATTAGATCTATTTAAAAAAAAAAAAACAAAAAAAAAAAAACAACACTTACGGAGAGTGTCACCAACAGCGAAATTGTGAGAGGAGGCCCAAGAGGAGTAGAAAGAGGAATTGGGAGGGTTTTGCCAGCCGAGAGCATCTCCTACCACGTACAATGCTGCCTCCGCACCACGCAGTGCCATTGCAAAAGCAGCAAGCAGAATTACCATGTTCATTCTTTTGGCCATCAGTACCCACCTGTGTTCCCAATGGTCAGGCCGCCCCACTTTCTGATTTTTCTGTGTGTGCTGTGAGAGACGTTCTATGGGCTCTTTGATTCCATTGAATATATAGAGGCTGTGAGGAAATTTTTTTTTTTTTATAGTTGATTTTTGCTCGAGACCTACCATGAAAATAAAAATATATATATAAAGAAGTAGAACATGATCGAGGCTTCGAATTTTTTTTCTTTTGTTAATTAAGATTTAATTTCTTTGATCAATGGAATTGGGCCATGTGGAGAGATTCAATTTGTTTGTTTGACCAGTAATTTTATACTCCGAGGCAGTTGTTGAATGGCATCAGCATGTATCAGCATGCCTCGTCTGTGAAAAACCATGCCTCATTGGAAAATTTGTTTGTGAAGTTCTTATTTAGCAGTGAATGATTTATTTTATTCACTGCACATAAATTTTGTCACGATTAATTTGTATTTAATTATTATAATTTTTATAAATTTAAATATTTAATAAGTTATAATTTTAAATTAACCATGACTGAACGTTCTCATATTATTTCACTGAAACCAAAGCGATTCCATGCTATTGTGGTGAACTTGAACCAGCTTGTTCTACACACAGGCAGCTTAATCAAAGATTTGGAGGCAGGCAATGGAAGCTGGGCAAGCGTTGAAACATTTAAAATTTTATAATTCTGAAAATGACTTTAATTTAATAATATTAAAATTAAAATTTAAAATTTTTATAATATAAATTAAAGTTAAACGACACTCATATAATTATCTAAATTAAAAAATAATCGATGAAATTTATCCACTTCTAATAGTGCTCACAAAGACAAAATTTCGCTTCTTAAAGGACAAGATGATCTTTCCTCATCAATCCATACAACTTGAGGGAAAGTGATAAGGATTTACATAGATTAATGTTGCACCTACTTTAGCTATTTTATAGTTATTTAAATTCATATATACAAATAATGTCATAACTATAAAAAGTTATAATAACCTAACAACTCTTTAAAATGTACTTGTATATATATATATTTAAAATTAAATAAAATACTCCATAAAAAATTAAATAAAATATATTTTATTTAATTTCATCACATATAATTATTGATTGTCAATAACTATAACTACTGAATCAAACCGGCCAATATAATATTGTACTGCGAAGCTTAAAGTCTTAATTCACCTTAAAATCTCTATTAAAACAATAATTAATAATCAAAGTTAATAAGAAATGCCTCATGAACTATGACATGTAAAGCAGAAGCCTCCTAGTTTTTTCTACAGATTTAGTTGAGAAATGGTGCATGAACACCAAACATAAATAATGGTGGATGACATCATGCTCACCAAAATTCATGCTGGTTTAAAAAAAAAAAAAAATTCTGTGGTCGGTTTACTATGCAATTTCATTTTCCTTTTGCAAAGGCTGTTATATTAATTCATCATGGTAATAATTGATAGATTTTAATTATACTAATAAAAATCGATCAAATTAATTTAATTTGAAATTTTAATTTTTGTAATAATTTGATTCGATGTTTTTATTTTTAAAAAGAAATAGAATTGAACAAAATAGGTCTCAAATTAAAATTGAAAGGGATAATTGTAAAAAAGAAAAATTATACTTTTATAATTTTTATAGTTCTACTTACTATAAAAATTATTAATTAAATTATAAAATTTTTAACTCTTATTAATTTTATTATACTGTTAACAAAATTATTATTTCATTTAATGGAGACGCTAATATGTTAGATGTCATGTCAATTCAATTATAGAGTATAATTGATAAAAGTTAAAAAAATATAAAGTTCAATTGATAATTTAATTAATATAGGATATAATTATAAAAAAATTGAAAATACAAGATCATTTGGACAATTTTTTTTAAAATTATTAAATTTTAAAATATAAATTATTACTTATAAATATATTTTATGGAGATAATTATTTAAAATATATAAATTTAAATAGATTTGAATATTATTTAGATAATATAATCAGATTTTGATTAGTATTTAAATATTTAAAATACCAATTAGATTCAAAATAGATAATTTCATTAGTATTTTGTCATCCCTTGCAAAATCTAAAGAATAAAAAATAAATCTAAAGAATAAAAAATAAAATTTTCTTAAATATTAGCTATAAAAATTATATACAATTAAAATATATATAATAACAATAACAATTAAAAGGGTGTTTAACTTAATTTATAAAAATCAACTTATAAGCACTAAGTTAATTTGAACTTATAAGCATTTAAAATTTTAAATAATTATATTTTTTATTAAAATACTTATAAGTGATTAATAAATAGTTGATGTGTTTAGTAAAAAAATAGTTTATAAATATATTTATTATAAAAATAATAAAAAAGATATTAAATAATGAAAATTTAAAAATTAAATAAAGATAATATAATAAAATATTTGATTAAATTATCTTATAAGCACCATAATCAAAAGTTGGGTCCTCAGCTTACTTTTTTTTCAACTGATTTTTCCTTTTAACTTATAAGTTCAACTTATAAATCTATAAATTATTATAAATAAATATGTCAGTCTATTTTTAGAGTTTTTAAGTCGGTTTAGCTAATTTATAAATCAAGACAAACATCTTTAAACATCCAAAAGTAGTTAGAGTTGGCTATATAAATCATTTTTTTACTATTTTATGTTCGAAACCAAGTTCGTATCAATATTCAAATATTATAAATTTTTTGATATTACTTCCTTGCATGTCATTTTACGTATATCGATTTTCATTTTCATTTCTTTCACTACTATTTTATTATATTTTCATGTTAAAGCATTTTTAAGTCAATCAAATTAATAAAAATCAAATTGTTAATTAACTTTGAATTTTAAAATGAATAGGGGAAATTGTCAAAAAAAAAAACCTTATAAATTTTTTATCTCATACTTTAAAAAAAAACTACCAACTAAATTATGTACTTTTTAACTCTTGCTAATTATATCCTACTGTGGCGTGACGTGGCATTTTCGTTATTGAAATAATAATTGTATTAAAAGTTAAAAAATTTAAAATTTGAATGATAATTTTTATAATAAAAATAAAATTTAAAAAATTTAAAAAATACCAATTTTTTTTTTTTAAATTTGAAGTGAATTCAAAGTAAGTTCTCAGAATAAGATTTAAATTGATAAATCAAACAGTATCAAATGAAATCAAACTGATTCCATTGAATTTAATTTTCTTTGTTTTGTACGTTTTGATCTACTAAAAATTTTAATTTACTCAATTTTACAATTTTTAAAATTTTTCAATTTATCCAAATTGAATCAAACCAACCCATTTAGTCAATTGCATATGTGCATTTTTTTTTTATAACATCCCTTTCTTTACTTAATAAAACCCAATTTAAATGAAGACTACTTCATGGATGACATGATTGAAGAAAATGCTGTCACCATATATATATATAAAATAACATCAAGTACGCTTTCTTAGAAGCGTAATGCATGAAGTCCAAATATTTAAGCATATAAATCTCATCAATCTGATGTGGTCAATAGCAGCAAGAACGTAAACAAGCCTCCACCAGGTTTTCTCTGTATTTGGTTCTCTATATCATCAAGAAATAAGCAATAAGCCTGTTCAAATGTTGCCTAGCCAGGATTGAGAGATCCCAAGAAGGCTTAAGGTGTGACCTGCTGACACAACACAGTAATAATTTAAAAAAAAAATGCCTTAAAAAAAGTTGTAAAGATCTATAAACCCTGAAAAGAAGCTTCATGTTCTCTGGTAAAAACCAAATTTACACTTGCTGATATAGATAATAATCAGCTATTTCTGGGAGATATTTTATGCAAATACAATCATAAATGTTGTATACATCAACTTCTAAGGAGTGGCATGAATGGTATCGAACCAGGAACTTCTGGCTTCCCATTCTGAATGCAGGTTTCACTTAACATATAATGATGACCGTGCAACGTCATTGTGTTAAAAATAGAAGTGTTGCCACAGCAGAGATTGTCAGTGTCAAAAAATAAGAACTGGACAAACCTTGATCTCGCACAGCCTGAAACATGCACATAACAAATGGAAAAAACATAAAAAGCCTTGCAAGTATTTTGCACTTCAGAATCAGATATATCAGGTTATAGGGAAAATATACATATATTTTGTTTTTCTATGCCTTTCTCAGTTTCCTTCCCTCATATACTCCCTTAAAATATATAGAATTTAGAGAAATGCTAATCATGAACTAACAACTAACAACCATCATATTCATAACCACTTCAGATTCAAACTCAAATAAGATTGTTAATAAGCATAAAACATTTGTTAATAGCATCTTCATACATGTAAGATGGACAGGAAATAACAAAAATCATTATAAATAATGGATGTCATAACCAATCCATACTGATTTTCATTATGGATTTAAGAATTAAGGAAATTATACACAAACACACAGATTTCAATCTCTAGAACAATGACCAGAATCCACTAAAGTTGGGACACTAATATGAAAGAAAGTCGTTAACTTGAGTAAGAATGATAGAGTAAAACCATGTATATATCACCTTTATGAAAAAATATTTGCAAAAACTCTCAAATATCTTACATTATTAAACTATCAATTGTATCATCCTCAATACAACAATACCATAGGATTATTATCCCAGAGTGAAAAACAACTAAACTTTTATCTTCATCAATCAGCTTTAATACTAATATCTTTATTCAAGTATGTAACATTTATTATTATTATTATTATTATTATTATTATTATTATTATTATCCAAATAATATTCAACAATGAAAATGCCTATTTTAAATTAATAATTTATTTTCCATATAGAGATCATCACACCATAGATCACTTTTTTGGTGCATTTAGTAAATATATTACATTTTGGCTGATGATGTATCAGATAAACTGATACTAAAGATGCTCAAATAAACTCAAACCAGTGCTTGGGTAATTTAGTTACTGTGTAATTCTGAGAATTAGGTTCGAAGAAAAAAGAGAAAAAGGCAGTGTATGCAGAGCAAAATGTAACAATTTTGTTCACATTAAAGAATAAGATCAGCTGCAGGGCTTGATTTATAGTTTGACCTTCAAAATGACAAACAATAATATACTAAAGATGCAGAACAAGTTGGGCTCTGAAAATTAGAGAAAAAGGTAGAGATATGCTCATCATTCTTATTTGCAATCTAATCTACGAATTAACACCTGTCCTCATTTTTTTTTAGGCCAAGGACCACCCTACTAGTGGTAAGATGAAAAGTTCAGTGGCGAGTAGCAGCTCAGAATTTTAGAGACTGATCCAGATTTTAACTGGTAAGGTTGAAGATCATTTTACATGTAGCAATGGTCAACTCAAAACAAGACTGCATCAATCAATGCTCAAACGTTCTAGCTTTCTCCTATTATAATCCCTTTTACAGCAAGTCACTTATGAAGTCAGGCAAGACGAGGTCAAGTGTTGTTAGTTGGATTGATTCAGACATGGATTTTTCTGTTGAAAAGTGAGAAGAAAAGGGATTTTAAGCAAGAATTGTTGCAGGTTTCTTTACAGAGCTTTTCTATTACACACACACACACACTTACTTTTGTATGTTTCAATTTTCAAATGCACACAGCCAACTCTAATGCATCCCCCATCGGTTCTGCAGGGAGGTCTTGGGTGTTATATATATGGGTTTGCAAATCTCCCCTTGTAAGCTAGCTTTTAAAATAAAATTAAGCAGATTCATATCATTTGATATTAGAGCCTCACTCTGTATGAGTCAGTGGGCCATGTACAAAGGTTCCCTAATGTACAAAGGTTACAAAGGTTCCCTGATGTACAAAGGTTCCCAGACGCTCTTCAGGAGATGTCGGCGTGAAGGAGTAATGACCCCGGTTGCTTCACAAGGACGTTCAGTCTAAAGAGGTCGGGAGTGATGCGTCCCACATCGGTTCTGCAGGAAGGTCTTTGGTGTTATATATATGGATTTGTAAACCTTCCCTTGTGAGCTAGCTTTTAAGGTGAAGTTAGGCAGGTTCATATCAAACTCTCTACCTAAACATAAAAATTGATTCCTGCCCATCCTTTCACATTTATTCATATAGGCATTTAAGACATTCTTTCCTTGTTTCTAGGTATGCTCTGCCTCTATGCTCAAGGAAACACATTTGAATTTACCTTCATATACCCTGTGTTTTCACACCTTATGTTAAAACCCAACAAAAATTATGTAGTAGGAACTAAAAGCAAACAAAACGGAATACCTAGCTACAACCTGGCATAGACATTATAAAAATGAAGACATATATGATAACCTTAATTATTGAATTTTTTTAACCTTAATTTTTTTTTTTCTTAATCCTATTTCCAACCAGTAACCATTAAAAATGACATATCATTGGTGGTCCAAGTCTCGTACCTTCATAGACAAAAGCGATGAATCTGCAGATGAAGATTTAAGTCCATCAAACCCAATATCATATGAAATGCTTCCATCAGGCTTGAACAGTCCATAATTCCTCTCAGAAGTTGGCCCAGGTTTCAAATCCTCATTAAATATCGCAAAAATATATGCCTTTACGACAATTTTTGGCCTGAGAGGAGTACCTTTCTTTTTTGCAAGCCTTTTGCGCAGGTTATAATTATACATTCTTGCATTATCAGCTGTTGCTGCAGCTTCATTATCATCTCCATGTGAAGCCCAGCCTGTCTCAGTAATTATGACTTCCATCTTTTTAAATCCAGCATCTTCTAATGCAGCATAGGCTGCATCAATCTGA
The DNA here is from genome assembly GCF_030052815.1 of Hevea brasiliensis. Lineage (NCBI taxonomy): Eukaryota > Viridiplantae > Streptophyta > Magnoliopsida > Malpighiales > Euphorbiaceae > Hevea > Hevea brasiliensis. The sequence continues at coordinate 19,531,580 of NC_079509.1, read as the reverse complement.
GCATCAAGCATGTTATCATAGTGCAGATCAGTTTTTGGATCATAAATACCCTGAGTTTTCTGAAAAAGAGCATAATTAATATCAATATTCTCCGGATCACTCATATAGGCCAGGAATGGATAAGCATTCAAGCAGAATGGGGAGCCAATCTGAGAGAAGAACTCCAAAAGTGGCTTCATGAATTGAGAAACATTGTCTCTAAATACACACGAAGAGGGAGGATAGGAATTCGCAAATACAGCTTGCGAATGTGCAGTAGTAATCTGAACTACATCAGCTAAATGAAGCTTCTTCAAGGCATTGTAAACATTTTTAGTCGCACCCAAAAGAGCTCCCCAGAGTTCATAATCATTTCCTCCTAGAACTTCATTCCCTACAGCAATACCTTGAATACTTGTTTTCGGGAGAAATGCCTGCACATTTTCTTTAACCCAAGCCATGGCATGGCTTGCATTAGCGCTCATTTCTTTCACATAGTCATTTGGAAGCCCGACCACAAGTTCAAGCCCACTCCCACTAAATGCTTTGAGAACACTATGATCAGCATCATAAATCCGAACATTCCTTATCTTTGCTGCCCTAAGAAGTGTAACAACTTCATCAGGTGAAGGGATGTTATCAGCAATTCTTCCATAATTTATTCCATATGTTCCAGTGAATGCTTGAACTGTTATAGGTTCTGCAGGAATATAAAAAAAAAAGAAAGAGAAAAGGATAATTTAATTAAACAAGTTGTCATTTTTTTATAGCCACGCCAAGCAGGCAAAAAAAAAATACAACTGCGATAATATTCTCTTGCCAATCCCATATAATGTAAGTCATACTCAGTAACTTCACTAAATATAACTGTCCTTGAGTGTTTGAGAGGAAAAAATGTAGCTTTTTTGCCAGAATTTCAGAATATTCATAACAATTCTTAAAAAGCACTCCATGGGCTTTAAACAAGCTAACATATTCCTCTTCTTTCTGCATCAATTTTCACATACAAAATTGATGAGTTGCAAGAAGATCAATAAAAACATGAGTTAAAGAATAATACACTGCAATTCTAAATATGGGAAAAGATCAGAAACTAAAGATCCATCGAAACCATAATACACAAAGCAAAATTCTGCAACAGTTTAATCATCCATAGACATGGAGTAACGGTTAGTAAAATTCTTTTAAGCTATTTACTTAGAAACCAACTGTTTGATCCGCCAAAGAATTGAGGCATTACAATCTCTAACGAAAGCAAGAAAATCCCACGCATTTTTTTTTGTATTTATTAATTTATTTTCATACACAATAACAAGACTAACAGTCTCAAAACAATTTGAGCAATCATAAAGGGTGAAAAAAAGAAAACAAATATTATCTAGTCTTGTAGTTGACTACAGTCAACCGACTTTTAAAATATTGAAAATTCAGAGCATCCCAACAAAAACACAAGCCCGATTGCAATGGCAAGAAACTAATCACTCAAAAAAATTAGAAGAAATTAATACTAATCCAAATACCCTTTAATCCAGCAAACAAAGGGATCAACCGCAGTAAGATAGAAACAAGAAGCATACAACATAACCACTACAAATCAATTCAAAAACCAAGATTCCAAGAAGCAGAAAAAAGTAAAGCTAAGAGGAGAGAGAAAGTACCAATTGGAGCAAAGAAGAGCAAGAAGATAAACAAGAACCGATGCATACTTTTCATTGCCTTGGTAAAGAAAGAATCATCAAATCTTTTAGGCAAAGATCTAGATGTGAATAAAAACTTCCTAAACAGCAACTGTAATGATGCTGCTTCTTCTTCTTCTTCAACTGCTGGCATGCCATAACGCATTGAAAAAGAACCTAAAAAATATCCACTTTTCATTTCCTACATTCATAAGTTCCAACTCTACTTCTACCCATCAATTGCTCTATCTATATTTCGGTCTGTATAAGAATCTTAAGTTTGGACACAAATCTGTGTCAAAAAATTCAGGGTATATGCAGAAGAGCGGACAGGAGAGCAGAGGAAGCTCTTTTTGGCGGACGTATTCTGTGGGACTTTGAGAGTGCGGTCTGCGTTAGGAGGAGTGGAGAGGGGGTTTTGGGAATTTTGGTTTCTTGAGGTTTTATTCGCATAAAATTAGTTGTTTGGGTGTGCGGTTCATTTTGGTTTAGTTGTTTATACAAAAGTCAAAATCAGAATAAAATTGCAGTTAAAAAAATAAAATAAAATAAAATTTCGGTTATTTTATTTTTTAAATTAAAATACATATTAAACTAATCATTTTATCTTTATATTTTGTGATTTATTTATTTTTATTTTAATATATAATTTAATTTATTTTTATAAAATTTATATTTAAAAATAATATTATAAATTTTTATTAATGAAAAAATTCCTAATTGATTATATTAAATATAATTAAATTTTTTATTAAAATTTTGAATAATTATATCTTATAAAAATTAAATTTATTTTTTAAAATATAATCCGTAATTATACACAACGAAAAAATTTGAAAATTAGTTTATTATTATAAAAATAAATATAATGGATTTAAAAAATAAAACATAATAAATAATTAAAAAATAATTATATAAATTTTAAAAAATAAAAAATAATTAAATTATCGACATAAACAGATAAAAAAGTAAGAGATTTTAATAAATTATATACTCAATATTATAGAAAAATGAGAAATAAATTTATTTTTAATATTAATAAATAAATTATTTAATAGTAATTGATATAAATACTATTTAATTTTAAATTTTAAATTTTAATAAGTAATTTATATTATATTTTTAAATTAATTTATGCATATCGATCAAAGATTTAAAAAAAAAAAAGAGAAAAATAAAAACAAAAATATTACAACTTTAAAAAAAGTAAAATGGATAAAAAAAGGGAAAATGAAGATTTAAATTTTAAAATTAAAGAGGATAAATTAAATCTTAATGTAATCAATATTTATATCAAATGAATATTATTTATCAAATTATTAAGCTATATGGATTATAAAATATAACAAATGGCAAGTTTTTAAGAATATAAATAAGCTAACTGACTTAATTTGATGAGGCTATTTTTATGCTTTAACTCTAATATATATATGGATACTGAATTCGATTTTTGTTTTAGTTTGATTCTAAGTACTTTCGATTCCAATTTGATTTTACTTTAAATTCTGATTTTGATTCTGATTCGATACCTATACTCAAAATTGTATTCCTTTTAAAAGGGAAAAAATAATTATATATTTCTAACACCAAAATACTAATAAAAATAATATTGTTAATATTAAAATAATAATACTAATATCAAGATAAAATATTAGTAAAATAACATAAATATGAAATTCAAAAGAAATACTAAAATTAAATTAACAATTCTATTTTTATATGATAACACCAAATATTTATAATAAATTATGTAATATTTTCATCTAAATTATAAAATAACAGTAAATATGGGTTAGGATTAATGTACCCTAAGCTAAAAGTAACAAAACTATGTAGTTTTAGGTTTTAGAGAAATTATTTATTATAATTTCATCTCTTTAAATTTAAAACTTTGTTGGACAATATAAATGTTTTACTAGTTTAAATTTTGATTCGCAATAATAAATATTAAAAATAAATTTAATTTAAATATATAAATGTTGTTTATAAAAATTTACAAATTATAATTAAAACTTTTTTAAATTAAAAATAAATTAGCTAATATAATTATAAACTTAATCAATTATTAATATTCACTCCTAAATATTATTTCAGTGAAATTTCTCCATTATCACTATAAACCTCATAAAATATTTTATTCGAATTTTACCGTTGATATTTTGAGTAGGTCATAATTCAATCTCGTGAAATAATATATTCATAAATTAAGTCACTCCATAAGATATATGTGACACCCCTTACCCGTCTACATGTAGCCGAGCAAGATATGCCACGCAGTGTACCGGAACACCCTATTTTAATTCAATCATTTTTATTCTTCCTAATTTATTTTTTTCATAGTTATGAAGTACAATTTGTGAATATTATTGAAATTATAATTTATTTGAAGTTTCGCAAATTTTATAGAAAATCCGACAGAATGCCGACTAAAAATGAATAAAACAGTTCTTCGAAACCTGTGAAAAACACTTTCAAAATTTTCAATCACTCCCAAACTCCATTTCATCAATAAAATCTCAATATTTCTCAAATATACTCCCATTTCTCATTCATTCATTAAATAGGATATTCATGTACAAGTCATAAATAAATATTCACTTTTTCATTCATAAACATAATTTTTACTATTTACATTGATAACAAAATACATTACATGAGTCTTAATTTCATATGATAAAATAAAAGTTAATTACAAAATACCCAAAATGAAACCTAGTGTCCTATCAATGCACTGATGTCGGTGAGGTGACATGGACACTATGCAGAGCTGCAGAAGATCTTACCTAGTCTGTGGTCTACTGGGCTCTCGGTCGGTCTCTCCGGGACCTACGCATGGCAAAAAGTAACGCGCTAAGCAATAATGCTTAGTGGTGCCAATAATAAAATAAAAAATAATAATAAAAAATAAATATGCAGTGCATGTTCTGATGTCTTATGCAGAACATTATTCTATCATTATTAGTAATCTTATTTATTTTGTACTTGTTGTATTCATAATTTCATTAAATTTATCCACTTCCATTTTTAATTGCCCAAGTAACCTATACTGGAGGACTGGACTGAATAAATAGGTAAACTGACACTGGGTATCAAGTACCTTGGGCCGTCACACCATCGATCACATATGTATCTCCCGGTGTGCAACAGAACAATTAATAAACTGTAATAAATATTAGACACAAGGCCAAATATCATCACAATGTCAGAATGGCTAAAAGCTATAAAATCACAGAATGGCATAATGCCATGTGCAGTACTGTTAACTGAACCATATTGGCATGCCAACCTATCCAAACCAACCTTGCTATGTGTACTAGGGCATGTTATACTTTTAAACTTTATAATTCTTGAAATTTAGGTTTAGGTGTTACTATTTATTTTCTTAGTCGAATAAAATATTGACTTTTGCATAGACAATAAGTCCATTGGTTCTAATACTCTCAACATACCACATTTTTCATTCTAAAGTTGTTAGTATTGGTTGCCAATACCATTTCTAAGCTTAGTGTTAATTATTTATAATTTTTAGATTTCAAGCCTTATGTTTACTGTTTCATTGGTCATTTATACAGTAGGAATTCGGCAAAGTTGTCTTCATGAAAGTTGTTCCTTATTTTGTCTAGTTATATTTCCTCTTTTGGATCACTCCATTTGGAGTTTTGTAGCTCAAGTTATGGCCTAAACACTATAACTGGCTGGATTGGACAGAATCCAAAATTCTGGGCAAAACTGGTTCTGCCAGATTTGGTAACCTAAGTTTGGTTGGCAATTTTGACTAGGTTATGGTCAGAATTTGGATTTATTCTTCATAAAAGTTGTAGGTCTATATCTCAGCTTTGTGCTGATAAAATTTCAGGTCAATTGGACCTTTCTATATTGAGTTATAAACAAATGAATAAATACTATTCATTTGGTCATTTTGCCAAGGCAGAATGCAAGTCACCCAGATTAGGGCAATTTTTAGGCTAATTTGGTTTGGTTCTCTGGGCAGGGTTTCTTCACCAAAGTGGTGCCATTATGTGTCTAGTTTCATGTCCAATTGGCCTTGCACCAATTGAACCTCTAAAACTCCATTTATAACTGCCTAAACCTGCTGGACTCATGCTCAGTCCTGAAGGTCAGCCAAGGCAGCTCACCCATACCTAAATGCCAAGCCTCAACTCACTTCAATTCTTCATCATACACAGCCAAATGGTCACTAATAGACCATTTAAACTTTCATTCACTAACACATAAACAAGATCCAAGTTTTTGTGTCCAAACCCTAGCTCCAATTCAAGGTTTACACAACACATGTCAATTAGGCATACTAATCCATTTCAAATTTATGTCTACACATCAACACCATTTCTAAGCCATTTTAAATCCATCAAAACCATCAACTACCACTTCCATAAAGCTGGCCAAAATTCCATTCTCAATTTCACACATGATTTATCTCAAATTCTTAATTATTTGTTCATATTTAAACTAAATTTTAAAAAATAAACAAGATTAAGTAATTGACATGCACTAACCTCTTTGGTTTCTTTATTGGCTTGTATAAACATTGGAATTTCTTCACTTTATGATAATTAAAACCTTGCTCTTGATGTGGGGGTTAACATTTGTGAAGGGTGTTTAGGGTTTTGGGGTGAGATGAGCAAGGGTTTCAAGCTTTGAAGCTTGAACTATGGTGAAGGGTCCATAGAGCTGGTTCGGCCTGTCTTTAGCAAGGAAGAAGATGGGTTTATTTTTACTTTCATTCATTCTCTTTCATGTCTTAAAAAAGGGTTTGTCAAGTTTTAATTGGATGGGAGTTTTAATGACATCATTATGATGTCAAAATTTGAGTTTTTTTTTATCCTTTTCTTTTTCTTTTCTTTTTTACCCATTTTCAATTTAATTTTTAGCAATATTTATTCATATTTTGTGCTGTAATAATTATTTACTTAACTAGACAAGTCAGCCAAAAATCACCTCTGAAGGCGAAATGACCAAAATGCCCTCCGTTTGGCTTAATAGACTAAAATTGTCTGTACCGATTGAAAATTTTTTTTAAGTATTTTCTTGGCATTCTAATGCCATAGAAACCTCAATGACTATTCTCTGGAGTCCCAAAAATTATTTTATAAATTTTTCCTCAGGTCTATGGCTCGTAGTTGCGAGAACCGCAACTTTCCACTGAATTACCCATCGCTAGGGCACCGGCTCATCTAACTTGGTTGTATTTTATTTCTAAAATTTTTCCTAAATTTTTCTTATTAATATCTGAGTTAATTATGGTTCCTCACTTTAGTTTAAATATTTTTCCGGACGTTCTAACTGTCGGAATCGACACTGGTCACCGAAACAGTATAATGTACGAAGTTGCTACAGGGAGGGTGTTACAATATATCTTAATAAATATATTGTACATTATTATATATATTTTTCAATTATATAATTTTTAACTAGAAAGTATAATGCATGATTAAAAGGTGATTTAATCATATAATTAACAATTATCAAGTGATTTAATGAACTTATAATTAAAATTAGTAACAATTAATATTTGCGTACACACACACACACACACACACACACACATATATATATATATATATATATATATAAGTTATATACATAAAACAATCTCAATTGTAAGTAATATAAATAATTTTATTAAAACTATATAATATATCTAAAAATTATTAAAAAAATACATGTATAAAATCGATTTTTAAGTTTGATTTTGGTTTGGTTTAGTTTCGGTCTACTTCGATTTCTAATAAAAAATCATAACCAAATCAAAATAGTAAAATAAATTCGATTTGGTATATGTAGCAACCTTTTTTTTTTCAATTCTAGTTTAATTCTTTGGTTCGTTTTGAACCCTACAGAAACCGTGTACGGCCCTTCTTCCTAGTGAAATGAATGATATTTCAATAAATAAAAAAGTAATTTACAATTAATTCTAAAGTTATAGTTAAATCTATAATTTAGTGCCAATAGTTTAAAAAAAAAAACAATTTAATCTTTTACATTTTAATAATTCTATAGGTTGGTCTGCAATTGCAATCTGTTAATTGTAATTAAATTAATGAAAAAATTATTAAAATATTTTTAACTCTATTTTAAGCCGAAAACAATTCAGTTCACGTGCTTTTGTTTTATTAATAATTTAGTCCTTATATTTTTAAAATTTAATTTCATTAAATTAAAATTTTGAAATTTAAATTATAATGACTAAAGATATAGATTAATTACGTAAGGTCCTTAAAATTTTTGTTTAATTACAAAATATCCATATATTTTACAAATTGATTCTTTAATATTTTAATTATTTACAGATAAGCCCTTAAAATTTTTTAAAATTCTATTTATTTTATTCTTATTTCAATCATTCATATATATATATATATATATAATTTAAATTTAATTTTTTTAATTTCATGGGGCCTATATTTGTCAAATTAAGGGAATAAATTGGTAATAAAATAATTCAGTGACTAAAGTATTTTCCAATTGAAAATATAATTAAAAGTATTTGTCATTTTTTCTAGAATTAATAGCAACTTAACTATGATTCTAACAGTAAAAATTAACTTATAGGTTTATTAAAATATTAATGACTAAATCGTTTGGTTTTAAATTTATAGAGACTAAGTTGTAAGTTTAACCAAACCTTAAAAATTAAATTGTAGTTTACCGTAAAAAGAGGAATAAATCTCAAAATTTGTTTCTGAACTTTAAGGGCTATAATAAATATGTTTTGAACTTAAAAATATAATATAAAACTTTAGACTTTGAAATTTTACATAGTAAATCATTCTAACTCTCAATAGCCAATTTATAATATGCTGATGTGGACAATCTATAGAGGCAATAACGTGGACAATTGCTTTTTTTTCGAAGGTAAAGTCCTTCTAATTAGTTACTATAATCTAGCACTCGCTATCTTGTATGGCTGAGATTCTTTTATAATTAATCTATGAAAAAAATTATAACTAGTTTTGCTTCTATTATATAGAGAAAAGAGAATTGTCTGTGTAACTGCCACTCTAAATTGTATAAACTGACTATTGAGAGTCAAAAGAATTTTATTTTGTACAATTTAAGAGGCTTTATATTACATTTTTAAGTTTAGAGACAATTCTATTACAATCTATAAAGTTTAGAAACAACTATTAAAATTTACCCCAAAATACTGATTTTTAGTACATCTCAAGCACACTACAAAAAATGAAAAAAATATTGACCACAAATACCAACCATTTTGAGTATTATTTGGTCGGTAATTAAGATTACCGACGAAATACCGACCACATTTAGGTTGTCTAGAGTTTGACCTGTAGGTAAAAATTACCGACCAAATTATTTTGGTTGGTAAATTTACCGATCACATTATTGGTTGTAATTAGTGGACCTTTTGGTGGGTATTTTTGTAGTCTAGGTGGCAAGAACGACCAGATTAGCTTTCAATTGCCAACGAAACTTTACCGACCCCCAATAGTTAATCGGTAAAATTTGGTGCATTTTTTAATTTAGAAAAAACTTACTGACAAAAATAGTTGGTCAGTATTATTTTTATATAATTTAAAAAGATTACCGACCACATAGATAGTAACTAAGACTTTTTTATAGAATTATTTTTTAATAATTGTATAAGATTAAAAAAAATACAAACCAAAAACTTTGGTTGGTATTTTGTATATAATTTTAAAAAATGGTACCGACCACATTAATGGTAGTAAAAGTTTTGTGGAATTATTTTTTTAATAATTGTATAACGGAAAAAATAATACTGACTAAACACTTTAGTTGCTACTTTTTATATAATTTTAAGAAATAATATTGACCATGTGAATGGTAGGTAAAATTTTGTAGAATAATTTTGTTTCTATAATTATATGGCATAAAATAATATCGACCAAAGACTTTGGTTGATATTTTTTTTATAATTTAAAGAAAATATTACCTACCACAAAATTGGTAGCTAAAAATTTTGTAGAATAATTTTTTTTTATATAAATATATGGCGTAAAAATAGTACCAATGAAATTTTTTGGTTGGTGTTGTTTTATAATTTAAAAAAAAATTAGCAACCACTTAAATGGTAGCATTCATTTTTGTAGAATTATTTTTTATATAATTATATGACAAGATAATACCAACCAGAAAATTTGGTCGGCATTTTTTTTAATTTGAAATAATTAATATTTGATTCAAAATAAAAAATTAACCATCAATAATAATAATAATAATAATAATAATAATAATAATCCAATAATATTAAATTTTTTTACTGTGTATTACAAATTAAATATAAAATCCATATCAGTAAAATAAGATATACTAAAGTACTCAAATAAGTCAAAGATATAATACAAAACCATCAATCTTAGGAAGGTGGAGGTGGAGGCATTGGCGTTGGCAGGCCTTGGACTAATCTCATCACCTCCTCCGTCATAGAGTTTCTCATGAGTTCCATTTCCAACTCCAATTGTTACATACGATTTGTAATGACTTGTCTCGAATCCCTCTCATCCTTAAGCTGCTTCTGCAATTCTTGTACTTGTTATTGTAAAGCAGCATTTTGAGGATCACAAAATGAAGATGTCCAACTAAAGGATGCTCTGACTAAAGGGTAATAGGCAGATGATTCAAATCCAAGGCCATATACCTTCCTTTTATTCTCACCCCCCTCAACAACATCCAAATAAAGTTGGAACTCATCGATGTTGTCGGGTGCGGTTTGTGTGAGCTCCTTCCTCCTAGTGACTATTGCTTCCTGTATGCAATATGAAAAATGAAAATCAATTATAATTAATTCATGATATAATACAAAAAAGAAAAAACTTGTTGTGAAATTAATAAAATTGTACCATAAATGTATTTGCCTAGATTTTTCATCCACAAAAGTGGTTTTGTCATGCTTTCGAGTGTGAGTGTGAAGGAACAATTCAGAGGGACTTGGCTTTCGACCCAATTCTTTTCCCTAAAGAAATGATAAACAGTTATCACAAACATTTTATTATATATTTATAATAAATTATTGAAATTTATACAGATATAAAAAATAAATTGGACAGAGCTTTTCCTATATTTTTTACATTTCCCCCCTACCAAAAAGTAATTAAAATCTCACAATTTATTCACATAACAATCTACAATAATTTTCATGGCAATTCTATCACATTTCCATAAACATTCATGTGTGATTATTATACCATGACAATTCCATCAATAATCATATATGAAATTAAATACCTTAACTATTTATGAAAAAAGTCACCAATTTATCTGACCATTCCCGATATGATATGTATCCACCTGTGTGGGTTGATGGCCCAAGAGCATTTACAGCACCATAGCGATTTCATGAATTTTGCTCAAAGCGCCGAATAACCTCGGGGTCATTCCAGTGCTACTCAAATTAACTCCAGGTTTCTTCACTGACATACTAGGGCCTTTTTCTGTTACTCTTGAAATCTGCAAGCATGTACTTATAGCGTTCTGCAGCCTTAGATTGCTAGATAACCTTTATCCCTACTTCCTCATAATCCTCCCAATGGTACTTTTTCTGCATTTAAAGTCATACATATTTGTAGTGATTACTTTATTTCAAAATACTATAGTAAAACATAATAAAACTTAAATAGATTTTACCTTAAATTCCTCCCAATAAAAATCTTTTGTTACTTGCAGGACACTCTTCCAGTTAACACCTGCAGGGTCTATTCACTGCTTAAAGCAATTAGTAAAATCACTTAAGCGGCTGCGGATCAAACAGATAACCTACATAAATGAATGAAAATATAATTAGTTAACAATATACATGTATTACATTTCATTTATAAGCTAATTAAAATTTAACTGTTTAACTCACTTTCCATCACGAAGTGTAAGGCGTTGTCGCCCTGCAAAATCAATCTCCACTGAGGAAGGGCGAGAACCTTGTGAGCTAGCACCTGTAGACTCTTGGTCAACTCTTGGCTAGTCATAGGTGCAAGCTCTTAGCCAGTCATAGGTGCAGGCTCTTGGCCAGCAGTAGGTGCACCTACTTAGATGACCATAGTCGTGTTTGATTGGAGAGATGGCTGTGACTGAGGCATTGAAGGCACACCTTCTTCATGTGTAGATGGTGTTCCCATATTAACGCCATGCGAACCACCTACACGTATGTGCCTAACCATATCTATAAAATGCAGAAACACGATAAGAAATGTTAATTTGTAAGTAAAAACTATCCCATTTGTACAAAAAAAAAAAATGGGTAGAGTCACCTTTGAAAATTAGACATTCCTAAAATTTTAACAACACAACCTGCAATAAAACATTGTCATCCTAGCCTGCACACATATCAAACATATCTCCTTTTTTATAATCTCACAGTTTATAAATAAGAAAATAATAATATAAATAAGAATAGTACAAAATCAAAATTACTAAATAAAAGTGCATTGCCAAATAGTATGACAAATATAAAATACAGAGTTACTATATATTGCAATACAATTTATTCACTATCATTATCACTATCATCATCATATACATGAAGCTCGTCTTCATCTTCTTCTTCACTTTTTGCTGATGAACTTAGAACTTCCTCATCCGGGGGTTCCTCTTCTTCAATAAACGCAAGCTCTAGTGATTCACCGGTTGGATCGTCTAAGGGACCAATTTGTTCATTTTGTACTTCTGCATCAATTTGTAACACTTCTACTGCCTCATCTTGGAATGCTTGGTCAAACGTTTTCTTTGTTACATTTGTCTGAGGCATGATGACGATAGATCTAGGCTTCACTTTACACGTTGCATACCAGTTGGCCTTGTCTCTTCTCAAGCTAGGATAAGGGATGTACACCACTTGTTCTGCTTGCAAAGCAAGTATGAATGGTTCATATTTATTTAATCTTCTTCTATGATTGATGTCCACTAAGTTATAATGTTTGTGAACCTTAATACCAATATTCGGAGTTAGATTAAACCATTCACACTTAAAAAGCACAACTCTTTTTATTGGTAATGCAAGGTACTCTAGTTGAACTACCACTTTCAAGATACCATACTAGTCATTAGATTTGTCACCATATGTTGAGCCCCTAATGCAAATTCTGCTCTTCATCGTGAATCGATTAGCACCATGACAGATTGTGTGAAATCTATAACCATTTATGAAATACATAGGATATGATTTCACGCTTCTCAATGGTCCCTCTGCTAGATCCTTAATGAATTTATTACTAATGTTTGAACTCCTTGCCTGATAAGTTAAAGAGAATTGAAATCCTTATTATTACATATTACATTATTTGAACATAGAAAATGATATGAGTTATATAAATTTATACTCACATAAGATTTGAACCACTCTGCAAATCTTTATTCTAGTACTTTTATCAACTTCCTCATCACTAATATTATGCGATGTTTGTCACAATTTGGTTACGAGCAAACTACACATATAATTAAATTTGGTGATTATCAAAGGAAAAGGAAAATTCACAATGATTTCAGGAGATTTAATTTAAATTTTGGGCATTCAAAACACTTACTTGATGTACGTGTCAATTTTAGGGTAATTTAGTAAAACATATATTTGGGCGACCTTATATTCATCATCGCCCAACTATATCATTTTTGCTTTCCCATATAGTTGATCGGGATACTTGAATGTTGATAAATTTCCTTCGGTTTCAGCATCATCCCCACCATCATCATTACGGGGCACTTGTGTCACACCTTACCCCTCTATAAGGCATAACATGATTCCATAGTATACCTAATGAATTATCGAACTTCACCTACCAATAACTCATTAAATATACTACAGGGGATTTTAAACAAATTCATTTCATTTTAAATTTGTAAAGTGATGCTAAGCATTATTAAAAAGCCTTTAGTTAGAGTTTATGTCATAAATAATATTTCAGTAATTTTGATTTTACTGCAAATTTTATAAAAATTTTGGCAGAGTGCCGACTATAATTTGAGAAAATAGTTCTTCAAAACCTCAAAAGAAAGCACTTCCAATGTATTTTTCTCAACCCCAACTCCAACAAGTCTCAACTCAACACAAATTCATTTCAATCAATACAACTCGATACATTTTCAATACTCATTAATCCTTAATTCAACACATTTTAAAATAAACATCAATTTTATTTAATGTATCCAATATAAACACAAAAGTCTAAATTTTACAGAAAAGAAAACTAAAATAATATCATTATAAATTATACTGTACAACTGCTCAACTAGTATAAAAGATACATATGAACAAAAATATTTACATCAAACTAAATTACAAAGGGTATAAAAAATATACATGTACAAAAATCCTCAAACGGTGCTCCCCTATCACTGTAGCAGCTCACTCTACTGCTTTGTCTTTTTCCCTATCTGCGATAGCAATAAAACGCCATCGCTGAGTAAACACTCTGTGGTACACAATAAAATTTTAAAATAGCTGAACATAAAAAGCATATATCGATAAGTATATTTTTAAATCCTTTCACAATCACATTTTATGAAATAAATGTCAATCTTTTACAATACTATTTTATCAAAATAAATTATAAATCATAGTGTTGCTAATCAATACACATCTTAGGCAGTGTTGTCAATCAATACACATCTTAGGTCATGACACAAAATTTCCAATCAATGCCATGTTGTACACCACAACAAAGCAATCTCAACCCCACTAATCGAAATCAATGAGGGAGGTGGCTAGCTAGCTATATGAGTACTCATCCAATCTCAACCTCAAACTGGCAAGGCGGAGAGGGAGGAATATAACCAATCTCAACCCCATAAATGGAGGAGGAATATAGTAATACTGTCATGCCAAGTGTGAAGCCAAAACCAAATTCAAAATCATAGTATTCAAACATTTCATGCAAAGCGCTAAGAAATTTTTATTCCAAATTTTCATTTACCAAATAGGCAACACTACATTCCTCAAAGCTATAATAAACATAAATTGCTCATAATACAGGTTCAAAAAAATTTTTAAGTAAAAAATGAGAAATCAAAAATTATTGTGCACAAACCTCTAATGAGTCGCCTCTTTGCCTTGACTCACTTGTTCCCTATCTTTTCCAGTATCTTTTTCTACTGAAATACATAATTTAAAGCATTTTAATAATCATTCAACTCATTTCTCATAATTGATTCAACAATTAAATTTATGCACGCTAAATTTTCTTTATAAGTTTTCTCTAAGGGTTGAATTCTTTGTATGTGGTATATTTATGGTTACTATTCATTTGATCAATTAGTCATAATGTTGACTTTTTCATACTAAATAGTTATACTAATTTTAATTGCATCCACATACCACATTTTGGGTTACAATTATGTTGGCATTGATTGCCAATTGAAATTCCAAACTCCCTAAGTGAAATTCTAAAATTTCAATTTTGGGTCACTTGGTTTTACTATTCCATTGGACCTTCTACAGTGGAAAGTTGACCAACTTTCCTCCATCAAAGTTGTTCCTTAATGTCTTAACTTTAATTTTCTTTTTGAATCACTTCATTTGTAGTTTTGTAGCTCAAGTTATGCTACTTTTTCTAGGCTGGCCGGATTAGTCAATTCCAGAATTCTGGGCAAATTTTAGGTTCTAGCAGATTTAGTGAGGCAACTTTGGTTGGCAATTTGATTAGGTTATGGCCAGAATTTGAGTTGGTGTTCTTTATGAAAGTTGTTCTACTATGTCTAATATTTCTATTGATATAAAAATTAAGTCATTTGAACATTTCTACACCAAGTTATGACTATTTAAACACTATTCATATAATTAATTATGTACAGGGGTAGGGTACCAAATTCGGATTTAACCAAATTTTACACTAACTTATGGTCAGTTTTAGGAAAAGGTTTCTACATGAAAATTGTAACTTTGGGTCTTAATTTTCATATCCAATTAGCCTCACACCAATTGGAGGAATAGAATTTTAATTATGGCTATTTGAGTGGACCATAGTCAGGCTGTCTAGAATTAGACATTACCATTCACAACTCAATTCCAATTTCAATCATTCAATCACACTCCAAATCACACCAATTGACCAATCTAAGCCTCAATTAGGTCAATTTGCATCAATTCACCAAACCCTCAAATTTCCTATGGTCAAGAACCCTAATTCACCAATTAGCATACTTCATGAAATTAAAGTATACCACTAAAACCTACCCACTCAAATTGACTTGCATGCATGATTTATTGAAGTAGAACACATCATTTCCCCCCCAACACTCATGGCTACCAAATTTCATGGAGTTCCCTAACTTACCATTTTGTTTCATTTTCAACAATTTCTACTCAATTTAAATGTCCAATTACACATTTAAAGAAAGAAATAGAAAAATTTTTCCACTAACCTTAAGTGAAGCTTTTCTATCCTCTCAATTCCTTCAAGTTTCCCTTTCTTTTTCACTTTCAATCTTCCAATCAAGACTCAAGAATAAGTTTTTCTTAAAGGGGTTATGAAATTGATGGAAATTTTTAGGGTTGTGAAAGCTTGAAATAAGCTTTCATAGTGAAAGAAGAAAAAATAAGAGAGAGAGAGATGAGAGAGTGGCTGACTGAAATTTTGGGGAAGATAAGTGAATTTTTTTTCTTTTAATTTTGTCTCATTTTAATGATAATTATCCCCATAATTTGTTATAATTTAAAATTATAATATTAATTAGGTCATGCTTACATAATGGGTGATGTCATAAAGCTTTTAATTTTTGATTTCTTTCTTTTCTTTTTCCTTTTCTTTCCCTCACCTCTTCACTTTAAATCTACCTTTCATAATTTTAATTTTCTAGTTTTTAATGGACAATTAGCCCAAAAGTTACCTCTAAGGGTGAATTGACCAAATTGCCCTTTACTGGTCTCATCCGTTTTTCCAGTAACATTTAATTGCTTCCGGAACCCTGGTTCAATTTTTCAAATTGGTTTTTGATTCTTTTCTTAGGTTTTTACATTAGCATTAGTTTCGCAATAATTCTTAAGTCTGGGGTGCCCTAGGGTCCCACTCGAAAATAGGGCAGTGACTGAGCTCGCAGTCACTTCCCAGTTCGAGCACTCATCACTGTGGCCGTGGCTCATTTAACCCATTATACCTTGTTTTCTTCATTTGCATTTAACCTTCATATAATAGCTATTAATTTTTGTTTATGACTTTTCTAGATAAATTAATTATGGTTCTAACCCTCTTAACTGTTCAAACCGACACTGGTCATCGAAACAGTAAAATGTATAGAACTAGTGAACATATGGGTGTTACAACTTGTCGATCCCGCATTATTGCATGAGGTTCAAAATAATGCGCACAAAAATTAGATGCTTCTTCGACTAAGCATGCATTACATATTGAGCCTTCCACATTAGCCTTGTTCTTTACATTTCACTTTTGATGGTGTAGAAATCTAGAAATTCAAAACACAATATTCACCAGGCTTACAAATGTTTATGATGCATTTCACAACATTGAAAGAAAAAAAGAGTATCTATTACCTCTCAAAAGGATACATCCATCAGTATTGTATCGGACCTGTAATTTTTGCTTCATATGGCAAATGGATGGGAAGATGTTCCATCGAGTTAAAGAAGACAAGAGGAAATATGTGCTTTAACTTGCAAATGATAATAGGAATTTCAGCTTACATACACTCCATATCTTGAACCTTAATATTTGTAGAAGAAGATGTTTGAAAAATAAGCTCAACTCGGTCAACGCTTGCCAAACTCTATTTGGAAGGAGCTCATGAAATGCAATGAGTAATAACCTCTGTATAAATACATGGCAATCATGGCTCTTTATGTCGAAAAGTTTGTACCTCTGCATGTCAACACACCTTCCCATGTTGGACACACACCTGTCTGGAAACTTATGGCTTTTCACCCACTCACATAAAACAAGTTTATGTTGCTTATCAAGAGAATAACAAGCCTTGGGATATTTACCTGTTTGCACATCTCTCTCTAGTTCCCTTCTATGACATAAATGTGTCATATCTTCCCTAGCTTTTGCATTATCCTTCATGTTATGTAACGATTGGGCTCCAACCACTAGAGGAATTATCCGCTTTAGCCATAAGCCTCACGTTTTTATCCCATTGGTGGAATAGAGAACTTCTTAGGAGGTCACCTATCCTAGGATTTCGCTCAAGTGAGCATGTTTTAACCCTGGAGTTCTTCCAAATCTTTAGGCCATTCTACCAAAAGGCGCCTCTAGTGATTAGTTTTTCCATTTTATATATCATTACTTTTCACTCTCATTATGATGTGAGATGTGTTTCCCATCTTTCAGGGAGCTTTTCGCTGCGTTTAACGGAATCACTGGGGCACTGCCTTAGTGCCTTATGGCCCACTAGCTTCCGCCACAAGTGTCCTCACTTGTCGCACCGTACTGAGGGAGCTTTCGGCTCTGATGCCTATTGTAACGGTCAGGCTCCAAACACTAAAGGAATTATCCACTTTAGTCGTAAGCCTCACGGTTCCCATAGGTGGACTGGAGAACTTCCCAGGAGGTCACCCATCCTAGGATTTCTCTCAAGCGAGCATGCTTAATCCTGGAGTTTTTCTAACTCTCTAGGCCATTCCACTAAAAGGCGTCTTTAGTAATTAATTCCCTTATTTTATATATTATTACTTTCTACTCCCATTCCAATGTGGGACGTGTTTTCCATCTTTCAGGGAGCTTTTCACCTCGTCCAACAAAATCACTAAGGCACTACCTTAGGGCCTTGTGGGAAGGTCCCTTAGGCAAATCCCACATCGGAAAAGCATGGAGATGGTCTTGGGTTCAAAAAGTAATGATATATAAAATGGGAGAACTAATCACCAGAGGCACCTTTTGGTGGAATGGCCTGGAGAGTTAGAAGAACTCCAAGGTTAAGCGTACTCGCTTGAGAGAAATCCTAGGATGGGTGACCTCCTAGGAAGTTCTCCATTCCACCTATGGGACAACAACGTGAGGCTTGTGGCCAAAACGGACAATTCCTCTAGTAGCTGGCGCCCGATTGTTACAATTGGTGTTAGAGCCACTCGCGTGTCCTTTTGGGTGATGGTGGGGTAAATCTCAGCAAGAACGATGAGTCTCGAAAGGGGGGGGAGAAAGGTCTCTTAGGCAAATCCCACATCGGCAAAGCACAGAGATGGTCTTGGGTTCAAAAAGTAACGATATATAAATTGGGGGAACTAATCACTAGAGGCTCCTTTTAGTAGAACGGCTTGGAGAGTTGGAAGAACTCCAGGGTTAAGCGTGCTCGCTTAAGAGAAATCCTAGGATGGATGACCTCCTGGGAAGTTCTCCATTCTACCTATGAGATAAAACCGTGAGGCTGATTGTCAAAGCGGACAATTCCTCTAGTGGTTGGAGCCTAACCGTTATAATAAAGATCCCTTAGGCAAATCCCACATCGGTAAAGCACGGAGATGGTCTTGGGTTAAAAAAGTAATGATATATAAAATGGGAGAACTAATCACTAGAGGCTCCTTTTGGTGGAATGGCTTGGAGAGTTGGAAGAACTCTAGGGTTAAGCGTGCTCGCTTGAGAGAAATTCTAGGATGGGTGACCTCCTGAGAAGTTTTCCATTCCACCTATGGGACAAAACCGTGAGGCTGATGGCCAAGGTGGACAATTCCTCTAGTAGTTGGAGCTGACCATTACAATTGGCATCAAAGCCGAAAGCTCCCTTAGTACGGTGCAATAAGTGAGGACACTTATGACGGAAGCTGGTGGGCCACAAGGCCCTAAGGTAATGCCCTAGTGATTTCCATTGGACGCTGTGAAAAGCTCCTTGAAAGATGGGAAACACATCCCACATTGGAATGGGAGTAGAAAGTAATGATATATAAAATGGGAGAACTAATCATTAGAGGCGCCTTTTGGTGGAATGGCCTGGAGAGTTGGAAGAACTCCAAAGTTAAGCGTGCTCGCTTGAGAGAAATCTTAGGATGGGTGGCCTCCTGAGAAGTTCTCTACTCCACTTATGGGACAAAACCGTGAGGCTTACGGCCAAAGCGGATAATTCCTCTAGTGGTTGAAGCCTGATCGTTACAATCACAAGGCCTTAAGGCAGTGCCCCAGTGATTCCGTTGGATGCGATGAAAAGCTCCCTGAAAGATGGAAAACATGTCCCACATCAGAATGAGAGTGGAAAGTAATGATATATAAAATGGGGAAACTAATCACTAGAGGTGCCTTCTGGTGGAATAGCCTGGAGAGTTGGAAGAACTCTAGGGTTAGGCGTGCTCGCTTGAGAGAAATCCTAGGATGGGTGACCTCCTAGGAAGTTCTCCACTCCACTTATGGGACAAAACCGTGAGGCTTACGGTTAAAGCGAATAATTCCTCTAGTGGTTGGAGCCTGACCATTACAATTGGTCCCTAAGGCAGTGCCCCAGTGATTCTGTTGGACGCGGCGAAAAGCTCCATGAAAGATGGGAAAAACGTCCCACATCGGAATGGGAGTGAAAAGTAATGATATATAAAATTGGGGAACTAATCACTAGAGGCACCTTTTGGTGGAATGGCTTAGGGAGTTGGAAGAACTCTAGGGTTAAGCGTGCTTGCTTGAGAGAAATCCTAGGATGAGTGACCTCCTAGGAAGTTCTCTACTCCACTTATTAGACAAAACCGTGAGGCTTACAGCAAAAGTGGACAATTCCTCTAGTGGTTGGAGCCTGACCATTACAATTGGTATCAGAGTTGAAAGCTCCCTCAGTCCGGTGTAACAAGTGAGGACACTTGTGGCGAAAGCTGGTGGGCCACAAGGCCCTAAGGCAGTGCCCCAGTGATTCCATTAGACGCAATAAAAAGCTCCGTAAAAAATGGGAAACACGTCCTACATCAGAATGGGAGTGAAAAGTAATGATATATAAAATGGAGGAACTAATCACTAGAGACACCTTTTGGTGGAATGGCCTGGAGAGTTGGAAGAACTCCAGAGTTAAGCGTGCTCGCTTAAGAGAAATCCTAAGATGGGTGACCTCCTGAAAAGTTCTCTACTCTACTTATGGGATAAAACCGTGAGGCTTACGGCCAAAGTGAACAATTCCTTTAGTGGTTGGAGCCTGACCATTACAATTGATATCAAAACCGAAAGTTCTCTCAGTATGGTGCGACAAGTGAGGACACTTGTAGCGAAAGCTAGTGGTCCACGAGGCCCTAAGGCAGTGCCCTAATGATTCCATTGGACGCGGCAAAAAGCTCCCTGAAAAATGGGAAACACTTCCCACATCAAAATTGGGGTAGAAAGTAATGATATATAAAATGGGAGAACTAATCACTAAAGGCACCTTTTGGTGGAATAGCCTGGAGAGTTAGAAGAACTCCAAGGTTAAGCATGCTCGCTTGAGAGAAATCCTAGGATGGTTGACCTCCTGGAAAGTTCTCCATTCCACTTATGGGACAAAACTGTGAGGCTTATAGCTAAAGCAGACAATTTCTCTAGTGGTTGGAGCCCGACCGTTACATGTTACCTTCTATATTCATCACTGTGTTGAATATATTCTCAAAGACATTTTTCTTACTGTGCATAACATCTAAGTTATGTCGAATAAGGTTTGAAGACCAATATGGTAAATCCCAAAAGATACTCTTTTTCCGCCAATCAATGTTTCTAGCTATGATAGCATTTACTGCTTCACCATCACTATCTATTACTCTCCTTAACCCTAAATCCTCTATTTGTAAAAAAGTGTCTTCGCTACTTAGCATTGGAGGAGACTCGGATGTGCATACTTTCCTTTAAGGAAATTTACCCTGTTCCATCCAAATGGATGGTTTTATGGAAGAAACTTACAGTGATTATCAAACCAACTAATTTTCCCTCAGTGTCTTAGTGAAAATGCATTTAAATGATCCATACAAAAGGGACAAGCTAATCTCCCAGAGGTGCTCCACCTAGACAACATTGAATAAGCAAGGAAATCACTAATTATCCACACCAGGGCAGCTTTCATTTGGAAATTTTGCTTCTTAGATACATCATATATCGGCACTCCCACTTCCCACAACTAAGTTAGTTTATCAATTAGTGGCTGCAAATAGGCATATATCTGTTGCTTGAGATTTTGTGGTCCAGGTATTATTACTGACAAAAATAAATAAGGCTCCTTCATCCATATACTAGGAGGCAAGTTATATGGCATAATTATTATCGGCCAACATGAGTATTACTGTCCTGACTATCCAAATGGTTGAAATCTAGCCTCACATTTCGACTTTCAGCTGCAAATATTGGATGGGTACGATTAAAATGTTTCCATGCCTCAAAATCAAATGGATGGCACATAACATAGTCTTCCACGTTATGCTCATCATGCCACTGCATGTGTGCAGCTATTGCCTCAGAAGCATAAAGTCTTTGAAGCCTGGGTGTCAAAGGAAAGCAATACATCCTCTTGCATGCTACAATTGCCTTATTTGACCCTCTCTAAGGCTTGTATCTTGACGGCCCACAAAATTTGCATTCTATTAAATTACTATTTTCCCTCCAATAAATCATGCAACCAAACTTGCAACAGTCAATTTCTCAATAGGTAAACCCAACCCATGTACAAGCTTCTTCGTCGTGTAGAAACTATCAATAAACTTATTATCGTTTAGTAATACTTCCCTAATGAAACTCACAATTGTGTAGTAGCATTTCTCAGACAAATGATGCTCTGACTTAATATTCAACATCTGAGCTACGGCTGACAATTGTGAATGCCTTTCATAACCACGTCATAATTCCTCTTCAACTACAGTTAGCATGGCATAAAATTTTTATGCTTCTAGATTAGGCAGTTCTTCCATATTCTCAAATTCAATATTTGGATAAGGAAGATCCCAAGCCATATTTTGAAATTGGGGACAGGCAGCATCAAAGACCATATTATGGTGTGGATTATTGTCACCCTGTCTATGTTCAGCACTTGGAACTGTCATTCCAACAATAAATGTTGAAGAAATTGAGAATTCACCATGTGCAAGCCATTCTAGATAATTCGATCTAAACCCAAACCTCATAAGATGCAATTTGACATCATCCACAAATAAGTACTTTCCATTTATTTACTTTGTACACAGACATCTGATTTTACTTCCATCCATAAATTTCGGCTTTTTACAGGCAAATTTGATAAATGCATCCAAACCATGAACAAACTCTGGGTTAAGTAGTTCATCTACCAGCTTCCTAGCATACATCCAACTTCTAAAGGTGTCCATGTTCTATAAAATTATTTCAATATTTTCAGAAAAATTTGTTAAATGCTTATTCCATGTGATATATATATATATATATATATATATATATATATATATATATATATATATATATATATATATATATATATATATATATTAGTAATTAATAAATGTAATAATTAATTAGTTAAATAATTTACTTAAATAATTAAATATATATAAAAATAAAATAAAATAATTGAATGATTATATAAATTATAAAGTGTTTGAAAAGTTAAAAGAAAAAGGGTGTTTGATGCTTGATGGGGCGTGGTGAACTCATGACGGAATGGAATATTAGATGGGTTGGTATTCTTAATAATAAAATATTTTAATAACTTAAAATAAGAGAAATTAATGAGATTTATCTCAATTGTATTGGAGTTTTTTTTAAAAATGTAAGGTTTTGAATTCAAGTTATAATTAGAGCTAAATGAATTAAAAAAAAATAAAAACCAAAATAAAATAAAGGGTAATACCAAAAAACATCATTGCAAGCAAGTGTTGAATTAAAAGAAAATATGAGATTTTAAACTACTCAAATAGACAATCTATCTCAAAATCAAAGGAAACTGTTATCAATGTACACAACATAACAATAAAGGTAATTCGATGCAACCAAGTCTATCAAGATTTAGTAACACAAAGGGAAAAACATATGAAAGTGAAAGAAGATTTATAGCTACCTAGGGTTGAAGACAACTTTGGTTGTTGCTATGATAATTCAATCAATTCACTGCTGCTTGTGAAGTGTTTGAGTAACACTTTGAAATAGCTGCCCATAGTGAAAGAGTTGCTACTTGCTCATGACAAGCTTGTGGGACTTCTTCACTTTGTTAGGAAAATGTCTCTTAAATCTTCTACTTAGTGAAGTGTTCGGCTTTTGTCTAGGCAACTATATTCCTCTATAATCACTTTTGTAAAAATAAGCGAGGTGAATGGTAGCATCTGCTATTGGTTGAATTTTCTGGGTGAAAAAAAAAATATTAGTTGTACTTGCCCTTCGCATTTTGTGTTATAATTGTCTGTGCAATTAGAATATGCATTACCTTAAAACTGTTTGCTCAAAAAACTCACCCAAATTTACTCATTCTTTTATCACAGAAAAAGAGACTTTGATTGCTTACCCATGCAAGAGGATCATAAGCTTATTCCTTTGAGCATCTTCTTGATCTAGCAAATTATATTCCATAAACTTCATTTACAAATTTATTTTCACAATATGGCTTTCATTGCTCCTAACAAACAAAAAGAAGAAACATAAAATCCCTCGTACTACATTAAGTCCATTTTTATATAAATGGGGAAGAAAATAAAAAAGACAAATGGTTTAAAACAGACCTCACAATAATGTAGACCATACATACAAATCATATTTTAAAGTCAAAATTTTACTTGCCAAAGTATAAAAATAGTGATTTGTATAAACTCTTTAAAGATTAAAAACCTTATTCACAATCTTTGCTCTTCCATCAAAAAAGCATACTGTTGGTAAAAAAAACATAAGAATACAAAAGGACTTGAAGTCAATTATACACAAACTAAAAGCATCCAACAACAAAATGAATAATACAGTTCACTTTGAAAAGAAAAAAAGCAAACAAACAAATGAAACTGAAAATTTATAGATTGGAATAAACCTCTCCCAGACAACACTTCCCAACAACACATATGCATGGTTCATAGTTCTATTCCAAGGTAACCTAGACTTCTTGTATTCAGCAGGCTTCAAGCGAGGAATCTGCAAATACAGCAAATGATGAATGAACGAGTTGAGAAAATGCGAGTTGAGAAAATTTTCACCAAAAAAAAATGCAAGTTGAGAAAATTCATTTTTTATATAGATTTTAGGTTTTCATTCAAAAATTCCTAAAATGCTTAAACATAAAAATAAAATGAAATCCTAAAAAATTTCAAAGTCTAAGAAAAAACTTACCAACTTGAAAATTGAAACAATCTGGCCTGGATAAGCACGAAGTAACACTCAATACCAGTTTATAACCTATCTATCATATGTAATTTCAGATTAAAAAAGGTGTGTGTGTGGAAGAAAATGGAGATCTGCCACTGGTTTCTGTGAAAGAGGGAGTTTGATTAAGAGATGGGTCTTCTGTGTATGGGTATGGCTTGGTGATAAAGAGGATTTGATGGTGATGCAAGGGAGGAGATGGAGGTGCGAAGGTGCGATAGTAAGCAGGAGATGGAGGACTTAATGATGCACAGCTAAAGGAATGGTTTTGGCTAAGAGGGAAAAATAAAAAGAGGGAATCACTTAAAAAAATTGGCGCTAGAATTTTCTTTTTAAAAATTGATAATTTTATTTAATTAATTAATATTTGTATTAATATTTTTTACATAAATTATTTTCATTAATATTAATAATAAAATATTAAAACATAATAAATTTATAATTAAATGTTGAGTTGCATATAATATAGAGAATAATTAAAATTTTTAGCATTTTATATTTTTCTTTTCTTTTTAATTTTATCGACCAAATACATGTTGGTTGCTAATTACCAACCACAATAATTGGTAGGCAAAATATTTTAGCATTTAAATTTTATTTTTTATTTTTGCCTTACTTTTACCGACTAAATGGTTATAATCAGTAATTACCAACCGTATAGTTTTGTAGGTAAAATTATCTCTCATTTTTAATTTTATATTCTCTTCAATTTACCGATCAAATAAATGTTGGTTTACCGACCACCTTAGTTGGTGGGTAAAATATTTTAGCATTTTAAGTTATTATTTTTTTTTTCTTTACTTTTTACCAACCAAATGGATGTTGTCAGTAAGAACCAACCACAAGGTTTAGTAGCTAAAATTGTTTAGCATTTTAAATCTTTATTTGCTCTTCAATTTTACCGACCAAATAAATGTTGGTTGGTAAGTAGCGACCACAAACATTGATAGGTACAATTTTTAACATTTTAAATTTTTATTTTTTTTATTTTCCATTTACTTGTACCGACCAAATGAATATTATCGGTAATTACCGACTAAATTAGTTGGTAGCTAAAATTTGTTTATCATTTCAAATTTTTATTTTCTCTTTAATTTTATCGACCAACAAAATTTTGGTTGGTAATTACCAACCATATCATTTGATAGGTAAAATGTTTTTAGCATTTTAAATTTAAAATTTTTTTTCTCTTTACTTTTACTGACTAATAAAATGGGGTTGGTAATTACCGACCATAGTGGTTGGTAGGTAATATAATTTAGCATTTTAAATCTTTATTTGTCCTTTTATTTTACCGACCAAATGCATGTTGGCTGGTAACTACTGACCATATCTGGTAGATGAAATTGATTTGCATTTTAAACTTTTATTTTTTTGTACTCTTTAATTTTATCAACTAAATTAGTTTTTGTCGGTAATTACCAACCAATTATATCGTCGGTATATTTTATAATTTGTCACTAAATTTGCTGTCAGTATTTGAATCAACTTTTACCTACAAAATGATGTCGTCGGTAAATATTTAGTCGGTACTCAATCGGCATTTTAATTGGTAAAAATGAAAGTCAATTTTTATTTTTTTGACATCCCTTGTTCGTTGAAAAAGCATCAATGTTTGCCAACGAAATTTTTTTGGTAGGTAATATTCGTAACAATTTTTTTAATTTCTTATAGTGGCATTTAATAAATTTCTTACTCAACTCAACTCAACTAAGCTTTTATCCCAAAAATTTAGGGTCAGCTATATGGATTCACTTTCTCCACTCTAAATGATTTTGGGTTAAATCCTCAGAAATGTGTAATGCTTCTAGGTCATGTTGTACTACTCTCCTCAAAGTCAATTTAGGTCTATCCCTTTTTTTCTTTCTATCCTCTAACCTAATGTGCTCTACTTGTCTAATTGGAGCCTCCGTATGTCTACGCTTCACATGACCAAACCACCTCAATCTCCCTTCTCTCAACTTATCTTCAATTGGCACCACTCCTACCTTTTCTTTAATACTCTCATTACGGACTTTATATAGTCTAGTATGGCCACTCATCCACCTTAACATTCTCATCTCTGCAACTCTTATCTTAGACGCATACGACTCTTTCAGTGCCCAACACTCACTACCACATAACATAGCCGGTCGTATTGCTATATGGTAAAATTTTCCTTTCAACTTATTGGGGATCTTACAATCACATAAAACGCCCATGGCACGTCTCCACTTCAACCATCCGGCTTTAATCCTATGACTAACATCCTCCTCACATCCCCCATCTACTTGAAGGACTGAGCCTAGATATTTCAAGTGATTATTTTGGGACAGTACCACTCCATTCAAACTAACTCCTTCCCTATCACCAGTTTGGCCTTCACTGAACTTACAATGCATGTATTCTGTCTTCATTCTACTTAACTTAAAACCCTTTGACTCTAGAGTACTTCTCCAAAGTTCTAGCTTTCTATTGACTCCTTCTCGTGTCTCATCTATTAGAACAATATCATCTGCAAACATCATGCACCAAGGAATACTCTCTTGTATATATTTCATCAATTCATCTAAAACTAATGTAAAAAGGTAAGGGCTTATGGCTGATCCTTGGTGTAGTCCAATTGAAATCGGAAAATCTCTTGTGTCCCCTCCCACTGTGTGCACAATAGTAATTGCTCCTTCATACATATCTTTCAACGCTTGTATGTACCTAATAGATACTCTCTTTTGTTCTAACACATACCATAAGACATCTCTTGGAACACTATCATAAGCCTTCTCTAAATCAATAAAAACCATGTGTAGATCTTTCTTCACATCTCTATATTTCTCTATCAAGCTTCTAATGAGAAAGATCGCTTCCATAGTTGAACGACCGGGCATGAAACCAAATTGATTGAGAGAGATAGAAGTATCATGACGTAGTCAATGCTCCACAACTCTCTCCCACAACTTCAGAGTATGGCTTATGAGTTTAATTCTCCTATAGTTTGAGCAACTCTGTATATCTCCCTTATTTTTAAAAATAGGTACTAAAATACTCTTCCTCTATTCATCAGGCATTTTCTTTGAGTTTAGAATCTTATTAAATAATTTAGTTAACCATGCCACTCCCATATCTTCCAAACACTTCTACACTTCAATTGGTATTTCATCAGGTTCACAGACTTTACCAACTTTCATTCTTTTAAGTGCTTCCTTTACTTCTAAAGATCTAATCCTTCTAGTATAATTCACATTCTTTTCTATTGTTCTATAATCTATATTCACGCTATTGCCATTTTGACTATTATTAAAGAGATCATTAAAATAATTTCTCCATCTTTCTTTAATGTCCTCATATTTCATCAACACTTTTTCTTCTTTATCCTTAATGCACCTAACTTAATTGAGATCTTAACATTTCCTTTCTTTCCTCCTTGCTAATCTATAAATATCTTTTTCCCTTTCTTTAGTTCCAAGTTTCTCATATAACTTTTCAAAGGCCTGTGCTCTTGCTTGACTAACTGCCTTTTTTGCCTCTTTCTTTGCTATCTTGTACTGTTCATATGTCTTATTATTATCACATTTAGGTAATTTCTTATACCATTCCCTTTTTCTCTTCACTGCCTTTTGTACTTCCTCATTCCACTACCATCTCTCTTTTGAGGGTGGTCCATGTCCTTTAGACTCTCCAAGTACTTTTCTAGCTACTTCTCTAATCTTTGATGCCATCTGTATCCATATATCATTGGCCTCCATATCCAGCTTCCATACTTCAGACTCGAGAAGCTCATTTTTAAACTTCACTTGCTTTACTCCTTTGAATTCCTACCACTTTGTTCAAGCCACACTATTTCTTCTGATCTTACTTGAATTGTTCCTAAACTTGACATCCAAGACTACCAACCGATGTTGACTTGTTAAAGCCTCTCCTGGAATGACCTTTGCAATCCTTGCATAGAGCTCTATTTGTCTTCCTAGTTAAAAGGAAGTCGATTTGGCTTCTATGTTGCCCACTTTTGAAAGTCACTAAATGTGACTCTCTTTTTATAAAGTATGTATTTGCTAGTATTAGGTCGTATGTCATTATTTAATAAATTTCTTCATTTGTTTAAAATGATTTTTGTTTTATTTTCTTGATATTTATTAAATGTTTTTATTATTTTTTATATTTTTATTTTTAAGTATTTTATAAGTTAATTTTAAAAATATGATAAAACTGCAACTTAACTTCCCTATTTTTTTCAAAAAAAGTATGTTTTTTCAATAAAATAACAATTTTATTAAAATTCATCACTATTACAGGGCAACAGTTTAATTTATTACATTTTATTTTTTTTATCAATTTAATCATTATAATTTTAATACTTATAATTATTTATCTCTTAAATTTGTGTTTATTGCTTTAATTTATAATTAATTAATACTAAATTTTTAACAGATATATCACTGCATCGCTTTATGTTTCCTTTAGAAACATGATGAAATATGTTCTTTTGAGATTGAGGGGAAGGGAAGACGCGTGAGTTTCCGAACATAAAAAACCCATTTCAATTAGATAAATTTATCAAATACAATTTAATAATGAAATGTTTATTTTATAATATAAAAATATTATAAAATAAATCCTCTTTAAAGAAGGTGATATAGCGGAGTCAAAAAAAAAATTGAACTCGCAGAATTCGAATCAACCAAGCTCAAGTCCAAATACTCCTCAAATTTGAGCTCAAAGATAATCTCTAACCGGCAGAGTCTCTCTTTCAAGTTCAAACACCCAAAATTAATATCTGTATAGATCGAATTGATCATCATTCATGTTGGAGATCACGGTTGAAATCAAGCACTATAGGATAAGGTATGTTAATAAACTCTAGGCAAAATTTATTATATTTCTTCATTTTTTTAATGAATTTTTTTTACTGACTTGAGCATTAGAATAGTTATCTACCAACAACCGACCCTCACTTATTTTATTATTCTCAGATAACTTGAGGTCCAGTTATTAAGAGTAAGACGGTAAATTAATATCTTATAATTATGTTTTTTTTTTATATTTTAATTATATAAAAAAATTTAAATTTGTTTCACCTTCTCTGATATGTTGCCTTGTTTGTTGTCGTTTCAAGACCGAGGAGTTTTTTTTTTTTAAGCCTTTTTTATTTTGTTAATTATTTGCAGGACTCATTATTTAACATGTGAAATATTTTAATATTAAAAAATAACTCAAACAAAAATTAAATGACATTATTAATTTTTTTTATTTTTATTAACAGTGATAATGAGAAAATATTTAATTATCATAACATAATTTTAAAAATTAAAAAAGCGTATAACTATATAATATTAAATTATACTTTACCTTAAAAAAATTATACACAAGACAAAATTGGACTATTGAAAAAAAACAATCATATTGCATTTTGAAAATTTTATTTAATCTTTTAATATTGGTAAAATTAACCAAAATTTTAAAGGTACAAATACTTTATGAAATCTTATTATAATTTTATGTAAATTTTTTATATATTCTTTCACTTCATTTTCCAACTGGTCCAATCTTATCCTACCATCAAGTGCTCATCACAAAGTTAATAATTTTATAATTGTTACAAAGAAATCATTACCTTGAATCTAATATGCAATACTGTACATGTTACAATTTTTTAATTTTTATTTAATAGAAAAAAGAAAGCTGGAGACAAGCCATGGTATGCTAAGCAGAAAAATAATGGGAAGCAAACAAGGCTACAAAAGTCCAAAATTCAGCTCTTTTTTTCAAAAAAAAAATTTTTTTCTTCACCACTTTCATGGTTTGATTTCTCAAACCATGTTAAACATACTCTGCCTGAAGTTATTTTTATTTTATAACTAAAAAATCACAGATTATGTACAAATAAATGTGAAATAAGCTTTGGCACAAAAGGTGTGAGAAGACAAATGTGACAGAGATATTGGGGCTGCCAATAGATATAGCCAATTTGAAAAGAATATGCACTAATTTTGGTGCTATAATGTTGATATTCTGATTTAAAGTGACCCTAAAAGAGAAGATATATTGATAACAAAAAGAATTAATGCCTTATTATATTGCTTTTGGATCCCATTTTTCAAATCAAATTGTTAGTCTAAATTAAACTGTCTGATTTAATTTAATTACTTGGATTTAACTCTTTGCACTAACTAGTTAAATTAGATGAAGAAAACGGGCAAAGTGCATGGAAGAGTGATTTGAGTAGCTGAAGCTCTAAAAAGAGAAGAAGACAATGAGTGTGACAACAAGTCCTAACCTTTAAGCCGTGCTTTAGGCAGTAAGAGAGATTCATTCAGTCTGAGATATTTCAGCTTCGAAACTCGTCATTGACCTTTTAGTATGATGACATATCTATATTTAATTAATCTAAATTACGGAAGTATCTTAAAAATAGGTCTCAATATAAATGCAGTGAGAATGCTTTTAGATGTGTCTGCACGTAAAAAAATATTTCTTACTAGATATGTGATTAGTCTATTTATACACCTCTCTCTCTCTCTATATATATATATAACACTACCTTGCGGTGCAAGAGATGAGCATTTCAAACCTTGAAATAGAAACTCTTATACTAGTGTATGCATGTTTGATGCGTCTGACTTAAAAGGGGTATCTTTAGAGCTGGCTTGGTGTTTTTAATTGTGCTTGGTTATTAAGGTAACTGTGATGATATAGCAAAGTTGCAATAGTGGACCCTCTTTTTTTTTTTCAGCCTTTTGCCTTACCAACTGCAAACTTCCACCTACAAGGGAATCTATCTTTACATTCCTCTTTTGTTAAATGTACATAAAAAGTTATTAATGAGGTTCTCCTTTTTGAGGAAACTGTTCATGGCATCTAGCAACTCGCAAATCCTTTACACTTCTCATCTCTTCAATGCACCTTATCATGCAATAGTGAAAATGTAGCACTCAAAATAGGCAATTGGCAGGATCACTCTCTCCATCTCACTCCTATAAGAGATAGGAGTCAGGTCGAGAATTTATTCATTAGAAAGCGGGATAAGATAGGTTTCTTAGTGGATTTTCTTTTATTTTTTTTATTTTAATTTATTGTTATAAAATTTAAGTTTATTTATTAAAAAAAAAATTCTCCATTCCTATATCACATAATATTGAGATCGGAATAAATTAAAAAAAAAATTGATCAAATACAAAGTGGTCAAGCCAAATTCGGAAACAATTGACATGCTTATAATTTATTAGATTTTTAAAAAATTGACTTAAAAGCTCAATTACACTCAATATTTATGGGAAAATTTAATCTAGTCAATTTTTAATTTTTGTCCAATTTCACCCATAAATTTTAATTTAAGTTCAATTTAATTCAAAAATCAATAAAAAAAAAAATTAAGCTTCTTAATTTTTAGATTTAAATCAAGAAATTTAATTCATAAATTTTAATTTTTAAATTAAATTAAACTTAATGAAAACTTTTAAATTAATTTAAATAAAAAATTAAAAATAAGTAAAATTAAACTTTCTAAATAAATAGGAAGGCTAAATTAAACGTTTTACATTTGAAAAATGGTTATATAGAGTTAGACTTGTCTAAGGAATAAAAAGATTAGATCACTAGAATACCCTTGGGCATTTCAAATATGACTGGATCAGATTACAGAATCCAGCAACCTTATCCTCTTAAAAGACATGCAAACTATAATATTAATGCCTCTGATTTTCCCATCAAAAAATACCAGAAAAACAAAGAAAAATCAGGAAATGGCAACAGCATTTCTCCCAACTGCAAACTCCTTTCTCTCCTCCTCATCATCTTCTCTATCTTCACTAAAAACACCTGTACTATTTTGTCCACAAAAGAACAATGCCAAGAGACAGTTGTCTATTTGCAGAGCTTCTAGTGAGTCACCATCGCCACCTTCTCCAATTTTAACCAAACGAAGCCTCTCTATTTCATTCATCACCAGCTTTGTCTTCTCATTGGCTAGCAGGAGCAATTCCAGTCCCAATGCAGCTATTTTGGAAGCTGACGATGATGAAGAGCTATTGGAGAGAGTGAAGAGGGACAGAAAGAAGAGGATCGAAAGACAAGGTGTCATTAGTTCATCAAACAAAGAAACAGGTTAATCTCAAGCAGAACCCACAGTGTCCATAATTAATTTGGTTTCAAGATTGTGGTCATATTGGACGCTTTTGGTGTTCTAATTGCAATTTGGTTGTTTATCTAAAATACCTAATAAGTAAAAATACATAGAATTTCTACTATGGAAATGTGTAGAAATGGAGCTTAACACTCTCTAATTAACATTTTAATAAATACGACTTGATATTGCACATGTCGATGGGGAGGCATTTTAGCTCTAACTGGGGATGGAAATAGCTGCAAAAAGGAATGAAAGTATCATAGGAGGAGCAAGAGATCCCTGCGTGCCCTCTTTGATGGTCAGTCAATAATAGAGGATGAGAGAGAGGACAAAAAATTCCCTTTAATCACAGTTGCTTTATCTATTTATAAGAATGGGGCATATTTTTTAATAATACATTTTTGCCTTTATGAATAATTTAGCTCATTTTGTCATTAAGTTGTTAGTCCTTGACTCCTAATGTTTAGTGACAGATTAGTAGAGATAATAAAAGTTTCCTCTTTGGATTATGGAAGTAACTATAAATCAAACTTGGTGATAATGTAGGTGTCAAGTTCTAGGGCTAGACCTCAGCTTGAAGGGTTACAACTTGCAAAAGCTCAATTTTTGCTGTCTCCACTGAATGGATCTTCCAATAAGAGTTTGATTCACCTGATGTTCAATGGTTTATTGGTTAATTTTAAATTGTTTTATTCTTTAGGAAAGCAACGTATAAGGCAGGCTCAAGCTTGTAAATGAATGGACTTGAAGCATTAAAAAAACCCTACTTTAAATTTGATTAATAGTAACAGGTTGCAAAGATCTGCACTTGGAGAGTCTTTAGTATCAATGTATCATATTAGAAAACTATTTAACTCGAGATTTTGAGTTTATAAGGGTCCAAGCGTGTGCTTAATATCTCCAATAATGAATCTGTTTTGTGTATTGCTAAAATGGTTGTAGCATTCACAGAAAAATTCCATTGAAATGTCCAGAGTATTCAGCCTAAACTTCCTTACTATCATGATTTACAGAATCAAATTAGTTTTCTTAATTTGGTTTCTTTCCCATATAAAAAACAACTCGGTTCAATTTCTTTATTTTTGGAGAGCCAGATTTTAAGGCCTCTCCTACTATTTTGTTAACTTCAGCTAAAATGATGCTTCTATGAATATTCTTTTAACCTTATTCAATGAAATCTGCTGCAGGATATTTGCAGGATCTAGTTTACAAGCTGAGCAAAGTGGGTCAAGCCATAGAAAACAATGATTTATCAACAGCCAGTTCAGTTCTTGGGTGAACCACCAGTACAGATTGGGTCCAAAAAGCTAATATAGCTTTCTCCAAGGTAAACAGGATTAATATAGTTATTTCATTCAAATTATATCTGCATATGAGTTGCAAGAAATTATGATTTTTTGAACGAGAAGAGTTTTTGTGAATTCATTTTATATTATATGAATATTGGCTTAATTTATTAGCTTCTGATTGCTTGTTTCATTTGTCCATATCTGAGCTCCAGTCCTGAGGAGAAGACACAAATTCAATTCATCTCTATCTTCATTGATTTCATCAGGTGGGTTATCAACATTAATAAACTGTTAACAATTTAAAAAAGTTCTATACACAATTGAAAAAACTGCAACACCACCTGATGATGTCCAGGTCTTCAAGGATGAGATGAATGCAATATTTGCGTATTTATATGATGGTAGTGTAACTTAATGGTGCTTTTTTACTTTGCAGTTACAAGCAATAACATTGAATCCTCCAAATTTGCTTTTGTGTTATCCGCAACTGCATTCGAGAAATGGTAACCTTAACAGGGCTGGTTGGACAGCTCAAAGGGCTTTAGTTAGGCAGGCAGATTATGTTTTTCCAGTTTGTACATATTCTTCTCCTTTCCAACATTCCAAGTTCCATTCCTTTCTCTTATTGCTTGATCCTCTGTTGATTTTCTTTGTGGTTATGACTAGTTCCTCAAACTGGAGACCAACAGGCAATTTCGCCTACATGAGTTGTAGTTCTTTGCTCATTCCTCTTGAGCTTTGGTTACAAGTAACAACATTCCTTTATCATTCACTTCTGCTCCATTTTAGTGCACGAATTAAACCTTGTTATCGGGTATGAGAGTCTAAAGGACATGGACCACCCTCAAAAGAGAGATGGTGGTGGAATGAGGAAGTACAAAAGGCAGTGAAGAGAAAAAGGGAATGGCATAAGAAATTACCTAAATGTGATAATAATAAGGCATATGAACAGTACAAGACAACAAAGAAATAGACAAAAAAGACAGTTAGTCAAGCAAGAGTATAGGCCTTTGAAAAGTTATATGAGAAACTTGGAACTAAAGAAGGGGAGAAAGATATTTATAGATTAGCAAGAAGGAGAGAAAGATAATGTCAAGATCTCAATCAAGTTAGGTGCATTAAGAATAAAGAAGGAAAAGTATTAGTGAAAGATGAGGACATTAAAGAAATATGGAGAAATTATTTTAATGATCTCTTTAATAATAATCAAAATGGTAATAACGTGAATATAGACTATAGAACAATAGAAAAGAATGTGAATTATACTAGAAAGATTAGATCTTTAGAAGTAAAGGAAGCACTTAAGAGAATGAAAGTGGGTAAAGTCTGTGGACCCGATGGAATACTAATTGAAATGTGGAAGTGTTTGGGAGATATGGGAGTGGCATGGTTAACTAAATTATTTAATAAGATTCTAAGCTCAAAGAAAATGTTTGATGAATGGAGGAGGAGTATTTTAGTACCTATTTTTAAAAATAAGGGAGACATACAGAGTTGCTCAAACTATAAGGGAATTATACTCATGAGCCTACTATGAAGTTGTGGGAGAGAGTTGTGGAGCATTGACTATATCATGATACTTCTATCTCTCTCAATCAATTTGGCTTCATGCCCGGTCATTCAACTATGGAAGCGATCTTTCTCATTAGAAGCTTGATAGAGAAATATAGAGATGTGAAGAAAGATCTACACATGGTTTTTATTGATTTGGAGAAGGCTTATGATAGTGTTCCAAAAGATGTCTTATTGAGTGTGTTAGAACAAAAGAGGATATCTATTAGGTACATACAAGTGTTGAAAGATATGTATGAAGGAACAAGTATTATTGTGTGCACAGTAGGAGGGGACACAAGAGATTTTTCGATCTCAATTGGATTACACCAAGGATCGGCTATAAGCCCTTACCTTTTTATATTAGTTTTAGATGAATTTACGAAAAATATACAAAAGAGTATTCTTTGGTGCATGATGTTTGCGGATGATATTCTTCTGATAGATGAGACACGAGAAGGAGTCAATAGAAAGCTAGAGCTTTAGAGAAGTACTCTAGAGTCAAAGGGCTTTAAGTTAAGTAGAACGAAGACAGAATACATGCATTGCAAGTTCAATGAAGGCCAAACTGGTGATAGAGAATGAGTTAGTTTGGATGGAGTGGTACTGTCCCAAAGTAATCACTTTAAATATCTCGGCTCAGTCCTTCAAGTTGATGGGGGATGTGAGGAGGATGTTAGTCATAGGATTAAAGCCGGATGGTTGAAGTGGAGACATGCCACGGGAGTTTTATGTGATCGCAAGATTCCCAATAAGTTGAAAGGAAAATTTTACCGTACAGCCATACGACCGGCTATATTATATGGTAGTGAGTGTTAGGCACTGAAGGAGTCATATACATCTAAGATAAGAGTTGCAGAGATGAGAATGTTAAGGTGGATGAGTGGCCATACTAGATTAGATAGAGTCCGTAATTAGAGTATTAGAGAAAAGGTAGGAGTGGTGCCAATTGAGAATAAGTTGAGAGAAGGAAGATTGAGGTGGTTTGGTCATGTAAAGCGTAAACATATGGAGGCTCCAGTTAGACAAGTAGAGCACATTAGGTTAGAAGATAGAAAGAAAAAAAATGGTTAGACCTAAATTAACTTGGAGGTGAGTAGTACAACGTGGCCTAGAAGCATTACACATTTCTGATGATTTAACCCAAAATCGTTTAGAGTGGAGAAAACGAATCCATATAGCCGACCCCAAATTTTTTAGATAAAAATTTAGTTGAGTTGAGTTATTGAGTATGAGAGCCACGTAAAAGAGCACTTAGATAATGGCAGATTTGGAAGTTTAGTATTGTGCTTACTAAATATGGGGAATTGGTAGCATTAATGTGAAATTTGATGTTGTAAAAATATTATTTTTTTATATATTATTATTGACATGATAAAAATATTATTATTTTTATATGTTATTATTGACATAGCATAACTTTAATAGTTAAAAAGATTCAAAACTTTTTTACTTTTATTAATTATAATTTATTTTATAAGTTTGTGATATTTATAGCTAGTTGACTAATTTTAATTTAATTTTATCAAAAATTAATATTTTATTACCTGATACCATTATAAAAATAAATATTTATGTTAGTATAATAGAAAAATAATTTCTCCTCTCTCCCCTTCATATTTTTTTATTTTTGTTAAAAAATAAAAATTCATATAAAAAATATTAATAACAACAATACTTATCATTTTAGCACATATATAATAATAATAATAATAATAATAATAATAATAATAATAATAATAATAATAATAATAAACACATATATATCATTGGATGAGAGAGAGAGAGAGAGATAGGCATATTTTTTAGAAAGAAGTGGATGGAGAGATTTTAATATTAAATAAATAAATATTTATTTAATTTCATAAATACTAAAAAAAATTAGAGAGAGAGGAATATTATTTTTTATTCTAAATAATATAAATATTTATTTTTAATAATTATATTAAGTAATAAAATATTAATTTTAATAAAATAAAATTAAAATTAGTTAACTAGCTTTAAAGGAAACAAATTTATAAAATTTATATTAATTAACAAAAGTAAAAAAAATTTAAATTTTTTTTAATTAAAGCTACACCACACTAATTATAAAATATAAAATAATAATATTTTTATCACATCAATAAAATCATAAAAATTTACATCACATCAACTATTTCATCAGTAATAATATATGTGCTACATTATCATCCTTAGTTCTCTAATTTTTTTACCATGCTACAATAGTTATCGTTACAAAAACACGTAAAATTTTGAATTTTTTTATTTAAAAAAAAAAAGCAATTCCTCGTATAAGCCGCCTTCATCCAGAGGATAGAGCAGGAACTAATGTTCCACCTAACTGGAAGTATGCCAAATTTTGATAAAATTAATTGATAGCCCACCAGCACCAAAAATTTTCGAATACCATCTTGCGATAAAATGAGCAAAAGAAACTTCAGATTCTCAACCTCATCAGAGATCGAGAAGCTTGATAGGATCTCTAAATAGAGTTACATTATTACATAAACGCATGATGAAATTACAATAACAGTATCTGATATCATACTTTTACAATGGCTACCGCATCCTATAAGTTCGGCAATAAGAACTCCTACATTACACATCTAACCTGTGGCTCTATTAAAGCAATGTCTGAATGAACAATCAGATAGCTATCTGTTACAACATTAAAACTACAGTCATCCAAGGGACTTAGCAGCCTAAAAAGGTAAGAAAGGGTGAGATAGAAGAGGCCAGCATCAAATTACTCTATTTGATGTGCTCAATCAAGGCTTAACCTTGCTTGGCATCACTGCCACTTCTCCCATTCTCAACTACCTCTCCTTCCACCTTCTCGATCACAATATCCATATAATTTGGTTTCTCATTATTGCCGTTTGCTGCTTCTTTATCCTTGATCTCTCCTTCAGACTTGGGAATGCTTTCGTTATGTTTCTCTTTGTCTTCTACTACACCTTTGTACTTCTCATTCAGGTCTGTGCCAGCTTTATCTAGTTCCCCACACCCATATTCTTTGGAAACCTCAAGCTGCTGTTGCTCATCCTTTCCTTTAAACTTTTCATCCTCTATATTTTCCTTTTTACTTTCAGATGCCCCAGAACCATCTGATGTCCCCTTGGAGCGCCCAAGCTGTACTTCACCTTTTCCCTCTCCAGCTTCATCAGATTTGTCTGCATCTTGTTCAACTTTAGCTTCTTCAGTAGGAGTTGATTCTATTTTAGCATCAGTCTCTAGTGGTTTTTCTTTATTCTCTTCCAGATTTCCTTTCACATCCTCCTTTCCAGCTTCCACTTCTGCATCATCCTTTCCGGTTTTTCCAGCTTCCTGCATTTGAATTTCTTTCGTCTCCTCAGCTCCTTCTGGTGCAGTTTCTGTTTCTTTGTTCTCCTTTTTAGAAGCTGATGATTTCCTGCTTCGTTTCCTTGGGGTTTCAGTTTCAGGGGTTAGAGCTGCCTTTGCCTTCTCGCTAATCCGTGCTGATCGTCTAGGGGTCTCACCAGTGCCCCAATCAAACTCAGATGCAGCTGGACCACCAGGGTGCGCTTTGAGATATTGTTCCAACTGTCTTCTGCCTGTGATTTCCTCCCCAGTTGGGGCAGTGAATATGATCTCATTTTTCTTAGGGGTCCCACTCTTCTTGGGCACGAACTGCACAAGAAAATAAATCAACTTGTGGACTAGATTGACCAGAACAAAGAGCCAAAAAGGTATAGGGAAAAAAGGCAATATTAAGGATCTTTTAAATCTGGAATTTCCAATCAAAGATTCTAGGCATGGAAATAGCCAAGTACAGCCAAACATCAAGAACCTTCACAAAAAATAATCAGTGAACAAGAAATTTCATTCTACAATTATAATATCATAACCAAAAACAGTGGGATGAAATCCTGTCACTAAACTAACTTGTTCAGCCATCATAGGATTTGAAAAATTCCAAGTCAGCTACTCGCCTGATTTTAGATCAGAAAGCCAACGTCAACTCGAAAACATCTTCAAAAAAAAAAAAAATCCCCAAACTTATTCAACATTCATTCATCAGACATAACAGAAGCTGCAGCCTCCATGATCTTCAATACACATCATCTAGTAATGGAAAAATTGTGCCAGGGGAAAATTTTTTGCAGAATTTACTACATATGAAAAAGGGTTAAATCAGTGTGTAAAAAGTCAGAAACATACAAATCAGTACAAGCTAATTGCAAGACTAGCCAACAATTCGATCTACTAGAATAAAGGTTTGAAACTTTGAATTACAAGAACTAGCAGATATAAAATAAGCAATTTTATAGAAGGGAAGTGCTTTAAGATGGTTTCAGAGTCTCCCTACTAGTATGCTTGGTACATGAAATACCAAAGGATGACAAGATGGAACAAGTACTGTAAAATGCTTGAGAAAGTTATGCTTGCCGTAACATGAAGTGATATGCCTCGTGTGGAAGTAGATAAAAGGAAAATGACCATGGCTCGCCCAGTGAAAGTGAGGATGAGATGCAAGAATTCCAAATATGGATAGAGCCTACATAATTTGACAAATGGTACAGTGGATAGCTGATTGCAATAAACACAAGAGAAAGATGAGTTGCTGTTGTTGTTGCTTGGTGTTGCTTGGGATAATTACACATGATTCCAACACGTTACTAGGAAAGAGCCTTTATCTACAATCTAATAATGCCAAAGAAAACTCAAGATCTTGACGAATATATATATATATATATATATATATATATATATATATATATATAATGCGGGACATATGTTACAAGTCAATGCAATTCCAACTCCCCATCAGAGACCCATACAAGAAAGGAGAAGATTCTTTGTAGGTGGTCACTAGAGGCTTCAAAAAGCTAATATTATATTTAAGTTACCACTGCACAACTAAATGCATTCCCAGTTTCTCTCTGTGCTGCTAACCAAAAGGATATAAGTAAACCATCCAGATGAAGAAAGCTACCATAATCTGCCCATGGCTTCACCCCCATACATTCACAAGTTGACACAAACTTGCATGTCATTTGTTGAAAGAGATGGAGGAAAGAAAAGGAGGAACAACATGGGAAACTTTTCCTTGTGTTAGCTGGACTAGGAGGAATGAAAACCTAGCCTAAGTGTGGTCCACAAGGCTAAATTTGGAACATGGAAAATCCATCATAGTCAACTTCAACTATTCTGTACTCACTGCTGTGCACCTTCTTGATATTTGATATAAGAAGCATGATTGATTTGGATCCAATGTTTATATTCTCCATTCTTTTTTCTTTTTTCTGCAAACATTTGTCAGAAACAAACAGAGAAAAAAATTCATTCCTCTGTTTTTTCATTCCTAATTTTTCTTTTATTACCTTTAGAAGTTCTCAACTACTATATATATATATATATAATCCACAGAAATTCAGCAACAGTCTAGCACACCAAGATTGTCAACAAAACTTGAAATTATATTTCATCCACATGAATTCCTAATCTTTTGGCACCTAATATTTTGGCAAAAAGAAAGACTCTTTTGCGCATTCCATCCATATAAAAACTATCCCTCCTTGCTCTTTTTTTCCTTTCTACTATCACGGTCCCAGAAATGGCTCATATTTGAACGTGAATGCCTTTTCCTAGCCATCAACCAACAGCCATGTAATGGCAGTACATAAATCTTATCAATTCAAACCTTCACAATGACAGATTGAACAATAAACAAGGTCGCTGCATCTCAAGAAACAACAAATTTAATGCAACCATTTGAAACTCTACAACATATAAAAATTCATTGCACATTGTTAATAAGTAAGGAAAAAGTATGACATTGAATTCAAGCATAAAAATGGTTTCATAAAATATAACAAAGCCAAACATTAGTGAGAAACCTTCTAAGACAAACATTTATTCTAATTTCATGTACCCAAAATGATTCATGTGTTTTGACTAACATACTTGAATAGCAGAAATACATACTAAGTTATTTGAAAATAGAACCATTACATATTGTAAATACTTGACAAAAAATAATTTTCCACAGTGCAAGAATTTTTAGAAAGCCAACTACATTATAAAAAATCTAGCATGGACTATAATTCTTGTCTTGGCAATTCATGATAAAGAAGAACAACTTGCAAACTACTTTGACCCAAACAAATTGGTCCAACCCACTCTATCTAGCCAAAAAGTACATATTAACAAAGAATCCAAGCACCTCAGGAACAGCTAAGGAATGGCTTAGAATGAGCTTAATAGAATTTCCTTTAGGCTCATTCACAAAATCCAACATGAGACGAGCCTGTGTGAAGTTTGAGTTCAAGTAAGGCTGAGAAGATAAATCAAGTTCATGCCACCCAAAGCACTACTTTACAAGGTTAAGACTAGCTTTATGCTATCTATAATCAAGTTAGTTTCCATTATCAAATTGAATTAAGCAAAATGTCAATGATATGTTCATGTCAAAGGAGTACCTCCCCTTAATTCATACCAAAGGGAAAAAAAATATGAGGAGAAAAAAATTAGTAAGAAACAGCCCACTTAATTAACTGCCATCAAAATTAGTATGTTTAGATTTAAACCCTCTTAAAACTTTAAACATGAAAATGAAATCAATCAAGCAGAACATGACAAGTCTTTTGCATAGAATTTAACTTAGCTAACATCAAACATCACCATAATGAGCCATAAAAAATATTCATTGCTCTCTGACTCAACACATCTCTAACATGATGAGAGCCTTAGGTGCCAAAGCAGGAATGTAAATATAGACCCACTTAGTGAACTTCCAACAACTTAAATCATCATAAGACCATCCTAATAAGATACTGGGAGCTGCTATTCACACTTCATTAAGTGTTAAAACTGTTAATTGCAATTCATTAACCTTTTTGGCAATTATATGAATTGACCATGTTACCTTCCTTGTTTTGCCATTTTATTTTACCTTTGGTTTCTGACTTTCTGTTTCCTCTTTCGATGAAACAGAGGCTTCCCAATAAAAAAATCCCATCCAAAATAGCCTTGTCAAACTCTTCCTCTGATTGTATTGTACTATAACAGGATCAAACTTAAATTTTGGCAACAAAAATCTCCCAATTCCCACTGATTTCTTTCTCTCATAGCATCTTCTACCTAGAAACTGAGTTTTTGAAGAAGAAAGTATGATCCAGTCATCAATTCCAAGCTGATTTCTTTTTTTTTTTTTTTTTGTGGAGCTCACTCAATAAGCTGCAGAACAACTATTTAAGTGAATGAGTTTTACAGCAACCAACACAACTATCTTCCAAACTTAAACAGCTGAATCTTTGGGACAATTGCTTAATTTGGTCTCTACATCTACACTCTACAGGATTTTCTGTAGCTTGTTTTGGATATGAGTTAATTTCTGTGTCTTGTATTATCCCTCTTGATATTAAAGACTCTGTAAACAAAATTGTACAGCCTTATAATATTAAACTACTCCAATGCCGCTTGAAACCACTTGAATCAGTCTGCACAAAAACTGAATCCATAAAAAGCCTCACCTCAACAGATTTTTCCCTTAACTGCTTCTCTGAACCAAGAAATAGTAATAAGAGAGAAATGTCTGGTGGCTCATAGGGAGCAAAAGTAGAAAATAGTTGTGTTGTGGAGCAAAGAAAAGAGGAAAGAGAAGAGCCTACACAGTCCCTCCTCCC
The DNA here is from genome assembly GCF_030052815.1 of Hevea brasiliensis. Taxonomy (NCBI): domain Eukaryota; kingdom Viridiplantae; phylum Streptophyta; class Magnoliopsida; order Malpighiales; family Euphorbiaceae; genus Hevea; species Hevea brasiliensis. The sequence continues at coordinate 19,488,164 of NC_079509.1, read as the reverse complement.
CCCAAAACCAAAAAAAAAAAAAAGTCAGATCACATATATAAATTCTGGGAATGTAATTTGTGACTACCCAAAATAATTTACATAAGTTAGTGAGTAGATACACTGACAATTTCCTATGTTGAAAGTTGAAAACCTAAAAATAGTTATGGTTACTGCATTAGTTGATTGCAATTAAAGAGATATCGTAATACTCGTAGGCTTTGTTTGTAATAAATCATTAAAAAAATAAAATAAATTCTTACACAATCATAATTGATTTCTATTTCTTTAAAAATGAAATTTTTCTAAGTTAAAAAGAATTGAATTCTTTCATTCCAAATATGGGAATTGATAAAAAAGAAATCAATCAAATTGAATTCTTGTAAAATTTTATATTCCAAACAACTGGATAATGACAAGGAATGAAACAGTAGAACTCCATATGCCAACGCCAAAGGGTTCTCACTCTCACATTTAAAGTGCCTCTAATTGCACCAACTTTCCGTTTACACTTTGTGTTTCCATAATGGACATAACAACAGCTAAAAAAATTCAACTTGAAAAAGAAACAGTACAAATTGGAGATACTGCTAATCTTTATAAAAAAAAATAAAAAAAAATAAAAGTGGCCACAAACCAACAAGCATAGTTTAATAAAGTTATCTTATTCTACCAGGTTACTTCCAACTAAACACAAGGAGAGGGGAAACAAAAATCAAACGCCTCTTCAACAAAAACCCTAACTGATAGACCTATGAAGCTTTAATTTTTTTAAAAAAAAAAAAAAAGCAAGAATAGAAATTAATAAAACTGAACCCAGAAATTTCTAGAGATGTTAAAAACAAGTGATCTGTAAAAAAAACAACCCAATTTCCAGCTTACGGAGCTAATTAATAATGAAAAGCAAACCCAAAAAGCCTTCGCAGCCAAATTCTATTAAAAAAATCATAAAAACCCACAAGCAATTCAAGGAAATTTAGCGAAATTAAGTACAAGAACCACAAATTTAATGAGGAACAAAAAGAAAGCCAATTCTATCTCCAAAATAAGAGAGAGAGAGAGAGAGAGAGAGAGAGAGAGAGAGAGACCTTCTTTTTCCAGCCAGGAGGAGCAGGAAGTTCTACAGAGAAATCCTCCTCTGTTATCGAAGTATCCTTCCCCTTCTCCACTGAACTTGCCATTTCACCTATCAAATTCAAAAATTTTCAACACCACAACACAATATATACACCCATGATCAAATGAACAAGCAGAGTAATCTCTAGAGACAAAGAGAAAGCCACTAGAAAATGGGAGAAATTTGAAAATTTACCAGTAGCACATGCGAGCAGGAACTTTATCCGCCGCTGTATTATCTCTTTCTCTGCAGGAGTGACCAAACAAGATGACAAAACTACCTGACACCCGCCGTTTGATTTTATTTCCAGATTTGCTCCTTTTCCTTTCGTCCGATGACCAATTTTTTCGTGTTGGGTATTTTCAAAGCGTCACGGTGCCATGTGAAAACGCCACCTGTCGCCGTTTCCACTACTCAACGGTTTGGATCGTGCCGGTCATTATGTCGATGGTGGTAATAGTGTTTTGTGACTGTTAAAAGTTTGTCTTTTTTCGTTAAAAATAAAAATTCCAAACAAGTGGGAAAGAGGCCAAATTTTAAGATTTCCTTAGCTTTTGGGGGGATATTGTTTTAATAAGATTTTATTGATGAAATGTAAGAGAATGGTTAAGATTATATTGCATCCAAAAAGAGTTTGATACTAGATTAATGACAAATTATTATTATTATTATAAATTTTAATTATTTAAATATTTAAAATTTTACACTTATTAATATTTATATTATTTTAAAGGATTAAATATTAATTTTGAGATATTAAATTAATAATTATTATAATTATACATGATTTCTAAAGTCTCGAATAAAACTAAAAACTTATATAGAACCGAATCGGAATTAAAAAAAAATCATTATTATATAAACTGAACAATATTAAATTGAACTTATTTTACTATTTGGATTCAGTTTTACTTCTTTATGAAGAACAAATCGAAATCATATTAAAACTGAATAAAAATAATTGAAATTATATATATGTTTTTGATAATTTTTTAAAATTTATTATATAATTTCAACAAAATTATATATTTTTATATGCGATTAAGATTATATATATATATATATATATATATATATATATATATATATATATAAACTAAATTGTCTTTAATTATATATAACCTAATTTTATTCTTAATTATAAATGTATATATGCAACTTAATATTATTAATTACATGACAAGTTTGTTAGTAGTATGCCCTAAAGCATATCATTTAGTATGTATCTTGTACATCTTTTATTAATAAAAGGCATTTTTACTTTTTCGTTTACATAATATATTTATGTGTAATAGAAAAGGTCCATTAATATTTTGTTAGAAATTCTATTCTTAAGTTGTTAAGAATATGAGTGACAGTATCTCTAGTACAAAGTATCATAAATAGGTTCACAATCGAATATACTTCATAATAAGGACATGACTTATTCAGAAAGATTGTATTCATGTTTGTTCCCAAGTTATTTATATGAGATATAAATAAGATGGAATTGTGAGTCTCATGCCATATGAAAAACATAATAGGCACTTATACATGATAAGTAGGTCGAACTAGTGACACTTATGACAAGCACATGGAGTTTACTTTTGTCAATGTATTGTCATAAATCATATCAGTGCATATAATCTTTAGACCTGATATAGTACAATTATCTTGTATATAGGTAGTTTGAGTTTGATACTGCTTTCATACTTGTACTGTGTATGGGTATATGGGCATGTGTTGGCTCCTACTATTTATATATGGAGGTAAGTGTTGATCAAGATGGAATATGTTCCTCTAAGTAAATAGGGATAAAATCCTATGTTCATTTAATTGTTCTTGATATTTCAAGTTCCTGGCCAGGACAGATAGATTTAATCAGAAAAGAGTTTCTGATGAGAAAATCTTTTTAATCAAGAACTGAAATTAAAAGAGAACATAATATTCATAGCAAATGGGGTTTGATATAAACCATGACTCCAGCTTGAATTGGAATTTTGTAACAGAGAGATTCTAGTGCATGGTAACATATGATTATAGATTCATTTAAGGTAAACCTTATTACTGATTGGGTGGCCATGGCATGCTATGCTAGGTGTTAACCATGGTCTATGAGGTGCATAAAATGATTTAGAGAAATCATTTATGGTAAGAAAGAGTTCTGATGATATTAAGAGTTGATATCATGTCTCATTGCCAATTAGTGATGAGCTTAGTAAGTCACACACATATACAAGTAATCACCAAATTAAATATGATTTAATTAATTAATTAAAGAGTTTAATTAATTAATTAATTAGGTTTGGTTTGCAATTAGATTGCAAGGTCCCTAGCATGGCTTGAAACCAAATCTAGATTATTGGATGAATAGTATAAGTTAAATTTATATTTAAAGTGTTTAAATATAAATTTAATTAATGAGAAATTAATTAATAAAGATTAATTAATTAATTTATATTTGATATAAATTAATTAGAAGAAGAGAAATAATTATTTTGGGTTGAGAACTCAAAATTAGGATACATAGGCATTTTGATCATTTCACAGGGTGACATGTGGCACCATATGATGGTGACACATGGCACTACATATAAGTTTGCCAAATGTCTTTTAATTATGTAAGATGATTAAAATTAAGATTAAATATAGGTTTGACACTTGGCACAATGTGATTGGGTCAATTAAACCTAGAACCAATCAGAAGGTGACATGTAGCAAGGGTTTTAAGTGGTGACCTAACTATATAAGTGTTGTTATGAAAAGAAAAATATCAATCAACTGCTGCCTCCTTTGTGCCGCCACCCTTGAGGCTCCCATTCTCTCTTCTTCTTCATCTCTCATCAATTCCAAGAGATTAGCAAACAATCTCTTGAATTAAAAATACTAAAAATTATTTCTAGTGTCCTGTTTACATCTTTAATCTCTTAAAAGGCAAAACTTGATTTTCTAATTAATAGAAAAAGCTTTAGAAGCTATTCAAGGGCTGCCATAGGTGATCTTGGTTTGGATAAGTTAGAGGGACAACATCTGGTGTCCTAAAGACGCATCCCAAAGGCACAAATATGCTACAGTGCATCAAGAGGTTAGTGTATTTATTCTTGATTTAATCTAGGGTTCTAAAATTAATCTGATTAATTCTAAAATCTTAAATGGCAAATACAGATCCAAAAACATATTAAAAGAATTTTAATATGTTGTTTATCATTGAAATCAAATAGATAAAAATAAATCTTGCATAATGCATGTGACCCTAGGTGAAAATTTTTGAATTCAATGGTATAAACTTGTGTTTTCCTTGCTTTTGTTCCTTCAATTGGTATCAGAGCCACTATATTTGCCATTTAGATTATTGATTATATGATTTAATTGTGTGGAATAATCATAAGATGATAGATTCATTGCTGGTTGCAAGAAAGGTGGCGGCTTTGGTGATGAACACCATCATTGGTGTGCCATCTTTGGCCTTCATGGATGGTGCAAGGTTTGGCTTTTAATTTGTAATTGTTGTATGACCTAAAAGCTTATCCTATGTCTAATTAAATTGTTTAATTAGTAGTTTTAATCGCACAATTAAATTTTAATTCAAATCAGAATTTTAAAAGTTGTTTGAATGTGATTCAAATCTAAATTTTTAAAGTTGTTTGAATCATATTCAAATCTGAATTTTTAAAGTTGTTTGAATTTTTAAAGTTGTTTGAATAATATTCAAATCTGAATTTTTAAAAATTGTTTGAATGTGATTCAAATCTGATTTTTAAAAATTGTTTTAATGTGATTCAAATCTGAATTTTTAAGGTTATTTGAATGTGATTCAAATCTAAATTTTTAAATTTGTTTGAATGTGATTTAAATCTGAATTTTTAAATTTATTTGAATCATATTCAAATCTGGATTTTTAAGTTGAATATGAGATATTCAATTTAATTTAAGTATGTATATTTTATTTAATTGTTAAATAGTGATATGCATGATGGATGATCATGGACTATAAAAGACCAATGTGATTAGATTTATTCTTTTTATATTTCTTTGGGTTGTAAATTAATTAATTTATTTTGGGCATGTATTATTAAGGTTGTAATAATTTTTGGATTGCAATTTCATTTATTTAAGTTCTTGTAAATTCACCTTGGTATGCCAAGGATTACTATGTAATTGGATTGCAAGAAGTTCAAGGAGGTCAAGAGCATTGGTGGGACCAGTGGGAGGAATTCAAGATCAAGTGTTGATTATGTACTCCTTCAGCAACTCTTGTAAAATGAATGAATGAAATGCATCTTGGAATGCCCTGATTCAATTCTTGGTGGCTCAGAATTGAATCCCTTAGAAAGTTCATGATCATACCATATTTACTATTTATCCATGAATACATGAGATGTATGGGAATGTATGCAATTATATGATATATGCATACTAAATGGATAATGTGCAAAATGAGACCTTAATAGTAATTAGGATGACCATAAAATCTTCCAAACAAATGATTAAGTTGGAAATGCTATAATTAAAGTAATTATAACATAGGCACTCCATTGAGGTAGTTATTTTAAGAAATTTTAAATACTTGCATAAGATGCAATTAATTTACGAGATTTTCTTAAGAATAATTGTTAAACATGAGATGTTGTAAATATGTAAATAGTTTGGTGGCCAATATTGGATGTACTTGAGGACATTAAAATTATTTGCATAATTACTGGCTCAATGGGATCAACTTAACTAATGCAAGATAAGTCAATAATGGATGTACCTGAGATTTTGAGCATTAGGGGCTAGGTAAAAGATTGAACCTCACATGAGATGTGATGGGCAAGGAGTTGCTCACTTATAGTTTATTGTAATTCCAATAATGGATGTACCTGAGGATGATCAATAGAATTATAAGAATTCAATCACCCACTAGAAATCCATCCAACTAGGATTTCCGTTTTCTACTTTGGAAGTGTAGGATTCGCTAAGTTAGTGGGAAGACCAATTTGATTAAAAGGCCATAATCATTTTAGTTAATTACATGATACATTTACTAATTAATCTAGTTATTTTCTGCAGTTAATTTTTTGATAATAATGAGCACAGAACAACCACCACTGTCACACCCTACCCCTCTGTAAGGCATAACATGATCCCGTAGTATACCTAATGAATTACCAACTCCGTCTACTGATAACCCATTAAATACACTACAAGGGATTTTAAAAACTTTTCTTACTTCTTTTACAGTGGTGAGCACTATTTACAGGTATTAAAAACTTTTGTGAACTGAAGTGAAATAGCTAACTCCTTTGGATTATTTCGAATTTCTGTAAAAATTTTGGCAGAGTGCCATCTGTATTTTGGACAAAATAGTTCTTCAGAAAACCTGTAAAAAGCACACTTCAATATAATTCCAAATCTCAACTCCAACATACTTCTCAACACAACATTTTTCTCAATTCAAATCCATAGAAATTTTTCAAAGTCTGAGATAAAGAAATATAATACAATTTTTACAAGTCAAATAACTCATAATTAATTTACAACTTCAAGGTACAATTTGAATTTACAACTGCTCAAAATCAAAAACAAAATGTACATACAGTGTCATACATTACAGTACAAAATGCAAAATATTGGTATACTCATTATACCAGGTAATCCCTCACTGGATGTATTAGCAGCCTAGTCTGCTGCCCTGTCCATCTCTCTACCTGCGATAGCAATAAAAAGCTATCGCTGAGACAATGTCTCAGTGGTGCACAACATTAACCAAATACCATTTTAATTCACAATTCATAAATCATATCAATAGTGATACTTAAAACCATAGTTAAATTCAAGACAATGAATGTCATAAGGAATTTAAACTCCAATTCACAAATTATCAAAATTCATAATAACACAATTTAGTCAAATAGTTTAAGAATACCGTATTGCCAATTCATGCACAATTTGATCAAATAACTGAATAATACCTTTTTGCAAATCAATAACACAATTCGATCAAATAACTGAATAATATCGTTTTGCAAATCAATAACACAATTCAATCAAATAACTGAATAATATCGTTTTGCAAATCAATAACACAATTGATCAAATAACTGAATAATATCGTTTTGCAAATCAATAACACAATTGATCAAATAATCGAATAATATCGCTTTTGCAAATCAATAACACCATTCGATCAAATAATTGAACAATACAATGTTGCCAATCAATAACACAATTTAGGTCATGACACAAATTTTTCCATATATGCCGTGTTGTACACCACGACAAGACATACTCACCCCAATAATCGAAATCAATGAGGGAGGAAGCTAGCTATCTAATGAGTACTCATCCATACTCATCTCAGACTGGGAAGTCAAAGAGAGAGGAACATAATCATACTCACCCCAGACTGATAAGTCAAAGAGGGAGGAATAATCACACTCACCCCATTAATGGAGGAGGAACATAATATCCGTGTCATGCCAATTGTGAGTCAAAACAATTCCAAACATTTTATTCAAATGATCCGTAAGAATCCAATAAATTTCCAAAGTTATAATTTCATTCACAAAATGGCAACACAATTCGTAATTCAATTCAATTTCCACAAAAACCATTTACAGTGCTTTTCAATCAATAAGTATCCATCAATATCATTCAAACAATTTTTCACAGTTTCAAACCATTCACAATGTTTTTCAATCAATAAGTGTCCACCAAACACATTTCCACAATTTAAAACAATAATATACAAATAGTCCTAATTTATTTCAATTGAAAATTTCAAAAGAAATAGCCGTTGTGCACAAACCTCTAATGACTGTCCCCCTGGTCTGGACTCAGTGTTTCCTTCCCTTTTGCTGAGTCCTTGTTAACTGAGAAACACAATTTGAAGTGTTTCAGTACTAAATTAAACTGTCTCTATCGATGGTGTTTGGTAATTAATGCACTGAACTCAATTATTCACTTAATCACCTAATATACCGACCCTCGTTGCCTTTTAGGTAAATTAGGTTTTAGTGTCGTTAATATGTCACATTCGATAGGGTTTTAGGTTTGGTACGTTTTACCAAAGTCATTTTCTTGTTTAGTGCATTTTAATGCAAATTGCTGGATTCCGGGACACTGGTTTGACCTAGCCGGACGATCTAGTTCTCTCGGTTTTCGGGTCTCGGTCAAAACTACAAACTTGTAGATCTAGGTCTTATGGACCGCAGTGCAAAATTTTAGGTCAATCCAAGTTAAGTAGACCAAGTTATGGTCATTACACTATTGCTGGTCAATTGGTATCAAATTAGGTCAATTTTGGGTCAATTTGGTCAACTCTGGTTCGGCCAGTTTTTGGACCCGAACTTGTGCAAGTTGTTTGACTTGCTTATGGTCATTTCTGGGCTTTGGTGTCTTCATAAGACTTGTAGGTATGGGTCTTAACTATTCATGGTTAAAATTTCAGGTCAATTGGACCTGTTTTGAGTGAGTTATGGCCTAAACACTTACTGCTGCCCAATTGGTCATTTTTCAGGTCCTAATTGCACCTAATCCGAATTGGTCATTTTCTTAGGTCACCTTGCAAGCAGAATTTTGGTATGTTTTCTCAATGAAAGTTGGCACATTTTGTGCCTAGTTCCACCTCCAATTGGTCTCATACCAATTGAGGTTACACATTTAAACTTATTAGCTAAAATGTACACTGCCCTTGGTTACTTTGCTTAACACACATCAATCACACACATTTACCTTGCAATTTGTTCACTTCCCTACCAATCTGTTTTGGTACATTACCAAAAGCATATTCTACTTTACATTAACATTACTTTGGGCAGATTACAATTACCCTCAACACACCAAATATAATTCACATTTACAAATTCTAAGTACCATTACATACACACCTAACCATTACAAATCTTACATACACTTTACAATATCAATCTACATACATATCCATCAATCCTTCTAGGTCAATATTCTGCCTACACTTCCATGAATACATACATTTACTCAAGTGTTCCCAAGCTGCGAAAATTGTCCTTCAACATCAAAGTGCCCTACAATTTACCAATTCCCATCCAAGTGCATAAATCACCATATATATGTGAAATAATTCACTAGGATATTAAATCACCAAGATCAACATTATTTCCCATCAATTATATGCATAATAAATCATTAAATGCGTGACCCCATGGCTGTCCAAAAATGGCTATCTCAATAACTATTTAAACTTTAAAATTTCCTTCACCAAACTAACACCCATTACATGAACATAAAGTTTAACAAAGGAATTCTAAAAATGTAAACTTACCTTTGATTGTAACTTGCTAAACCTTCACCAAACTTCTCAAATTTGGTATCAATATCTTCCTTGTGATGTGTAGACCATTTTGATGAAGGAACTCAAGTGATTAGAAGTGAAATGAGTGGTTAGATGAGCTTGCATGAAAAATGTCCATTGTGGTTCCCATTTTATACAATTCTTCAATTTTTATGAAATGACGAAGATCTACATTCTTATGTGTTTAGTGGAATTTAATCAGCAACATTTTATGTTTATTTTAATCCTTTAGTGGTCCACTTACTCATTTAATTATATAATAATGCTTAAATGTGTTATTTACACATTTTTCACTCCATTTTTGGCTATTTACTTTATCTACCACCAAATTAATTTGTCATTTCATTTTCTAAGTGTAATATTATTTATTTTTAATGGACAGTTAGGTCAAAAGACACTTCGATGTCAAATGACCATAATGCCCTGCTCAGTGGCATTCCGATTTTTCAGATATTCTGGGTTTTGTCTGCTTTTTCGATTTCTCACTTTTCTTTGTACTAATTATTTAATTTTTCTTTAATCTTTCTAATGAGATTTATACTTCAATAAGGGTCTATTTATGTCCTAAAAATGTTTTCCGTGGTTCCATGATCCTGGGCTACCAACGGTCCACGCCGTGACTTCCCGGTGCGGTCACCCATCGCTAGGTTTCCCGGCTCACTTATTCGGTTACATTTCTTTGCTATGATTTTACCTTTGTTTTTCTTGTATTTTCTTTACTTGTATATCATTATTTATGTCTCCTATCTCATATCAAGGAGTCGTACTAGGCATCATAATTGTCCTGACAAAGACCAGTCACCGAGCAATGAGCGCACTACCAAACTTAGGGGTGTTACAATTCTCCCCCTTAAATAAATTTCGTCCTCGAAATTTTTACCCAGTAGCCATCTTACAATAGTCATACGTTTATTTCTCCTTTCTATATGATCGTAAGACTTTTAAAAATCTAATAAAATGTTTAATTTGTTTGGATAACACCAATCTCCTCTTACTATTATCTTTGTCTAATATTTTGGTTCATGTTGCTCCTTGAATGACCCTTGAGGTCATGTTAGAATCATTCATCAGTCATTGGTCCTCTGACCATTCTAGTCCATAGTCTTCCTCACATTTGTAATATTTCTTTGTTACACATGAATCAACTGTTCAATTCTCTACTTTCATAACTCTTTTTATCTGTCAATATTCTATAACTTACTTCCATTTGTACTGAACTATAACCTTTCGATATTTTAACTTTTGAGTTTTAAATCCCTAAGTAGGATTTTCAAACTTATTTCTAACAATTAAATTCTGTCATGGCATAACTATACCAAAACAGATGCCGTTGGCAACTATTCTTATCTAGGTGTACTATCGGGTGGTACGTAGCTCTACACAATAATCTCAAGTCGATCAGAATCTGCACTACAGATAAACATCAAGAACATTGCATAGTTACTACGATACATCCCAATAGATCAAATTTTCCTATCTTTTATCCTTTTTGAATTCACTGATATTCGAATCTTATTCTGATTACAATATCCATTAGCAATTTCTAACAGTAATCTCCTTGCCCTTATCAAGAGCAATTCCATTACTGCATCTTACTTTTACGTCCTCTTGCCTTACATTAAGTAGGCTCACTAATTAGCTTTATAATTTATGGTGTGTTAGAAAATACTTTTCGCCGATAAACTCTTTCAAAACTAATTTCACTTATTATCACAATCCTTATCTTAAGGACTAATCACTAATGCATCAAAATTTATTCCCCTGTAAAGGAATAACAACAGAACATGTAGTTCTAACACTAACATAAAAGTATGCAAACCTGTGTCAAACAATACATATATATATCTTAGTTGCTAATTGAGAAGGTACCAGCAATAATGTCAAAAGTCTAAGCCTCTTCTCTCTGTGTCAGATAGCGTATATTCCAAATTGAAGCATCACCTTGTTCTGGCTGATTCACAGTACTTTGACTTCTAGGTGTATTGCCCCTACCTCTACCTCTGCCTCTACTAACTGATGGTGAACTATTTGGGGTAGAAACTTGGGTTGATCCCTTTGGTGTAGTAAATGATCCAGAACGACCTGGATTTACACAATCCCTAGCAAAATGGCCAGTCTCTCCACAGTTAAAACATGCTCCTACGGCTCTATAACATACCCCACTATGTGGTTTACCACAAGTTTCACAAAGTCGATCTGACAGCGCATTCCTGGGTTTCTGTTGAGTTTGCTGATCCGATCGAGGTGGTTTCTGTCTAAAAGATCTATCTCTACCGGACTTCTTACTATCTCTGTCGTATCCCCCAAAGTTTTTCCTCTTTCCAGTAGGACCACTAGAACTCTGTTCTGCTGACTTTCCCTCTTTTTCCGTCTTCTCTGATTTCTTTTTCTCAAGAGCCGCTTCAGATTCAATTCTTTCTAATTCTAGTGCTTGAGAAATAAGTTCAGAGAAGTTGTTATGTTTGAATCCGACCACTTGTAATCTGATACTAGGCTTCAAGCCGGTTTCAAACCTCTTACATCTCTCCCTACTGGTAGAAAGTAGACTTACTGCATAATGGCTCAGGCGGAAAAATTCCCTTTCATATTCAGCCACCGACCGCTCCTGCTTTGGACTTAGGAACTCTTGCAGCTTCTGGTCTACATAAGCATCAGGGACATATTTCTGCCTGAATTCCCTGAGGAAGTCATTCCATGTTAGCACTGCAGGTTCTACCAGACTGTGGGGAATGGTTTTCCACCAGTCATAAGCATCCCCCTGTAGCAAAGATACTGAGTACTCAAATCTGAGCTCTTCTGTACAATGCAGTTTCTTGAATACCCTATCCATCCTTTCTAACCACTGTTCTGCCTCTAGAGGATCTATCGTCCCTTGAACTCTGTAGCCCCATATTTCATCAATTTGTCATATTGTCTAGCAGAAGACTGTGGTTGTACCACTGGTGTCTGTATTGGGACTTGAGTAGGCACATTACCAGCCATTTGTTGGAACTTTGCAGCCATCTGCTGAGCGAATTGAGCAGGAAACTGCGGTGTTATAGGGGCTGGTGCTGCTGAACTACTAACATTATGTACGGCTGGGGCATCCCCTTGCACCTCAGCCTCAATAAATTGATCGACTGAACGATCACCCTCTTCCATAGTCAATGCGAGGATTTTAGATCTCCTGAACAATAATACAAGGAGATTTCCTCTCGTTAGTGCATATTTATAATGTAATGTACTGTATGTATCAAACAATGATATTGAGCAGTTGTACTGTGAAGAAAGAATATTCAAATAACATGTGAAAACAGAATTTAAAAACTTTGCTCTGATACCACTAAAACATGTCACACCCTACCCTCTCAGAAGGCATAACATGATCCGTAGTATACCTAATGAATTACCAACTCCGCTTCATCGATAACCCATTAAATACACTACAAGGGATTTTAAAAACTTTTCTTACTTCTTTTACAGTGGTGAGCACTATTTACAGGTATTAAAAACTTTTGTGAACTGAAGTGAAATAGCTAACTCCTTTGGATTATTTCGAATTTCTGTAAAAATTTTGGCAGAGTGCCATCTGTATTTTGGACAAAACAGTTCTTGAAAAACTCAGAAAGCACACTTCAATATATTTCCAAATCTCAACTCCAACATACTTCTCAACACAACATTTTTCTCAATTCAAATCCATAGAAATTTTTCAAAGTCTGAGATAAGGAAATATAATACAATTTTTACAAGTCAAATAACTCATAATTAATTTACAACTTCAAGGTACAATTAGAATTTACAATCGCTCAAAACCAAAAACAAAATGTACATACATGTCATACATTCTGATACAAAATGCAAAATATTGGTATACTCATTATACTGTAATCCCTCATCGGATGTATTAGCGGCCTAGTCTCACGCCACTGTCTGCTCTCTACTGCGACAAAGAATAAAGCTATCATTTGAGACAATGTCTCGATGGTGCACAACATTAACCAAATACCATTTTAATTCACAATTCATAAATCATATCAATAGTGGATACTTAAAACCATAGTTAAATTCAAGACAATGAATGTCATAAGGAATTTAAACTCCAATTCACAAATTATCAAAATTCATAATAACACAATTTAGTCAAATAGTTTAAGAATACCGTATTGCCAATTCATGCACAATTTGATCAAATAATGAATAATACCTTTTGCAAATCAATAACACAATTCGATCAAATAATGAATAATATCGTTTTGCAAATCAATAACACAATTCAATCAAAAAACTCAATAATATCGATTTGCAAATCAAAAAAACAATTGATCAAATAATCGAATAATATCGCTTTTGCAAATCAATAACACAATTGATCAAATAACTGAATAATATCGTTTTGCAAATCAATAACACCATTCGATCAAATAATTGAATAATACAATGTTGCCAATCAATAACACAATTTAGGTCATGACACAAATTTTTCCATATATGCCGTGTTGTACACCACGACAAGACATACTCACCCCAATAATTGAAATCAATGAGGGAGGAAGCTAGCTATCTAATGAGTACTCATCCATACTCACCTCAGACTGTGAAGTCTAAGAGGGAGGAACATACTCATACTCACCCCAGACTGATAAGTCAAAGAGGGAGGAATAATCACACTCACCCCATTAATGGAGGAGGAACATAATATCCGTGTCATGCCAATTGTGAGTCAAAACAATTCCAAACATTTTATTCAAATGATCCGTAAGAATCCAATAAATTTCCAAAGTTATAATTTCATTCACAAAATGGCAACACAATTCGTAATTCACTTCAATTTCCACAAAAACCATTTACAGTGCTTTTCAATCAATAAGTATCCATCAATATCATTCAAACAATTTTTCACAGTTTCAAACCATTCACAATGTTTTTTAATCAATAAGTGTCCACCAAACACATTTCCACAATTTAAAACAATAATATACAAATAGTCATAATTTATTTCAATTGAAAAATTCAAAAGAAATAGCCGTTGTGCACAAACCTCTGATGACTGTCCCCCTGGTCTGGACTCAGTGTTTCCTTCCCTTTTGCTGAGTCCTTGTTAACTGAGAAACACAATTTGAAGTGTTTCAGTACTAAATTAAACTGTCTCTATCGATGGTGTTTGGTAATTAATGCACTGAACTCAATTATTCACTTAATCACCTAATATACCGACCCTTGTTGCGTTTTAGGTAAATTAGGTTTTAGTGTCGTTAATATGTCACATTCGATAGGGTTTTAGGTTTGGTACGTTTTACCAAAGTCATTTTCTTGTTTAGTGCATTTTAATGCAAATTCTTTGGATTCGGGACCTTTGGTTTGACCTAGCCGGACGATCTAGGTCCCTCGGTTTTCGGGTCTCGGTCGAAACTACAAACTTGTAGATCTAGGTCTTATGGACCGCAGTGCAAAATTTTAGGTCAATCCGAGTTAAGTAGACCAAGTTATGGTCATTACACTATTGCTGGTCAATTGGTATCAAATTAGGTCAATTTTGGGTCAATTTGGTCAACTCTGGTTCGGCCAATTTTTGGACCCGAACTTGTGCAAGTTGTTTGACTTGCTTATGGTCATTTCTGGGCTTTGGTGTCTTCATAAGACTTGTAGGTATGGGTCTTAACTATTCATGGTTAAAATTTCAGGTCAATTGGACCTGTTTTGAGTGAGTTATGGCCTAAACACTTACTGCTGCCCAATTGGTCATTTTTCAGGTCCTAATTGCACCTAATCCGAATTGGTCATTTTCTTAGGTCACCTTGCAAGCAGAATTTTGGTATGTTTTCTCAATGAAAGTTGGAACATTTTGTGCCTAGTTCCACCTCCAATTGGTCTCATACCAATTAAGGTTACACATTTAAACTTATTAGCTAAAATGTACACTGCCCTTGGTTACTTTGATTAACACACATCAATCACACACATTTACCTTGCAATTTGTTCACTTCCCTACCAATCTGTTTTGGTACATTACCAAAAGCATATTCTACTTTACATTAACATTACTTTGGGCAGATTACAATTACCCTCAACACACCAAATATAATTCACATTTACAAATTCTAAGTACCATTACATACACACCTAACCATTACAAATCTTACATACACTTTACAATAACAATCTATATACATATCCATCAATCCTTCTAGGTCAATATTCTGCCTACACTTCCATGAATACATACATTTACTCAAGTGTTCCCAAGCTGCCGAAAATTGTCCTTCAACATCAAAGTGCCCTACAATTTACCAATTCCCATCCAAGTGCATAAATCACCATATATATGTGAAATAATTCACTAGGATATTAAATCACCAAGATCAACATTATTTCCCATCAATTATATGCATAATAAATCATTAAATGCATGACCCCATGGCTGTCCAAAAATGGCTATCTCAATAACTATTTAAACTTTAAAATTTCCTTCACCAAACTAACACCCATTACATGAACATAAAGTTTAATAAAGGAATTCTCAAAAATGTAAACTTACCTTTGATTGTAACTTTCTAAACCTTCACCAAACTTCTCAAATTTGGTATCAATATCTTCCTTGTGATGTGTAGACCATTTTTGATGAAGGAACTCAAGTGATTAGAAGTGAAATGAGTGGTTAGATGAGCTTGCATGAAAAATGGCCATGGTGGTTCCCATTTTCTTCAATTCGGCAATGTTTATGAAATGAGGAAGATGAACATTCTGATGGGTTTAGTGGACTTACATCAGCCACATTTTATGTTTAATTTAATCCTTTAGTGGTCCACTTACTCATTTAATTATATAATAATGCTTAAATGTGTTATTTACACATTTTTCACTCCATTTTTGGCTATTTACTTTATGTACCACCAAATTAATTTTTCATTTCATTTTCTAAGTGTAATATTATTTATTTTTAATGGAAATTTAGGTCAAAAGACACTTCGGGATGTCAAATGACCATAATGCCCCTGTTCAGTGGCATTCGATTTTTCAGATACTGGGTTTTGTCTGTTTTTCGATTTCTCACTTTTCTTTGTACTAATTATTTAATTTTTCTTTAATCTTTCTAATGAGATTTATACTTCAATAAGGGTCTATTTATGTCCTAAAAATGTTTTCCAGGGTTCCATGATCGAGGCAATCAACGGTCCACGCCGTGACTTTCCTGGCGTCACCCATCGCTAGGTTTCCCGGCTCACTTATTCGGTTACATTTCTTTGCTATGATTTTTCCTTTGTTTTTCTTGTATTTTCTTTTCTTGTATTTCATTATTTATGTCTCCTCTCTCATATCAAGGTGTGGTTCTAGGCATCCTAGCTGTCCAGACAGCACTGGTCATCGGAACAGCAGAACGCACTACCGAACTTAGGGGTGTTACAACCACCATCCAATATCCTTGCAAGCATACTTGATTGTAATAGGTTGGTAGGACCTAATCTCTCTGATTGGCTAAGAAGTTTGAAACTTGTCCTGAACCTTGAACATAAAGGATATGTTCTAGACTCAAATGTTCCTGGTCCCTTACCTCCAGAGGTCACTCTAGAGGAATATGAAACTTTGGATAAGTGGAAGGAGCATGATATGAGAGCTAAGTGTTACATGCTTGCTTCTATGAGTAATGAGTTACAGAAGCAGCATGAAAACATGTAGAGTGCGATTGAGATCCTCCTTCACCTATAAGAGTTATATGGTGAGCACAGCAGGAATGCTAGGTATGAGATATCTAGGCAGCTGTTTCGCATGAGGATGTCTAAGGAACAGAATATTGGGGATCATGTCCATAAGATGATTCGGCTAATTGAGCAGTTGGAACATCTTGACTTTAACATGGATTTCCAACTATAGACGGATTTGATCTTTTAGTCCCTTCCTAAGTCTTTTGGGAATTTTATGACAAATTTCCATATGACTAAACAGGAATGCACCTTGGCTTGTTTACTCAACATGCTGGTTATTGCCCAAAAGAATATGACGGGCAATAAAGGAAAAGAGGTAGCTTTGATTGCATTTTCTTCTAATGGAAAGTCCAACAAAAAGAAGGGCAATAAGAAAAAGAAACCTCAGATTCCTGGTCCTTCCAAGAAAATAACTAAACAGAAAGGGAAGACTAAAGCTGATGGAGGCAAAGGAAAATATTTCTACTGCCAGAAGGATGGGCACTGGAAAAGGAACTGCCCAGAGTATCTTGCTTCTCTGAAGAACAAGAAGGATAGACCTTCGGAAGGTATGTCCATATCTTATTATTTAGATTCTGATGATACTCATAGTTTATCTACAGCTTGGGTTTTAGATACTGGTGCCAGTTCTCACATTTCTCATGATATGCAGGAACTAGCAAATAGTAGCAGCTTGCGTTCTCAAGATGTTAGAGTTCGGATTGGCAATGGCTCAACTGTTGAAGCTTTAGCCATAGGATCTAAATCTTTTTACATGTTTGGACATATTTTGTGTTTGGATAATATTTTATATGTACCTGATGTTTTTAAGAACATCATTTTTATATCTAGTATGACTAGAAATGGCTATGAATTTCAATTCACAAATGATGTTTACAATATTTACTTTGGAAATAAAAATGTTGGTTCGGGTTATATGAATGATGGTCTTTATTATTTAGATAATAATGACAAACATAAAATGAATGCAATGCCATGGTGAAAACTAACTCAAGTTCAAAATATATTTGGCACTTAAGGTTATGTCATGCTGTAGAAGATAGGATTGCAAAACTGGAGAAAATAGGGATTCTATCCTCATTGGGCTCTGAGCCTACTCCAACTTGTGAATCTTGCCTTCAGGGCAAAATGACTAGATCACCCTTTGTTGGACAAGGGCTAAGGGCTGAAAATATTTTGGAGCTAATACATAGTGATGTATGTGGTCCATTTAAGGAAATGGCTAGAGGTGGTTTTCATTACTTTATTACCTTTACTGATGATAAATTAAGGTTTGGGTATTTGTATTTGATGAAATACAAACATGAATCTTTTGAAAAGTTCAAAGAAATTAAATCTGAAGTAGAAAATCAAACAAGAAAGAGTATTAAAGTTATTCGATCAGATCATGGAGGTGAATATTTGAGTACTGAATTTGATGAATACTTGAGAGAACACGGCATTGTTTCCCAGCTGACTCCTCCAGGAACACCACAGCTGAATGGTGTATCTGAAAGGAGAAATCGTACCCTTTTGGATATGGTACATAATATGATGAGCTATACTGATATGCCAATCTTCTTTTGGGATTTGCATTAGAATTAGCTTTGTATATTCTGAATAGGATTCTATCAAAATCAGTTTCTTCCACACCTTATGAGACATGGCATGGAAGAAAACCAAGTCTTAAGCATGTTAAGATTTAGGGTTGTCCAGCTTATATCAAAAAGCTAAATACTGATAAATTGAAAACCAGATCAGAAAAGGGTCGATTTATTGGATATCCAAAATATAGTTTTGGATATTATTTTTATTTGCCTACTTCACAAAAGGTTGTGGTAAGTAGAGATAACACATTTCTTGAACAACAATTTGTTCAAAAAAGAGGCAAAAGAAGGCAAATAGAGTTAGAATTAGAGAATTCTGACCAACCAACAAATTAGATGGATATAGATCCATCTAGTCAACCTACACCCATTGATGAAACATCTACAGCTATTCTTAGTAGAACAACCAGGGTATCTCACCCACTAGTGAGATATGGTTTCCTTCATGAAAAAGAACAAGAGTTGTCTGCTCATGAAGAAGTAGATCATGGAGATGATCTACTTACCTATGAAGAAACTATATCAGATATAGACTCTTTAAAATGGATTGATGCTATGAAATCCGAAATTGATTCCATGTATAAGAATCAAGTTTGGGATCTTGTTGACCCACTTGAAGGTATTGTACCTATAGGGAACAAATGGGTTTTCAAGAAGAAAATTGGTTCTGATGGAAAGGTAGAGACCTACAAGGCAAGGCCAATAGCGAAAGGGTTTCGCCAAAGGCAAGGAATTGACTATGAGGAGACTTTTTCACCTGTTGCCATGCTTAAATCAATTAGGATTCTATTAGCAATAACTACATACTATGATTATGAGATTTGGCAGATGGATATCAAAATAGCTTTTCTCAATGGATACATTGAAGAAAACATTTTCATGGAATAACCTAGGGGTTTTGAATCCCAAGATGGTTCCAAGGTATGCAAGCTAAAGCAATCCATTTATGAGTTGAAGCAAGCTTCGAGGAGTTGGAACATCCATTTTGATGAAGCCATTAAGTCATTTGATTTTATCAAAAATAAGGATGAGCCATGTGTATATAAGAAGGTTAGTGACAGTGCTATCACTTTCCTTGTCTTATATGTGGATGACATATTATTGATGGGTAATGATACAAGTATGTTGACAACTGTAAAAGTATGGTTGTCAAATACATTCTCCATGAAAGACTTAGGGGAGACAACCTATATTCTTGGGATTCGCATCTATAAAGATAGAGCGAAAAGAATAATTAGTTTATCCCAAAGTCTATACTTGGAAAAAGTGTTAAAGAGGTTTAACATGCTTGATTCCAAGAGAGGATTGTTGCCAGTGAGACATGGTATCCACATTTCTAAAGATATGTCTCCAAAGACACCTGAAGAAAGAGATAAAATGGCCAGGATTCCATATGCTTCGGCTATTGGAAGTTTAATGTATGCAATATTGTGTACTAGGCCGGATATCGCATATGCTGTTAGTTTGACTAGCAAGTATCAATCCAATCCAGGTTTGGAATACTGGATAGCTGTCAAGAATATCCTTAAGTACTTGAGAATAACTAAGGATTTATTCTTGATTTATGGAGGTGGAGACTTGCAATTGGATGGTTATACTGATTCTGATTTTCATTCAGATATCGATGATAAAAAGTCTAACTTTGGGTATGTGTTCATTTGTAATGGAGGTACAGTCAGTTGGAAGAGTTCCAAACAAAGTACGACTGCAAATTCCACTATTGAGGCTGAGTATATTACTGCATCAGATGCTGCAAACGAAGCTATTTGGATAAAGAAGTTCGTGACAGAACTTGTAGTAGTTCCTTCCATTGAGTCAGCAGTTCCACTATACTGTAACAACAATGGAGCAGTCATACAGGCTAAGGAACTCTGGTCTCACCAGAAATCCAAATACATAGAAAGGCGTATCCACATTATCAGAGAAATAGTAGGACGAGGCGATGTAGCCATGCAGAAAATAGCATCAGCTGAAAATCTAGCTGATCCATTCACTAAGCCTATGTCACAGACTCAGCTAGACTGACATCTTGAGAAGATGGGTCTAAGATATTGTAATGAATGGCTCTAAGATATTGTAATGAATGGCTCTAGTGCTAGTAGAAGATTGTCAGTAGTATGCCCTAGAGCATATCATTTAGTATGTATCTTGTACATCTTTTATTAATAAAAGGCATTTCCACTTTTTCGTTTACATAATATATTTATGTGTAATAGAAAAGGTTCATTGATATTTTGTTAGAAATTATATTCTTAAGTTGTTAAGAATATGAGTGATAGTATCTCTAGTACAAAGTATCATAAATAGGTTCACAATCGAGGATACTTCATAATAAGGACATGACTTATCCAGAAAGATTGTATTCATGTTTGTTCCCAAGTTATTTATATGAGATATAAATAAAATGGAATGGTGAGTCTCATGCCATATGACAAACATGATAGGCACTTATACATGATAAGTAGGTCGAACCAATGACACTTATGACAAGCACATGGAGTTTACTCTTGTCAATGTATTGTCATAAATCATATCAGTGCATATAATCTTTAGACCTGAGATAGCACAGTTATCTTGTAAATAGGTGGTTTGAGTTTGATACTGCTTTCATACTTGTACTGTATATGGTTATATGGGCATGTGTTGGCTCCTACTATTTATATATGGAGGTAGGTGTTGATCAAGATGGAATCTGTTCCTCTAAGTAAATAGGGATAAAATCCTATGTTCATTTAATTATTCTTGATGTTTCAAGTTCCTGGCCAGGATAGATAGATTTAATCAGAAAAGAGTTTCTGATGAGAAAATCTTCTTAATCA
Source organism: Hevea brasiliensis (assembly GCF_030052815.1). Taxonomy (NCBI): domain Eukaryota; kingdom Viridiplantae; phylum Streptophyta; class Magnoliopsida; order Malpighiales; family Euphorbiaceae; genus Hevea; species Hevea brasiliensis. The sequence continues at coordinate 19,466,688 of NC_079509.1, read as the reverse complement.
AGATTTGGAATTAAAAGAGAATATAATATTCATAGCAAATGGGGTTTGACATAAACCATGACTCCAGCTTGAATTGGGATTTTGTAACAGAGAGATTCTTGTACATGGTAACATATGATTATAGGTTCATTTAAGGTAAACCTTATTACTGATTGGGTGGCCATGGCATGCTATGCTAGGTGTTAACCATAGTCTATGAGGTGCATAAAATAATTTAGAGAAATCATTTATGGTAAGAAAGAGTTCTGATGATATTAGGAATTGATATCATGTCTCATTGCCAATTAGTGATGAGCCTAGTAAGTCACACACATACACAAGTAATTACCAAATTAAATATGATTTAATTAATTAATTAAAGAGTTTAATTGATTAATTAAATAGGTTTGGTTAGCAATTAGATTGCAAATTTCCTAGCATGGCTTGAAACTAAATCTAGATTGTTGGATGTTTAGTATAAGTTAAATTTATATTTAAAGTGTTTAAATATGAATTTAATTAATGAGAAATTAATTAATAGAGATTAGTTAATTAATTTATATTTGATATAAATTGATTAGAAGAAGAGAAATAATTATTTTGGGTTGAGAACTCAAAATTGGGACACATGGGCATTGTGATCATTTCACAGGGTTGTTAGTAGTATGCCCTAGAGCATATCATTTAGTATGTATCTTGTACATATTTTAATAATAAAAGGCATTTCCACTTTTCCGTTTACATAATATATTTATGTGTAATAGAAAAGCTCCATTGATATTTTGTTAGAAATATTATTCTTAAGTTGTTAAGAATATGAGTGACAATATTTCTAGCACAAAGTATCATAAATAGGTTCACAATCGAGGATACTTCATAATAAGGACATGACTTATCCAGAAAGATTGTATTCATGTTTGTTCCCAAGTTATTTATATGAGATATAAATAAGATGGAATGGTGAGTCTCATGCCATATAACAAACTTGATAGGCACTTATAAATGATAAGTAGGCCGAACCAGTGACACTTATGACAAGCACATGGAGTTTACTCTTGTCAATGTTTTGTCATAAATCATATCGATGCATATAATCTTTAGACTGAGATAACAGATTATCTTGTATATAGGTAGTTTGAGTTTGATACTGCTTTCATACTTGTACTATGTATGGGTATATGGGCATGTGTTGGCTCCTGCTAGTTATATATGGAGGTAGGTGTTGATCAAGATGGAATCTGTTCCTCTAAGTAAATAGAGTTAAAATCCTATGTTCATTTAATTGTTCTTGATGTTTCAAGTTCTGGCAGACAGATAGATTTATTGAGAAAGAGTTTACGATGAGAAAAATCTTTTAATCAAGAACTGGAATTAAAAGAGAACATAATATTCATAGCAAATGGAGTTTGACATAAACCATGACTCGGCTTGAGTTGGGATTTTATGTAGAGAGATTCTAGTGCATGGTAACATATGATTATAGGTTCATTTAAGGTAAACCTTATTACTAATTGGGTGGCCATGGCATGCTATGCTAGGTGTTAACCATGGTCTATGAGGTTTATAAAATGATTTAGAGAAATCATTTATGGTAAGAAAGAGTTCGATGATATTAAGAGTTGATATCATTTCTCATTGCCAATTAGTGATGAGCCTAGTAAGTCACACACATACACAAGTTATCACCTATTTAAATATGATTTAATTAATTAATTAAAGAGTTTAATTGATTAATTAAATAGATTTGGTTTGCAATTAAATTGCAAAGTCCTAGCATGACTTGAAACCAAATCTAGATTATTGGATGTGTAGTATAAATTAAATTTATATTTAAAGTGTTTAAATATGAATTTAATTGATGAGCAATTAATTAATAGAGATTAATTAATTAATTTATATTTGATATAAATTAATTAGAAGAAGAAAATAATTATTTTGGGTTAAGAACTCAAAATTAAGACACAGGGCATTTTGGTCATTTCACGATTGTGACACGTGGCACCATGAGATGGTGACACATGGCATAACACATAAGCTTGCCAAATATTTTTAATCATGTAAGATGATTAAAATCAAGATTAAATATAGGTTTGACACTTGGCACAATGTGATTGGGTCACTTAAACCTAGAGCTAATCAAAGGTGACATGTGGCTAGGGTTTAATGTGTTAACCTAGCTATTTAAGTGTGGTTATGAAAGGAAAACATAACCAGCAGCCTCTCCTCTCAATTGTCACGCCACTTTGAGCCTCTCCAGCTATTTTCTCTTCATCTCTCATCAATTCAAAGAGATTAGCCATCAATCTCTTGAATTAAGAATACTACAAATTGTTTCTAGTGTCCTGTTTACATCTTTAATCTCTTAAAAGGCAGAACTTGAATTTCTCATAAATAGAAAATGCTTTAGAAGCTGTTCAAGGGCTGCCATAGGTGTTCTTGGTGTGGACAAGCTAGAGGACAACATCTGGTGTCACGAAGGCGAATCTCAAAGCGCGAACACGCTGCGGACGTCAAGAGGTTAGTGTAATCGTTCTTGATTTAATCTAGGGTTCTAAAATTAATCTGATTAATTTTAAAATCTTAAATAGCAAATACAGATCCAAAAACATATTAAAAGAGTTTTAATATGTTGTTTATCATTGAAATCAAATAGATAAAAATAAATCTTGCATGGTGCATGTGACCCTAGGTGAAAATTTTTGAATTCAATGGTATAATCTTGTGTTTTTCACGCTTCCGTTCCTTCAATTGGTATCAGAGCCACTATATTTGCCATTTAGATTGATGTTTATATGATTTAATTGTGTGTTTGATCATGAGATCAAGAGTTTATTGCTGGTTGCAAAGTCAAAGTGGCGGCACAAATGATGAACACCATGGTGTGCATGGTTGATGCATCACAATGGTGTGCAAAGGTAAATGGATGGTGAATGTGCAATTGTTGTATGATTTAAGATCTATTTTATGTCTAATTAAATTGTTTAATTAGAATTTTTATCACACAATTAAATTATGATTCAAATCAGAATTTTAAAAATTGTTTGAATGTGATTCAAATCTGAATTTTAAAAGTTGTTTGAATGTGATTCAAATCTGAATTTTTAAAGTTGTTTGAATCATATTTAAATCTGATTTTTTAAAATTGATTCAATAAAATTCAGATCTGATTTTTTAAAAAAATATTTGAATGTGATTCAAATCTGATTTTTTAAAAAATGTTTGAATGAGATTCAAATCTGAATTTTTGAAGTTGTTTGAATGTGATTCAAATCTGAATTTTTAAATTTGTTTGAATGAGATTCAAATCTGAATTTTTAAATTTATTTGAATCATATTCAAATCTGGATTTTTAAGTTGAATATGAGATATTCAATTTAATTTAAGTATGTATATTTTATTTAATTGTTAAATAGTGATATGCATGATGGATGATCATGGACTATAAAAGACCAATGTGATTGGATTTATTTCTTTTATGTTTCTTTGGGATTGTAAATTAATTTATTTTAATTTATTTTGGGCATGTATTATTAAGTTTGTAATATTTTTGGGTTGTAATTTCATTTATTTAAGTTCTTGTAAATTCGCCTTGGTATGCCAAGGATTACTATGTAATATTGGATTGCAAGAAGTTCAAGGAGGTCAAGAGCATTGGTGGGACCAGTGGGAGGAATTTAATATCAAGTGTTGATTATGTACTCCTTCAGCAACTCTTGTAAAATGAATGAATGAAATGCACCTAGGAATGCCCTGATTCAATTCTTGGTGGCTCGATTGAATCCCTTAGAAAGTCCATGATCATACCATATTTACTGCTTATCCATGAATGCATGAGATGTATGGGAATGTATGCAATTATATGATATATGCATGCTAAATGGATAATGTGCAAAGTGAGACCTTAATAGTAATTAGGATGGCTATAAAATCTTCCAAACAAATGATTAAGTTGGAAATGGTATAATTAAAGTAATTATAACATATGCCCAACATTTTGGCAATTATTTTAAGAAATTTTAAATAGTTGCATGAGATGCAATTAATTTAAGAGATTTTCTTAAGAATAATTGTTAAGCATGAGATGTTGTAAATATGTAAATGGTTTGGTGGCCAATATTGGATGTACCTGAGGACATTAAAATTATTTGCATAATTCTGGCTCAATGGGATCAACTTAACTAATGCAAGATAAGTCAATAATGGATGTACACAGATTTTGAGCATTAGGGGCTAGGTAAAGGATTGAACCTCACATGAGATGTGATGGGCAAAGAGTTGCTCACTTATAGTTTATTGTAATTCCAATAATGGATGTACCTGAGGATGATCAATAGAATTATAAGAATTCAATCACCCACTAGAAATCCATCCAACTAGGATTTCCGTTTTCTACTTTGGAAGTGTAGGGTTCGCTAAGTTAGTGGGAGGACCAATTTGATTAAAAGACCATAATCATTTTGGTTAATTACATGATACATTTACTAATTAATCTGGTTATTTTCTGCAATTAATTTTCTGATAATAATGAGCACAAAACAACCACCACCATCCAATATCCTTGCTAGCATACTTGATCACACCAGGTTGACGGGACCTAATCATGCGATTGGCTAAGAAATTTGTAACTTGTCTGAACCTTGAACATATAGGATATGTTCTAGATTCAAATGTTCTGGTCCCTTACCTCCAGAGGCCACACAAGAGGAACATGAAACTTTGGACAAGTGGAAGGAGCATGATATGAGAGCTAAGTGTTACATGCTTGCTTCCATGAGTAATGAGTTCTGAAGCAACATGAGAACATGCAGTGCGAGTGAGATCCTCCTTCACCTACAAGAGTTGTATGGTGAGCATAGCAGAATGCTAGGTATGAGATATCTAGGCAGCTATTCCGTATGAGGATGTCCGAGGGACAGAATGTTGGGGATCATGTCCACAAGATGATTGGTGATTGAGCGGTTGGAACATCTTGACTTCAACATGGATTTCCAACTACAAACAGATTTGATCCTTCAGTCCCTTCCTGAGTCTTTTGGAAATTTTGTGACAAATTTCTATATGACTAAACAGGAATGCACCTTAGCTGGTTTACTCAACATGCTGGTTATTACCCAAAAGAATATGCCAGGCAATAAAGGAAAAGATGTAGCTTTGATTGCATTTTCTTCTCTTTGGAAAGTCCAACAAGAAGAAGCGCAATAAGAAAAGAAATCTCGATTCTGGTCCTTCCAAAAAAAATAGCTAAACAGAAAAGGAAGATTAAAGCTGATAAAGGCAAAGGAAAGTGTCTCCACTGCCAACAGGAAAGTGTTTCCATTGCCAATAGGAAAGTGTTTCCATTGCGATGAAAGTGTTTCCTTTGGCGGTATAGTAATCTAAATGAATGCAATGCCATGGTGAAAACCAACTCAAGTTCAAAATATATTTAGCACTTAAGGTTATGTCATGTTGCAGAAGATAGGATTGCAAAATTGGAGAAAATGGGGATTCTATCCTCATTGGGCTCTGAGCCTACTCCAACTTGTGAATCTTGCCTTCAAGGCAAAATGACTAGAACACCCTTTGTTGGACAAGGGCTAAGAGATGAAAATATTTTGGAACTAATACATAGTGATGTATGTGGTCCGTTTAAAGAAATGGTTAGAGGGGGCTTTCATTATTTTATTACCTTTACTGATGATAAATCAAGGTTTGGGTATTTGTATTTGATGAAATACAAACATGAATCCTTTGAAAAGTTTAAGGAATTTAAATCTGAAGTAGAAAATCAAACAGGAAAAAGTATTAAAGCTCTTCGATCAGATCGTGGAGGTGAATATTTGAGTACTGAATTTGATGAATACTTGAGAGAGCATGGCATTGTTTCTCAGCTGACTCCTCCAGAACGCATACGGTGAATGGTGTATCTGAAAGGAGAAATCGTACCCTATTGGATATGATCGTAGTATGATGAGCTATCTTGATATTCCAATCTCCTTTTGAGGATTTGCATTAGAATCGACTTTGTATATTCGAATAGGATTCCATCAAAATCAGTTTCTTCCACACCTTATGAGATATGGCATGGAAGAAAACCAAGTCTTAAGCATGTTAAGATTTGGGGTTGTCGACTTATATCAAAAAGTGAACAACGATAAATTGGAGACCAGGATCGGAAAGGTCGATTTGTTGGATATCCAAAGATAGTTTTGGATATTATTTTTATTTGCCTACTTCACAAAGGTTGTGATAAGTAGAGATGCCACATTTCTTCAACAACGGTTTGTTCAAGAAGGAGGCAAAGGAAGGCAAATAGAGTTAGAATTGGAGAATTACGACCAACCAGCATCGATGGATATAGATCCATCTAGTCAACCTATACCCATTGATGAAACATCTACATTTGTTCCTCGTAGAACAACGAGGGTATCTCACCCACGGTGAGATATGGTTTTCTTCATGAAGAAGAACAAGAGTTGTCTACTCATGAAGAAATAGATCATGGAGATGATCCACTTACCTATGAAGAAGCTATATCAGATATAGACTCTTCAAAATGGATTGGTGCTATGAAATCAGAGATTGATTCCATGTATAAGAATCAAGTTTGGGATCTTGTTAACCCACTGAAGGTATTGTACCTATAGGGAACAAATGGGTTTTCAAGAAGAAAATTGGTTACGATGGAAAGGTAGAGACCTATAAGGCAAGGCTAGTAGCGAAAGGGGTTTCGCCAAAGGCAAGGAATAGACTATGAGGAGACTTTCTACTTTGTTGCCATGCTTAAATCAATTAGGATTTTATTAGCAATAGCTGCATACTATGATTATGAGATTTGGCGGATGGATGTCAAAGCGACTTTTCTCAATGGATACATTGAAGAAAACATTTTCATGGAACAACCTAAGGGATTTGAATCCCAAGATGGTTCCAAGGTATGCAAGCTAAAGCGATCCATTTATGGGTTGAAACAAGCTTGAGGAGTTGGAACATCCGTTTTGATAAAGCCATTAAATCTTTTGGTTTTATCAAAAATGAGGATGAGCCATGTGTATATAAGAAGGTTAGTGACAGTGCTATCACTTTCCTTGTCTTATATGTGGATGACATCTTGTTGATGGGTAATGATACGGGTATGTTTACAACTATAAAGGTATGGTTGTCAAATACATTCTCCATGAAAGACTTAGGGAGGCAACCTATATTCTTGGGATTCGCATCTATAGAGATAGGCGAAAAGAATAATTGGTTTATCCCAAAGTCTATACTTGGAAAAGGTGTTAAAGAGGTTTAACATGCTTGATTCCAAGAGAGGATTGTTACAGTGAGACATGGTATCCACCTTTCTAAAGAGATGTCTCCAAAGACACACGAAGAAAGAGATAAGATGGCAGGATTCCATATGCTTGGCTATTGGAAGTTTAATGTATGCAATGTTGTGTACTAGGCGGATATCGCATATCTTTATTAGTTTGACTAGCGGTATCAATCCAATCGAGTTTGGAACCTTTGGATAGTATCAAGAATATCCTTAAGTATTTGAGAAGAACTAAGGATTTATTCTTGATTTATGGAAGTGGAGACTTGCAATTGGATGGTTATCACGATTACGATTTCCAATCGGATATCGATGATAGAAAGTCTACCTCTGGATATGTGTTCATTTGTAATGGAGTGCGATCGGTTGGAAGAGTTCCAAGCGAGCACATTGCAGATTCCACTCTTGAGGTGAGTATATTCTTTGCATCGAATCTTGCAAAAAGAAGTCATTTGGATGAAGAAGTTCGTAGCGAGAACTTACAGTAGTTCCTTCCATTGAGTTAGCGGTTCCATTACCTTTGTGACAACAATGGAGCGATCATCTGAGCTAAGGAACCAAGGTCTCACCCAAAATCCAAACACATAGAAAGGCACTACCACATTATCAGAGATATAGTTGGGCAAGGCGATATAGCCATGCAGAAAAATAACATCAGCTAAAAAATTCAGCTGATCCATTCACTAAGCTTTTGTCACAAGTTCAGTTAGACCGACATCTTGAGAAGATAGGTCTAAGGTATTGTAATGAATGGCTCTAGTGCTAGTGGGAGATTGTTAGTAGTATGCCTAGAGCATATCATTTAGTATGTATCTTGTACATATTTTAATAATAAAAGGCATTTCCACGTTTCAGTTTACATACTATATTTTTGTGTAATAGATAAGCTCCATTGATATTTTGTTAGAAATATTATTCTTAAGTTGTTAAGAATATGAGTGACAATATTTCTAGCACAAAGTATCATAAATAGGTTCACAATCGAGGATACTTCATAATAAGGACATGACTTATCCAGAAAGATTGTATTCATGTTTGTTCCCAAGTTATTTATATGAGATATAAATAAGATGGAATGGTGAGTCTCATGCCATATAACAAACTTGATAGGCACTTATAAATGATAAGTAGGCGAACGGTGACACTTATGACAAGCACATGGAGTTTACTCTTGTCAATGTTTTGTCATAAATCATATCGATGCATATAATCTTTAGACACGAGATATACAGTTATCTTGTATATAGGTAGTTTGAGTTTGATCTGCTTTCATACTTGTACTATGTATGGGTATATGGGCATGTGTTGGCTCCTGCTAGTTATATATGGAGGTAGGTGTTGATCAAGATGGAATCTGTTCCTCTAAGTAAATAGAGTTAAAATCCTATGTTCATTTAATTGTTCTTGATGTTTCAAGTTCTGGCAGAGACAGATAGATTTATTGAGAAAGAGTTTACGATGAGAAAAATCTTTTAATCAAGAACTGGAATTAAAAGAGAACATAATATTCATAGCAAATGGAGTTTGACATAAACCATGACTCGGCTTGAGTTGGGATTTTATGTGAGAGATTCTAGTGCATGGTAACATATGATTATAGGTTCATTTAAGGTAAACCTAATAACTAATTTGGTGGCCATGGCATGCTATGCTAGGTGTTAACCATGGTCTCTGAGGTTTAAAAAATGATTTAGAGAAAACATTTATGCTAATAAAGAGTTACGATGATATTAAGAGTTGATATCATTTCTCATTGCCAATTAGTGATGAGCCTAGTAAGTCACACACATACACAAGTTATCACCTATTTAAATATGATTTAATTAATTAATTAAAGAGTTTAATTGATTAATTAAATAGATTTGGTTTGCAATTAAATTGCAAAGTCCTAGCATGACTTGAAACCAAATCTAGATTATTGGATGTGTAGTATAAATTAAATTTATATTTAAAGTGTTTAAATATGAATTTAATTGATGAAAATTAATTAATAGAGATTAATTAATTAATTTATATTTGATATAAATTAATTAGAAGAAGAAAATAATTATTTTGGGTTAAGAACTCAAAATTAAGACACGAGGGCATTTTGGTCATTTCACGATTGTGACACGTGGCACCATGAGATGGTGACACATGGCATAACACATAAGCTTGCCAAATATTTTTAATCATGTAAGATGATTAAAATCAAGATAAAATCTAGGTTTGAAACTTGTCACAATGTGATTGGGTCACATAATCCAAGAGCTAATCAAAAGGTGACCTGTGGCTAGGGTTTAATGTGTTACCCTAGCTTTTTAAGTGTGGTTATGAAAGGAAAACATAACCAGCAGCCTCTCCTCTCAATTGTCACGCCACTTTGAGCCTCTCCAGCTATTTCTCTTCATCTCTCATCAATTCAAAGAGATTAGCCATCAATCTCTTGAATTAAGAACACTAGAAATTATTTCTAGTGTCACATTTATCTCTAATCTCTTAAAAGCAGAACTTGAATTTCTAATTAATAGAAAAGGCTTTAGAAGCTGTTCAAGGGCTGCCATAGGTGTTCTTGGTGTGGACAAGCTAGAGGGACAACATCTGGTGTCTGAAGGCGAATCTCAAAGCGCGAGACATGACTGCGGCACATCAAGAGGTTAGTGTAATCGTTCTTGATTTAATCTAGGGTTCTAAAATTAATCTGATTAATTTTAAAATCTTAAATGGCAAATACAGATCCAAAAACATATTAAAAGAGTTTTAATATGTTGTTTATCATTGAAATCAAATAGATAAAAATAAATCTTGCATGGTGCATGTGACCCTAGGTGAAAATTTTTGAATTCAATGGTATAATCTTGTGTTTTTCACGCTTCCTTTCCTTCAAGGGTGACATGTGGCACCATGTGATGGTGACACATGGCACTACACATAAGCTTGCCAAATGTCTTTTAATCATGTAAGATGATTAAAATTAAGATTAAATATAGGTTTGACAATTGGCACAATGTGATTGGGTCAATTAAACCTAGAACCAATCAGAAGGTGACATGTGGCAAGGGTTTTAAGTGGTGACCTAGTTATATAAGTGTTGTTATGAAAAGAAAAAATAACAATCAGCTACTGCCTCCTTTATGCCGCCGCCCTTGAGGCTCCCATTCTCTCATCAATTCCAAGAGATTAGCAAACAATCTCTTGAATTAAAAATACTAGAAATTGTTTCTAGTGTCCTGTTTACATCTTTAATCTCTTAAAAGGCAAAACTTGATTTTCTAATTAATAGAAAAAGCTTTGGAAGCTATTCAAGGGCTGCCATAGGTGATCTTGGTGTGGACAAGCTAGAGGGACAACATTTGGTGCCCTAAAGGCGCATCCCAAAGGCACAAATATGCTGCAGTGCATCAAGAGGTTAGTGTATTTGTTCTTGACTTAATCTAGGGTTCTAAAATTAATCTGATTAATTCTAAAATCTTAAATGACAAATACAGATCCAAAAACATATTAAAAGAGTTTTAATATATTGTTTATCATTGAAATCAAATAGATAAAAATAAATCTTGCATAATGCATATGATCCTAGGTAAAAAATTTTGAATTCAATGGTATAAACTTGTATTTTTCATACTTCCGCTCCTTCAAAGTTCACCTTTTAACCATATAGTTCACATTAAAAATTATGTAATTGAAAAATATGTATAAGATAGTAGAATATAGTTATCAAGGGACATTGTAACATCCAAATTTTAAATAATTATTTTTTGTTTATACTGATGAATTCATTAATATAAGTGTTTAGGTTATCAGAATCAGCCTTTTTCTGCCCAGCTGTCACAGTGATATATGGTGGATTTGTGAGTAGATATTGATTTTATTTATAATTTCAATATTATTATATATTCAAGGCATACTCATACTTCCACTTATAAATATATGTATATAGCTAAATCTTAGGCACAGTTTGTATTGCATCTTTATTTAATGAAATTGTTATGGGAGTCGCCTTAAGATAATTTGGAGCTGTGTGCGTGTATCGGCATGCGTGTGGTGTGATATTGGATATGAGTAGGATGGGTAGAACGGCTGGAGCTTGACTCACTGGGACCCAATCCTTTTTGTGGATAAGTCCGGCCGAATACGGGTTTGAATTGATCTCACTGACCCTTGCATTTGTATTATTAAGAAAAAGTCCTGTTGAGTTGATCTCACTGACAGGCATTAGATTAAGAGAGTTGTATAGGAGATCAGCTCCTATATTTATATAGAGTGATGTGACACATGGGCGTGTGAGTGCTCTAAATTATCTTTTGTGTGAGTATTATTTGAACTTAGTTGAATAAATTTGTATATATTGCATTTCATAATTAGGAATGTAGTAGCCTTAGATAGTTATAGAAATTATATTTAAAATCAATATCTTACTCTATGAGTCGAACGCTCACTCATGTTTAACTATTTTTCCTCAGGTAACAGAGAACTCTTTGAGTTTAACCTGTTTTTTTCCTCGCAGGTTCACTAGAAGTAGATTTATTATGTTCTTATTTCCTTATTTATATTCTAGAAACTCCACATGTACCATTATGTATTAAACTTTTTGGGACTGTAACAACTTATTCTGTTGGATGTTGTAAAGGTTATTATGTGGTTGTGCTTGGATGAGGGAGCTAAGGTCCCATTGGATTATATGTATTTCTTTGAGGATTGTGAGGGTGAACTAAGCTCCCCAAATTGAGATATATTGTGATTACAGGACAGGTTAGGTTCTGCTCCCCATTGGGTAGCCCAATTTTGTCACACTTTACCCCTCTGTAAGATATAACATAATCCCATAGTATACCTAATAAATTATTGAATTTCGACTACCGATAATCTATTAAATATACTACAAGGGATTTTGACAAAACAAATTCATTTTTAAGTTTGGCGAGTTGATAAAAATTTAATGTAAGTGTTTTCAATTCAAGTATGTATCATAAAACTTATTTAGAAATAATTAGGCATTTTTAAAATTTTACAGAAAATCCGTGTGGTTATGGCTAAAATTATGTAAAAACAGTTCTTTAAACCTGTCAAAAATCACTTGTAACAGTTTCTATAATTCATGCTCAATAATTTCATCATAAGGAAATTTATTCATCAATTACATAGTTCAAAAAGAAATTTAAATATTTACATTCATTGAAATAATAAAATTAATATTACAAAACTTTTCAAACGATCAAACTTAGAAGAAATAATATTACAATAATTTATATTTGATTACAGTCCCAAAAATAATATTACAATGTTCTGTATAACTGCTCGAATGAAATTGCATACAATTAGCTACATGATTACATCAAAATCTAATGTACAAGGGTATACCTATGATATACCCGAAGATAGTCCCAACACGACGTCAAGTCACAGTTTCAAGTAATCTCACTCAGCTGCTCTTTTCTTTCTTTCACCTGCGACAGCATACAAAAGCTATAGTCCCAACACGACATCAAGTCACAGTTTCAAGTAATCTCACTCAGCTGCTCTTTCATTTCTTTTACCTGCGATAGCATACAAAAGCTATCGCTGAGTGGTAAACTCAGTGGTGCATAACTAATAATTTAAAACTTAATACAAAATATGTTTTGACAATTCATAGCAAAAAGCTTAGACTATTTAAATTCTTCATAGTTCATAAAATCAAAATCAATATTTTCAATTATGCAAATCATTTCTTTAGATGACATTTGATCAAGTAATCATATTTTACCAAATTATAATAAAGCATTTGAAATATTCATATTTTTCTTGAACCATGAAAACAATATAACATTTTTCAACCACTAACAAACATTTGTTTCAATCTCATTTTTATCAAAGCATGCATAATTTAAGGGTGTTGCCAACAATTAACATAGTTGGACCCATGAAACAAAATTTCACAATGATTGCCATGTTGTACACCACGACAAAGTAAACTCTCCCCAATAACCGAGGCTAAAGGGAGGCACCAAAAACTAGCTAGTATATATATGAGTACTTATCCGAACTCTACCTTAACTGGCAAGCCAGAGAGGATGAAAACTCAACCCCAACAAGTGGAGGAGATTACAATCAATATCATCTCACTAGACAAGCTAATGAGGAGTACAATCACATTGCCAAGTCAACTGTGATTTCAAAACATATTTAAAGAGATTCCATTCACAAAACACATTTATAAATTGACAAATATATTTAATTGTTGTAAATCCATGCACATGGTTGGCAACATATCAAGTTCATAAAAGCACTTCAAAATACATTTAAATACTGGCCCACCCACTTGCTACAATAAAATAAAGGGCCAACATCCACCTTTCCATAATATAAGTTCATTTCACAATTCACAATCTTCAAAATAATGTAAATAATTCTTTAGATGCATAGGAAAATCATATTTGATTTATGCAATTTCATTCAACAATTTAAAGTTCTCAATACAATAAAAATCATAATTCATTCATATAGGCTTATTCAAATCAATTTCAAAGTGAAAAACAAATAAAAATGGTTAGTTGTTCATAAACCTTCAATAAACTTCTTTCTTTATATCCTAAGCCTTCCCTTCCTTGGAAGTCTCTTTGTCCACTGAAATCACACAAGTTCTAAGCTTTAATACTCATTCCAATTATCTCCAATAGTTAATCAAATAAATGCCTAAGGCATCCCTAAGTAAACATTGAAATTTCAATGTATTCTAGGTCTAGGGCAGTTCTAGACTTTGACGTTGCAATCCTATTTTAACCTAGTTTCAGTTATAATTTGGTGAAGTGTTCTACATGAAAATTGTTCCTCTATGTCTTAGTTTTATTTTTCAATTTAAACCACTCAATTTGGAGTTGTGGATCTCAAGTTATGGCCAAATTATTAAATACTAATCCAAGTGCCATATCCTAAGATTCCAGGTTTCCAGATTTATACCTTAACTTTGCATTCCATATTCGGGCATCTTAAGCTCATAATTTGTCCCTACTCCATAAACCAATGTTTTAGGTCTTTGTCTTAGGTTTCCAAATCATTTTAAATCACTTCAATTAGAGTTTTGTAGCGAAAGTTATGGCCTGATAACCATTCGGAGGTCATAGGATCAATTAGCTAAGGAGCAGGAATTCTAGATTTAGGATTCTTGATTTATCCCAACAATTTTCCTACTTTGCGCTGAGAACTGGATTTTGGTCAAAACATGAAACTTTTAGTTCTATGTCTTATGAGAATTTTGGCTTTAGAATTACCTAATTTTCATTTATATAGCCCAAGTTATGGCAATTTTGCCAAAACTAGTCGGATAGCCCATTGTTGAGGATTTCCAAGTTAGTCTAGAATCAGGATAGATTTGCTATACCAATTTTGTCTAGCAATTTGATCAACTCAAAGTCATAATTTGACTCTATGGTCTTCATAAGAACTGTTCTCCTATGTTTCAGGTTTCCATTAGTTCAAGAATCACCTAATTTGGAGTTTTCTATAGTGAGTTATGCCTAATTTACTAAGTACTGTTCATTGGTCATTTCTTATCAGGTCCAAAATTATAATTCCAGATTCAAGCTCTAATTAGGGTAACTTATGGTCATATTTTGGATAGGGCGTCTTCATAAAAAATTTAGCATTATGTCTTAGGTTTCATCTCCAATTGGCCTCACACCATTTGGAGCTATTTAGCTCAACTTATACTCATTCAAACATGCGGACTCAAGGGTCCAAAATTCTGGCCATTCAACACACTACAATTCCATTAATTTCTTTCATCAATTCAACATAAATTCTTAACTAAAATATGCCAAATGACCATAATTAGGCCTTATAAACCTTAATTGCATAACATACCACAAAACCCTAATTTCCATAAACCATAATTTTTCCATCTTCCAGACTCATGCAAAGTCATGCAACTTCAATACACTAATCACATATACAACTTCATACAAGCTAGAATTCATCATTAATTCAATCAAAACCCATAAAAACCCTAAAGTCCCTATGCTGGCTGAAATTTTCCTCTCAAGATTCAAGTAGGATTTCTTCAATTTTTCATGTTATTTTTCCATAACTAGACTTCATTAAATGAATATAAAGGAAATTCAAGTTGGAAGATCAGTTACCTAAATTAACAACTTCCAATCTTCTAAATTTCTTCAATCTTTTTCTTCAAATCTTCTTATCAAGGCCCAAAATCAACTTTTCTCTTAAGGAACTAAATGATTTATGGAAGGATTTTGGTGGTTTTGGAGCTTGGGATGTTCATCCATGGAGGAAATGAAAAGAAAAAAGAGAGGGAGAATAGAACTGGCACAATGGGAAGAAAAAGTGGATTTATTTCCTTTTTAATTCCTCATTTTGTCTTATTTAAATAGAGATAATTATCTCAAAAATTAAATAATTGAAATTTATAGTTTTAATTATGTCATGCTTGAATCATTATGATGTCATAATGATAATTAAAATTTGAAAATTTTATTTCTTTCTTTTCCATACACATTTCCTTATTTTCAATTCTTTTTCAATGTTTTAATCTTATACAATTTAGTGGACATTTAGGTCAAAAGTTACATGTTGAAGTGAATCGATCAAAATACCCCTCATCGGGTTATACTGTATCTTTTTTCCATAACACCCTATGAGTCCTTAAGTTTTGATTCACTTAGTTTTACTTCTTCCCTTATCACTTCTTTGATTTTCATATTCTCAATAATTTCTAAATAATTCCTTCATTAAGATCTCCATGGGATCCCACACGAATTTAGGGTAGCAACTGAACTTATAGTTGCTTCCCATGTAGGTCACTCATCGCTGTGACCTAAGCTCATTTAACCTATGCGTGCTTCATTTCTCTTATTTTAATTCAACCTCATTTGATCTTTATCAATTTTATTGATAGCTCCTCTATGTGATTTAAACATAGTCCCAGATATTCTAGCCATCCGGACAGACACTAGTCACCGAAACAGTAGAATGTACAGACTACTTAATATGAGGGTGTTATAAATTTATGGCCGGACTCTGTTCATTTATTTCGTTAAAATTAGACTATAATTATGGGTCTTATGGTTGGGTTAGGAATTGTTAAGCTTACTATGGGCTTTGAAGGCCTTATGCTAACCCAAGTCCTAGTGCCGGTCCGGCTTAGAATTTGGGTCGTGACAGACATGTTATGAAGTGACTTAAAAATATATTAGCTATTTTATTTTTACTTTTTAAAAGTTTTGATCATAATTTATAAATTATTTTATGAAGTAATTTGTTGTTATTTTATAACTGAGAATATGGAAATATATTGTGACTTATTATAAATATTTAGTGTTATCTTGTATCTTTATGTGAGAATTGTTAATTTGATTTTATGTTACTTTATTGATATTTTATTTTGATGTTAATATTGTTATTTTAATATTAATATTATTATTCTTATTGATATTTTGATGTTAGAAATATATAATTAATTTATTTTTTTAAAAGAAATATAATAATATTATAATTTTTAGTATAGGAACCAAGAATCGTAATTAGAACCAAACCAAAATTAGAACTAAATTGAAATTAAAAGTTCTTATAACCAAACTTGAACAGAACCAAAATTCAGTTCCAGTTCAAAAAATATATATAGAAATTGATTTTTGATTCTGATTACAATTCCAAAAAAAAAGAGGAAATGAAGTTTGGTTCCAATTCTGATTCTTACATGAAACTGAAGCAAAACCAAAAACACACACCTCTAATAATTACCCCTTTTTAAAGATTGAAACTTACAAAGGTGATATTTAATCATTAATTTTTTAATATTCTGCTAAATACATCCAAGTTTTTTTGAGGAATATTACATCTAAGTTAATAAGAGGAGAAAGAATGAGTAGATGAGTAAAATTAGTATTTTTGTTTTTTGTTTTTACATGCTAGTGCTATTGTTAGGGCTTAAGTTTAGGATTAAATTTGAGAGTTTATCTAATGAAGTAGGAGTAGAAAAAGGATAAAGTTGCTTTTTAAGTGGGGTAAAAGTATATTTTAATCTTTATTTAAAAATTTTAGTAGCAATTTAATTTTTTTAAAACGTTATATTTCACACCATAACTTTTTATAAAATAAAATTAAGTAAATCTTATAATTCTAGCTAGTATCAAAATTTAAGAAAAAAAATTAGACTAATTAAAAATAAGACAAGTGTTATAAAAAAATCCAAATATTTACATGTTTTTATAATTATAGTCAAAACTTTTTTATTGTCAATTTTGGCCTAATTTGAAAATTTAGTATTTATTATAATCAAGTTAAAATTAAAGATTTTTGGTGTTGACATGGCGATTGGCGTGGTAAAAAAAAAATTTAAATATGTTATTACTGATGTGGCAGGTGATATAGTATGAACTTTTATATTGTTGCTGACGTGATTATTGAAGTGATAAAAATATTATTATTTTATATATTATTATTCACGTTGCATAACTTTAATAACTAAAAAAATCCAAAACTTTTTTATTTTTGTCAATTAGAGCCAATTCTATAAATTTATTTTATTTATAGCCAATTGACTAATTTTAATCTAACTTAATCAAAATTAATATTTTATTACTTAATATAATTATAAAAAATAATATTTATATTATTTAGTGTAATAAAAAAATAATATTTCCCTATCTCTCTTCATTCTTTTTTTTTTTCGGGTATTGATGGATTTATTTATGAAAATAGATAAATTCTTATTTATTTAAAATTAAAAACATCTCTCTCTCTCTCTCTCTCTCTCTCTCTCTCTCTCTCTCTCTCTCTCTCTCTCTCTCTCTCTCTCTCTCTCTCTCTCTCTTCCCACCCATTGTCATTCTATAATATATATAGACATTCACCTATAAGTTTATTATTATTATTATTATTTGCTAAAATGATAAATATTGTTATTATTGACATTTTTTGCATAAATTTTTAATTTTTAAATAAATAAAAAAAATGAAGGGAGAGAGAGGGAAATTTTTTTTATTATATTAAGTAACATAAATATTCATTTTTGTAATTGTATTAAGTAATAAAATATTAATTTTAGACCAAACAAAATTAGTCAATTGACTATAAATGAAACAAATTTATAGAATTGATATTATGGATTTTTTTTTTAATTATTAAAGTTATACTACATTAACAATAACATATTAAATAATAATATTTTTACCATGTCAGTAAGAACATAAAAGTTCATGTTACGTCAGCAATAACATATTAAAAAATAATATTTTTACCTCGTCAATACCTCTAAATCCTCAATTTTGACTGGACTATAATAAATACTAAACTTTTAAATTAGGCTAAAATTGAAAAAAAAAATAATTATAATTATAAAAATGCATAGAATTTTAGATTTTTCAAATATTAGGCCTTAAAAATATTACTATACCTTTTTGATAAATGTTAGGGATTAATTTATGTACTTTATATTTTTAAATTTATTAAATTATGAAAGTTGATGAAATATTTTTAATGTTGAGAATACTACTAATTTTTTTTAATAAATATTAAGATTTAATTTATGTATTTAGCTATTTTAGTACGTCTATCGTTTAAAGATTTAATGTATAATGATAATGTGTCCTATCCATGTGACACTAGGGTTCAATTGATCAAAATGGCAAAATTAAATGTTTTAAATAGATAAAATTGAAGTGTAGTAACCTAATTGACTTTTTAGATAAAAATTAAGGGGCTAGATTGAATTTTGGCATATTTAATTATATATTTTAATTATTGACATTATTGACCCAAGATTCAACAACATCTTCATTTTAATTGAAGACATTGATATGCTTTTGAAATTATTTTAAAAAGTAATTCTATTTATTGTCACGATCCATTTTCTGAGCTGGACCGGCACTGGGAATTGGGTCAGTATAAGACTCCCAAAGCCTTTAGTAAGCCTAACTATTTTTAGCCTAATCATAAAGCCCATAAATACAGTCTAATTTCAATAAATCAAACGGACAGAGTTCAACCATAAATTGGACTAGCCAACGGGGAGCCTTAACTCAGCCGACCTGTAAACCAATAAAACAACAATATGGGGAGCATAGCTCACCCTCACAATCCTCAAAGTAGATAAATAATAAAAAAGGAGCTCAACTCCCTTATTCAAAAGAATGAATATCTCATGCATCCAAACATTTCCACATAAATAAGGTTACAACTTCAAAAGTTTAGTTAATACAACTCCAGTTAAGGATAATACACTACTGGTACATGCGGAGTTTTAGAATTTAACAAAAGATAATAAAAGTAAGCTGAACTTTTCTGGTTTAACCTACAAGAAAAGAAAGCAGGTTATTTTCAACAAGTCCACTTGTCACCTGAGGAAAAATAGTTGAACAGGGGTGAGCGTTCGACTCATAAAGTAATTGAAACCTAATGCATTTCTATGTATGAAATACAATATATACACATAATTTCAAACAATTCAAATAATATTTGTACAAAAGATAATTTGGAGCACTCACACATCCGTGTGTTACATCAACATATATATATATGGGAGCTGATCTCCTATACAACTCTCTTAATTCCAATACCTGCCAGCAAGGCCAACTCAAGCTAGACATTCTCTTAATAATCCAAGTACGGAGGTTAGCGAGATCAATTCAAAGCCGTACTCACCGTGACTTATCCACAGATAAGGATCGGGTCACAGTGAGTTAAGCTCCAGCTGTGACTACCTATCCTACCCATATTCATATCCATACCACATGCACTCCAATATATACACAGAGCTCCAAATTACCTTAAGGTGACATTCACAATAATTTCACCAATAAAATATGCAACATAAGGGCATGCCTAGCATTTAAATACACACACACACACACACATATATATATTTATAAGTGAATGCATGAGCATACCTTGAATATATAATAATAATATTGAAATTATAAATAAAATCAATATCTACTCACAAATTATCCAAATATCACTGGGGCAGCTGAGAAGATGAAGAAGGTTTACTCGGATCACCTAAATAATTATATTCAAGAAATTTATCAATATTAACTCAAAACAAAGAACTAAAGAGCCTAAGACACCTTAGGTTTATATTGAAAATTTGGTAGAATTTTCCTTATACCTAGGACCTATCCAACCTGTAAAATAACTCAACTAACACTTCTCAATCCAAAAGGCCTCAAGCTCACAATATAATAACTACACAATGCCCCTCTTGGGCCTACCAAACCAGTCAATTCCAATATAAATAAATTATTTAAAAATTCAGGACGTTACATTCTTTCCTTCTTATAGAAAATTCATCTTCAAATTTTTATACAAGGCAGAACAAATACACTGAGTTACATACTAAACAAGTATGGGTACTTGTTGCACATATTTCACTCTGACTCCCAGGTGCATTCCTCTACAGATTTACTTCTCCACAGGACTTTAATCATGGAGATCTATTTTGACCAAAGTTGCCTCATCTGATAATCCACTATGGCCACTGGTTATTTTTCAAAAGTCAAGTTCTCATTTAACTCCATTATGTCTGGTTACAGCATATGAGAAGGGTCCAGAATATATTTCCTAAGCATGGAAATGTGGAACACTGGGTGGACATGAGAAAGGTTTGATGGTAACTCCAATCGATAAGCAACTACTCCCACTCTGTCCGTGATCTCAAAAGGTCCTATGTAACGGGATTCCAATTTGTCTTTCTTTCTAAATCTCATAAAACCTTTCATAGAAGAGACTTTTGAGAACATATAATCACCCACTGTAAATTTTACATCTTTCCTCCTTAGATCTGCATAACTCTTCTACCTGTTAAAAGCTATTTTTAAACGTTCCCTGATCAAAGGAGCCATTTTCTGAAGTGTACTGCACCAAATCTAAATTATGTACTCTCACCTCTCCAACTTTTGTCCAACACAGAGGGGATCTACACTTTCTGCCATATAATGTCTCATAAGATGTCATTCCAATACTAGAATTATAGCTGTTATTATAAGCAAACTCCACTAATGGTAGCTAATCATCCCATTGACCTCCAAAATCGATGACACACATGTGAAGCATATCCTCCAATGTCTAAATTATTCTTTCAGATTGTCCATCTGCCTGTGGGTGAAAAGTCGTACTAAAATTTAGCTATGTGCCAAGTGCTTCCTAAAGTTTTCTTTAGAACCGAGAAGTGAACTGGGGCCCTATATCCGATATTATGAAAGCAAGAATCCCATGTAATCTGACTATCTCACATATGTACAACCTTGCATACTGAGCAACAGAATAAGTGGTCTATACAGGTAAAAAGTGAGCTAACTTGTTCAGTCCACAATCATCCATATAGAATCATTCCTTCGGCTAGTACGAGGCAACCCAGTTACGAAGTCTATGGTGATCATTTTCCACTTTAACTCTGGGATGAAAATCTCCAGCAACTTCCTTGATAGCCTTTGATGCTCAAACTTTACTTTCTAACAAGCTAGGCACTGAGACACAAAGTTTGCTATGTCTCCCTTCATACCATTCCACCAATACCTATCCTTCATATCATAACACATCTTTGTACATCATGGGTAAAAACTGTAAGGTGTATAGTGTGCCTCTTGCATAATTTCATTTCTTAGGTTATCCACATCTGGCACACATACCATGGAGCCTTGCATAAGGGTACCATCTCTATCAAACCCAAATTCACAATCTTCTCCCTGCTGCACCCTTTCCATAATCTGCATTAATTGTGGGTCCTATACTAGGAAACTCTAATTCTATCCTACAGATTCGGCCATACTCTAAATGTGCTAAAACTGCACCCGAAGCAGTTATATCCAACATCAAACCCTGATCCATCAGTTTATACAACTCCTGTATCAACAATCTTCTCTCTGTTGTTATATGTGCCAAGCTACCAGAAGACTTCTTGCTCAAAGCATTTGCCACCACATTTACTTTACCTATGTGGTATTGGATAGTGCAATCATAGTTCTTTAGAAGCTCCATCCATCTTCTATGCCTCAAATTTAAATCTCTCTGCTGGAAGATGTACTTCAAGCTTTTATGGTCGGTGTATATTTCACACGTTTTTGCCATATAGGTAGTTCAACTCTAGAAGCATCACAGTATACCATATACCCTTCTCCACTCATAGGCAAAGTTAACATAGGAGTTGAAATTAAACAGTCCTTAAACTTTTGAAAGCTTTCCTCACACTCATTTGACCAGAAAAAGAGGACATTCTTTCGAGTCAACCATGTTAGAGGAGCTATTATTGTAACACCCCTCACCCGACTATAGTGTAGCCAAGCTAAGTGTGCTACATTCGGTGCCGGAGCACCCTATCTTGTCTTACTTTATTATTTTAATAATTTGATCTTGTTATATTTTAATATCAATTATCTTTCCAGAGAGAAACCAACAGAGTTTTTCCTATTTTATTATCAGTTGACGTATTTACTATTCACCTGCTTGAAATTTTCAATAATATTTTACAATAAAAATATCATTCATACTCATCATATTCATCTCACATTCAATTTTTGTAATTCACATACTCATTTGTACAAATCTATTCATACTCAATTCATATGTAAACATTCTCAAATTACATAAGCAAAATTTTCAAATTTCCTTAATTTACATAATTTACAAAATAATTACATAATTTCATAATTTACATGATCTACAAATTAATTACAGTTCCATAATTTATATTTCAACATACAATTCATAGTTCACATTACAAATAATAACTAATTATAATGTACAAAATACATAATATGATCTATATGGACCCTATCTACACGCATTGCTGAGGAGGTGACAACCTTGTACACTTCTGACACTTCCGCAGATCTGGACTCTAAATTCTCCAGTCTAATGTCCACTGGGTTTTTACCTTCAGTGCCTGCGCGAGGAAACAAATCCATCGCGCTAAGCATTGCTGCTTAGTGGTGCAATAATATGACAAGAAATAATGTATACAAATAAAAATAATTGGAGCATATTTTCTATATTCAAGAATTTTACGGGGTTCATATGAAATTTGCCATACAGTATATTTTTCGTCATTTATGTTGCTCTCTAGAATCTCTTTTGTCATAAGTTTACAATAATCATTGATATAATGTATAAATAAATCTAAATATTTAGTTTATGTTTATTTTATTATGGAGGATGTATTTCTAATAATTACTTATGTTATGCTTATTTTGCTAGTCTTTCATTTACTCTCTTAATATTTTCTGTGTTGTGGATCATTTCGTAATAGTTAAATTCTTAATACTAGTTTAATACCTTTCGGATTTTTCTCACTGATTTATTTAGTTTCTAATATTTTTAACTTATTTCAATAAATTTTTTTCTCTGCCCAAGTAACCTATGATAGGCTGACTAAATTGGATAACCGGTCGTTGGCACTGGACACCATGGTGCCTCGGGCCGTCATACCATGGGACGTGGAACGTCAACCACGTATACAGTCAGTATGGCTAAAAAGCTATGATATCACATAATCGAGTATTAAGCCATGAATACGGGCATAAAGCCTTTCGCAGTACTGCTAAAATAATACCCTATTGGCATACTAATCTATCTAATCTGACACACATGTCTAGGCAATACAATGGCACATAATATCATTAAATATTAATATATTGTGTTTTATGACTTCATTATTTCATGACAAATTCCATAATTTATACATTCATCATAATATTCATACAATCCTTACATCATTCATATTGATCACAATTCACAATAATAGTATTCATGTACCATTATACTCAAAACATTCTTCCTTTCATCAAACATGAATAATTTCTCAATTTTTTTCTTGTAATTCTTTCCATTTTCATGCTCAAATTTAAGTTTACTAAAAGAATATGGAAGAAAATAGCACTAACCTCTTTTAACCACTTTCTTAGCTTGTTAAAACTTCAATCTCTCTTCAATTTTCTGCTACTTAAAGCTTTCTCAAGGTGTAAGATGAAATTTTAGTGAAGACAACTAGGAGTTTTGGGGTGAGATAAGGGAGAAAATAAAGCTTACAAGCTTCATCCATGGTGGAACCCCTTCTCTCTCTCTCTTTCTCTCTATGGTGCGATTGTTTGAAAATGGAAGTGCAGATTGGTTTTTCATTTTTTCTCTTTTTAATTAGTTTTTATCTCTTTTAATTAGTTCGTCAAGTTGTGATTAGGTGGAGAGTGTTTAATGACATCATATGATGTCATAATTCCTAACTTCTTTCATTTTTTCTTTTCTTTACTTTTCTATTCATTTTCAATTCAATTTTTAGCAATATTTATTCACATTTTATGTCATAACAATTATTTTCTTAATTGGAAAAGTCGGCCAAAAATCATCTCTGAAGACGAAATAACCAAAATGCCTTTCGTTTGGCTTAACAGACCAAAATTGTCTGTATCAATTGAAAAAAATTTTTAAGCATTTTCTTAGCATTCTATTGCCATAGAAACCTCAATGACTCTTCTCTGGAGTCTCAAAAATTATTTCATGAATTTTCTCCCTGGTTTAGGGCTTCTAGCTGTGAAAACCGCAACTTCCCACTGGGTTACCCATCGCTAATGCACCGGCTCATTTGACTTGATTGTATTTTATTTCTAAAATTTTTTATAAATTTTTCTTATTAATATTTGAGTTAATTATGACTCCTCACTTTAGTATAAATATTTTTCCAGATGTTCTAGCTATCCAGACCAACACCGGTCACCAGAACAATAGAATATACAGAATTACTACAGTGAGGGTGTTACAACTATCCTAGAGAAGATCTGTACAAAGATCCTATAATAACCTGATAGGCCAAAAAAACTTCGTAACTCAGTGACTGTAATAAGCTTAAGCCAATCAGTTACTACTTTAATTTTCTTGGGATCTACTTGAATGCCTTCACTTGAGACCACATGTCACAAGAATGAAATATTTTCAGCCAGAACTCACACTTCGAAAACTTAGCATATAGTTGATACTTCCTCAAGGTCTGTAACACTATCCTTAAATGCCAAGCTTGTTCTTTCCTAGTCCAAGAATATACTAAAATGTCATATGTGAAAACAATGATAAAGCGATCCAGGAATGGTCTTGTAACACCCCTATTTGTATAGCCTGGTATATTTCACTGTTCCGGTGACCGGTGTCGGTCTGGACAATTAAGGGGATTAGAACCACACTTAAGACAACTAGATAAGCTATGAACACAACTCAACTCAACTCATTTATCCCAAAAATTTGGGGTCGGCTATATGGATTCGCTTTTTCCACTCTGAATGATTTTGGGTTAAATCCTCAGAAATGTGTAATACTTCTAAGTCATGTTGTACTACTCTCCTCCAAGTCAATTTAGGTCTACCTCTTTTTTTCTTTCTATCCTCTAACCTAATGTGCTCTACTTGTCTAAAGCTATGAACACAAATAATTAGTAATTGCCAATTAGTTAAGTATAAATAAGAAAAACAAAACATAAGAAGTTAAACGAGCCGAGAGTCACAGCGATGGGTGACCTTCTCGGGAACGATTGCGAAGTCTATTTAAACTCAAATTTCGAACTGTAAAATGTGACGCCACTGTCCTTAGGACCCTTATAAACACGGTGAAAAAGAGAAAATCACGAAAAAGAACTGTTAAGTCAGTCAAATAATTAGGTCAGGGAGCCAGAAGAAATATAGAATTAATTACAAACCGGGATGAACCGACGAGGGGCAATTTGGTCAATTGACCCCGAAAGCTGACTCTTGACCTAACTGTTAAATAAAGTCGGAGAAAAGAAAATTTCAGAATCGAGAATTAAATGAAAGAACTAATAGAAAAAAAAAGAAGAAAATGGAAAAGTCAAAAGGTGATGACATCATGCATGACCTCATGCATGATGCCATAAAAATAATAATTAATATATTTACTTAATTAGATTTTTGGTCTTCCTAAAGACATAAAAACAAAAAGAAAAGAAAGAAGAAAAAAAGAGATAAAGGTCTTCTTCAAAACGTCACTTTCCCTCTCCCTCTCATCTCCATGGAAATTCCTCCATTAAAGTTGTCTTCAAGCTTTGAAACCCTCACTAAACCTCAACTTCTCCTATACTTGCTATACAAAAACTTGTTCTAGTCACTTGGGAAGGAGCTTGAAAACAAAAAGAAAAAGAAAGGAAGAAGTTTTGGAGAAAAAGAAATTCTACATAAAAGGTTAGTAATCAAATTTGATAATTTGAGTTTGATTCTTACATTTCTAACTTATTGAGCTTGTAAATAAACTTAAAATGGAAACAAAATTTGTTGAGGGATTATATAGAATTTTGGACAGCTAGGGTTGGTTGGACAAAGTATAAATTTGTTTGAGCTAAACATGTTAGGAAGCTTAATTGAGTTAAGGGAGCATGGTTATAAGTGTTTAATTAGCTAAATGCAACAAATGACATGAATTAGGGTTTTGAACATTAGGGTTTAGAGACCAAAAATGTGAAGAAGTGCTAAATGATGTCTTTGACATAGTTTAAGAGAAGAAATGGTCATTTGTGACCTAATCAAGTGTGTTAGAAATGTTTAAATCAAAGCCAAATTCGGATTGGGTATGAAGTATGACCAAAAATCAACTTTAAGGGACCAAAAATGAAATTTTACAAGTCCAATTGGTATGGGACCAATTGGGACTGAAAATAGGCACGAAATGACACAATGTTCATTTAGGAAGCATGCCCAAAAAGTGACCAAAACCTAGTGAACAAACTGACCAAACTTGAAAATCTGCAGTATGAACAGTGCACATGAACAGTAATAGTGTTTGGGTCATAACTCGAGCTAGGCAGGTCAAAATGACTTGAAATTTTACCAGTGGTTAGATGAGATATAGACATAAAACTTTCATGAAGAACACCAACCCAAATTATGCCATTAACCCAATCAAATTACTGAGCAAATTTGACTCACTGAATCTGTAAAACTGCAGATTTACCACATGAACAGTAAAGTTTCAATGGCTATAACTCTCTTTAGAAAACTCCGATTTAGGTTATTCTTGAACCGATAGAAACCTAAGACATAGTAAAACATTTTATATGAGGAAAATTAGACCAAATTATGGACTTAACTTGATCAAATTGCTGAACGAAGTTTGATCAATAAATCTGCCAGAAATAAATTATGCAGCATGAACAGTAACTGTATTTTGGCTATAACTTGAGCTACAAAACTCCAATTGGAGTGATTCAAAAAGGAGAATTTAGTTAAGACAATAGGAAACATTTTCTATGAGGAAGTTCTGCCAAATTCTAACAGAAAAGTGACCAATGGAACAGTGCAACTTAAGACACCAAAACTGCAAATTTGCCTAAAAGACTTAGAATTTGAGTAAACAACCAAAACCAACAAATTTAGTGACCAAAATGTGGTATGTGGGTGAAGTTGAAATTCTCATATCTATTAAGCCTTAGAAAGTCAACAAATTGACTTGAATAGTGTCATGAATAGTAACCCCGAAATACAAAATTTAAAGAACGTCAAGTTAAGCACATTAGAGCTAGGTATAAGTGAATTTAAATTTATTTTTGGACTAATGATGAGTTATGATACTGAAACACTGTGAAACTGTGTGTTTTAGTTGAAAAGAACACCGGGAAAAAACCCGAGGAATCGAGTCAAGGCCAAGAGGCGACTTGTTTAAGGTTTGTGCACAACTAACTCTTTCGTTATTTTTCAATTCCAAATTGATTTGAAATAAATTTATTGTATGATTTATGACTTTTGTTGTGTTGAGAATTTTAACTTATTGAATGAAATTGTATATTTTGAATATAAATTTTCTTATTCATTTAAGGATTTATTGCATTGTTTTGAGGATTGTAAATTTTAAGTTTGATGTGTTGCCAACCTTGAGCATGAATTTATGATGATTAAATATGTTGATGATTTGTAAACACTTTGTAAATAGAAATTGCTTTGAATATGATTTGAAACCACAGTTGACATGACAAAATATGTTGTGAATTCTCATTAGCTTGTCTAGTAAGATAACTCCTCCACTTGATGGGACGAGTTTCTTCCTCTCTGGCTTGCCAGTTGGGGAATGATGTGAATGAGTACTCATATATAATAGCTAGTCTTTGTTTCTCCCTTTTAGCCTCAGTTATTGGGAGAATGTGAAATGTCGTGGTGTGCAACACGGCATCTATTTGAATTTTGGGTCATGGGTTCGACTATGTGTATTGTTGGCAACGCCCTTTAAATTATGCATAATTTGATAAATTGTGATTGAAATGAATAAATTGTCAGTGAATCAAAATATTTTTGTATTATTTCGGAATTTAAAAGAAATGTAAATAAATAGTTACTATTTGATGAAAATGATATTCAAATGAATAATTTGCATAAAAGGAAATATTGATTGTTATGGATTTTGAAGAATTTAGAAATTTTAAATTCTTATTCATTATGAATTGTTAAGAATAATTTGCATTAAGTTTTAAATTATTAATTTGTGCACCACTGAGTTCACCACTCAGCGATAGCTTTGTATGCTGTCGCAGATATAGAGACTAGAGGAGCAGCAGATTGAGCTGCTGAGGACAGGGGAGCTACCTGCTAGAAGTTATCGGGTATAATTTATACCCTGACTGTAAATATTCATTTTGATGTATGTATTGCATGTAATTGTATGGACTTGTAAAATCGGTCTTGAGCAGTTTGTACAAAGTTTGTATAAAATTATAATAAATTTAGTTTAGATTTTCTTAATGTAAATTTCTAGTATGATGAATATAAATTGTTTTGTCTCTAATGAAATATGAGGGAAACTATTTTATTTAATCTGAATGAAATGTATTGCTAGTATTTTAAGGATTATTGAATTTTGGACTTGAGAAATTGATTGAAATGATTGTGGAGTTGTTGAAATGGATTGAGTTTGATTGTGAAATTGAAGTAGTTGTTGAGAAAAATTTTTAGAAGTGCTTTTTACAGGTATTTGAAGAACTGGTTTCTAAAAATACAGACAGAACTCTGTCAAATTTTTATAAATTTTACAAAAAATAAAATGGGCCAAAAGTTTTAACTAGTTTTTAACTTCAATTAAATGTTTTAAATACCTATTAGAAAATGTTCACCACTTATCAAAAATAAGAAAAAAAATTGTTTTAAAATCCCTTGTAGGGTACTTAATGAGTTATCGGTAGGTAAAGTTCGGTAGTTCATTAGGTATTCTACAGGATCATGTTATGCCTTACAGAGGGGTAAGGTGTGACAGTTCTAAATACCCTATTCATTAGATCCATAAAGGCTGCTGGTGCATCAGTGAGTCCAAACGATATCACCAAGAACTCATAATGAGCACATCTAGTCCTGAATGTTGTTTTGGCACATCCTCTCTTCTTATTCTCAACTAATGATAGCCCGATCATATGTCTATCTTAGAAAAGTATCTTGCCCCTTGCAATTGGTTAAATAAGTCATCAATATGAGGGAACGAATACTTATTCTTAACTGTCACCTTGTTCAACTTGTCTATAGTCAATGCACATCCTCAATGACCCATCCTTCTTCCTTACAAACAAAATAGGAGCACACCAAGGTGATGTGCTTGGTTAGATTAAACCCTTGTCCAAAAGCTCCTACAGCTGTTCTTTTAATTTTTTTAACTCCGCTGGTGCCATCCTGTAGGGTGGTATAGAAATAGGGTTTGTTCCCTGCACAGTATCTATGCAGAATTTAATCTCTCTATCAAGTTGCATCCCAGGAAGCTCCTTAGGAAAAACATCCATAAATTCCCTAACAACAGGTACATTTTCCACACAAGTACCTTTAATAGATGTGTCCCTCACTCGTGCTACATAACCTTAACAGCCACGCTTTAACATCTTTCTTACATTTATGGTTGACACTAGATTGTATGAAGCTACACTCCTATCATCATCAAAGCTAAACTCTTCCACTCCAGGAATATGGGAACACACCTTTTTATTATTTATTAATCCTAATTTATTGCTAACTCCATTATTTCCAAAATTCTACCTCTGCGATTAGTTTTTACCAGCACATCCACCATATAGTATCATACTATAGTACTAACCTATTACTCATTTTATGGAACACAGGCCATTCACCATGGATGATTCTTTCTGTATCTCCTTCTTAACATGACCATCAAAATATTATCATTCCCCACTATTCTTTGTAAGGAATTTCTCTTCATGGTTAGATAGGCATTCTTGAACCTATAATTCCATTCGAACTATCATATTAGTGAGAATGGGTGTTATACCACAATCCCAGATAAGATACTTTATGCATTGATTCTTCTTGATATAGCCACATCTATTGCTTACAGCTTTTCAGACTTTAGCCTCAAATTTAGCCATATCTTGTAACGCCCTGCTCCAACTACTAGAGGAATTATTCACTTTGGCCCACCTTATTCTGAGCCACACGGTTTCCATAGGTGGAATGCAGAACTTCCCAGGAGGTCACCCATCCTAGAATTTCTCTCAAGCGAGCATGCTTAACCCAAAGTTCTTCCAACTCTCCTGGCCATTTCACCAAAAGGCACCTCTAGTGGTTAGTTTTTCCCATTTCAATGTATGATTCGATTCATTCCTGCGCCCGACATTCCACTACCCTAGGTAGCATCGCAATCCTAGAAGCCTGCCGGGAGTTTACTCTCTTATGTCACTCCCTGCCCTCATCGGATCGCTTTCCCCGGTCGGGTAGTCACATATCTCTTGATCCTCCTCTTCAATTTTCATCATCTCTTCGTAATTATTATGCTCTACCTATAGGATTTCACTGCACCAACTCTTTATTGTACCACTACTCTACCTGGCATATAATCTCATAATTTATTATATCTATTACACTCCATTTGTATTTCATACCTAGCATCATTTTTCTACGTCCTTGTCTTTTGTGGTATTCTAAAAGATACCTCTCACTATCAAATCCTTCCAGGACTATCTCTAGTCTTACATTCATTACCTTGATCTTTGTACTTAGTAACTAGTAACATTTATACCTGTCATGTCCACTACTATTGTTTTATTACTTATTATCAAATTGTCACTCATATTTCCTCACAAAGTTACTCAGTTGGTCACACTGAAAACACTTGCCTAACTCTCAATAACAAACTCCACGTCTCACCATTCTAAATTCTAATATCAAATCTCTGTGCCATTATCTCTCATTCTTTTCTCTCATCAGGCATATTTAAATCCATTAGGTTGAGTTTTATTCAACTTACTATCTACTGACTTCGCTTCTTTGTCTGATAAAATAGTTTAAGTTATCATTGCATGCCCTCTAGTTACTACCTACTTTGGTTGCATACCTCACCTAACTTTCCCCATACTATTAACAATCTAAAAGGTCTTTATCGCATTGTCCCTTATCTACCTTAGGGACAGAAAACAGACAAAGTCTATTCCGAATCTTACAACTTTGAGCTTCATATTCTGGCTCCTAACACTGTACTAACTACGACCTACTCTGAGTTCTGCATTTTTGGATTTTATATCTTGAAAAATGTTCTCCTTTGTATCCTGACTCTACTCTTCCTAATCTTACCCTAATTTGGGCCTTTCAGTTTTTTCTTTAGCTAATTCCTTTTATCTTACCCAAATCCGAAATTTGACTATTGTATTCTTTAACTCTATTCTCTTTCTTGACCTGACTGTCAAGTTAGAAACTTGATGCATGCATTTTAGATCATCATTTAGATGTAATTTTTGCACATAATTTACCCTTGTTCATAGCCATTATTATAGATATTAGTATATATTTAGTCAATTTTGCAATTTTCACTTTTCTTAGTTTAATTTTTGGAATTTATTTGTTTTGTAGGTTAAATTTGGAGAAATTTGATGTATTTTGATCAGAGTAGCCATTTGGAGGAGATTAAAGTCGAATTGCAAAAATTTTGAAGTTGAGTAAAAAAATGGCCGAGAGCGACACAACCTGCAGCACAACCGAATTAGCTTATGTCGCAGGTTGTGTCGATCGTCAGATATTCACGCCGAGAGCTACACAACCCGCGACACAACCAACGATACAACTGACTCGGCTTATGTCATTTTTACTGGAAATTGTTGACGTGGCATTTCCGTTACTCCAGCTTTTTACCTCACTTTCTCTGGAACCTTCCCCCTTTTACCCATTCTAGGGCAGTCCCCTCACCTATATAAAGTCTCATTTTATCATTTTCTTTCCATAGAGAGCAAGGGAGGCATTTTTGGCAAGATTAGAAAGAGAGAAGGAGGGAGCACGTTCTGCATTTTTTCCAGCAGCAGCAAGGATCACGTTTCTGCACTTTTCTGCAGCAGATCCTTCTGCAATTTTCTGGGTTTTTCTACCCTTGAGCTTACATTTCCATTATTTCTTCATTTATACATTTGGGTTTGTCTTTAAACAATGATTTGTGAGTAGTTGATTGAGATTCTAGAGATGGGTTTGTAAATATTGATTTGTATTGTGGTTTTGAACTGATTTAGCCATTTAAATGAGATTTGTTACATTTTGATTTATTGCTTGTGAGCTTGTTGCCTTGCTTGATGAATGGGCCCTCATTAAGTTAAGCTTTAATCCTTAATAGATGGACTGAAAAGTGAATATTAGGGATAGATAATCTTGCAATAAACTTTATTTTCTTGGTGTTAGAGATAAGCTAAGAGGATTAAGGGGAACTTTCCAAAAATCAATTAGAGCTTTAAATGGGTTTTTGTTAGGTTTGAAATACCGTGAAAACAGGGTTTGATTTAATGAAAACCAACTTTGAAATGCTTGAAAAAGGTTTCAAAAATTTAAGAATTGATTTCCCTCAAAATTGCAATTCTCATGTGTTTGGCTAAATTAGGGATAAACCACATGCAAACAATATTGAAAAATCCAATCTCTAGAATCACTTTATTTTTTATTGAATTTAGATTTAATTCCTCTCAAATTTCATAAATAGAAATTTCAAATTAATTTTTGGTAATCTAGTTTAATTAATTTTAGTTAATTGTTTGATTTAGTTTTAATTCCTCAAATATCAATTTTAATTCCAAATTTCATTTTACATCTTTTATTTTTGTCATTCTAATTAACTTATACTTTTATTTCCAATTTAAGCACAATTCCCTGTGGGATCGATATCATTTTTTAAAACTATACTACTGTGACCCGTGCACTTGCGGACACACCGTATCAAGTTTTTGGCGCCGTTGCCGGGGAATTGTTTGTTTTTAAGTTGGATTTTAATTGTTTTAAGCTGATTAGAATTTTTATTTTCTTTTATTTTCACTACTGTTCCTTGTGTTTTTCAGGTACTTTTCTTGTTTATGAGACGATCGAAAAGCACAAGTGATACTGAATTGTTGTTCAATCCAGAAATTGAAAAATTCTGTCGAGCCAACAAAAAGGAGTACAAGAGAAGAAAGGAAGCAGAAAAAGAAGAACAACAAAGATTTGAGCAAGAGGTGTAACACCCCCGTTGCATAGCCTGGTAGATTTCACTGTTCCGGTGACCGGTGTCTGTCCGGACAATTAATGGGATTAGGGCCACACTTAAGACAACATGAGAAGCCATAAACACAAATAATTAGTAATGTTTAATTAGTTAACTATAAATAAGAAAAACAGAACATAAGAGGTTAAACGAGCCGAGAGTCACAGCGATGAGTGACCTCCTCGGGAACGACTGCGAAGTCATTTTAAACTCAAATTTTGAACCGTAAAGTGATCTTTGCGGTCCTTAGGACCCTTATGGACACAGTGGAAAAGAGAAAATCACAAAAAAGAACTGTTAAGTCAGTCAAATAATTAGGTCAGGGAGCCGAAAGAAATATTGGATTATTTGCAAACCGGGATGAACCGGCGAGGGGCGATTTGGTCAATTGACCCCGAGAGCTGACTCCTGACCTAACTGTCAAATAAAATCGGAGAAAAGAAAATTTCGGAATTGAGAATTAAATTAAAGAACTAATAGAAAAAAAAAAGAAAGAAGATGAAAAAGTCAAAGTGATGACATCATGCATGATGTCGTAAAGGCTTAATTGATTTATTTTATTAATTTGGGAATTTTGGTCTTCCTAAGACATAAAAGAAAAGAAAAGAAAAGAAAAAAAAAATATAATAAAGTCATCTTCTTCATCAAAAACGTGACTCTCTCTCTCCTTCACCCTCTCCCTCACCCAAAACCTCCATTAAAGCTCATTTTGAGCTTGATCAAATCCCTAATTTCACCATAGAAAAATTAGCCACCATAGTTAAAGCTTATCTAGGCAACTTGAGAAGAGGATTGAGCAAGAAAGAAAGAAGGAAAATTTGAAGAAAAGGAGGAAGAAAATTCTGCTCAAGGTTGGTAATACAAGCCTTAATTTTTCTTTGTTTAATTAGTGTTTATATGGCATTAAGAGCTTGTAAATAACCTTAAAATGAAAAAAAAATGTGGGGAAGAACAAACTGAATTTTGGGGCAGCTTGAGAGGAGTATGGTTTGCATGAATATGATGCAATTGAATGAGTTTAGAAACCTTACTTAGTTAAATGATTAACATTAAAATCATTAGAAGTAGTTAAATGCAAGAGTTAGTGTGATTAGGGTTTCAATGCTAGGGTTTATGAACCAAAATTTGGAGAAATGCATAAATGACATGTTGGACCTATTGTAAAGTGAAATAATGGTCAATTATGACCAAATAACTTGTGTGGGAATGATAGGAATGAAAACTAAATTCGGAGGTAGCGGTCATGCTGCTGGCAGCATGACCAAACCACTTTGAAGGACCAAAACTCAAATTTTACAAGTCCAATTGATATGCCACCAATTGGAGATGAAAATAGACATAAAAGAGCACAATTTTCATTGAGGAACCATGGCCAAAAACTGACCAAAACTTGGTGAAACAATTGACCAAAGTGAATTGATTGCTGGCTGCCACTGCACCAAACTGACCAAATGAACAGTAACTGTTCATTTGGTCATAACTCGAGCTAGGTAGGTCAAATTGACCTGAAATTTTACCAGCAATTAGATATGATATAGACCTAAAACTTTCATGAAGAACACCAACCCAAATTAGGCCATTAACTCATTCAAATCATTGAGCAAATTTAAATTTACTGTACTGAGATTCTGCAGAATTTTCATTGAGCAGCAATGTTTGGATGGCTATAACTCTCTCTAGAAAACTCAGATTTAGGCGATTCTTGAACCGATGGAAACCTAAGACATAGTACAACATTTCATATGAAGAAAGTGAGACCAAATTATGAACTTAACTTGGTCAAATTATTAACCAAAGTTGGACCAAAAATCTGCCAGCACTAAAATCTCAGTATGAACAGTACATATGAACAGTAAACTTATTTTGACCATAACTTGAGCTACAAAACTCCAATTGGGGTGATCCAAAAATGAGAATACACTTAAGACAATAAGGAACATTTTCTATGAAGGAAGTTTTGTCAAATTCCAACAGTAGATCGACCAATGGAACAGTACAACTTCGGAGAACCAAAATCGAAAATTGGCAATTTTGCCAAAATGACCTAAGCTTTAAACAAATGACCAAAACCAACAAGTTTGGTGACCAAAATGTGGTATGTGGGTGAAGTTGGAGTTCCCATACCTATTAAGCCTTAGAAAGTCAATAATTTGACTTGAATAGTGCAGTGAATAGTAACCCGAAACACAAAATTTCGAGAACGTCGAATTTAACACGTTAGAGCTAGGTAAATGTGAAGTTAAGTTTATTTTGGATTTATTTTAAGTTTTAGTACTGAAACATTAGAAAATTTCGTGTTTCAGTGGAAAAGAATACCGGGACAGAACCCGAGGAGTCGAGTCAAGGCCAACAGGCGACTCGTTTGAGGTTTGTGCACAATATATACTTTTATAATCATCTTTTGCATATCGTTTTGAATAATGTGAAATATTGGATTATGGCATTCTTATGATGTTTGATCTAAATTGTTGAAATTTATTATGTATATTTGAAATGACAATGTTTAGCAAATTGTTAAGATAAGTTTTGAAACCACAGTATCATGACCATATATTTGAACACCTCACTAGCACGACTAGTGGGGGTAATTTGTTTTGAATTTTGATTCCTTCTCTGGAGAAGTGTTGAGGTGTGCCAGTAGAAGAGGATGTGAATGGATATCCATATATTTGAGCTAGCTAGCTAGCCTTGTGATATGATTTCTCTTTAGCCTCTGGCTATTGAGATTCCATTTGTTTCGAATGGCATGATCTAACTGTGGGTTTTATGAAATGTGTTTTGATACTTTGAAATAAACTTGGTTTACATGTAAAATCTTACAATGCATGATTGAGTATGAATTTGAAGTAGTGGTTGAGAAAAACTTTTAGAAGTGCTTTTTATAGGTATTCGAAGAACGGTTTTCTCAAAATACAGAGGAAACTCTGTCAAAATTTTTACAGAATTTGCGAAAAACTAAAATGGACCAAAAATATTAGCTAGTTTTAATTTTAACTAAATGTTTTAAATACTTATTAGAAATGCTCACCACTTGTCAAAGATAAGAAAATTGTTTTAAAATCCCTTGTAGGGTACTTAATGAGTTATCGGTAGGTGAAGTTCGGTAGTTCATTAGGTATTCTACGGGATCATGTTATGCCTTACAGAGGGGTAAGGTGTGACATGTTTTAGTGGTATCAGAGCAAATTTTTGAATTATATTTTAAATTGTGAATTTGTGTCTTTTCTTTGTTAAGTACAACTGCTCAATGTCCATAATTGCTACATACAGTGCATTACATCATGAATGTGAACTAACGGAGGGAAATCTCCTTATGTTACTTGTTCAGGAGATACCCTAGCTTCAGCCTGAAATGGAAGAAGGGGATCGCTCAGATGAGCAGTCTGTTGAAGCTGAGGCACAAGGGGAAGCCCCAGCTTTACCGAATGTCAGTGGGTCAGTAGCACCAGCCCCACAAATGCCGCAGTTCCCTGCACAATTTGCACAGCAGATGGCTGCGATGTTTCAACAAATGGCTGGGGGTATGCCCGTTCAAACTCCACCACAACCACCTGTGGCACAACCATTGCCTCCAGCCAGACAATATGATAAATTACTGAAGTATGGGGCTGCAGAATTTAAGGGTACAGTGGACCCTTTAGAGGCAGAGCAATGGCTTGAAAGAATGGACAGAGTGTTTAAGAAATTGCACTGCCCAGATGAGTTGAAGTTCGAATATTCTGTGTCGCTACTGCAAGGGGATGCATATGATTGGTGGAAGACCATCCCCCACAGCTTGGCAGAACCACCAGTGCTAACCTGGGATGACTTCATCAGAGAGTTCAGACAGAAATACATCCCAGATGCATATGTTGATCAGAAATTGCAAGAATTTTTGAGTTTGAAACAAGGAAATCGATCAGTGGCAGAGTATGAGAGGGAGTTCTCCCGCCTGAGTCACTATGCGGAGAGTCTCCTTACTACCAGTAAAGCAAGATGCAAGAGATTTGAGACGGGTTTGAAGCCCAGCATAAGGATGCAAGTTGTGGGATTTCGACACAGCAACTTCTCAGAACTTATGTCTCAAGCACTTGAACTGGAGAGAGTTGAAGCAGAAGCAAACCCAGTGAAGGAAAAAGTCGAGAAATTAGATAAAGACAAGGGGAAAAATCGGTTGAACAGAGTTACGGTGCTACCTCTGGAAAGACACAGAAGTGTAGTGGACCCAGCAGGGTCGAGGTGGCGGTGGCGGAGGTAGATTTTACGGTCGAGACCCCTAGGTCAGTCGTGATCAGAGGTTCACATTCTCGCCCACGTGAGACTTGTGGCAAGATTCATGGGGGGGAATGCTATTGGGCCACTGGAGCCTGTTTTAACTGTGGAGGCAAGGGCCATATAGCTAAAGACTGTACTAGTGCTCCGAGATATGGTCGGCTCCTACTCTGCTGAAGGATCTATTGCAGTCCTGCTCCCGAGGTTCACGATCGGTTAGCGGAGGAAGAGGCGAGGTAGAGGCACTACTTGACGATCGAGCACGCGATTGGTCGATCGAGGATAAGGAAGTGCTTCGACCAGAATCTACGCAATGAAACAGCGAGAAGAGGCTGAGACTTCTGATGTGGTAGCTGGTACATTCTCTATCTCTGGTCAAGATGTATTTGTATTGTTTGATCCGGGTTCAACCCATTCATATGTTAGTGCTAGCATAGTCAGTTCACTTGCTGTCCCATGTGTGCAAATGGGTTTTGAAGTGCTAGTAACTAGTCCGTTAGGACAAGAGGTCCGGGTCAATAGAATTTAGAGAGACTGTCCTTTGGTGATCCAAGGACATGTTTTCCTGTCAGACTTGATTGAGATGCCCTTCAGAGAGTATGATATTATCTTAGGCATGGATTGGTTAGCCAGGCATCATGCTATGATTGACTGTAGACTGAAGACAGTCACTTTTGGTCTCCCTTTGTACGGTGATGTGGTCATACATGGGGAGAGGCATTTACTGCCATCAAACATCATTTAATTTGCACTAGCCGTAAAGATGATCGAGAAAGGGTGTGAAGCATACTTGGCACATGTGATAGACACCCAAGTGGGGAGTCCGGCACTAAGGGACATCCCCTCAGTATGTGATTTTCGGATGTGTTTCTGATGAATTGCCGGATTACCTCCGAGAAGAGAGGTGCGATTTGAAATTGATGTTATGCTGGTGTGGATCCAATCTCCATAACCCCATATAGAAGGGCACTGCAGAATTGAAAGAGTTGAAAGGGCAGTTGCAAGAATGGCTTGACAAGGGCTTTATCCGCCTAGTGTGTCACCTTAGGGAGCGCGGTGTTGTTTGTAAAGAAGAAAGATGGCATTCTCCGCTTGTGTATTGATTATCGGCAGTTGAATAAGGTGACAATAAAGAATAGATATCCATTGCCCTGCATTGATGACTTGTTTGATCAGTTGAGGGGTGCAGCTGTGTTCTCCAAAATTGACCTGAGATCAGGTTATTATCAGCTGAAAGTACAAGAGCAAAGTATTCCTAAAACTGCCTTCAGAACCCGCTATGGCCATTATGAGTTCCTAGTTATGCCATTTGGGTTAACTAATGCTCCAGCTGCTTTTATGGATCTGATGAACACTATCTTCAGACCATACCTCGACCAGTTTGTTGTGGTATTCATTGATGATATATTGGTCTATTCGAGGAATGCAGAAGAGCATGATAGACATCTGCGGATTGTACTGCAGACTTTGAGGGAGAAACAGCTATATGCCAAATTGTCGAAGTGTGAATTTTGGCTGAAGGAGATATCCTTTTTGGGGCATGTAGTATCAGAAGAGGGCATTAAGGTAGATCCGAGTAAGATTGAAGCTGTCCTTAATTGGAGGCCACCCAGAAATGTCACAGAGATTCGTAGTTTTAGGTTTATTGGATACTACCGTAGATTTGTGAAGGGATTCTCCATGTTGGCATCTCCATTGACCAAGCTGCTTAGAAAAGATGTAAAATTTCAGTGGACGGATAAATGCCAGCAGAGTTTTGATGAATTGAAGAGATGTTTGACTGAAGCTCCAGTCCTAACTTTACCCACACCGGGTAAAGAATATACAATTTACAGCGATGCTTCTCACAACGGGTTAGGTTGTGTGTTGATGCAAGATCGAAATGTCATTGCCTATGCATCACGACAGCTAAAACCGCATGAGAGGAATTATCCGACACATGATTTGGAGCTTGTAGCCATTCTGTTTGCTCTTAAGATCTGGAGACACTATTTGTATGGGGAAAAGTGTTACATCTACACAGATCATAAGAGTTTAAAGTATTTGGGCACCCAAAAAGAGCTGAATTTGAGACAGAGGAGATGGTTAGAGTTGATAAAAGACTATGATTGTCTGATAGACTATCAGCCAGGGAAAGCTAATGTTGTGGCTGACGCCTTAAGTCGCAAGACTATGGCAAGTCTACGAGTTACTCCTTTGTCTTTGGTACATGAGATCATTACATGCCAGTTTAGAGATTAATGATGAGGGGCAGACAACAGTTGCATGGCATGTACAGCCAGTGTTGATTGATCATATTAGAATGGCTGCTCAGAATGATCAGAAGTATCAGAAGTTGATGGAAGAAGTCCGAGGGCAAGAAACGAGAATTCTCAATCGAGAGATGATGGTTTCTTTGTTACCGAGCGAGAATATGTGTTCCTAATGATGTTGATTTGAGGAGATCATTTTGAAGGAAGCACATGAGTCTCCTTTGCCATGCACCACGTGGCACAAAAATGTATAGAGGGCTAAAGGAGCATTACTGGTGGATGGCTATGAAAAGAGATGTGGCAGAGTTTGTATCCAAATGCCTAACTTGTCAGCAAGTAAAGGCAGAACATCAAGTACCCGCTGGGTTGTTACATCCACTACCAGTACCAGAATGGAAATGGGAAAGAATAACGATGGATTTTGTGATGGGACTTCCGAGGACACAGAAGAGTCATGATGCAGTTTGGGTCATTGTTGACAGACTGACTAAATCTGCTCATTTTCTGCCAGTTCGGATGGACTACAGTTTAGAAAGATTGGCCAAGTTATACATCGATGAGATTGTGAGATTGCATGGAGTGCCAGTATCCATCGTGTCAGACAGAGATCCTAGGTTCACTTCTAGATTCTGGGGTAGTCTTCAGAGAGCCCTAGGAACTAGATTGAACTTCAGTACTGCATTCCACCCACAGACAGATGGCCAGTCTGAGAGGGTAATTCAGATCTTGGAGGACATGCTACGGGCTTGTGTGATTGAGTTTGAGGGTAGTTGGGATACACACTTGCCTTTGATTGAGTTTGCTTACAACAACAGCTACCAATCAAGCATTGGAATGCCTCCATATGAAGCTTTGTATGGCAGGAAATGTAGAACCCCGTTGTGTTGGGATGACGTGGGTGAAAGAAAGATGATCGGACCCGAAATTGTTCAACAGACTGAAGAGAAAATCCGGGTGATCAGAGATCGACTTAAAGCTGCATCAGATCGTCAGAAGTCCTACATTGATCTGAAGAGAAGGGATATTGAGTATGCAGTGGGTGAGAAAGTTTTCCTCAAGGTTTCTCCTTGGAAGAGGATTATGAGATTCTAGAAAGGAAACTAAGTCCTCGTTTTATCGGGCCATATGAGGTTCTGGAAAGAGTGGGTCCTTTGGCATATCGGTTGGCACTACCTCCAGAGTTGGAGAAGATACATAATGTCTTCCATGTGTCCATGTTGAGGAGGTACCGATCAGATCCATCTCATGTACTACCAGTAGAAGAAATAGAAGTGAATCCAGACCTCACATATGAAGAAGAACCCATAAAGATTCTGGCTTATGAGGTGAAGCAGCTACGGAATAAGCAGATACCACGGCTACTTGGGAACGAGAGGAGGACATGAGGAGACAGCACCCACAGCTGTTCAGAGATTGATACCAGGTAAAAATTTCGAGACGAAATTTATTTAAGGGGGGGAGAATTGTAACACCCCCGTTGCATAGCACAGTAGATTTCATCATTCGGTGACCGGTGTCGGTCCGAACAATTAATGGGATTAGGGCCACACTTAAGACAACATGAGAAGCCATAAACACAAATAATTAGTAATGTTTAATTAGTTAACTATAAATAAGAAAAACAGAACATAAGAGGTTAAACGAGCCGAGAGTCACAGCGATGAGTGACCTCCTCGAACGATCGAAGTCGTTTTAAACTCAAATTTTGAACCGCAGTAAAAAGTAGCCTGCGGTCCTTAGGACCCTTATGGACACAGTGGAAAAGAGAAAATCACAAAAAAGAACTGTTAAGTCAGTCAAATAATTAGGTCAGGGAGCCGGAAGAAATATTGGATTATTTACAAACCGGGATGAACCGGCGAGGGGCGATTTGGTCAATTGACCCCGAGAGCTGACTCCTGACCTAACTGTCAAATAAAATCGGAGAAAAGAAAATTTCGGAATTGAGAATTAAATTAAAGAACTAATAGAAAAAAAAAAAAAAGAAAGAAGATGGAAAAGTCAAAGTGATGACATCATGCATGATGTCATAAAGGCTTAATTGATTTATTTTATTAATTTGGGAATTTTGGTCTTCCTAAGACATAAAAGAAAAGAAAAGAAAAGAAAAAAATATATAATAAAGTCATCTTCTTCATAAAAACGTGACTCTCTCTCTCTCTCCTTCACCCTCTCCCTCACCCAAAACCTCCATTAAAGCTCATTTTGAGCTTGATCAAATCCCTAATTTCACCATAGAAAAATTAGCCACCATAGTTAAAGCTTATCTAGGCAACTTGAGAAGAGGATTGAGCAAGAAAGAAAGAAGGAAAATTTGAAGAAAAGGAGGAAGAAAATTCTGCTCAAGGTTGGTAATACAAGCCTTAATTTTTCTTTGTTTAATTAGTGTTTATATGGCATTAAGAGCTTGTAAATAACCTTAAAATGAAAAAAAAATGTGGGGAAGAACAAACTGAATTTTGGGGCAGCTTGAGAGGAGTATGGTTTGCATGAATATGATGCAATTGAATGAGTTTAGAAACCTTACTTAGTTAAATGATTAACATTAAAATCATCAGAAGTAGTTAAATACAAGAGTTAGTGAGATTAGGGTTTCAATGCTAGGGTTTATGAACCAAAATTTGGAGAAATGCATAAATGACATGTTGGACCTATTGTAAAGTGAAATAATGGTCAATTATGACCAAATAACTTGTGTGGGAATGATAGGAATGAAAACTAAATTCGGAGGTAAACGGTCATGCTGCCAAACCCACTTTGAAGGACCAAAACTCAAATTTTACAAGTCCAATTGATATGCCACCAATTGGAGATGAAAATAGACATAAATAGCACAATTTTCATTGAGGAACCATGGCCAAAAACTGACCAAAACTTGGTGAAACAATTGACCAAAGTGAATTGATTGCTGGCTGCCACTGCACCAAACTGACCAAATGAATAGTAACTGTTCATTTGGTCATAACTCGAGCTAGGTAGGTCAAATTGACCTGAAATTTTACCAGCAATTAGATATGATATAGACCTAAAACTTTCATGAAGAACACCAACCCAAATTAGGCCATTAACTCATTCAAATCATTGAGCAAAGTTAAATTTACTATACTGAGATTCTGCAGAATTTTCATTGAGCAGCAATGTTTGGATGGCTATAACTCTCTCTAGAAAACTCGGATTTAGGCGATTCTTGAACCGATGGAAACCTAAGACATAGTACAACATTTCATATGAAGAAAGTGAGACCAAATTATGAACTTAACTTGGTCAAATTATTAACCAAAATTGGACC
Source organism: Hevea brasiliensis (assembly GCF_030052815.1). Taxonomy (NCBI): domain Eukaryota; kingdom Viridiplantae; phylum Streptophyta; class Magnoliopsida; order Malpighiales; family Euphorbiaceae; genus Hevea; species Hevea brasiliensis. The sequence goes on along the minus strand of NC_079509.1, from coordinate 19,423,190 downwards.
AAAAATCTGCCAGCACTAAAATCTCAGTATGAATAGTACATATGAACAGTAAACTTATTTTGGCCATAACTTGAGCTACAAAACTCCGATTGGGGTGATCCAAAAATGAGAATACACTTAAGACAATAAGGAACATTTTCTATGAAGGAAGTTTTATCAAATTCCAACAGTAGATCGACCAATGGAACAGTACAACTTCGGAGAACCAAAATCGAAAATTGGCAATTTTGCCAAAATGACCTAAGCTTTAAACAAATGACCAAAACCAACAAGTTTGGTGACCAAAATGTGGTATGTGGGTGAAGTTGGAGTTCCCATACCCATTAAGCCTTAGAAAGTCAATAATTTGACTTGAATAGTGCAGTGAATAGTAACCCAAAACACAAAATTTCTAGAACGTCGAATTTAACACGTTAGAGCTAGGTAAATGTGAAGTTAAGTTTGTTTTGGATTTATTTTAAGTTTTAGTACTGAAACATTAGAAAATTTCGTATTTCAGTGGAAAAGAATACCGGGACAGAACCCGAGGAGTCGAGTCAAGGCCAACAGGCGACTCGTTTGAGGTTTGTGCACAATATATACTTTTATAATCATCTTTTGCATATCGTTTTGAATAATGTGAAATATTGGATTATGGCATTCTTATGATGTTTGATCTAAATTGTTGAAATTTATTATGTATATTTGAAATGACAATGTTTAGCAAATTGTTAAGATAAGTTTTGAAACCACAGTATCATGACCATATATTTGAACACCTCACTAGCACGACTAGTGGGGGTAATTTGTTTTGAATTTTGATTCCTTCTCTGGAGAAGTGTTGAGGTGTGCCAGTAGAAGAGGATGTGAATGGATATCCATATATTTGAGCTAGCTAGCCTTGTGATATGATTTCTCTTTAGCCTCTGGCTATTGAGATTCCATTTGTTTCGAATGGCATGATCTAACTGTGGGTTTTATGAAATGTGTTTTGATACTTTGAAATAAACTTGATTTACATGTAAAATCTTACAATGCATGATTGAGTATGAATTTGAAGTAGTGGTTGAGAAAAACTTTTAGAAGTGCTTTTTACAGGTATTCGAAGAACGGTTTTCTCAAAATACAGAGGAAACTCTGTCAAAATTTTTACAGAATTTGCGAAAAACTAAAATGGACCAAAAATATTAACTAGTTTTAATTTTAACTAAATGTTTTAAATACTTATTAGAAATGCTCACCACTTGTCAAAGATAAGAAAATTGTTTTAAAATCCCTTGTAGGGTACTTAATGAGTTATCGGTAGGTGAAGTTCGGTAGTTCATTAGGTATTCTACGGGATCATGTTATGCCTTACAGAGGGGTAAGGTGTGACAAGAGGAGACAATTGAAAATATGGAGAATCAAAATAGAGCTATTGGTGGAAACAATGGAGGAAATGAGCAAAACGGGCAAAATGTAGTTGTTAATCAAAATGATCCTTAAAGAAGATCCATGTTGGATTATGCTTTTCCTAGATGTGCAGATATGAGAGATAACAGACCTATCATTGGAGCTAATCAATTTGAGTTGAAGACTGGTCTTATTCAAATGGTTCAGAATTCACAATTTGGAGGTAGTCCACTTGAAAATCCTCATTCTCATTTGAATAAATTTTTTATGATATGTGGTACACAAAGGCAGCCTGGAGTTTCAGATGAAGTGATTCGGCTCACCTTATTTCCATTCTCTCTTCGGGATTCAGCATTGGAGTGGTATGACTCACTTCCACAAGCTATTATAGCTACTTGGGAGCAGCTATCTCAAGCTTTTCTATCTCAGTTTTTCCCACCTGGGAAGACCACTCATTTGAGGAATTTGATGGTAGCTTTTAAGCCAAGAGATGATGAAACTTTGTATGAATCTTGGATGAGATTTAAGGAGCTTGAAAGGCAATGTCCTCATCATGAAATACCCAAATGGATGATTGTTCAGAATTTCTACACCAGAGTTACTCCAGCCATAAGAAACACAATTGATTCACAAGCAGGAGGAGACTTCATGAGAATGACAAGTGAAGAATGCTATGATCTATTAGAGAAGATTGCTCATAATACCCATTTGTGGGGAAATCCTAGAGCACTTGAGCCAAAGAAAGCCGGGATTTATGAACTTGACTCAGTTAGCTACATGAATGCAAGATTTGATCAGTTGACTCACTTCTTAGTGATTTTTGCACAAAGGCAACAACCTCAACTCCTACAACTATGCAACAAGTTGCTTACACAAATGGAACCCAAAGTTGTGGAGTTGATTACTCTTCTTATGGTGATGATTATTTGCAAGAACAAGCTACTTATGCAGGAGGTTATCAACAAAAACCTATGGCAAATTCTTACTCTAATGTGAACAACTCAACATGGAGACCACAAGCAACTTTTGCTCAACAAGGTCAAAGCTCAAATTATCCTCATAACCAGCAGTTTATGCAGCAAAATATGCCTCAATTTCAGCCTCAATTTTAGCCCATAAGGCAGCCACAACCTGGATATCAAGCAAAAGCACAACAATCCCTTCCACCTCATGAACCGAAACCAACCTTGGAAAGCATGATGGAGAAATTTTTTGCTGAACAAAGCAAGATGAATAGCAAATTGGAGGAAGAAATGCAACACATGAGACAAACCATGGATCAATTACAAGTCCACAACCGCATGTTGGAGACTCAATTGGCTCAACAAGCAAGCTCATCGGGAAGCAATTCCTATGGGAAACTACCTAGCCAACCACAAAACCCTCATGAACAATGTAAGGTTGTAACCTTGAGAAGTGGTAAAAAAGTTGGTCAAGAGAGTGAAAATAAGAGAGAAGAAAAAGAGAGCACAAAAGAAGAAAATTTAGTTGAGAGCAAGAAAAATGAAAAAGAAGAAGAAAGCAAAAGTGAGCAAGATGAAGGAGAGAAACCATACATCCCACCTGAACCTTACAAGCCCACCCTTCCCTACCCTCAAAGATTCATCAAGCATAAGCTAGACAAACAATTTGGCAAATTCCTTGAAGTGCTAAAGAAGTTGTATATCAATGTGCCATTCACTGAGGCACTATCCCAAATGCCAAGTTATGCCAAGTTTTTGAAGGAGATTCTTTCCAACAAGAGAAGGCTAGAAGATTATGACACCATCAACTTGGGAGAGCAATGCAGTGCTATAATTCAGAAGAAGTTACCTCCCAAACTCAAAGATCCGGGTGTGTTTTCCATTCCTTGTCATATTGGTGATAATTGTGTGGCAAATGCCTTATGTGACCTTGGAGCTAGTGTCAGCCTAATGCCACTTTCAATATATGAGAAGTTGAATATGGGAGAGTTGAAGCCCACAAACATGTATCTTTCATTGGCTGACCGTTCAATTAAGTATCCAGAAGGCATTCTTGAAAATGTGCCTATCAAGGTTGGGAAATTCTACATTCCGGTGGACTTTGTCATTTTAGATACGGAAGAAGACACAAAAGTTCCTATCTTATTGGGAAGACCCTTTTTGGCAACAGCTGGTGCATTAATTGATGTAAAGGGTGAGAAATTGACACTTAGAGTGGGAGATGATCAAATGATTTTCAACATCAATCCTGCCATGAAAAGGAAACATGAAGAAGTTGAGTCTTGTTTGCGGGTAGACATCATTGATGAGATTGTTCAAGAGCATTTCAGAAAAAGCTATCCACATGACCCACTTGAAAATTGCTTAGTCCATGGTGGGAACATTGATGATGATAATCACAACATAGCTACTTTTGCACAACACTTGGAGAGCTCTCCACCACATCCTGAAGCCACAATTTTTCAACTTGAAGAAGTGCAAACTTTGGAGATCAAACCACCATCATTAAAGGTAGAGGATGCCCCAAAGGTAGATCTTAAACCTCTTCCTTCCAACCTCAGGTATGCTTTTCTTGGACCGAATGAAACATATCCTGTTATAATTAATGCATGTTTGACTGATATTAAGAATGAAAAATTGTTGAGAGTTTTGAGAGAATATAGAAGAGTTTTGGGGTATGCAATTGATGATATAAAGGGAATTAGTCCAACAGTCTGTAGGATTTTCCTAGAGCCAAATAGTAAACCTTCCATTGAACACTAAAGAAGATTAAATCCTACAATGAAGGATGTTGTGAAAAAGGAAATCCTAAAATTACTAGCTGCTGGAATTATTTACCCCATTTCTGACAGTGAGTGGGTTAGTCCTGTGCATGTTGTACCAAAAAAAGGTGGGGTAACAGTTGTTAAAAATGAGAATAATGAATTGATACCCACTAGAACTGTTACAGGATGGAGAATGTGCATAGACTATAGGAAGTTGAACAATGCCACAAGAAAAGACCATTTTCCCCTTCCTTTTATGGATCAAATGTTAGAGAGATTAGCGAAGCATTCATTCTTTTGTTACTTAGATGGATATTCTGGTTTCTTTCAAATTCCAATCCATCCTGATGACCAAGAAAAAACTACCTTTACCTGTCCCTATGGCACCTTTGCCTATCGAAGGATGCCATTCGGATTGTGTAATGCGCCTGGCACATTTCAAAGGTGCATGATGGCCATTTTTTCTGATTTTATTGAAGAAATTATGGAGGTCTTCATGGATGACTTTTCAGTATACGGCACTACTTTTGATTCATGCTTGACTAATTTGTCTAAATCTTGCAGAGATGTGCTGATAATGATTTGGTGTTGAATTGGGAGAAATGCCACTTTATGGTCCAAGAGGGGGTCGTTTTAGGGCATTTGATCTCAAATAGGGGAATTGAAGTCGATAGAGCTAAAATAGAAATTATTGATAAAATGCCACCTCCAACCACTGTCAAAGGAGTGCGGAGTTTCCTTGGACATGCCGGGTTTTACCGGCGATTTATTTAGGATTTTTCTAAACTTGCTAAACCCTTAACAAATCTTTTGAATCATGATGTTAAATTTGATTTTAATCAAGATTGTATGGTTGCTTTTTGCAGGTTAAAGACGGCATTAACAATGACTCCTATCATGCAACCCCGATTGGACTTTGCCATTCAAATCATGTGTGATGCAAGCGAGTTTCTTTGTTGGGTATCATTGGCAGTGAAAGATAGAAAACCTTATGCCATTTACTATGCAAGTCGAACCCTTGATGAAGCTCAAATCAATTGCGCTACAACTGAAAAGGAGTTCCTTGCGGTAGTATTTGCACTCAATAAGTTTCGTTCTTATTTGGTCAACTCAAAGGTAATAGTTTTCACTGATCATGCAGCAATAAGGTATTTAATGAGCAAGAAAGAAGCTAAATCTAGGTTGATTAGATGGATTTTGTTACTTCAAGAATTTGATTTGGAAATAAGAGATAAAAGGGTGTTGAGAATGTGGTGGTGATCACCTTTCTAGGATAAAAGCGAAAATAAAGATGATGAAATTGTGCCAATTGATGAATTTTTCATGAATGAGCGATTGTATGTGTTGAAATCTGCACTTCCATGGTTTCTTGATATTGTGAACTTCTTGTCTTGTGGTGTCTTGCCACCTGATTTATCTTAGGACAAAAGAAAAGATTCTTGCATGATGTTAAATTTTATTCTTGGGAAGAACCTCTTTTGTTTAGAAGATGTAATGATGGAATAATTAGGAGATGTATACCAGAGGAAGAAATAAATGATGTTATTTACCATTGTCATTCCTCTGAATATGGTGGTCATTTTAGTGTCTCAAAAACTGTTGAAAAGGTCTTGGCATCAGGTTTCTATTGGCCTAATATGTTTAAACATGTGAGAAATTTTGTAAGCAAGTGTGATAGGTGCCAAAGGGTAGGCAACATTTCCAAAAGAGATGAGATGCCCCAACAATCCATATTAGAAGTTGAATTGTTTGATGTGTGGGGAATTGATTTCATGGGGCCATTTCCATCTTCTTATGGGAATAAATATATCTTGGTAGGGGTGGACTATGTATCTAAATGGGTAGAAGCTATTGCTACACCTACCAATGATGCCAAAGTTGTGGTGAAATTTCTGAAAAAATTTGTTTTGACCAGGTTTGGTGCCCCACGTGCCATAATCAGTGATGGTGGTAGCCATTTTTGCAACCACCAATTTGAAAAAATGATGAGAAAATATGGGGTAAAGCATAGGATTGCCACACCCTATCACCCTCAAACAAATGGCCAAGTAGAAATCACAAATAGAGAAATCAAGCAAATCTTGGAGAAAACTGTCAATAAGTCCAGAAAAGATTGGTCCCTTAAATTAGATGACACTCTTTGGGCATATAGAACAGCATTTAAAACCCCCATAGGAACTACACCTTATAGGTTAGTTTTTGGGAAATCATGCCATTTGCCCGTAGAGTTAGAACACAAAGCTTATTGGGCCATTAGAGCAATCAATTTTGATTTACAAGCTGCTGGACACAGAAGACTTTTGCAACTTGATGAATTAGAAGAATTGAGACTTGATGCTTATGAAAATGCTAGGATTTATAAAGAAAGAACTAAAAAATGGCATGATAAGCATATCAAGAAAAAGGACTTTAAAGAAGGTGATTTGGTTCTCTTATTCAATTCAAGGTTAAAATTTTTTCCAGGAAAATTAAAATCAAGGTGGTCCGGTCCATTTAAAATTGTGAAAGTTTTACCTCATGGTGTTGTGAAAATCTTTGGTGAAAAATCTGGTAATTTCAAGGTAAATGGACAAAGGTTGAGGCATTATTCCGCTGGTGAGCCAATAGAGAAGATAGCAACTTGCTATCTCTCTCATTCTCTATAAAATCTTGAGTGAGTATGGTCAAGCTAAAGACCCAAAACTTAGCATTTTTGTGCATAACTCATAATTTTTCATTGATTCTTTATTTCTTTTATATAAATATTTGTTTTAAGTTTTTCTATACTCCTTATTCAGAGTTTAACATTGTTCTAATTTCCTTGTGCAGATGGGATACAATTCATTGCAAGCAAATGAGCATAAAAAAATTTTGTTTTTGTGTTAGCTTTAAATTTTAGCTTTAAAATTTTTAGTTTTAAATTTGTTCACTTACAATTTTCATCTTTCTTTTGTTGAGTATTTGCTGGTGATTTTTGCTGGATTCATTGCCCTTTTGGTTAATTTCAAGAGAAAATTTTTCCAAATTTTGACATCTTGGTTTCAAAAGAAAATTATTTGAATGTGGACGTGTAAATTGGTGCTTTGAAAAATTATTTTTTTTTATGAGTATTTAATGAACATAACAAGTTGAACAATTAGAATTCATGTTATAAAGGTTTAATCATTTGAAATCTAATTTGTTTCAATTTTTTTTAGGTGCTATGAAATTCGGTCATTTTTGGCGTGATGCACAACTCGCGACATAACCGGATAAAACTTCCTTCAGGAATGGGCCAGTGAAGAAACCCAAAAGCCCACGCCCAAAAATTAAATCTAAAACCCAACCGATTAAAAAAAAAAAAAAAAACCCAAAGCTTACAAGCCCGAAACCAAACCTAAAACCAGCCCAACCGACTAAACCCCAATCCCCAAGCCCACAACCCGTAAACCCATAACCCCTTCTCCCTCTCGACATCGCTCCCGACACAACCCTTCACTCCCGCCGTAGCCTTCATCTTCAACGTCGCTGTAACCTTCAACTTCTTCCCATATTTCTTCCTTTTCCAATCACGTCCCTCCATTTCGCCATGTCCGACTCCCCATTATCCTTCAAAAACTCACCTCCCCACTCCTCACAGCCGCCACAACCCCAAACCACGCCGCCCATGCATGCCGACCCTTTGCCGGCCCATTCTGCTGACGCTCCAATCGCCACATTCAAGAAGAAAAAGGCGAAAAGCATTAAACCTCACAAATCAACGGGCGGCGTCAAGAGAAAACGACCCGAACCGGCCACACAACAACCCCCAATCCCACCTCCAATGCCCGCCGCGCGTGCTGACCGACGTGGCATCCCGAAGTCGGCGGTTAAGCGCCCCGGTAAATCTAAAGGTAACCTTGCATTCCCCTCCTCTTTGCCTACTGCTACACACTGGATATTACCTACTGCCGACATGAAGAAAAATAAGGCAAGAATTGTAGCCCGACAAATGGTTCAAACTCGGTATTTGGATGTGTCTACACTTAAATCCTTGAAGATTTATGATGAAATGCAGACTCTGTTAGATGCTTTAGGTTGGGTGCGATTTGCACATAAACAGGAACTGGTCTACCCCATTTTAGTGCAGGAATTTATGGCCTCCCTGTCCACTAATGATCATAAAATTGCATTGGATAATGAATTGACAATCAAATTTAAATGCCTTGGTCAAGATAGGGTCCTGTCTATGGATAATTTTCACCAAATATTTGGCTTTCCACCTGATGGTCTGTTCAAAATACCTACTAGTAATGCGTGTGAATTTTGGAAGCGAATTGCACCTTCAGCAGGTACCTTCAAACCAGGACACAGTAAGGCCTCCAAGATTGAGAATCATGCCTTGAGATTGCTTCAGCGACTAATTGCAAATACAATTTTAGGCAGAGGATCTAGTGTTGGCACAATGTCACAGTATGATCTATTCTTTTTGTGGTGTGCAAAAACTGGCAAAAAAGCTTCCCCTGGTTATTATTTCTGCCGCCATGTGATCCGCCAGACCACTAGGGGTACTGGTAACATTGTCTTTGGAGGATTGGTCACACCCATTGCCCATTATTTTGGCTTTAATCCTCAAATGCACAAGTGTCCTGCTCTTCCAACGGGTTTGTTATTTTTGGATGGACCTCATTTGGCCAACCAAAAATTTTGTATCAAAAATGAGGCTACCAAGCTGTATGAGATTCCTGCACTAACAGACCCACCACCTGGTTCTCCCACTGCAATTAGTTCCTCCTCAGCATCTGAGCGACCATTTGCGCAGCCTTTTACACAACCTTCAAGCCGAGCTCCACCAGCTGCTCAACCTGCTTCATCAACAGCTTCTGGACCATCCATAGCAACTCTTTTGACATTCATGGAGAATCTCAGTGATGAAATCTATTCTTTTCGGCAAATGACGGATGTCTCTTTTCAGACACTACGAGATTTAGCTGACATATATTTGGATAGAAGTGCTGAAATGCAAGACGAGTTGAAAGTCATGCGAGCTAAGCTGGAGAAGATCGAAACAAACCAGGCACTGATTTTGAGCATCATCTCTCCACAGCAGCCACCACAAGCACCACCACCTCCACAAGATGGCAAGGGCAAAGGACTTCTCATACCTGACTGACTAGCTTTTATTCTCCATTTACATTTCATGTCTTTAATTTCGTTGCTTAACTAATTAGTATTTTGAACTTGTTTAGTTAATATTTTGCTTGTGTTGTTTTTATTTTACTTGAACCATTTACTTATTCAGTTTTTTTAGTTCCTCATAAAATACATTTTTCTTTTATGTTTTTAGTACATTGCTCACTTGCTTTTATGTGCTACTTCGAATTCACACTTGATGGTTACATTTTTTGAGCTTAACTTCCTATTTCAACTTTTTGAGTTTAATTGATTTAATGGATTCCATTGCACTGTTTCTTTTGCAATGAGTGCAGCAGCTGTCCAAATTTTATTTAATTAAATTGGCTGCACTTCAATGAGGTAACAATTCTCATCTCAGCTTGTGTCACTTTCGACACAAGTTGTGATATCGCTTATGCAACAGGGTAATAATTCTTTATGCACATATGAGCTACCCATTTTCTGCACATATAACCCAATTATCCCATTTCTTGCACTCTTTTAACATTGAGGACAATGTTCGTTCTGAGTATGGGGGAGAGGGTAAATTTTTTGCAAAAATTATTTTTTCCTTTTTCACTTGCATATAGTGACATACTGATTCATCACTTCATACTTGTACATATTCACATACATACACTTGCATATAGCCTCATATACTTAGTTATGCATACTTAGTTGCATATAGGTTGACTATACATTTATACACTCATGCATTTTATTCATTCATTTAAAATTTTTGAATTTTTAAACCAGTCTTTGAAATCCATAAGCCACTTATTCAAGCAGTCCAACTTGCCTTTAGATGGTTAGTGGAATGAAAGTTCCAGCTGGGTACAAAGTCTTAAGCATTATTCTTTCTCTTACTTAATAGCTGAAAATTAATACATTCATCTAGGTATGCAGATTCTGATTAGTTATTTTGAGTTTTGAGTGTCTGAATAAGCCTTTAAGGAAGAAAATAGTCCTTGTCGTCTCACCATTCCTAGAACAAGCATCTTAGATCTTTCAAAGCGAAATTTTTAACTTGCATTTGATAAGAATATGATTTAGGCATTCCTTTATATTTTAAACCTCACATTTAGCCTTAACCTACCTCAATTTCATTTTAACCCTTGCAAACCCCCTTGAACCTTAATCTCCTAATTTCTTTGGAACCCAAATCATTTACCTAGCCATTAAACCTAAACACTACCACCTATTTATGAGAATAATATTTTAGCAATTAAGTGCATAAAAAAAAAAACACGGAGGATTGAAACATCTTGAAAAGTGCTAGAGTAATTGTGAAAAGATGAAAAGGTCACCAAAATATCCCAAAGGTAATTTTGGGTGTGACATGAAATAGGGACGCATACAAAATCAAAATAAAATAAAATAAAATAAGTATAAAAAGTAGTCCCTTTGTATAATCATTGTGATAGCACTTAAGACTCATTGTAAATTTCTTTCCTCTTGATAAAAAATTATTATAAAATAAAATAAAATAAAATATTGGATGCACTTTGAGTTTCATGATTAATATTATTCTCATATTTTGTTTACCTTATTCCCTTTCTTTGTTAAACACAATTTTACCCTATTGGACCCCATTACAACCCTTAAAAAGACCTAATGATTCTTTGAAAAATGCTTGTTGCATTAGTAGAGTTAGATCTTTTATGCTTGCATATGGGTTTGGCAATATAATCTTCCATACATTACTCACCATCTATTTGAGACACATTGGCTATCTATTTCATTTAGGTTTGTTTTGGCACAATTGACTCTTGTAGTTAGTTGGTATTTGTTGCTTGGGTTGATTGGTTAATTCTTAGCTATTTTGTAATTGTTGAGAGTGATTGCTTCATTCTTTGTGCTTTTGCTGGTGGGAACTTGGAATGTTGGTGGCTAGAGGTAAGTTGGTGGTTTGGATTAGTGAATTTTGTGTTTTCAAAGACTGATTCTATTCCCTTCCAAATGAGTTTTAATGAAATTTTGCTTGAGGACAAGCAGGAGTCTGAGTATGGGGGAATTTGATGCATGCATTTTAGATCATCATTTAGATGTAATTTTTGCACATAATTTACCCTTATTCATAGCCATTATTATAGATATTAGTATATATTTAGTCAATTTTGCAATTTTCACTTTTCTTAGTTTAATTTTTGGAATATATTTGTTTTGTAGGTTAAATTTGGAGAAATTTGATGTATTTTGATCAGAGTAGCCATTTGGAGGAGATTAAAGTCGAATTGCAAAAATTTTGAAGTTGAGTAAAAAATGGCCGAGAGCGACACAACCTGCAGCACAACCGAATTAGCTTATGTCGCAGGTTGTGTCGATCGTCAGATATTCACGCCGAGAGCTACACAACCCGCGACACAACCAACGACACAACTGACTTGGCTTATGTCATTTTTACTGGAAATGGTTGACGTGGCATTTCCGTTACTCCAGCTTTTTACCTCACTTTCTCTGGAACCTTCCCCCTTTTACCCATTCTAGGCGGTCCCTCACCTATATAAAGTCTCATTTTATCATTTTCTTTCCATAGAGAGCAAGGGAGGCATTTTTGGCAAGATTAGAAAGAGAGAAGGAGGGAGCACGTTCTGCATTTTTTCCAGTAGCAGCAAGGATCACGTTTCTGCACTTTTCTGCAGCAGATCCTTCTGCAATTTTCTGGGTTTTTCTACCCTTGAGCTTACATTTCCATTATTTCTTCATTTATACATTTGGGTTTGTCTTTAAACAATGATTTGTGAGTAGTTGATTGAGATTCTAGAGATGGGTTTGTAAATATTGATTTGTATTGTGGTTTTGAACTGATTTAGCCATTTAAATGGGATTTGTTACATTTTGATTTATTGCTTGTGAGCTTGTTGCCTTGCTTGATGAATGGGCCCTCATTAAGTTAAGCTTTAATCCTTAATAGATGGACTGAAAAGTGAATATTAGGGATAGATAATCTTGCAATAAACTTTATTTTCTTGGTGTTAGAGATAAGCTAAGAGGATTAAGGGGAACTTTCCAAAAATCAATTAGAGCTTTAAATGGGTTTTTGTTAGGTTTGAAATACCGTGAAAACAGGGTTTGATTTAATGAAAACCAACTTTGAAATGCTTGAAAAAGGTTTCAAAAATTTAAGAATTGATTTCCCTCAAAATTGCAATTCTCATGTGTTTGGCTAAATTAGGGATAAACCACATGCAAACAATATTGAAAAATCCAATCTTTAGAATCACTTTATTTTTTATTGAATTTAGATTTAATTCCTCTCAAATTTCATAAATAGAAATTTCAAATTAATTTTTGGTAATCTAGTTTAATTAATTTTAGTTAATTGTTTGATTTAGTTTTAATTCCTCAAATATCAATTTTAATTCCAAATTTCATTTTACATCTTTTATTTCTGTCATTCTAATTAGCTTATACTTTTATTTCCAATTTAAGCACAATTCTCTGTGGGATCGATATCATTTTTTAAAACCATACTACTGTGACCCGTGCACTTGCGGATACACTGTATCAAAACTTGTACCTTTTCACTATCTCTACCAAGTCATCTACACCTTGATGTTACTCAGAATTGGTCCTTTGACCACTCTAGTTAGTACTTCTACTGGCATTCAGGTTATGCTGCATCTATAACCAACTGTCAAAATTTTCATTTCTATACTTCCTATATTTACTGGCATTCTATAATTTGCCTTTGCTAACTTATTGCCCTTAACATTATTCTGTTTAGAGCATACGCTTTTCTTGAGTAATAAGAAGTTTAAAAGGAACTCAGAGAATTGCAGCCATGCATTTATTGTGTGATCTCTGTTTCTATCCTTTAAACTACATACTATCCCCTACTATCTTAAGGAGGGGATTTGTAGAGATTCTATTTTCCCATATCTACTTACTTAGCCAAAACTTAAGATATTAGATACCCAAACCCATCATTCAATTCAAAGGCCTTATATCCATCATGATCTGATCACTTATGATTCCTACAATAGAACTTGTACCTTCTCCAGGATACCTAAGCTAATAACTTCTACCTCATTCTGCAGTTTCATTTGCAACACTATTTCGTAGGTAACTATCACTAGTAGTATCCTTTTATCCCTCCTGAAAGGATAAGACCATATCCTGCAACACAATTAATTGTAAATGAGATACTGCATTTGTTACCTTACCATAACCATGTCATTTAACTGCTCTTTTATCACACTGCAAACTCCTTAAAGTGTCATTTCATAGGCTATGAACACCATTCATAGCATCTGATCTCCTTTTGATGGGAGCAAAGTCGTACTCTGTGCCTTGTGATACACTTGTATTATATAGATATTTTTAAGCATATTTGTACAGCATTGCACAACATTTAGATAGATAATTTCATGCATAATCATCAAAATCATTAACTTTTGTAAATTTCATTACTCTGCACTAAATTTTTTGTTTTTTGCATATTTTCAAGTGTTTTGAGGGAGTTCCAAAGCATAGGAGTAAAGAAGGAAGCTTGGAAAAACTCAAGAAGAAGAGCATTATTGCTGATACACTTTACACGAGTTGTGTAAACATACCACAAACCCTTGTAACTTACTTCCAGGAGAAAAAAAAATGAAGTTGAAGAGGAGACATAGTACATGGGCCATGTAACCTACGGAGACCTGTGTAAGATTCCGCCTGGCAAAGCTTGAAGAATTTCTAGAAGAACAACAGAACACGGGTCATGTAATTGGACCCGTGTAACTAGTCAAGACCCGTGTAACCTTCTGCCCAAATATGAGATGCAACCTTCAAGTTCCAGCAAGTTACACGGCCCTGAGCCGTGTAGTGACACATGGGCCGTGTATCAGCCGACAACCAGTTTTCTGATTTGACTGTTTTTTACACTTAGAATAGACTTCTGATGCCTTTAGGACTCTAAAAACTTAACCCTAGGACATTGAATATAAATAAAAGCAGTAGAAAATAGAAAAAGTAGATCCCCATCTTCATACACACATCCTCATATACATACATCTTCATCATTCTCTCTAAGTCATCTTGAAGAACAGTGCATTAGCATCAAGGGGGAGTCCTCAGCTAAAGTTCCACAAGTTCAAAGCTGTAGAGAATTCTCTTCGGTTCTTTTATTCTATTTCTTTAGGCTACTTTTTATGTTCTTTTATTTTACTTTTGTTATGTTTGTTAAATTCACCATGAGTGAGTGGTTTCTTTATTCTAAAATTAGGAGAGTAACGCTTGTAATAATTATTATGGATAAATATTGAGTCTTATCTATTGGATTTGAATTTTGTTCTTTGATTTAATATTCTGTGTTCTTAATGCATACTATGTGTCGGTACTGGCTTAGACTGATATAAGATACTAATTGAAGAAATGAAAGGTGAAGATTAGTATTAGAAAATCGAAGTATTGAACTTAGGATATCTGACCTAGAGATAAGCTGAAATCCTTTGTGGAATTCCATAATTAATCATAGATCTTAAAGGGTTTTTATTAGGACTAATCACCAACGAAAGTAGGATTTAGCTCTAATTAAAATACACCTTAGGTGCCTTGAGAGAGGACCTAAGATACCTTAGGATTAATTTCCATCAAAGCAACGATCCTCAATCTAATAAATAGACAAGATTGAATCCATAATAAGGTTAAAGTGTGAAATCTTAATTCTGGAATTATTTCAACAGATTATTTCATTTTAAGTTCATTGTTCTTAGTTTTTTAGCACTCAAAATAAATTAGATTCACTCTCCCATTATATTCGGCAGCCTAGACATTCATAATTGCTATGTAGTTTAGTGCTTGCTAATTAAATTCCTCTTGGGATGATACTCTACTCACTACTTTATTACTTGTTAGCTATCCGTGCACTTGCGGGGCTGTAAAATCAGCAAACACCTTGTTGTCACACAAAGAAGATACTGTTTTCACTAAACTTTAGGCAAAACATCCATTGTAATGTCAAAATTATCCAAGAACCCATATTGGAGATCAGATGGTCTCACTCTGTAGGTGCTACCTTTACTTGCGACTATATTGAAACCTTTAATCTTATGGCAACTCCTGATGTAACTCTAGCTCATGCTAGCGTAACTGAGTCACTGACTCTAGTTATTGCCTAACTGGGACCTTCGATGTTCTGGCTCAAGGATTTTAAACCCCTAACTAGGAGTCCCAAACTCTTTTGCAAAAACAAAACTCTATTTTGGTATATCAATACCAAAACAAAAGCTAGCTGCAAATGTCCAGGTAAAACACATTAAGGATGCACGTAGTTCTACATAATAATCCCATGTCGGTACTATAATCTGTAGCTTACCACACAAACAATGAGAGCATTACATACGTCACTATAATATGCCCCAATAGATCAGGTTTTTATCTCTCTTTAACCTACTGATACCATAAACTTGCCCTAACTGGGCTGTCTACTGATAACTGCCAGTAGTGGTACCCTTACCTCCATCTAGGGTAGCTGTACTGTCATAATTCACATTTATGTGCTCGTGCCTTACACTAGATATGCATGCTTATTATCCTTATTCTGACAGAAACATGACATTTCTTAGAGTACTTATCCCTCTAGCAGACCTCAACATGTATGCAAGCTCAAGTTCACATCACTATGTACTCCATGATGACTGAGACACTAAATTGAAACTCTCTTACACTACCCAAAGAATAATGCAGAATCTAGAGACAAGGAGTTATATAAAAAGACGAAACAGAAACCTATATTCCACATGTGACAACTCCAGGTACACATTTTCTCATGAATTTAGAGCCTAAGTTGTGATACTAACTTTGTCACGACCCATTTTCTGGGCCAGACCGGCACTAGGACTTAGGTCAACATAAGGCCCCCGACGCCTGTAGTAAGCTTAACTATTTTTAGCCTAATCATAAAGCCTATAAATATAGTTTAATTTCAAGAAATCAAACAGACAGAGTCCGACCATAAAGTGGACTATCCAACGAGAAGCCTTAACTCACCTGACCTATAAAATAATAAAACAATAATATGGGGAGCTCAACTAATCCTCACAATCCTCAAAACAGATAAATAATCAAATGGAAGCTCAGCTCCCTCAATCAAAGTATCTCATGCATTCAAACATTTCCACATAAATAAGGTTATAACTTCAAAAGTGTAGTTAATACAACCCTAGCTAAGGATAATACACTATTGGTACATGCAGAGTTCTAGAATTTAACAAAAGATAATAAAAGTAAATTGAACTTTTCTGGTTTAACCTGCGAGAAAAAAAAGCAGGTTATTTTCAATAAGTCCACCTATCACCTGAGGAAAAATAATTGAACAGGAGTGAGCGTTCAACTCATAGAATAAGATATTGATTTTGAATACAATTTCTATAACTATCTAAACCTAATGGATTCCTATGTATGAAATGCAACATATACACATAATTTCAAACAATTCAAATAATATTCGCATAAAAGATAATTTGAAGCACTCACACACCTGTGTGTCACATCAACATATATACATATAGAAGCTGATACCATATACAGCTCTCTTAATTCTAATACTTGCAAGTGAGGTCAACTCAAGCCAAACTTTTTCTTAATAATCCAAGTGCAGAGGTTAGCGTGATTAACTCAAAGCCATACTCACCTTGACTTATCTACATATAAGGATTAGGTCCAAGCGAGTCAAGCTACAGTCACGAGTACCTGTCCTATGCATATCCATATCCATACCACACGCATGCCAATACACACACACAGAGCTCTAAATTACCTTAAGGCGACATTCACAGCAATTTCACTAATAAAATATGCAACATAAGGATATGCCTTGCATTTAACTATATATATATATATATATATATATATATATATATATATATATATATATATATATATATATATATATATATATATATATATATATATATATAAGTGAATGTATGAGCATGCCTTGAATATATATTAATAATATTAAAATTATAAATAAAATCAATATCTACTCATAGATTATCCAAATGTCACTGGGGTGGCTAACAAGATGAGTAAGGTTGACTCGAATTACCTAAACAATCATATTCAAGAAATTTATCAATATTAACTCAAAATAAAGAACTAACGAGCCTAAGATACCCTAGGTTTATGTCAAAAATCCAGTAGAATTTTCCCTGTACTTAGAACCTATCCAACTTGCAAAATAACTTAACTAATACTTCTCAATCCAAAAGGCCTCATGCCTACAACACAACAACTATACAATGCCCCTCCTAGGCCTGCTAAATCAGTCAATTCTCACATAAAATAATTATTTAAAAATTCAGAACGTTACATTTATAATCTATTATGATAGTAAACTGATAGACATACATATATAATTGAATTTATAAACTACAAAAAAAATTCATAATTACAAAATTAAAATTTTTAATTATCAATTTTTCATAATAAATTTTATTTGCTTAAATGTTTCAAATTTTAATTTTAGTTGGATTCTAAATATAAAATTGAGCTAAAGTTTAAGAAAAAAATTCGGTTTAATAGTGATCCATAATAGGGTTGTGTACGGTTTTCAGAGATTCCAAATCAAACTGAAATTATTTTGATAATTTAATTTAGTTATGATTTTTTACTAAGAACTGAATCAGAATTATATTGAAATCAAATAAAATCATACCAAATTATTATATTTTATTTATTTATATTTTCTTAATAATTTTAGTTATAAATACATTAAATTATCTTATAATTTTTAATTATAAATGTACTATTATTCTATATATATGTTAATTCATAATTATATTTATATCTTATAGTTAAATATTATATAATTAATAAAAAATTAAAGTATATTATATGATATATTTATACTATTACATTATATAATATATTTAATCCTAAATTATACATACACCTTATAATTAATGATTATATAATTTAGAAATAGCTAAAATATATATTATATGATATATTATATATTAATAATACAATTTAAAATTTAAATACTAATTCAAATATAATTTTTTAAGGAAATAATTACATAAAATTATTTTCAAGAACCGAAAATCGAATTAGAATCGGACTAATTGAATTGTCGAGAATCGTACCAAATTGACACCGAAATAATAAAAAACTAAATAAAAATCATACCAATTTTAATCCAGTTCCGATTCCTAAACAGATCCTGAATCGAACCAAAACCACACACGCCTCATTCATAATATCTCATAAAACAAATAGCAAATTGATCGAGGAGCCCAAAACACCTCAATAACATCTCTATTATTCCTGAATTTTTCATTAGTTTACACCATATTTTAATTTGAATTTAGTTAATTAATTAGATTATATGTGAATCTAAAATTAATTAAAGTTTATTAAAATCTTATGTGCAATTTAACTATCATGACTTTAAATTTATGACTCATTTGTTCAAAATCCAAGACTCATGATTCATGAGCATAAATAATAATCAACTAATGATGCCGGCACATATGGATGAAGGCATGTGCTTTAAATAAATTAATTAAGAGCTGGGAGTGACCTGAAAGTTAAGAACAATTAATTAATATCACTAGCTTAGTTAAAGCAAATGGGATATGTGAGGTAAATTTCTGATAGCTTTCCTTGAATTTTAGGAGTTGTAATAAAAATGTTTATAAATTTTAAAAAATATAATATAAAATTCTTTACATTTTAAATTTTTACACAATAAAATTTTTCTAATTTTCAATAGCCAATTTATAAGTAACACATTGATATGAACAATTCAGAATAGTAATAATGTGGATGTTACTATTGTTTTTTATAGGTAAAGTCTCTCTAATCAACTACTATATATTTAACATGACTGATATACTTTCATGATTAATCTATGAAGAAAATTATAACTAGTGTCACATAAAAGAAAGAAAATTATCTACGTTACTGTCACTCCATATTGTATAAACTTAATATTGTGAGTTAAAAGAATTTTATTGTACAAAATTTTAAAATTCAAAAAAATTTATATTATATTTTTAAATTCAGATATAACTCAATTACAATTCAAGCGCAGTCATTGAAATTTATCTAATATGTTGGTATTGTGAGATTGTTTACAAAACAAAGAATAGGTATATAAAGAGTAATACGTACAATGTAAAGCCTCCTCTAATCCAACAAACACCGCAGATAAATTTATCTTGACAATGTCAATTTACTAGCAAGTTTTTTAATATATTTAGATTAACTTTTACCTTTTTTTTTTAATTAATCAGACTTTATATTTTCAAGCATTATATATTTCAATTCAACTTCAATTAAGTTCTCATTTATTTTTATTACACAAATTCATTTTTCAATGAAACTGCCTTTAAAATTTCAAAGCTATAATTTATTTATTTTTTTTCAAATAAGCGATTGATTTATTAAAGCAGTTATCAATTTATTTTTTAAAGCAATGATTTATATTTCCTTAAAACTCTCAGTTTACATTTTAATATGCACAATAAACAATTTTTAAAATGCACTCAATTTATATTTTTTATTGTCAATCGATATCCAATTTCTTGAGAATAGTGAAATTGTATAGATAATCTTAACGAGATGCACCGAGAGAGATAAAATTATTAGAATTTTAAATAAGTTCTGTCATACCTTACCCCTCTGTAAGGCATAACATGATCCCATAGAATACTTAATGAACTACCGAACTTCACTTACCGATAACTCATTAAGCACCCTACAAGGGATTTTAAAACAAATTTCTTACTTTTGATAAGTGGTGAGCATTTTCTAATAAGTACTTAAAACATTTAGTTAAAATTAAAACTAGTCAATATTGTTGGCCCATTTTATTTTTACGCAAATTTTATAAAAATTTTGACAGAGTTCCCTCTGTATTTTGAGAAAACAGTTCTTCAAATACCTGTAAAAAGCACTTCTAAAAATTTTTCTCAACAACTGTTTCAATTTCATACTCAATCTCAATCAATTTCTCAACACATTTATCAACTTTCAAATTTCAAATCCACTATCCAATGATCATCAAAATACTAGCAATCCATTTCATTCAAATTAAATAAAATAGTTCCATTCATATTTCATTAGAAACAAAACAATTTAGATACATCATTACAAAATTTACATTAAGAGAATTTCAAACTACAATATATATTACAACTTTATACAATTTTTATACAAACTGCTCAAGACCCATTTTTACATGTCCATACATTTATGTGCAATATATACATCAAAAGAATTATTTACAGTTATGGTATAAATTATACCCGAAAACTTTAAGCTGATAGCTCCTCACACCTCAGCAGCTCAATCTGCTGCTCCTCTAGTCTCTGTATCTGCGACAGCAATAGAAGCTATCGCTGAGTACTAGGACTCAGTGGTGCACAACATACTAAAATAATCTTTATGCAGAATATAAATCATATTTATTCAATAATTTGACTAAACATGAGCATTAAACACAAAACATGAATTATGAAATTTTAATGCAAACCAAGTTCATTTCGAAGTATCAAAACACATTTCATAAAACCCACAGTTAGATCATGTCATTCGAAACAAATAGAATCTCAATAGCTAGAGGCTAAAGAGAAATCACATCACAAGGCTAGCTAGCTCAAATATATGGATATCCATTCACATCCTCTTCTACTGGCACACCTCAACACTTCTCCAGAGAAGGAATCAAAATTCGAAACTAATTACCCCCACTAGTCGTGCTAGTGAGGTGTTCAAATATATGGTCATGACATTGTGGTTTCAAAACTTATCTTAACAATTTGCTAAACATTGTCATTTCAATATACATAATAACTTTTAACAATTTAAATCAAAAACATCATAAGAATGCCATAATCCAATATTTCACATTATTCAAAACAGTATGCAAAAGATGATTACAAAAAGTATACGTTGTGCACAAACCTCAAACGAGTCGCCTGTTGGCCTTGACTCAACTCCTCGGGTTATGTCCCGGTATTCTTTTCCACTGAAACACACAATTTCATAGTGTTTCAGTACCATAACTTAGCATAAATCGAATAAAAAATTTAACTTCACTTTTACCTAGCTCTAACGTGCTAAATTCGACGTTCTTGAAATTTTGTGTTTCGGATTACTATTCACTATACTATTTAAGTCAAATTTTTGACTTTCTAAGGCTTAATAGGTATGGGAATTCCAACTTCACCCACATACCACATTTTGGTCACTAAACTTGTTGGTTTTGGTCATTTTCTCAAAACTTAGGCCTTTTAGGCAAAATTGCCAAATTTTCAATTTTGGTGTCCCTAATTTTACTGTTTCATTGGTCAGTTTACTGTTGGAATTTGGCAAAAATTTCTTCATAGAAAATGTTCCTTATTGTCTTAAGTTTATTCTCCTCTTTGAATCACCCCAATTAGAGTTTTGTAGCTCAAGTTATAAGCAAATTATGTTTACTGTTCATGCTGCAGAATTTTATTCTGGCAGATTATTGATTCTAACTTCGTTCAGCAATTTGATCAAGTTAGGTCCATAATTTGATCTAATTTTATTCATATGAAATGTTCTACTATGTCTTAGATTTCCATCGGTTCAAGAATCGTCTAAATCGGAGTTTTCTAGAGAGAATTATAGCCATTGAAACTTTACTGTTCATATGGCAATCTGCAGTTCTACAGATTCAGGTCACCAACTTTGCTCAGTATTTGGATTGGGTTAATGGCATAATTTGGGTTGGTGTTCTTCATAAAAGTTTTAGATCTATATCTTATCTAATTGCTGGTAAAATTTCAGGTCATTTTGACCTGCCTAGCTCGAGTTATGACCAAATGAACAAACACTGTTCATTTGGTCAGTTTGTGCAGAGGCAGCCTGCGATTTTCCGACTTCGGCCACTTTGTTCACTAGGTTTTAGTCACTTTTTGGGCAGGCTTCCTAAATGAAAATTGTGTCATTTAGTGCCTATTTTCATCTCCAATTGGTCTCATATCCATTGGACTTGTAAAATTTTATTTTTGGTTCCTCAAAGGAAATTTGGTCATGCTGCTCCATCCGAATTTGGCTTTGATTCAAACACTTCTAACACACTTAATTAGGTCATAAATGACTATTTTTCACTTCACATTAGGTCAAAGACATCATTTACCACTTCCTCATATTTTTGTCTCTAAACCCTAAGTCCAAAACCCTAGTTCACAATTTCTTTACATTTAACCAAATCTAAACATTTCAATCTCACTACCACATTCACATAAGCTTGCCTAACATATTAAATTCAATCAAAACACATGCTTTTCATCACAGACCCTAGCTGCTAGTATTTCCATCTAGTCCTCCAACAATTAATTTCTTTTCATTTTAAGCATATTTCCATGTTCTTCATGCTATAAATACTTAAATTAAACTATAATTTCCAAGTTTAGCTACTAACCTTGAATACAGAATTTTTAATCTCCCTTTTCTTAATTTTCTCCTTCTTTCTTTCCCTCGAATCTTCTTTTCTAGTTGCCCAAGCAAACTTTAACCATGGCAAGACAATTTTTATGGTGGGATTTTGTAGTCTTCAAGCTCAAAGATGAGCTTCAAAGATGGTTTTTGGTGAGGAAGGGAGGAAAGAGAGGGGTCACGTTTTTTGGAAGAAGATGACTTTATTTTTTTTTCTTTTCTTTTCTTTTCTTTTCTTTTATGTCTTAGGAAGACCAAAAATTCCAATAAATTAAATATATTAATTATTATTTTTATAGCATCATGCATGATGTCATACATGATGTCATCACCTTTTTAACTTTTTCATTTTCTTTTTTTTTTCTATTTATTTTTCTATTAGTTCTTTAATTTAATTCTCGATTCCAAAATTTTCTTTTCTCCAATTTTATTTGATAGTTAGGTCAGGAGTCAGCTCTCAGTGTTAATTGACCAAATTGCCCCTCGCCGGTTCATCACAGTTTGTAAATACTTCAATATTTCTTCCGGCTTCCTAACCTAATTATTTGAATGGCTTAACAGTTCTTTTTCGTGATTTTCTCTTTTCCACTATGTTCGTAATGGTCCTAAGGACCGTAGCGTCATATTTTACGGTTCGAAATTTGGGTTTAAAACGACTTCGCAGTCATTCCCGATAAGGTCACCCATCGCTGTGACTCTCGGCTCGTTTAACTTCTTATGTTCTGTTTTTCTTATTTATACTTAACTAATTGAACATTACTAATTATTTGTGTTTATGGCTTCTCTAATTGACTTAAGTGTGGTTCTAATCCCCTTAATTGTCCAGACCGACACCGGTCACCGAAACAGTGAAATCTACCAGGCTATGCAAACGGGGTGTTACAAGTTCATACATTGAATTAATTTACATATTTAATTACGTACATTGGTAAGAGAATATACAAACTTTGCGTGAAATTTAAAATTATAAATATTTTTTAAAATTTTTTATAGAATATTGTTATAGTTAAATACCACGAATACACTTAAAATTCTATACGAGATAAATTATGTAGTAAAGTATTATTCATGAAAAAATATTTAGAATCCATTTAATAAGTAATCATTTAAAATAAAAACTAAATTTGTATTTGGTATATATTTGAAGAGAAAAATGATAAAATATTATAGAATGTCGATTTCAAATATTCATTCATTACAAATATTTATCTATCTAAATAGTGTCTTATATTATTTCATAATTATATAAATATTTAAAATTATATTAAAAATAAAATTAACATATATATATATAAAACTTTAGGTAAATTAAATATATTTAAATATTTATAAATTATATAAATCATAAATTAATTATAAATTATATAAAATTATGAATTTTTTAGTGTCCATAATTAGAGTGAGTTTAGCAGCACAAAGGCCCAATTATGCAAATGGCCGAGATTGAACACTTTCTTTGGCCATTGATAAAGTAGGATTTTTTTTATATAATATTTTTTTATGATTTTTATAATTTTTTTATTATTGGAAATGAAGCGAAGAAGTAAAAGTTTTAAAGAGAAAATTTACTAAAATCATTAATTTAGTGAATTAAAAAAATTTGAAGGTTTACTTTAAAAAATATGAACTCTCCCCAATATATAATTATTAATTTAAGAATTCATTTGTTTT
The DNA here is from genome assembly GCF_030052815.1 of Hevea brasiliensis. Classification (NCBI taxonomy): domain Eukaryota; kingdom Viridiplantae; phylum Streptophyta; class Magnoliopsida; order Malpighiales; family Euphorbiaceae; genus Hevea; species Hevea brasiliensis. The sequence continues at coordinate 19,398,907 of NC_079509.1, read as the reverse complement.
ATAAAAAATTATTTTTCTAGAAAATATTTTTCATATTTCGAACGTTTAGGACATATAGAAAAATTAATTAATAAAAAATATTTTTCTAATCAAAAGAAAAACTATTTTAATTTTATGAAAAATGGCTTCATTTTTTTTTAAAGAGAAAGTTATTTTTAATTTTCTAAATTTTGATAATTTTATTAAAATATGAAAATATTTGTACATATATGAAATAAATACATACTATTATTTTAATAACGCAACTAAATAATGGAAAATATTTTCATATTTTCTATAAAAAATATTTTCTATATGTAAATTATTTTTCTAGAATAAATGAAGCCTAAATTTTAAAAAATTTACATTAAATCAAACTTATTTTATTGTTTTTAATTCAATTTTGATTATTCACTAAAAATTATATTGGATCCACAATTAGCCAAAATAAAACTAATATATATATATATATCAAATTATATTTCTTAATAATTTTAGTTATAAATATATAAAATTGTAATATAATGAATTTAAACTGCAACAGAATTCTTTATATTTTGTTAAAATTTTAAATATACTATTAATAAGAATTATCAGCAAACACTTTGTGATGTGCGTAAATCCTATAATCTAAAATTTTTAATAACACTTTTATACGATTTCACAACACTATAATACATGATGATGTATATATTATTTATTCTTGATCAATTATTTTAATCTTTAAGTATGTTACCTTTATATTATTTATTAATTTAATATCATGTGCAAAATAATGTTAATAAATTGTTGTTAAAATTTTAATTTGTTGTAGTGTCGCCTTATCATTCTTAATTAGTTATGTATATTTAAAAAAAAATTAGTTATATATATATATAGTTGAAGAATGTATATAATTAATAAATAGTCAAAAGGTATATCATATATTGTGTCACGACCCAAATTCTGGGTCGGACTGACACTAGGACTTGAGTCAGTATAAGGCCCCTAAAATCTGTAGTAAGCCTAACTATCCCTAGCCCAACCATAAGGCACGTAATTGTAGTCCAAATTCAAGAAATCAAACGAACGAAGTCCGACCATAAATTGGACTACCCAACAGGGAGTATTAACTCACTCAATTAATAAACACAAAATAACTCAATTTGGGGAGCTCAACTCGCCCACACAATTCTCAAAATAATAAAAAATCAATGGGAGCTCAGCTCCCTTGTCCAAGATAAATACTCATCTCAAACATTCCAACATACCCGTATAACATGTTTGCAACTTTAAAGAAATAAATTATTACAATCCTAATCAAGATTATAACACTACTAGCATATGCAGAGTTCTAGATTGTAAATCAAAGAAATGAAATATAACTAAGCTACTATTGATAAACCTTCGAAAAAAAAAAGCAGGTTATTCACAAAAAGAGTTTACCTGTCACCTAAGGAAAAAATAGTTGAACAAGGGTGAGCATTCGACTCATAAAGTAAGATATTGATTTCAAATACAATTTCTATAACTATCTAAGCCAAAATGCACTCTTATGCATGAAATGTAACATACACACATATTTCCAAACAGTTCAGACAATATTTGCACAAAAGATAATATGGAGCACTCACACACCCGTGTGTCACATCAATGTGTATATACATATGGGAAATTTCTATAACTATCTAAGCCTAAATGCATTCTTATGTATGAAATGTAACATACACACATATTTCTAAACAATTCAGACAATATTTGCATAAAAGATAATAGGGAGAACTCACACATTTGTGTGTCACATCAATGTGTATATACATATAGGAGCTGATCCCCTATATAGTTCTCTTAATTCTAACACCTGCCAGCAAGATCAACTCGAGCTAGCCTTTTTGTTAATAATCCAAATGCAAAGGTCAGCGAGATCAACTCAAAACTGTACTCACCTCGAATTATTCACAAAAAAAGGATTAAGTCCCAGTGAGTCAAGCTCCAACTGTGACTGCCCATCCTACCTATATCCATAACCACACAATACATATACCGACACACGCACATAGCTCTAAATTACCTTAAGGTGACATCCACAATAATCTCATTAAATAAAAATATGTAACACAAGAGCGTGCCTAGCATTTAACTACACACACACACACACACACACACACACACACACACACACACACACACACACACACACACACACATATATATATATATATATATATATATATATATATATATATATATATATATATATATATTTATATTTATATTTATAAGTGAATGCATAAGCATACCTTAAATATATGATAATAATATTGAAATTATAAATAGAATCAATATCTACTCACAGATTATTCAAATGTCATTGGGGCAGCTGAGAAGATAAAGAAGGTTGACTTGAACCACCTAAACAATCATATTCAAGAAATTTATCAATGTTAACTCAAAACAAAGAACTAAAGAGTCTAAGCTACCTTAGGTTTATGCAAAAAATTCAGCAAAGTTTATTTTGTACCTATGACCTACCCAAAATGCCTAAAGCCCACAAAACAACAACTACATAATGCCCCTCCTGGGCCTGCCATACCAGTTAATTCTCACATAAAATAATTATTGAAAAATTTAGGATGTTAAATTCTTCCTTTCTTATAGAAAATTCATCCTTGAATTTTTATACAAGATAGAAAAAATACATTGAGTTACATACTAAACAAGTATGGGTACTTATTGCACATATCTCACTCTGACTCCTAAGTGCATTCCTGTTTAGATTGACTTCTCCAAAGGACTTTAACCTTAGAGATTTGTTTTGATCGAAGCTGCCTTATTTGATAATCCACTATAGCCACTGGTTGTTCCTCAAAAGTCAAGTTCTCATTTAACTTCACTGTGTCTGGTTATAGCACATGAGAAGGATCGAGAACATATTTTCTAAGCATGGAAATGTGAATCACTGGGTGGACATGAGAAAGGTTTGATGGCAACTCCAACCGATAAGCAACTGCTCCCACTCTGTCTGTGATCTTAAAAGGTCTTATGTAATGGGGTGCCAACTTGTCTTTCTTTCCAAATCTTATAACCCCTTTCATAGAAGAGACCTTTAAAAACACATACTTACCCATTGCAAATTCTACATCTTTCCTCCTTGGATCTGCATAACTCTTCTACTTGCTAAAAACTGTCTTTAAACGTTTCCTAATAAAAGGAACCATCTCTGAAGTATACTGCACTAGATTTAAATCATGTACTCTCGCCTCTCTAACTTTTGTCCAACACAGAGGGGACCTATACTTCCTGCTATATAATGCCTCATAGGGTGCCATTCCAATACTAGAATGATAGCTGTTATTATAAGCAAACTCCACTAATGGTAGCTAGTCATCCCATTGACCTCTAAAATCTATGACACACATGCGAAGCATATCCTCTAATGTTTGAATTATCCTTTCAAACTGTCTATCTGTCTATGGGTGAAAAGCCGTAGTAAAATTCAGTTATGTGCCAAGTGCTTCCTGAAGTTTCCTCTAGAACCAAGAAGTGAACTGGGTCCTCTGTCAGATATTATGGAAGCAGAAATCTCATACAATTTGACTATCTCACGGATGTACAACCTTGCATACTGAGCAACAGAATAGGTGATCCATATAGGCAAAAAGAGAGTTGACTTAGTTAGATAATCCATAATCACCCATATAGAGTCATATGCACGTGTGGTACAAGGCAGTCACAGAGTCCATGGTGATCATTTTACACTTCCACTCAGGGATGAGAATCTTCTGTAACTTTCCTGATGGTCTCTGATGCTCAAACTTTACCTTTTGACAAGTTAAGCACTTGGACATAAAATCTGCTTTGTCTCTCTTTATGCCATTTCACTAGTACCTATCTTTCACATTGTGGTACACTTTTTAGATCCTGGGTGAACACTATAAGGCGTGTAGTGTTCCTTCTACATAATTTCATTTCTTAGGTTGTCCACATCTGGCACACACACCTTGGAGCCTTGCATAAGGGTGCCATCTACATCAAACCTAAATTCACAATCCTTTCCTTGCTGTACTTTTTCCACAATCCGCATTAATTATGGGTCCTTGTGTTGAGAAAACCTAATCCCCTCCCGCAGATCCGACCTTACTCTAAAATGTGCTAAAAGTGCACCTGAATCAGTTATTCTAAGATTAAATCCTGATCCAGTAACTCATGCAACTCCCAAATCAACAATTTCCTCTTTGCGGACATATGTGCCAAGCTGCTAGAAGTTTTCCTACTCAAAGCATCCACTACCACATTTGCTTTACCTGGGCGGTACTGGATGGTGCAATCATTATCCTTCAAAAGCTTCATCAATCTCTTATACCTTAAATTTAAATCTCTATGCTGAAAGATATACTTTAAGCTCTTATGGTCGGTGTATATGTCCCACACTTCATTATACAGATAATGCCTTCAGATTTTTTGTGTAAAGGCTATAGTTGCCATTTTCAAATCATAAGTGGGGTAGTTCTATTCGTGTTTCTTTAACTGTTTAGAAGTATAAGCCACCACTTTACCATGCTGCATAAAAACACACCCTAATTCAACTCTAAAAGCATCACAGTATACTATACCCTTCTCCACTCATAGGCAAAGTTAACACAGGAGCTAAAATTAAACAGTCCTTCAACATTTGGAAGCTGTCCTTTAGCATTTGGAAGCTTTCTTCACACTCATCTGACTAGAAAAATAGGATATTGTTTCGAGTTAATCGTTTCAGAGGAGCTATTATCCTAGAGAAGATCTGTACAAAGTGCTTATAATAACCTGTTAGGCCTAAAAATCTTCGTACCTTAGTGACTGTAGTAGGCCTAAGCCAATCAGTTACTGCTTTAATTTTCTTGGGATCTACTTAAATGCCTTCACTTCAGACCACATGTCATAAGAATGAAATACTTTTCAGCTAGAATTCATACTTTGAAAACTTAGCATACAGCTGATGCTTCCTTAAGGTCTACAACACCATCCTCAAAAGCCAAGCATGCTCTACCTCAGTCCGGGAATATACTAAAATGTCATATATGAAAACAATGATAAAGTGATCTAGGAATGGTTTTGAACACCCTGTTCATTAGATCTATAAAGGCTGTTGGTGCATTAGTGAGTCTAAATGATATCATCAAGAACTCATAATGACATTAACTAATCCTGAATGCTATTTTCGGCACATCCTCACTCTTTATTCTCAGCTAATGATAGCCCAGTCATAGGTTTATCTTAGAGAAGTATCTTACTCCTTACAGCTAGTCAAACAAGTCATCAATTTGAGGGAGAGGACACTTATTCTTAACTATTACCTTGTTTAGCTATCTATAATTAATGCTCAATCTCAATGACCCATCCTTCTTCCTTACAAACAAAATAAGAGCACCCCAAGGTGATGTGCTTGGCTAAATAAAATTCTTATCCAGAAGCTCCTGCAGTTGTTCTTTCAATTCTTTTAACTCCACTAGTGCCATCTTGTAGGGTGGTATAGAAAAAGGATTTGTATCTGGCACAGTATCTATACAGAATTTAATCTCCCTATCAGGTGGCATCCGAGGAAGCTCCTCAAAAAAAAAATCCATAAATTCCCTAACAACAGGTACATTTTTCACATAAGTACCTTCAACAGATGTGTCCCTCACCAGTGCCACATAACCTTGACAGTCACGCCTTAACATCTTCCTGGCACTTATGGCTGATACTAGATTGTATGGAGCTACAGTCTTATCACCATCAAAGTTAAACTCTTCTACTCTAGGAATATGAAAATACACATTTTTATTATTTCTTAATCCTAACTTTATTGCTAACTCTATTACTTCTAAAATTTTAACTCTGCGATTGGTTTCTACCAGCACATCCACTATATAGTATCATACAATAATACTAGCCTACTACTCATTTTATGGAACACAGGCCATTCACCATGGATGATTTTTCCTACATCTCCTTCTTAACATGACCATCAAAACATTATTATTCCCTACTATCTTTTGTAGGGAATTGCTCTTTATGGTTAGATAGGTATCCTTGAAACTATAATTTCCACCTGAACTATCATGGCAATGAGAAATGGGTGTTATACCACAATTCCAGACAATATACTTTACGCATTCATTCTTCTTGATATAGCTACATCTATTGCCTACAGCTTTCTAGACTTCAGCCTCAAATTTACCCATATCTCTTAATCCCCTTCTTCAATTTTCATCATTTAATCGTAATTACTGTGCTCTACCTACAGGATTTCACTGCACCAACCCCTTATTGTACCACTGCTCTGCTTGGCATATAATCTCATAATTTACTATATCTATTTGCACTCCATTTGTATTTCATACCTAGCATTATTATCTTGTGTCCTTATCTTCTGTGGTATTCTGGAAGATACCTCTCATTATCAAATCCTTCTAGAACTATCTCTAATTTTACATTCATTACTTTGATTTTTGTACTTTTTGGTAACTTATAAGTAATATCTATACCTATCTTATTCTCTACTATTGTTCTATTACCTATTATCAAACTGTCACTCATGTTTCCTCACAAAGTTACCCAGTTCGTCACACTGAAAACACTTGCCTAACTTCTGATTATAGATTTTAGGTCTCACCCTTCTGAATTCTAACATCAAATCTCTATGCCATTATCCCTTATTCTTTTCTCTCATTGGGCATATTTGAATCAATTAGGTTGAGTTTTATTCAACTTACTATCTACTGACTTCACTTCTTTATCTAATAAGACAGTTCAAGTTACCATTGCACACACACTAGTTAACTACCTAATTTGGTTGCATACTTCACCTAACTTTCCTCATACTATTAACAATCTTAAAGGTCCTTATCGCATTGTCCCTTATTCTACCTTAGGGATAGAAAATAGATAAAATCTATTCCAAATCTTACAACTCTAAGCTTCATGTTCTAGCTCCTAACACTGCACCAACTATGATCTACTCTGAGTTATGCATTTCTTAATTCTATATCATGACAAATGTTCTCCTTAATGTCTTCCTTTTCTAAGTTCTCTATCTTTACTTTTTTGATTACCTTGTTTACCTTTCCTAGAATAGCATTGTGTCTCCTCTGTATCCTGACTCTACTCTTCCTAATCTTATCCTAATTTGGGCCTTTTAATTTGTTCTTTAGTTAACTTTGACTATTTTATTCTTTAGCTCTATTCTTTTTCTTGACCTAACTATCATGTCAGTAACTTTTACCTTTTCACTATCTTTACTAAGTCGTCTACACCTTGATGTTACTCAGAATTGGTCCTTTGACCACTCTAGCTAGTACTTTCACTAGCATTCGGGTTATGATGCATCTGTAACTAACTATCAAAATTTTTATTTTTACACTTACTATATTTACTGGCATTCTGTAATTTACCTTTACAGAATTACTACCCTTAACATTATTCTGCTTAGAGTATACTCTTTTCTTGAGTAATAAGAAGTTAAAAGGGAACTCAAGGAATTGCAACCATGCATTTACTGTGTGATCTCTGTCCCTATCTTTTAGACTACATACTATCTCTTACTATCTCAAGGAGGGGATCTACAGGGATTCTATTTTTTCATATCCACTCAATTAGCCAAAACTTAAGATATTGAGTACCCAATCCGTCATTCAATTCAAAGGCTTTACATCCATCATGATCTGATCACTTATGATTCCTAGAATGGAACTTGTGCCCTCTCGGAATACCTGAGCTAACAACTCTCTACCTCACTCTACAATCCTATTTGGGACACTATTTCGTAGGTTACCATCACCAGTGGTAACGTTTTGTCCCTTCTGAAAGGATAAGACCATATCCTATATCATAACTAACTGCAAAAGAGGTACTACATTTGTCACCTTACCACAGCCATGTTAGGCTATCTGCTCTCTTATCATACTGCAAACTCCTTAAAGCATCATTTCACAGGCTATAAACACTATTCATAGCATTCGGTTTCCTTTTTAGGGGAGCAAAGTCGTACTTGGCACCTTGCTGCCACATAAAAAAGATACTTTTTTACTAAACTTTTGGCAAAACGTCCATTATAATGCCAAAACTGTCCAAGACCTCATATTGGAGGCTAGATGATCTCACTCTGCAGGTGCTACCTTTACTTGTGACTATACTAAAACCTCTAATCTTATGGCAACTTCTGATGTAACTCTAGCTCATGCTAGGGACCAAGTCACTGACTCTAGTTACTGCTTAACTGGGACCTTTGATATTTTAGCTCAGGGGTTTTAAACTCCTAACTAGGAGTCCCAAACTGCTTTGTAAAAATAGAACTCTATTTTGCTATATCCATACTAAAATAAAAGCTAGCTACAAATATCTGCGTAGAACACAATAGGGATGCATGTAGTTCCAAACAATAATCCCATAGTGGTACTATAATCTGCAGCTTACCACACAAACAATGAGAGCATTATGTAGGTCACTATGGTATGTCCCAACAGACTAGGTTTTCCAACCTTTTATCTCTCTTTAATCTATTGATACCATAAACTTACCCTGACTAGGTTGTCCACTGATAACTGCCAATAGTGGTACTCTTACCTCCATCTAGGGCAGCTATACTGCTATAACTCGCATTTATGTACTCATGCCTTACACTAGATATGCATGCTAATTAGCCCTATTTCGACAGAAACATGACATTTCTTAGAGTACTTATCCCCTTGGCAGACCTCAATATGTCTGCAAGCTCAAGTTCACATCACCAATGAAGACTGAGACACTAAACTGAAGCACTCTTACACTACTCAAAGAATAACGTAGAATCTAGAAATGAGAAGTTATAGAAAAAGACAAAACAAAAATCTATACTCTATATGTGACAACTCCAGGTACACACTTTCTCATGAATTTAGAGCCTAAGCTCTGATACTAACTTTGTCATGACCCAAATTCTAGGCTGGATCTGTATTAGGACTTGGGTCAGCATAAGGCCCCCAAGGTCCGTAGTAAGCCTAACTATCCCTAGCCTAACCATAAGGCCTGTAACTATAGTCCAAATTTAAGAAATCAAATGGATAGAGTCCGACCATAAATTAGACTACCTAACGGGGAGTATTAACTCACCCGACCTGTAAATACAAAATAACTCAATTTGGGGAGTTCAGCTCACCCTTACAATCCTCAAAATAATAAATAATCAATGGGAGCTCAGCTCCCTTATCCAAGGTAAATACTCATCTCAAACATTCCAACATGCCCATATAATATGTTTACAACTTCAAAGAAATAAATTATTACAATCCCAATCAAGATTAGAACACTACTAGCACATGTAGAGTTCTAGATTGTAAATCAAGGAAATAAAAAATAACTAAGCTGCTGCTAGTAAACCTGTGAGAAAGGAAGTAGGTTATTCACAAAAGGAGCCTACCTATCACATGAGGAAAAATAATTAAACATGGGTTAGCGTTCAACTCAGAGAATAAGATATTGATTTCAAATATAATTTCTATAACTATCTAAGCCTAAATGCATTCCTATGTATGAAATGTAACATACACACATATTTCTAAACAGTTCAAATAATATTTTCACAAAAGATAATTTGGAGCATTCACACACTAGTGTGTCACATCAATGTGTATATACATATGGGAGCTGATTCCCTATACAACTCTTTTAATTCCAATACTTATCAGCTAGATCAACTCGAGCTAGACTTTCTCTTAATAATCCAAATGTGGAGGTTAGCGAGATCAACTCAAAACTGTACTCACCTTGACTTATCCACACAAAAAAAGATCGGGGTCCCAGCGAGTTGTAGGAGGGGGGCGTGAGGCAAAATATCATCTATTAAAATTATATAAAATGCACCACGTAATGCCCAGGAAAGATGGTGGGGTCACAATGGTCTCACTTAAGTACCACCTCCTTAGACAGCATTTTCTAGACATACACTTCATACAATCCTAATAGAATCAACCACTGGTAAGTACCGTCTTCCCATAACACTACCACGGTACTAAGGATTTATGCCACGAAGGCATAGATAGACAGGAGTCGCCACCCGGGTAATAATCGGGACATATTCAGTGTTTCTTCTGAGGGTCATGGATGGCAACTTACTCCTTGCAGAGTTTCCACAACCGTCATTACCATAGCCCAATGTCTAGATTCGGGATAGTGGGTACGTAAGGGGAAGGTGTTAGGCACCCCTTACGCCTGGTCTAACCTCGTTAATTCGAGTGCCAGTCCTCTACTAATGTTTCTAGAAGTCTTGTTTATTATTCATTTATTAAACTTTATCCTAAAAATGCAATTCTAATCCTACACACGCAAGTAATTCACAAAAGGATTGTTGCTTACACACAATTTTCATGCACAAGTAATTCCTATCTATGGGGTTGCTAATTATTTAAATGATATTTACTAGATGACTAAAATTAATTTATTATTGAGAATTTAATTTACAAACAAATTCAATTTCAAATAACCCTACGTTTCTATTTAACATAATTAATTAATTTTCACCAAGTTACCTTAAGGATAATTAAACTAAGTTAATTATGTACATGTGTAATTTATTCTAATATCACATAAGGGCCAAACAATCACAATCTAATAAAGATTTCTAACATGAAAATTTATTTTATAATTACCAAGTATTAAATTAAATTTATTTACATGCCAATGTTAGTTTAATTTACAAACAAGATTAATTTTAATTTACAAAGTATTTATTTAAATTAATTACATGCAAAAGTCAGTTAAATTAAAAATAAAGTTAATTTTAATTTACCAAATAAAAGTTCTATTATTACTACAATTTCATGCCAATGGTTATTCGAGAAGTTTAGAGCTACTTACCTGTTGGTAAATGCAGTTACCATTGGGGCAAGCTACCCTTGAAAAAGGGTCTTCTCTACTAGTATGGCAATAATATCCCTGGCTTACTCCCGTTTAGCTCCATATAAGCTCCACGCAAATGCCCTCTTTGGTACTTACCTTAGGGCTACTTACCAATTTTGTTTGTAATAAAAAATAAAGAAACTAAAGAAAATAAAAGAAATAAAGAAAATATTAATAACAATTTACATTGGATTCTAACTCTAGTCTCCTAAAGGGTTAAGACTCCTAATTAGTTACAACTACCTAATAGTTTAAGTCTTCTAACATGATCCAAACACTTCATAACACTTCTTGAATTAAAAGAACACAGAAAAATAGATCAAATATCAATTAAAACCTAAGAAAATACAAGAACATGCATAAATGTACAATTTCTAAATTCTGGCAGATTAACGATAGCAAGAAATCCGATTTTTTAAAAATAGTTATATATGCCTAAAAATCATAAAAAAAATTACAGAAGACAGCCTACATATCATAAAAGATCATAAAATTAATAAATCAAAAAAACCCTAGCCGAATGGTCTACATAAATCGTAACTTTTCTAAGTGACAGAATCATACTATTTTTTTGTAAAATTCATAACTTATTAACCACAACAGATATGAGTGCAAAGCCAATTGGAAAAGATTCATAAGATTCTGAAGTTAATTTTAGACACTAGATTTGCACCAAAATATTAAGGAACAAGGGAGATATGGGCTCCACAAGTCGGATATCCTGCAAATCAGATTTTACAGGAACCCTAACTTCAAACAGCCATAACTTACAAAATATTAAAGCTTTTTTAGTGATTCTTGAGCCTAAAATTAATGGAATTTCGTGTAGAATATGAATATAATTTTTACAAATTTTTTACAGATTCAGAAAATAAAGAAAAATAATAAAAATACGAGAGACAGAAACTAAACATGTGCAGAGTTGTGTATCCCCTCAAATTAAACATGATTACATGATCAATATGAATATATAAAATAAATTAAAGACAAGGAGCATAGAATTAAAATATTGTGTGGCATAGATCTTGAAAAGAAAACAATAAAAACTGACCTTCCAGAAATCTTGTATGAAAATCTTCTTGAAGAAAAGAAAAAATAAGGAATAACTCAAAGAGTCTTGAATATCTCTAAATTTCCTATAGCTCTGAATTTTCTCTTCCTCTTTCCTCCCATCCCTTCTTCCCTTCTGTAGTAGGGTATTTATAGGGTTTTGGGAGAGAGGTGTGATAGGGTTTGGAGTCTTAGGATGATAAAGTTTAGATGACTTAAACAACTACAATTGCAGAATTCGAATAAGACTGGGATATGGGTGAGGTATTTCAACCAATAGGAAGACAAGAAAAAATGGGAGGCACCAATAGGGAATGAGGAAGAGGTATGGTAGGATTTGGAGTCTTAGGGTGATAAAGTTTAGATGACTTAAACAACTACGATTGCAGAATTCGAATAAGACTGGGATATGGGTGAGGTGTTTCAACCAATAGGAAGACAGGAAAAAATGGAAGGCACCAATAGGGAATGAGGAAGAGGTGTGGTAGGATTTAGAGTCTTAGGGTGATAAAGTTTAGATGACTTAAACAACTATGATTGCAGAATTCGAATAAGACTGGGATATGGGTGAGGTCTTTCAACCAATAGGAAGACAGGAAAAAATGGAAGGCACCAATAGGGAGTGAGGAAGAGAGTGGGGCCAAGGAGGAGAGAGATATTTTGTTATTTTAATTTTTAGAAAATAATTAAATGGGTCCCATTTAAAATTCCTAACTAGGCTTTCTTAGGCCCATAGAGCCTAATTAAACTTAATTAGATCCATTTAAGAACTACCCATATTAAATTTAAATAAAATAAAATTTTATTTAAATTTAATTAAATTAATTTCCTCAAAACTTTATTATTATTTTTTTATTTTTTCAAGATCATGCCACGGAATTAATAATTCAGCTCCATGCCTCCAATTACATCTTACAGTCATATAATTTTTCATCATCGGGTTTTCCACGGCCTCAATGCACATACTCATCACAAAATAAGGGTCTACAGTTTGCCCCCCACTTTGGCAAAAGTTGAAATCAATGCAAAAGCATTGCTCAAGTTTCGTCAAAGTGAAACTCAAATTTCTAATAACTATAAAACATTGGCTATGAGAATCAAGTATATCTTGCTCGGTCGACATACTCTATGTTATGAGACTAGCTACAGTCTCATAACAGTAATAACTGTGTCATGTGAAAAATGAGTGTATCTTGCTCTATCAATACACTCTGCGTCATGAGACTAGCTACGGTCTCATAACAGTGATAACTGTGTGATTTGAAATGTTGTGGATTCGTATTTAGGACCGCAGTCCTAAACTACCTACGTATCCCCCCTCATTATTCTGAGGAAGAATCAGACCCACTAGTAGTTCGACAATTGAAACTGTGGTGATGCATGTTCTTCTACGCCTTACACACCTACAGGTGACATGTTAATGCGTGTTCTTCTACGCCTTACACAACTATGCCATATGCCATAAACAATGCCTAAGGACTTACCAAAAAATATCTGTCATGAAATGTTGTGGGTTTGTATTTAGGACCGCGGTCCTAAACTACCTACGTATCCCCCTCGCTATCCCGAGGAAGAATCAGACCCCCTCGTAGTTCGACACTTGAAACTGTGGTGATGCATGTTATTCTACACCTTACACACCTACAGGTGACATGTTGATGCATGTTCTTCTATGCCTTACACAACTATGTCGTGCGCCCTAAACAACGTCTAAGGACTTACCAAAAAATATCTAATTCATGATTTGAAAAAATTGGGATAACTAGGTCTCAAAATTCTCTCTGATTTTTATGTTTCCTATATGCTACTTCCTATCATGGGCATGCTGATTTTACTAAAGATTCTAAAAAAAAAACTTAGTTCTCTGGGGGACCTCTTTTTGCAAAAACTTTCTTATAACCTCAAAAAATTTTTTAGAAGAACTGTTCACCAAAAAAAAGACTTCCTTAAGGTCACAATACTATTTCCCTCTGATTTTTCTTTTTCTTCTCTCCCCTCATGATTTCTGCCTTGACTCATTTCTCTTCCATGAACTCCATTCTCTGTGCCCTAACTTTTACCTAAAATGCCCTTTTGGGTTTTCATCTCAGTGGGCTTGCTCTAACTTTTGCCTAAGTGGCCCTTTCAGGTTTTCCACTTAGCGAGCTCTCTTTTTTTCTTTTCTTTTTCTTATTCTTTCTCTCTCTCTCTCTCTCTCTCTCTCTCTCTTTTTTAAAATTAGACAATCACCAGGATATTCATATCAAGCATCTATTCTATCATGCTCACAAGACAATAGGTTAAATCAAAACAATGCAGTTCAATTACTTAATCTTTTGATGTATCCCTCAAGACACAAAACATTCACAATCATAATTAAATAAAACTTATTCTTGGTTAATGCAATAAAAACTTCTTTATTTATTCAGGTACACCATTACTCCCTCTTTCATTTAGTTTTGCCAAATTTCTAACCTTCCAAAGTTAGAAATAAGATTTATAACCTGCCGAATGGCCTTTTCAGGTTTTTTATCCAGATCTTCTCTCATCTCTTCTTTTGCCTGGACTACCTTTTACAGGTTTTCAATCTAGCATTTTTTTCTTTTCTTTTTTTTTTCTTTGACCCTTACTTTTGCCTAGACCGCCTTTTGCAGGTTTTCAGCCTAGCAGGCCTGTCTCACACAAAGTACCATTTGAGCCTGTCTAAATTGACTGGTTCTTAAAGTTCATTCCCATCCAAGTCTGATATTCTTACAGTAGCAAGATCTTTTTTTGACTATGTATGGACCATCCTAGCTTGGGTTAAACTTTCCTCTTAAATCAAAAGGGACGGGCCGAGCTTGTTTCAAAACTATGTCTCCCTCTTTGATCTTTCTTGGCTTCACCTTCTTATTAAAGGCCCTAGCTATCTTCCTCTGATAAGCCTGCATATGATACAAGGCTCACATTTTCTTTTCATCAATCAAAACTAGTTCTTCATATCTCTTCTAGAACCACTCATTTTCTAGGATCTTAGCTTCTAGCATCACTCTTAAGGATTTGACCTCTTGCTTAATGGATAGCACTACATTAGTTCCACACACTAAAGAGAAAGGGGTTGCCCTCGTGGATGTCCTTGTAGTACTACGATAATCTTAAAGAACATAAGGGAGTTTTTCAGGCCAATCCTTATATGTTTTGAACATTTTTTTCTAACTAGAACATTTCCATTCATATGGGGACCACACATTTCCTGCATGTATTTCTTTCATTATTTGCTCAGCCTATTTTTCTATCACACATAAAAGTTCGTAGAATTGCCCCCCAGCTAAAGTAAGTTGAGTGGCTAATCTATGAATTGTTGCTCTATCTCTTTTGTAGGCTTATTGCGAGTATTCTCTCACTTCCAGAGACCTTCTTATGCCTTCATATCATTTTCCTTCTCCCTCTAGATCCGCATGTGCTACTACTAATCCTTCATAGTATAAAATTTTACTCCTCATTAGGATAACTAGCTAAGTCAACTTTTGATTACTCTTTTCTTATAGCGACACCAGCGTGGCTTGGGAATCGACCATCTGATTTTAAGCTCAAGGCATGTGCTTCTTGGTACTTTGTTAACAAGGCTATAAATTTATCTCTTTCTTCTTGGGTTAAATCTTCAGCTAACTTAATGTCTTTAGGATTATTTGGTGTACCCAAATTAATAGAGATCGATTTTGATGCATTAACAAAAATAGATTCTAAATTATTATGAATGCCATGCATATGCCCATTAGAATAAATATCAAACAAGTAAGCAAAAGGACTGGTCATATTATTGATCTTTGCCTCAAAATCTTTATCAAGTACATCAGAATTGGAAATATCAGTATCACTATTGTGAGCATTACAAAAGACAGACTCAAACTTAGGGGTGTAGCTTTAGATGTTTGGCTTCCTATGCAGTCCTTAGATTAATGGTGCTGATTTTCTGCTTTAGCTCTTTCACATGTGGTAACCCTTAATCATATGTCAAGGTAATTGCCCCCTCTTTCAAGAACTTAGGGGGCTTTAGCTCTTCTTCCTCTTCTGTTAGCTCATAGCCTAAACCATGACTCGTGATCTGCCCCTTCATCTCAAGAAAAGTCACCAGACCATCTATACTTTCTCCTAGGCCTATGCTAAGAAAAAACTTCAGCCGTTTCTTCATAGTAGCCACTTTTAGATTCATCTAGTTTTTATAGATCCCAACAACTTGAAAATAAGACACTAGTGGAGTTGAACCATCTAGTTGTAATGCAACTATCTCCTCATCAGAATCAGTCCAAACATCCAAAGGACCCTCATCATAGCTAGAATTATCACAAATGTCAATAACCATTATAGACTGAGGTTCATTGGGCTTTTGGATGGGTTGGATAGGTTCATTGGGCTTTTGGATGGGTTGGATACGTTCATTGGGCTTTTGGATGGGTTGGATAAAGTCAATAATTCTGTTAGGGTTATTTGGGCTGATGGAGATCATGTAGAGACCTGGTGTAGGTAGAAATTTTGGCTAGGCATGGGCTTTTGGGTTGATTTTCTGGGTCAATTATCCTTTTGGCATCAATTAGGTCTTAGATATCATGCTTAAGTTAAAAGCATCGATCAATGTCATGACTGTGGGCTTGGTAGAACCGGCAATATTGGTTGATATCATAGCTAGGTGGGAGTGGATTTGGTAGTGGTCTGGGTGCTAAGAGCAATAGGAGGTCTTGAACTTTGAGACCCTCCAAAACTTCGGCTAAGGGTTGGCTGAATTGGAAAAATCTCCTTGGGGTGTGAGACACAATTTGAACCTCAATAACTTTAATGCCACTTAATTGGCCTACCTCGGGGCCTCTTTCTAAAGTTGACCACAATTTTCTCTTCCAGCTCAAACATCTTGGCGTTCAATACTTCATCAAGCACGGCCATAGTTTCTTCCATCTTAAGTAGTACAGGTAAAATCCTTACTAGTCTCTTCCCTTCCCTAACCTAAGTGACCTGATTGGAAGTCTCTTTGGTGTGCTTTGAGGCTATGTTTGCTAAAAAAAATAGGATTTAAGGGTTAACCTAAGCATGCTACGTACATGAATGTAATGCATGAATGGACTTTTTTTTTTTTTTTTTTGGCTTTACAAAACCAAAACCGAACCATACCAATAAAACCAAAACTGAACTAAAATCGGACCAAAGACTGAATCAAAACCAAAAAAAAAAAAATCTCCAGAATTGAATCTTCGCCCACTTATACCTTCAACTCTCACGTGCAGGGTAAGAAAAAAATTCTATCCTAGGCTATGGTACACTGGACACACCAACAGGGAGTGGTCCAGGACGATCCTTCCCTCACAAACAAAGGATTTATATCCTTAAAGTTTAACCATAAGTAAGCATCCTCTTGCTTAACATGGGTTTTGAAATGGACTTGGGCCTATACACACATTGGGTTTATGCATAGGCCTAGGTTCATCTCAACTACCACTAGAACTTATGGTTTGAACAGTAAGGTTATAAATTTAGCACAAAAAAAATCTATGGGGCACCTAGGATTGAAATCTATGGCTCATGGGCTTCATTGGGTAGGAAAAGGGTCACCCATACGAGAGCTTGTCCATTAAGCACAACTGCCGGAGCTGTGGCTCTTTTATATACTCGAAGGTACGGGCATGGGGTGCTAGCATTCACCAATTCATCATAGCTCAAGTGAAACTATGGTCTCCTTAACAAGTACTAGCGGGGCTAAAAAGGGTAAGAGTGATCCGTGTGATAGTGTAGTGCAATGCAAAAAGTTTAATAGAGGAATAATATTAGATTAGTAGAAACATATTGGAGTAACTATCCATTTAGTACCCAGTGGAGTCGCCAAACTGTTGGGGTGGGGCGTGAGGCAAAATATCATCTATTAAAATTATATAAAATGCACCAGGTAATGCCCAGGAAAGATAGTGGAGTCACAATGGTCTCACTTAAATACCACCTCCTTAGACAGCATTTCCTAGACATACACTTCATACAATCCTAATAGAATCAAACCACTGGTAAGTACCGTCTTCCCATAATACTACCACGGTACTAAGGATTTATGCCACGAAGGCATAGATAGACAGGAGTCGCCACCCAGGTAATAACCGGGACATATTCAGTGTTTCTTCCGAGGGTCATGGATGGCAACTTACTCCTTGCAGAGTTTCCACAACCGTCATTACCATAGCCCAATGTCTAGGTTTGGGATAGTGGGTACATAAGGGGAAGGTGTTAAGCACCCCTTACGCCTGGTCTAACCTCGTTAATTCGAGTGCCAGTCCTCTACTAATGTTTCTAGAAGTCTTGTTTATTATTCCTTTATTAAACTTTATCCTAAAAATGCAATTCTAATCCTACACACGCAAGTAATTCACAAAAGGATTGTTGTTTACACACAATTTTCATGCACAAGTAATTCCTATCTATGGGGTTGCTAATTATTTAAATGATATTTACCAGATGACTAAAATTAATTTATTATTGAGAATTTAATTTACAAACAAATTCAATTTCAAATAACCCTACGTTTCTATTTAACATAATTAATTAATTTTCACTAAGTTACCCTAAGGATAATTAAACTAAGTTAACTATGTACATGTGTAATTTATTCTAATATCACATAAGGCCCAAACAATCACAACCTAATAAAGATTTCTAACATGCAAATTTATTTTACAATTACCAAGTATTAAATTAAATTTATTTACATGCCAATGTTAGTTTAATTTACAAACAAGATTAATTTTAATTTACAAAGTATTTATTTAAATTAATTACATGCAAAAGTCAGTTAAATTAAAAATAAAGTTAATTTTAATTTACCAAATAAAAGTTCTATTATTACTACAATTTCATGCCAATGGTTATTCAAGAAGTTTAGATGACTTAAACAACTACGATTGCAGAATTCGAATAAGACTGGATATGGGTGAGGTGTTTCAACCAATAGGAAGACAGGAAAAAATGGAAGGCACCAATAGGGAGTGAGGAAGAGAGTGGGGCCAAGGAGGAGAGAGATATTTTGTTATTTTAATTTTCAGAAAATAATTAAATGAGTCACATTTAAAATTCCTAACTAGGCTTTCTTAGGCCCATAGAGCCTAATTAAACTTAATTAGATCCATTTAAGAACTACCCATATTAAATTTAAACAAAATAAAATTTTATTTAAATTTAATTAAATTAATTTTCCCAAAACTTTATTATTATTTTTTTATTTTTTCAAGATCATGCTACGGAATTAATAATTCAGCTCCATGCCTCCAATTACATCTTACAGTCATATAATTTTTCATCATCGGGTTTCCCACGGCCTCAATGCACATACTCATCACAAAATAAGGGTCTACACGAGTCAAGCTCCAACCGCGACTATCCATCCTACCCATTTCTATAATCACAGCACACGCACGCCAACGCACACATACAACTTCAAATTACCTAAAGACCACATCCATAATAGTATCATCAAATAAAAATACGCAACACAAGGGCATGTCTAGCATTTAACTACACACACACACACACACACATATAAGAGAATGCATGAACATACCTTGAATATATAATAATAATATTAAAATTATAAATAAAATCAATATTTACTCACAGATTATTCAAATATCACTAAGACGGCTGAAAAATGAAGAAAGTTGACTCGGATTACCTAAACAATTATATTCAAGAAATTTATCAATATTAACTCAAAATAAAGAACTAAAGAGCTTAAGACACCCCGAGTTTATGCCAGAAATCCGGTAAAACTTTTCTTGTACCTAAGACATATCGAACCTGCAAAATAACTCAATACTTCTCAATTCAAAAGGCCTTAGGTCCATAACACAATAACTACGCAATACGTTTCTTAGGCCTGCCAAACCAGTCAATTTCCACATAAAATAATTATTTAAAAATTCAGGACGTTAAATATTGTGTAATAATAATTAATTTTAAAATTTAAATAATTTTGATTTAAATTGTTTATATATATATATATATATATATATATATATATATATATATATTTATTTATTTATTTATTTTTGGATTCAATGAAAGTTTAATCGGTGAGAATAATAACCATCAACCGTATAAAAGGGCGGAGTTAGGAATTTGATTCAACGGGGTTAAAAAATTTTATTTTGCTTAATTCAAAGAAAAAAAATTATATACAATAATAAATTATTTATTGAAGAAAAAAAAATTCAAATTTTCAATAGATAATTGAGTTAAAAAAAAAACATAATTTTGTAAATAGCTATAATATTAAATTTACTATTGTTCTCTATGAGTTTTTATTTTTTGAAAGTTTTTCAATATATGTAATAAAATAATTATGTACAACTGATCTCCCATTCAATTTTGCAATTGAGTATTTATAAATTTCATTGTATAATTACAAATGTAACCAGTAATATTAATGTCAATTTTACAAGCAGATAAATAATCCAATAAATACACTAGATTTTTCTTCATTTAGATTAACTTTTGAACATACAACTAATTTTCTTAATTTTTCTTATAAAATTGAGTTTGTTCATTAGTTTTATTGACACACAAAAAAAAAAGATGATCAATTATTATAGAATGAAAGAAAAGAATAATAACAAAAAAGATATGTTAAATAAGAAAATTGTAATTTTGTGAATATGAGAAATAATAAATATAAAAGTTAAAAAAGAAAGAGTTGGAAAGAAAAAGAGATGTATATTTAGAGTCTAAGTGAATAGGTTAACTTTTTTTCTTTAGATTTTATTATTTACTTTAAAAAATTAAAATATTGAGTATTTTTATAAAAAAAAATTAAAATATTAAGCATTTAGCGTAAACTTCTAATAAATATAAATTTATTAAATATAATAATATTTTTAAAAATTTTAATAAGGTAAAAAAATATTTGTGGTATATATATATATATATATATATAGTTATTTATTTATTTAAAAATTGAGTGGGTTAATTGACCCACTCAATTACACCTAAATTCGCTCTTGACTAATAAATAATATTAAATTAATTGAAAATATTAAAATACGAAACCTCTTCCTCATTCTTTATATTTTAACGATCTTATTAATTTGAATTCATAAATATTAGATTAGATCATTCAAACAAAGCTTAGAAAAAATGAAAGAATTGGAACAAAGTAGCAATTTTTCTTATTCATTTAATTTTAATTAAAATTTAAATTCAAAATATTATAAATTTGAAAACAACTCCAATCACTAAGTAAAACTCATAAGCATCAACACCATTTCCCTAAATGACTATTCTTTTTCATCAATCTTATCATTGATACGTTCAAAACTGACTATGATGGCTTTTGTATATAAATTCTTTCACAGGCCACCATTGTTGAGTTAGTGGTCCAGCCCATATTTGGTTTAATGGGTCTTGAAAATGAAACACAACTATAGAGAAATATTACATTAAAAAATATATATATATATAATACATATGGTCAGATTTCGAATTCAAATTTTAATTAAATATATATTATATAAAAAAATATGAAAATATCATTTTATAATAGAAGTCAATCGAAAACTTATAATTATTGGAACATTTTTAAAAAATAGAATTTGAGCAATTTATTTTTTAAATGAATTCATATTTTTTTAGGATAAAACACATTATTAAAATTAATTTATTAACTATGTAGATTTTTATAATAATAAATTATAACCATCACTTTCATGCCAATGGAGAAAGAGCACAGGAAGGGCCCATTTATGCTTGTGTCTACAAAGTGACACAATGATAGTGTGAAAACTGACACTGACACTGACACGTCGGAGGTGGGCTGTTTTTGAAGTTCTAAGAAACCAAATGAAGGTCATCTTCTGTTATGTTGCTTTGTACTATGGCCCATATTCATCATTTTCTTTCTTTGTTTTGGGCCACTAACTTTATGTAGGGCTGAACCACTAGCAAAACTGCTTGAGCTCACCTCACTTTATTTACTTCATAAAAAATATTTAATTTCTTAATTATAAGTCTAGTTAGAACTAACAATAATATAAAATTTTAACCGTGCTTTTAATATAAACTCAAACTTATATGATAACGAATTTAATAATTATTAAATATATATTTATATTAAAATATATATAAAATTAATTAAAATATATATAGGTAATGTATAAATATAGATATAAATATTTAACCTAATGATTATTAAATTTTTTTTTATATAGTAATACAATTTATTAAGTTTGATGAGCCAAGTTTGTAATGTAACTCACAAGTTTGATATATGAATTAAATATAAGATGACCTTAAATTAAGAAAAATTTAAGTGAGATGAAATTAAACTTCAATATTTGAGCTTATCGAATTTGAGCTTAATGAAAATTTAACAAATTGAACTCATAAATATATTATTTGTCTCTAATGTTTACAAGAAAGAAAGGGGTTATGCCCTATTTTGCTCAAATCTCACTGGTAAGATTTTTTTTTCCTGAAATTTTAAAAATTTTTGGAGTAATGAAATTATCAAAATTTATTATTATTTTTATATTATTAAGTAAATAGTCAATTATTGAATTACTAACCCAATAATAAGTACTTGATTCTCGAGTTGGGAAAAAATAATTGAAAACACTAAGTTAATCGAATTGAATTGAAACAAACTTTTAGTTAATTAAATTTTTAATTGACTTTGAAAATGTTAACTAAATTAAATTAAAATTGACAAAAATTGAAATTAATTGAAGTTAAAAATATTTGATCTATTATTGATTATAATTGAAATAACTAAAAAGTATATTATATATTTTATATAATTAGTTAATTAATAACATATATTTATAATCATTTTTATTTATAAAAAAGATAAATATAATTTATTATTAATAAAAGAATAATTACAAGTAATATTATTAAAAATCAGAAAAATAATATTTATCAATAATTTATTATTAATAAAATTGCAATTAATGAGAATTCTGTTATTTCAATCACTTTAATTACCAAATTAAAAAATAACTGAACTGTTAATTGAAAATTTTTAAAATTACAAAGGGAAGATTCTAAAAATAATTAAAAGTGAAATTGAAGGATATTGTTGTGAAATTCTCTTGAAGCTTATAGAAAAGAAAGACAGATAAGGAGGGACTATTATAAGTTGACCATGCTTGTCAATTGAAAAAGGAAAGAAGGCCATCGCGTAACAAAATTTTTTGAACAAAAGGGAGACAGAGTCATAGTCGTAGCTGTGAAACTTTCCCTAAACCTAGCCTAGAGATGGCAACGGATCAGGTTTTTGCGGGTACCCGATCCAATCGAACCCTAATAGGACGGGTTTGGGACGGGTTCGGGTTTGAAATTTAAAATTCGTAACGAGTTCGAGTTTTATATGTTGGGTATCCGTTACTCAAATCCGTTTATATAAATATTTAATTGAATATAAAATATATGTTTTTTTAATAATATTTATAAATTTTATTTATTTTATTTTATATAAAATAAAATTGAAATATTTTATGAAATTATTAAATTTTTAAAATATAAATTATTAGTAAAAATTATTTTTTATATAGATTATTAATTAAATATATAAAATTAAACCGGTTCAGATATTTTTCAGGTAATAACAATCGGGTTTGGGATGAATTCGGATAGTTGAGAATAAATTTTAATCGAGTTTGGGTGGGTTTGGATTTTGAGAATATTAATAGGGTTCCGATTCGGGATCGGATAGGGTGATTTTCGTAGGTACCCTACCCGTTGCCATCCTTAACTTAGCCAACTCCGTAGGACTTTTGGCCATTCTCCACCACAAAACCCTCTCGCCCTTCCTAACCAGCTGAGTATTGAATTTTTTTCCCCAACTAAAGTAAATAAGTTGAGTAAGGAACTATAATTATCGCTGCTGTCCCCTCACCACCCATGATATTTTTGAGATCAGCCACACTTCCCAAGCTTTTCCTTGCCCTACCCAATCGCTGTTAAACTCTCCCTTAGCCGCGACAGAATCGAAAAGGAAATGAGAATATAACAAAATGAGAGGAAGGTGAAGCAATTGTTCATCATTGTTTTTCGTGTTTCCAGCTCCAGTGAAGTCAACTAAAGAATTGTGAAATTGAAGAATTGTTAAAAGAAGAAAAAAATGTAGCTGTAAACTTATACCAACATTTGATGGCTAAATGCTCCTTGTAGCTGAAAAATTTTGTAATTTATAAAAAATCTGTTGAGGCAGTGGGTGTAGAATAGGTTTTAAGACGTGATAAATCATTATCTTTAAGTTATTAATTGCTTTCACTAGATTTTTGCAAGGTTATAACAATATACCTGCATGATACAATAAAACCTAAAGTCCGCAGACAGCAACTCTTGAAAATTTCCCTTAAAAACTTTTTATACGAACAGAATTTAGCGAGACTAGAAGAGAAGAAGAAGAAAAATAGTAGTATATATCTGAATTGAAAAACTCATCTATATTTATAGATAATGAAAAGTCATGACACATTTTCTAAACAGACACATCTGTCTTTTTCCAACAGACATGACTATTTGTTTTGAATCGACACATTTTCTAACATATGTGACTTTATTCATTTATTAATAGACACATCTATTATGACACATCCCCTAAGTCATAACTATTTGTGTGTAATAGACATGTCTATTTATTAATAGACACATCTACTTGTTAACAAATATATCTATTCGTAATTTATTTATAAAAATTAAAATAAAATAATTATTTTATTTAACACACATATGTGCCAATTGCCATTATAGAATAATATATATTTATATAAATATTTATAATTCTATATATATTTTATTTTTTTCACTTCTTCTCTTTTTTGTATTTTAACAATGTGGGAATTCTTTCTCTCTCTGCTATCTAACATATAAGTTTTTTATAACAATCCTCCACTAAGCTTGTATTGTTAGATCTCATTGTTTCATGTATAATAAAGAGTATCTTTCGATTTGAACTTCCCTTAGCTTAAGTATTTCAAAGTTCTAAAGAAATCACGGTGGTCTTAGCTTAAACCTAGATTCTTATTAAATAGAATCGAAAATATTATATACATGAACCAATTAGTTCGAATTAAAAATTCACTAAAATTTTAGCGCGAATATGGTATTGTGTTATCTCCTATTTTCATTAACATTTATAAAAGTTATTCTCACTTTTTGTTGAAGCGGCATCACTTCCTATGTTTATATAAGTGAAGTTTTATTTGTAATAATATTAAACTTTATTAAGAGTGTAAATACTCATCCTCATTCCATTAACTTATTACATTGAGCAGCTAATTATAATATTTGCTAATGACTTGTTATCCTTTAAACTTTATTTAGTAATAATACTATAAAGTAATAATACTATAAAGTAGAATTCCCATCACTAATAAATTTAATGGAATATTCTTAATCCTAATCTAGCATATGTACTTTGAAACATATCTCTCGAAAGCCCTTTTGTTAAAGGATATGCTAGATTATTATATGATTTAATATAAACATGGTAATAACACTATCAAAGACTAATAGTCTCTTATTTTCATATTTATTATAATGTAAAGAAATAGATGGCAATGGTTTTGGCTACAACTTAATATCCAGTAACATGTTTCTCAGTTATTTTGCTTCTTTACTTGCAGCTGCTAAAGCTATAAACTCGGATTCCATTGTAGAATAAGTTATACAAGTTTGTTTCTGTTACATTCATTTCATATGGGTATTTTAGGGTAGTTTTGAATCTATTTTATCCTTATAATTTGGTACCTTTTATGTTTTTAGCTTTATTTTAGCTAAAATGTTAATTTTAGTTACTTGATATTTGATTTTTATAATTTTGGTGTTTTTAATAGATTTTTATAAAAAATTGAAGGTCAATGATGCATTAGGAGATGATTTAGAGAAATTTAGAAGCTTGAAGAATGGAGAAAAGTTGAAGAAATTAAGTTTTGAAATCTAAGCTTATTGAGATTTGCTTGAGAAATTGCTTATGGCATGTCATATTACTTAGCCTATGACATAGGGCAAGTCACAAGTCAAGCATTGTTAAATTCTAGCATTTTAGAATTTTGGAAACAAAACTTATTGAGAATTGCATGAGATATTGCTGAAGATGTTGCTTATGGCATCTTTGGTGCAGCTTTGGTCAAGTTGAAAGTCAAGCGCAACAGAAATTCACTGAAAAAGAAGAACTTTTTGAGATTTACTGAAGAACCTGCTTAACATTGTGTTGCTAGGCAGTGTAGCACCTGGGACCTTGCTTGAGTGTTGCTTTGCGTTAAGCAACTCTGTCAGCAGACACTCCAGAATGTAAAATCATATGCTGACCTGGAAATTTTTATACCTCATTTCTTATCCATTCATTTGTTCTTATCCATTTTTAGACCTACTTTAGGGCAACTTTTGAGACCAAATAAAACCATCTTTTTCTAGTTTTGGCCCTAAGAAGCAAATAGGAAGAAGGGGAAATAGAGAAAAAAGCAAAAAAAAAAAAAAAAAAAAAGAAAGAGAAGGGAGGATGCCATTTCTACTGGAGAGCTGCTGCTAAGTGACATTCAGTTGCAGTTTTTAGAGTTTTGGACTCTCCTCCACTTGGGTTTTTTTATTCTTAGTCTATTTTTATGTTTTCTTTCTTAGTTTTATCATTTTCTCTTGTAAATTTTACCATGATAGTATAGTTTTTCTAAGATTTCAGAGTTGGGTTGTAGTGTTTTAAATTTATTTATGGATTTGGATTGAGTTTTATTTAGGTTTATATAAATATGAGTTTTGATTATTTTCCTTGTATGCTTTATGACTTACTTAATATTTGATCCCATTGGGTTTAGTTTTTAATCTTTGATTGAAGAACTGAAAGGTAAAAATCATTGATAGATAATTAAAGATTAGAACTTAAAAACAACTAGATTTTAAAATAAATAGATTTAAGAGGATTCATTGATTGATTACAAACTTAATGGGTTTTAAGTAAATCAAATATCATACGAAAACAAGTTTATTTTTCTTAAAATACTCTTTGGTTTGCTTGAAAAAGATATCAAAGGATTTCAGAATCAATCACCTTCAGACTCTATTTTCTCTTAAAATTAGAAAAATCAAACCAAATCCCAATAGATTTAATTCATAAATCTCAACTCTGGAATTATTTTTACTAACAATTAGTCTTTGTTCTTGCTTATCCAATATTAATTTAATTAATTTTTGCTTAGATTAAGACTTTATTTATATTACCCCTTGGTTATTTTCTTTATTTTCTATTTAAATTGCTGCATTTAATTAATTTAGTCTTCCTATAAATTGCCATTAGTCTAAATAATCAAAACAACTATAGTATAGTACTTAAATATAATTCCTCGTATAAATAATACTTATCACTTTATTACTTGATATGGCCCATATACTTACGGATTCAACATCAAGTTTTTATCGCCATTGCCGGAGAATTGTTGTTCGTTATTAGATGATTTGGTTGTTTGGTTAATTTAGACATCTTCTTTTTAATTTTCTTTTATTATTACTTTACTTTGTGTTTTTCTTTTTGAAATTTTCTTTTATATTTCTACTTTTGTTTCCATTTGCTTATCTTGTGAGGCACATTAAGATGTTTTATCTACAAGTGTTCACAAGTTTTTCTCAAATACACTTAGAGCCCTTTTATGCTACTTGGGAAAGATTTAATGATCTAGTAAAGAGATTTTCCAACCACAACCTTTCAAATCAGTCTTTAATTCTCTGTTTCTATGATGATTTAGATGAAGTGATAAGAAATTGAGTAGTTTATGAGCTTGGGCAACTAGTGATCATGTTCTTCAAAGAAATCATGAGGATGTCATTCAACTTATTAAATGACATGGCTGATTTTGATTACCATTAGCATTGGGACCCTTCACTGTAGGGTTGGAGTTACCAATATCCCCCATTCAAATACCAACCCAACGTTTCACATCAACCATTTGAATTTGAAGAAGAGAAGGGAGTGGGACTTGAACAGGTAAAAGATAAATTTGAAAGTTTTTTTAACCAACCATTGAAGATTCAAGAAGACCAGGGAATGAAACTTAAAGAGATGATAGCTAAATTGGATGAACTTGAAATATCAATGAAGAAAAATGAGCTATCGATTAAGATAATGAGTGGACTTTATGAGGAGGAACTAAACAATCAAGGTGTGGACAATGAGTTAAGCTGTGACAAAACTTCATAGGAATTTAAACATGTAGAAGAAGTGGAGCTTAAATTGGAAGAAGAAAAATCCATTGAAGGCGAGTATTAGAAGAGTTTCTACAAGAAAAGGAACTAGAAGAGAAATTTGTGGAAGAAAATATTGATAAGACCATCACTTTTAGTTTATTGATAGATCATTCAGATATACTATCGGAAGATCTTTTTCAATCATGGACACCTCCTGCACCATCTTATATCTTCTATGAGCTAAAGCAATCTTCATTCCAAGCATGTGATTCAAAGCTAGGTGTTGTTCAAGCAAAATGCTAAGTTTTCTTCGATCTGGTCAATCTTGAGGGCACTTTACATCAAGATTCATATGTCATGTTATATGACAATTATTATAGAAGGAAGTCACTTTTTGATTAGCATATCTAAAGGGGTCAAGCTAATGACCTTATATTAGCACTTCTTGGGAGGTACCCCAAGCTTTACCTTTTATAGTTTGTTTATTTTCTTGTTAAGTTTTTGAATTTTTCCCCATTTATCTCAAATTTGATGTTTGTTTATCTTTTGTAGGTGAATAGTAAATATTGGAAAATTGTGAGATGCTACAAAAAAAAAAAAAGAGAAGAGAAGAAAACAAGCTGTTGTTTAGGGGAGTATTCTGCACTTTTAATTAATTGTGAACATTAATTTTTATTGCCAAAGTGTGTTAATTTGCCGAAATGAGGGAATTTGATTGATAAAGCATGTTTATATGTATAAAATTTGTGTTGAGTGAACAATTTGGTTTAGTTTGAGTATGAAATTTTGGGGAATGATCATAATTAATGTGAGTTTTATTTGTGTGCTAAATAGTATTTCCTATTGTATTTTTTTCTGATATGAACAGTATATTTCTTGAGAAATTATTATTTTATTGAATGGGCTTTGGTGCACTATAGTTATTAAATTAAGAATGCCTGTTGATATTTGCTATAAGTTGGGGTTTTTGAAGTTATTTGAGTTTCAGTTTTAAGTTTTGAATAATTTCTTTAACTTGCATAATTGAATTGTAATTGAGCTTTATTTGTGTGCTAAATCATGTTTGTTGCAATTTTTATTTTTTGCGATGTGAAGTTTGCTTGAGAAATTGTTGTTTTTATTGCATGATTTTGGTACTTGATATGAGTTGAGTTTTTGAAGTTGTTTGAATTTTAGTTATGTGTTTGGAATGCATTGTTCTACCTGTAAATTTTTTTTTGTTTCTATTGTTTGATAATTAACTTGCAGCTTTAGAATCTGTTTATCTTGTTTTTGGAAGTTTTTAGGTTGAGTATTTAGTTTTCTAGTGTAAGTGTGCATTGGGTATATGCTTGAGGTCAAGGTAGCCTTATGGTAGCTTTTAAGATATTTTTAGTGAGCTAAATCTAAATTTTTAAATAGACCTGTTGAAATTTACTGAAGATGTTGCTTGCCATATGTCACTACCCAATGTCATCTTGCCTACCCTACGTCATTTTGTTCATACCCAATGTTGCTACCCCATGTTACTAGTTAAGTTATTTTTCTTTAAAGCCCTAAATTTTCGCAATGTTTTATAAATTTATAATCATTATGAGTTAACAATTAACCTTTTGCTATTTGTGCTTATGGCATATTGTTATTTCTTATGATATTGCTTACCTCGTGTCACTACTAACATTGGGTAAGCAACTCTTAAGCTTTACTAATTTATACATTTAGGATACTTTTACACATTTTTCTCTTTGAAATATATTGTTAGTATCCTTTTGAGCTTAATTTTGAATCTCTTATGGTTACTTAGACTCAATTCCCAATTGTATATATTTTATGAATTGATTGATTTATTCGATTTTGTCTATCTTTGCATTCATTTTAGACATTAAGAATAATTTCTCATTTGAGTTTGGGGATGAGGGCAAAATTTTTGCTAATTTTTAAAATTTTTGAGCATTTTCATTCATTTATTGCATTTCATTCATTCATACATAGTAAGCCCATATACTTACACTTATACCACACATACACTTGCATATAATTTTCATATAGATTGCACTTAGTTTTATTTAATTTATATATTCATTTTAGAAACATGCATATGATAAAAATAAATTTTTACCTTATCCTTAGAGGATTGAGACTTGCTTTGAAGAGCAATTGAGTTTACTTTTATAAGGGTTTGATGGATTTAAAGTTTTAGATAGGTACAAGGTTATTATTTTCTTACCTTAGTTTATATTTTCTTAACCAAGGGCCACCCAATCAATTGCATTGAGTTTGAGTACATAGAGAAAGCTCTAAGGTAAGAAGAGCTATTGTTGTCTCACCAATCCTAGAACAATCCTTATAAATCTTTCGAGGCGAAATCCTAGCTTGCACTTGAGAAAGAAATTATCTAAGCATTCTTTGGATTTTAAATCCATATTTTAACCTTAGCCAACCTCACTTAAAAATATCCCTTTGGAACAAATTTGAGCCTACTTTTATTCCCTTTTTTTCTTTGGTACCCACACTACTACCTAGCTAAACCCAAACACTTACCTACCCTTCATAAGAATAATTCTTTAAGTGATAGATACACTATAAAAAAAAAAATAAAATAAAAAAGAAAAAATAGAAAAAAAATAAAAAGAAAAAATATATAATAATTAGATGGGAGATGTAACTAAAGTAAAAAAGTTAGCAAATTCAATCATGGTATGTAAAGTAATTCACCATCGAAGTATACACAAAAAATGAGTTTGGGGGTGAATTAAAAGGGATAATTGTAATTCAAAGTCAATGTTATTTATGTAGTCCCTTCTAAAATTTCAAAGTTATATGCTAGCATTAGTGATTTATTGTGAAGTTCTTCCTCCCATTTGATTTAATAAATAAAAAAAAGAAAAGAAAAGAAAAAAAAAGAGAAAAAAAAATCTATGTATCTTGATCTTTTAATAATTTGATTATTCTCATGCTTTGTTACCTTTATCATTTCTTTGTTCGCCACATTATTACCCCCTTCAGTCTCATTACAACCCTTAAAAGTGCTTTTGATCTTTTGATAGTGTTTTACTATATTAGTGGAGATTGGAATAGGAGGATTGCATATGGGATTGGGATATCATTCATCCATTCATTTATTTCCATCATTATTTGAGATACTTTAGTCTATGGATTGCTTTAGAGTCTATTTGGGAATGATTTCTCTTTGCAATTGATTGGTTGGGCTTGATGAGATGAATAATTTATCTAAGGTTACACAGTGATAACTTTAGAAAGGATTGAATTTCTTGTACTTTGAAAGTGGGTATATGGTTTGTTCGTTGCTATAGGTAAACTTAAGAGCTTGGATAAGTAGTTTTCATGAATCTAAGAGAAGATACCCCAATTGCATTAATTATTTTTAATTTGCTTGAGGATAAGTAAAGGTTTGAGTTTGGAGAAATTTGTTACACTCATTTAATATAAGCATTTTGGGATGGTTTTACATCCATTTTGCCCTTATAATTGAGTACTTTTTTGTTAGTAGTATGCCCTGGAGCATATCATTTAGTATGTTTCTTGTACATATTTTATTAATAAAAGGCATTTTCACTTTTCCGTTTACATAATATATTTATGTGTAATAGAAAAAGTCCATTGATATTTTGTTAGAAATTCTATTCTTAAATTGTTAAGAATATGAGTAGCAACATTTCTAGCACAAAGTATCATAAATAGGTTCACAATCAAGGATACTTCACAATAAGGACATAACTTATTCAGAAAGATTGTAATCATGTTTGTTCCCAAGTTATTTATATGAGATGTAAATACGATGGAATGGTGAGTCTCATGCCATATAACAAACATGATAGGCACTTATACATGATAAGTAGGCCGAACCAGTAATACTTATGACAAGCACATGGAGTTTACTCTTGTCAATGCATTATCATAAATCATATTATTGCATATAATCTTTAGACCTGAGATAGCACAGTTATCTTGTATATAGGTGGTTTGGGTTTTATACTGCTTTCATACTTGTACTGTGTATGGGTATATGGGCATGTGTTGGCTCCTACTAGTTATATATGGAGGTAGGTATTGATCAAGATGGAATCTGTTCCTCTAAGTAAATAGAGATAAAATCCTATGTTCATTTAATTGTTCTTGATGTTTCAAGTTCCTGGCAAGGACAGATAGATTTATTCAGAAAGAGTTTCTGATGAGAAAATATTTTTAATCAAGAACTAGAATTAAAACAGAACATAATATTCATAGCAAATGGAGTTTGACATAAACCATGACTCCAGCTCGAATTGGGGTTTTGTAACAGAGAGATTCTAGTGCATGGTAACATATGATTATAGGTTCTTTTAAGGTAAACCTTATTACTAATTGGGTGGCCATGGCATGCTATGCTAGGTGTTAACCATGGTCTATGAGATGCATAAAATGATTTAGAGAAATCATTTATGGTAAGAAAGAGTTCTGATGATATTAAGAGTTGATATCATGTCTCATTGCCAATTAGTGATGAGCCTAGTAAGTCACACATATACACAAGTAATCACCAAATTAAATATAATTTAATTAATTAATTAAATAGTTTAATTGATTAATTAAATAGGTTTGGTTTGCAATTAGATTGCAAAGTCCCTAGCATGGCTTGAAACTAAATCTAGGTTATTGGATGTATAGTATAAGTTAAATTTATATTTAAAGTATTTAAATATGAATTTAATTAATGAGAAATTAATTAATAAGGGTTAATTAATTAATTTATATTTGATATAAATTGATTAGAAGACGAGAAATAATTATTTTGGATTGAGAATTCAAAATTAAGACACAGGGGTATTTTGGTCATTTCACAGGGTGACATGTGGCACCATGAGATGGTGACACATGGCACTACACATAAGCTTGCCATATGTCTTTTAATCATGTAAGATGATCAAAGTTAAGATTAAATATAAGTTTGACACTTGGCATAATGTGATTGGGTCAATTAAACCTAGAGCTAATCAAAAGGTGACATGTGGCAAGGGTTTTAAGTGGTGACCTAGCTATATAAGTGTAAGGATAAAAGAACAAAAAAAATAAGCTACTGTTCTCTCTTTGTGCTGCCACCCTTGGCTGCCACTCCTTCTCTTCTTCTTCATCTCTCATCAATTCAAAGAGATTAGACAACAATCTCTTGAATTAAAAATACTAGAAATCATTTCTAGTGTCCTATTTACATCTGTCATCTCTTAAAAGGAAAAACTTGATTTTCTAATTGATTGGGAAAGCTTTAGAAGCTGTTCAAGTGCCGCCATTAGTGATCTTGGTGTGGACAAGCTAGAGGGACAACACCTGGTGTCCTAAGGCGCATCCCAAAGGTGCTAAACACACTGTAGTGCATCAAAAGGTTAGTGCACTTATTCTTGATCTAATCTAGGGTTCTAATGAATTAATCTGATTAATTCTAAAATCTTAAATGGAAAATGTAGATCTAAAAATATATTAAAAGAGTTTTAATATACTGTTTATCAATGAAATCAAATAGATAAAAATGAATCTTGCATGATGCATGTGACCTTAGGTGAAAAATTTTTGAATTCAATGATATAAACTTATGTTTTTCATGCTTCCGCTCCTTCTTTTTTATGTTTTTAGCT
Source organism: Hevea brasiliensis (assembly GCF_030052815.1). Lineage (NCBI taxonomy): Eukaryota > Viridiplantae > Streptophyta > Magnoliopsida > Malpighiales > Euphorbiaceae > Hevea > Hevea brasiliensis. The sequence goes on along the minus strand of NC_079509.1, from coordinate 19,365,236 downwards.
TTATTTTAGATAAATTATTAATTTTAGTTACTTGATATTTTGTTTTTGTAATTTGGTGTTTTTAATAGGTTTTTATGGTAAATTAAAGGTTACTGATGCATTAAGAAATGATTTGGAGAAATTTAGAAGCTGAAAGAATGGAAAAAAAATGAAGAAATTAAGTTTTGAAATCCAAGCTTACCGAGATTTGCTTGAGAAATTGCTTATGGCATGTCATATTACTTAGCCTATGACATAGGAAGTCACCAGTCAAGCATAGTTGAATTATAGCATTTTTAGAATTTTGGAAACAAAACTTGCTAAGAATTGCATGAGATGTTGCTTATGGCATGTCGTGGTGTCCAAGGTGCAGCTTAGGTCAAGTTGAAGGTCAAGCACAGCAGAAATTCATTGAAAAATAAGAACTTGCTGAGATTTACTGAAGAACCTGCTTAACCCTGTGTCGCTAGATAGTGCAACGCTTGGGAGCTTAGGGTTAAGCAACTCTATCAGCAAACACTCTACAATGTAAAATCACATGATGACTTAAAAATTTTTACACCTCATCTCCTATCCATTTGCAAGAAAAAAAAAAAAGAATAAGAAGGAGAATGGAGGACGCCATTTTTGCTGGAGAGTTGCTACTAAGTGACGTTCAGCTATAGTTTTTAGCACATGCTGATCTGAAAATTTTTACATCTCATCTCTTATCCATTCATTTATCCTTATCCATTTTTAAACCTATTTTAGGGCAACTTTGGGACCATATAAAAGTATCTTTTTCTAGTTTTTACCCTAAAAAGTAAATAGGAAGAAGAGGAAATAGAAAGAAAAATGCAAAAAAAAAAAAAAAAAAAGAATAAGAAGGAGAAGGGAGAACGCCATTTCTGCTGGAGAGTTGCTACTAAGTGACGTTCATCGACAGTTTTTAGAGCTTTAGACTCTCCTTCACCTACGTTTTTCTATTCTTAGTCTATTTTTATATTTCCTTTCTTGGTTTTATCATTTGCTCTTGTAAATTTTACCATGATTAAGTAGTTTTTCTAAGATTTCAGAGTTGGATTGCAGTATTTTGAATTTATTTGTGGATTTATATTGGGTTTTATCTAAATTTATATAAATATGAGTTTCGATTTTTTTCCTTATGTGCTTTATGACTTACCTAATGTTGGATTCCATTAGGTATAGTTTTTAATTTTTGATTGAAGGACCGAAAGGTGAAAATCATTGATAGATAATCAAGGATTAGAGTTTAAAAATACCTAGATTTAGAAATAAACTAGGTATTTAAGAGGATTCATTGATTGATTACAAAACTTATTTGGTTTTAAATGAATCAAATATCGCAAGAAAGTAGGTTTGGTTTTCGTAAAATACTCTTTGGTTTGCTTAAAAAAGATATCAAAGGATTTTAGATTCAATCACCTTCAAACTCTATTTTCTCTTAAAATTGGAAAAACCAAACCAAATCCCAATAGACTTAATTCATAAACCCTAACTCTGGAATGATTTTTATTCTCCATTTAAATTGCTTATTTTTTTTATTTTCTATTTAAATTGCAGCATTTAGTTAATTTAGTTCTCCTATAAATTGCCATTAATCTTATAATTAAGACAATCATAGTCTAGTACTTAAACACAATTTCTCATGGGAACAATACTTTACTTATCACTTTATTACTTGATATGGCTTGTATGCTTACGGATCCAACATCAGTTTCTTTGATGCATAAGAAACAGCACCTCCACCTAAGGTGGATACTCAACTGAAGGTTAACTTATTATTCTTAGCACTAGTTATCCAACTAACATCCGCATAACCTTTTAGCATAATTGAAAATTTATTATAGAATAATTTGTAATTTATAGTTTTATTTAAATATCCCAAAAACCTTTGAAATTTCTTTCTAATATTCCATACAAAGATTACTTGTAACACCCCTCACCCAACTACAGTGTAGCCGAGCAAGGCATGTCACACTCGGTGCCAGAGTACCCTTTCTTATCTTACCTTATTCCTTTAATAATTTTAAACTTGTTATATTCTAAAATAATTCATATTCTTTGGAGAAACTAACGGAGTTTTCCCTATTTTATTATCATTTGACGTGATTCACTATTCACCTGTTTGAAATTTTCAATAACATTTTTAAATAAAGATCTCATCATACTTATCATTTCTGATAGTGTTCAGACATTTCAATTCTTATTCATTACAATGCATATCCATTCATGCTCATTTCATATATCAAAATTTTCAAATTTCCATTAATTACATAATATACAATTTAATTACAATTCCATAATTTACATTTCAACATAATAACTAATTACAAATACATAAAATAACTTTTGTGATCACTATCTACATGCATTGTTGAGGAGGTGACAACCTTGAGCACTTCTAACACTTCTGCAGATCAGAACTCCAAAATCCCTGTTTAATATTCGACGGGCATCACTTTCAGTACCTGCGCGAGTAAACAAATCCATCATGCTAAGCATTACTGCTTAGTGGTGCAATAATATAGCAAAGAAAATAATATACAAATAAAGAAAGAAATGGATTATACTTTGGATACTCTGAAATTTAATCTAATTTAATATAATACTTCTAGTATCAACTATCTTTTGTTTTAATTTATTCCTCTTAAGAAGCAATTTATTCCTAAATTTACAGTAGTAATATACTTATATCTCTTTTGTAAATGTTTTTATCATTTCATTCAATACTTTCTAAGTTATCATAGATTATTTCATAATAATTAAATTTTATTATCGTTCCAATTCATTTTAATTTTTTCTACTAAATAACTAATCTAATTTATTTTAAATATTCTTACTCTTTTATTTAATTGCTAATATTTTCAGTTGTTATTATTCTTAACTCATTTCAATAAATTTCACTGCCCAAGTAACCTATGATAGGCTAACTAAACTGGATAACGGGTCGTTGGCACTGGACACCACGGTGCCTCGGGCCGTCATACCATGGGACGTGAAATGCAGAACGTCAACCACGTATGTAGTCAGAATGGCTAAAAAGCCATGATAACATATCAGTATGGCTAAAAGCCATGATAACATATAATCGAGTATAAAAGCCATGAGGGCGGGCATAAAGCCATGAATACAGGCATAAAGCCTTACGCAGTACTGCTAAAACAATACCCTATTGGCATGCTAATCTATCCAATCTGACACATGTGTCTAGGCAATACACGGGCACATAATACCATTAAATGTTAATATATTGTGTTTTATGACTTCATTATTTCATGACAAATTCCAATTATAATTTATACATTCATTTGATCATTCATATGATCACAATTCTCATCAATGGTTCTCATGCACCATTTTACTTAAAATATTCTTCTATGTTTTAGGGTCACTCAAATTCAAAAATCACAATTCACTAATCATATTATATATTATCAATCATTATGGCTTCTTTAATTTCTTTTATTATTCCTTATGTTTTTGGGGTTACTATTCACACATTACTATTTACTCAATTTGTCACACCTTACTCCTCGTAGGATATAACATGATTCTGCAGTACACCTAATGAATTACCGTACTTCGCCTACCGATAACCCATTAAATATACTACTAGGGAATTTAAAACAATTTCCAATTTCCTTCCATTTTTAAGCTGGTGGGTAAATTTTTTTTTTTTTTACATTTATTAAAACCTTTATTTGACATTAAGTCATAAATCAAATTTTTGGATATTTAAAATTTTTGCAATTTTTACAAAAATTCTGGCAGAGTGCCGACTGTATTTTGAGAAAACAGTTCTTCAAAACTTGCAAAGAAAAGCACTCCCAATATTTTTACTCAACCACAACTTCAATAAAATTCATTTCTCCACACAATTCAATCTCAACAATGAATAAATCATTTACAGCAATCAACTCAATACATTTTTAAACCAACACTAAACATCTCATTTCAGAAAAGGAAATAATTTATCATTCACACAATATAAAAATTTAATTATTTACATTAATTACCAAACTCGGAAATAAATTTGAAAATTATGATAATTTACATTTTAATTAATACCCAAAATAATATTATAAAAGTTCTTGTACAACTGCTCAAATAAATTATATACATATAATTACATGTATATATCAAAATCTATGCACAAGGGTATACCTATGATATACTCGGAGCTAATTTGAATGTGTCTTCAAGGCGCAGCTATAGGAAATCTCACTTGACTGCTCTATCTTTACTTTCACCTGCGACAGCATACAAAGTTATCACTGAATAGTGAACTCAGTGGTGCACAACTATAATTTAAAATGTAATACAATATACATTTAAAAAAAATATAGTAAATAATTTGAAAATCTTGAAATTCATTATCGACACCATATTTTGGCCGATCACTGAAATCAATAAACTTTGAAGCCGATCCCCAACATAGTCTCCCTTTGCCAGTCAATCACATTCCCGATCTCTCCTCAGAAGGAATCGAATCAATACTAAGTCCCCATATCCTCTAAAGTCCCCACCGATCTCTCAAACTAATTGTCAAATCCCCTGACTAGTCAATTACATTTCCGACCTCTCTTGTTAAACGAAATTGAACCTACACTAGACCTTTATGTCACCAGTCTTATTGCCGATCTCCCTTTTCAAAATTTGGGAATAATAAAGTTAAGGTTCAAATCCGGTTTAATGATGATCCCGACCTTAAGTGTTCAAGTCAAATTTCCAATTTTTAATCAAGTCCCGTTTAGCGTTGGTTCCTTGCCGATCTCATGCTTATTGTGTTTTCTAACCTCTTACACTTAAATTAATAATCACTTTTAGTTGTTGTTCTAATATGCTCAGGCAATCAAGTGTTTATGCAACTTAGAGACTTTCCGATCACAATCATTCATTAAACACAAGGGGAATTTCATTTCATATTAAAATTTGTACAAGTCATTCGGCTGGAGGATCACCCCCAGCTTGATCTACATTTTGTTCTCTCCCTCTCTCACCCTCAGCCTCCTCCTCACTATCCTCGCCCTCGTCCTGGGGAGCCAGATCTACCATCCAAGAGAAGTCCTCCTCGGGATATCGCTTTCTGAGCTCGGCTAAGAGGTCCCTATGAGCGTTCACATAAGCGCCAGCCTCCATTGACACCGCCTCTTCTTCTTTTGCTCTGAGCTCCTCAGTGAGGTGAGCAACTTCACCGGCTCGAAGCTCCCGAACTTCTTCAAGAATATGATCTCGCTCGGCCAGAACTTGAGCTTGCTCGGCCAGCTTATCCTCATAGAACTTCATCCGCCCCTCAATTTCAGATATGTAGTTCTAAGCGGATGAGAGTTGGGACCGGAGGGAAGCCACTTCATGACCCATCTTCTCGACCTCCTTACCCAGGCGGTGAGCCTTCTTTCGGACAATGTGCTGGTTCACCAAGCACTCCACGTTCAGGCTCATAGATCGGGTTAAGATGTCATCAAGATTGTCCGGGGACAGCCTATCCTGATCCTCCCAAAGGCAGATGGAGGACCCCAAGACCTTAGCAAAACCCGGGTTCTCTCGAACCGTGCGGTTCTTCTTTAGCGAGTGGATCAAGATTTGGGCACCGCGGGAAAGGGTCCTTACAGGAGGTTGGGAAGGACCCCCTTCCGCACTCGAAGCGACTGGAGGAGATGGAGGCGGCTCCTCTTGGCGAGGAGGAGATCGGACCACTTCTATGACCGGCGGTCCCGAGGGTTGAGACGAGCCTCCTTGCATCTCTCTGGGATCATGACCGGGCATTTGAAGCAGCTCGAAACACTTCATCTCCGGCACCTTCCGGGGAGACCTCCTTCTTCCGCTTTCGGCTCTCCTTGGAAGCCTCGCCGCTTGCGATACCTGCACAAAGAAGAGGTCAGTGAGATCGCTAAGGTCCAAAGATCTGAGATATAGAAAATACCGATGCTGAGGTCAGAGAGCTGAAGCCCGCGATCTTCACCGGTGATCAACTCCATTGTCCAGTGATGCAGTTCGGCAGTCACTGCATCCAGACAAGAGAACTTCTCTCTGGCCACCTGATCTTTCAGCTCCATCACCATCAGGCCTTCTTCCCTATTTAGGGTGATGCGCTTCGAAAGTAAGGGGCCCTGGTGCAGCCAGCTGCGAGGGAAGCCCTCAAAGTCGTTCGGAATTTTGCTCCTCAGAATGAAGAAGTGATTCTTCCAATTCTTCAGGGAGGAGGGCAGATCGGTAAAAAGCCCGCAATGTGGCTTCGCCTGGAAGAACCAATACTCGTCGTCCTTTCGATGAGTTAATCTATGTAGTTCGGCGAATACATTAGCTGTAGGACGGAGTCCCTTAGCTCGGTAGAGGCCTCTGAAGGCTACTAGGATTCGCTACAAGTTCGGGTGAACTTGGGCGATGCACACTTGGTGAAATTTTAAAACTTCCTTGAAAAAGTCATCAAGGGGGAACCGTAGCCCGGCCTTTAATTGTTCTTCGTATACCATGATCATATCGTTCTCCTCAAAGAAGTGATCGGCACGAAGATCGCCATGACACTTAATCAGCTCGTATGAATCAGGTCGATTGTTATACTCTTGGCTGAACGACTGCAAGTCAGTTTCTTGAAGGACTGATGGCAGTTCGTCCATGGGAAGATTTTCTCTCCCTGAAGAAGGTACATGCCTTGATGGTGCTCCTTGCCCCCGAGCTGGAACAGAGGCCCTAGGAGGTTCAAGTCGCACACTTGGTCTGACCACCTCCACTTCATCAGACGACCACGAGATCTGAACGGAAGGGGGGCTTGCCGCTCTTTGACCCTCAGCGCCGCTCATGTTCAAAGGAAATAGAGAATTTAAACTAAAAGAAGGATCAAAACCCTTACCGGAGCTTGATCGATGTCGGAAGAACTTGAGAAATCGAGAGAATTTTGGAATTGCTCGCGGGATGCTGAAAATGACATGAGAGAGCAACTGGCTGACCCATCCCCTATTTATACCCATCTGAGCATTTAATGCTCACAGTGTTCTAGGTGGTGCATTGGTTTGCGGGACTCGCCAGCTTTTCTGACACGTCTCACGAATATTCCAGAAATTTCGTAATAAAAGAGATCGGCTAGTTACAGATCGGTGAATTAAGGTGGATGTTTGGAAGTGCAGATCGGTTAATGGTCATTCAGTTAGGAACCGGATCGGATAAACACATCAGAGATCAAAAAATAATCAATGCAATAACAATAAAAATGATAGTTGTCAAAATAAAATTTTATTTCCGAAAAAGTCGAATTACATCATTTGGGCGATCTCTAGAGATCGGGTTACATTAAAAGTCAAATTACATCATTTGGGCGATCTCTAGAGATCGGCAGTACACCCCATCTAATAAAGACCTATGTCAAAGCCTAGTCTCGTGGCTGAATCAAAAGATGTGTTCGATCAGGAGACCGGTCATCGACATCAGATAGATGTACAGCTCAGATGGGGTGACTATGACTCTCATGAGGATGGAGAGTCATCTCCACTGTCATCGACCAGAACCGAGCTGTAGTCGGGACGCCCAATGTGGTGAGGAGCTAATGGAACTTCAAGGGGCAGTCACCGATGATAAGGGGAATATTAGCAGTCTTCTCGCCCGAAGTCAGTTCGCCGATTATATTGGTCGAACGATCCGAGATCGACACTATCGAAGTCCTCGATCCAGGTCGGTAAGTTAGTCCGGTTCTCTCATTGTCATCAAATGAGGTTATCATAATTTCCCGATTATCGGGATCGTAAATTTTCAGTCGGGGAATAAAAAGAACAATCGGAAAAAGATCAAAAGCCACTATCATGGCCGGAACTACTGCCGGAGCAGTTAAAACAGGAAATGTGAGAAGGAAGAGGAGAAAATCAAATGCGGGGGGCTTCCCAGTTGAAGGTATATATATAGGAAAAATCCGAGCATTTATTGCAAGCAGAAAACGAAGCAAATGCCTCGGAAATCGAAGGAATAAATGCTTTGACTGAATCGGACCGAATAAAGGAGAATATTGGAGTTGGAGAGGTCGGAAGAACGGAGTCCGGCATGAGAGATCGGAAAAGAATCATGTTGGAAAGATCGGAAGGGAAGAGGGGTAGGAAGACAAAGAGAATAAGACAACTTCTGCTGACTATCGTCATAATCAGAGTCGAGGTAGTTAAAGCGTTGCAGATGAAATCTCCACCGCACGCCCCAGAATCGCCCGCATTACTGACATGTGCCAGAGTATGTCATGACAGTGCTGTACATCCTAATCTCCACCGTTGATCTTACTTGTAAGGACGAGCCCGGAGCCCTTGGATCAAAGAAGAAGACGACAAGACCAGCGCCTTTCACTCCTAGCCCTCGGATCGCCCTTGACAAGAAAATTTTGGGCCGTCAGATTAGAAGAGAGAAAGGACAAATATTCTGAAAGGGATCTCAGCTGTTCGTTCTGATTCTCTTTAATTCCCGAGCCTCAGATCATGTCCTTTAAAATCCTGACCTTCCATCTCCCTCAAAATAAATCCTGACCCTTCACGGGGAGCACCCGGTTCCTATAAATACCTGCATGAAAACTGTTCAAGGGGACGAAAAAAAGGGTGGTGACTATAGCGGAAGAACTCTGAAACTTAATTCAGTTCGTTACTCTGTTATTTTTAAGCTTTCATAGGAAAAACTTTTGAAACTAGTTTTCTGAAGTGTTTTCTTGCAAAGGGATTTTTGAATACTGAAAATCTCCATTTTCAGTTCGTTCACTATCCTGTGACGCTCTCACTTTCAGTTCTTTATTATCTTTATTTCCACTCCCATTGTCCAAGCTCAACTTCATTCAAACTCGGTTATTATTTTGACCTGATTACATTTTAGCGAAAGCATCCTTCATTTCAAGGCGAACCTCAGCCCTTAGGCTAATCAGCCCGCAGTCCTATTACGTTTTGTGATTCTGTAGTTAGTTCAATAGATTCGGCTCCCTATAGGTGAGTGCTCATCTCGCTGCTTTATCAAGTGCTCGTTCTTATTTTACGTATTTCCTTTGTTTTTTTTATGTTTATAATTTTCACCAAGTTTATATTGCATTAAAAACGCGAAGAAGGTTATTCTCGAGTTCACTTCTCGTTAATCAGTCCATTCTTTTTGTTAATCTTTATTACTTCTAAATACAAGTGTTCTAATCTCGAGTAGCGTATAAATGGTTGGATAAGATGTAGGTAACTGTATCTTAAGAGTCTCTTTAATAATAAAAGGTCCGAATAATAAGTTAGGAAAATAGTAAAGTCGAATCACTAGAATAACACAAAAGACAATTGGGTAAGACGTCACAAGGCGGAGTAAAATCGAACCTTAGATAAATAAATGGAATAGATCGAGTATCAAAAGGTACTGGTAAAGCGACCACATAGGAGGTTGGAAAATTCAGTCTGGTATCCCCAGTCTAGTCACAAGGTGCCAATGAGTTTAAAGAAGCCTTATTCCGATCCCTAGCATCTTTGATTGCCAGAACCCTTAGTTTTAGGCTCTTGTGATGTGTAGCTGCAATCAAATTTCGAGAGGTCAGGAAAGTCCTCATCCGACTCCCATTAAAATAAAAGAGATCGGAGGAGAGTTCTTATCCGATTCTCAAGCCTAAAATTTTAACAAATATTTAAAAGAGATCGGAGGAGAGTTCTTATCCGATTCTCAAGCCTAAAAATTTTAATAAATATTTAAAAGAGATCGGAGGAGAGTTCTTATCCGATTCTCAAGCCTAAAAATTTTAACAAATATTTAAAAAGAGATCGGAGGAGAGTTCTTATCCGATTCTCAAACTAAAATTTCCATAAATATTTAAAAGAGATCGGAAGAGAGTTCTTATCCGATTCTCAACCAAAATTTTCATAAATATTCAAAGGAGATCGGAGGAGAGTTCTTATCCGATTCTCAAATCAAATTTTAAAAAATATGTAAAATGATTCCCCCTAAAATAAAACTAATACGCAACAGCAACTCACTAAGGGTCATCTCATTTATTCGTGTATCTAGGTAACCCGAATTGGTGAAAAATCAAATATTCCCTTTTACCAAAAGGATTAACATTTCCATTCGAACCTTCCTAACTATTAATTTAGTTTATAAAGAACTTGAAATTAAGTCTGCTGACCCTCATCGAGGGACGAGGTGGGGTGCCTAACACCTTCCCCAACCGTTTACGGACCCCGAACTTAGAATCTCTGTTCTTGAAGTGGTTTCATTTTAATTAATTTTCACAAATGGTTTTCTTTAATTTCCCTCAAAATTAAAGTGGCGACTCCTCACTCTTTTCCACTTCGGTGAGGGTTCGTTCAGGCAATCACAAAACACGTTGCGACAGCTTGGCGACTCCACTGGGGACATTTGACTTAACCCCGGTCCAGAGGTCCAAAAGTAGATTTAATTTTGCGATCAAATCATAGTTAGGTGGGCTCATTCCGAAAAATTATATATGTTAATTATTGTTATTCCTGCTAACTGTTTTGCTTGTTGCATGTTTTACTCCCTACAGCGCTCTTCGTTTAAAAGAAAAAAGAGAAAATTTCCCCATACTGGGAAGAGGTAAAGGTGTCCCTTCACACACTGAACACTCACACGAAGTCCTCACACACTCGAGCCCTATACCCGGGCTTTCTTACCTTTTAAGAAGTAGGAGGGGGTCATGTAGCGGTACCCGTGGGTTTAACCCCGTTAGTATCCGTGAAGGCTTCTGCTCAGATTGAAACTCATTCTATCTACTGTGATACCCGTGGAACTTTCCCGACAGTATCATGGGGGATAGAATGGGGCTCTACTGTTTATAGTAGGGGCAATTTGGGAACCTGTGGCTTTTAGAAAATTAGACCTTGAGCTAAACTGTCACAATAGCTAGAAGCCGTAGCAAGCTACCTTATAAGATAGAACTATCCAATTAGGTAGCACCTAGCCGGTACTAGGACTCTCCTTATTTTAGGACAAATGGGGCATACTTACTCTTACCCTATTCTGTTTGTGTTTTATTTAGTCTTTATTTTTTAGGGTAATCTTGAATCATACTGTTAAGAAAACCTACACACTTTCCTACTTTGATAAATGTGTAGGTGTCACTCTGCCAACAGTATAATTCAAGATTACCTGAATTTATCCTGCTAATAAGTTTTTCCTGCAGGCATCACCAAAATAAGGTTTGTAAAAGGATAAGCATCATTTTTAACATGGCATCCTCGAGTCAGTCGGCAGAAGAAATTCTTAGACCAGAACAGAATGCTAAACCATGGCCCGAACCGTCTCATAGTTCAGTGCCCCCACAAAGTGATACTAGCTCATTACCTCCATTGGACCTGAGCAAGATTGAAGTCAGAATGAACAGTCTCGAGGGTTTGGCTAATGGCTGGAAGTCATTTCCCGATCAAGTCAAAGCACAATTTGAGAAGAGATATGGGAGGATTGCAACCTTGATGCGAGTTAAAGTTCAAGTCCCGGCATTAAAAGCCATGTTGCCAGTATGGAATCCTAGGTATGGGGTGTTCTCTTTCAACGATATCGATACTGCTCCCACTATGGAAGAATATCAAGCATTGCTAGAAATTCCTTATGCGGCGCAGAATCGGATTTACCTACACCTCGAGCATAGGCAGACCTGGAAACGGTTCGCACATATGCTGGGGATTCCACCAGAAGAAGCAAAGGCGAGGGAAACTGTCAAAGGGAATACGCATGGATGGTATCGGACTTATCTCAAGAAGGGGTTGGATCAATGCATCCAAGATGAACAGTGGGATCAAGCTTCATGGATGCTCGCTTTAGCAATCTACGGCCTGATCTTATTCCCTGGACCTTCCAGAATCATAACCTGCGGCGTTGTGAAAATGTTCTGGGCAGTAGAGAAACAGAAGGTCAATCTAGTACCGACAATTCTTGCCGAGACTTTCTTAACCCTTACGTACTGCAGATAACAAGGCAAGGGATCCATGAAATGTTGTTCTCAATTGTTGCACCTCTGGATCATTAGTCATATGTGTCCTGTGGAGACGAAGGGATTAACTTGGTACCTTGACTAGCCTCTCATTGAGAAAATGACCCGATTAGTAATCAGCCCGAAGGATGAGCCGCAGTGGCAAAAACGAATTTTGAGCTTCAACAGCCATGACTACTGCTGGAGGAAATTATGGACGTCGAGTCAATCCGTTTTGGTCGGCACGGGGGGTAATCAATCAGTATTCCTAATCGGAGTGACTGGATACACAAGTTACACTCCGGCATTAGTAATGAGACAATTCGGCTCAACACAGTTCAGAATCAACATTGAACAATACCACCAAGGTCATTTCTACCATGAGTTCAAGGAAGAGGAAGGGTTGAAAATAGCTCGCAAATCTTGGGAAAATGTCACTCTGATGGAGAGGTCGCCTAAAGGCCCGAGTGCCACGAGCGATTATCTTAAATGGAGGACTGACATGGATCAAGAACACCTGACTGCAGATCCATCAAAATTCGAAGACAGCGACCCTCGCCGAAACGTCCTTTCAGAAGAAGATGGTGATCGTTTAGCCAACTCCCTACAAAAGGCAAACATCGAAAACTCGCAACTGCAAGAACAAATAAAACAGTTGGAGGACCAACAGGAGATCCTCAAGAGAAAAGTAAAAAGGCTCAGGAAAGAGGCAAGGACCGAAAAGATGGGGTTCGAAGAGCAAGAGATACGGTGGGAAAAGGAAAAAAGCTCTCTCCAAGCTGTAATAAAAGAAGCAGAAGTACAGAATAGCAAGCTTCAAGAGAAAATGAAATATCAGGAGATACTCATAGAAGAGTATAAACAAGAAAGCAAAAAGAAGAGGCTTGAACTGAAGGAACAAGCACTGCTTATCAATGATATTCTGAAAGAATGTGCTAAAGAAAGGAAGGAAAAAGAAAACAAGCTGCTCTCTATCAGGAGCTGAAAGAGAATGTTGACCAGCTGGAGAGAATGATAGCAAGGGGAAAACAAGAACTCCTACCTAAATCCGAGTACGCTTTGAAAGTGTTCAACCCTGCCAGACAAGAAGAAAGGTTATATGAGTATCTCAGAAAATGTCATTACATTATAAAGAACCTCCTTGAGCCTAGGCCGATGTAAAGAATGATGTGTACGAATTATTCAGTTAATAGAATACTTTTTGGGCCATTGTTTAGCAAAATTGTGAATGAATAGTATAACTCCCGTAGGAACCCCCTCTCTAGGGTTATGCGAAAAATTGGATGTGCCATATGGACAGGTATCATAGATGTGCATTCAATCCAATCATTCACAATCAGACTATCGAACGATGCCATGATAAAATTGATGCAATCATCCTTCTGCAGATTTCATTTTGGCTCCTAAATGCCACTGTATCCTTTGTCCGAACCAGGACTTTTAGTTTTTTTTACGAAATTCAAAACTCATTAAAAACTTTTTTTACTTCCCTACAGAAAATCAACATTGCTTCAAACAAAGCAAGTCTGACCAGGCACACAGTTCAACCCAAACGAGTGTACTTAACAAGATCACGAACAAAGAAGATAATGAAAGACCAGGAACAAGTCCAGAACCTACAAGGACAGGTTTCCGAATTGAAAGACCAACTCTCGGAGCTCATGAGACTAATGAGGGAGATGTCCCAAAATAAACCTGCTTCAGAACCTAACTTACCACTACCTCCCCCACCACCTACAACAATTGAGCCTCATCAGGCTTCAACCTCTTTCACCTTTCAGTCACCTATCCCGGATTCGACAATCACTGTCAATCCGACTACTATGAATAATGACCTACCCTTCTCCCATTACCCAGCCGTCTCAAATGCCGACCCTTACCCTTCAATACTAATTCCTCCAGTTCACTCGACCCCTCATCTCTCAACTGGGGGAGCCTTTCATGCAGTAGGAGGAGAAAATAAGACCAGGGAAAATGAGAAGCTGTCTGCTCTAGAGGAGAGATTGAGAGCAATAGAGGGGCTGAACATGTATGGTTTAGTCGACGTGGCATCACTGAGATTGGTGCCAGACGTGGTGGTGCCGCCTAAGTTCAAAGTCCCGGACTTCGACAAGTACACCGGGAACTCAGACCCCCGCATTCACCTGGCAACCTACATTGCCAAAATGTCTACCTTGACAGAAGATGACAGACTTCTCGTCCACTTCTTTCATGAGAGTCTCTCCGGGGCAGCCCTGAGATGGTGTATACAGTTGGACAGGAGCAAATTGCGCTCCTGGAAGGATTTGGCTGATGCTTTCCTGAAGCAGTATAAATTTAACTGCGATGTAGCCCCCACGAGGAGAGACCTCCAAAACCTGGTACAGAGGGACAGGGAAAGCTTCAAGGAATATGCTCAGAGATGGAGAGAGAAGGCTGCAGAAGTATATCCTCCAGTGACCGACAATGAACTATGCTCCCTGTTCATCGAGACATTGAAGGCTCCTTATTTCAATCTGATGATTGGAAATACCTCCAACAGCTTCTCAGACATCATCCAAGCTGGTGAGAGAATAGAGGCCAACTTAAGGATGGGGTGACTGCAGGAGTTGGCCGAGAACTCTGCGAAGAAGACTGCCAGTTTTGGCAAGAAAAAGGAGGGTGATGTGCATTCCATCACCCGGCAGAACAATTACTCCCCGCTTTCTCAAAATAACTACCGGCCATATCTTCCCCCTCATGGCCAAACAATTGCCAACATTCCTCCCCCTTTTCCAAATTATCCTTACCCACGCCCACAGTATCCGCCCTCGACAAACTACCAGCCAAGACCACCTTCTCCTCCTGCTCAACCTATACCACCTCAAAACAACCCGAGACCACCAAGAAACCCTAATCCATCCCTTCCCCTCCCACTCAGTGAAATATACCGATACCTCGTCGATATAAACCAGATAGTACCGGTTCCCCTTGACCCAATTCAGCCACCAAACCCCAGGTGGTATGATGCCACTGCCCGGTGTGAGTATCATGGAGGGGCACAAGGGCATTCAACCGATAACTACGGGGCACTTAGAGGGAGAGTGCACGCTTTAATCAGGAATGAGTGGTTGAAGATTGAGGGAAATGGTTCCCTCCCCAATGTTACCTCAAACCCGTTGCCCAATCATAATACGGGCAATGGTGTAAACATGATAGAATCAGACGGAGAGGGGTCGGCACCAGAGGTAGACAAGTTGATTCCTCACTTTGAGGAAATTTTTAGAATGGCAGTAAGGGCCTCAAACCCCAGAACCTGATGATGAAATGGGATGCCCCTATCATGGAAGGGCAGCTGGCCATGAGCTGCAAAATTGTGAAGAATTTAAGCAAGAGGTCCAGAACTTATTGTCCCTAAAAGTTCTGAGATGCCAGGCAATGTCCAAAATGAAGGAAGGAGTAAATACAGCCCGACTCGGCCAAAATGCCTTCACCCCTAATCACAAAATTACTTTCTCACCCCCTGTATCCTCACCTCCAGTGACAATCATACGAACCCTGCCTCAGCTTCCTGTCACAAACACCCATGCCATACCTTGGAATTATAACTTCCAAATTTTCACCCAAGGAGCGTCAAGCAGTACATCGGCTCCTAATCTTGCTTCACCTTCGGCACCTCTAAAACCGTGCTTCACTCCTCATGAGCATTTTAAGATGACTTATGCTGGACCTACCAGTAGTACTACTCCCCAAACTAATCCTCAGCTCGTCACTGCCACAAAATCCTCCCCACCGGAGCAAGAAGTCGAGTTTATAACTCGAAGTGGGAGATGTTACGGGTATGAAGAAAAAGAAAAGAAGAGAGGGAAAGTAAAAATGGGAGAGCCCCAAGAGAAAACAGGAGAGGAGGTTGAGAGAATGGAGAGAGGAGAACCCGCCGGGTTGAACGAAGAAGAGGAGCTATTGCTTCAAATAATGAAGTAGAGTGAATATGACGTGGTTGAGCAATTAAGGAAGACACCTGCCCGAATTTCACTATTGTCACTAAATTTGAGCTCAGAGGTACATCGTCAAGCCCTGCAGAAAATTCTGGATCAGGCCTTTGTGAACCCCGACATCACACCGGGACAGTTCGAAAAGATAGTGGAACAAATTCAGGCATCCAGTTTTATCACCTTTTCTGAAGAAGAGATAGACACTGCAGGCTTAGCACACACTAAGGCTCTACATGTGACGGTAAAATGTAAAGGTTGCATAGTGGCTAAGGTCCTTATTGATAATGGATCCGCACTCAATGTACTGCTTAATGCCACCTTGGCTAGGCTGCCAGTTGACCGGTCCAATATACGTCAGAGTGCTATGGTGGTAAGAGCCTTTGTGATCTGAGGAGAGAAGTGCTGGGAGACATCGACTTGCCACTCCAAATTGGCGCATGCACCTTCAACGTCACATTCCAAGTGATGAACATTGAACCGGCCTACACTATGTTGCTGGGGAGGCCTTGGATCCATTCAGCGAATGCCGTTCCTTCAACTTTGCATCAGAAGATAAAGTACATTATGGACGGCAAAATCATCACTGTGAGAGGGGAAGAAACCATATTGGTCACCAAGCCACAATCACTTCCTTATGTGGAAGCTGCTGAGGAGTCATTGGAAAGCTCCTTCCAAGCCCTCGAATTGCAAGAAACCATCTCAAGAAATGAAGGGGCTATGGCTATGGTAGCCAAAGTGATGTCAAGTAATGGGTATGAAGAGGGCAAAGGGCTAGGCACCGCATTGCAAGGGATTGTCGAACCTATACCGGCTATCCAGAAAGCAGGCCATTGCGGTTTGGGTTATGAGGATGATGCCCTCATGGATGGGCGATTCTGGATGAGGAATATGCTTCGGGATCAAAGATTTGATTAGAAAATCGGGAAAATGAAGATAGTCCCGAGAATCACGGAGGTATTCACTAAACCGGTCATTAAAAATCCGGCAGAGGTTGAAGAATCACCTGATGAACCATCCATCGATGTCATCCATCTTGATTCCTTGTATGAGGCTCTGGTCTCGTTGATAGCTGAAGGGCAAGAACTGGACAACTGGACAGCAGAGGACATCCCTGTACTAAATTTCGAGACCATTCATCAATTAACACCTAATAATTCAATAGACTCAGAAATTCCTCTGGTTAATTTTGAAATCCCCATAACTGCCATTACTTCAAGTGATTCTGAGGTGGAGCTCACAGAAGAAAGGGATGAAAGGGATGAACCTTCCCTAGTGCCTTGTGGAGACGAAACGCACACCATAAACTTAGGCACCGAAGAAGTAAAAAGGGAACTTAAGGTTGTGGAGAGTGAAGAATTGGGAGATATGATCAGTTTGCTCAAAGAATTCCTAGACGTGTTTTCCTGGAGCTATGACGATATGATTGGTTTGGACCCCCAGATAGTGACGCACAAAATTCTCCTAATTCCGGGGATAATCCCGGTAAAGCAGAAGCTAAGAAGAATGAACCCTGACACGCTGCTCAAAGTTAGGGATGAGGTCAAGAAACAGTATGATGCTGGGTTTCTGGAAGTAGTCAAATATCTCCAATGGATAGCTAACGTTGTTCCGGTAATGAAGAAGGACGGGAGAGTCAGGGTGTGCGTTGACTACAGGGATCTTAATAAAGCAAGCTTGAAAGATGATTTTCCTCTCCCTCACATTGATGTGTTAGTAGACAATGCTGCGGGATTGGGCAGGTGTTCGTGTATCGATGGGGCATCGGGGTACAATCAAATCCCAATGGATGAGGAAGACAAGGAGAAAACGGCTTTTATCACTCAATGGGGGGTATTCTGCTATCGGGTCATGCCTTTCGGGTTAAAGAATGCTCGCGCCACCTACCAACGCGCTATAGTCACATTATTCCACGATATGATGCATAAAGAAGTGGAGGTGTACGTGGATGATATGATCATCAAGTCCAGGGGAGAAGAGAGCCATGTGCAGGTGATGAGGAAAGTATTCGAGAGACTCAGGAAATATCAGTTGAAACTGAACCCCGCCAAATGCATATTCGGGGCTAGATCTGGGAAATTGTTGGGATTCATAGTGAGCGAGAACGGAATAGAAGTTGATCCGGACAAAGTTTGAGCCATTCAAGAGATGCCATCCCCAAGAACAGAAAGGGAGGTGCGCAGTTTCCTGGGGAAATTAAACTACATATCAAGGTTTATTTCCAATCTCACTGCTAAAGCTGAGCCTATTTTTAGACTACTCCAAAAGAACAACACCACTCAATGGGATTCAGTTTGTCAAGAGGCTTTCGAGAAAATCAAGCAGTACCTGTCCAACCCACCAGTATTGGTTCCGCCGGTGGCAGGAAGGCCTCTGATTCTGTATATGGCAGTCCAACAAAACTCAATGGGATGTGTTTTGGGGCAACATGATGATATCGGCCGAAAGGAGAGGGCTATTTATTATCTGAGAAAAAAGTTCAATGATTGTGAGTCAAGGTACTCTTTCCTAGAGAAAACTTGCTGCGCGTTAGCCTGGACAGCAAATCGCCTCAAGCACTACATGTTGAATCACAAGACGTGGCTCATTTCCAGGATGGATCCTATTAAGTACGTATTTGAAAGCCCATTCGTGCCAGGAACGATAGCCAAATGGCAGGTCATACTCTCCCAATATGACATTGTCTATATGACCCGGAAAGCAGTGAAAGGCAGCGTGATCGCTGATCTCCTAGCAGAAAACCCTATCCAGGATTATGAAGCTCTGGATTTTGAGTTCCCTGATGAGCATATTAATGAAGTAGACTGTGGAAAAGAAGAGCCAGCTGATGTATGGGAAATGTATTTCGATGGAGCTGTCAATTTGTCCGGTAATGGAATTGGAGTTGTATTGGTATCCCCGGTTGGGAAACACTTCCCGATAGCTATCAAGTTGAGATTTGACTGCACCAACAATGTCGCAGAATACGAAGCTTGTGTGATGGGTTTACAGGCTACCATTGAAATGAAAGTCAGGAAGTTAGAGGTATATGGAGACTCAGCCCTGATCATTTACCAAGTTAAGGGAGAATGGCAAACTAAGGATCCGAAGCTAATCCCATATCAGAAGTACTTACTAGAGTTGATTAAAAAGTTCGAAGAAATCTCTTTCACTCACCTTAGTCGAGACAAGAATCAATTTGTAGATGCCTTAGCCACCCTGGCTGTTATGGCTCAAATGGAAGAAGAGCAAATGACTCAGGTAGTAAAGATTAAAGCAAGGAGTGAGCCGGCTTACTGCTTCATGGTTGAAGAAGAACCTGATGGTAAACCTTGGTACCATGACATCTTGCTTTACATCAGAACCAGAGAATTCCCCTCAGGGGAGAGCAAAAACGAAAAGAGGATGATTCGGAGATTAGCATTGGGATACTTTTCCAGTGGAGAAATCCTATACAAAAGGAGCTCCAACGGCGAATTGTTGAGATGTGTGGATGCAAAAGAGGCGAAGAGACTCCTTTTCGAGACTCATGAGGGAAACTGTGCAACCCATGCCAATGGGCATATGATGGCTAAGCAAATCATGAGACGGGGGTATTTTTGGACTACCATGGAAAAGGACTGCGTCGAGTATTTCTAAAAGTGCCATAAGTGTCAAATCTACGCGGATCCGATAAATGTTCCGCCTCACCATTTGTTCAACCTCGTTTCACCACGGCCTTTCGCAATGTGGGGCATCGATGTGATTGGTCCCATCAACCCTAAGGCATCAAATGGGCATAGATTTATCCTGGTGGCTATCGATTATTTTTCTAAATGGGTTGAAGTGACATCATATGCTCACATTACACAGAACACATTTCTCAAATTCCTCAGAAATAATATCATCTGCCGGCACGGCCTCCCCAATGAAATAGTCACTGACAACGCCAAGAATTTGAATGGTCCAAAGATTCAGAAATTATGTGATCAATACAAAATTCGACATCTCAATTCCTCACCATACCGTCCCCAGATGAATGGAGCAGTGGAAGTCGCAAACAAAAATCTCAAGAGAATAATCCGAAAAATGACAGTCACTTATAAGGATTGGCATGATATGCTTCCTTACGCCCTTCATGCATACCGGACTTCTGTAAAAACATCAACTGGCGCAACCCCATACTCACTGGTTTACGGGATGGAGGTTGTACTACCTATTGAGGTAGAAATTCCTTCTCTAAGAATTCTGAAAGAATCAGGGATTGATGAGTCGGAATGGATCCAGTCAAGGTTGAACCAATTAAATTTGCTAGAAGAGAAGAGGCTAGCGGCAGCTTGCCACGGGCAGTTATACCAAAGAAGAATGGCCAGGGCATTTAACAAAGGGGTTCGTCCACGTGAATTTCAACCAGGGGACCTAGTTCTGAAGAAAGTGCTTCCGAATCAAAACGATCCCCGGGGTAAATGATCACCAACCTACGAGGGGCCCTATGTGGTTAAAAAGGCATTTTCTGATGGGGCCTTGATCTTGACCCACATGGACCGTGAAGAATTTCCAAGACTTGTGAATACTGACACCGTTAAGAGATACTATGCCTGAAAAAAAAAAAAGTAGGGGTGAAAACCCGAAAGGGCGCGCTCCTAGCAAAATGTGTGAAAGAAGGCGAAAACCCTCGAAGGGCGCTTTCTGTAAAATGAGTGAAGGATGAAAACCCGAAAGGGCATCTTGAAAGAGCGAGCAAAAAAAAAAAATCTAGGGGTGAAAACCTGAAAGGGCATCCCGAAAACCAAAAGGGAGAAATAAGGAAAGGGGGATGAAACCGAGGATGGAAATAAATCGTCATGGCATGAGGCTCCAGAGTACTTGAAATGATGGCAGTTAAGGGACTTCAAAGCTAACTACAAGGAATATGTGAGATCTATCCTTATACCCTTTTTCTTTAAAATTGTACCTTTGTTTCTTAAAACCGTAATAAAGTCATACTTTCTTTGAATTTATCCCTTTGCTTTTATCTTCCCGTCCTTCTTCAATTTCTTTATCTAATGCGCTATTAATCAGTTAAAATTTTTGCCATAAGATTAGGATTTGAAAATTGATAACCTCACGTACTTTGCTGTGAGATTTGCAGGGAATGGCCTAAAAAAAAAAAAAAACTAGAGGTGAAGACCTGGAAGGGCGCTTCTAGTCAGATGGGCAAAAGGGAAAGTGGAAACCCGTAAGAGTGCTTTTAGCAAAATAAGAAGAGGTGCAACCGAATAAATAAGTAAGGAGAAGGAGATCATAGGTCAAGTCTTGTAACTTGTCCTCCATTAATCATCGGCCTTCGGGATCCTGTTAAGTACACTTCATCAGGGAGGAACTTCTTGTGTCGAGATTAGACTTGCTTTGTAAGTTGATTTTAATTTTTCTGCATTTAAATTTCATGTTAATCAACCTCTGGTTCCTTGATCTAAGTTGATTTTAATTTTTCTGCATTTAAATTTCCTGTTAATCAACCTCTGGTTCCTTGATCTAAGTTGATTTTAATTTTCCTGCATTTAAATTTCCTGTTAATCAACCTCTGGTTCCTTGATCTAAGTTGATTTTAATTTTCAGCATTTAAATTTCCTGTTAATCAACCTCTGGTTCCTTGATCTAAGTTGATTTTAATTTTCCTGCATTTAAATTTCCTGTTAATCAACCTCTGGTTCCTTGATCTAAGTTGATTTTAATTTTCCTGCATTTAAATTTCCTGTTAATCAACCTCTGGTTCCTTGATCTAAGTTGATTTTAATTTTCCTGCAT
The DNA here is from genome assembly GCF_030052815.1 of Hevea brasiliensis. Taxonomy (NCBI): domain Eukaryota; kingdom Viridiplantae; phylum Streptophyta; class Magnoliopsida; order Malpighiales; family Euphorbiaceae; genus Hevea; species Hevea brasiliensis. The sequence goes on along the minus strand of NC_079509.1, from coordinate 19,343,654 downwards.
TTAAATTTCCTGTTAATCAACCCCTGGTTCCTTGATCTAAGTTGATTATAATTTTACTGCATTTTAAATTTCCTGTTAATCAACCTCTGGTTGATTTTAATTTTACTGCATTTTAAATTTCTTGCTAATCAACCTCTGGTTCCTTGATCCAAGTTGATTTTAATTTTCTAATTTCCTGTTACTAACCTCAGGGTGCCGACCCAGGTGGGTTTTAGGTTCCTGACTTTAATTTCAAATTTCAAATTTCAATCGTCCAAAACATGGGTCTGAATCTTTACATAATCCCTACACGAAAATTTTTTCTAGTAGGAATTATGTAAAGAGGAGCAGCTGTTGACACCATATTTTGGCCGATCACCGAAATCAATAAACTTTGAAGCCGATCCCCAACACAGTCTCCCTTTGCCAGTCAATCACATTCCCGATCTCTCCTCAGAAGGAATCGAATCAATACTAAGTCCCCATATCCTCTAAAGTCCCCATCGATCTCTCAAACTAATTGTCAAATCCCCTGACCAGTCAATTACATTTCCGACCTCTCTTGTTAAACGAAATTGAACCAACACTAGACCTTTATGTCACCAGTCTTATTGCCGATCTCCCTTTTCAAAATTTGGGAATAATAAAGTTAAGGTTCCAATCTGGTTTCATGATGATCCCGACCTTAAGTGTTCAAGTCAAATTTACAATTTTTAATCAAGTCTCGTTTAGCGTTGATTCCTTGCCGATCTCATGCTTATTGTGTTTTCCGACCTCTTACACTTAAATTAATAATCACTTTTAGTTGTTGTTCTAATATGCTCAGGCAATCAAGTGTTTATGCAACTTAGATACTTTCCAATCACAATCATTCATTAAACAGAAGGGGAATTTCATTTCATATTAAAATTTGTACAAGTCATTCGGCTGGAGGATCACCCCCAGCCTGATCTACATTTTGTTCGCTCCCTCTCTCACCCTCAGCCTCCTCCTAACTATCCTCGCCCTCGTCTTGGGGAGCCAGATCTACCATCCAAGAGAAGTCCTTCTCGGGATATCGCTTTCTGAGCTCGGCTAAGAGGTCCCTATGAGCGTTCACATAAGCGCCGGCCTCCCTTGACACCGCCTCTTCTTCTTTTGCTATGAGTTCCTCAGTGAGGTGAGCAACTTCACCGGCTCGAAGTGCCCGAACTTCTTCAAGAACATGATCTCGCTCGGCCAGAACTTGAGCTTGCTCGGCCAGCTTATCCTCATAGAACTTCATCCGCCCCTCAATTTCAGATATATAGTTCTGAGCGGATGAGAGTTGGGACCGGAGGGAAGCCACTTCATGACCCATCTTCTCGACCTCCTTACCCAGGCGGTGAGCCTTCTCCCGCACTTCGAAACGACTGGAGGAGATGGAGGCGACTCCTCTTGGCGAGGAGGAGATCGGACCACTTCTATGACCGGCGGTCCCGAGGGTTGAGCCGAGCCTCCTTGCATCTCTTTGGGATCATGACCGGGCGTTTAAAGCAGCTCGGAACGCTTCATCTCCTGCACCTTCCGGTAGGCCTCCCTCTTCCGCTTTCGGCTCTCCTTGGAAGCCTCGCCGCTTGCCATATCTGCACAAAGAAGAGGTCAGTAAGATTGCTAAGGTCCAAAGATCTGAGATATAGAAAATACTGATGCCGAGGTCAGAGAGCTGAAGCCCACGATCTTTGCCGATGATCAACTCCATTGTCCAGTGATGCAGTTTGGCAGTCACTGCATCCAAACAAGAGAACTTCTCTCTGGCCGCCTGATCTTTCAGCTCCATCACCATCAGGCCTTCTTCCCTGTTTAGGGTGATGCGCTTCGGAAGTAAGGGGCCACAGTGCAACAGTGAGGAAGCCCTCAAAGCCGTTCGGAATTTTGCTCCTCAGAATGAAGAAACAATTCTTCCAATTCTTCAGGGAGGAAGGCAGATCGGTAAAAAGCCCGCAATGTGGCTTCCCCTGGAAGAACCAATACTCGTCGTCCTTTCGACGAGTTAATCTATGTAGTTTGGCGAATACATTAGCTGTAGGACGGAGTCCCTTAGCTCGGCAGAGGCCTCTGAAGGCTACTAGGATTCGCCACGAGTTTGGGTGAACTTGGGCGACGCACACTTGGTGAAATTTTAAAACTTCCTTGAAAAAGTCATCAAGAGGGAACCGCAGCCCGGCCTTTAATTGTTCTTCGTATTCCATGATCATATCGTTCTCCTCGAAGAAGTGATCGGCACGAAGATCGCCGTGACACTTAATCAGCTCGTATGAATCAGGCCGAATGTTATACTCTTGGCTGAACGACTGTAGGTCGGTTTCTTAAAGGACTGATCACAGCTCGTCCATGGGAAGATTTTCTCTCCCTGAAGAAGGTACATGCCTTGATGGTGCTCCTTACCCCCGAGCTGGAACAGAGGCCCTAGGAGGTTCAGGTCGCACACTTGGTCCGACCACCTCCACTTCATCAGACGACCACGAGATCTGAACGGAAGGGGGGCTTGCCGCTCTCTGACCCTCGACGCCGCTCATTTTTAAAGGAAATAGAGAATTTAAACTAAAAGAAGAATCAAAACCCTTACCGGAGCTTGATCGGTGTCGGAAGAACTTGAGAAATCGAGAGAATTTTGGAATTGCTCGCAGGATGCTGAAAATGACATAAGAGAGCAACTGGCTGACCCATCCCCTATTTATACCCGTCTGAGCATTTAATGCTCACAGTGTTCCAGGCGGTGCATCGGTTAGCAGGACTCGCCAGCTTTTCTGACACGTCTCACGAATAAAAGAGATCGGCTAGTTACAGATCGGTGAATTAAGGTGGATGTTTAGAAGTGCAGATCGGTTAATGGTCATTCAGTTAGGAACCGGATCGGATAAAAACATCAGAGATCGGAAAATAATCAATGCAATAACAATAAAAATGATAGTTGTCAAAATAAAATTTTATTTCCGAAAAAGTCGAATTACATCATTTGGGCGATCTCTAGAGATCGGGTTACATTAAAAGTCAAATTACATCATTTGGGCGATCTCTAGAGATCGGCAGTACATCCCATCTAATAAAGACCTATGTCAAAGCCTAGTCTCGTGGCTGAATCAAAAGATGTGTTCGATCAAGAGACCGGCCATCGACATCAGATAGATGTACAGCTCAGATGGGGTGACTATGACTCTTATGAGGATGGAGAGTCATCTCCACTGTCATCGACCAGAACCGAGCTGTAGTCGGGACCCCCAATGTGGTGAGGAGCCAAATGAACTTCAAGGGGCAGTCACCGATGATAAGGGGAATATTAGCAGTCTTCTCGCCCGAAGTCAATTCACCGATTATATCGGTCGAACGATTCGAGATCGACACGATTGAAGTCCTCGATCCAGGTCAGTAAGTTAGTCCGGTTCTCTCACTGTCATCAAATGAGGTTATCATAATTTCCCGATTACCGGGATCGTAAATTTTCAGTCGGGGAATAAAAAGAACAATCAGAAAAAGATCAAAAGCCACTATCATGGCCGGAACTACTGCCGGTGCAGTTAGAACAGGAAATGTGAGAAGGAAGAGGAGAAAATCAAATGCGGGGGGCTTCCCGGTTGAAGGTATATATATAGGAAAAAGTTGAGCATTTATTGCAAGCAGAAAACGAAGCAGATGCCTCGAAAATCGAAGGAATAAATGCTTTGACTGAATCAGACCGAATAAAGGAGAAGATCGGAGTTGGAGAGGTCGAAAGAGCGGAGTCCGGCATGAGAGATCGGAAAAGAATCATGTTGGAAAGATCAGAAGGGAAGAGAGGTCGGAAGACAAAGAGAATAAGACAACTTCTGCTAACTATCGTCATAATCAGAGTCGAGGTAGTTAAAGCGTTGCAGATGAAATCTCCACCGCACGCCCCAGAATCGCTCGCATTACTGACATGTGCCAGAGTATGTGATGACAGTGCTGTACATCCTAATCTCCACCGTTGATCTTACTTGTAAGGACGAGCCCGGAGCTCTTGGATCAAAGAAGAAGACTACAAGACCAGCGCCTTTCACTCCTAGCCCTCGGATCACCCTTGACAAGAAAATTTTGGGCCGTCAGATTAGAAAAGAGAAAGGACAAATATTCTGAAAGGGATCTCAGCCGTTTGTTCTGATTCTCTTTAATTCCCGAGCCTCAGATCATGTCCTTTAAAATCCTGACCTTCCATCTCCCTCAAAATAAATCCTGACCGTTCACGGGGAGCACCCGGTTCCTATAAATACCTGCATGAAAACTGTTCAAGGGGACGAAAAAAAGGGTGGTGACTATAGCGGAAGAACTTTGAAACTTAATTCAGTTCGTTACTCTGCTATTTTTAAGCTTTCATATGAAAAACTTTTGAAACTAGTTTTTTGAAGTGTTTTCTTGCAAAGGGATTTTTGAATACTGAAACTCTCCATTTTCCGTTCGTTCACTATCATGTGACGCTCTCACTTTTAGTTCTTTGTTATCTTTATTTCCACTCCCATTGTCCAAGCTCAACTTCATTCAAACTCGGTTATTATTTTGACCTGATTACATTTTAGCGAAGCATCCTTCATTTCAAGACGAACCTCAGCCCTCAGGCTAATCAGTCCACAGTTCAATTACGTTTTGTGATTCTGTAGTTAGTTTAATAGATTCGGCTCCCTACAGGTGAGTGCTTATCTCGCTGCTTTATCAAGTGCTCATTCTTATTTTACGTATTTCCTTTGTTTTTTTTTTTATGTTTATAATTTTTACCAAGTTTATATTGCATTAAAAACGCGAATAATGTTATTCTCGAGTTCACTTCTCGTTAATCAGTCCATTCTTTTTGTTAATCTTTGTTACTTCTAAATACAAGTGTTCTAATCTCGAGTAGAGTATAAATGGTTGGATAAGATGTAGGTAACTGTATCTTAAGAGTCTCTTTAATAATAAAAGATCTGAATAATAAGTCAGGAAAATAGTAAAGTCGAATCACTAGAATAACACAAAAGACAATTGGGTAAGACGTCACAAGGCGGAGTAAAACCGAACCTTAGATAAATAAATGGAATAGATCGGATATCAAAAGGTACTGGTAAGGCGACCACATAGGAGGTCGAAAAATTTAGTCTGGTATCCCCAGTCTAGTCACAAGGTGCCAATGAGTTAAAAGAAGCCTTATTCCGATCCCCGGCATCTTTGAATGCAAGAACCCTTAGTTTTAGGCTCTTGTGATGTGTAGCTGCAATCAAATTTCGAGAGGTAAGGAAAGTCCTCATTCGACTCCCATTAAAATAAAAGAGATTGGAGGAGAGTTCTTATCCGATTCTCAAGCCTAAAATTTTAACAAATATTTAAAAGAGATCGGAGGAGAGTTCTTATCCGATTCTCAAGCTTAAAATTTTAACAAATATTTAAAAGAGATTGGAGGAGTGTTCTTATCCGATTCTCAAGCCTAAAAATTTTAATAAATATTTAAAAGAGATCGGAGGAGAATTCTTATCCGATTCTCAAGCCTAAAAATTTTAACAAATATTTAAAAAGAGATCGGAGGAGAGTTCTTATTCGATTCTCAAACTAAAATTTCCATAAATATTTAAAAGAGATCGGAAGAGAGTTCTTATCCGATTCTCAACCAAAATTTTCATAAATATTCAAAGGAGATCGGAGGAGAGTTCTTATTCGATTCTCAAATCAAAATTTAACAAATATGTAAAATGATTCCCCCTAAAATAAAACTAATACGCAATAGCAACTCACTAAGGGTCATCTCATTTATTCGTGTATCTGGGTAACCCGAATTGGTGAAAAATCAAATATTCCCTTTTACCAAAAGGATTAACATTTCCATTCGAACCCTCCTAACTATTAATTTAGTTTATAAAGAACTTGAAATTAAGTCTGCTTACCCTCATCGAGGGACGAGGTGGGGTGCCTAATACCTTCCCCACCCGTTTACGGACCCCGAACCTAGAATCTCTGTTCTTGAAGTGGTTTCATTTTAATTAATTTTCACAAATGGTTTTCTTTAATTTCCCTCAAAATTAAAGTGGCGACTCCTCACTCTTTCTCACTTCGGTGAGGGTTCGTTCAGGCAACCGCAAAACACGTTGCGACATTCATCAAAACTCCAAAAGTCAAAATTTTCATTGCCAATAATATAAATCATTTGTTTAAACGACTTTGATTAATAAATTCAATTTATCAAATCATAACTGAACATTTAGAGTAATTCCAGCAATTTATGAAAATAGATATTAATTTCAATCAAATTAAGTATGCTCAAATCTCATTTAAAATTATAATTCCTTACTATTCAAAAACTGTTCTTTATCTCACTAACTATGCAAGATTAATTCGTAAGGGCCACCTTCAGAGCGATTCTAACTCCCTATGGTCGGGGAGGTCGAATCATCGTGCACATTACACACCACAATAATGTAACTTCCGAAAGGGCTAATGAAAAATTTAGATCTAACCTCTAATAAGAGGAGAATCTAAGCATGTGCACGTACCATGGTAATCAAAACAAAGCTAACTCCATTGTCTCCTTAACAAATGAGAGAGATGGGTAATAACCTAGTCAAGCATCTATAGTGAGACATAAAATAATATCATGAATTTCTTTGTCCTTTTTGTGAGCATAAATCACAATACAATTCAATTCAATGTCAATTCCAATATCCAATAATTTTTATGCTCATCACAGTTCAAAACATATTTTATCACAATTTTTCCAAAATTAATTTATTCAATCCACAACAATGCTCAATAATTATTGAAATACAATTTCACAAAGCTAAATTCATGCATACTATAACAATTTCAATAATTATTGAAATAAACCTAATACTTGATAAACATAATACATAAGGAAAGTAACGTCATTTAATTTTATATTCAGAACAAAATTAATTAAAAACTAGTTATGCACAAACCTCTTTGTCGACTAGTTTACTCTAATTTTTTATTTTTCCTCAAAGATCCTTTTCCAGTCTCTTTTTCAAATGAAACACACAATTTACGATGTTTTAATATCATATCTCATAATTAATCTATTAATTTATTTCATACCTTCTTAATTATAGCCTTAAATTTGCTTAAAATGGTATCCATTGATTTTTGCATTTTGAGTCACTATTTATTGCACTATTTAAGTCAAAATATTGACTTTTTCCTACTAAAGAGGTTTATTAATTCTAATTGCACTCATATACCACATTTTGAGTGTCAATATTGTTGGCATTGATTGCCAATTCAATTTCTAAGTCTCCTAAGAGAAATTGAAATTTTTCAGTTTTGATCCCCTGTATTCTATGGTTCCATTGGTCTGGTTACTGTAGAAATTTGGCTAAGTGTTATTCATCAAAGTTGTTCCTTATTGTCTTAGCTTTAATTCCCTTTTTGAATCACTCCATTTAAAGTTTTGTAGCCCAAGTTATGCCTATTTTTCTAGGGTTGGCCGGATTGGTCCAAGCCCATAAATTCTGGGCAATTTCTGGTTCTGGCAGTTTTGGTGACCCAATTTTGGGTGACAATTCAACTTGGTTATGGGCAGAATTTGAGTTTATGTTCTTCATGAAAGTTGTAGTGCTATGTCATATCTTTCTAATGCCATAAAAATCAGGTCATTTAGACCTTCCTAGACCAAATTATGGCCAAATGAACACTGTTCATTTGGTCATTTTTGTACAGTGACAGTGTGCCAATTTCGAGTTTGACCTAATTGTTCACTAACTTAGAGTCACTTTCAGGGCAGGGTTTCTACACAAAAATTGTGGCATTATGTGTCTAATTTCATCTCCAATTGGCTTCACATCAATTGGAGTGGCAAAATTACAGTTTTGGTCCCCTAAGTGGACCAAGGTCAGGTTGTCCAGAATTGGACCCCTACCAATCCGAATTTGACTTAACTTCTCACCATTCAAACACACCCCAATTAGTCCCAATTGACCTTTTTAAATCTCACTTAGGTCAAAGTACATCAATTTACTAAATTCTCAAAATTTCCCCCCTAAAACCCTAAGGGTCAAGAACCCTAATTTTCCATTAATTCAATTCATGCAATTAAATTGCATACTTCACATTTCTACACTCATTCAAGTATGTTTACATAATTAATTTCATCAAAATCACTCAAATTTCCCTTCTCCCAAACATGGCTAAAATTTAAGGGGTCCATGTGCATGATTTTCATGATTCTTAGCATAAATTCATCAATTTCTTACTTGATTCAAGTATCTAAATCATAAAGATAGAAAGAATTTGAAGGGAAATCACTAAACTTTGTATAGCTTTTCAATCTTTAATTTCTTCAACTTTTTCTTCTTTCTTTCTCCTTCAATCTTCTTTCCAAGGTTTGATTATAATTTTTCTTCAAGGAAATTAAAGGATTTAGGGTGAAAATTGGGGTTTGGAAAGCTTAAGTATAAGCTTTCATGGTGGAAATTTGAGAGAGGGATAAGAGAGAGAGGGGCTACGGCCAAGGGAAGAAGATGGGTCCTTTTTATTTTTTTATTTTTCATATGGTGATGTCATTATTCAAATTTTCTTTTTCCTTTCCTTTTTTCATACTTCTTTAATTTAATTCTATATTTCAAAATTTTCATTTCTCAGATTTTATTGGACAGTTAGGTCATAAGTCATCTCTAGGGGTGAATTGACCAATTTTCCCCTTGCCGGTCCGATCCGGTTTGCCAATAATACTGTATTTCCTTCGGAACTTTGACCTAATTATTTGATCTGGTTCTTAACCTTTTTCTGTGATTTTCACATTTCTCCTAGCTTCACAATTTTTCCTAGGACTGCGGTGTCACAATGTCCCATACGAAATTAGGGTTTTGACTGATCTCGCAGTCACTTCCCAGTGCGGTCACCCATCGCTGTGACCCCCGGCTCATTTAACCTTTTATGTTCTATTTTTCTGATATGTATTTAACCTTTTGGTAATCATTATTAATTTTTTTTCAGGGCTTTTCTAGGTGACTTGAATATGATTCTAATCCTTTTAATTGTCCGGACTGACACCGGTCACCAGAACAGTGATTTGCACAGGACTATGCATGTAGGGGTATTACAATTCTTCCTTCCTTAAAAGAAATTTTGACCTCGAAATTTTGCCCACTGTCAGTCCTTAAACATCCGTATGTGTTGTTTTCTCATGTCTCTCTCACATTTCTATGTTGCTTCATAGTCTGAATAATGGTCTATAATACTTTACCCAATGGTATTTATTTATTTCTTACTGGTTTTATCTCATGTGTTAACATCCCTATGAGTTCTCCATACTACTTACTTTAACTTGAATTAGGGACAACAAAGGTTGATCCTTATCCCACAACTTTGAGCTCCATGGTTGGGCTCTTACCACTATCATAAGTTAACTTACTTCGAAGCTCGTGCTTCTATGTGTTTATGCCATAATAAATATTTTTCCTAACGTCATTCTTTTACCATCCTCATCTTTACTTTTCTATTTACTTCTTTTTCCATTCCACAAATTAACTTTGATTATTTCATCCCTCAGTCTTATTTTCTTCCTTGACTAGACTGTCGAGTCAAAATTTAGTACCTTTTAACATCCCTAATAAATCTGCTATACTTCAATATTACTTTGATTTGGCCTTCTGACCATTCTAGTCAGCAATCTCTCACTGATATTCATAAAGTTTCTTTATTACATTTGCATCAACTATTCTAATTTTTTCTTCCACAACTTTTTTATCTATCGATATTCTATAGCTTATTATTATTTTTTTATTTTCACTCTCCCGTTCTCAATAGAACATCATTTTAGAAGTTTTGATTATCATCCATCACATCCTGTCTCATTCAGGGGAATAATATTTTTCTTTGTGCTTTGCTGTTATACTATTATAATACTATTTTTTGCTAGACTTTAGGTGAAGAATCCATAACAATACCAAAATAATTATAACCCCATATCCGAGATCGGATGACCTCGCCTTATCAATGTTATCTTAATTAATAACTATATCGAAATCTCTAGTCTTATAGCAATTCCTGATGTATCGTAGCTCGTGTTAGATAATTGAGTCAATGACTCTAGCTATCTTATAACTATAACCTCTCGATATTCTAACTTCAGAGTTTTAAATCCCTACGTAGGAATTTCAAACTCATTTCCAATAAGAAAACTCTATCTTGTCATAACTATACCAAAACAGATGCCGTTTGCAACTATTCTTATCTTAGTACACTATCGGGTAGTACGTAGCTTTACACAATAATCCTAAGTCAGTACTGTAATCTACAGCTTACAATACAAATATCAAGAACATTGCATAGTTACTACGATACATCCCAATAGACCAAACTTTCCTATATCTTACACTTCTCGAATCTACTAATATCTTAGACTTATTCTGATTACAATATCTATTGATAATTACTAACAGTAACATCTTTGTCCTCATCTAGATTAATTATATTACTGTAACTTGCTTTTAGGTCTTCTTACCTTACATTAAATAGGCTCACTAATGAGCTTTATAAATTATTGTGTACTAGCAAATATTTTTCACTGACAAACTCTTCCAAAACTAATTTCAATTACACTTATTATCATAATCCTTATCTTAAAGGACTAATCTGTAACGATCGGGCTCTCACTACTAGAGGAATTGTTCGCTTTGGCTATAGGCCTCACGGTTTTGTCCCATAGGTGGAATGGAGAACTTCCCAGGAGGTCACCCATCCTAGGATTTCTCTCAACCGAGCATGCTTAACCCTGGAGTTTTTCCAACTCTCCAGGCCATTCTACCAAAAGGCGCCTCTAGTGATTAGTTCCCCAATTTTATATATCATTACTTTTTGAGCCTAAGACCATCTCCGTGCTTTGCCGATGTGGGATTTGCCTAAGGGACCTTTCTCCCCCCCTTTTAGGACTCAGCGTCCTCGCTGAGGTTTGCCCCACCATCGCCCAAGAGGACACGCGAGTGGCTCTGATACCAATTGTAATGATCGGGCTCCCACCACTAGAGGAATTGTCTACTTTGGCCATAGGGCTCATGGTTTTGTCCCATAGGTTAAATGGAGAACTTTCCAGGAGGTCACCCATCCTAGGATTTCTCTCAAGCGAGCATGCTTAACCCTGGAGTTCTTCTAACTCTCTAGGCTATTCCACCAAAAAGCGCCTCTAGTGATTAGTTCCCCCATTTTATATATCATTACTTTTTGAGCTCAAGATCATCTCCGTGCTTTGCCGATGTGGGATTTGCCTAAGGGACCTTTTACTAAAACATGTTACACCTTACCCCTCTGTAAAGCATAACATGATCCTGTAGAATACCTAATGAACTACCGAACTTCACCTATCGATAACTCATTAAGTACCTTACAAGGGATTTTAAAATAATTTTCTTACTTTTATAAGTGGTGAGCATTTTCTAATAGGTATTAAAATCATTTATTCGAAGATTTAAAACTAAGAAAAATTTTTGTTCCATTTTATTTTTTCGCAAATTTTATAAAAATTTTGGCAGAGTGCCGTCTGTATTTTGAGAAAACAGTTCTTCAAATACCTGTAAAAAGCACTTTCAAAGATTTATTTTAACAACTTCATCAATTTCACAACCATTCCAACCAATTTCAATATCATTTCTCAATTTTCAACATTCAACAATCATCAAAATACTACCAATTAATTTCATTCAAATTAGAACAAAATATTTCCATTCATATTTCTTTAAAGATAAAACAATTTATATATAACATTCCAAAAATTTACATTAAGAGAAATCCAAACTAAAACTTATCACAAGCTTTATACAACTTTATACCACTTTATACAACTGCTCATAACCAATTTTACATGTCCATACAGTTACACACATTTACCTACATCAAAATAATTTTTACAATCAGGGTATAAAATATACCCGATAGACTTCAAGGCAGGTAGCTCCTCAATCCTTAGCAGCTTACTCTGCTGCTCCTCTAGTCTCTATATTTGCGACAGCAATAACAGTCATTGCTGAGTACTAGGACTCAGTGGTGCACAACATACTAAAATAATCTTTATGCGAAATTTAAATCATATTTATTCAAAAATTAAACTGAACATGAAATATAAATTTAAAAATGATTTATAAGATTTTAACCCAAACAATTTCATTACAAAAGTCTCAAAACAAATTTCATAAAAACATACAGTTATATCATGCCATTCGAAACAAATATAATCTCAATAGCCAGAGGCTAAGGAGAAGTCACTGAAGGAACGGAAGCGTGAAAAACACAAGTTTATACCATTGAATTCAAAAATTTTCATCTAGGGTCACATGCATCATGCAAGATTTATTTTTATCTATTTGATTTCAATGATAAACAACATATTAAAACTCTTTTAATATGTTTTTGGATCTGTATTTGCCATTTAAGATTTTAAAATTAATCAGATTTATTTTAGAACCCTAGATTAAATCAAGAACGATTATACTAACCTCTTGATGCACTGCAGCGTATCTGCCCCTTTGAGATTGATCTTCAGGACACCAGATGTTGTCCCTCTAGCTTGTCCACACCAAGAACACCTATGGCAGCCCTTGAACAGCTTCTAAAGCTTTTTCTATTAATTAGAAATTCAAGTTCTGCCTTTTAAGAGATTAGAGATGTAAACAGGACACTAGAAACAATTTCTAGTGTTCTTAATTCAAGAGATTGATGGCTAATCTCTTTGAATTGATGAGAGATGAAGAAGAATAGATGAAAAGCCTCAAAGTGGCGTGACAAAGGAGAGGAGTGGCTGCTGGTTGCTATTTCTTTTCATAACAACACTTAAATAGCTAGGTTAACACATTAAACCCTTGCCACATGTCACCCTTTGAATAGCTCTAGGTTTAAGTGACCCAATCACATTGTGCCAAGTGTCAAACCTATATTTAATCTTGATTTTAATCATATTACATGATTAAAAAAAAACATTTGGCAAGTTTATGTGTAATCCCATAAGTCACCATCTCATGATGCCACGTGTCACACTGTGAAATGACCAAAATGCCTCTATGTCTTAATTTTGAGTTCTTAAACCAAAATAATTATTTTTCTTCTTCTAATTAATTTATATCAAATATAAATTAATTAATTAATCTCTATTAATTAATTTCTCATTAATTAAATTCATATTTAAACACTTTAAATATAAATTTAATTGATACTACACATCCAATAATCTAGATTTGGTTTCAAGTCATGCTAGGGACTTTGCAATTTAATTGCAAACCAAACCTATTTAATTAATCAATTAAACTCTTTAATTAATTAATTAAATCATATTTAAATAGGTGATAACTTGTGTATGTGTGTGACTTACGAGGCTCATCACTAATTGGCAATGAGACATGATATCAACTCTTAATATCATCAGAACTCTTTCTTACCATAAATGATTTCTCTAAATCATTTTATGAACCTCATAGACCATAGTTAACACCTAGCATAGCATGCCATAGCCACCCAATTAGTAAGAAGGTTTACCTTAAATGAACCTATAATCATATGTTACCATGCACTAGAATCTCTCTGTTATAAAATCCCAACTCAAGCTGGAGTCATGGTTTATGTCAAACTCCATTTCCTATGAATATTATGTTCTCTTTTAATTCCAGTTCTTGATTAAAAAGATTTTCTCATCAGAAACTCTTTTCTGAATAAATCTATTTGTCCTGGCCAGGAACTTGAAACATCAAGAACAATTAAATGAACATAGGATTTTATCTCTATTTACTTAGAGGAACAGATTCCATCTTGATCAACACCTACCTCCATATATAACTAGTAGGAGCCAACACATGCCCATATACCCATACATAGTACAAGTATGAAAGCAGTATCAAACTCAAACTACCTATATACAAGATAACTGTGTTATCTCAGGTCTAAAGATTATATGCACTGATATGATTTATGAAAAAACATTGACAAGAGTAAACTCCATGTGCTTGTCATAAGTGTCACTGGTTCGGCCTACTTATCATTTATAAGTGCCTATCATGTTTGTTATATGGCATGAGACTCACCATTCTATCTTATTTATATCTCATATAAATAACTTGGGAACAAACATGAATACAATCTTTCTGGATAAGTCATGTCCTTATTATGAAGTATCCTTGATTGTGAACCTATTTATGATACTTTGTGCTAGAAATATTGTCACTCATATTCTTAAAAACTTAAGAATAATATTTCTAACAAAATATCAATGGACCTTTTCTATTACACATAAATATATTATGTAAACGGAAAAGTGGAAATGTCTTTTATTAATAAAAATATGAATAAGATACATACTAAATGATATGCTCTAGGGCATACTACTAACAATCTCCCACTAGCACTAGAGCCATTCATTACAATATCTTAGATCTATCTTCTCAAGATGTTGGTCTAATTGAGTCTGTGACATAGGCTTAGTGAATGGATCAGCTGGATTTTCAGCTAATGCTATTTTCTGCATGGCTACATCGCCTCGCCTAACTATTTCTCTGATAATGTGGTAGCGCCTTTCTATGTGTTTGGATTTCTGGTGAGACCTTGGTTCCTTAGCCTGTATGACTGCTCCATTATTGTCACAGTGTAGTGGAACTGCTGACTCAATGGAAGGAACTACTGTAAATTCTGTCACGAACTTCTTTATCCAAATAACTTCCTTTGCAGCATCTGATGCAGCAATATACTCAGCCTCTGTAGTGGAATCTGCAGTCGTGCTCTGTTTGGAACTCTTCCAACTGACTGCACCTCCATTACAAATGAACACATATCCAGAGGTAAACTTTCTATCATCGATATCTGATTGGAGATCAGAATCAGTATAACCATCCAATTGCAAGTCTCCACCTCCACAAATCAAGAATAAATCCTTAGTTCTTCTCAAGTACTTAAGGATATTCTTGACAGCTATCCAGTGTTCCAAACCTAGATTGGATTGATACCTGCTAGTCAAACTAACAGCATATGCGATATCCAGCCTAGTACACAACATTGCATACATTAAACTTCCAATAGCCAAAGCATATGGAATCCTAGCCATCTTATCTCTTTCTTCAGGTGTCTTTGGAGACATCTCTTTAGAAAGGTGGATACCATATCTCACTGGTAACAATCCTCTCTTAGAATCAAGCATGTTAAACCTCTTTAACACCTTTTCCAAGTATAGACTTTGAGATAAACCAATTATTCTTTTCGCTTTATCTCTATAGATGCGAATCCCAAGAATATAGGTTGCTTCCCCTAAGTCTTTCATGGAGAATGTATTTGACAACCATACCTTTATAGTCGTCAACATACCTGTGTCATTACCCATCAACAATAAGTCATCCACATATAAGACAAGGAAAGTGATAGCACTGTTACTAACCTTCTTATATACACATGGCTCATCCTCATTTTTGATAAAACCAAAGGATTTAATGGCTTCATCAAAATGGATGTTCCAACTCCTCGAAGCTTGTTTCAACCCATAAATGGATCGCTTTAGCTTGCATACCTTGGAACCATCTTGGGATTCAAAACCCCTAGGTTGTTCCATGAAAATGTTTTCTTCAATGTATCTATTGAGAAAAGCTGTTTTGACATCCATCTGCCAAATCTCATAATCATAGTATGCAGCTATTGTTAATAAAATCCTAATTGATTTAAGCATGGCAACAGGCGAGAAAGTCTCTGTAACACCCTCACTGTAGCAATTCCATACATTTTACTGTTCCGGTGATCGGTGTCGGTCCGGACAGCTAGAACGTCTGGAAAAGTAATTAGACTAAAGTGAGGAACCATAAATAACTCAAATATTGATAAGAAAAATTTAGTAAAAATTTTAGAAATAAAATACAACCAAGTTAAATGAGCCGGTGCCCTAGCGATGGGTAACCCAGCGGGAAGTTGC
This sequence comes from Hevea brasiliensis, assembly GCF_030052815.1. Lineage (NCBI taxonomy): Eukaryota > Viridiplantae > Streptophyta > Magnoliopsida > Malpighiales > Euphorbiaceae > Hevea > Hevea brasiliensis. The sequence goes on along the minus strand of NC_079509.1, from coordinate 19,327,798 downwards.
GGTTTTCGCAACTAGGAGCCCTAGACCTGGGGAAAAATTCATAAAATAATTTTTGGAACTCCAGAGAAGAGTCATTGAGGTTCCTATGGCATTAGAATGCCAAGAAAATATTTAGAAAAATTTTTCAATCGGTACAGACAATTTTGACCCTTTAAGCCAAATGGAGGGCATTTTGGTCATTTCGCCTTCAGAGGTGATTTTTGGCCGACTTGTCCAGTTGAGTAAATAATTAATATGACATAAAATATGAATAAACATTACTAAAAATTGAATTGAAAATGAGTAGAGAAAAGAAGAAAAGAAAATGAAGGAAAATGCTTAATTATGACATATGATGATGTCATTTAAAAGCCCCCTCCAATCACCATTTGAAAAACCAATAAAAAGAGATAAAAATGACTTAAAATGAGATAAAAAAACAAAGGAAACCAGCAGTTTCCTTCTTCATACGGGCTGGAATAAGAAAGAAAGAGAAAGAAAGAAAGAAATGAAGAAGGAGAAGGAGATGAACAGTAGCAGAAATAGGGGTTCAGCAGGGCAGCATCTTTCTCTTCTGTCCAGGTGAGTTTGGCTCAACATCTATGGCTGATTTTTGGATATGTTTGAAGTATGTATGTGTGGAAGTTATGGTTAAAATTTGGTGATTGTTCAAGGGTTGGATTTGGAGAAATATATTGTTGAACACAGGCTGTTTGTAGGTTGAATTCTGAATTTTGGCTAATGAAATTTGAGAAAAATAAATAGTTAGGATGCTTATAAAATTATGAAATTTTGTAAAAATGATATTTGGGATGTTGAGGCTGCTGGGTTAAAATTTGGTGAATTTTAGACTTGTGGTTTATGAGATATAAATTGTTTTGCATGAGCTGTCTGAGTAAGACTGATTTCTGCAAAAATTCAGATTTTGAAGGGTTGAATGAATGTTTTGATATCTCATGATATAGAGATTATTTGATGCTAAAATTTTTACTGATATTGTATAGGGATGTCTTAAATATATGGTTAAAATTTGGGATTTATCTAACGGTTAGATCATTATATATAAATTTGAATGCACAAGCTGCCAGATTGGGTATTAATGGGTGGTTGTGGATTTAAGATTTATGATAGGAGTTTAGTCCAATTTAAGGGGAAATGCTGTTGAATTTTTATTGGATATTTAATTTAGGAAAGTGAAGTTATAATTGATTATGATTATTATGATTCTAGGAGAAATCTTGAAGAATAAAAAGCTCAAGGTTAGTTTCAAAAAGGTTAGTGCATATTTATACCTAAATCCCTTTCATTCCATGTTAAGGACTTAAAGCAAACAAGAATTTGTAAATTAAATGAAAAGAATTCATGTGTATGTATACCATGAATTTCGGCAGCCCTAAGGAAGGAATGAGTTTGATTGTTTTAATGGAGTTAGAGTGAATTAGAGATTATGTTTAAAGTGTATATATATATATATATATATATATATATATATATATATATATATATATATATATATATATATATATATAAGGAATGAAAGAGTTAACTAAGGAAATTTGTGAAAACCTTGACTTTGAGCTAGGGTTTGGGAGTGAAAATTTGACTTTGCTTAGGAAATTGTTAAAGAACATTCTAATGGTCAATTAGTGACCATTTGGGGTAATTTGACCATAATTAGGAGTGAACTATTGCATGGCAAACTGAAATGGGCATGCTGCCTAGTGACAGCAGCAGGGAGGCTGTGAGTCTAGCCTGTTTGGACTGCCATATCTTTGGCTGTGTAGGTCCAATTGGTGTTTGGCCAATTGGACATGAAACTAGACTTATAATGACACATTTTTTCTGAAGAAACCATGCCCAAAAGACCAAAGCAAGTGGACCAAAAGTTGGCCCCAATCCGGGTACCTTGCAAGCCAATTCTGCAGAATGACCAAATGAATAGTAACTGTTCATTTGGCCATAACTCACTGTAGAAATTGTCAATTGACCTGACATAGACAAACAATTTTTATGAAGAAACCTACTCCAAATTATGAGCAGAACCTAACTCAAATGGCAGTCACAGTCACTGTTCATGGTACTGTAGATTTGGTAAATTCTGCAGAATTGAAATCAGGCCAGCTGTGGTTTTTGGACCATATCTGGAGCTACAAAACTCCAAATGGAGTGATTCAAAAAAGGGAATTCAACTAGACAAAATAAGGAACAACTTTCATGTTTACCATTTCCTCAAATTCCCACTGCAACAGTGCTTAATGGAACAATAAAGTTAGGCTTCAAAAACTGAAAATTCTGCCCTCTTGGTTTTAAGTTTAGAAATGGTATGGGTGCTCAATTCCAACAAGTTTTAAATGTAAAATGTGGTGCATTGGGAGTGTTAAAACCAATGTACCTATTTTCCATCCAATAGTCAACATTTTTGTTGACCAATGAGGTGAATAGTGACACCAAAAATTGAAATTTAAAATGTGAAATTAGAAATGCATCTAGGGGACTTTAAATTGCAATTGGCAATTAATACTAGCAAATGTAAAACTCAAAATGTGGGATCTTGGTGTAATTAGAACTAATATATCCATTAAGTAGAAAAAGTCAACATTTTGGTTGACTAGTAAGGTGAATAGTAGTCAAAATAATTAGCAAATTAAGATGAAGACCTAGAACCAATTCTAAGCTTAATGCTTAGAATGGTATGACAAATGTGGACTATGCATCTTAGTCAAAATTGTTAAAAGGAAATTAAGAGCATAAATTTGAAGTCCATGAAATTTTCATGGATTACTGGAAACATGAAAAATAAGTCATCTAATTGATGTAAATAGATAGTTAGGGCTTATATGCCCATCACAAATGGAATTCATAAAATATTAGTAACTCAACTTGAAATATAAAATTTGCAATTACATAAGTAGATTCTTGAATGTATAAATGAGAAAAGGAAAAATGTTTTGAATACAATGGTACATGTGAACCATTGTTTAGAATTGTGATTAATATGAATAACATAAAGAATGAATAAATTAACCATATTAATATATGAATGAGACATTAGTCCTCATTATTATAGAAAGGAGAAGTATTTTGAGTACAATGGTATAAAAAGGATAATTGATGTGAATTGTGATCATATAAATGATCAAATGAATGTATGAATTATAATTGAAATTTATTATGAAATAATGAAGTCATAAAACACAATATATTAATGTTTAATGATATTATGTGCCCTTGTATTGCCTAGACATGTGTGTCAGATTGGATAGTTTGGCATGCTAATAGGGTATTGTTTTAGCAGTACTGCAAAAGGCTTTATGCCTGTATTTATGGCTTTGTGCCCGCATTCATGGCTTTATGCCCGCATTCATGGCATTATGCCAACATTCATGGCTTTTATGCCTGATTATGTGTATCATGGCTTTTTAGCCATACTGACTGCATACGTGGTTGACGTTTTGCGTCCCATGGTATGACGACCCGAGGCACCGCGGTGTCCAGTGCCAACGACCCGTTATCCAGTTTAGTCAGCCTGTCGTAGGTTACTTGGGCAGTGTAATTTATTGAAATAAATTAAGACTATTAGTAATTAAAAATATTAGAAATCAAATAAATGAGTTAATAAGACTTCAAAAGAATTAGTTAGAATTATGAAATGATCCAAACCACATAAAAAAAAATTATTAAGTAAAATAATAAAAGAGTTGCAAAAATAGGTATAACTTAACTAAATATTTTAAATGTGCTTTCTATTGCCATATGAATATAAACTGAGTATTTTTATTAATTCTGTATATTGTACATTATCACTGTGAATTTAGGAATTAAATGCTTCCAAAGCGGAACAAATTAGAACAAAAGATAATTAATATTAGACACATTGTATTAAATTAAATTGATTCTTAAATATTCAAATTATGCTTCGTTCTTTCTTTATTGGTATATTATTTTCTTGTTCTATTATTGCACCACTAAGCATCAATGCTTAGCGCGATGGATTTGTTTCCTCGCGCAGGTACTTTGACTAAGATTTTTGGAGTCCAGATCTGCAGAAGTGCCTGAAGTAATCAAGGTTGTCACCTCCTCAGCAATGCATATAGATAGGGCCCATATAGATCATATTTTGTATTTAGTATAAAATGCTAGATATTGTATTATAATGTAGATTATGAGTAGGTAATTAATAGAAATGTAATGTAATTTAATAAATTAGCTTTTTCATATGTAATTAATTTATATATCATGTAAATTATGAAATTATGTAAATTAAAGAAATTTGAAAATTTTACTTATGTGATTTGAGCATGAATGAGATTGTATGGATTCGAAGACAGATTTGAAATATATAGATAATGCATGGAAATGAATATGAAATTGAGATATATGAATGAGATGTAAATTATGAGATGGTTATGAAAATAATTGATGAGATTTTATTTGTAAAATATTATTGAAACTTTCAAACAGGTAAATAGTAAAATACGTCAACTGGTAATAAAATAGGGGAAACTCCGCTGGTTTCTCCGTCGAAAAATAATTAATATTAAAATATAATGAGATCAAAATATGAAAGGAATAAAGTAAGATAAGATAGGATGCTCCGGCACCGAATGTAGCACACTTTGCTCGGCTACACTGTAGTCGGGTGAGGGGTGTTACAGTCTCCTCATAGTCGATTCCTTGCCTTTGGCGAAACCCTTTCGCTACTAGCCTTGCCTTATAGGTCTCTACCTTTCCATCAGAACCAATTTTCTTCTTGAAAACCCATTTGTTCTCTATAGGTACAATACCTTGAGGTGGGTCAACAAGATCCCAAACTTGATTATTTTACATGGAATCAATCTCGGATTTCATAGTATCAATCCATTTTGAAGAGTCTATATCTGATATAGCTTCTTCACAAGTAAGTGGATCATCTCCATGATCTACTTCTTCATGAGTAGACAACTCTTGTTCTTCTTCATGAAGAAAATCATATCTCACTGGTGGGTGAGATACCTTGGTTGTTCTACGAGGAACAGCTGTAGATGTTTCATCAATGGGTATAGGTTGACTAGATGGATCTATATCCATCTGATCTGTTGGTTGGTCAGAATTATCCAATTCTAACTCTATTTGCCTTCCTTTGCCTCCTTCTTGAACAAACTGTTGTTCAAGAAATGTGGCATCTCTACTTATCACAACCTTTTGTGAAATAGGCAAATAAAAATAATATCCAAAACTTTCTTTTGGATATCCAACAAATCGACCTTCCATTTATCAGTGTTCAGCTTTTTGATATAAGCTGGACAACCCCAAATCTTAACATGCTTAAGACTTGGTTTTCTTCCATGCCATATCTCATAAGGTGTGGAAGAAACTGATTTTGATGGAATCCTATTCAGAATATACAAAGCTGATTCTAATGCAAATCCCCAAAAGAAGATTGGCATATCAGTATAGCTCATCATACTACGTACCATATCCAATAGGGTACGATTTCTCCTTTCAGATACACCATTCAGTTGTGGCGTTCCTGGAGGAGTCAGCTGAGAAACAATGCCATGCTCTCTCAAGTATTCATCAAATTCAGTACTCAAATATTCACCTCCACGATCTGATCGAAGAGCTTTAATATTCTTTCCTGTTTGATTTTCTACTTCAGATTTAAATTCTTTAAACTTTTCAAAGGATTCATGTTTGTATTTCATCAAATACAGATACCCAAACCTTGATTTATCATCAGTAAAGGTAATAAAATAATGAAAACCCCCTCTAGCCAATTCTTTAAATGGACCACATACATCACTATGTATTAGCTCCAAAATATTTTCAGCTCTTAGCCCTTGTCCAACAAAGGGTGATCTAGTAAGATTCACAAGTTGGAGTAGGCTAAGAGCCCAATGAGGATAGAATCCCCATTTTCTCCAGTTTTGCAATCCTATCTTCTGCAACATGACATAACCTTAAGTGGCAAATATATTTTGAACTTGAGTTGGTTTTCACCATGGCATTGCATTCTTTTAGATCACTTGCATTCAATTTGTGTTTGTTATTATTATCCAAATAATAAAGACCATCATTCATATAACCCGAACCAACATATTTATTTCCAAAATAAATATTGTAAGCATTATCTGTGAACTGAAATTCATAGCCATTTCTAGTCAAACTAGATATAGAAATGATGTTCTTAAAAGCATCAGGTACATATAAAATATTATCCAAACACAAAACATGTCCAAACATGTAAAAAGATTTAGATCCTATGGCTAAAGCTTCAACAGTTGAGCCATTGCCAATCCGGACTCTAATATCTTGAGAACGCAAGCTGCTACTGTTTGCTAGTTCCTGCATATCATTAGAAATGTGAGAACTGGCACCAGTATCTAAAACCCAAGCTGTAGATGAACTATGAGTATCATCAGAATCTAAATAACAAGATATGGACATACCTTCCGAAGGTGTATCCTTCTTGTCCTTCAGAGAAGCAAGATACTGGGCGCTTTCTTTTCCAAAGGCCCATCCTTTTGGCAGTGGAAACACTTTCCTTTGCCTCCATCAGCTTTAGTCTTCCTTTTCTGTTTAGCTATTTTCTTGGAAGGACCAGGAATCTGATGTTTCTTTTTCTTATTACCCTTCTTCTTGTTGGACTTTCCAGCAGAAGAAGATGCAACCAAAGCTACCTCTTTTCCTTTATTTCCTGGCATATTCTTTTGGGCAATAACCAGCATGTTGAGTAAACCAGCTAAGGTACATTCCTGTTTAGTCATATGGAAATTTGTCACAAAATTCCCAAAAGACTCAGGAAGGGACTGAAGGATCAAATCCGTCTGTAGTTGGAAATCCATGTTAAAGTCAAGATGTTCCAACTGCTCAATCAGCCGAATCATCTTGTGGACATGATCCCCAATATTCTGTCCCTCAGACATTCTCATACGGAATAGCTGTCTAGATATCTCATACCTAGCATTCCTGCTGTGCTCACCATACAACTCTTATAGGTGAAGGAGGATCTCACTCGCACTCTGCATGTTTCATGTTGCTTCTGTAACTCAACTCATGGAAGCAAGCATGTAACACTTAGCTCTCATATCATGCTCCTTCCACTTGTCCAAAGTTTCATGTTCCTCTTGTGTGGCCTCTGGAGGTAAGGGACCAGGAACATTTGAATCTAGAACATATCCTATATGTTCAAGGTTCAGGACAAGTTTCAAATTTCTTAGCCAATCGATGATTAGGTCCTGTCAACCTATTGTGATCAAGTATGCTTGCAAGGATATTGGATGGTGGTGGTTGTTTTGTGCTCATTTTTATCAGAAAATTAATTGCAGAAAATAACCAGATTAATTAGTAAATATATCATGTAATTAACCAAAATGATTATGGTCTTTTAATCAAATTGGTCCTCCCACTAACTTAGCGAATCCTACACTTCCAAAGTAGAAAACAGAAATCCTAGTTGGATGGATTTCTAGTGGGTGATTGAATTCTTATAATTCTATTGATCATCCTCAGGTACATCCATTATTGGAATTACAATAAACTATAAGTGAGCAACTCCTTGCCCATCACATCTCATGTGAGGTTCAATCCTTTACCTAGCCCCTAATGCTCAAAATCTCAGGTACATCCATTATTGACTTATCTTGCATTAGTTAAGTTGATCCCATTGAGCCAGTAATTATGCAAAAAATTTTAATATCCTCAGGTACATCCAATATTGGCCACCAAACCATTTACATATTTACAACATCTCATGCTTAATAATTATTCTTAAGAAAATCTCTTAAATTAATTGCATCTCATGCAACTATTTAAAATTTCTTAAAATAATTGCCCCAATGGAGGGCCTAGGTTATAATTACTTTAATTATAGCATTTCCAACTTAATCATTTGTTTGGAAGATTTTATGGTCATTCTAATTACTATTAAGGTCTCACTTTGCACATTATCCATTTAGCATGCATATATCATATAATTGCATACATTCTCATACATCTCATGCATTCATGGATAAGCAGTAAATATGGTATGATCATGGACTTTCTAAGGGATTCAATTCTGAGCCACCAAGAATTGAATCAGGGCATTCCTAGGTGCATTTCATTCATTCTTTCATTTTACAAGAGTTGCTGAATGAGTACATAATCAACACTTGATCTTGAATTCCTCCCACTGGTCCCACCAATGCTCTTGACCTCCTTGAACTTCTTGCAATCCAATATTACATGGTAATCCTTGGCATACGAAGGTGAATTTACAAGAACTTAAATAAATGAAATTACAACCCAAAAATTATTACAAACTTAATAATACATGCCCAAAATAAATTAAAATAAATTAATTAATTTACAATCCCAAAGAAACATAAAAGAAATAAATCCAATCACATTGGTCTTTTATAGTCCATGATCATCCATCATGCATATCACTATTTAACAATTAAATAAAACATACATACTTAAATTAAATTGAATATCTCATATTCAACTTAAAAATCCAGATTTGAATATGATTCAAATAAATTTAAAAATTCAGATTTGAATCTCATTCAAACAAATTTAAAAATTCAGATTTGAATCACATTCAAACAACTTTAAAAATTCAGATTTGAATCACATTCAAACATTTTTTAAAAAATCAGATTTGAATCATATTCAAACATTTTAAAAAAAAAATCAGATCTGAATTTTATTCAAACAATTTTAAAAAAATCAGATTTAAATATGATTCAAACAACTTTAAAAATTCAGATTTGAATCACATTCAAACAACTTTTAAAATTTAGATTTGAATCACATTCAAACAATTTTTAAAATTCTGATTTGAATCATAATTTAATTGTGTGATTAAAATTCTAATTAAACAATTTAATTAGACATAGGATGAGCTTTTAGATCATACAACAATTGTAAATTAAAAAGCAAACCTTGCGCCACCTTGAAGTACCATTGTTGCCGCCACCAATGGTGGCTTCACCTTGTGTGCCGCCACACATCCATTGCAACCAGCAATGGATCAATCATCTCATGATCAAATCACATAATTAAATCATATAATCAACAATCTAAATGGCAAATATAGTGGCTCTGATACCAATTGAAGGAACGGAAGCGTGAAAAACACAAGTTTATACCATTGAATTCAAAAATTTTCATCTAGGGTCACATGCATCATGCAAGATTTATTTTTATCTATTTGATTTCAATGATAAAAAACATATTAAAACTCTTTTAATATGTTTTTGGATCTTTATTTTCCATTTAAGATTTTAAAATTAATCAGATTAATTTTAGAACCCTAGATTAAATCAAGAACGATTATACTAACCTCTTGATGCAATCGCAACAGATTCTGCGCTTTGAGATTGATCTTCAGGACACCAGATGTTGTCCCTCTAGCTTGTCCACACCAAGAACACCTATGGCAGCCCTTGAACAGCTTCTAAAGCTTTTTCTATTAATTAGAAATTCAAGTTCTGCCTTTTAAGAGATTAGAGATGTAAACAGGACACTAGAAACAATTTCTAGTGTTCTTAATTCAAGAGATTGATGGCTAATCTCTTTGAATTGATGAGAGATGAAGAAGAATAGATGAAAAGCCTCAAAGTGGCGTGACAAAGGAGAGGAGTGGCATCTGGTTGCTATTTCTTTTCATAACAACACTTAAATAGCTAGGTTAACACATTAAACCCTTGCCACATGTCACCCTTTGATTAGCTCTAGGTTTAAGTGACCCAATCACATTGTGCCAAGTGTCAAACCTATATTTAATTTTGATTTTAATCATCTTACATGATTAAAAAAAAATTTGGCAAGTTTATGTGTAATCCCATATGTCACCATCTCATGATGCCACGTGTCACACTGTGAAATGACCAAAATGCCCCTGTGTCTTAATTTTGAGTTCTTAACCCAAAATAATTATTTTTCTTCTTCTAATTAATTTATATCAAATATAAATTAATTAATTAATCTCTATTAATTAATTTCTCATTAATTAAATTCATATTTAAACACTTTAAATATAAATTTAATTTATACTACACATCCAATAATCTAGATTTGGTTTCAAGTCATGCTAGGGACTTTGCAATTTAATTGCAAACCAAACCTATTTAATTAATCAATTAAACTCTTTAATTAATTAATTAAATCATATTTAAATAGGTGATAACTTGTGTATGTGTGTGACTTACTAGGCTTATCACTAATTGGCAATGAGACATGATATCAACTCTTAATATCATCAGAACTCTTTCTTACCATAAATGATTTCTCTAAATTATTTTATGAACCTCATAGACCATGGTTAACACCTAGCATAGCATGCCATGGCCACCCAATTAGTAATAAGGTTTACCTTAAATGAACCTATAATCATATGTTACCATGCATTAGAATCTCTCTGTTATAAAATCCCAACTCAAGCTGGAGTCATGGTTTATGTCAAACTCCATTTCCTATGAATATTATGTTCTCTTTTAATTCCAGTTCTTGATTAAAAAGATTTTCTCATCAGAAACTCTTTTCTGAATAAATCTATCTGTCCTGGCCAGGAACTTGAAACATCAAGAACAATTAAATGAACATAGGATTTTATCTTTATTTACTTAGAGGAATAGATTCCATCTTGATCAACACCTACCTCCATATATAACTAGGAGGAGCCAACACATGCCCATATACCCATACATAGTATAAGTATGAAAGCAGTATCAAACTCAAACTACCTATATACAAGATAACTGTGTTATCTCAGGTCTAAAGATTATATGCACTGATATGATTTATGACAAAAGATTGACAAGAGTAAACTCCATGTGCTTGTCATAAGTGTTACTGGTTTGGCCTACTTATCATTTATAAGTGCCTATCATGTTTGTTATATGGCATGAGACTCACCATTCCATCTTATTTATATCTCATATAAATAACTTGGGAACAAACATGAATACAATCTTTCTGGATAAGTCATGTCCTTATTATGAAGTATCCTTGATTGTGAACCTATTATGATACTTTCTGCTGGAAATATTGTCACCCATATTCTTAACAACTTAAGAATAATATTTCTAACAAAATATCAATGGACCTTTTCTATTACACATAAATATATTATATAAACGGAAAAGTGGAAATGCCTTTTATTAATAAAAATATGTACAAGATACATACAAAATGATATGCTCTAGGGCATACTACTAATAGTCACATCAAAGGCTAGCTAGCTCAAATATATGGGAACCCATTCTTTTTCTTCTTCTACTGGTACACACCTCAACACTTCAGCCAGAGAAGGAATCAAAATTCAAAACTGATTTCCCCCACTAGTCGTGCTAGTGAGGTGTTCAAATCTATGGTCATGACACTGTAGTTTCAAAACTGATCTTAGCAATTTACTAAACATTTATTGCCATTTCAAACATACACAAATAAACTTTCAACAATTCAAAGCAAAAGCATAATACACATTTCATGCACTTTGTAAATGAATTTTAAAGCATATTGATGTTGTGCACAAACCTTAAACGAGTAGCCTCTTGGCCTTGACTAGATCCCTCGGGTTCTTTCCTAGTATTCTTTTCCATTGAAACACATAATTTCACAGTGTTTCAGTATCATAACTCATTATAAATCTAAAAATAAATTCAAATTCATTTATACCTAGCTTTAATACACTATAAACTTAGCGTTCTTTAAATATTTTATTTCGGGGTTACTATTCACGATACTATTCAAGTCAATTTGTTGACTTTCTAAGGCTTAATGGGAATTCCAACTATACTCACATACCACATTTTGATCACCAATTTTGTTAGTTTTGATTGTTTTCTTAAAACTTAAGTCTTTTAGGTAAATTTGCAAATTTTCAGTTTTGGTGTCTTATGTTGCACTGTTCCATTGGTCATTTTGCTGTTAGAATTTAGCAAAATTTTCTTCATATAAAATGTTCCCTATTGTCTTAAATTTATTCTCCTTTTTGAATCACTCCAATTGGAGTTTTTTAGCTCAAGTTATAGCCATTTGAATCATGGCTGCCGGATTGGATTTAACCCAGATTTTCTGGGTAAATTTTGGTTCTAGCAGTTTTAGGTCACCAACTTTGGGTGGCTAAACGACTTGGTTAAGGGCATAATTTGGGTTTGTTTTCTTCATGAAAGTTTTAGGTCTATATCTCATCTTTCCACTGGTAAAAGTTCAGGTCATTTAGACGTGCCTAGCCCAAGTTATGGCTAAATGAACAAACACTGTTCATTTGGTCATTTTTATACAAGCCAGATTGCCTAATCCGGATTTCGTCAATTTGTTCACTAGGTTTTGGTGACTTTTTGGGCATGATTCCTAAATGAAAAATGTGTCATTTTGTGTCTAGTTTCGTTCCCAATTGACCTCATGCCAATGGGGCTATAAATTTTCAGTTTTGGTCCTTGAAAAGGACCTTGGTCCTGCTGCCTGCAAACTGACCACATCCTAACACTTCCAACATATCCCAATTGGTCACAAATGACCATTTTTCAGCTCAAACAAGGTCAAACACACCATTTGACCATTTCTCCAATTTTTGTCTTCCAAAACCCTAGGTCCAAACCCTAATTTTTCTAAATTCTTCATAATTCATACAATTAAAATGTTCTAATCATCTTTATATGCTTAATCAAGCTTACATACATAATTAATTGAGCTAAAACACTTCAACATCTCCTAACCCCATGGCTGCCAAATTCTCACTCCCATTATTCAAGCATAGTTTTCTTTATTTCTAATGAAATTTCATCACATTTAAACTTAAATTCATGCATTTGATAAAAATCTAAGCTTGAAGTTACACTTACCTCAATTTGTGAAATCACTAGTTCTTCAATTCTCCACTTTCCTCTTCCTTTTTGTTCACAAGATGCTTGTCAAGATCCAAGAATAAGATTTACTTAAAGGAGTTAGGGAATTTATAGAATAAAGTCAAGCTTTTGAAAGCTTGAGATGGGTGTTAATGGTGGAAAGGAATGAGAGAATTGAGAGAGAAAGGGAGGGACGGTAAGGAGGAGATGAGAGGATAAAAAAATTGTTTTTCTTTTTAATTTTAACTTTATTTATGTCACAATTATCTCTAATTTTCATAATTTGCAAATTTAAAGTAATTAGGTCATGCATGATGTCATACTCCTATTTTATTTTCTTTTCTTTTTCCTTTATTTTTCTATTAGTTCTTTAATTTAATCCTCAATTCCGAAATTTTCTTTTCTCTGATTTTATTTGACAGTTAGGTCAGGAGTCAACTCTCAGGGTCAATTGACCAAATTACCCCTCGCCGGTTTGACTCGGTTTGCAAATAATTTAATATTTCTTCCGGATCCCTGACCTAATTATTTGACTGGCTTAACAATTATTTTTCATGATTTTCTCTTTTCCACTGTGTTCGCAATAGTCCTAAGGACAGCAGCGTCACATTTTACGGTTCGAAATTTGAGTTTAAATCGACTTTGCAATCCTTCCCGAGAAGATCACCCATCGCTGTGACTCTCGGCTCATTTAACCTCTTATGTTCTGTTTTTCTTATTTATACTTAACTAATTGACAATTACTAATTATTTGTGTTTAGGGCTTATTTAGTTGTCTTAAGTTTGGTTCTAATCCCCTAAATTATCCAGACCAACACCGGTCACTGGAATAGTGAAATATACCAGGCTATACAAATAGGGGTGTTACAATTCTCTCCCCCTCAAAATAAATTTAGTCTCGAAATTTTACCTGGTATTAGTCTCTAAATAGCTGTGGGTGTTGTCTCCTCATGTCCTCCTCTCGTTCCCAAGTAGCTTCTTGGCCCGAATGATGGTTCCACAGCACTTTCACTAACGGTATCTGCTTATTCCGTAGCTGCTTCACCTCATAAGCCAGAATCTCTATGGGTTTTTCCTCGTATGTGAGGTCTCGGTTCACTTCAATTTCTTTCACTGGTAGTACATAAGATGGGTCTGATCGATACCTCCTCAACATAGACACATGGAAGACATTATGTATCTTCTCCAACTCTGGAGGTAGTGCCAAACGATATGCCAAAGGACCCACTCTTTCCAGCACCTTATATGGCCCAATAAAATGAGGACTCAGTTTCCCCTTTCTGCTGAATCTCATGATTTTCTTCCAAGGGGAAACCTTGAGGAATACTTTGTCACCCACTGTATACTCAATATCCCTTCTCTTCAGATCAATATAGGACTTCTGATGGTCTGATGCAGTCTTAAGTCGATCTCTGATCACCCTGATCTTTTCCTCGATCTGTTTAACAATTTTGAGCCCAATCATCTTTCTTTCACCTATCTCATCCCAACATAGGGGAGTTCTGCATTTTCTGCCATACAAAGCCTCATATGGAGGCATCCCAATGCTTGATTGGTAGCTGTTGTTATAAGCAAACTCAATCAAAGGAAAGTGTATGTCCCAACTGCCCTCAAACTCAATCACACAAGCCCGTAGCATGTTCTCCAAGATCTGAATTACCCTCTCGCATCGCCATCTGGCCTCGTGGGTGGAATGCACATCAAGTTCAATCTAGTTCCTAGGGCTCTCTAAAGACTGCCCCAGAATCTAGAAGTGAACCTAGGATCTCTATCAGATACGATGGATACTAGCACTCCATGCAGTCTTACTATCTTATCAATGTACAACTTGGTCAATCTTTCTAAACTGTAATCCATTCGAACTGGTAGAAAATGAGCAGACTTGGTTAGTCTATCAACAATGACCCAAACTGCATCATGACTCTTCTGTGTCCTCAGAAATCCCATCACAAAATCCATAGTTATTCTCTCCCATTTCCATTCTGGTACTGGTAGTGGATGTAACAACCCAGCGGGTACTTGATGCTCAACCTTCACTTGCTGACAAGTTAGGCATTTGGAAATAAATTCTACCACATCTCTTTTCATACCCATCCACCAGTAATGCTCCTTTAGCCCTCTATACATTTTTGTGCCACCAGGGTGCATGGCAAAAGGAGACTCATGTGCTTCCTTCAAAATGATCTGCCTCAAATCAACATCATTAGGAACACACATTCTGCCCTAGTGTAGCAGTAGACCATCATTTCTTATTGAGAATTCTGGTTTCTTGCCCTGTCTAACTTTTTCTAACAGCTTCTTATACCTTTCATCATTCTGAGCAGCCATTCTGATCTGATCAATCAACACTGGCTGTACATGCCATGCAACTGCTGTCTGCCCCTCATCATTAATCTCTAAGCTGGCATGTAATGATCTCAACTCATGTACCATAAATAAAGGAGTAACCCGTAGACTTACAATAGTCTTGCGACTTAAGGCGTCAGCCGCAACATTAGCTTTCCCTGGCTGATAGTCTATCAGACAATCATAGTCTTTTATCAACTCTAACCATCTCCTCTGTTTCATATTCAACTCTTTCTGGGTGCCCAAATACTTCAAACTCTTATGATCTATATAGATGTAGCACTTCTCCCCATACAAATAGTGTCTCCAGATTTTAAGAGCAAACACTATAGCTGTAAGCTCTAAATCATGTGTCGGATAATTCCTCTCATGCAGTTTCAACTGGTGTGATGCATAGGCAATGAAATTTCGATCTTGCATCAATACACAGCCTAATCCATTGTGAGAAGCATCACTATAAACTGTATATTCTTTACCCAGTGTAGGTAAAGTCAGGATTGGAGCCTCATTTAAACATCCTTTCAATTCATCAAAACTCTGCTAGCATTTATCCGTCCATTGAAATTTCACATCTTTTCAAAGTAATTTGGTCAATGGAGATGCCAACATGAAAAATCCCTTCACAAAACGACGGTAGTATCCAGCTAAACCCCAAAAACTGCGAATCTCCATGATATTCCTGGGTGGCCTCCAATTAAGGACAGCTTCTATCTTACTTGGATCTACCTTGATTCCCTCTACCGATACTACATGCCCCAAGAAGGATATTTCTTTCAGCCAAAATTCACACTTCGACAATTTGGCGTATAGCTGTTTCTCCCTCAAAGTCTGTAGTACAATCCGCAGATGTCTATCATGCTCTTCTACACTCCTCGAGTAGACCAATATATCATCTATGAATACCACAACAAACTGGTCGAGGTATGGTCTGAAGATAGTGTTCATCAGATCCATAAAAGCAGCCGGAGCATTAGTTAACCAGAATGGCATGACCAAGAACTCTAAAGGCAGTTTTAGGAATACTCTGCTCTTGTACTTTTAGCTGATAATAACCTGATCTCAGGTCAATTTTCGAGAACACAGCTGCACCCCTCAACTGATCAAACAAGTCATCAATGCGGGGCAATAGATATCTATTCTTTATTGTCACCTTATTCAACTGCCGATAATCAATACATAAGCGGAGAGTGCCACCTTTCTTCTTAACAAATAACACTGGCGCTCCCCAAGGTGACACACTAGGGCAGATAAAGCCCTTGTCAAGCAACTCTTACAACTACACTTTCAACTTCTTCAATTCTGCTGGTGCCATTCTATATGGTGTTATGGAGATTGGGTCCACACCAAGCATAACATCAATCTCAAACTGCACTTCTCTTTCTGGAGGTAATCCTGGTAATTCATCAGGAAACACATCCGAAAAGTCACATACCGTAGGGATGTCCCTCAGTGCTGGACTCCCCACTTGGGTGTCTATCACATGTGCCAAGTATGCTTCACACCCCTTTCTGATCATACTTCTGGCTAGTGTAGCCGAAATGTTATTTGATGGCAGTAAATGCCTCTCCCCATGTATTACTAGATCACCGTACAGAGGGAGACCAAAAGTGATTGTCTTCAATCTACAGTCAATCATGGCGTGATTCCTGGTTAACCAATCCATGCCCAAGATAATATCATAATCTCTGAAGGGCATTTCAATCAAGTCTGACAGAAAAACATATCCTTGGATCACCAAAGGACAGTCTCTATAGATTCTGTTGACCCGAACTTCTTGTCTTAACGGACTAGTTACTAGCACTTCAAAACCCATTTTGACACACGGAACAGCAAGTGAACTGACTATGCTAGCACTAATATACAAGTGGGTTGAACCCGGATCAAACAACACAAATACTTCTTGATCAGAGATAGAGAATGTACCAGCTACAACATTGAAAATCTCAGCCTCTTCTCACTGTCTCATCGTATAAACCCTGGCTGAAGCACTTCCTTATGCTGACTGACCAATAGTGCCCTAACTACCAGAAGCAGTGCCTCTACCTCTGCCACTTCCTCTGCTAACCGGTTGTGAACCTCTAGGAGCAGAACTCTGAATAGATCCTTTTGCAGTCGTAGGAGCTGGACCGAATCTAGGAGCACTAGTGCAATCTTTAGCAAGATGGCCCTTGCTTCTACAGTTAAAGTAGGCTCCTATTGCCCAATAACATTCTCCCCCATGAATCTTGCCACAAGTCTCACAGGGGTGGGGAGGTTGTGAACCCCTGCTCGACTGTTGACCAGACCTATGAGGTCTCTGTCCAGAGAATCGGCCCCTTCCAAACCTTCCACCTCGACCTTTGCTAGGTCCATCAAATTTCTTCCTCTTCCCAGAAGTACCACTAGGACTTGGCTCTATTGACTTTTCCCCCTTATCTTTCTCTGATTTCTCAGCTTTCTCTGATTTTTCTTTTGCTGGGGTCGCTTCTGATTCAATTCTTTCCAACTCAAGTGCTTGAGAGATGAGCTCTGAAAAATTACTATGTCTGAATCCCACAACTTGCATCCTCAAACTGGGCTTCAAACCAGTCTCAAATCTCTTGCACTTTTCCTTGCCAGTAGAAAGGAGACTCCTAGCATAGTGGCTTAAGAGGGAGAATTCCCTCCCATATTCAGCCACTATTCTGTTGCCTTGTTTCAAACTTAGAAATTCTTGTAGTTTCTGATCCACATATGTATCTGGGACGTATTTCTATCTGAATTCTCTGATGAAATCATCCCAGGTCAGTACTGGTGGTTCAGCCAAGCTGTGGGGGATGGTCTTCCTCCAATCATACGCATCCTCTTGTAGTAGTGACACAGAGTATTCAAATTTCAGCTCATCTAGGCAGTGCAGCTTCTTGAACATTCTGTCCATTCTTTCAAGCCATTACTCTGCCTCTAAAGGGTCTACTGTACCCTTAAATTCCGTAGCCCCATACTTCAACAGCTTATCATATTATCTAACTGGAGTTTGAGGTTGCACTACAGTAGTCTGGGGTGGAGCTTGAGCAGGCAAACCCCCAGTCATTTGTTGGAACATCGCAGCCATCTGTTGTGCGAACTGTGTAGGAAACTGCAACATTTATGGGGCTGATGCCACTGACCCACTGACATTTTGTAGAGCTGGGGCTTCCCCTTGTGTCTCAACTTTAACAGATTGCTCAACAGAGCGATCCTCTTCTTCCATTTCAGTCTGAAGTTAGGGTATCTCCTGAACAAATAAAATTAGGAGATTTCTCTCCGTTAGTTCATATTTATGATGTGATGCACTGTATGTAATAAATAAGGACATTGAGCAGTTATACTTAGCAAAGAAAAGACACAAATTCATAAGTAAAACATACTTCAGAAAAATTTTCTCTGATACCACTTAAACATGTTACACCTTACCCCTCTGTAAGGCATAACATGATCTCGTAGAATACATAATAAACTACCGAACTTCACCTACCGATAACTCATTAAGTACCCTACAAGGGATTCTAAAACAATTTTCTTACTTTTATAAGTGGTGAGCATTTTCTAATAGGTATTAAAATCATTTATTCGAAGATCTAAAACTAGTAAAAAATTTTGTCCCATTTTATTTTTCCGCAAATCTTATAAAAATTTCGGCAGAGTGCAATCTATATTTTGAGAAAACAGTTCTTCAAATACCTGTAAAAAGCACTTCCAAAGATTTATCTGAACAACTTCATCAATTTCACAACCATCCCAACCAATTTCAATATCATTTCTCAATTTTCAACATTCAATAATCATCAAAATACTACCAATTAATTTCATTCAAATTAAAATAAAATATTTCTATTCATATTTCATTAAAGATAAAACAATTTATATACAATATTCCAAAAATTTACATTAAGAGAAATCCAAACTAAAACTTATCACAAGCTTTATACAACTTTATACCACTTTATACAACTGCTCATAACTAATTTTACATGTCCATACAGATACATATATTTACCTACATCAAAATAATTTTTACAATGAGGGTATAAAATATACCCGATAGACTTCAAGGCAGGTAGCTCCTCAATTCTCAGCAACTTACTCTACTGCTCCTCTAATCTCTATATCTGCGACAGCAATAACAGTCATCGCTGAGTACTAGGACACAGTGGTGCACAACATACTAAAATAATCTTTATGCGAAATTTAAATCATATTTATTCAAAAATTAAACTGAACATGAAATATAAATTCAAAACATGATTTATAAGATTTTAATCCAAACAATTTCATTACAAAAGTCTCAAAACAAATTTCACAAAAACACACAGTTATATCATGCCATTCGATGATCCGCCTCTGTCATATCCCTGAGCTCGGGGTTCCTCCAATTCTTTTCTCTTCCCTAAACCACTACTCGAATTCTGACCCATAAGTTTCTCCCTCTTCTCTATTTCACACTGCCCTTGTGAGAGTTGGATCTATACTTAGGCTTGGGCTGACAGACTATCAGCCATTTGTTAAAAGAAGGTGGCTAACTGCTGGGCCATTTGTGTGGTAATTTGTACCTGTGGAACTGGTAGAGTCGGACCTTCGACACTCTGAGGAACTAGGGCTTCACCTTGTTCTTCTGCAGTCACAGACTGTTCTATTGTCTCATTCTTCTTTTCCATATCTTTTCACAGGATTTTCTATTTCCTGTACAACCAACACAAGGAGGTTTCTCCCCATCAGTTCATATTTATGATGTAAATGTACTATATGTATCAAACATTCGAGCAGCTGTACTTACAGAAAAATTATTTTTAAATTCACAATTCAAAATTTACATTAAAACTTGCTCTGATACCACTAAACATGTCATACCCTACTCCTCGTAGGATGTAACAAGATCCCATAGTACACCTAATGAATTACCGTACTTCACCCACCGGTAACCCATTAAATATACTACAAGGGATTTTAAAATAATTTCTGTCCATTTTTAAGCTGGTGGGTAATTTTATTTTTTTTTACATTTATTAAAAACTTTATTTGACACTAAGTCTTAAAATCAAATTTTTGGATATTTAAAATTTTCGTAATTTTTACAAAAATTCCGGTAGAGTGCCGACTGTGTTTTGAGAAAACAGTTCTTCAAAACCTGCAAAGAAAAGCACTCCCAATATTTTTACTCAACCACAACTCCAATAAAATTCATTTCTCCACACAATTCAATCTCAACAATGAATAAATCATTTGCAGCAATCAACTCAATACATTTTTAAACCAACACTGAACATCTCATTTCAGAAAAGGAAATAATTTATCATTCACACAATATAAAAATTTAATTATTTACATTAATTACAAAACTCGGAAATAAATTTCAATATTATGATAATTTTCATTTTAATTACAAACCCAAAATAATATTACAAAAGTTCTTGTACAACTGCTCAAATAAATTACATACATATAATTACATGCATACATCAAAATCTATGTACAAGGGTATACCTATGATATACCTGGAGCTAATTTGAATGTGTCTCCAAGCCACAGCTACAGAAAATCTCACTGATCATTTATCTTTACTTTCACCGCATAAAGATACAAAGCTATCATTTGAGCAGTGAACTCACAGTGCATAACTATAATTTAAAATGTAATACAATATACATTGCAAAAAAAATTATACCAAATAATTTGAAAATTTTGAAATTCATCAAAACTCCAAAAGTCAAAATATTCATTGCCAATAATAAAAATCATTTGTTTAAATAACCTTGATCAATAAATTCAATTTATCAAATCATAACTGGATATTCAAAGTAATTCCAGTAATTTATGTAAATAGATATTAATTTCAATCAAATTAAATATGCTCAAATCTCATTTAAAATCACAATTCCTTACAATTCAAAAATTGTTCTTTATCTCACTAACTATGCAAGACTAATCCGTAAGGGTCATCTTTAGAGCGATTCTAACTCCCTATGGTCGGGGAGGTCGAATCATCGTGCACATTACACATCACAATAATGCAACTTCCAAAAGAGCCAATGAAAAACTTAGATCTAACCTCTAATAAGAGGAGAATCTAAGCATGTGCACGTACCATGGTAATCAAAACAAAGCTAACTTCATTGTCTCCTTAACAGATGAGAGAGACGGGTAATAACCTAGTCAAACATCTACAGTGAGATATAAAATAATATCATGAATCTCTTTGTCCTTTTTGTAAGCATAAATCACAACACAATTCAATTCAATGTCAATTCCAATATCCAATAATTTTTATGCTCATCACAATTCAAAATATATTTTATCACAATTTTTCTAAAATTAATTTATTCAATCCACAACAATGCTCAATAATTGTTGAAATACCATTTTAAAAAGCTAAATTCATGCATACTATAACAATTTCAATAATTATTGAAATAAATCTAATACTTGATAAACATAATACATAAGCAAAGTAACGATATTTAATCATATAAAATATTTAGAATAAAATCAATTAAAAACCAGTTGTGCACAAACCACTTTGTTAACTAGTTTACTCCAATTTTCGATTTTTCCTCAAAGATCCTTTTTCAGTCTCTTTTTTAATTGAAACACATAAATTATAGTGTTTCAGTACCATATCTCATAATTAATCCATTAATTTATTTCATGTCTACTTAATTGTAGCCTTAAATTTGCTTAAAATGGTACCCTTTGAATTTTGCATTTTGGGTCACTATTCATTGCACTATTCAAGTCAAAATATTGACTTTTTCCTACTAAATAGGTTTATTAATTCTAATTGCACTCATATACCATATTTTGGGTGTTAATTTTATTGGCATTGATTGCCAATTTAATTTTTAAGTCTCCTAAGAGAAATTGAAATTTTTCAGTTTTGGTCCCCTATCTTCTACTGTTTCATTGGTCTAGTTACTATAGGAATTTGGCTAAGTGTCCTTCATCAAAGTTGTTCCTTATTGTCTTAGCTTTAATTCCCCTTTTGAATCACTTCATTTGGATTTTTGTAGTCCAAGTTATGCCTATTTTTCTAGGGCTGGCTGGATTAGTTCAAACCCAGAAATTCTGGACAATTTCTGGTTCTGGAAGTTTTGGTGACCCAAATTTGGGTGACAATTCAACTTGGTTATGGGCAGAATTTGAGTTTGTGTTCTTCATGAAAGTTGTAGTGCTATGTTATATCTTTCCAATGCCATAAAAATCAGGTCATTTAGACCTTCCTAGACCAAATTATGAACAAATGAACAAATATATTGTTCATTTGGTCATTTTTGTAGAGTGGCAGTGTGCCAATTCCGGGTTTGACCTAATTGTTCACTAACTTAGAGTCACTTTCAAGGTAGGGTTTCTACACAAATATTGTGGCATTATGTGTCTAATTTCATCTCTAATTGGTCTCACACCAATTGGAGTGGCAGAATTACAGTTTTGGTCCCCTAAGTGGACCAAGGTTAGGTTGTCCAGAATTGGACCCCTACCAATCTGAATTTGACTTAACTTCTCACCTTTCAAACACAACCCAATTGGTCCCAATTGACCTTTTTAAATCTCACTTAGGTCAAAGTACATTAATTTACCAAATTCTCAAATTTTCCCCCCCAAAACCCTAACGGTCAAGAACCCTAATTTTTCATTAATTCAATTCATGCAATTAAATTGCATACTGCACATTTCTACACTCATTCAAGCATGTTTACATAATTAATTTCATCAAAATCACTCAAATTTCCCTTCTCCCAAACATGGCCGAAATTTAAGGGGTCCCTCATGTGCATGATTTTCATGATTCTTAGCATAAATTCATCAATTTCTTACTTGATTCAAGTATCCAAATCATAAAGATAGAAAGAATTTGAAGGAAAATCACTAACCTTTGTATAGCTTTTCAATCTTCAATTTCTTCAACTTTTTCTTCTTTCTTTCTCCTTCAATCTTCTTTCCAAGGCTTGATTATAATTTTTCTTCAAGGAAATTGAAGGATTTAGGATGAAAATTAGGGTTTAGTGATACACTTGAATTATATAGATGTTTTTAAGCACATTTTTATTCTAAATCATAGCATTTAGGCAAGTATTTTCATGCATAGTAGTTGATTTCATTAGTTTTCATAAATTCTATTGCTAGACCCTTAATTCCATGTTTTCTACATTATTTCAGGTGTTTTGGTGAAGCCCCAAAGGATGGATGTGCAAAGGAAAGCTTGGAGAGATAAAAAGACAAAGAATTGCTGCTGATACAAATTACACGGGTCATGTAAACTAAGCCCCAGACTTGTGTAACTCCTTGCCAGAAGAAAGTCAAGAGAATTGATGAGAAACACAAGTACACGGGTCGTGTAAGTAGACCCGTGTAATCTGCAGGGACCAGTGTAAGTCTCTGCCGGGCACAAGCTTGAAGAACCTAATGGAACAACAGTACACGGCCTGTGTGATCAGGCTCGTGTAGTTGGCACAGACCCGTGCAACTTTCTGTGCCAAAACAAGACCACGCGATCCCTCCAGCAAGTTACACGGCCTTACTCTGCGGGACCCGTGTAATGACACACGAGCCGTGTACTATGCTGCAGCCTATTTTATGACTTTAATTCCCCTCCTATTTTCTGATTCGAATGAGACTCCTAAAGCCTTTTGGACTCAAAATGACCTAACCCTAGAGCAACCAACATAAATAGAGAAGAAAACACCAGGAAGAGAGGTCGGCCACTGTCATCGGGAATGCTACTGAAGGTTGCTGTTGTCGTGCTCTACATCAGTACCAAAAGAAGTCTTTCAGCTGAAGCTCCGCAAGATCAAAGCTGAAACTCTCTTTGGTTCCTTCGTTTTATCTCCTTAGACAGAATTTTATTACTTTATTTCTTTTGCATAACTCTCTTCTTATTGTTTTTACTTTTTATCATGACATTTGCTAAACTCACCATGAGTGAGTAGTTTTCTTATTCTGGATTTGGGAGAGTAGCTCTTATAATTATTATTATGGATGAACATTGAGTTTTATTTATTGGATTCAAGATTCGTTTCTTGATTTAATTTCTTGTGATCTTAATGTATGCTCTGTGTTGGTACCCACTTAGTTATGATTATAATTGTTAATTGAAGGACTGAAAGGTGAAGATTAACATTAGAAAATCGAGATCTTAAACCTAGGAATTCTGACCTAGACATAGGCTGATACCTTTGTGGAACATAAAAATTGGTCAAAAGTCTTAAAGGATTTTAATTGATTTGATCACCACGAAAGTAGGGTTCGAGTTAATTAGAATACACACTAGATGCCTTGAGAGAGGATTTAGGATAGCTTAGGACTGATTTCCATTAAGGAAAACGATCCTCAATTCAATAAATAAACGAGATGACATCCCTAGTATTATTCAAGTGTTAAATTTTAATTCTAAAATTGCTTCAAATAAATCATTTCATTTTAAGAGCACGGTCAAGAAGATCCCGAAATCCCAACCATGGCCGATATAATGACAGACCAAGACTCTTGAGAGATTACGAAGCTCCATCTGTTCAAGGATTTCAGCCCAGTGTCACTAGACCCACAGTGGAAGCCAACAACTTTGAATTAAAACCAGCATGGCTCCAAATGATTCAACAAAACCAGTTTGCAGGTTCACCAACAAAAGACCCACACTATCACCTCTAGTGCTTTCTTGCCTTATGTGATACATTCAAGATGAATAGAGTGTCTGATTAAGCAATAAGACTCAGAGCATTCTCATTCTCCCTTCAGGACAGAGCAAGGAAGTGGTTACTTTCTCAACCGACTGGAACATTCACTACCTGGGAAAACCTCTCTCAAGCTTTTCTAGCAAGGCATTTCCCACCTGCAAAGACCGCAAAGCTAAGGCTTGAGCTCAGTACCTTCAGACAAAAGGAAGGAGAATCACTCTATGATGCATGGGAAAGATATAAAGACCTGCAGAGGGAATGTCCACACCATGGCATAGAAGATTGGCTATTAGTGCAAAATTTCTATAATGGATTACTAGCCTCTACAAGGAGCACAGTTGATTCAGCTGCAGAGGGTGATCTAATGGAGAAAATAGTGCCACAAGCACTTGAACTTCTAAAAAGGGTTTGTACACCATAATTATGAGTGGTCAAATGAAAGAGGAAATGCAAGAAGAACTACAGGGGTTCTGGAAGTAGATGCCCTAAGCATGATAAATGCCTAGTTTGATCAGCTCATAAAGAAACTCGAAAGAATGCAAGCCAATGCAGTTAGTACGAATAGTCAACATGATGACAGCTATGAAGGAGGATACATGAATTCAGAATATAACAATTTCAATGAACCTACAGAACAGATGAACTATGTGAATAATGGAGGAAACTTCAACCAGAGGCAACCAAACAATCCGTATTCAAATACTTACAACCCTGGATGGAGAAACCATCCAAATTTCTCATGGTCCAATCAGCAGAACCAACCAATAAACAAGCAATAAGGGTACAAACCTCCAGCACACCCTGGATTTCAGAATAGGGGTCAAAACTTTGCACAGCCATCACTACCTCCCCAACCTCAACAACCTGAACCAAAAATGACCATGGAAACCATAATGGAAGGATTCCTAGTAGCTCAACAACAATAGACCGAATTGATTAAACAGCTGACTTCCAGAATGGACAAACTTACTACCCATAACAAGATGCTAGAGAATCAAATCGCTCAGCAAGCAAATTCCTCAAGTAAGGCTACTGGCAAACTGCCCAGTTAACCAGAAATGAACCCAAGGGAGCATTGTAAAGCAGTTGTTCTAAGGAGTGGGAGAACTCTAGTATGACCAGAGGTAGAACCGACAGAGGAAACCATAGAAAATTCTAAAGACCAAGTAGAGAAAAAGGAGGAAGAAGCTAAGAAAGATCAGAAAGAGGAGGCAAGGAAGACAAAGAAATTACCGAAACCATATCAGCCTCCCTTGCCTTTTCCTCAGAGATTTCAAAAAGCCAAACTGGACAAATAGTTTGGGAAGTTTTTGGAAGTTTTACAGAAACTTGACATTAACATCCCCTTCACTGAAGCACTTTCTCAGATGCCATCTTATGCCAAATTTCTTAAGGAAATTCAGTCAAAGAAAAGGAAACTAGAAGACTATGGAACAGTAGCTCTAACAGAGGAATGCAGTGCCATCCTGCAAAATAAACTGCCTCCAAAGTTGAAGGATCCAGGAAACTTCTCCATACCCTGTACCATTGGTAACAAGAAAATAGATAAGGCTCTCTGCGATCTTGGGGCAAGCGTCAGTCTAATGCCTCTATCAATATGTAAAAAGCTAGAGATCGGGGAATTGAAACCCACAACAATCTCATTGCAATTGGATGATCGATCCATTAAATATCTTGGAGGGATACTTGAGAACATCCTATCAAAGTGGGCAAATTCTTCATTCCGGTGGACTTTGTTGTCCTTGAGATGGAAGAAGATGTCCAAATTCCTATCATCTTGGGAAGACCATTCTTGGCAACCGTCGGAGCCATCATTGACATCAAAAATGGACGATTAACCCTCAAGGTAGGAGAAGAGGAAGTGGAGTTCAACTTGTTTGACACAATGAAACACAAATTTGAACCTGATGAATGCTTCAAGATTGACATAATTGACCAACAAGTTAAAGAGGAATTTCATAAGACAAATCCTAAATATCCTCTTGAAGCATGTATTGTGCACAGCCACACAGTGGATGATGAAAATACAGAAATAGCAGCATGTGCACAACAATTGGTAGCTCCTCCACCCCTACCCTTAGCTAAGGCTTCCGAGATAGAGAAGTTAAAGGAGGAACAAACCAAAGGTAAGCTCCAGGAAAACTCCAAACAGGTAGAGCTTAAACCTCTCCCGTCTTCGCTAAGGTATGCATTTCTAGACGCAAATTCTAAATATGCTGTCATAATCAATGCTAACCTGTCTAAGTTAGAAGAGGAAAAATTGTTAAGAGAACTCAGGATCCATAGCAAAGCATTAGGGTATAAAATAGAAGACCTGAAGGGGATCAACCCTTCGATTTGCATGCATAGGATACCCACGGAAGAAAACAGTAAGCCCACAATCGAACATCAAAGAAGACTAAACCCAAACATAAAAGAAGTAGTCAAGAAAGAAATTTTAAAACTATTAGATGCAGGTATCATATACCGAATTTCTGATAGTAAATGGGTTAGTCCAGTACATGTAGTTCCTAAAAAAGGTGGGACAACTGTTATCCAAAATGCAAGCAATGAACTAATCCCTACTAGAGTAGTCACTAGTTGGCGAATGTGCATAGACTAAGAAAACTGAACAATGCCACCAGAAAAGACCATTTCCCCCTCCCCTTCATTGACCAAATGTTAGAAAGATTAGCGAAACACTTTTATTTCTGTTATCTATATGGGTATTCGGGATTCTTTCAAATTCCTATTCATCCAGATGATCAAGAAAAGACAACATTCACTTATCCCTATGGAACATTTGCATATAGGAAAATGCCTTTTGGTCTTTATAATGCCTCTGCTACCTTTCAAAGATGCATGATGGCTATCTTTTCTAATTATATTGAAGATATTATGGAAGTTTTTATGGATGATTTTTCTGTCTATGGAACTACTTTTGATAATTGCCTAACTAATTTATCTAAGGTGTTGCAAAGATGTGAAGAATCAAACCTGGTCCTAAATTGGGAAAAATGCCACTTCATGGTAAGGGAAGGTATAGTTCTGGGACATTTGATATTAGAAGCAGGAATTGAAGTAGATAAGATGAAAATTGAGATCATTAAAAACATGCCACCACCAACATCAGTCAAGGGAGTGCGAAGCTTTTTGGGACATGCAGGATTCTACAAAAGATTTATCAAGGACTTTTTCAGAATAGCTAAGCCACTTACTAACTTGTTAAACTAAGATGTTCCCTTTAATTTTGATGAAAGTTGCCTTGTCTCCTTTAACAGAAACAAAGAGGCCCTGATATTAGCACCAACAATGCAGCCACCGAATTGGGAGCTGCCATTCGAGGTGATGTGCGACGCGATCGACTTTGCAGTTGGAGCAGTGCTCGGGCAAAGAAAGGATAAAAAGCTCCATGCTATTTACTATGCTAGCAAGACATTAGATGATGTGCAAATCAATTATGCCAACACAGAAAAGGAATTCCTAGCAGTAGTATTTGCAATGGACAAATTCAGATCTTACCTCATCAGGTCAAAAGTCATTGTATTCACAGATCATGCTACAATCCGATACCTTATGAACAAAAAAGAAGCAAAACCAAGACTGATTCGATGGATTCTACTCCTGCAAGAATTTGACCTTGAAATCAAGGACAAAAAGGGATCCGAAAATATAGTAGCTGACCATCTTTCTAGACTAAAATTAGAGTACACGGAGGACTTCAAAGATTTGCCAATTGATGATTCATTTCCTGATGAGCAATTACTTGCATTCTCAAAATCTCCATGGTACGCTGACTTTGTTAATTTTCTTGTATGCAGGGTGCTGCCTCCAAACATGACTTATCAGCAAAGAAAAAAATTCCTACATGATGTGAGATATTACTTATGGGAAGAACCTCTACTATACAAGAGATGCATACTAGAGGAAGATATGGAAAGTATCATTTATCACTGCCATTCATCACTATATGGAGGACATTTTGGCACCTCAAAAACCGCAGCAAAAATTTTACAAGCAGGATTTTACTAGCCACATCTGTTTAAGGATGTAAGATCCTTTGTGCTAGCTTGTGATCAATGCCAAAGAACAGGTAACAGTTCAAGAAGGAATGAAATGCCACTGCATGGTATACTTGAGATAGAATTGTTTGATGTATGGGGAATAGACTTCATGGGACCATTTCCCTCTTCCCATGGAAACAAATATATTCTGGTTGGAGTTGATTATGTGTCAAAATGGGTATAAGCTATTGCAACACCAACCAATGATGCTAGAGTGGTCTGAAGGAACGGAAGCGTGAAAAACAAAAGTTTATACCATTGAATTCAAAAATTTTCACCTAGGGTCACATGCATCATGCAAGATTTATTTTTATCTATTTGATTTCAATGATAAACAACATATTAAAACTCTTTTAATATGTTTTTGGATCTGTATTTGCCATTTAAGATTTTTAAATTAATTAGATTAATTTTAGAACCCTAGATTAAGTCAAGAACAAACATACTAACCTCTTAATGCACTGCAGTGTATTTGCACCTTTGAGATGCGTCTTCAGGACACCAGATGTTGTCCCTCTAGCTTGTCCATACCAAGAACACTTATGGCAGCCCTTGAATAGCTTCTAAAGCTTTTTCTATTAATTAGAAAATCAAGTTTTGCCTTTTAAGAGATTAAAGATGTAAACAGTACACTAGAAAGAATTTTTAGTATTTTTAATTCAAGAGATTGATGGCTAATCTCTTTGAATTGATGAGAGATGAAGAGGAAGAGAGAATATGAGTCTCAAGGGTGGCGGCACACAATGGGAGGCAGCAGCTTGTATTTTTATTTTTTTTCATAACAACATTTATATAGCTAGGTCACCACATAAACCCTTGCCACATGTCACCCTTTGATTGGTTCTAGGTTTAATTGACCCAATCACATTGTGCCAAGTGTCAAACCTATATTTAATCTTAATTTTAATCATCTTACATGATTAAAAGACATTTGGCAAGCTTATGTATAATGCCATGTGTCACCATCTCATGGTGCCACATGTCATCCTGTGAAATGACCAAAATGCCCCTGTGTCTTGATTTTGAGTTCTTAACCCAAAATAATTATTTCTCTTCTTCTAATCAATTTATAACAAATGTAAATTAATAAATTAATCTCTATTAATTAATTTCTCATTAATTAAATTCATATTTAAACACTTCAAATATAAATTTAACTTATACTATACATCCAATAATCTAGATTTGGTTTCAAGTCATGCTAGGGACTTTGCAATCTAATTGTAAACCAAACCTATTTAATTAATCAATTAAACTCTTTAATTAATTAATTAAATTATATTTAATTAGGTGATAACTTGTGTATGTGTGTGACTTACTAGGCTCATCACTAATTGGCAATGAGATATGATATCAACTCTTAATATCATCAGAACTCTTTCTTACCATAAATAATTTCTCTATATCATTTTATGCACCTCATAGATCATGGTTAACACCTAGCATAGCATGCCATGGCCACCCAATTAGTAATAAAGTTTACCTTAAATGAACCTATAATCATATGTTACCATGCACTGGAATCTCTCTGTTATAAAATCCCAACTCAAGCTGGAGTCATGGTTTATGTCAAACTCCATTTGCTATGATATTATGTTCTCTTTTAATTCCAGTTCTTGATTAAAAAGATTTTCTCATTAGAAACTCTTTTCTGATTAAATCTATCTGTCCTGGCCAGGAACTTGAAACATCAAGAACAATTAAATGAACATAGGATTTTATCTCTATTTACTTAGAGGAACAGATTCCATCTTGATCAACACCTACCTCCATATATAACTAGTAGGAGCCAACACATGCCCATGTACCCATACACAGTATAAGTATGAAAGTAGTATCAAACTCAAACTACCTATATACAAGATAACTGTGCTATCTCATGTCTAAAGATTATATGCACTAATATGATTTATGACAAAACATTGACAAGAGTAAACTCCATGTGCTTATCATAAGTGTCACTAGTTCGGCCTACTTATCATTTATAAATGCCTATCATGTTTGTCATATGGCCTGAGACTCACCATTCCATCTTATTTATATCTCATATAAATAACTTGGGAACAAACATGAATACAATCTTTCTGGATAAGTCATGTCCTTATTATGAAGTATCCTTGATTGTGAACCTATTTATGATACTTTGTACTAGAAATACTGTCACTCATATTCTTAACAACTTAAGAATAGAATTTCTAATAAAATATCAACGGACCTTTTCTATTACACATAAATATATTATGTAAACGGAAAAGTGGAAATTCCTTTTATTAATAAAAATATATACAAGATACATACTAAATGATATGCTCTAGGGCATACTACTAACATGGTCGCCAAGTTCCTTAAGAAGAACATCTTCACAAGATTTGGAACACCATGAGTGATAATCAGTGATGGAGGAAGCCACTTCTGTAACCAACAATTCGAAACACTACTGAAAAAGTATGGAGTAACTCACAAAGTAGCCACACCTTATCATCCTCAAACCAGCGGTCAAGTAGAAATATCAAATAGAGAACTGAAGCAGATTCTAGAAAAAACTATAAACATATCCAGGAAGGACTGGTGCATGAAGCTAGATAATGCACTATGGGCATACCGCACTGCATATAAAACCCCAATTGGCACAACACCCTTCCAACTGGTTTATGGAAAATCATGTCGTCTCCCTGTTGAACTTGAGCATAAAGCCTACTGGGCAATTGAGGTACTAAACTTTGACCTCAAAGCTGCTGGTGAAAAAAGGCTCTCACAACTGAATGAGTCGGAAGAAATCCGAAAAGATGCGTACGAAAATGCCAAAATCTTTAAGGATAAAACTAAAAGATGGCATGACTGGCGCATAGCAAGGAAAGAGATAAAAGAAGGAGATCTTGTCCTCTTATTCAACTATAGATTGAAACTCTTTCTAGGGAAGCTGAAATCAAGATGGTCCAGACCTTTCAAGGTCACCTAAGTCTTCCCACATGGAGCAGTAGAGGTATGGAGTGAAACCTCAGGTGCATTCAAGGTCAATAGGTAGAGGCTAAAGCCTTACTTTCAGGGAGAACCCATAGAAACGGGAGTAAATTGCACTCTCAGTCCTCCTACTGACAGACCATAAACAAGCAAAGTCTAGCTAAGGACTATAAACAAGTGCTCTTTGGGAGGCAACCCAAAATTTTTCTGAACTTTTCTTCTTTTCTTTTTATTTAATACTGAATTTTTGTTTCGTACTCATTAGCATTTCATTTTGTAGGATTTTTGAAAAGGGGAATAGAGATCAAAAGAGGAAGGGAATCACCAAGTCAAAACCACGAAAGGGAAAATTGAACAAAACCGGAGAAGTAAATCTACTATTAATCTTTGCATCCATTTCATGTGATAGAATTATAAATTTTTCATTTGCTAAAGATTTGAAAAATCAGAAACTTACACGGGTCGTGTACTGATAGTACACGCCCCGTGTAACTTTCTGGAAGTCTATAAATTTCATACAATCTCAACCCTTCGAGAAACAGAAAGTTACATGGGTCCATATCCCAAATTACACGGACCGTGTAATGTCTCTAGCAGAATAACTAAGAGACAAAAGATTACATGGGGCTCCTTGAATTTTACATGGGCCGTGTAACATATCCAGTAAAGTAATCTGAGAGACAGGAAGCTACACGGGTCCCAAAGCTAATTTGCACGGGCCGTGTACTACGACAGATTTCAAAAATTTCAGGTAGAAATTTACACGGCCCTACCCGTCGGGACCCGTGTAGTGATATATGGGCCGTGTATTTCGTCGTAGACGCGACTCCTAGGGCTCGAAACGCGCGAAACGAAGAGTCCTAACGGCTCTTTAAATACACCCCTAGCATTAAAACCCTTCATAAACACAAAACCCTTCATCTACTCCCTTCCTAGCCTATAAAAACCTCTCAAATCTCATCTCCTTTCACCAAAATCATACTCTTCTCTTTCCTAAAAACACACCCATGGCTCCTGCAAAGAGATCTGCAAGAAGAATTGGCTCTTCTTCATGACAAAGAGGAGAATCCTCACCTTCTCCACCCCAGCCTCCAACCCAATGCCCAAAAACGAGGGAAACCACTCAACAACCATCTCAACAAGCCCCACCCCCACCACAACCACAGCCACAATCCCATCCATAACCCGAAATCTCTATTCCTTGGTGATTTTGAGATGATGCCCACAAAGCGATGTGCACCCGACTTCATGCCCAAAAAATATCCTCCATAAAATACATAGATTTTTCGCTTTTAGAATAAATCGAGTTGCAAGAAGAAATCAATAGGCTATTTGAAAGCATTGGGTGGACAAGGCTCGCCCAACTCTAATTTCCAGCCTACAAAGACACAACGCTGGAATTTTTGGGCAGCTTCGAGGCTAACTTATGGCCCACTGACAGGGAAGACAGGGGCAAAATTGAGTTTCGCCTACTTGGTGTAGACTGGGTAATGAATATTGACGAATTCAATGCCATCTTCGACTTTGACAGTACCGGCCACTAAGAAATCCCAAGGAACCGCATGCTATACAACAACATCAACTTTTGGGATTCCATTGCACCAAACACAGAGCCCTACAACTCTAGCAAATCCAAATCAACAGGCATCACTAGTCCGGCATTGCGATACATGCATTGGTTTGCCACCCACACCATAATGGACCGTGGCGATAGCCTTGGTGTTGTCAACGCCAGTGAGCTATTTTTCTTATGGTGCATGGTCACCGAGCAGTGGTGTAGCATTGGCTTTTTCCAATGCAACCACCTCCGATGCCTTTGCCATCTGCCTACTGGGCACATAGTGCTTAGAGGCCTTGTCACCACCATCGCTCTCCACTTCAGCTTTGTTCCAGGACATCACAGACTACGCTTTGTCACTGGAATATCGAGAATTGATCAAACTATCTGCATATCCATGGGGATATGTAAGAAGGTGGGCAACAAATGCTACTTGGTGGACACTGAAGGAAACACCATCCCTAGGAGAGACGAGGCAAGGGAGGGACCCGGTGAGACTTCACAACCCCAAGAAGAAAGGCAAGAGTGGATGTTCGAAGAGTCCCTTGTTTGAGTGCCTCCATACACACCACCACCGACAGACCCGGTCCTTACATACCTGCAGCGCATGGAGACCACAATATACAGCAGGATGCGACCTATCAAGGACAGCCTCCAGGAAGCACATAACAAGCTGGACATTCTAATGGACAAACTAAATGAGGAGGATGAGGAGTAAGGATCACCCGCATCACCATCATCATCATTAGAGGCCTTTTAGAGATATGACTATAGGATAGAATCTTTATTGTAATATCTTACATGCCCTAGTCCTAACTTGCAACCATAGGTCTCTTTTATTTGCTTTATGTTCAAATATTTTCCATGCTTAATAAATTTTATGCTTCCTTAAAATTTTTGTACGCTTGATCTAATCTTCCTCATTATATTAACATTGAGGACAATGTCTGGTTTGAGTTTGGGGGAGATACATTTGCACTTGCATATATATTATTACATGCACATCATTGCATTGTTTAAATTCAGCTATATTATTCTTGTGTATCAAGACTTCCGAGAATTTTTAAAAAATTTTGGATTGAAAATTGTGAAACTTAGCACTATAACCAAATTTTCAGTAAGCTAATAATTGGACTCCATGGGATAGAGGAATGAACGTATCTAGATGGGCAAAAAGAGATTCTAACATGTTGTTTGTGAAGAAGCTAAGCTCTTTTATGGAACTAGACTAGCTAAACCTCTTCATAACTATTAATTTATTACATTGAACTTGTAAAATTAGGAGAACAAATTTTAAAACACAAGCAAACTCAAAAATTGCCTCATAGCTGTAGAACATATCTCTTGGACCTATCAAGGCGAAATCCTAGCATATGTTTGATGAAGAGATGATTAAGGCATTCTTTGATACAGCCTTACTAAGCCTTAGCCACCCCTAAATTAAAATGTATATCCCTTGTAGCCAACTTGAAGCCCATGTTCATCCCTTAAAACTTATTGCTTACCATGTTATTTACCTAGCCCTACCTAAACAACTACCATACCCTTTTGAGGAAGCAAAATGCATAAAGAAAATGAAAAGAGGATGTGGAACTCAAGAAAGAATGCGAGTGTGCAATTGAAGCCAAAGAAAAATTTGCCTTTCTAACCCAGCAAAAGCAATGAGTTTGGGGGAAAGGACAAAAAGGAAAAAGAAAAAAAAAGTCCCAAGATAGGTGTCATGGAAGCACGCTTGACAATGTAAAAAAGCCAAAAGCCTTTCCTCTCCACACAAAATATGTAGAAACGAACTCAGTATACTTGGATTTTATGCGTATATGCTATCCTCATATTTGCATTCCCTATAAACTTTTCATTGACAACTAAGTTTATCCCTCCAGCCCCATTAGAACCCTTTTAAAGACCTTTTGATTTTTTGAAAAAGCACATGCTACATTAGTGGAGATAGAAAATTGAGATATGCCTATGGAGTTAGAATTGAAACACTTCATCTCAATTACTTACGAAAGAGGCAGAATTGGGGGAGTTAGTGTTTCTTAATTTTATCCCGATAAAACAGGTTGTTTGTGGCTTATTAATGGTCTTGTATAGAGGAATAATTAGTCTAAACACCATAAAATGAGGTGAAGTTCCAAACAGGCAGCTGTTAGAACCCTTGTGCCTTGAAAGAGAGAAATTGGTATGAAGGTTGGAGGAGTTCAATTCTATGCTTATTAAATTGATGGTTGTATTCCTAAGTATCCCCTGAAATATGCTTTAAAACAGAGTTTTGTTTTGCTTGAGGACAAGCAAAAGTTTGAGTTTGGGGGTATTTGATACACTTGAATTGTATAGATGTTTTTAAGCATATTTGTATTCTAAATAGTAGCATTTAGACAAGTATTTTTATACATAGTAGTTGATGTCATTAGTTTTCATAAATTCTATTGCTAGACCCTTAATTCCATGTTTTCTGCATTATTTCAGGTGTTTTGGTGAAGCCCTAAAGGATGAATGTGCAAAGGAAAGCTTGGAGAGGTAAAAAGACAAAGAATTGCTGCTGATACAAAGTACACAGGTCATGTAAACCAAGCCCCAGACCCGTGTAACTCCTTGCTAGAAGAAAGTCAAGAGAATCGATGAGAAACACAAGTACACAGGTCGTGTAAGTAAACCCATTTAATCTGCAGGGACTAGTGTAAGTCTCTACCGGGAGCAAGCTTGAAGAACCCAATGGAACAATAATACACGGCCCATGTGATCAGGCCCGTGTAGTTAGCACAGACCCGTGCAACTTTCTGTGCCAAAACAAGACCACGCGATTCTCCTGCAGCAAGTTAAGCGGCCCTACTTTGCGGGATCCGTGTAGTGACACACGGGTCGTATACTATGCTGCGGCATGTTTTTAATACTCGAATTCCTCTCCTGTTTTCTGATTCGAACGAGACTCCTAAAGCCTTTTGGACTCAAAATGACCTAACCCTAGAGCAACCAATATAAATAGAGAAGAAAACACCAGGAAGAGAGGTCGGCCATTGTCGTTGGGAATGCTGCTGAAGGTTACTGTTGTCGTGCTCTACATCAGTACCAAAAGAAGTCTTTCAGCTGAAGCTCCACAAGATCAAAGCTGAAACTCTCTTTGGTTCCTTCGTTTCATCTCCTTAGACAGAATTTTATCACTTTATTTCTTTTACATAACTCTCTTCTTATTGTTTTTACTTTTATCATGATATTTGCTAAACTCACCATGAGTGAGTAGTTTTCTTATTCTGGATTTGGGAGAGTAGCTCTTGTAATTATTATTATGGATGAACATTGAGTTTTATTTATTGGATTCGAGATTCGTTTCTTGATTTAATTTCTTGTGATCTTAATGCATGCTATATGTTGGTACCCACTTAGTTATGATTGTAGATGTTAATTGAAGGACTGAAAGGTGAAGATTAACATTAGAAAATTGAGATCTTAAACCTAGGAATTCTGACCTAGACATAGGCTGATACCTTTGTGGAACATAAAAATTAGTCAAAGGTCTTAAAGGATTTTAATTGATTTGATCACCACGAAAGTAGGGTTCGAGTTAATTAGAATACACCCTAGATGCCTTAAGAGAGGATCTAGGATAGCTTAGGACTGATTTCCATCAAGGAAAACGATCCTTAATTCAGTAAATAAACGAGATGACATCCCTAGTATGATTCAAGTGTGAAATCTTAATTCTAGAATTGCTTCAAATAAATCATTTCATTTTAAGTTTGCCATTTAAGTATTTAAAAGTTAACAAACTTCATTCCCTAAGTATTCGATAGCCTAGACAGTCAAGATTTCTATGTAGATTGATACTTGCTAAAAAAAATTCCTCGTGGGAACGATACTCTACTTATCACTTTATTACTTGTTAGTGATATGTGCACTTGCGGTAATTGCAAAATAGCGAAACATTTAGAAAGCTTAAGTAAAAGCTTTCATGGTGGAAATTTGAGAGAGGGACAAGAGAGTCCTTTTTATTTTATTTTTTTTTTATTTTATGTGTATTTATGCAAATTTTGACTTAGTCAAATTGGTTAATTAAATTAAAATTAATTTTGATGTCATATCTTATGTCATTTGGTAATTTCATTATTCAAAATTTCTTTTTCCTTTATTTTTTTCGTACTTCTTTAATTTAATTCTATATTTCAAAATTTTCATTTCTTAGATTTTATTGGACAGTTAGGTCATAAGTCACCTCTAGGAGTGAATTGACCAATTTGCCCCTCGCCGATCTGATCCGATTTGCCAATAATACTGTATTTCCTCTGGAACCCTAACCTAATTATTTGATCTGGTTCTTAACATTTTTCTGTGATTTTCACATTTTCCCTAGCTTCACAATTTTTCCTAGGACTGCGGTGTCACAATGTCCCGTACGAAATTAGGGTTTTGACTGATCTCGCAGTCACTTCCCGGTGCAGTCACCCATCACTGTGACCCCCGACTCATTTAACCTTTTATATTCTATTTTTCTTATCTGTATTTAACCTTCTGGTAATCATTATTAATTTTTATTCAGGGCTTTTCTAGGTGACTTGAATATGATTCTAATCCTCTTAATTGTCCGAACTGACACCGGTCACCGTAATAGTGATTTGCACAGGACTATGCATGTAGGGGTGTTACACAATTTGTTAATTTTTTTATACATAATATGTATACAAATTATAGATACATAATTATACCACATATTGGGTTCTAGATTTGTTGGCATTGATTGCCAATACCATTTCAAAGATTATTTTATGTTATTCAAAATTTTCAGATTTCATGTCTTAAGTTTACTGTTCCATTGGTAATTATTACAGTGGAAATTTGGCAATATTTTCGTCATTAAAGTTGTTCCTTTATGTGTCTTCTTTAATTTCCTTTTTGAATCACTCCATTTAGAGTTTTGTAACTCAAGTTATGGTCAATTTACCATAACTGGCTAGATTGGTCCTTACCTAGATTTGGTCAATCTACCAGATTTGGTGTTCTAAATTTGACTAGCAATTTGAATTGGTTAGGTTCAGAATTTGAGTTTGTGCTCTTCATGAAAGTTGTTCTAAATTGTCTAATCTTTCCATTGATATAAAATTCAGGTCATTTGGATATTTCTATACTGAGTTATGGCCAAATGAACAAACACTGTTCATTTGGTCAATTTTCTAGGGTAGCATGTGTGTTACCCGGATTAGGTCAATTTTTAGGGCAACTTAGGTTAGTTTTTTGAATAGGATTTCTTCATGAAAAATGTGGCTTAAGGTCTTAAATTTCATCTCCAATTGGCCTCACACCAATTGGAGCTGTCTAGCTCTACTTATGTTCATTTAAACACACTGGATTTATAGGTCTAGAATTCCCTGCACATGAACAACACTCCCAATACCACCTTCCTACGCTACTACCATTTATAATTCACATTCCATGCACTTCAAGTAGTCCATAATTGGTCTCAACATCAACAATTTATCAACATATCATTAAATTTCTAATTTTTATATCAAACCCTAGCTCCAATTCAAGATTTACACAACACATATCACATTAGGCATACTAATCAATTTCTAATTGATTTCTACACATCAAACTGAAGGAGCGGAAGCATGAAAAATATAAGTTTATATCATTGAATTCAAAAATTTTTCACCTAGGGTCACATACATCATGCAAGATTCATTTTTATCTATTTGATTTCAATGATAAACAGCATATTAAAACTCTTTTAATATGTTTTTGGATCTACATTTGTCATTTAAGATTTTAGAATTAATCAGATTAATTCATTAAAACCCTAGATTAGATCAAGAACAAGTGCATTAACCTTTTGATGCACTGCAATGTGTTTGGCACCTTTGGGATGCGCTTTAGGACACCAGGTGTTGTCCCTCTAGCTTGTCCACACCAAGATCACTAATGGCAGCCCTTGAACAGCCTCTAAAGCTTTCCCAATCAATTAGAAAATCAAGTTTTACCTTTTGAGAGATTACAAATGTAAACAGGACACTAGAAACGATTTCTAGTATTTTTAATTCAAGAGATTATTGTCTAATCTCTTTGAATTGATGAGAGATGAAGAAGAAGAGAAGGAGAGGCAGCCAATGGTGGCGGCACCAAAGAGAGAACAGCAGCTTGTTGTTTTTGTTCTTTCATCCTTACACTTATATAGCTAGGTCACCACTTAAAACCCTTGCCACTTGTCACCTTCTGATTAGCTTTAGGTTTAATTGACCTAATCACATTGTGCCAAGTGTCAAAACTATATTTAATCTTGACTTTAATCATCTTACATGATTAAAAGACATATGGCAAGCTTATGTGTAGTGCCATGTGTCACCATCTCATGGTGCCACATGTCATCCTGTGAAATGACCAAAATACCCCTGTGTCTTAATTTTGAGTTTTCAACCCAAAATAATTCTCTTCTTCTAATCAATTTATATCAAATATAAATTAATTAATTAATCTCTATTAATTAATTTCTCATAATTAAATTCATATTTAAACACTTTAAATATAAATTTAACTTATATTATACATCCATTAACCTAGATTTGGTTTCAAGCCATGCTAGGGACTTTGCAATCTAATTGCAAACCAAATCTATTTAATTAATTAATTAAACTCTTTAATTAGTTAATTAAATCATATTTAATTTGGTGATTACTTGTATATGTGTGTGACTTACTAGGCTCATCATTAATTGGCAATGAGACATGATATCAACTCTTAATATCATCAAAACTCTTTCTTACCATAAATGATTTCTCTAAATCATTTTATGCACCTCATAGACCATGGTTAACACCTAGCATAGCATGCCATGGCTACCCAATTAGTAATAAGGTTTACCTTAAATGAACCTATAATCATATGTTACCATGTACTAGAATCTCTCTGTTACAAAATCTCAATTCGAGCTGGAGTTATGGTTTATGTCAAACCCCATTTGCTATGAATATTATGTTCTCTTTTAATTTCAGCTCTTGATTAAAAGATTTTCTCATCAAAAACTCTTTTTTGATTAAAAATAGACCATGGTTAACACTTAGCATAGCATGCCATGGCTACCCAATTAGTAATAAGGTTTACCTTAAATGAACCTATAATCATATGTTACCATGTACTAGAATCTCTTTGTTACAAAATTCCAATTCGAGCTGGAGTTATGGTTTATATCAAACCCCATTTGCTATGAATATTATGTTCTCTTTTAATTCCAGCTCTTGATTAAAAGATTTTCTCATCACAAACTCTTTGTTGATTAAAACTATCTGTCCTGGCCAGGAACTTGAAACATCAAGAACAATTAAATGAACATAGGATTTTATCCCTATTTACTTAGAGGAACAGATTCTATCTTGATCTACACCTACCTCCATATATAACTAGTAGGAGCCAACACATGCCTATACACCCATACACAATACAAGTATGAAAGCAGTATCAAACTCCAACCACCTATATACAAGATAAATGTGCTATCTCAGGTCTAAAGATTATATGCACTGATATGATTTATGACAATGCATTAACAAGAGTAAACTCCATGTGCTTGTCATAAGTGTTACTAGTTCGGCCTACTTATCATGTATAAGTGCCTATTATGTTTGTTATATGGCATGAGACTCACCATTTCATCTTATTTATATCTCATATAAAT
This sequence comes from Hevea brasiliensis, assembly GCF_030052815.1. NCBI lineage: Eukaryota > Viridiplantae > Streptophyta > Magnoliopsida > Malpighiales > Euphorbiaceae > Hevea > Hevea brasiliensis. The sequence goes on along the minus strand of NC_079509.1, from coordinate 19,286,777 downwards.
ACATTGGGAATAAACATGAATACAATCTTTCTGGATAAGTCATGTTCTGTGTGAAGAATCCTCGATTGTGAACCTATTTATGATACTTTATGCTAGAAATACTGTCACTCATATTCTTAACAACTTAAGAATAAAATTTCTAACAAAATATCAATGGACATTTTCTATTACACATAAATATATTATGTAAACGGAAAAGTGAAAATGTCTTTTAATTAATAAAACATGTACAAGATACATACTAAATGATATGCTCTAGGGCATACTACTAACACAAACACCATTTCTAAACCATTCAAATCCATAAAAAAAAAACCATCAAACCCTACATCCTATCATGGCTGCCGAAATCTAAGTCATTCCCATACCCCTTGTTTTCTTACTTTTTCATGCAATATCAACTCCCCCTAACTTCAATTCAAGGTCTAATGAAAGAAAGAAGGGAAAGTAAGCAATATCCTTGTTAGAGCTCCAACTTGAGCTTGTAAAACCTTCCTTTTCTTTCTTCTTTTTGCTGTCCAAGTCTTGCTCTAGTGGTAAGGATTAATTTTAGTGAAGGGAAGCTAGGGTTTTGAGGTGGTTTGGTGGGTGAACTCAAGCTTGTAAACATGCATCCATGGGGTTCTCTCTCTTCTCTCTCTCTTCCTATGTTGGCCGACTGGTTTGGGGATGAAGGAGCATAATTATCTTGTCAATTTTTGGTCTCATTTATCTCTTTTTATTAGTTCATTAATTGGTTGTCTAATAGTGATTGGTGGAAGAATGTTAAATGACATCATCTTATGTCATAATTCCAATTTCTATTCATTTTCTTTTTTTTTCTTTTTTATTCCTTTTCAATTTAATTTTTAGCAATATTCATTCATATTTTATATCATATAATTCACTTAAATAAATAGACAAGTTAGTCAAAAATCATCTATGAATGCGAAATGACCAAAATGCCTTCCGTTTGGCTTAAGGAGCCAAAACTATCTGTACCGATCTTAAAAATTCTCCTAACCTTTTCTTGGCATTCTAATGCTATCTAGGGCGCCGTAAGTCTTCTCTGGCATCCCAGAAATTAATTCACTAGGTTTCCCTCGGGTTTTGAGCTACTAGCTGTGAAGACAGCAACTTCCCATTAGGGTCACCCATCACCGGGGTACTGGCTCATTTAACTTTGTTGTATTTCATTTCTAAAATTTTTCTTACACTTATTTGAATTATTTATGACTCCTCACTCTAGTTTACATATAGTTCCAAACATTCCGACTGTCCAGTCAGACATTGGTCACTGAAACAGTAGAACATACGGACTATCTAAAGTGAGGGTGTTACATTACTAGTATATCAAGCTACCAATAGTACTAGCATACTCAATTTGAGAAATTACTCTATCAGAATTTTCAATCTATTTACGATAAAATATTGTATGAAATATTTACTTCCCTTAATATAAAGAGATTAACAAAGAATAAAGCCCTCACTATATTTCTGCTGAGTAGTTTAGGCAGATAAAGTCTGTAATGAGAGTATTAGAGAAAATGTAGGAGTAGTGTCAATTGAGGATAAGTTGAGAGAAGAAAGATTGAGGTGGTTTGGTCATGTGAAGTGTACACATACGGAGGCTCCAATTAGACAAGTAAAGCATATTGGGTTAGAGGATAGAAAGAAAAAAAGGGATAGACCTAAACTCACTTGGAGGAGAGTAGTACAACATGATCTAAAAATATTACACATTTCCAAGAATTTAACCCAAAATCGTTTGGAGTGCAGGAAGAGAATCCATATAACCGACCCCAATAAATTTTTGGGATAAAGGTTTAGTTGAGTTGAGTTTAGGCAGATCTCTCTAGGATAATAGCCAAACAAAATATTAGACAAAAATCTTAGAATTCTCTTAAAAATAAATTAAAGAATAATAATATTAATTGTAGATAGAAATAAAGAGAAAAAATAAAAGAGAAAAGTCAGTAAATTTCCATTCCAAACAGTTATTTATAAAGTCAATAGATTGTAGGTACATTGACCTAATGATGATCGAGAACAACTATATTACATAATAGTAAATAGAATAATTTATCATTCCCATTCTCCTATAGGCGTGACTAAATTATATATTACTACTCAGATAGTGGCGTTTTGCCTCGATGGACTAAAATGGATAAGAGTGTCTTTCTTTTGAACTATATATCATTCCTTTATACATGGAATAAAGCTAAATCCCAATCCCAATAAAAATCTCTTTCAATTAGTAATAATACTGTAATAAGAGTTATTTATATAGAAAATATTTATTTTTAACAAAAATAAAAAGAAAAATTCACCCATTTAGAGGCATGAGAACTATCTCACATTACAATAAAAAAATATATTATATTCATTATATTTAAAAATATTTAAGAGAGATTTTACTATACACTTACATCGAGTTAAAGTGATTTCGTAAACGACATGAGACATATATATATGCTATACTAATTAGATCTATATATGACCTACCTGCGGCATGATTGATCCAACAAAGGAATGGTCTGGACCTTCTAAGAATCTTGAGTAAAGAAAAACCCTGGAGATTGCATGCATGAGTAGGCATAATAATAATAATAATAATAATAATAATAATAATAATAATAATCATAATAATAATAATACTCTCAAGAAATTGATTCAGATGGCTAAGAAAATTTACTCAGTTTAAAAAGTTTCACGTTCGAAATTTACTATTGACTTTTTGATATGACAATATCTATTTAATATTATAAATGAGTATCCTAAACTTTGACCATAATATAAGGAGGATGAGAGTACTTTTAAATGTGTAGAAGTGTGAAAAATGTAATATTTTCTATTCGTCAACTTATTCATATGCACATAATAATAATAATAATAATAATGCTGTGGGATGGTGGCTGTCTTAGTTGAGGACAAGCAGAGTTGGGTATGATAAGGAAACACTCGTCACATGGTACACGTGGACTTTCGTGGCAAAGATAGTGAGCATCAAAATGATGATGATTATGCCTGTTTTGATCTATCACCATCATCTTTGAGACCCCTTCTGCTGTTTTATCATTGAAGGAGTATTCTTCATATTTCCTTCAAGCTTGTCCTCTCCCTCTCCCTTTATTATTGGTTTTCTTCATGTACATGCAATTCATAATATATATATATATATATATATATATATATATATATATATATATATATATATATATATATATATCAACTTTAGTATTACATATCTATCATTGTGACGTGTTATTGTCCTTTTGATGAGTCGTAATTTGATTTGAATTACTTTAAAACTAATGATCGTACGTACCCTATTAATAATGATTAATTTTAATTAATTATCATAATCTTAAATATATTTATAATTAATCATTCTTTGAAGGAAAGAATTAAGCAAGTTGTACTTTATAAATAGGTACAAATTAACGTGGCTTGCATAAGTAAGTTGTCAAGAGCTTATTCAATATTACTTCAATTATGGGTTGTTTCTTTTCAATCTTTATGTGGCGTACAAGCTGAGAATTTGCCTTCATGTATATTTATATAAATGGGATCCACCTTCTTTTATTCTTGGTTCATCTAGTTCCATTAATTGGATTTGTCTAGAAATAGAATCAAATTCTCATTTAACATGTTTAATGTTCTTCAAGCATTATTCTACCATATGTATGTGAATTAATTCTAATGTATATATATGTTATATGGTTCAAGAATCTATAAAATCTTCATATCAATGAATTTTTAATTTAATGGTCTTACAATATTTTTAAAATTGTAAAATTTCAAATAATTCAAATATGTGCAACCGATTCATTTTAATTTTAATATAATGTTATTTGTATTAATGTTATAATTTTGTATTTACTTTAAATTAAAATTGAATTTAAAAATTCATAATAATAAATAAAATTTATTGATAAAGCTAGATCTTTTGAAACAGTATTAGATAAATTTATTTATTTATTTATTTACTTTTACCTTCATGCAGATTTGATTTGGGAATTGACTTATGATGTAGACATGTAAACCAACTATAGACAGAGAAACAGCCTTCTTCTTCTTCCTTTTTTTTTTTTTTCTTAACACTTGCATGCCTGAGTTGCCAGTACTGGCATGTAAAAGAAAAGAAACTCTTCTTTCTCTTCAGGAACTATCTCAATCAAGATACCCACATAAGATTTGCCAATAAATTTTTTTTTGCTTAAAAAAAAACACTTCACATGGGTATTTTTTCCCCCTATCCCGCGCTATTTTGTAATTTAGGATTGTGTTTGTGTCTAGAGAGATGGAGAAATTCAAAGGTTTTTGCTTTTACATGGATGAAGACAGCTACTCTCTTCTAGGCCTCGTGACAAGAAGGAAAAAAAAAATTAAAATATTTAATTTTGTTTCTACCCTGATGCATCAGAGTTGAAAGACAATTGCATGCAAATTTTTGACAGAGGAAAGAGAGAGAAAGAGAGAGGAGTCAGCGGCAAAAATGCCCTTTATAGAAGAGAGAATGTAACATCTAAATTTTAATCACTTGTTATGTAGCGGATAAAGAAACTTATCTTTTTGAGCCTTTTAAATGAGGAGAAGAGAGTGAATGAGGCGCAGCAATTGCTACCCACGGCCAAAACTAGCTGCCCAGCAACTACTGCCAGAGCCAGACTCCCCATTAAATGCTCTTCTGACTCTTCAGTCTCAATTCTCAAGTTTTTAACTTTTCATTTGAGATAGATACTTAATATTGTATACTCGAGAATTAACTTAATAATTATTAAATTAAATAAGTCAGACTCTCCATTAAAATGCTCTTCTGACTCTTCAGTCTCAATTCTCAAGTTTTTAACTTTTTATTTGAGAAAGATGCTTAATATTGTATACTCGAGAATTAATTTAATAATTATTAAATTTATTTCTATATAAATTAAAACTTAGAAAAATATTTTTACCATTGAACTTTATATCCATCAAACAGCTTTCTTCAAGGCTTCCAAAGTTAACAATTACTTGTATAGATGCATACATTGATACATACATGAACAAATCTGCACACCTTTCAAGGTTCACATTAATGTCTGGTGCCGTCCTGCTTGAGGGCCACACTATCATATTAATGACAGCGGAAAGAAATTAATTTCATGCTGATAAGAAATGCCTAGTGCGATTCTATATTTGACATTCTGATATGGGTTTTATGTTCATCAATTATGTAATATATCTGGAATAAATTTTGATACGTTCTATTAAATCACCCAATTATTAAAAACAAATTAAGAAGAAGTTGAGGAATAAGTTGTTTTATTTATTGGATTTGGGAATTTTATTTTCTTTGGTTGGCAAGCTGGAGAAACATAGAGGCTCCACCAGGCACTAGCTAGGCAGTAGGTTGGCTTTTTTTTTAAAAAAAACATGGCAGTAGGTTGGCTGGTTCTTGATAGTTCTGCTGCAATTGTGTGTATTGAAAAAGCCTATTCACATACGACAGAAAGTGAGCTGTGGGTGCCCAAATTTTCATATATCAAGCCATCTTCCCAGCACGAAGTGACTACTATGATTCCCATTTCACTTCTGCTTTTGCACACCAAACGGCTATGTCGGCTGCTTCCTTTTCTTTCATAGTCTCCGCTCCCCATCCAATTCTTTATTTTCTTTCTTTTTTTTTTGCTCCAATTAAGAAATTTTTTATCATATCAATAAGGTTAAGCTAAATGGCACTTAGACATAAATTTATAATTCAAAAAATAACATAGAATTATGAAAAAAAAACTATAATCATCTTAAAATTTTAAAATTTCGAATTTAAATTTTAATTAAAATTAATCATATTAAAAAAGAAATTTTTATTATTTTGTGAAGGACAAGAAATAATTCAACTATAAATTTATATTTAAAAAATAAATTTTCAACTATTAAATTATTAGTTTAATAATATAATTTATTTTATTCAAAATCTAATGAAACATAACTAATCTTATATTTCAATTAAAAAAAATAATAATGGGTGTTTAATATTAGTGGTTCGATATTCTTATCTTTTAAGTGAGATTGAATAGTCAATCCTTATGAATGAAGAATATACACATTAAGAGCGCTTTACTGGATTGACCTAGTGCGAACAAATAAATTTTGTTAGTTTCATCCATTTATATTGAATCAAAGTTTTCAACTAGTTAGAGGTATTAAACAAGTCAAGTGATCAGACTTGAATATATCATTTTTATTTTTTTTCTCCTTTTGGGATGGGTTAAATTGGATCATCACTCAATTCAAATTATTCATCGCATTTATATAAAAATAATTTTAAATTAATTTATTTACTAGTCATTTACTCTCGTTTTGCGTGATAACAACTTAAATTTTTAATTTTTATTTAAGCCAAATTAAGTGAACTTTATATTGATAAAATTTAGTTATTATATTAATTTATATACCAATATATATTGATTTAGCAATATTTAGTTTAAACTAAAATAATAGGTCGAATTAAAATAAAAATAAAAAAATTATGTACGCAAAGATTCTTAAAAGATAAATTTGTAAAAATAATTAGTAAAAAATCTTTTAACATACTTCATTGTGCAAAATAATAAAAATGCATTAAGTAGAAAAAAATTATTAAAAATAGAATATCTCTAAAATTAGAAAAATGTATATAATTTACTAATATACTTAATAAATTATTTTTAATAGTCTTATGAAAATAGAGTTAAAGATATCACATGAATTTAATATTTTAAAAGAGACTATTAATAAATGAAATGTTCAGCTCTTAATTATAATAACAGGCTTAATAAAACTGAATTTATGGAGGGGTTGCATGAACATTGGGGGAAGAAGATAAAGGAATTTACTCTTATTATATTGTATATTAAATTAGCAAGTGATTTCAAAGTATATATAATTTGCAATTCTTTGAAAATATTTCATTGTTTTCATGGGATTGGCCATTGGTATATGTGATTAATTGTTTTTGAGTTAGAAAGAAATATACTTAATTATTAATAATTTAAAAGAATACGAAATTAATTAATACTCTGATCCATGGCAGTGCATTCTTCGCCATAGCTACGGAGAGACCAACTTTATTTCAGATGCTTTGGCAAGATTGGCCCACTTCGGGTCTCGTGTATTTCATTTTTGGCAGAGGAAACTCCTGATTCTTCCCTTTCGGCTGATTTAGTTGGAGTTGGGTTTATTATTAGAGGCTAATTTTTTCCTTTTCAATATAAAAATAAATTAATATTTTTGAATTTTTTATAAATACTTTCAAAACTTCTTTTTGGAAACCATGATTCATAAAATCTAATTTATTGAATTAAATTCTTTATTTTGATTAAAAAATAATGACTTTTTTTTATTATTAAAATATATATATGTTAAAAGTTTTTATTATTACAGTGAAAATTATAAAAGAAAGGATTATGTCGGACATTAAGTGCAATTACAATTTTAACCTTTATTAATGAGAATGTAAAAAAAATAGAATAAAAAAAAGAAAAAGGAAAAGTAGAAGAGGTGATGGAACCACAATAATTGCCAAAAAAACAAAATAAAAAAAAAGGTTTGGAGTTTTTGTGGAATCACAATTATATTTATTATGTAGTAACAAGGTAAATTGATGGATGAATTGATCATATTTTCATTGATGTACAGATATGAATATATACAAATAGCAGAGTATAAGTCAACGGCAAAAAAAACTTCTATACATAAGAAAAAAATAAATTAGCTATCCTAATTATATGTAACTGATGAGATGATTGAGCAATCTGTCTAGGCGACTAAAGAAAGAAATTCCCTTAACAGGCCCTCGCAAGATGGTGTTTCCATTACAGACACCAATCTTAGACTGCACTAGCTGGAGTTGATGAGAGGACAATGGCTTTGTTAAAGCATCAGCTAATTGATCTTTAGAAGAAATGTGAGAGAGGGAGAAAGAGTCTTTGGCAACGTGATCTCTAACAAAATGATAATCAATGGTTATGTGCTTCATTTTTTAGTGGAAAACTGGTTTGGTAGCTAGGTATGTAACTCCAGTATTGTCACAAAAAATCTTGGGAATTGAGTTGGACGATAGGTGCATTTCAGAGAGTAAGTTCTTGATCCATAGAACCTCTATACCACATGAAGACAATGCTCGGTATTCAGCTTCAGTATAGGAACGAGCAATAGCCTTTTGTTTCTTTGAGCACCATGTGATAGCATTGCAACTAAGATAAATAATATAAGTTGAAGTAAATGAGTAATCATCTTTGTTACGTGTCTAGTCAGCATCTGTGAAGGCACTAATGCACAGAGATTGTCCTCGTTTGAGAAAAAGACCATGATTTAAAGTATGTTTTAGGTGCCGAAGAACTCGTTTTGCAGTTGACCAATGTCAGTTGGAGAATGCATAAATTGTGCCAATTTGTTCACCGCATAGGATATGTCAGGTCTTGTTAGAGCTAAATACTGCAAGGCTCCAATAACTTGGCGAAAAACAGTTGCATCCATAGCGGGAGATCCATCTTGGAGAACTAATGGTTGACTTGATAAAGGAGAAGAACACTCTTTGGCTCCAGACATGTTATGTTTCTCCAACAAGTCATGAATTTACTTATGCTATGTTAGAAATAATCTAGTTGATGTAGGAATGACCTCAATTCCAAGAAAAAAATAAAGATTACCCAAGTCTTTAATAGAAAATTAAACTGCCAATTTTTTGTAGAAATGAATCAAGGAATGAGGAGTTATTGCCAGTAACCACTAGATCATCTACATACACAAGAAAGTAAGCAATGGTGTTGTGGTGACAATATATGAACAAGGAAGTGTCAGATTATGACCTAACAAAACTAGATTGCAACAAAAAGTTCTTCAAGTCATTGTACCATGCTCTTGGAGCTTGTTTGAGACCATATATAGCTTTGCGAAGTTTACAAACAAAATTAGGATGATTTTGATCAATAAAGCCCGGCAGTTATTGCATGTAAACATCTTCAGTGAGTGTTCTATGAAGAAACACATTATTGACATCCAGTTGGCGCAATGGCCAATTATGAGATAGTGCAATAGAGAGAATCAATCTTATTATCATCGGTTTCACTACTGATCTGAATGTCTCGTGAAAGTCAATGTCGAGTCATTGATGGAATCCTTTAGCAACAAGTTGAGCTTTGTAGTAAGAAATGAACCCATCAGGATTTCGTTTGATACAAAAAACCCATTTGCAGCCAACCACATTTTATGTGGAGGATGGTGGAACAAGATCCCATGTGCCATTTGTAAGAAGTGCCATAAGTTCTTCAGACATGGCTTGATGCCATTCAACATACTTTATAGCCTGTGAAACACTTGTAGGTTCAATTAGTTCAGGTAAGGGATGTCTAGTGATTGTTTGATAAAGACGTTTGGGTTTGAAATTTTGATTTTTGGATCATATGGTCATAGGGTGAGTGGAGGTTTTGGTGGTAGAGGATCGGACATAAGTGGAGGCTAGGTGATAAGAAGTGAGTCCAGTGATGGCAAAGGATTTTGAGGTTGTTGGACAAGAGGTGGTGATATCTCAGTAGGAGAAACACTATTAGAAGAAATAGTAGTGGGAAGCAAAGAAATTACAGGGGTGGAAATAATAGAAGGAGAGCAAGTAAGATTACCTTGTTGCGGGGAGGAACTCGTCAGATGAGGGCTTAGCGTAATACGCATTGTTGGTGTGGAGCTGTGAGGGATACTATCAACTGGTGGAAACCAATAGTGCAAAGGAGATGATTTTTCATGATTAAGAGAAGGAAAGATATGTTCGACAAATTTTACATGACGAGAAATATAGATTTTTTGTGTTTCAATTGCAAGACAAATGTACATACTTTGATTTTGAGAGTACCCAAGAAAGATGCCAGGAGTGAATTTTTTTATCCAATTTGTGTGTAGCATAAGGTTGTAGCCGTGGAAAACAAAGGCAACCAAAGAGACAAAGTTTATTATAATTGGGTTTGGACTAATGTAAATTTTCATATGGTGACACTAAATTTAAAATTGTGTTGGCTATCAGTTTATGAGATAAAAAACTGTACAAAAAGCATAGGTCCATAGATGAGGGGCGAGTTTGGCATGATGCAACAATGTGAGACCGATGTTGACAATATGTTGATGGCAATGCTCAGACATGCCACTATGTTGCTGTATGTGTGGGGGTGTTTTAAGATGTTGAATATCAGTAAAGCATAAGAAATTTTTTAATGCAATATACTCACCCCCACCATCTGTGTATAAGGAGAGAATGGGTCATTTTAAAAAATTTTCAACAACAGATTTAAAGTGACTAAAATTTGTGGCAACATTAGATTTAAGTCATAAAGGATAGAACCAAATGTATCTCGACTGATGATAAAAAAAAATGACAAAATAATTGAAACCATTAAGGGACTCAATAGGGGAAGGTCCCCAAACATCAAAACAAACAATATCAAGTGAGCCCTTATCGAATAAAGTCGATACTCCAAAAGGAAGTTTATGATTTTTATTGCAAAGACACAACTCACAAAAAAATTCTGACAAAATTTGAGAGGAGAAGGATATGAGTTTAGACGTTGCTAGGCTCTTCATGATAAAGGGGGAGGGATGTCCAAGACAACCATGCCACAGATGAGGAGATAATTTGGGACTTGCAAAAGAGATAATTTGGGACTTGCAGTGATTGAGAGAGCTTTACATGAGTTGCTTCTCACACACAATGTAAAAAACCACTCATACAGATTATGCCTCATTCCTCCACGCAACAATGGTGTCCCTAACTTGAGATCCTTAATAAGAAAAAAAGAAGGGAAAAATTCAATGGAAGTGTTATTTGTATGACAAAATTGAGAAACTGAAATAAGATTTTGTTTGATCAAAGGAACATAAAGCACATTAGATAAGTGAAAATGAGGAGAAAGAGATAGAGAACCAGCGTTTTTAATTTCAAGACCTGTACCATCACCAATAATAATGTCATCAGGTCCTTAATATGAATGATGGAGAGAGAGGTTGGAAAGGTTTGAAGTGATATGATCAGATGCCCTGGTGTCTAGAACCCAATTTGTTAGTTTAGAAGAGGAAACAACATGATTAGCAGTTGGTGGCGGAGGTTTGAGGTGAGGAAAAAGTTTGAAGCATTTTTTGGTTGAGTGTCTAGGTTTTTCACAAAATTGACAAACAAGGTTTGTGTTTTAGTTTGTGGGATTACGGTTAAATTGAGTGTTTAAAGGTGGAGTTGGAAGTAGTCTAAGAGAAAGTGATGATAATTAGTAGCGTGGCTTGGTAAAGTTATTTTGGTTGTGACGTGCAATATTAGCAATGGGTGGTGTAGGCTCAGTAAATTATTTTTTGAATGAAGCAAAAAGGCTTCATGATCAAGGATCTCATCATATAGCTCTTCAAATGGCATAATGGAGTCACGAGCATGAATAGCACTAATGAGATCTGTATAGGCAGGTCCTAAACCTCTAGTTGTGTAAACAATAAGATCCACATCAGATGGTGGATTGCCCAAAAAAGTAAGTTCATCTGTGATCTTCTTGATTTCCATGAGAAAATTGGTGACAGATGAAGAGACCCTGGTAATGGTGGCCAATTTGTCTTTAAGATAGATAACAAGAAGAAGTGGATCGTTTAGCATAGAGACGATTCAATATAAGCCAAGCTTGACGACTGGTTATTGCAAAACTAATGAAGGGAATGACGCCATCACTATAGGATGCGATAATGGCATGTCAGATCATATTATCTTGTCATTTCCAAGGAGTATGTGTTGGATTTGGAAGAAGATGTCACACCTTACCCCTCTGTAAGGCATAACATGATTCTGTAGTATACTTAATAGATTACCAAACTTCATCCACTGATAACCCATTAAATACACTACAAAGGATTTAAAACCTTTTATTATTTCTTTTTACAGCGGTGAACACTTTTGACAGATGTTAAAATTTTTTTCTTTTTAACTGAAGTAAAATCAAATAACAAATCTGAAGTATTAATAATTTCTGTAAAAATTTCGGCAGAGTGCCGTCTGTATTTAGAGCAAAGCAGTTCTTCAAAAATCTGTAAAAAGCACTTCCAATATATTTGTTCAATCCTAAACTCCAATATGGCTCAACTCAAATCAGTGTCCTCAACACAGTTCAAACTCAATTCAATATCATTTTCAGCAATTCTAAAGATAAAGTGCAAAATATATGAGTATTCAAAAGTTGAAATAAAAGAATTGTAATACAACATTTTTACAGGCCAAAATAATTTACAAATTTAGTTTACAACTGCTCAAGACCAAGTACAATATATACATACAGTTCACATACATTACAACAAAAATTACAATGAGGTGGTATACTCAAAATACCAGACAAAATCCCAAAAGTGTAGCACAAGTAGCCTACTCTGCTGCTTTATATGTCTGTCTACCTGCGACAGCAATGAAACAGTTATCACTGAGTAAAATTTACTCAGTAGTGTACAATAATAATTTAAAATGCGGTATATAAAACTTTTATAGATAATTTACAATTCAAATAATTCACAATTTTATGTCACAATTTTCAAAGCTCATATAACACAAATTTGACCAAACAATTTAATAAACACAGTGTTGCCAATCAATAACACAACTTAGGTTATGACACAAATTTTCCGAACATATCGTGTTGTACACCACGACAAGGCATACTCACCCCACTAATCAAAATCAATGAGGAAGGTGACTAGCTAGATAATGAGTACTTATCCATACTCACCTCAGACTGGCAAGTCAGAGAGGGAGGAATATAGTCATACTCACCCCATAAATGGAGGAGGAACATAGTAATATTATCATGTCAAGTGTGAATCAAAACAATTCCAAATCACCATATTTAAATATTTCATACAAACCACAAATCACATTTTATCTCAAAATTTCCATTTACAAAGTAGGCAACACAATAATTTTCAAATAAAATTCTCAAAGCCAAAACAATCAAGAATTATTCATAACTCATAACAATTTAAAATGCTGTATATAAAACTTTTATTGATAATTTACAATTCAAATAATTCACAATTTCATGTCATAATTTTCAAAGCTCATATAACACAAATTTGACCAAATAATTTAATAAACACAGTATTGCCAATCAATAACACAACTTAGGTTATGGCACAAATTTTCCGAACATGTCGTGTTGTACACCACGATAAGGCATACTCACCCCACTAATCGAAATCAATGAGAAAGGTGACTAGCTAGATAATGAGTACTTATCCATACTCACCTTAGATTGGCAAGTCAGAAAGGGAGGAATATAGTCATACTCACCCCATAAATGAAGGAGGAACATAGTAATATTGTCATGCCAAGTGTGAATCAAAACAATTCCAAATCACCATATTTAAATATTTCATACAAACCACAAATCATATTTTATCTCAAAATTTTTATTTACAAAGTAGGCAACACAATAATTTCCAAATAAAATTCTCAAAGCCAAAACAATCAAGAATTATTCATAACTCATTTCTCCAAATAAATTTTCTAGTAAAAGCAGTGAATATGAAAAATATTGCGCACAAACCTGATTTGAGTCGCCTCTTGGCCTTGACTCAATGTCCCTTATGCTTCTCAATATCCTTTTCAACTGAAACACACAATTTAAAGTGTTTCAGTACTCATTTAAATTATTTCTAATCATAAGGTTCCATAATTAAATTTTATTAATACTGTTCCTTTCATTAATCAACCTATAATGTTGACCTTTAATGCACACTAGGTGAATTAATTTTAATGTTACTAATATGTCACATTTTATAGTCCTCAAGTGTTGGTATATGCTACCAATTTCATTTTAAAGCTTATTACATTTTATTGCAATTTTTCAAATTTTGTATGCTAGATTGCTCTAGCTAAATGTCTTGTTTTCCTAGGTTTTTAGATTCTGGTCAAAAGAGCAAAATTATAGATTTATGTCTTAGTGACATTTTAGCACTAATTTCATGTCATTTGAAGTTTTCTGGACCAAGTTATGGTCATTTCACTATTGCTAGTCAAATTGCCTTTTTATTGTGAACTTAGGTCATTTTTAGGTCACTTCCAATTCTGGCAGGTTTTATATCCAAACTTATACAAGCATTTTGACTTGCTTATGGTCATTTCTGGGTTTGGTGGTCTTAACCAAAATTGTAGCCCTATGTCTAAGCTTTCCAACGATATAAATTTAAGATCATTTGGACCTGTTTTGAGTGAGTTATGGCCAATTAAATGGCTACTGTTCATATGGTCAAATTCTGGGTTCCTATGTTATGCTAATCCGGATTTCATCATTCTTTTAGGTCACTTCTAGGCAGAATTTGGGCAACACTTCTACATGAAAGTTGGCATATTTTATGTCTAGTTTTGCCTCCAATTGACCTCATACCAATTGGGATCACACAAATTCACTTATAACCTAAAATGCATACTGCCCTTACTAACCATACTTTGCATTGAAAATTGGCACTTCTAATGGACATCATTCACATTGCATTTAGGTCAATTGTCCAACAACAACTCAATTTTTCAAGTGTCCAGCAATATACATTTACTCAATCTCAATCCGATTAGGCCAATTGTTCAACCAATCATAAAATTCTCAAATAACCAAGTCAAAACCTAAATTCAACTAATCAAAATCAACCATACACATGACATCAAGGACTAGTACATGAAATTAACTTAATGAACTTCCCAAATAGTAATTTACATATAAGAATTAAACAATCTTCTATGTCTTTCACGGCTACCAAAAAATGCAATTTACCAATGCCTTCAATAATTCTTCAAACCCCAATTCCAAAGCTTAATTCACAGCTTACACATGAAATTGAATTCCTAACCTTACAATTTACTTTAATCCCCACTAATTCTCATCAATTATCATCAATTACAAGTGAGAATAATCTGCTTGCCTTTCCTTTTCATGGCTGCCGAAAATGGAACACCTCCCTAACTCATCAATTCTTACAATTTCTTCCATAAATCAACTCCTCTCAACACTAACACAAACTTTAACAAAGAAAGGAAAGAAAATTGGACATGTACCTCAAATGGAAAAACTTCTTCAAATCTCTCCCTTTTTGCTCCCAATATATTACCTAAGATGTGTACTCCAACTTTAATGAAGAAGACTTGATGATTCCATGGCTTGATCATAGGTGCATGGAAGCTTTTGCTTGGGACGAAAATGGAGGTTTTGGGAACAATTGGATTCGGCCAAAGTGAAGAATGAGGAAGAAGAAGAGATAATGGGAATACACATGTCCATTTGGTTATTTATATAATCCCATAATGCTCCACTAACTTATAATATATGTTAATATAATTAAACTTTTAATTATCCTAAGTTTATCCCCCTTAATTTCTCTTAATGACATTTTATACATAAATTTCATTTTATTTTTTTTATGGCATTTTCAAAATTTAACACTACTAATTTTTCATGAACATTTAGGTCAAAAGTCAACTTTAGGTGTTAATTGACCAAAATGCCCCTCCTCGGGTTGTATTTCCTATTTTTCGGTAACACCGATTTTTGTCGATTTCTCGATTTTTTATTTTTCTTTGTACTAATTAATTTTTTTTTGACATTTCTAATGTCATTTATACCTCAATAGATATTTATTTAAGTCTTAAAAATATTTCTCAGGTTCCCTGCAGTTCAGGGCTAGTCAACGGTCCCCGCCGTAACTTCCCGGTGCGGTCACCCATCGCTACGGGTTTGGCTCGTTTAACTTAGTCACATTTCATTGCTCTTATTTTTTCTTTGTTTTTCTTGTATTTTCCTCTATTGTATTTTATTATTTCATGTTTCCTCACTAACATTTAAATATAATTCCAAGCATCCTAACTATCTGGACAGACACCGGTCTCCTAGGAATCCATAGTAGAAGTATCAAGAGTTGCCGAAATCATAAATGATGGTTCCTTAATGGATCCATCGAGATATCCAAACAGATGAAGACCAAGAAGAAGTGATATGATCTAAGCACTCTGAGAGAAAAAGTTTGTAGGAGTTAATTTTAGAGGAAGTTGGGCAGCAGCATTGATACTGAGAATTGGAGATACAAATGAGTCAGAAGCCATGGTAAATTGTAGAGAAAAAAAAATGATAGGGATTAGAGTTCTCATGAGAGTGAAAGCTCGATACCATAACAAGGTAAATTAATGGATGAATTGATCATATTATCATTGATGCACAGATATGAATATATACAGATAACAGAGTATAAGTCAACAGCAAAAAAACTTCTATACATAAGGAAAGAATAAATTAGCTATCCTAATTATATGTAACTGATGAGATGATTAAGCAATCTGTTTAGGTGACTAAAGAAAGAAATCCTTGATTGTCCAAGCTTTATGGAATTCCCTTGACATGTAGTGCTTAAGAGTTGATGATAAATGAATATTGATGAAGGGTCTATTCACTTTCTTCCAAATTAGTGTATATGAGTGAGTTTTCCTTCCCTTAAAAGGGTAGATACGGAGTTTATAAGACAATAAAAGTCTTTTTGACAGGAAATTTGAGTCGCAATTCATCAGTGTTTCAAAATATTATAATCAAAATCTAGTGATATTTTCTTTTATGTGTATATTCAGAGTAAAATTATATGTTCACACTGAGTATTGCTCAACACGCATAGTACTGTTCATGGAGAGTGTATTTACTTCCTAACTTTAATTAAACTGTTATAATTTTGTGTATTATTTTTATTTCTCTATTATTTTAGATTCAAATTATGCTTAATATTTATTTTATATATATATATATATATATATTTTTTTTTTTTTTTTTAATTTCCTTCAATTTTAATAAAATTCTACCTTTCGGAAAAAGAAAAGCTGGTGCAATGTGCCAACTATTTTAGCAAGCTACCAAAAGATTTTTTTTTTTTTTTTTTTTTTTACACTTAGATGCTATTCCACATGCATGTACTTTTGTGATAATTAGGATGCTTCTTGCATATAATTTTTAATTAATTTCTGAATAAATTATAGTCAATGCAGAATTCATAACAAATCAAAATTCGGTCACAAAATATTTTGATAACATTTATAAATTTTAATATCCATTAAAATGTTTCACGCATCCATATTTTATATATTTTTTTTGAAAAAGAATTAATAAAATTTGGTAATTATAATTAAAAATTTTTGATAGAAAATAATATTTTTATTAAGAGAAAAAGGAAATTACATCACAATTGACTAAAAATTTAATAATCTCATAAACTTTCTCAATCCAAATAAATTTAGAAATATCACCTTGATTATCTCCTCATGGTGAGAAAGAGCATATGTAAGAGTGAAGCATGCTTCCTAAAAGTCTATAGTTTAATTGCCAAAATTTCCTCCATTCTGTAGCTGCAATACATTTACCTTGGCAGCTTTCCCCAATTATTGAGTAAATATACATCTGATGCCAATTTTACCCCCTTACTCTAATTAAAGCATAACATTCAAAAATATGGATAAAAATTTTTAGTATTTTGTCTCACATCGCCTGCTTGTAGACTTTGAAATTTCTTTATAATTCTTCTTAATTTTATTTTACATCACCTACTTATAGATCTTGAGGCCTCTTTATAACCTCTTAGCCCCTTAAACCTTATCAATTTAGTTTTGAGATAACTTTCCTTTATTATTCATTCATGTACACTACCCATTCCATAAGAGGAGGAGACCATCTAAGGTGGCGAAGCAAAAATATACGAGGGCTTACTTGACCTATTTAATATTAGAGCAGACATAGAAAAGGACCAAAGCCAAACTGGCAATGTTCAATCGACAAAGAAGAGATCTTAATAATGTTCTACTTTATCCATCTTCTCCCGTGTCCTAATGTTTCAATGCCTTTTTTTATTGCCCTTGTCGTCTTCCATGTCTCTTGGATTGCACCAGAATAATCACAACTTTTCAATTACTAGATAAAAATTTTTATTTGTTATTCAATTTTTTTTACTATATTTCACGTAGCTGATATATATATATATACACACACGCACACATACGAGTTTTTTTTCGATTTCTATTAAATTTAGCTATATTTTAAGATATGATAAATACTTTTGTTTGAAATTTGAAGTATTCTGTGAGTTCAATTTTCATTTTTATAGTTTATTGTTGATCATAATAATTTTTTATTAGGTTATAACTCCAATATTTTTATTTAAAAAAAAATCCAATATCATTAACGTTGATTAGCTTAATTTAAGCTATGAGCACAATTATAAAGATATATAAATTTGAAAATTTGTGCAAAAATTATTTTTTTTAGAATGAAATATATATTATGTCCACAATTTACGAGTAATAGCATATAATTGCAAAAATTATTAAAAAAAAATTGAAAATAATTACATATTTATGTAAATGTTTCAATAGTACAAACGGTTTTGCTAAGGCGATAAATGTTCTTTTGAAAGTTTAGATTGTTGTACCAAACTTTATATGTGATTTAAAGTTCTATTGCAAGTAGAAAAATGTCATCGAGTTTTTTTTTTTTTTTTTGTTAAGTGGGCTCCCATTATAGTTTAAACTTGAAATCTTACAATATTATTATGAACCAAAACTTATTAAAATGGAAAAATATATTTAATTTTTGTATTTTATGATTGGAAAATGGAAAACCCTTTTTTTTGGAAGATTGGAATATTGAAAACCTTAATCAGCAAGATAATTACTTTTAGGGTGAAAAATTATTGAGTATAAATTGACCTTTATAAATTATTGTTTAAAAAATAGTTTCTATTTAATTAAAATTGATCTGTATAAATTGACCTTATTATGAGTTAATTAAATAGAAGAAGAAGAGGAAACTAAACTTTAACTCAGCAGTATTAGGTCATGTTATAAAACTATTCTTAGATGCCTCATCTATAAGTTTAAACTTTTAGATTGAGTGGTTCCTTGACATGGTATCAGAACCTCTCAGATTAAAAGGTTCAAAGTTTGAATCCTGACTACACCATTTGTTAGTTGAATATGTCAGTAAAAGACAAAGTGGGCCTGTGCTTATTCACACATCAAGCCTAATTGGCTTTCGCATGCGAGGGCGTAATAGAGAGATATAAAACTATTCTTAGAGCCTCATCTATAAGCTTTAACTTTTAAATTGAGTGGTTCTACGACATGGTATAGCTTAATCACAGTTGTAATGTAAATTGAGATTATATTGTATATTTGACTACGTTGCTTAGAAATATAAAAAAATTTGATATATTAGAATAATAATTATGTAATGTAATCAATTATACTTAAATCATTATATATAAAATTGGATATAATTCTTGATTACTTTTTTTTTATTATCAATATTATCATCACTATCACTATTCAGTCACCATTCTTACTATCACGACTATCCCGATTCTGTTACCACTACCACCATTACCATCTTATTTCCACTATTGCTATCACTGCCACCACCACTACTATTTGATTATTGCTATCACCGTTTAGCTACTGTCACCTTTACCATTACCTAGCCACTACCACCATTATCTAACTATTGCTGCCGCCACTATCACAACCACAACTTAACCGGCACTACCACTCGACTATAAATACTATAACCATTACCACTTATTATTAACATTATAAATAAATTAAATATTAAAATAAAAATTATCATTGTATTATATTATTTTTATTTTTATTTTGTAACAAAATATAAGAATGTAATGACAATTACATTACAACTTTTATTGCATTACATAATTAATTAGATTGCATTACATTACGTTCTACCAAATGTAATCTTAGAGTCATCTCCAATGCTTTGAGACCCCAAATTTAAGTCTTAATCAGAATCAATTGTTAAAAAAATAAAAAAGAAAGAGGAAAAATAAGCAAGAAGAATGCACTTTAAATGGCGTATGAGTTGGACTGACTCCTCAGTAATTTCTCATATTCCCAGCTTCAAAACCTAAAGTGTATATATATGTACCCATATCATATCTTTCCCACAATTCGCTTGTGAACTATCCAAATCTAAAGTATAAAAGTACATGTCTCCATTTCTTTTTTGATAATTGGACAATTATTAAAGGAGATGTGGCCTCTTAAAAAAGTTAGAATGTACATTAGAGTTATGTTCTTACATTTGTGCATAAGTAATGGATAAGTTAACACCCAAATCCTTCCTCAAAAGAGCACAAAAGCATGCTTATAAAAAAGAAATGATAGAGAGTTGCATGTTTTATAAGTTTTAAATTATAATTAATGAGAAATTTGAACTCATATACATCTGCAAGGTATGCAAAGATTCTGACTCTGGCTCTCTCTTCTACGCGTTGAATCATGCTCTCAATCATGCTTTCTACTGAGCAGGCTCGCATGATTTTAATTCCATTTTTTGAAAATTTAGGAATGTGATGGGACATTTTGAATGATTAGGTTGCCATTAGATTTTTTTTTTTATAAAGTTCATAAATAAATTTATGCATTCAGCCGTTTTTAATCTTTAAGTAATACTCTTTAATCTTGTCAAAAATTTTTTTTTTCTTAATATTACCGATCAAATACGGTTTATTGGTAATTACTGACAATAAATTTTCATAGGTAATTTATTTTAATAATCTTATTTTTCCTTTCTTTCTTAATATTGCCGATTAAAAATAAGTTCATTGGTAATTACCGATGAAAAATTTTCGTAGGTATTTATTTTAAAATTTTATTTTTTATTTTCTTCTTGATATTAGCTATAAAAAAATGAGTTTATTGATAATTACCGATGAAAAAATTTCGTAAGTAAAATTTTTTAAACTTTTTTATTTTTTTTTCCTGTTTTCTTAATAATATTACATACTAAATACGATTCATTAATAATTACTGATAAAAAATTTCATAGGTAAGCTTTTAAAATTTTTTTTTAACTTTCTTCTAAATAGTGCCGACCAAATATGGTTCATTGGTAATTACCGATGATAGATTTTTGTAGGTTATTTATTTTAAAAATTTTATTTTCTATTTCTTTCTTAATATTAGTGACCAAAAATAAATTCGTTAATAATTATCGATGAAAAGTTTTTGTAGGTATTTATTTGAAAATTTTATTTTTTATTTTTTTTTAATATTATAAAAAAAAATTTCATTGGTAATTATCGACTAAAAAATTTCGTAGGTAAAATTTTTTAAGCTTTTTTAATTTTTTTTAATATTACCGACTAAATACTGGTTAGTCAATAATTACCAATAAATCTTTTCATCGGTATTTTTTTTCATTTGGTCGCTAATTTTGCTGCCAATATTAGGTGTTACTTTTATCTATGAAATTGTATCGTCGATAAAGGGTTCATCAGTAATCGGTTGGTAATTTCGTTGGTATAAATTGATTTAAATTTTATTTTTCTTTTTCGTCAGTAAAACGTTGGTAAATTACAAACAAAATTCTGTTGTCGATAATTTTCGTAGTTATTTTTAAAATTTCTTCTAGTGTCAAACGAAGCTTAAATAAAACTTTAATCTTTATTAGCTTTATTTTAAGCTTGTTTAATTAAAAATTATTGGGGTCAAGCCAAGTACAATACTCTAATGGAGCCTAAATATAAACAAAAAATTTACATATTTGCAATATTTTCATTTTAAATGAGTATAAATACACAGCATCTAGTATAAAATTGGA